>NC_058098.1:125837500-127087500 GCF_020171115.1 Neogale vison
TTCTCTCAAGTTCGTTTTATGAATTGCAGGAATTTAGTACTCTTTCCTGTGTATTTAAATAGGTACCCTCTGTGTCTTTGGAGTTTTAGTCATTTGCTAGGGTTTGTAATGACTTACTTGTTGGAAAATGGAATTGTTCATGCTGTTGCTTTAGGAGACCCTTATTTTTGTAGGAAGAAATGTGTTCCTTTTTATAAGATACATAATTAAGGAGGTCCTCCTTTTTCTTCTTTTACGTTCTTCACTTTACACCTGATGCTGATTTCTTCCCTTATTCCTCTCAACTTCCTGGATGCTTTTTAGATTTCATGTGCTGTTTAGAGTTACTTCATTTGCTTTAAAAGTCATAGGACCATGAGCTGTGCCAATAATTTTGCCTCCCCCCCCCAAGTATGTGTAGAATTGGGAAATACACATATGATACATTTTGTAGATTATGGCCATGATTTTCTTGTGCCTACACACTTTATTTTTAATGATTATTTATTTATTTATTTGAGAGAGAGAGAGAGAGAGAGAAAGAACATAAGCAGGGGAAGTGGCAGGCAGAGGGAGAGAGAGAAGCAGGCTTCCCAACAAACAGGAAGCCCGTTGGGGGGGGCTCGATCCCAGGATTCTAGGATTATGACCTGAGCTGAAGGCACAGCCCAGGCACCCCGTGCCCACACTTTTTAAATGTCAACTTGATTTATGTAGTTAGTTGTGATACTCTGATAAAAGGGTTTTTTTGTTTGTTTAGTATGTATAAAATTTCACCTCTTTTAGGTGAGTTAATTATGATCAATTAGCATTTATTTGCTCCACCAAAGAGTCACTCTCAGCAAACTAATATTATATTCACAGAATTGGAAAGCAGTTTTGAAAAATATTTCAGCTCTTTTTTTATTTCTGTTAGGCCTGTTTGCTTTTGACTTCATCACTAGTGTGTTACGTTTTTGGGGAAGGTTATATAGTACATTCTGAGGCCCTATCTTTGTTGAGAGGGTTAGAATAAGTATTTTGAGTAACTTTATGGGTAAACTTGCTTTATCTTAATTTCATTAAAAAAAGTCTTTGAGTCCTTTTTTAGTATGCTCTTTTATCACCTTGTACTTATTCTTTTCCAACACCCATGCATTTACCAACATAATAGAAGCAGAGTGGCAGAAATTGATGGTTAAACATGAAAAAGAAGTCTGAAAGCAAAATGTAGTAATGCATAGAACACTCAGATGAGTAGGGAAAAACACAAGTTCTTCAGAGTAGAGCAAGTTTTTGTCATATGTATCAGGTCTTGAGTAATGTGTTAAACAGTGTCCCCTGTCACAGTTTTGAACCAAAATAGCTATGGCGTTCATAGGATTACCTGTGGTAGCCAACTGAAAATGCAACTTTATTCTCTTATTTTATTATTATTATTTTTATTTTATTTATTTATTTGACAGGGAGATAGAGAGCTCAAGTAGGCAGAGTGGGAGGCAGAGGGAGAGAGAGAAGTAGGCTCTCTGCTGAGCAGGGAGCCTGATGTGGGACTCCATCCCAGGACCCTTGGGATCATGACCTGAGCCGAAGGTAGCTGCTTAACCAACTGAGCCACCTGGCACCCTATTATTATTATTTTTAAAGATTTTATTTATCCATTTGGCAGAGAGAAAGAAAGCACAAATAAGCAGAGCTGCAGGCAGAAGAAGAGGGAGAAGCAGGCTCCCCAATGAGCAAGGAGCCCCATGAAGGGCTCCTCCATTCCAGGACCTTGGGATCATGACCTGAGCCAAACACAGATATGCCCAATGGACTGAGCCACTCAGGCGCCCCTGAAAATGCAACTTTAAACAATTCAATTACTGGCCATTTCTGTGGTCTAGATACTCAGAGTTTCAGTTTTTAAGTCATGGATGAAACTTAAAATATCTGTATCAGTGAATCCATATTAATTCCTTAAAGCATTTTCGCTGGCACATAGTCTTTGTAACCATTCTTTGATAGGTCCTTGATTGCATGTTCCCTAAATACCTAATTATAGATAAACCTGTAGCCTCTAGAAACCAGCTGGATGGGTGATACAGGATTATTACTTGCTAGGAGGGCTAAGGCCCAAACCAGTAGCTTAGCCTGAATGAAGAGTGATCCTGTTTCTTCAAGGATCCACCTCAGAAATGTGCCGTATTACTCCGAATTGTATATTTGGCATTTCTTTTCACACATACACAATGAAATTTCATTTGTGTCCCCTATTGAGTTGATTTCTTGGTATTTGGGTTTTGGTCTTTTTTTTTTTTTTTTTAAAGATTTATTTATTTATTTATTTGACAGAGAGAGATTACAAACAGGCAGAGAGGCAGGCAGAGAGAGAGAGGAGGAAGCAGGCTCCCTGCTGAGCAGAGAGCCCGATGCGGGACTCGATCCCAGGACCCTGAGATCATGACCTGAGCCGAAGGCAGCGGCTTAACCCACTGAGCCACCCAGGCGCCCTTGGGTTTTGGTCTTTTATTGGGACTATTTTATCTTTGTTATACCTCTCTGCTGTGGGAGGATTTCATGAAAAATGAGCTATTGAGTAAAAGGCAGTTGGGATTTTTGGATAAAGACTTCTACGAAAGTACAAAGTTAGAGGGGAAAACCATGCATAAAATGTTGTGTTTAAATATAAACTAGACAGTTTTATAGAGGTATGTTGTGCGTGGCTTACATCAAATGATAGAAAAGACATCTGAAGGGGTGCCTGGGTGGGTGGCTCAGTCAGTCAAGCATCTGCCTTCTGCTCAGGTCATGATCCTGGGGTCCTGGAATCGAGCCCTGCATTGTGCTCCCTGCTCAGCTGGGAGTCTGCTTCTCCCTCTTCCTGCACATTCTCTCTCTCTCTCAAATAAAAAAAATAAATAAAAAGAAAAAGATTTTATTTATTTATTTGTCAGAGAGAGAGAGAGCACAAGCCGGGGAGTGGCAGGTAGAGGAAGAAGCAGGATTCCAGCTAAGCAAGGAGCCCGATGTAGCGCTCCATCCCAGGACCCTGGGATCATGACCTGAGCTGAAGGCAGATGCTTAATGGACTGAGCCACCCAGATGTCCCAATAAATAAAATCCTAAATAAAAAAATAAAGAAAGAAAGAAAGAAAGAAAGAAAAAGACATCTAACTTCTAAATTACAGTTACTAGGCTATAATTTGTATTTGTTACTACATCCTTTGAGTATATGCTGTAAGATTCTAAACTTCAGGTCTTTTGAACTTTAACTATTTTGTATTTTTTTTTTTCATTTTTAGATTGTTATTTTAGTTTCATCTGGAGGTAGAATATATATCTTGGGTTAAAATTTTTCTCCCTTGGGGGTACCTGGCTGGCTTAGTTGGGAGAGCATGAGACTCTTGATTTTGGGGTCATGAGTTCAAGACCTACGTTGGGGGGTAGAACTTATTTAAAAAAAAAAAAATTCCTAGACTCTTCTATTAGAATAGTGTATAAGCTTCAGGAGGTTAGGCACTGAATCTTATTTTCCCTCAGTTGCTATATTTCAAGGGGCTAGTGCCACATCCCACACATAGAAGATGCTCAATACATTTCTGTTAATGAATAGGGTGTCAAGGAGCCAATTATGTTGTGAAAATAAGGATGTTTGGAGTTTGAGAATAGAAGATTAAAAAAATACAGTCCCTACTTTTAGGGGTATAAGTATACACATAGTATACATACAAGAAATTATTAACAAGACAAGTCAGTTCAAGTAAGGGCTAAATGAATTAGTGGGGTGAGTTCTAATCCTTTACTCAGTGTTTTGAGTGGAAATGTTTGAGGTTCTTTAAAGACAAAAATTGTATTTACAGCTGTATCCTGAATGCCGGCAGTATTGCCTGCCAAACATAGTGCTCAGTAAATAATTTTTGAATGAGTGAATGGAAAGTATGCTTCATTTTATTTATTTTATTTATTTCTTTAAAGCTATGCCTACTCTTTCTTTTTCTTTTTCTTCTTCTTTTTTTTTTTAAAGATTTGGTTTATTTGTCAGAGAGCGAGAGAGAAAGAGCACGCGTGCACAAGCAGGGGGAGTGGCAGGCAGAGGGAGAAGCAGGCTCCCTCCTGAGCAAGGAGCCCGATGCCGAACTCGATCCCAGGACCCTGGGCTCATGACCTGAGCTGAAAGTAGATGCTTAACCGACTGAGCCACTCAGGTGTTTCAAGTATGCCTCATTTTAAATTATTTTCATGTTGGCAGGCTTTACTTGAGCTGTATTTACTTGTTGCATTTTGCTTTTCTGCCTATTAGTGGTAGCCTGATAAGGAGAGTAAACTAAGGTTTATTTAGCTTTTCATGCCA
Organism: Neogale vison; assembly: GCF_020171115.1. Taxonomy (NCBI): domain Eukaryota; kingdom Metazoa; phylum Chordata; class Mammalia; order Carnivora; family Mustelidae; genus Neogale; species Neogale vison. The sequence continues at coordinate 125,841,792 of NC_058098.1, forward strand.
GGTGTTTAATGCTGTCTCATTTAATCCCTGCAACCCTGTAAGGCAGGTGATGGTACCCCCATTTTACAGTTGAGGAAATGAGTTGTCAAAAAGGTTAAATGGCATGTAGAAGACCAATTAGGTAATAAGTAATATTAAATAGGTAATAAGTGGATTTCATATTTAAATCTAGCTCTGTTTTCTCCACTTTGGTATCTTACTGTCTCATCTGTACTTATCACTATTCTTCTTTTTTTTTTTTTAAAGATTTTATTTATTTGACAGAGAGAAATCACAAGTAGATGGAGAGGCAGGCAGAGAGAGAGGGAAGCAGGCTCCCCGCTGAGCAGAGAGCCCGATGCGGGACTCGATCCCAGGACCCTGAGATCATGACCTGAGCTGAAGGCAGCGGCTTAACCCACTGAGCTACCCAGGCGCCCCATGATGCTCTTTTATTAAAATAAAAAGTTGGCTGAATACAGAATTCTAGGTTTAATACTTAAAGAATATTACTTTATTGTCATCTTGTATCCAGTGTTACTCTTTATTTATTTATTTTCAGCATAACAGTATTCATTATTTTTGCACGACACCCAGTGCTTTATGCAGTCCGTGCCCTCTATAATACCCACCACCTGGTACCCCAACCTCCCACCCCCCCCGCCACTTCAAACCCCTCAGATTGTTTTTCAGAGTCCATAGTCTCTCATAGTTCACCTCCCCTTCCAATTTCCCCCAACTCCCTTCTCCTCTCTAACTCCCCATGTCCTCCATACTATTTGTCATGCTCCACAAATAAGTGAAACCATATGATAATTGACTCTCTCTGCTTGACTTATTTCACTCAGCATAATCTCTTTCAGTCCGGTCCATGTTGCTACAAAACTTGGGTATTTGTCCTTTCTGATGGAGGCATAATACTCCATCGTGTATATGGACCACATCTTCCTTATCCATTCGTCCGTTGAAGGGCATCTTGGTTCTTTCCACAGTTTGGCGACCGTGGCCATTGCTGCTATAAACATTGGGGTACAGATGGCCCTTCTTTTCACTACATCTGTATCTTTGGGGTAAATACCCAGGAGTGCAATTGCAGGGTCATAGGGAAGTTCTGTTTTTATTCTTGAGGAATCTCCACACTGTTCTCCAAAGAGGCTGCACCAACTTGCATTCCCACCAACAGTATAAGAGGGTTACCCTTTCTCCACATCCCCTCCAACACATGTTGTTTCCTGTCTTGCTAATTTTGGCCATTCTAACCGGTGTAAGGTGATACCTCAATGTGGTTTTAATTTGAATCTCCCTGAGGGCTAGTGATGATGAACATTTTCTCATGTGTCTGATAGCCATTGGTATGTCTTCATTGGAGAAGTGTCTGTTCATATCTTCTTCCCATTTTTTGATATGATTGTCTGTTTTGTGTGTGTTGAGTTTGAGGAGTTCTTGATAGATCCTGGATATCAACCTTTTGTCTGTACTGTCATTTGCAAATATCTTCTCCCATTCTGTGTGTTGCTTCTTTGTTTTCTTGACTGTTTCCTTTGCTGTGCAGAAGCTTTTGATTTTGATGAAGTCCCAAAAGTTTATTTTCACTTTTGTTTCCTTTGCCTTTGGAGACATATCTTGAAAGAAGTTGCTGTGGCTGATATAGAAGAGATTACTGCCTATATTCTCCTCTAGGATTCTGATGGATTCCTGTCTCACATTGAGGTCTTTTATCCATTTTGAGTTTACCTTTGTGTATGGTGTAAGAGAATGGTTGAGTTTCATTCTTCTACATATAGCTGCCCAGTTTTCCCAGCACCATTTATTGAAGAAACTGTCTTTTTCCACTGTGTATTTTTTCCCGTTTTGTCAAAGATTATTTGCCCATAGAGTTGAGGGTGCATATTTGGGCTCTCTACTCTGTTCCACTGGTCTGTGTGTCTGTTTTAATGCCAGTACCATGCTGTCTTGGTGATCACAGCTTTGTAGTAAAGCTTGAAATCAGGTAGTGTGATGCCCCCAGTTTTATTTTTGTTTTTCAACATTTCCCTCTTGAAGTTTGATGTTGGTATGATTCTTTTGTAGGTGTTCATGCTCTTTTGAAGCTTATAGTTGTTTTCTTTTTTTTTTGTCTTTGTGCATACATTTTGCTAATTTTATTTTATTTTTTAAAGATTTTATTTATTTGTCTCAGAGAGAGAGAGAGAGTGAGAGCGTGAGTGTGAGCACAAGAAGGTAGACTGGCAGGCAGAGGGAGAGAGAGAAGCAGGCTCCCCACTGAGTAGGGAGCCTGATGTGGGCGTGGATCCCAGGACCCTGGGATCATGACCTGAGCTGAAGGTAGCCACTTAACCAATTGAGCCACTCAGGCGCCCCGACATTTTGCTAATTTTAGGCATCGGTTTTTCCTTTACCCTTTTTGGCAATCTTAGCTCTTTTATTCTGCAGTTTTTCATCTTTTTAAGATTGTGGTCAACTTATTTCACTTCATTTAATTTTAATTTTAATTATTAAGTAATCTCTACATCTAGCGTGGGGCTTGAACTCATGACCCTGAGATCATGAGTTCATGCTCTTTTTTTTTTTTTTAAAAGATTTTATTTATTTATTTGACAGACAGAGATCACAAGTAGGCAGAGAGGCAGGCAGAGAGAGAGAGAGGGAAGCAGGCTACCTGTTGAGCAGTGAGCCTGATGCGGGATTCGATCCCAGGACCCTGAGATCATGACCCGAGCCGAAGGCAGCGGCTTAACCCACTGAGCCACCCAGGCGCCCGAGTTCATGCTCTTTTGACCGAAACAGCCAGTTGCCTCAATTTTTAAAAAAAGTTTTACTTATTTATTTGACAGCACAAGCAGGGAGGGTGGAAGAGGGAGAAGCAGACTCCCTTCTGAGTGAGGAGCCCGATGTGGGACTTGGTCCCAGGACCTCGAGGTCATGACCTGAGCCGAAGGCAGTTGTTTAACCAGCTGAGCCACCCAGGTGCCCCCAGTTGCCTCAGTTTATTATTTCTTAGTAATAATTTAAAATTATCATTTCTCAAGTATTACTTCTGGGACTCTCATTATTCAGAAATTGGCACCTAGAAAAATTTTGTCCCTAAATTTATAATTAAGCAGACTGTTTTTAAGGACTTTTGATGGCATACTGGAGAAATTTACGACAGTTACTTTTTTTTTTTAAAGATTTATTTATTTATTTGACAGATTACAAGTAGGAGAAAGGCAGGCAAATAAGGGGGTGGGAAGCAGGCTCCCTGCTGAGCAGAGAGCCTGATGCGGGGCTCCATCCCAGGACCCTGGGGTCATGACCTGAGCCAAAGGCAGAGGCTTTAACCCACTGAGCCACCTAGGCGCCCCGACAGTTACTTGAGTAAACAAGAAGCTTACAGTTACTTAAGCTAATTTGTGTTCCTTGTGGCTGTCGTATGTTGACCATTTTGGTTTGATTTCATTTTCTTAAGGCTGTGTAATACTCCATATATATAGATACATATTTATGTGTATATATATACCTACATATGTTCATATGTGTACATCTATATGTATATATATGCATTTATATATACATCTCTCTCTATATATCCCACATCTTTGTTCATTCATCTATTGATTGGCATCTGAGCTCTTTCCATAGTTTGGCTATTGTGAACATTGCTGCTATAAACATTGATGTCCCTTTGGATCACTACATTTGTATCTTTGGGGTAAATACCCAGTAGTGCGATTGCTTGGTTTTAGGGTGGCTCTGTTTTCAACTTTTCGAGGAACCTCCGTATTGTTTTCCAGAGTGGCTGCACCAGCTGAGCATATAGTTATTTAGAAGTGGCGGTTCAGTTGAAAGTAGAAATTTTCTTTCTTTCTTTCTTTTTTTTTTTTTTAAGATTTTTATTTATTTATTTGATAGAGGGGGAGAGACAGTGAGTGAGGAACACAAGCAGGGGGAATGGGAGAGGGAGAAGCAGGCTTCCCGCTGAGCGGAGAGCCTGATGTGGTGCTTGATCCCATGACCCTGGGATCTTGACCTGAACTGAAGGCAGACACCTAGCCACTGAGCCACCCAGGTGCCCCTCTTTTTGTTTTTTAAATTCCTTTTTTTTAAAAAAGTAATCTCTACACACACCTTGGGGCTTGAACTCATGACTCTAAGCTGTAGAGTTGCAGGCTCTCCTGACTGAACCAGCTAGGTGCCGCAGGAAATTGTCTTTCTTAACATTCTTTAATGTCGTTAATTGAGTAACTCTGTGTACCAGATAGACGCTGAAGATAAAGGAGTATGTAAGACTCTAGGTCTTAACTCTTTGACAAAATGTTTCATTTTTATTTGAAAATTACGAATTACAAAATAAAAAAATTATGAGGGGTCCTTGGGTGGCTCAGTTGGTTCATGATCTCAGGGTCCTGGGATCAAGCCCTGCATCAGGCTCTGTGCTCAGCAGGGAGTCTGCTTCTCCTCCCTGTGCCCTTTCCCCTGCTTGTTCTCTCTCTCTCAATAAATAAATTTTTTTTTAAGATTTTATTTATTTATTTGACGAGAGAGAGAGACATCACAAGTAGGCGGAAGAGGCAGGCAGAGAGAGAGGAGGAAGCAAGCTCCCTGCTGAGCAGAGAGCCCGACCTGGGCCTTGATCCCACGACCCTGAGACCATGACCTGAAGGCAGAGGCTTAACCCAATGAGCCACCCAGGCACCCAATAAATAAAATCTTTAAAAATAAGTAAAATAAAATCTTTAAAAATATTATGAAAGAAGTATCTCAAGCAATATGGAAGTGCACAGAAAAAAATAAGTCCTTCCTCTCCTTCCCTAATTCCTCCAGTTCATTTTTCCTAGTGATAACTTCTGTTAAAGCTGATGCTCATCTTTCCAGACCATGGCACATGTATTTATGGGTGATTTATATGTGTGTCTTTTGAACAAATGGAATTATAATCTATATATTATTTGATAGTAAACTGTGTATCATGCAAATTATTTTTAAAATTTTTTATATTTTTTATAAACATATATTTTTATCCCCAGGGGTACAGGTCTGTGAATCGCCAGGTTCATGTAGATTTTTTTCTATTAGTCCTTCTTTTGATGACTTTCTAATTTTTTTGTTGTGTCGTTATACCACTTATGTAACTGTTCCCTATTGGTACACAGGTTGTCATCGTGTTTTTAATATTATAAATAATGTAGTAGAAAATGCCTTTTTTTAAATAGGTAAAGTGGAATTACTGGATCAAAGGCATGTATCTTTTAAATTTCTATAGCTTTTCCAGATTATTCTCTAAATAGGTTAAATCAGTATGCATCCCACTCCCCAGTACTCTCAGAATTGCTAAATTTTTATATAACTTTTACTGGCTGATATAAGGAGTTAGGCTTTAACTTTCTTTCTTTCTTTCTTTTTTTTTTTTTTAAAGATTTTATTTATTTATTTGACACAGAGGGAGAGATCACAAGTAGGCAGAGAGAGCAGGGGCAGGGGCGGACGCAGGCTCCCAGCTGAGCAGAGAGCCCGATGGAGGGCTCCATCCCAGGACCCTCGGATCATGACTTGAGCCAAAGGCAGAGGCTTAACCCACTGAGCCACCCAGGTGCCGCAAGCTTGAACTTTCTTGAAGAGCAGAGACTGTCTTGTCATCAAGTATTTTTAGTATCTAACACAGTAGGTGCTTAATAAATTTTGTTTGTGAAAGAAATGAATTTGCTGAAGAGAATTTAAAAAAAAATTTTTTTTAAAAGATTATTTATTTAGGGGCGCCTGGGTGGCTCAGTGGGTTAAAGCCTCTGCCTTCTGCTCAGGTCATGATCCCAGGGTCCTGGGATCGAGCCCCACATCAGGCTCTCTGCTCTGCAGGGAGCCTGCTTCCTCCTCTCTCTCTGCCTGCCTCTCTGCCTACTTGTGATCTCTGTCTGTCAAGTAAATAAATAAAATCTTTAAAAAAAAAAAAAAAGATTATTTATTTATTTATTTGAGAGAGAGAGATCACAAGTAGGCAGAGAGGCAGGCAGAGAGAGAGGAGGAAGCAGGCTCTCTGCTGAGCAGAGAGCCCGATGCGGGACTCGATCCCAGGACCCTGAGATCATGACCCGAGCCGAAGGCAGCGGCTTAACCCACTGAGCCACCCAGGCGCCCTAAAGAGAATTTTTTAAAAAAAGATTTTTTTTTTATTTGAAAGAGTGGGAGAGATTGCAAGTAGGCAGAGGCCGGGGGCAGAGGGGGGATAGGCTCCCTGCTGAGCAGAGAGCCCAAAGTGGGGCTCGATCCCAGGACCTCGAGATCATGACCTGAGCCGAAGGCAGAAGCTCAACCCACTGAGCCACCGAGGTGCCCCTAAATAGAATTTAATAAGCCTATGGAGTTATATTAATCCTGTAAGGCCAAGCAAGTGCCCTTGAGAGTTTATCTGCCGTCAGTCTGTAGATAACGTTTGTAACTTCTGACTACCTCAGCTGGTTCTTCTAAACAGTCTTAAGAGGTGAATAGTATTTTTTAATTACAGGCGTAGTGCTGCTATATAAGACTGGTCCTGTCCAACATTTAAGTCTGTGGCATTTTTCTGTACCCATGTCTCTTTCTTATTCATTTATCTATTTATTTTTAAGGTGTTATTTATTTGAGAGATAGAGGGAGAGAACAGAAGCAGGGGGAGGGGTAAAGGGAGAGGGAGAAGCAGGCTCCCTACTGAGTAGGAAGCCCAACATGGGGCTTGATCCCACGATCCTGAGATCACAACCTGAGTGGAAGGCAGATGCCCAACCGACTGAGCCACCCAGGTGCCCCTCTTTCTTATTTTAAGTAATGTATTATTTTCAGATTAAAAATTATTTTCCACAAAGAAAAAATGTATGCGAAATTATAGTAGACTGTTTTTTTTACACAGTTCCTCAGCTCATTTCTATATATTTTTATCTCTTTGTATATCCTTTTATATATTTGTTCATGTTTAGAAATCTTAAACTAGTAAGCCATTGCTCTTGGGATATGTGAAGAAAATTTAGGATCTTTTGTGAGTCTGAAGTTTTAGGACTTTGTTGGAATAGCATTGGCTCTAAGCAAATAAATAGCCGTGTGAGTTTGTTTTCTGCAGTCATGGTAACTGCTGAAAGAAAAATTGACTGCTCTTCTAAGCTTTCTCATGAAAGCAGGAGTACTTATTTTGAAAAAAGGTAGATAAAAGGACTGTGTTATATAGGAAACTGGAAAAGATTGATTGTACTCATATGCTTTTTGATCTAACCTGGGTGATAATGTTCCTATTTTGTTTATTTTTTGTCTCTTTGAGGATCTTTTTCTCATCAGTTATCTTACTCTTTAAAATTTTATCTCATTTATTTATTTTTAAAAAAGATTTTATTTATTTATTTGCCAGAGAACACAAGCAGGGGGAAAGGCAGAGGGAGAAGCAGACTCCCCGCTGAGCAGGCAGCAGGATATGGGGCTCCATCCCAGGACTCTGGGATCACAACCTGAACTGAAGGCAGACAGTTAAGACTGAGCCACCTAGGTGCCCCTGAAGTTTTTTTTTTTTTCTTCTCCAATTTATTTATTTTCAGAAAAACAGTATTCATTATTTTTTACCACACCCAGTGCTCCATGCAAGCCGTGCCCTCTATAATACCCACCACTTGGTACCCCAGCCTCCCCCCCCCCCCGCCACTTCAAACCCCTCAGATTGTTTTTCAGAGTCCATAGTCTCTCATGGTGAAGTTTTTTTTTTTTAAATTCTCTTCTGTGGTTCCTTCTATTTATAAGAGACCATGTAATTATTTATTTATTATAATTATTTTATAGATTTTATTTATTTATTGGACAGAGAGAGAGACAGTGAGAGAGGGAACACATGCAGGGGGAGTGGGAGAGGGAGAAGCGGGCTTCCTGCTGAGCCGGGAGCTGGATGCGGGGCTGGATCCCACAATCCTGGGATCATGACCTGAGCAGAAGGCAGATGCTTAAGGACTGAGCCACCCAGGTGCCCCTGTTTTTTATTTTTTGTCTTTATCTTTTTTTTTTTTTTTAAGATTTATTTATTAGAGAGAGCTAAGAAAGAGAGAAGGAGAGGGAGAGAGAATCTTCAGCAGATTCTACACTGAGTACGGAGCCAGTCGCAGGGCTCCATTTCACGACCGAGGGTCGGGACCTGAGCCAAAACCAAGAGTTGGATGCTTACTTAACTCACTGTGACTGTGCCACCCAGGTGCCTCTTTATCTTAAAAGAGAAAATTCTTGGGGTGCCTGGTTGCACCCCAAGTGCACATGACTCTTGATCTTGGGCTCATGAATTAGAGCCCCACATTGGGAGTAGAGTTTACTTAAGAAAAAAGGGTGCAAAAAAAAAAAAAGAAAGAAAATTCTTCCCTTACTTTTTTGACTTTGTAACCTCTTTAGACTGTTGTCTTATTTCTTTCTTCACACTGACACTTCCTATAATAGCTTTTTAGTCCTCACTTGTATTTTCTCACTGCTCACTCAGTCCTTCACCTGGCAATTTCTATCCTGCATTTTGGAGAATTTGCCCTATCAGATGTTACAGTGATATTCTAATTACTAATACACAGGTTTATCAGCTTTTTTCCCATTAAGTCTTTTTGGAACAAACTTCCACTCCCCTTTTTTAGTGAAACACTATATATTTTTCTCTAATTATACAAAAGCTGTCTGCTCTTTGATTTAAGGTAGGCCTTTTTAAGATTTTTTACTTCTGTTCTCTGTTTTTTCATTCTGTATGTTACCTATGATCCATCTTTTAAACATTTTTAAAATATTTTATTTATTTGAGACAGAGTGAGTGCCCACACAAAACACCTGGAGAGAGGGAGAGGGAGAGGGAGAAGCAGACTCCCTGGTGAATGTGGTGCCCACGTGGGGCTCCACTTGGGCTGGATTCCAAGAGCCTGGGATCATGATCTGAGCTGAAGTCAGATGCTTAACCAACCCAGGCCCCCTTACCTATGATTCTTCTATAACCATGTCATATCTATCTCTAGTACTCACCTCACTCTGTCTCAGAGCTGCATTTCCCACAGCCTAATAGACATCTATCTCCCTACATTGCTGGCTAGAATTCGAAACCTAACTTTTTGAAATTAGAATTCACCATTACACTTCTTCCTTTAACATCTATCTCCTGGATTTTCCCCTCCATTCCCACTAAAAAATAGCCACTTTCACATCTGCAGTTATTGTGCTTATTTGAATGCTGGTGTCAATAATTCTCAGTTATTCTCCTTTCTAGAGTAAGCTTCTTATTTTCTACTTCCACAGTTCTTCATGAGGCTGTCATCAAGCCTCAGATTAATCTGATGGTTTGCTAATTCACTTATTTCCTTGATTTTCTCATTTTTTAATGTTATACTTGGTTATATTCTTTTTTTCTTTACGTTAAAACCCAAGTTCTAGATTTCTGATGAATTCCCCTCTGGGCAGGAAGTCTTCCCTAAAAATTAAAGCAGTATAAATTCTTCTCTGCTCTATTATTCTCAGGTTCTTTTGGCTAGTTTTATGAAATTTGTGGTAGAATAGTGGCCAGTATTTTTAGTAGCTGATAAGTATGCCTTAAGAGACTCTAAGACTCAAGGAGAAAATGATTCTTGCTAATTGGAAAAATTAACAGTTTTTAAGGTTAGAGTTTAGAGTAAAAAGTCATTTAGGTGGAAATGACTTTATGTTGTCCTTGTACTTTTATTTTCTGGGCATTTGACCCTATTACTATGATACTTCTTTTGGAAGTTATCTCATCTTTGAATCATGTTCTTTGTGAACATCTGATCATTCTTTGTTCTCCATTATCGTGTTTTAACAAAACAAAATCCACATCATTTATGATATCTTTGTTCTTTTCTGCTGACAGTTACCATTTTTTGTTTTTGTTTTCAGAGAATTATGTACTTATATTATGGTATTTACTGTAATATGCCATATATCGACATTGTGACTGTCAATGCCATAGATTGTGTATTGAGTTCAGGTAGTTCTTAATCTTTTTTACTGTTGTCCTCTATGTCTTAGGTACCTAGTAGGCTCCTCAATAAATGTTAAATGAGGGACACCTGGGTGGCTCAGTTGGTTGAGCGGCTGCCTTCAGCTCGGGTCATGATCCCAGCGTCCTGGGATGGAGTCCCACATCAGGCTCCTTGCTCAGCGGGGAGCCTGCTTCTCTCTCTGTCTCTTCCTGCCACTCTGTCTGCATGTCCTCGCGTGCTGTCTCTCTCTCTGACAAATAAATAAATAAAATCTTAAAATAAATAAATAAATGTTAAATGAAATTATTCCCTAGTCTGAGATGCCTTTCTTACTCATGGATTGTAATCACTCTGACACAAATTGCTAAATGACTGTGGGTAGATTGCATAATCTTTCTTTAGTATCTTTGTTCTGAAACTGGCAACGCCTTCCCTCAAAGGGTTAGGTTATAATTACCTACTAAAATGCTTTGAAGATGAAAAAGTTAATGTTGAGCATTATGATCATCCATGTAAAGGCTACTGTTAGTATACAGGTTTTGTAGGTAAAAGCTTTCCTAAAGCTTTAAGTTAATTAAATGGTGCTGAAGTAATTAATTTCTGTGTATTTACATTTTGGTTTTTTACTTTACTTAAATCCCTAGATTTCTTTGGAGGGAAGGAGCTTTTTGTGATGTTACTTATTTTAAGATCTCTGTCATGGAGCCAAGTCCAAACTGAAACCCTACCATGATAAGAAAAAGACAACAGAATAATGCAATAGTAGGATGATGTGACTCAGATACTTAAATTATATTCTATGCTAGAAGTCCTCAAACTTCTGGGTACTAAGAATCATTCGGAGGCCCTTGTTAAAAATATTCCAACTCCAGAGATTTAGTTTAGCAGGTTATGTTTCTTTAAATGAGAAATCAGGTGATTTCTGATTCAGTTAGTATGTGAATAACACTTTGAGAGACACTCCTGAATGGAATTGAAAAAAGCTAGTACAATATGAGAAGACCTGAGATTAAGGGTTGCACATTTTACCAACTGAGCCAGCCACGAGCTCTGGAAAATATGGGTCTTGAGGGGTTAGTGGTCGGATTTGGTTAGGAGTAATGCTGACCAGGACTGTCTAAATTGGTGAAGTAGTTAACAGGTTATCAGTTTCTGTATTCACAAACATGCCTTAGTGTAGAACACATGACATTGCTTCCTCAGTGACTCCTTGTTGAGAACATTATAATAATGCTTTTCAGACATTATGTGCACAAGAGTCACCTGAGGATCTTGTAAAGAAATGTTTTCTGATTGGATACTGGGACAGGGAACACATTTGGAGTGACAAATGTAGAGAGTAATCAAGTCTTGGATGAGTAGTTGAATTACATGACCTTTAAGATACACGTTAACCTTAGCGTTTTATAAATTTCTTAGGTGGAGTGTCTGAGATAATAGAGAACTATTGTATATTAGGAATGGCAGGACCTAATTTTTTTTCCCTTAGATCTGTCACTCCTTTCGTTAGCCATGTGATGTTGGGCTAGTTAATATACTCCATTAAAGAGTGGGGATTAGAGAAGGTAAGAGCCTGAGGAAGTGAAATTTAGTGCAATTTTAAGATTTACTATTTTAGAGTGAAAGAGGGGAGGGGCAGAGGGAGAGGAGGAGACAGAGAAGCAGACACCCTACTGAGCGCAGACCTGATGCAGCTTGATCCCACAACAGATCACGACCTGAGCAGAAATCTAGTAGGTTACTTAACTGAGCCACCCAGGTGCCCTAAAGAAGTACATTTTTTTTTTTAAAGACTTTATTTATTCATTTGGCAGGCAGAGATCACAAGTAGGCAGAAAGGCAGGCAGGCAGAGAGAGAGAGAGAGAGAGAGAGAGAGAGAGAAGGCCTGCCGAGCAGAGAGCCCGATGTGGGGCTCGATCCCAGGACCTTGGGATATGACCTGAGCTGAAGGCAGAGGCTTTAACCCACTGAGCCACCCAGGCGCCCAAGAAGTACATTTTTAAAAAGCACTCATTTGTTAAGTACAGTAAGTATGTTTATTGATAAAGTATTATTATATGATTGAATTGCATCCTACATAGTTTAGCTCCCTCTACTGAGGATAGATTGGAAGTAGCTAACCAGTTTTTTTTGGAAATTTAAGTGATGCTATATGTTATACAACTAACATGTTTATTTTCTTTAATTATAGACACTCTGATGTTTGAATAATAGTTTTTAGTTTTTGTGTTTTTAGTGCGAATGTGGTCTCGTGACTTTAAAACTAGCTCTTGGCAAATTGTATTACACTACAAAATTAGAAATTGGTCTTTCTGTAAGGAATTTTTTAGTAAGTGAATGTTAAATCTATAGGTTATACTTGGGTATGTTTAAACATATACAATGTTACAAGTTTTTGTTGGTTTGTTTTCAAGTAAGCTCTAAGTACAACATGGGGCTTGAACTCAAGACCCTGAGATCAGGAGTCACATGATCCAGCCCAGCACCCTTATTACAAGTATTTCTTAAGTTTGTTTACTAATGGCTACATTGACTAGTTATTGTGTAACGTAGTTGTCTTGCTTTCCGGGAAAGTAGGATTTAGAAGTGTGCATTTATGAAAAGGATAATTCATTTTTCTTTTTTCTTTTTTTAAAAGATTTTATTTATTTGGGAGAGAGAAAGAGTGAGAGAGAGAGAGTACCTACAGGCGATGTAGGGGAAGAGGCAGAGGGAGAGGCTGAGCAGGGAGCCTGAGTTGGGCTCAATCCAAGGACTCTGAGCCAAAGGCAGATGCTTCACCGACTAAGCCACAGAGGTGCCCCTGAAAAGGATAGTTCTTATGCTTTTCTTAAATTTCTAGCATAAAAGGAAATAAAACTTTAATATATTTATTTGGTAGCATATAGGAAATGATCATGTATACCTTTGAAATACTGATCTGTAATATCAAGTGATGAGGTATTAGCATGTGAATTAAATCATCTCTAAAGTAAAGGTTAATCTTCCCTGTGCTTGCTCTCTCTTTTTTTTCCCCCCCTGTGCTCTCTTACTTCCCCAACATCCAAAAAATTAAGTGGTAAAGAGGAGAGCTGCTGTGCGGATACTGACATTTCTATAGTCTGAGGACATGTGGCTGGGGAAGGAATAATGGAAATGCGATGGAAGGAAGTCTCTGGTTGAGAAATTGGTTATTTTATTTATTTTTTAAGAGATTTTACTTGTTTATTCATATTCAGAAACAGAGAGAGAGGTAGAGGGAGAAGCAGGCTCCCCAGTGAGCGGGGAGCCTGATGTGGGACTTGATCCCAGAACCCCGGGATCATGACCTGAGCCAGAGGCCGACACCCAACCCTCTGAGCCATCCATGCACCTGAGAAATTAGTTACTTTTAAACAAATTAACTAATTTGTTTAAAAAATCAAATAAATAAATGTATTGAAGATAATGGAAGCCATGGTTCTTCCTGAAGAGCTTACAAACATGAAAGGGGAAGTCTAGAAAGAAATTTAAGGCATGGAATTAGAATTAGAAGCCTTGGTGTACACATGTATGTTATTATTTATGCACAGATAAAGAAATAGGTATGGATGTGTAGATTTATGTTTATATTCATATATTTCTTAGCTGTCTGTGCTGAGAGGACTCAGTTAACAGTGAAAGCCCAGTAACAATGAGCGCACCTAATGTTCACATCTTGGTTTCTTTCTTCCTTTCTTCCTTTTTTCTTCTTTTTTAAAACTTTATTTATTTGAGAGAGAGCATGTGTGTGTGCACGAGTGGGAGGAGGGACAGAGGGAAAGAATCTTCTGGCAGACTTCTGACTGAGCATGGAGCCCAACAAGGGGTAGGATCCCATGACCCATGAGATCATGATCTAAGCTGAAACCAAGAGTCAGAGGCTTAACTGATTGAACTGCCCAGCCGCCCCAATTTCTAAATACTATTCTTGATTTAAAGGAGTCAGGGCTCTTTAGAGAAATGACTAATTCTAGAGTCAGGGAGGGAAAGTATAGGGTGAGTTTAGAGATTTCTTTTGTGTCAGAAAACAAGGAAGTTCACAAAATGATGGGATAATGTCGAAAGGGTACTGGAAACACTTTGAAAGGGCCCTCAGTTGCCAAATCTTGCGTAAATTGAGCAAAAAAATAAGAGTAATGGATTATAACCTGTAGTTTAAAATAAGAATCCATGAGTTAATACTGTTAAAATTAATGAGTAAATGAATTGGGCAAGGGGATGGAGGGAAAGCTCTTTAAAGTAAAACCGGGGGTGGGGGGTGTGGCCTGGATGGCTCAGTTGTTAAGCCTCTGCCTTTGGCTCAGGTCACGATCCTAGGGTGCTGGGATTGAACCCTGCATCAGTTCTCTGCTGAATGGGAAGCCTGCTTTTCCCTCTCCTACTCCCCCTGCTTATATTCCTCCTTTTGCTGTCTGTCAAATAAATTAGATTAAAAAAAAAAAAAAAGTAAAATGTGACTAAAAAATGTAGAAGGACTGATAGGATTAGGTAATCACCATCACAGTGGTATTGGGTGAAAACAAAAATAGTCAATGAATGCTAATGGCTGGTGGGTGGAGGCTTGGTGAGGAATAGGATATTGGTGAATTAGAATAATTCCTCATTAAATCTAATCATACACAAAGGGAAAAATAGTGACTTTATGGTGGAGAAACCTGGCAGATACCAGCTTGACCAGGTGATCAAGGTTATACCTAATGTTGGGTAAGTAAAGTATAGACAGTAACATTTCTGTATATTTTTTCCCAAGAATGTATGGTCTGAATTTGGTTTTGAGTAGTGTCAGACCCACATTCAGGGTCATTCTAGAAACTAAAGAGCTGTACTCTTTTTTTTTTTTTTAAAGAGCTGTACTCTTTATTTTATTTATTTATTTTTATTTTTTAAAAAGATTTTATTTATTTATTTGACAGAGATCACAAGTGGGCATGACCTGAGCTGAAGGCAGAGGCTTTAACCCACCAAGCCACCCAGGCGCCCCTCAACTCTAGTTTTAAAGAACAAATTGCTAACACATTCAAAATAACAAGCAGAGACAGAAGATAGATTGTTAACAACTCAAAGTTTAGGAGATTTTCTTAAATTGGAATTGGAGCAGAAAAATGGAATTTTGGACTAGTTTTGGTGAATAGTAGGTACACCTTTTTTTTTTTTTAATGATTTTTAAAAAAGATTTTTATTTATTTATTTGACAGAGAGAGAGAGAGAGATCACAAGTAGGCAGAGAGGCAAGGCAGAGAGAGGGGGAAGCAGGCACCCCGCCCAGCAGAGAGCCCGATGTGGAACTTGATCCCAGGACCCCGAGATCATGACCTGAGCCAAAGGCAGCGGCTTAACCCATTGAGCCACCCAGGCACCCAAGAGCTGTACTCTTTGTAGTCAAAGGCATGAAAGATGGGGGAAAGCTAAAGAGCTATTCCAGATTGAGGATGGCAGAAGAGATCTGATAACTGAATATGATATATGTTCCTGGATAGGATGCTGAACCTGGATCAAATAAAATTTGAATGTGAATTGGCTCTGTGTTATATCAGTGTTGACTTCCTGATTGGAAGGGTTATATGATGGTAATGTATCAGAGTATCTTTTATGGGATGTATGCACTGGAGTATTTAGGAGAGAATGAGGAATCATGTCACAACGAGATACATATGCACATCTTTTCTGTAGGCTTGAAACTATTTTAAAATAAGAAACTATATACTTTTCTGATTATAAATGTAATCTAATTCCCTTGTTTCTGTATTTACAGATTATTACATTTACATACTTGTAGAGTGATTCATTCAGTAAATACTTATTGGATGAATAAATACTGTACTTTATCAAGAATGTAGGAATTCTATGTTTTAAGAGGAATAATAAATTTTTAACTGTCTTTCAGAAAGCTGAAGTTGATGGTAGTTTAAGTGATAGCCATGTGTCTCCTCCAGCCAAACGCACTTTGAAACAACCTGATTCTGTTTGCAAAGACAAATCAAAATCACGAAGTACTGGTCAGCGAGAGGAATGGAACATACCAACTGGACAGGCCAGGTGAGGAGTGAGAACCCATCTACTGTTTTTTCATGAATTATCTGATATGATTGAGGGCTCATATTAATGCTAATTTTCTTAAATTCTAAAGCCACTATTATCTAGAAATACAAATTTTTAAACTTGTTTTATGATTTTGTATGTATTTTCTCTAAGTAGCACATAAAGTATATTTTCTATGTAAAAATATTTAGTATATAATAGAAACTATTATTACTAAATGATAAGGATTTCGGTAGGTCTTGAATATGTGTACATCTTTATACACCTGAAAGTTTTAAATAAAGATACTTGGTTAGAATTATATATTTATTTGAAAATAAAATCTCCCTTTTCTAAAATTATTAAATATTACCCTTGAATTGATATACTGAAATGTAATAAAAATGAAATTTTAAAGAAATCTTTTCATTTGTCTGCTCGTTGTCAGTTTAAATTTGGTTTGGTTCAGTGTGTATCAGGAAAACTTACTTTTACACACTTACCAAAGTAAATAGTAATAGTTTAATGTAGATAAAAGAGGCACACACACAGAAAAGATTTAAACTTTGATCTCAGAATTTTTAGCTTCTCTTTTCTCCAGTCTTTAACGTAGAAGTGCTGATGATGTGCTGACTACAAACAAAAGTGAAAGGGAAATCCTTTGGTTTCCTTCCTCCTTGAAGTACTTAAAAATTAGTTGGTTTTCTATGTGCACATAAATTCTGGGTACTGTTACTCTTTTTTATTTTTTATTTTATTATTTTTATTTTTATTTTTTAAAGATTTTATTTATTTGATAGAGATCACAAGTAGGCAGATAGGCAGAGACAGAGGGGGAAGCAGGCTCCCTGCAGAGCAGAGAGCCCGACCGAGCTCGATCTCAGGACCCTGGGATCATGACCTGAGCTGAAGGCAGAGGCTTTAACTCACTGAGCCACCCAGGCGCCCTGTTACTCTTTTTTTTTTTTTTTTTAAGATTTTATTTATTTATTTGGCAGACAGAGATCACAAGTAGGCAGAGAGGCAGGCAGAGAGAGAGAGAGAGAGAGAGAGGGAAGCAGGCTCCCTGCTGAACAGAGAGCCCGAAGTGGGGCTCAATCCCAGGACCCTGAGATCATGGCCTGAGCTGAAGGCAGAGGCTTAACCCACTGAGCCACCCAGGCGCCCCCCTGTATTTTTTAAAAGATTTTTATTCATTTGAGAGAGAGAGCACAAGCATTGGGGAGGGGCTGAGGGAGAGGGCAAAGCAGATTCCCCACTGAGCTAGGAGTCCTTTGGCCAAGGAGATCATGACCTGAACCAAAGGCTGATGGTTAACCATCTGAGCCACCCAGGTGCCCCTGGATACTGTTACTCTTTAATGAAAAAAAAAAAAAAATTTGGGTTGTATAGACTTTGATAGGTAGTATACATTTACTAGTCCCTGAAGTCTTTTACCTATTTCAGTATGTTCCAGAAGATGCACCATTTTACTCTAAGTGTTTATTTTGCATTGTCTGGGAGCTAAGTAGGAAAATCTTGAATCATAGCCTGTTTGATCTTTCTTTTCCCACACTCATTCATCTGTTTTATACAGATCCAGGTCACTATAATGATGTTATTTAAAATGAGTACTGCCCTTTAATTATACTTCTAGACTTGATCTACCTGTTGTAATCTGTATCCTGTATTTATTAAATGAATGAATCAGGTGGCTTTTTCTAGATAAATGTTTCTTAAAAATGTTCTTTTAGTGTCAGAGTTTAATCTTTCACTGTAAGATAATTTTAACAGTTTGAATATATAATGGGCACTTGATTTTCTTCATCTTAGCCACTCAGAGGCCTTTGTGTAAATTGATCTTGATTATGTCTTTTTTATTAAAAAAATGCCTCAAAAACTTTTTTTTTTAAGATTTTTTATTTATATATTTGACAGAGAGACAGTGAGAGAGGGAACATAAGCAGGGAGAGAGGGAGAGGGAGAAGCAGGCTCCCTGCCGAGCAGGGATCCGAATGTGGGACTTGATCCAGGGACTCTAGGATCATGACCCAAGCCAGAGGCAGATACTCAATGACTGAGCCACCAGCCGCCCTCAAAAACTGTTTTGGGAAGAAAGTTTTGCTTCCATTTAGGTGCCTTAGTGTGATACTCCTTTTTTGAAAAAATACTGAGTATATTTTGAATAAAAAGCTCAAGAAATAATGAATACTAATAATGTATTTATATTTTGGTAGAAGAATAACAATTTAAAAGTTTTTTTGAGTTAAAGTGGGCGCCTGGGTGGCTCAGTGTGTTAAGCTGCTGCCTTCGGCTCTGGTCATGATCTCAGGGTTCTGGGATCGAGTTCTGCATGGGGCTCTCTGCTCAGCATGGAGCCTGCTTCCTCCTCTCTCTCTGCCTGCCTCTCTGCCTGCTTGTGATCTCTCTCTGTCAAATAAATAAATAAAATTAAAAAAAAATTTTTTTTTCATCTAAGAATGCAAGTGCTACACTGTTAGAATGTTTTTGTGGTTTTTTTTTTAAGATTTTATTTATTTATTTGACAGAGATCACAAGTAGGCTGAGGCAGACAGAGAGAGGGAGAAGCAGGCTCCCTGTTGAGCAGAGAGCCCGATGCGGGGGCTTGATGTGGGGTTTGATCCCAGGACCCTGAGATCATGACCTGAGCTGAAGGCAGAAGCTTTAACCCACTGAGCCACCCAGGCGCCCCTGTTTTTGTATTTTAGATGACTTGAAAAGAAGATACCATTTGACCTATTAGATTTAACAGAATTGAATTTTGAGGGAAGCTTGTAGTTAAAAAATTTTAGATTTTGAGGTAGTATAAATACAAAAATCAGGATTTATATGGAAGCTTGTGTTTGTTTTTATGTCATGAGACTGAGAATCCCGATTCCTTTATTTTGGTTATCTAAGGTCTTATGAGGATCTAAAGTAAAATTATTAAGGTTCTTTTACAAAAGTACTTTGTTACAGATGTAATTCATTTGGGGGAAAAGTGAATATAGGTAAGGATTAGTATTCACTGAAAAATAATGAATCCTAAATGACTTTGTAAAGACTACTAAATTTTTATTTTTTAATTTTTAAATTTTTTCCAGAGAGAGAGAGAGAGAGAGATACTGATTGATTGAGTATGAGCAGGTGGGGAGGGACAGAGGGGGAAGGAGAGAGAGAATCTTTTAAAAATTAAATTAAATTTTATTTCATTTTTAAAATTTAAATTCAATTAATTAACATCATGTAGGAGAGAGATAATCTTAAGCAGGCCAGTGCAGAGCCCAAACAGGGCTCAGTCTCACAACCCTGAGTTCATGACCTGAGCCAAAATCAAAGAGTTGGACATTTAACTGACTGAGCCATCCGGGTGCCCCAAGACTGCTGAATTTTTGAAAAAAATTACTGTTGCTTGGTGAAATCACTTTTCTTTTGAGAGCTCGGTAATCGGGTGAAGATAGAAGTAAAAGAGGAACTAGAATTTTGAAGTTTTCATAAATGATTTGAAATAGATCATGAGTTTTCTTTTTGGGGAGAAATCTGGGCTTATATTTAAAGGCTCAAGTTTATCAACATAATTATAATTTTTTATAAAATAAGGATATTTTTGGTTAAAAATTTTACTATATATTCTTTATCTTATATGTAGAAATTCACAAATATCCATCCATGCTAGCCTAGATAGATGTCGTAGCTTATAAATATTTTGAGTAAATTTTCGTCAGCTGATATTTACTTAGCTACTATACATTTATTGAACTGGGATGCTGTGTATGTGTGGGCACATGCACATGTGTCTGTCTTTCTGTGTTGTTGGAGGAGGCACCCTAGAGAATGTGACATGCATTTAATGTCTCTAGAATAATAGAAACACATCCTCTAAGATATAAACAAAATTGAATCTTTGGTAAGACTAACTGTACACTTAAATACAGTATGTGTGAAAATTTTGTTTTTTGGCCAGATGAGAGAGTAATAAGGTTAGGCAGAAACGTAACCACTTGTTAAACCGCTGAGGCACATTAGAATTGTAGGTAGTATTGGTTAAGGTCTTTCCAGACTGAGGCTTTTCCTGAAATGAAGTTTAAAACCCCTAAGTCACTAAATGCCTTGGATTTATGTGGGAAAGGGAGAATAAGTAATGATTGCTAGTAGCCTCATACTGCATTTCATTGGTAATACGCTCCAGATAACTCAAGGTGTAGAAAATTCTTTTTTTTTTCTTAAAGATTTTATTTATTTATTTGAGAGAGAGAGAGAGTATGAGTGAGGGATGGAGGGAGAAGCAGATCCCTCGCTGAGCAGGGAACCCAGTGCGGGGCTTGATCCTGGGACTCCAGACGTGTCCAGGATCCTGCGACTCCAGGGTCATGATTCAAGCCGAAGGTAGATGCTTAACTCGGTAACCCAGATGCCCCAAGGTGTAGAAAATTCCAACATGATAATCATCTAATGTAAAGTAATGCTGCCACCACTTAAGAAATTTAGGAAAAAAATAGAAAATAAATACAAAGTTTAGGAAACATAGATACAGGGAAATATCCCCCACCTACTTCCCTTTTTAAAAATAAACAAAGGAGACTTCATAATCATAAAAGATTTATTGGAGCTTTCTTTTAAATAGTGAAGTCACCTAGTTACATTTTAAGTGATTAACTTTTGGGAACATTGATTTAAGAAACTTCTTTAGACATATATATTATTGTATAGGCAGACCAGTTCTTAAAATCCCAGTATTTTTTTTTCTCTTTCCATACTCAGGTGTTCAATATTATGTCTCCTTTTTGTTCTTCTTTGTCTTTATAATGAGAAATGTTAATGGAAAAAGGATGACAATAATCTATGATTCTAAGATAATTGGTTTAATTAAAGAATAAGTTTTTATTTTTTCTTTTAAAACCGGTATTTCTTAAGCAACAAAATAAAAGCCAAGTAAGCATTGTCTTCTTCAGAGGAACAAAAAGCTTATTGTGCTGTTTTTCTAGGGATGTTGCTATTGTTCAGAAAAGTTTTAGATTTCTTTTGTAGAGTGATTTCAGGGTTGGCATCTTAGGTTTTTGAATAATTTATGTACAATTTCAGCGGTTTGGTTTTGCATACACTAAAATTCACTTGGAACCAAGACATGTAAATAAACTGATCAAACTGAGTATTATGTTGGGTCCAAAGCCAAAGTATATTTATGAAGTAGTAAAATTGACTTTTCTGTGTGGTTTTAAGTGACTTCTAGAAAATTTGTTATGTATAATCTTCCAAGGAAAGATATGTTAATACACCAATTTCAGTTACTTTATCTTTCCTTTGTATATAAAGGTACTAAAAATGAAATACTTTCCAAGGGGTAGCATATTAGAATGAGATAGTTTTGTTGTTTTCTGGGGGAAAAGGGGACTGGAGTTTTTTGTTTTTGCATTTTTGACAGTATAAGTACATATAACAGTTTGAGTTTTTGTGTATATCCTTTAGTCATCCTAGCTCTGACCTTTTTTAGGCAAGGGCTTTTATAATTAGGATTTAATACTTAACATTTAAAATTTAGCATGAGGAGTGCTGGAGTAACCCAAAACGTTAGAATATTTTAGTTAAGAAAATTTGTATAAATAGGAGTGGATGATATAGGCTTCCAGTTATGGAATAAGTAAGTCATGGGGATGTAAGGTATAGCATGGGGAATATAGTTCGTCAATGGTATTGTAATAGCATTCTGTGATGACAGATGGGAGCTACAGGTGTGGTGCGCACAGCATAATGTATAGGCTTGTTGAATCATGGAGTTATGCACCTGAAACTAATGTAACATTGTGTATTAAGTATAATTCTGTTAAAAGAAAATTTTGTGCAAACGATATAGATAATAGGAGATAATCAAATATTTACTATTTTCTAAATGAGTCCTTTCCCTTTTTTTAATTTTTGAAAATGATAATCATTGGGTATTTAAAAAATACCTAAGTAAGTTTACATTGACAGTTCTTTTATTATGTAGCAATTTAGGTTTTTTTGACTTTCTGATAATACAAAAGCATACTGTGAATTTTTTCAAATCTTTATGTTTTGATGGTCATTTAAGTATCTCTACTGAATAACATTTACTTTCCTTCACCCAAAAGGGAGAATTGTACAATGACTATTTTGAGAAATGAGCTATTCTCATTTGTCAGGTTAGAATGTGTAATAAAATATTCTGGAGAAATTATTAAATGGTATTACTGTTCAAGGACTTTATTTTTCCTACAGTTTATTGTTTGAATAAATTTGTCATTGTTTGATTTTTATTTTCTTAACCAAAACCAATAATAAATGTCTGTGACCTTTGCTGCTTATTATATCAGTTAACTTTATGGTACATGTTGAACTTCAGCCTCTCTGGAATTTATAGAGTTGAAGACAGAGTAAATTCAGTTTATAATCTGTTATTAAAGCTTTTCTTGAAGTAATGAAATGAGTCATTGCAAGTATATGTTATTAATTGGTATATTACCAATCTTAGAGTAAAATAATGTCATCTTTACTCTGAAAAAAGTAATATTACTGACATTTTAAAGATTAAAATGATTCCACAAGTATTGCGTTTCTTGCTTCTTTAAATGAATGTTGATGTGTTTGCATATTAAATATAATTGTGTTCTAGGTTAACTTCTCAGCCTGGTGCTACATTACCAAACGGACATAGTAGCTTATGTGAGTATTCTGTTATGAAACTGGTTAGTATTGAAATTCTTACTCATGTTGTTAGTAAGTGTTAAAGTGGGGTAAAATTTACTAGTATGTTCAGCATATAATTGGAAATGACTGGATTTCCATGTCATACTGAATACTTATATAATTGTTAAATGTTGAGAAATCAGTACAAATGAAATTATTTAAATTACTATGACAGATTATAAATAGTTATCAAAATTTTAAGTTATTGGATATTAAAGCCATTTAAGAGGTTATGTTAAAAATTTTTATACTCTTTTAAAAGTAATTTTTGATGTATCTTTTTTTCTTTTCATACTCTGTACTTTGAAATGTAAATCTCTCTCTTCTTGTAGCCCTTCGAAGCCATCCCCTTCGAGGGGAAAAGAAGGGAGATGCGGACCTTTCTTGTATAAATGGTGACATGGAAGTCAGAAAAAGTTGTCGTTCCAGGAAAAACAGATTTGAAAGCGTGAACCAGAGTTTGTTATTTGATCAACTAGTAAATAGGTATGAATGCTTATAAGCAGTTTAATTTAATTAATTTAATTGATTTATCAGATTTAAAAATTTCAAAGTCAGATTTCAAAAAAAATCAGTCATTTTTAAGCTAGTTATTTATTTTTTTTTAAAAAGATTTCATTTATTTATTTGACACAGAGAGAGAGGTCACAAGTAGACAGAGCAGCAGGCAGAGATTGGGGGGGGTAGCAGGCTCCCCGCTGAGCAGAGAGCCTGATGTGGGGCTCGATCCCAGGACCCTGAGATCATGACCCAAGCTGAAGGCAGAGGCTTAACCCACTGAGCCACTCAGGTGCCCCCTCGTTATGTTTTAAAAAAGAACTTAAGCACTGACTTAGTAATAAATGCAATTATTTTAAACTTAATTTGAATTAATAGTGGTTAGCAGTGATTATCAGTTTCTAGTCCATTTACTGGATTTAGTAGTTTATGTGATAGTTTAATTTTTCTCATCCTTTTTAAGTTTATGCATAAATAATATAAAAAATAATTTTATTCTCTTTACTCTTATAGTCCTTTAATATTTGCTAATTAACAAGTTGTTTCTGACTATTTTCAAGCAACATTAATTTCCATTGTTGATGTGTAGTAAGTAACTTTTCTTTAGTCAAGATTTTGAATTAATGGTCTTTTGAGACTGGGTATATGGGAAACGGTGAATGAGCCTAGCAGATTGCTCAGTATCTCCATACAGTGACATTTTACTCTTCTCAGATGATAAATTATCCTTCTTAATCCTTGCAGTGATAAAGAGAGAGGGGAGGTCAGTGTAATCCCTGTTTTATAAGAGAGGAAATTATATTCTATACTGGTAATGTCAAATTCAGATATTAGTTATTATTTGTTAAGTACTTTGATCATTATCTGGACAACACAGTAAGTGGTATATAAATGTGTTTAAAAGATAAAATGTGTGGGGCACCTGGGTGGCTCAGTGGGTTAAGCCTCTGCCTTCGGCTCGGGTCATGATCTCAGGGTCCTGGGATCGAGCCCTACATCAGGCTCTCTGCTCAGCAGGAGCCTGCTTCCCCCTCTCTCTCTGTCTGCCTCTCTGCTTACTCGTGATCTCTCTCTCAAATAAATAAATACAATCTTAAAAAAAAAAAAAAAGATGTGGTTTGGCCTGCCTGTGCTCGCGTGCTCGCTCGCTCTCTTTCTCTGGCAAATAAATAAATAAAATCTAAAAAAAAAAAAAAAAGATTAAAAGATAAAATGTGGTAATGTGAGCCTGTATTTTGTGGAGGTCAGTGTTTTCTAATTTTTAAAATTACCTGTTCAGTTAACCTTAATGTAGGTTTTAAACTTTTTTTAACTAGGCTCCATGCCCAGCGTGGAGCCCAACACAGGTCTTGAACGCACGACTTCGAGATCAAGACCTGAGCTGAAATCAAGTCAGATGCTTTACTAACTGAGCCAGGCAGGTGCCCCGGCTTTAACCATTTTTTTTTTTGCCTTCCTCCCCACTAGCTTTAAACCTTTTTTTTTTTTTTTTTAAAGATTTTATTTATTTATTTGACAGAGATCACAAGTAGGCAGAGAGGCAGGCAGAGAGAGGGGGAAGCAGGCTCTCTGCTCAGAGAGCCTGATGTGGGCATAATCTGTGTCCTGGGATTATACCCTAAGCCGAAGGCAGAGGCTTTAACCCACTGAGCCACCCAGGCACCCCTAGTTTTAAACTTTTTATACATTCTTTATCCTATAAATTTTCTTAACACCATCTTCAAATAAAAATATTGAAATTTTTTTTTTTTTGTCTTAGATCTGGTAGTCATTTATAGTGGCATTGTGGAGTTAAATATTTGGAGTATTACAGATTTTATTTTTAAAGCAGTCTTGACACTCAACATAGGGCTTAAACTTACAGCTCTAAGATCAAGAATCGCATGCTCTACTGACTGAGCCAGCCAGGTGCCCCAAATATTTGGAGTATTATAAACAAATGTTCTGTTTCACAAGTTTTATTATAGCAATTATATTAGGGTAAAAGATGTTCTGGATTTTGGGGGGGCATTATCTTCTTTTATTTATTTTTTCTCATCATAGCACATATGGGGCATTATCTTCTGATGGATGCTGATTCAGGAAGTTATTTAATTGGTTCCATGTACAGTTACATATCAGGTAATTATGCTTTGATGAAGAGCTCTTTCACATGTCTGACACATTTTGTGGTTTTATTCTGTGATTGTAGTACTGCTGAAGCTGTACTACAGGAAATGGACAACATTAACATCAGACGGAATCGTCGGTCAGGAGAAGTAGAACGACTTAGAATGTGGACTGATACAGAATTTGTGAGTATATTAACTTTAACAACCTTGGCAAATATTTTGTTTTTTTGGTTGTGGAATTCAAAGGGAAGATGAGCAGCATTTGGATTTTCTTGAATTAACAGATTTGTTCCTTTCTTTTTTCCACTTTAGTTAGGGATTTTATGTTTTCTTCTGCCCTTCTCTGCTTTCCACAACCTTCCCCAAAAGACCCTCCATGCTTTTGTCAGAAGAATCATCTTAACAGATTCGCCTGGGTGGCTCAGTGGGTTAAGCCTCTGCCTTCGGCTCAGGGTCCTAGGATCGAGCCCTCTTGGGCTCCCTGCTTAGCAGGGAACCTGCTTCCCCCCTCTGTCTCTCTGCTTGCCTCTCTGCCCACTTCTGATCTCTCTCTGTCAAATAAATGGATGAAATCTTTTTTTTTTTTTTGTTCAAAGATTTTATTTATTTATTTGACAGACAGAGATCACAAGTAGGCAGAGAGGCAGGCAGAGAGAGAGGAGGAAGCAGGGTCCCCGCTGAGCAGAGAGCCCAATGCGGGGCTCGATCCTAGGACCCTGAGATCATGACCTGAGCTGAAGGCAGAGGCTTTAATCCACTGAGCCACCCAGGCACCCCTGAATGGATGAAATCTTAAAAAAAAAAAGAAAAAAAAAGAAAAGTACCACTCTGATTGTTAACTCTGCTGATTTGAACCTTTAATGTTCTTTTTATTGTGTACTGAATTAATTAAAAATACCTTGACTTTCATAATCTGGTTTCAACTTTATCTTCTCACACACCATTGCCCAGATATAAATAAATCATTCTTGTTCCTTTATCCTTAACCACTGGTAATAGTTCTGGTTAGGGACTGCTGCAGTCCTACCTTTGTTTCAAGGTTCATCTCAAATGCTGCCTCCCTTCCCTTCCCTTAGCAACAAGAGGATCATCTCTCTGAATTCTATGGTACATTGTACCTTTCTTTATAGCATTTAGTTTGTTTTACTTTGTTTTATAGTTACCTGTGACTTGTCTTATTCCATCCTACTAGGCTGTAATTTGCTTCAGGGAGAAAGTATGTTCATGGCATTGGAGTTTTACATTTTCAAATATTTTATACGTTTGTTTTATTTTTCCTTTTGTCCCTTGCATTTATTGAATGCAGGAACCTCCATTTTTTCATGAGTCTGTGCCTTTAAATAGGTGCTTAGTAAATTTCAAGAGTGGTCTTATACCATTGGGTTAATGGTATTCATGGATAGGAATAAAATCCACGTTAATCGACAGCTTTCTGTCTTTAAAAGGAAAACATGGATATGTATTCAAGAGTGAAAAGGCGAAGAAAATCACTGAGAAGAAATAGTTATGGGATACAGAATCATCATGAGGTCTCCACTGAGGGTGAAGAAGAAGGTTTGTAAAGTACCTTATGAAGTAAATACTACGAAGTTGAGGTGGGAGGGAGGAAGCATGTGTGAGGTAATAATATGCATAATACTGCTGGATGGGTGATTTTTGGCTTTAGAGGTCTATATTGTATAATTTGGAATAATTTTTATTTGGCACTTTGAGTTTTTACCTTCACCTTGAAAAATGCCTTTATACTATCACCATTACATAATTTATTAGTAGTCCTCCCGTGACCTAATCTGGTGTGACATTTGCCATGGACTGATTTGTTATTAGGTGAGGCCTCTTTTGTGTTTCGATAGATAGCTTCTAACTGGAAGCCTCTATCCATAGTCACTTTCTGTCTATATCCTCTGAATCTCTGTGATTATTTGGGTCCCAAATTTAGTTATGGACTGAGAAGTAAATAGTGACATTCAGAGAAAGAGGGCCTGCTACTGTTAGTGGAATAGGTTGTACTGCTCTTTTCTGAGGCTTGTCTGGGTTCTGAATTGAAGAACCCTGGCTGAATTTTTAGGGTTGGAGCTGGGAACACGATGGAAGTAGCTTTGCCCCCAATCAGTGACTAGTAAGTACACCTATAGAATTCAATTCTGTAGGTGTTAATTTTTATTGAAATGGGTTTTCAGAAGATTCCATGTATTGTAAATACAGGATAGTTGTATTTTACCAGGAAATCTTACCAGTTCCTATTATTTGTATAGCTTAGATGGAGAAGATGGAGTTTTTTTCACAAATTCTCTAATATATTATTAGTGAGTTCTGAAGAGCTGATATTTCTAATGAAGGTACTTTATTGAGCAAATATTATTGTTGTTACAGCTAGAACCTCTATATTGCTTCCTTTGGAGAAAATCAGTATAGGTGAGACAGATTTATAATGTGACTTTCACCTTTTCATTAACTAAACACCTTTGTAGAGTTTTCAAAGTAGATTTGCCATGTATAGAATTTCTTCCTACAATATTGTTGTGCAGGTGTTTCTCAAAATCTAATATTTTTTGAGGATTTAGAGAGACTTAATTGGGTATAAGTAATTTATTTAGAGAATAATATTGTATCTACTGATTTTCTCTAGAATTTAATAATAAAAATTTTTATAAACTTGGCTTTAGAGGTCTATATTGTATAATATGTCATTATTAAAATATGACAGATGTCATTATTAAAATATGAAGTCCTTTGCATTTTTAGTCTTCTATTTTACTCAGTATTACTGGTGGTTTTAAAATTTTTCCTGTTCCTTATTATGGTTGTGTTGTGTTGACAATTCCTGTGGCTAAAAAGTTAATCACAAAGTATATTGGATTTGGGGGCCATAAGCCAGTAAATTTTTATGAGATTTTAATTTAATTTAATTTATTATTATTTTTAAAAGATTTTATTTTTAAATAATGTCTACACCGAACATGGGGCTTGAATTCAAAAACCTGAGATCAAGAGTTACATGCTCTACTGACTGAGCCAGCCAGGCACCCCACCTCAGACATTTATTTTAAACTGTAAATTTGGGTTCCCCAGTCTCTCAGTCTGTTAAGCATCTGCCTTAGGCTCAGGTCACTATCCTGGAGTCACGGGATCGAGCCCCGTATTGAGCTCCCTGCTGAGCAGGGAGTCTGCTTCTCAACCTCTGCCCTTTATCCTGCTCATGTGCTCTTTAACTCTCTCAAATAAATAAAATTAAAAAGTATATAGATACATATATATATGTATGTAATAAATAGTGGTTTGGCTGTAACTATGGTATGACATCTATCTACAGTTTATTTTTTTTTTAAGATTTTATTTTTTTGAGAGAGAGAGAGAGACAAAGAGAATGAGACTGAGAGCATGAGCAGGGAGGAGAGGGAGAAGCAGGCTCCCCGTGGAGCAGGGAGCCCGAAGTAGGGCTCAATCCCAGGATCCTGAGATTATGACCTGAGATGAAGGCAGACGCTTTGCCTACTGAGCCACCCAGGTGTCCCCAGCCAAAGCACTTTTTGAAAATAAACGTTCAGGATTTATGTACATTATAATTTATTTTTTAAGTATATAGTTAGGCAAATCATAAAGTGATTACTTATGTCAAGAAATAAACCATTAACACCCCAGAAATCGGCTTCATGCTCCCTCATAATTCTACCTGCATTTTCCTACCAAAATAGAACTAATTTGTGCTTATCTGTCGTCAGCAGGCCTAAGAAACCATTATACTGCCAAAAAAAATTGCTCTTGCTGTAACATTAGTAATTACCTTGTAAGCATATCTTTTTGAACTACTAAGTGGTATTTGGATACTAACCTTATTCACTGGTGGGTAACTGGCCATTAAATGAAGTTTGATCAAGTCAAATTTTGATTTATCTTCTATTACTGTTTTGTATGACCAAAGATCATAAGTATACCTAGGTTATTTAGCAGAGAGCTATATTATTTGTAGGAAAGGCATTTTTAAAAAATACCTATCTGGTTGTATTAATTATATTGATATATGCTGTATAATAAAATGTTGACACTTTAAAATGTCAACTGTGCTGAGAGTAAAAGACAAAATATAAATAAATACTCATTTCTAGAGTGAACCAGTCCTTGTGGATTAAAACAATGATTCTTTTCTTTCATGTGGGGGAAACTAGAATCTCAAGAGGAGGATGGAGATATAGAAGTTGAAGAGGCAGAAGGAGAAGAAAATGATAGACCATATAATTTGAGACAAAGGAAAACAGTGGATCGATACCAAGCACCTCCAATAGGTAAGAGATGCTGAAGAACTTCTTTTGTAGTTGAGCAGCTTATTCTGCTTCACCTCTTTAAAAAAATAAGTGCTGCTAAATTCAAAGATTTTATTTTTAAGTGATCTCTACATCCCATGTGAGGCTTGAATTCACAACCCCAAGAGTTGCACGCTCTACCCAGCTTAGCCAGCCAGGCACCTCCAGTTTTGCTGAATTTAGAAGAATGGAATCTCTTGTAGTTCCATTTATCTGTTTTGTTTTGTTTTTTTAAAGATTTTATTTTTATTATTTATTTGACTGACAGAGATCACAAGCAGGCAGAGAGGCAGGCAGAGAGAGAGGAGGAAGCAGGCTCCCGATGTGGAGCAGGAAGCCCGATGTGGGGCTCGATCCCAGGACCCTGGGGTCATGACCTAAGCCAAAGGCAGAGGCTTTAACCCACTGAGCCACCCAGGCGCCCCTGTATTTATAGGGATTATGCAGTCATCACCACTAATTCCAGGACATTTTATTATTTCTTCACTTTCATACCCTTAGACCTTGGCAACCACTACTTTCTGTCTATAGATTTGCCTTTATGTGACCTTTTGTGTCTAACTTCTTTCACTTAGCATAATGTTTTTAAGGAAGGACTGAGATATTTATATGAGATAGTTATACTCAGACTTTTTTTTTTGTTTGTTTAAAGATTTTATTTATTTGAGAGAGAGAGAGAGCGAGCGAGCGAGCACGAGCAGGGTGGGGAGTAGAGGGAGAAGCAGACTCCCTGCTCACTAGAGAGCCTGATGTGGGACTCCATCTTGGGACTCCGGGATCGTGCTTAACTGAGTGAGCCACCCAGGCACCCCAATACTTAAACGCTTATGCTCTAAAATGATGATTGAATCTCTGAAAGGGGTGGGTCGGAGTTATCTTACTAGAGGCTTGCCTCTAGTTGATGCAGATTGGTATGCAGACATTACACCAGGTAGGAGTCACTGTCACAGATAGCCTGTTGATAATGGGGGAGATATGCAAAGATAGAAAAAAGATTGTGAACCATTTTTATAGATAAATCTTTATTGGGGTGTAATTGAAATGCAGCGTACTGCAGGTACACGTATTTAATATGTACAGTTTGGCAAATTGGACAAACCTTAGGTACGTACCTATGAAACTGTCATCACCATCAAGATACTGAACATGTTTATCAACCCCCCAAATATCTTGTGGCCTGTTTGTAATCTGTTTCTAACCTTCTGGAACCATCTCCATCCCAGTCCTTGAGAAGGCACTGATCTCATCTGCTTTCTCTAACTGTAGATGAGTTCACATTTTCTTGAATTTTGTGTACAATATATACTCTTTTTTGTCCAACTTCTTTCACTCAGCATAATTTTTAGACTCATCCATGTTGTTGAAAATAATACCAGTGTGTTTCTTTTTATTACCAAATAGCATTCCATTGTATGGCTATATCATAATTTGTTTATTCATTCATTTGTGGATGAACATTTAGACTTTTGACATTTTTAGTGTTTTGCTCTTACAGATTTGTTATGAACATTCATGTGCAAGTCTTTGGACATATTGTTTCATTTTTCATAAACACTGAGGAGTAGAATGGTTGGGTTTGTTATTAGTTTTATGTTTAATGTGCTAAGAAATTGCCAGACTGTTTTCCAGAGTGATTGTACCACTTACATTCTCCCTAAGAGTACATGAGAGTCCAGTTGCACCATTCTGTTGCCACATACTTGGTATGGTCCGTTTTTGAAATTAATTTTAATACATATTTACTGTAGTTTAAATGTCCATTTCCCAAGTGATGTTGAGCATCTTTATGTGCTGCTTTGCCAGCATTATCGCTGGTAAAATGTCTGTTCATATCTCTTGCCTATTTTTTCACTTGAGTTGTTTATTTTTTCAGTACTGAGTTTTAAGAGTCCTATGTATTCTGGCAATCAGTTCTTTATCTGATACATGATTTGCAAATATTTTCTTTGTGTGTAGCTTGTTTCCTTTAATTTTTTGATAGTGTCTTTCAAAGAGCAGAATTTGTAATTTTGATGAACTCCAATATATTACGTTTTTTAATGGATTATGCTTTTGGTGTGGTATCCAAAAAAATCTTTGTTTAACCCCAGATGATGAATATTTAATTTAACATCTTTTGAGAAAGTTTGTTTGCAATTTATGCTATTATTTGCTACAAAGTTTTTATTTTTGCTGTACTCCTTCTAGATAGCATTTGGAACTTGAACACACAAGACTCACTTCTATTCAGAAAGTAAACAGAAGTAATTTCTATTCCTTTAATACATCAGATTATCAATTTATCATTAGTTATTTCTTTGCTGTCTTTTTTTCTTTTTCTTTAAGTACCGGCTCATCAAAAAAAGAGGGAAAACACACTGTTTGATATTCACAGATCTCCAGCAAGAAGAAGCCATATCAGGTATGTTTTGCTGGTTTTCAAAAGAGGAAAAATTTATATCAGTTATTTAGATGTATTCTTTAAATAATACATTACGAAATGTCTTATAATTAGAATATAGGTATTGATGGTGTTGATAATGTTAATGAGGAACTAAATAGTATCTTTCTTTAATTAAGGACTAGTAGTTATTATCTTACATGTGACTGTTCTCTTCCTGGTTTAGTTTGCTTGGAATAGTTACTGTTTTAACAATTATGTTCTCTACAGCTACATAGCTCTTTGGTGATCTCTTAGTAGAGTTGAATCTAAACAACTCACACTGCTTTCACTTGAAACAGTGGTTCAGTTAGTCTTTCCTGTTTTTTCCCTTTTCCCCTTTCTTTTTTTTTTTTTAAAGATTTTATTTATTTGAGGCAGAGAGCGTTGCCAGTGCACACATGAGTAGGGGAGGGTTGTCACAGAGTAAGAGGGAGAAGCAGACTCCCTGCTGAGTAGGGAGCCTGATTCAGGGCTCCATCCCAGGACCCAGAGAT
Source organism: Neogale vison (assembly GCF_020171115.1). Classification (NCBI taxonomy): domain Eukaryota; kingdom Metazoa; phylum Chordata; class Mammalia; order Carnivora; family Mustelidae; genus Neogale; species Neogale vison. The sequence goes on from NC_058098.1 coordinate 125,874,238, forward strand.
CATGACCTGAGCTGAGGGCAGCCGATGAACGACGGAGCCACCTAGGCACCCCTTGTTGGCCATTTTTATATCTTCTTTGTAAAGATTTCTGCTTAAATTTCTGCCCTCTTAAAATGGAGTTGTTTGCCTTCTTACTGAGTTTTAAGTTTTAAAAATATATTCTAAACATAAATCTTTTGTCACATGTACATATTACAAGTGTTTGCTCCATCATTTGACTTGGCTGTTTGTTCTCAAAATGATGTGTTTTGAAGAGCAAATGCTTAAAAATTTTTTTAAATGAATTTTTAGTTTTGGAACAATTTTTGCTTTGCAGAAAATTTGCAAAAATAGTATAGGTTTCCCTTAAACCTCTTACTCTGTTTGTTGTTGTTGTTGAATTATTTATTTATTTATTTATTTGACAGAGGGAGATGCAGTGAGAGAGGGAACACAAGCAGAGGGAGTGCGAGAGGGAGAAGCAGGGAGCACAATGTGGGGCTTGAGCCCAGAACCCTGGTATCATGACCTGAGCTGAAAGCAGACTCTTCACAACTGAGCCACACAGGCGCCCCCCTCTTACCCAATTTTTGTCATTGCTAACATGTTGTGGCATGTTTGTTAAAACTAAAAAGTGAGGGCGCCTGGGTGGCTCAGTGGGTTAAGCCGCTGCCTTCGGCTCAGGTCATGATCTCAGGGTCCTGGGATCGAGTCCCGCATCGGGCTCTCTGCTCAGCAGGGAGCCTGCTTCCTCCTCTCTCTCTCTCTGCCTGCCTCTCTGCCTACTTGTAATCTCTCTCTGTCAAATAAATAAATAAATAAAATCTTAAAAAAAACAAACAAACTAAAAAGTGATATTGGTACATAACTACTTACCAGCCTTCAAGGTTTATTTTATTTTATTTTATTTTTTTTAAAGATTTTATTTATTTATTTGACAGAGATCACAAGTAGATGGGGAGGCATGCAGAGAGAGAGAGAGAGAGAGAGGGAAGCAGGCCCCCTGCTGAGCAGAGAGCCCGATGCGGGACTCGATCCCAGGACCCTGAGATCATGACCTGAGCCAAAGGCAGTGGCCCTACCCACTGAGCCACCCAGGCACCCGGTTTATTTGGATTTTAATAGTTTTTTCATTAATGTTCCTTTCTGCTGCAGAATACAAATGAGGGTACCACCATATTACATGTAGTTGTCATGTCTCCATAGTCTCCTCTGGTCTGTGACAGTTTTTTGTCTTCCTTATTTTTCACGATTTTGATAATCTTGATGAATCCTGTCCCTGTATTTTTTTTTTTTAATTTAAGATTTTATTTATTTATTTGTCAAAGAGAGAAAGAGCACAAGGAGGGGGAATGGCAGGCAGAGAGAGGAAATAGGCTCCCTGCTGAGCAGGAGACTGATGCAGAACTTGATCTCAGGACCCTGGGATCATGACTTGAGCTGAAGACAGATGCTCAGCCGACTGAGCCACCCAGGCATCCCACTGTCCCTGTATCTTATGAAATGTCCCCCAGTCTGTCTAATCATGTTTTTCTCTAGGTGAGACTGGGGTTAGGATTTTTGGAAAGATTACCCAGGAGGAAAAGGATCCTTCTTGTTGCATCCATCAAGGGGAAAATTATACCCATATGACATCAATGATAATGTTAAGTTAACCTTTATAACTTGGTTAGAGTTGTGTTTGCCATATTTTTCCACTGTAAAGGTACTGTTTTTCCATTTCCATATATATTTTTTTAATATAAACAAATTACTAAGTCTTGCACACCTTCAAGGATAGGTAGTGGTTTGGAAATTAAGCTCTATCTCTTAGAGGGAGAGTGTCTGCCTGTAGTACTTAAAATTCTTTTGTAAGACATTGGCATCCTTCCCTTAAAAATATTTATTCAGTCATTTATATTAGTATGGATGCGTGCTTATTTGTTTATACTTTGGGTTGTAATAAAATATTATGTTATTTTGTTGTTCAAATTGTACCTGTTTTAGCCATTGTGTCCCTTTTACATGCCTCCATCGTTTTGTTTTTTGAGTACTTCCTTATTTTCTGTCATTACAACATGTGCCAGGCTCATCGTAAACACTCTGTGCCCCAGCTCTAGGATAAGCCATCTCACTAAGGATCCCAGTTTTCTTCTATTGGAGAATAATATTTAGAAGCCAGTATCTAGATACTGTGTATGTTTGTACACAGGACCCTTTTGTAGATAGCTAGGTAATCTTAGGTATGTACACTAACCTATGTTTACAGACACATTTATAATTGTTTTTGTACCCATCTTTATATTAAGCTAAACATGAGTTCTTACTGAAGAACTCTAATCCACTATCACAGAGTTTATTCTAATCTTTCTTGTTTATCTTGTAACTTTCAGACATTGAGAGGCCTGACTCTTACTATCTACATCTCTTTTTTTTTTTTTTTTTAAAGATTTTATTTATTTATTTGACAGAGAGAGATTACAAGTAGGCAGAGAGGCAGGCAGAGAGAGAGAGAGAGGAGGAAGCAGGCTCCCTGCTGAGCAGAGAGCCTGACGCGGGACTCGATCCCAGGACCCTGAGATCACGACCCGAGCCGAAGGCAGCGGCCCAATCCACTGAGCCACCCAGGCGCCCACTATCTACATCTCTTATTGGTTGTTTCAAATTTATATGAAGATCAGAATACCCATTTTTTAAAAATGTATTTATCTATTTATTTATTTTTAAAAAAAATTTATTTATTCACTTGACAGAGGGAGAGATCACAAGTAGATAGAGAGGCAGGCAGAGAGAGAGAAAGAAGCAGGCTCCCCACCAAGCAAAGAGCCTGATGTGGGGCTCCATCCCAGGACCCCGAGATCATGACCTGAGCTGAAGGCAGAGGCACAACCTACTGAGCCACCCAGGTGCCCCTGAAGGCAGACTCTTAACCAACAATCACCAGGTGCCCCTAGTTTGGATATTTTAGGTCCTTTGCATTTTCACTTAAATGTTGTAATCAGTTTGTTAATTCATTTCTTTCTTTTCTTTTTAAAAAAGTTAATTATTTTATTTTATTTTGGGTGACTCAGTTGGTTGGGCAGCTGCCTTCGGCTCGGGTCATGATCCCAGCGTCCTGGGATCGAGTCCCACATCGGGCTCCTTGCTTGGCGGGGAGCCTGCTTCTCCCTCTGCCTCTGCCTGCCACTCTGTCTGCCTGTGCTTGCTCTCGCTTCTCTCTCTATGACAAATAAATAAAAAGTAAAAAAAATCTTTTTTTAAAATTTTTAAAAAATTTATTAATTAATTTATTTATTTATTAATTAATTAAAAATTAATTAATTAATTAATTATGATCCCAGGACCCTGGGATCATGACCTGAGCTAAAGGCAGCTGCTTAATGACTGAGCCACCCACGTGCCCCCAACATTTATTTTATTTTATTTTTTTTAGAGAGAGCACATGCACGTGTGTGCATGTGAGTGGGGGAGGATGGGCAGAGGGAGAGAGAATCTTAAGCAGATTTCACGTGCAGTGTGAGCCCCATGCAGTATTCGATCTCAGAACCCTGAAATCATGAGCTGAGGCAAAATCAAGAGTCCGATGCTTAACCTACTGAGCTGCCCAGGTGTCCCTCTTTCTTTTTTTTTTTAAAGAGTAATCTATACATGCACTGTGGGGTTAAGCTCCCAATTTGAGGTCAAGAGTGCAGTACTGGGGAAGCTGGGTGGCTCAGTGGGTTAAGCCTCTGCCTTGGGCTCAGGTCATGATCTCAGGGTCCTGGGATCAAGCCCCAAATTGGGCTTTCTGCTTGGCGGAGAGCCTGCTTCTCCCCCTCTCTCTGCCTGCCTCTCTGCCTACTTGTGATTGATCTTTCTCTCTCTCTCTGTCAAATCAATCAATCAGTCAGTCTTTAAAAAATGAAAGAATCCGGTGCTCCTCTGACTTAACCAGCCAGGCACTCCTGTTAATTCCTGCAGTAAAAGCCTGCTGGGATTTTGTTTGGATTATATTAAAACTGTAGGTCAGTATGGGGAGAATCGATATTGTAATAATACTTAGTTTGCCAGTCCATAACATGTTACATCATTTCATTTAGTTAAGTCTTTTGAAATTTCTCTCAGCAGTGATTTGTAGTTTACATTGTAGAGGTTTTTCATGTTTTAAATTTATTTTTAAGTATTTCCTATTTTATGCTTCAGTGGAATTGCTTTTAAAAACTGTTTTCAGGATGCCTGGGTGGCTTAGTTGGGTAAGTGTCTGTCTTCAGCTCAGATTCGTGATCCCAGGGTCCTGGGATGGAGTCCCACATTGTATCATACTCCATGTTCAGCACTGGTCTGCTTCTCCCTCTGCCTCCTACTCCCCCTGCTTGTGCGCACTCTCTCTCTGGCGAATAAATAAACAAAATCTGTAAAAAAATATATATATATATTTAAAAAAACCCCTGCTTTCGGGGTACATGGCTGGCTCAGTCAGAAGAGCATGTGACTCTTGATTTTGGGGTCATGAGTTCAAGCCTTACCTTGGGTGTAGAGATTACTTAAATGAATAAATAAAAACTTAAAAAAAAAAACTGTTAAGAAAACCTACTTTCTAATTGTTTGCTACTAAGATTTAAAAATAGAATTGTTTTGTCTGTAAACTTTGTATTCTATGACCTTAGCAAATTTTGTTTTTAGTTCTAGTAGTTGTTTTGTAGATTACTGAGTATTTTCTGTATAAACCGTATTGTCTGCAAGTAGAGACAGTTTCAGTCTCTGTGAGTTTTATTTCTTTCCTATTATAATGACTAGGGTCCTCTGTACAGTGGTGAGAAGTTCTGAGAGTGGGTATCTTTGTGTCATACCTGTTTTTGGGGAAACGCTCACTATTTCTCCAGTAAGTAGAGTATTAGCTGAAGGATGTTTGTTTATTTGTTTTGTTTTGTTTTGTTTTTAGGATTTGATTTATTTATTCGAGATGTGAGAGAGTACAAGAGGGGAGGTGGGGCAGAGTGAGAGGGAGAAGCAGGCTCCCCAGGTCCTGGGATCAAGCCCCGGGTGAGGCTCTCTGCTCAACCAGGGAGCCTGCTTCTCTCTTCCCCTCCGTCTGCTGCTCCCCTGCTTGGGCTCACTCTCTCTCTCAAATAAATAAATAAAATCTTAAAAAAAAACCTTAAAAAAATTAAAATAGGGGCACCTGGGTGGGTCAGTGGGTTAAGTCTCTGCCTTCGGCTCAGGTTATGATCTTAAGGTCCTGGGATTGAGACCCGTATTGGGCTCTCTACTCTGCAGGGAGCCTGCTTCCCCCTTTCTCTCTGGCTGCCTCTCTGCCTACTTGTGATTTCTCTGTCAAATAAATAGATGGAATCTTAAAAGAAATTAAAATAAAAAGTAAAAAGAATGAGTAGAATGGAGAGAAGTGGATGTTTGTATCTTAACCTTAAAAGTCAGGTGTGAACAATGTGGAATTTAGGAAACAAAACAAATGAACAAAATAAAAGAGATAAACCAAAAGACAGACTCTTAACTATAGAGAATAAACAGATTGTTTCCAGAGGGCAAGGGGGGATGGATGAAATAGGTAAAGGGGAGTAATATACACTTAGCTGTATGAGCACTCAGTAATATATAGATTCTTTTTATCTTTTTAAAAATTTTTTACCTTTTTAAAAAATTTTTAATGATTTTATTTATTTATTTGTAAGAGAGAGAGAGAGAACACAAGCAGGGAGAGCAGCCAGAGGGAGAAGCAGGCTCCCTGTTGAGCAGGGAGCCAGTGCAGGGGTTGAGTCCCAGAGTCCTGGGATCATGACCTGAACAAAAGGAAGACGCTTAACAACTGAGCCACCCAGGCGTCCCTGTTTTACTTTAAATTTTTAAGATTTTATTTGTGAGTAATCTCTACACCCAATGTGGTACTCAAACTCACAACCCTGAGATCAAGACTTATATGCTCTACTGATTGAGCCAGCCGGGTGCCCCTCTATCTTTTTGTATTGCTTGGACTGATAACATTTATATTTTTTCTGTGACACTTATTAAATCTTACTTGATTAATTTATTAGGTTAATTCTAAAAGTCAGAAATCAATTAATAGCTTTTACATTTCTTTGAATAATTACAGTGTTTTTCACTGTAGAGCCAAGTTGGATGTTAAGATTAAATTTTGTTTTTGAAAATAATGTATTTATTTATTTGAGAGCAAGAGGGTAGGGGGAGGAGCAGAGGGGGAAGAAGAGGGAGAGGTAAGAATCCCAACCAGACCCTGCACTGAGTGCAGAGCCAGATGGAGCTCAATCCCACATGATCTCCCACGAGATCATGACCCCAGCCAAAACCAACCAAAAGTCAGCTGCTCAGCCGACTGAACCACCTGTTTTTTTTTTTTTTTAAGTTTAAGTAATCTCTGTACCCCCCATGGGGCTTGAACTCAGGACCCTGAGATCAAGACTGGCATACTCTTAAGACTGAGCCCGCCAGGTGCCCCAACAGTGTATATATTTTTTTAAACATTTATTTTTTTTTTATTTTAAGATTTTATTTATTTATTTGACACAGAGAGATCATAAGTAGGCAGAGAGGCAGGCAGAGAGAGAAGGAAACAGGTTCCCTGCTGAGCAGAGAGCCTGATGCGGGGCTCGATCTCAGAACCCTGGGACCATGACCTGAGCCGAAGGCAGAGGCTTAACCCACTGCCAGCAGTGTATTTTTAAAAACCATTTGCTGCTATAATGATTTTAAGGATTTTACTCTCTTTAATAGGAGAAAGAAGCATGCCATTCATAGTAGTGACACAACTTCTTCTGATGAAGAACGCTTTGAAAGGAGGAAATCAAAAAGCATGGCAAGAGCAAGAAATAGGTTAGTAAATTTTTTGTTATATACATTATAGAAATAAGGAAGAACAGTCCTTTTTTGAATGGGATTCTTATCTGCACTAGCACTTAGCTAACACTGATGTTCAATACATATTTTAGACTAGAGTAATGCACTGACTTGGTTTTTAATTAGTAGTTCTTAAAATAGAAATCTAATCTTGGGAAACTTCTTGTAAATTGTTTACTGTGTAACTACTCAATGGAATGCAGGAATGTAAAGGAGGAAGAACCAAGGGGAAGAGGCCAACAACTACGGTAGTATTTCCTTGGTACCTTTCCTATAATCCAGATCCATTTAATGAGGCTGATTTTAGGTGTTTATAGTGATTATAGCACTCAGAGTTAAGATTTGGTTTCTGTGGGTTTTTTTTTTTTTTTTAAGATTTTATTTATATAATTATTTGAGGGAGAACATGAGAAAGGGAGAGCTTGAGTGGGGGGAGAGAGGCAGAGAGAGGGGGAAAAACAGACTTCTTGTTGAGCAGGGAGCCTAATGCAGGGCTGATTCCAGGACCCTGAGATCATGACCCAAGATCATGACCATCACTTAACTGACTGAGCCACCCAAGGGCACCTGATTTGATTTCTAATAAAATTGTCTCAGAAGCCCTTCCATTTTATTGGAAAATTCGTTTTGTTTTGGTTCAGTGAGTGCCATCTGGTAGTCTTTGCCTACCTAGGGTAAATGACTGATTATTATGTGGCTCACAAAAACCTCAGGAGTTTTCACTGGGTGAGAGAACCAGTATTTTGTCTAGTAAGTAATTAGAATGTCAAGTGAAAATTTATTCTTTAAAACTTGAGTTAATTAGCTTATATTTATACTAGTAGAGATAAATTATATTTAGAAAACTTATGATTAGCAAAGTATTTCTATAATTTGGCATTATATATCTATTGTAGAAATAGCAAATTTTCAGTTGGTTGGTCTTGGAAACAAATTTGGATTGGTGTAGATGTTATGCTGAAAATAATTCCTCATGTGGATGATGGAAAGAAAATATAAGAGAAGACAAAAACATCTAAGTTTATTATTTTTTTTAATTTCAAAATTTTTAAAAAAAGATTTTATTATTTGTCAGAGAACACAAGAGCACAAGCAGGGGGAGCAGCAGTCAGGGTCAGAGGCAGGCTCCCTGCAGGGAGCCTGAGGCAGGGCTCAATTCCAGGACCCTTGGCATCATGACTTGAGCCAAAGGCAGACACTTAACCTACTGAGCCACCCACATGGCCCAAAATCTAAGTTTAAATAAAACAATTTAATGCCTGTTTAATGTGAACTATTCTGATACTTGGTTTGGAAGTATTTTTTTTTGGAAATATATTTTTAAGGTTAAGTTAGGATTCAGAAATGTGAGTGACAAGTACATTCATTATAGAAACTATACTTCTTTTGAGGTTATTTATGTCATCTTTTTGGTTTTTATACAAGATAAAAAGAGGAAGTAGATTATATTTTCTTAGGGGGAGTAAAATTAAATAAAATTTTAGGTGGCTAAAGATAATTTTTAAGGTAGTTACACAGAAGATAAGGGTTAGTTAGCTCAAAAGTGATCTAAAATTGTTTCCTTTGAATTAAAGAGAAAGAAATTTTCTTAATCATGTAGACATACCCACATAATACCTGAGGACAAATATAAATATTATAATAAAGTTTGAGTTCATTTAATACTGTATGTAATATACACATAGTAGATCTATTTTAATTTTATACTTGTATAATATCCAGTATCAGATATGTTGTTTTCTAAGTTGGAATAGGTTGGGTTCTTTGGACAGATAAATAGATTAGTGATCTTGTTTGTTTTGTCTAGTGAATACATTTATTTTTGGCCTTGAAAGTTGAAAAGTACTTTAAAAATATGAAATCCTTGTTGTTTTCTGAGTTTTCAGAAAAAGGAGAAAGATGAAAATACGTCTAAGATTTACACTTATTTTGATGTTAAAAATGTAAAACTTCTAATGTTCTCTACTTGGATTTTTATGAATTTCAGGTGTTTGCCTATGAACTTCAGAGCAGAAGATTTAGCTAGTGGTATTCTCCGAGAACGTGTCAAAGTGGGTGCAAGCTTGGCTGATGTTGATCCAATGAACATTGATAAATCAGTAAGTTTTGTAAATGGTTTTCTAGAAGGACCTTTTAAAAAAAATGTTACTTCTTGTTTCTAAGTCAACACACAATAAAAATAAAAACCCGGATATCATTATTATGAGTGTTTTGATGCATATGATTTGAAACCTAGCACTCTGGTACCATGTGTTGTTTACTCAAGTTTTTTTTTAAACCATTTCAGTGTTACTGGCATATATAATAAAAAATGAGTAGGAAATGAGACTGACAAATAAGGCAAGGCCCCATAAATTGTGGTATATAGTGGGGCATTATTAAAGCTACTTAGATTTCGTGATCAGATTTACATTGTAGATGAAATACTCTATGTTGTAGTTAGTGAATTTGAGGGAAACAAGGCTGGCATTAGGGAAACTGGCTTAGACATAGTTGTAACAGTAATTTGGAGTAATGGTGATGGTAGGATAATGACGGAAAGAAGGAGTAGGTGGATTTGACAGAATTCAGGAGAGAATTCAAGTTTGATGAATTGGTTGGATTTACTGCTTTTGGCGAATGAGGGAGAGAAACAAGTTGAATATATGACTTAATATATGACCTAAGTTTCTGGCTTAAGTGACTCTCTCAGTGGCACATCACAAATGGAAGTAATTTGTAGGAAATTAATTATTTAGGTTTGGCATTAAGGAGAAATATCTAGAAATTCAGATATGGGTCCCCAATATAAAGATAGTTGAGATCACTATGGGAATGGATTATCGTACCCGGGGAAAGTATGTAGTATGAAAAGTGAGACAAGATGTAGAGGATATAGTAGATTCTTACTGTTAGTATAATCTTTCGGGGGGAAATATTTGGGAATAAGTTTACTGCATAACCAAGAATGTATTTTATATTTTTAAATTTTGTTCCCATAAGCCTTTCTATATGACATAATTTGATTCTCATAAGAGAAACTTAAGTTATGAAATGTAGTTGTATAATATTTCAAAATGAAATGTTAGCTATCTCCAATCTGAAAATATTTTTTAATTGAGGACCTTATTTAGAAAATATTTTATAATTGAGGACCTTATTTAGAATATTGAATTCACAATCTCATATTCTCAGAGGACCTTAATCTTTTTTTAAAAAAGATTTTAAAAATTTATTTTAGAGAGTGTGAGTGAGCATGAGTTGGGGGAGGGGGATGAGAGGAGGGGAGAGAATCTCAAGCAGACTCTGCCCTGAGCGAGGAGCTCGATGGGGGGGGGTGGAGGTTGGGGCTTGATCCCGCAACCCTGAGATTAACCAGTGGAGCCAGCCAGGTGCTCGCATAGTACCTTACTTAATGATCTTTGGTTATTTGGTTTACCAGCACCTTACTCTCTTGAATCCAGTCAATTTTAGATGTCTCTGCCCTTCAGTAAGAGTATTTCTTTAAAATTTGATAACATACATAAGAAAATATAGTTTCTCTTAGAATGTTTCTGTTAAACTCTGCATTTATTTTTCCAGATTACTTATTTTTTTTAATATAGTAACATTTCATTGTGAAACATTTTCAAGTACCGTTAATAGATACAGGGGAAGAAATCTGCCCTAATCCAGCAGTCAGAGGCAATCACTGTTAATATTTTGGCAGTATTTCCTTCAAGTGCTTTTTTCTTTTTTCTTTTTTTTTTTTTTTTAAAGATTTTATTTATTTATTTGACAGAGAAAATCACAAGTAGATGGAGAGGCAGGCAGAGAGAGAGAGAGGGAAGCAGGCTCCCTGCCGAGCAGAGAGCCCGACGCGGGACTCGATCCCAGGACCCTGAGATCATGACCTGAGCCGAAGGCAGCGGCTTAACCCACTGAGCCACCCAGGCGCCCCCAAGTGCTTTTTTCTATACAGTTTTTATTTTATAAAGTCTTTTAGGTATGGGGTGCCTAGGTGGCTTAGTCAGTTAAGAGTCTGACTCCGCATTTCCACTCAGGTCATGATCTCATGGGTCATGAGATAGAGCCCCCATGTCAGGCTCTGGGCTCATTAGCAAGAAGTCTGCTTAAGATTCTCTCCCTCTGCCCCTGCCCTCACTTTCTCTCTTCTGTCTCAGATAAGTAAATCTTTACAAAAAATAAAGAAGAAATCTGGTTGGGGCACCTGGGTGGCTCCGTGGGTTAAAGCCTCTGCCTTCGGCTCAGGTTATGATCCCAGGGTGCTGGGATCGAGCCCTGCATTGGCCTCTCTGCTCAGTGGGGAGCCTACTTCCCCCTCTCTCTCTGCCTGCCTCTGAGCCTGCTTGTGATCTGTCAAATAAATAAATAAAATCTTAAAAAAAAAAAAAAAGAAAAGAAACCTGGTTATGTAAAGTTCAGCTTTGGAGTGTCACAGACCATTGTACTAGGTAAGATGTTTTTCACCCAATTTTTTTTTTTTTAAGATTTTTATTTATTTATTTGATAGAGAGAGATCACAAGTAGGCAGAGAGAGAGGGGGAAGCAGGCTCCCTGCTGAGCAGAGAGCCCGATGTGGGGCTCGATCCCAGGACCCTGAGATCATGACCTGAGCTGAAGGCAGAGGCTTAAACCACTGAGCCACCCAGGCGCCCCTCACCCAACTTCTTAAATCAGTTTTTATTCCCTTGGGGACATTATTGCGCTTGCTAAGAGTATATGTGATAGATGGTATTTTGAAAGGCATTTGAAATACTAAGAGTGTGACTACAACTTATCATCTCCTATAGATATCCATTAAAGTGTTACATTGGCTATTAATCTTGTCCTTAGTTGCTAGGAGATTAAAGAATGGTAGCTTTACTTAGCTGAATTGAAATGTAAACTTGAATTTTACTGCTAAATTTATTTTTCCACATTTCAAATGTGTAATTCTTTGTAGTACCCACTGAAGGCATATATTTCTGAATCATAAGATTATCTCAAATTTTAAAAATTCTGTAAGCAGTTAAAATGATTTTATATTAAACTTTTCCCCTTTTTCCCAAGGTGCGGTTTGATAGCATAGGTGGATTGAGCCATCATATTCATGCACTAAAGGAAATGGTAGTATTCCCACTTCTATATCCAGAAATTTTTGAAAAATTTAAGATCCAGCCTCCAAGGTCAGTAATGTTCTAGATATTTATTACTGTAACTACTGTTGATTTATTAAATTTCAGTTAGTAAATGATTAGAAGTATTTCATCTGTATTTATTTGATGTGTTCTAACAATGAGAATTTAAGAATGAAATTTTATTATTTAATATTCAGTCTTTGGTACTCTTGAGTGTATTCTTGAAGTTCACATTTAAGCATTTAAGAGTCAGTCATAAGATACAAATCTTTATGTAGGCCTTGAATATACAGGTGGATTGCTGAAATGGATTTTCTTTAATTTGGCCTCCTAATAACATTGAGTTTGATTCTTTATGTTGTTTAGTCTTTGGAAACACAATTTCAATTAAGTGTTTCTTTGACTTGATGAGGGGGTAGTTTTGAAATGGTAAGCTTGATATATTTTTTTTTTTTTTTAAAGATTTATTTATTTATTTATTTATTTGACAGAAAGAGATCACAAGTAGGCAGAGAGGCAGGCAGAGAGAGAGAGAGAAGGAAGCAGGCTCTCTGCTGAGCAGAGAGCCCGATGCAGGGCTCGATCCCAGGACCCTAGGATCATGACCTGCGCGGAAGGCAGAGGCTTAACCCACTGAGCCACCCAGGCGCCCTTTGATATTTATTTTTATGATCAGATTAATTGTGTTTGATAATAAGATAGCTAGGCTGAGAAAAGGCTAGAAATTATGTTAAAGGAGATAGGGCAAAATAAAATATTCTGAAGATGTATATATAGACTGTTAGGTTTAAACTGCTAAATATTCCTTTACATTTTCCATCTGTTTCAGAATGTAAATCTCATTAGAGTCTATTCCATTCCATTCTATTCCATTAATCAGTAGATTAAAAATGTGGCTTATAATTCTGAAGTGGCTTTTTAAAATCACAAAAGCAATTTGTAACTTGAATTTTAACATAATTATTATTTTCAAAGTCGTTAAAGTAATATAGCTATGGAAGAAACTGAAACAAAATGGAGAGAGATAAGCAGAAATTGTTATAAGTGGAGGGTAATCTTACTCCTTAGGGATGAATAATTTTGTATATATTTTAAAAAATTTTAAAAAAATATTTTAGTTAGGGGCGCCTGGGTGGCTCAGTGGGTTAAAGCCTCTGCCTTTGGCTCAGGTCATGATCTCAGGGTCCTGGGATTAAGTCCCACATTGGGCTCTTTGCTCAGCAGGGAGCCTCCTTCCTCCTCTCTTTCTGCCTGCCTCTGTGCCTGCTTGTGATCTCTGTCAAATAAATAACTAAAATCTTTTAAAAAATTTATTTATTTATTTATTAGAGAGAGAAAATGAGAGAGCATGTGAGGGGGGCGGTCAGAGGGAGAAGCAGACTCCCTGCTGAGCCGGGAGCTGGATGCAGGACTCAGTCTTGGGACTCCAGGATCATGACCCTAGCTGAAGGCAGTTGCTTAACCAACTGAGCCACCCAGGCGCCCCAGTTTTGTATATTTTTTATATAAAGACTTATTTTATACATGTATGTGTATGTTAAGTTTATATTTTTGTCTGTATTAAGCACATATAAACATTTAATATAGGTGAAATTATTCAGTAATACCTTTATGTAATCCTTTTTTACTCTACAGTATATTCTAGACACCTTCCCATATCAGTAATGTATGTATCATTCTTTTTGACATTTTAGTAGTATTTCGTTTTATGGATGTAACAGTATATTTATCTGTACCTTATTATTATTATTATTTTAAATGTTTTTTAAAGTTTTTATTTATTTATTTGTTAGAGAGAGGAGCGAGAGTGAGCACAGACAGACAGAGTGGCAGGTAGAGGCAGAGGGAGAAGCAGGCTCCCTGCCAAGCAAGGAGCCCAGTGTGGGACTCGATCCCAGGACGCTTGGATCATGACCTGAGCTGAAGGCAGCTGCTTAACCAACTGAGCCACCCAGGCGTCCCTGTACCTTATTATTTTTTTAAGGTTTTTTTTTTTTTTTTTTTTTTAAAAAGACTTTAAGTAATCTCTATACCCAACACAGGGTTCGAACTACAACCCCAAGATCAGGAGTCGCATGCTCCCCTGGCTGAGCCAGCCAGGTGCCCCTGTCTGTGCATTACTAATAGATAGCACTTAAATTTTTTCAATTTTTTCACAGTTAGAATTAATGCTTTTTGGAACATCCATTTAGTATCTGTATTATATTTCTTCTGAGTCTTTCTATATGCTACATTCTGAGATAAGAAATTTCTGGGTCACAGGGAGAACACATTTAAAATTTTCATGTGTCTTGCCAAATTACTCTTTTCTCTGATTTGCCTACCAAAGTTTTATTGTTGAAATCATCCTTAAACGCTCTCAGCAAAGTGAAACTTTTGTCTTTATAGTACAGGAAGCTTTCCTGGTGTGTAATAGTTATTATACACATTAGTACAAATTTATATGGGTGATGCGTCCTTTTGTGTTCATTATTAGTGGTGGTGATAGCATTACCTTACTTCTCTTGATTCTTTTTTTCTTTTAGGGGCTGTTTGTTTTATGGCCCTCCTGGAACAGGTAAAACCTTGGTTGCCAGAGCACTAGCTAATGAGTGCAGTCAAGGAGACAAAAAGGTCGCTTTTTTTATGCGAAAAGGAGCAGACTGTCTGAGCAAGTGGGTTGGTGAATCTGAACGGCAACTTCGGCTTCTTTTTGATCAGGTAAGTGAAATCAGCTTATATGAGTATCTTCTTTAAAATAGAATATTTGTTATATTTAGTTTAAACATAAACTGTTCATAAGGAGGCATATTTCCAATCAGTATGTTTAATTCGGGATCAGTAATCTGAATTTGTATGCTTTGGATGTATTTAATGGCAGTTTAAATAGTACTAACTTAAGATGATTCACAAACCATTTATTAAGGTGGCTAGTAGGCATATAATACCTTGTTAGGTGCTTTTGAGAACCTGGAGTATAACATACATGTTGTTAGGTTTTAATCTAATTGAGGAAATAGAACAAGCATCAGAAGTTAAATATCTCTGCAGGAAATCTCACAGAGCAGTGTATTATTTTCATGAGCTGTAAATATCGTGCTAGAAGAATTCAGTAGTGAATGTTCTTTCTTTCTTTATTTTGAGAGAGAGAGAGAGAGTGCAGGGAGGGGGTGCAGAGGGAGAGAATCCCAAGTAGACTGCACTAAGTGCAGAGCCCGATGTGGGGTTCCATCCCACAACCCTGAGATCATGACTTGAGCGGAAGCCAAGAGTCAGACATTCAATTGGCTGAGCCACCCAGGCACCCTAGTAATAAGTGCTTTCAAAAGGCAGGGTTAGGTGACTGAATATCGTGTAGACAGTCTTCATTTTTAAAAAAATTACTATAGCT
Organism: Neogale vison; assembly: GCF_020171115.1. NCBI lineage: Eukaryota > Metazoa > Chordata > Mammalia > Carnivora > Mustelidae > Neogale > Neogale vison. The sequence continues at coordinate 125,889,514 of NC_058098.1, forward strand.
TTAACAATAATTATTTCGTATTAACTTAGTCTTGTTATAAATTCACTTTTGATTATTTGAACTAGTGAAGGATATCATTCATATTTGGCAATGCAACTTTTATTTCATTATATCTAAAGAAATTACATGAAATTAAAAAATTTTCAGTAAGCAGTCTTTGAGTAGTCATTACTTGAGTTTATGTGTATCAAAGTCTTTTGTAATTGGTAAAGCACTTCAATTCTTTTTATTCATTTTAAAATTTATTATTTATTTTTTTAAAGTTTTATTTATTTGAGAGAGAGAGAGAAAGCACGAGAGGGGGAGGGTCAGAGAGAGAAGCAGACTCCCTGCTGAGTGGGGAGCCTGATGTGGAACATGATCCTTGGACTCTGTCTTGATGGAGCCAGAGGCAGATGCTTGACTGACTGAGCTACCTGGGTGCCTTCAAATATTATTTTTAGTTAGTATGAGAAACTCCCATGTTCTAGATAATGGGAGTAGAAAGAGGAATAGGGTAAAATTTTTGCCTTCAAGGTGTTCAGTGTCTATTGGGAAGTGAAACAGTTTGCTTGAAGAGAATTTACTAATATTTGAAAAATACAAATATAGAGCAGTATTGGTAGATGAAAGAAGAATTAGTTTGGGGATTAATTTTAAATTTTTGACAGGGCTATATAATATGCTTTTAGCCCCTTCATGCTGGGTGTAGGAATGTCTGTTGGTTTCATTCAAAACTATGGCATAAATTAATGCTTTTTAAAATCTAAATTTGGTTTATTTCTGTTTCATAGTTTTCTTGGTGGGTAAGTAGGTAAGAGTAGTTGGGATGCTCTCTTTTCTAAAATATTGCTGATAGTCATTAGATAAAAAATTTAAGATTTATTTATTATTTTAGAGAGAGAGAGAGAGATTGAAAGCAGGTGTTGAGGGGAGAGTCAGAGGGAGAGAATCTCCTGCAGACTCCTTGCTGAGCATGGAGCTTGACATAGGGCTTGATTTCACAACCCTGAGATCATGACCTGAGCTGAAATCAAGAGTCGGATGCCTAACTGACCCAGCCACCCAGATGCCCCCATTACTGTCTTTTTATTTATTGATTTCATTTTTTATTAAAATTTTAAAATACTTATTTAGTAGAAAGAGAGCAAGTGATAAAGAGCACAGGCAGGGAGGAGAGGTAGAAGCAGGCTCCCCACTGAGCAGGGAGCCTGATATGGGGCTCGATCCCAGGACCCCAGTATCATGACCTAAGCCAAAGGCAGACACTTAACTCACTGAGCCACCCAGCCACCCTCACTATTTATTGTCTTTTTAAATGAAAGAGTCCACATTCTTAAATTAAGGACACCATCTATACACTAAATGAAATAAAGGAGGTATAATATATTGGCTAATAGTTTGGTCTTTGGAGGTGCCTAGGTGGCTTAGTTGGCTTCGCCTCTGCCTTTGGCTTGCGTCATGATTCCAGAGTCCTGGGATGGACCTCATGTTGGGATCTGGGATCCCTGCTGTGCGGAGAGTCTGCTTCTCCCTCTCCCTCTGCTACCACCTCCCCCCCTGCCCGCCCCCAGCTTATGTTCTCTCTCTTTCAGATAAATAAAATCTTAAAAAAAAAAGAGTTTGGTCTTTGGTGTCAGAAAAATGTTTAACGTGTGGCTTTAAGTATATAACATGAACACATCTGATCTTTAGTTGCCTCTTCTATAAAATGGGAAATAATACCATTCTCTCTGGACTACTGGGAGATTTCACAGAAAGGAAGGATGTAAAGTGTTGATTACCATGGTGGCGGACACATAATATACTATAGTTTGGTTCTGCAAGGCTTTAGTTCTGAAAAACAGCTGTGTGTTTTGTGTATATAAAAGTGATGATCAAATCTTTTATTACTTTTTATAAAATTTATTTATTTAATCAATCGATTGATTGATAAAGATCATTCTTTATACCCAGTGTGGAGCATGAACTCAAGACCTGGAGACCAAGAGTCATGTGCTCTACTGACTGAGCCATGCTCTACTCACTAAGCCATCCAGGCTCCACTGTTTTTCTCTTACTACATGATTCTACTTTTATAAAGTTTTTTCCCCCCAAACCTAAGTTTTGTAGTTAAATGCCTTTCATTTTAAATTACTAGGGGTCACCTGGCTGGCTCAGTTGGTTAAGCATCCCAACTCTTGATTTTGGCTCAGGTCATGATCTTAGGTTTGTGAGGTGAGCCTCACATTGGGCCCTGCACTGGGTATGGAGCCTGCTTAAAATTCTCTTTCGCTTCCCTCTGACCTTCACCCCCCCCAATTTAAAATTATTAGAAAACACTGGATTTTTAATGCATATCATGTCAATAAGAGAGGAAATAAGAGAGAAGTGGGAAATTTATATCTGGTTTTTAGTAATTTGACCATCCTATGAACTAAGAATTTGTTGTAAGTAATTCTGAAACATAAATGATCGAGTAGATTATATAATATAAAAACTTTTCATTTGTAATCTAATATTTTTTAAAAGATTATTTATTTGACAGAGAGAAGGAGAGAGAGAGATCACAAGTAGGCAGAGAGGCAGTCAGAGGCGGGGTGGGGGGAAGCAGGCTCTGTGCTGAGCAGAGAGCCCAATGTGGAGCTCCATCCCAAGACCCTGAGATCATGACCTGAGCCGAAGGCAGAGGCTTAACCCACTGAGCCACACATGCACCCCTCTAATACATATATATTTTTTTACCTTCAGTTAAGCTCCTGCTTGATTCAAGATTTGAGTGAAAAATGAAAACTGTGAAAGTAATGGAAGAAAACTCTGGAGAGTTTTTGTTTCTAATCTCAGAGTGGGAAGAGTCTAGCTATGGAAGAAAAGATCTGTTGTATAAATTTCCTTTTTAGATTCTGCATTGCAACAAAATGCCATAAGCAAAACCAAAAGATAAATATTTAAATGTTTCCCTTGCAGACAAAATTTTGCATTTTCTTTTACAGAGAGAGGTCTAATTTTTAAAATAAGTAGTTCCGGGACGCCTGGGTGGCGCAGTTGGTTGGACGACTGCCTTCGGCTCAGGGCGTGATCCTGGAGTCCCGGGATCGAGTCCCACATCAGGCTCCTAGCTCCATGGGGAGTCTGCTTCACTCTCTGACCTTCTCCTCGCTCATGCTCTTTCTCACTGTCTCTCTCTCAAATAAATAAATAAAATCTTTAAAAAAAAAAAATAAAAAAAAATAAAATAAAATAAGTAGTTCCTTGAAATCACTAAGCCAAAGACCAATGAGCCAATAGAAAAATTGGCAAAGGAGGGGCACCTGGGTGGCTCAGTCGGTTGGGCCTCTGCCTTTGGCGCAGGTAGTGATCTCAAGGTCCTGGGATCGAGCCCTGCATCGGGCTTTCTGCTCAGCAGGGAGCCTGCTTCCTCCTCTCTCTCTCTCTCTCTCTCGCTCTCTCTCTGCCTTCTGCTCTGCCTACTTGTGATCCGTCAAATAAATAAATAAAATCTTTTTTTTTTAAAAAAGATTTTATTTATTTATTTGACAGAAATCACAAGTAGATGGAGAGGCAGGCAGAGAGAGAGAGAGGGAAGCAGGCTCCCTGCTGAGCAGAGAGCCCGATGCGGGACTCGATCCCAGGACCCTGAGATCATGACCTGAGCCGAAGGCAGCGGCTTAACCCACTGAGCCACCCAGGTGCCCCTAAATAAATAAAATCTTTAAAAAAAATTGGCAAAGGATATGAACAGAACTTTGATTAACGGAGCAGTAAATGGCTTTTAAAGATAGGAAAAGTGCTCATTTTTATTGATAATAGAAATAAAAATTAAAATGAAATGAGATTTTTATCCTAAAAAATTAGTCAAGTTGAGATGTTTGATAATACATTTTGAGGTTTCTTAAATACTGCCTGTGAGGAGGTAAGATGGTACATCAGTGGAAAGCAGTTTGAAAATATCTGCCTAGTTAGAAGTGACATTTGCCATTTAAATTGCTTTTAATATTTATTATATTGAAATGTTTATATTTATGTAAAATGTTATAGATGCACAAATACTTATTTAGGCATTGTTGATAGTAGGAAAAGATTGAAAATAACCTAAATGTCCACAAATAGGAGACTAGTTTAATCATGGCACGCCCATACATTAGGGCATTTTGTAGCTGTCAAACAAGAATGAAGCAACCTTCATGTGCTTATATGGAAGCTAATTAAAATATATTGTTACATGGATAGACTGTGTTATTTGATGAAAGCAGTGTGTATACTGTGCTTAAAATGCATCAAATAAAATAATATTTTTAAAAGTACATTTTTGTGTATGTGTATAAACAACATGTCTGGAAGAATAAACACAGAACTGTAACTGTCTGCTGGGAGAGGGCTTGTGGTTGGAGACTGGCTGGTAAGGAGGCTTCATTTTTATTGTATCTTTCTTAGCTGCTGTATGTCATACATTTTGTTTATATTAGCTATTAGGAAAATACAATAATGAAATAAAAAAGTAAAAACTAATATAAATAACATTTGTTTTCTTTTCATCCTAGGCATATTTGATGAGACCTTCCATAATATTTTTTGACGAAATAGATGGATTGGCTCCAGTTCGATCCAGCAGACAAGATCAGATCCACAGGTGATTTTTCTTAATTTGATTATGTTGGATTCTTTTCACTCACTGACATAGTAGTTGGCCTTAGCCTTTGGGTAAGTGCTAGGAAGCTTATAAGATGTGAACCGTGTCCTTGAGAAGACTCCTCTCACTTAGCTCAGTGAACTGTTGAGCATCTTAGTATATGGTTATTGCCCATTTACACATTTTCTGTTGTTAAATATCTTAAAATCTTTTATTCCCTCCTTTAAAAAAAGGAGATCAGATTGTGAGTCTTACTGTATCATACAATTTCGTTATGTACTCTCAAGAGAAACCCTTTGTCAGGACTGTGTTTTGAAAAATTTTCAACTAGTCTGGCCCTTTTTTGTTTGTTTAACTGTGATTTTTGAAAAGCACAAGATTTTAATCTTGGTGAAACCTAGAATATCAGCTTATTTTTGTATGTATTTTTTGTGTCTTGAGAATAATTGTGTAAACCAGTTTGTCAGTAATTCTGTTTTCTTTTAACATGTTAATAGTTTTAGTTCTTAAAATTTGCTCTGTGATTTTTAAGATTTATTTATTTATTAAAAAGATTTTTTTTATTTATTTGACAGAGATCACAATAGGCAGAGAGGCAGGCAGAGAGAGGGGAGGAAGCAGGCCCCCTGCTGAGCAGAGAGCCTGATGCGGGCCTCGATCCCAGGACCCTGGGATCATGACCTGAGCCGAAGGCAGAGGCTTTAACCCACTGAGCCACCCAGGCGCCCTAAGATTTATTATTTTCAGAGAGAATTCGTATTCGTGTGAGTAGGAAGAGGGGCCAAGGGAGAGAGAGAGAATATTAAGCAGACTCCATAGTGGGTGCAGAGCCCAACTTGGGGCTCAGTCTCATGACCCTGAGATCATGACCTGAGCTGAAATGAAGAATCGTCTGCTTAATTGACTTAGCTGCCCAGGTGCCTTAGCTGTGACATGTGTCAGTATGGGCTTTGTGTTTATTCAGATTCGTGTTTATCACGTATTTGCAAATTTGTCTTTTTCAATCTTTTTCTCTCCAACTTGGATAATATTTTCATCTATCTTTGGTCAGTCCTTGCTTTTTACTTTGTCATGTGCATTTTGTTGTTTTGTTCAGCCAACACATTTTTTTGTTTCAGAAATTATTTTTTTCAGTTGTAGAACTTACATTTGATTCTTTTTTTTCTTTTTTAGAGAGTGTGAAAGTGTGTGCATGTGTGTATGTGAGCATGGAGGAGAGGGGCAGAGGGAGGGAACCTTAAGCAGACTCCACACTGTGTAGGGAGCCTGATGTGGGGCTCAGTCTCATAACCATGAGATCATGACCTAAGCCAAAACCAAGAATGAGATGTTTAACTGACTGAGCTACCCAGGTGCTCCTTGATTTTTTTGCATTATTTGTATTTTTCCAATGTGATTTTCATGCATTTAAATATTTTGTTTCACTTCATCGAGGTTAATAATAATTGCTTTAAAATCCTCATATGTTGGAGCGCCTGGGTGACACAGTCAGTTAAGTGTCTGACTCTTGGTTTTGGCTTGGGTTGTGATCTTAGGGTCATGAGATTGAGCCCCACATCAAGTTCCATGCTTAGTGTGGTGTTTGCTTGGGACTCTTTCTTCCTCTTCCCCCTCCCCCCACGTTCACATGTGCTCTCTTTCTAAAAAAAATATAAATAAATCTTTAAAAATCCTCTTATGTTAGAAAAAAAATCCTCTTATGTTAGACAGAGTTTTGTGTGTTTTTGGTTTTTTTTAAGATCTTTATTTATTTATTTGAGAGATGGTGAGAGAGAGAGCATGAGAGGGGAGCAGGTCAGAGGGAGCAGCAGACTCCCTGTGGAGCTGGGAGCCCAATGGCAGCGGAAGGCAGTTGCCTAACCATTTGAGCCACCCAGGTGCCCCACCCTCTTATGTTAGCTTCCACATCTGGTTTCCTCTCACTGTTAGGCTTGTTTGTTTTCTTCTGAAAATATGTTCTATTGTTTTGGTACTTCATTTGTTGGGCAATTTTGGATTGGATCCTGGATTTATTAATGCTCGTTTGGGAAGGCTCTGGATTTTATTATTTTTTTTTTTTATGAGTAGTATTTCCTGTGTTTTACAGATAATTTTCTGCTTTAGGATTGAATTACAGACTGTTTCTTGGCTGGCAGCTTTGATCTCCTTTCAGATCTTTTTTTTTTTTTTAATCTTTACCAATACTTTCTTCACTCTGTGTCTTTGTTGTTACGGGTCACTTAGAGATGTGGGTAGTTGGAGTTTGGGGATGTCTTCCCTGGCTCTTGCCTTTGTGGGATCCCCCATATTCTTTAGTGTTAATGGTCAACCTTCTCTTTCTGAACTCTGAGGCTGGAAAGTTAAGGGGTTTCCCTTAGCATAATCTTCCTTACCTATCTCACTGTACTTAGCCCCATGCTGAAAGCCAGAGAGAGGGGAACTTGCTTTCTCTATGTTCTTCTTTTCTCCAGATGACCATGAATTTCCAGCAAAGTCTTTATGTCTCTGTTTACTCATTAGTTCCTTCAGTGTTTTTGTATTATTCTGTTCAGGTTTTATAGTTATTTCCTGAAGCAGAGCAAGGGGTTATCTGGCAGGGTTTTCATCCATCAAACCTGAGGGGAAGCTTTGAGTACCGAGTATGCAGGTTTTAATTTCTAAAGTAATTACTAATAGAAATATGTTATAATTTCTAAAATGTTAGTTGGTAGTTGAAGGGAGGGATAGAATAATTAAAAAAAAAATTGAAATGCAGTCAAGAAGACGAACAGAATCATAGGATCAGTGGGAGAAACATACAAATATAATTTAGATTTAAACCCAAATACATAAAAAATGACCTGAAATGTAAAGGGACTAAATTTTTTTTTTTTTTTCTTTTAAAGAGCTAACTATTTTAGAGAAAAAAATGCTATGTGATTTGTGGGGGGGCAAGGTAGAAGTGGGAGAGAATCCTCAAGCAGACTGCCCGCTGAGCATGGACCCCAACTTGAGGCTTGATCCCAGGACCCTGAGATCATAACCAGAGCTGAGATCATGACGTGAGCTGAAATCAAGAGTCCGCCATTTAAGCAACTGAGATGCCCCAGACCAAATGTTCTTTTTTTAAAGATTTAAAGATTTATTTATTTATTTTAGAGAGAAAGAGACAGCATGGGGGTAAGGGGCTGAGGGAGAGAATCTTCCAGCGGAGTCTGACGCGGGGATTGATCTTAACACCCATCAGATGGTGACCTCAGTTGAAACTATGAGTGAGAAGCTTAACTGACTGAGCCACCCAGGCTCCCCAAAGTGTTCTTTTTAAAAGACAAAGATTGTCAAACCGAGGAAAAACAAAATACGTTGATACTTTGTTTATAAGAGATACACCATGTATAAGGGTATAGAAAGATTCCAAGTAAAATGGTGGGAAAAAGACATGCAAAACCTTAGTCAGAAATACACATAGCACTGTTATTCACAATAGCCAAAACATAAATAATCCATATGTCCGTTAACTGCTGAATCCGTAAACAGAATGAGTTATAGCCATACAGTTCAGCCTTAAAAAGGAATGAAATTCTGACACATGCTGCATGGGTTTAGCTTGTATGGTACATGTGACATGGATGACCCTCAAAGACTTAATGCTAACTGAAGTAATTCATACATGAAAGGTCACATGTTATACTATTTTATTTATCTTATTTATTTTTTCAAAAAATATTTATTTGTTTATTTAGAATGAGTGAGTGAGTGCATGAACTGGGGGGAGGTGCAAAAAGAGGGAGGGGGGAGAGAATCTGAAGCAAACATGGGCTTGATCTGAGCCACCCAGGTGCCCCATACTATTTTATTTATAAAAAATGTCCATATTAGTTACTTGTAAAATGGGCATGAAAATACGCCAAGTTAACACTAACAGAATACTGCTGTATCAGTATTAGACAAGATAGACTGTGAGGCAGAAAGCATTATTACACATACAAAGGGACCAACTTATAATGATAAAAGCTTCAGGTTTTTTTTATTAATTACTTTTATTAACATATCATGTATTTTTTTTTTAAAGATTTTATTTATTTATTTGACAGAAATCACAAGTAGATGGAGAGGCAGGCAGAGAGAGAGAAGCAGGCTTCCTGCTGAGCAGAGAGCCCGATGTGGGCCTCGATCCCAGGACCCTGAGATCATGACCTGAGCCGAAGGCAGCGGCTTAACCCACTGAGCCACCCAGGCGCCCTAACATATCATGTATTATTTGCCCCTGGGGTACAGGTCTGTGAGTGGTCAGGCTTACACACTTCATAGTACTCACCATATCACATACCCTCCCCAATGTTCATAACCCAACCACCCTCTCCATACCCACCCCCCCCCAGCAACTCTCAGTGTGTTTTGTGAGATTAAGAGTCTCTTATGGTTTGTCTCCCTTCTGATCCCATCTTGTTTCATTTTTTTCCATCTCTAACCCCCAAGTCCCCTACTCTGCCTCTCAAATTCCTCGTATCAGGGAGATTATATGATACTTGTCTTTCTCTGATTGACTTATTTCGCTTAGCTTAATACCTTCTAGTTCCATCCACGTTGTTGCAAATGGCAAGATTTCATTTTTGATGACTGCATAATATTCCTGTGTGTGTGTGTGTGTGTGTGTGTGTACATACATATAAATATACACACACATACTACATCTTCTTTATTCATTCATCTGTTGATGGACATCTAGGCTCTTTCCATAGTTGGCTATTTTGGACATTGCTGCTATAAACATTAGGGTGCATGTGCCCCTTTGGATCACTACATATGTATCTTTGGGGTGAACACGTAGTAGTGCAATTTCTGGGTCATAGGATAGCTCTGTTTTCAACTTTTTGAGGAACTTCCATACTGTTTTCCAGAGTGGCTGCACCAGGTTGCGTTCCCACCAACAGTGTAAGAGGGTTCCCCTTTAATATTTGTTTTTGATAAGGTCACTTATCTCAGAGAATGAGGAGTATAGGTATCTGTAAAAACCTATTACAAACTTAATGTTGAAAGATGAAAATGTTTTTTTTTTTTTTGAAAACGTTTTTAATATGACAGTTGTAAGGATGACGATGAACACTTTTGATCAGTGTTCTACATAGATCTTGATCAGTGTAGTCTGGTAAGACAAAACAATATAAGGTGTGTGTAATGGAGAGGAATAGACAATGCTGTTATTATTTATAGATGATGTAATTATGTATATAGAAATTCCAAAGCAGTCTGTAGATAACTTCTTGGATGTAGTAATGAGCATCTAGCAAGATTAAACCAATCATGATAGAGAATTTTGCCTTTCTTTGTACCACTTTTTTGTATTGACAAAATGACTCTGGAATTGATACGGAAATAGAAAGAAATAATAATGAATACTTTTGTGGAAGAACAAGATAGGAGTATTTGCTCTGCTAGTTATTAAGGCCTCTTAAGGTTAAGAAGACTTGATGTTGGTGGAAGACTAGACCAGTAGACAAATAGAACGAAATTCAGAGCCATATATAAATCTACACATATATGGATGCTTGGTTTCTAATACAAGAGACAATGCAGTACTGTTGGGAAAGGATGATCTTTTCAATGAATAATGCTGGGAGAATTGGGTATCTGGTGAAAAAATAAAACTGGGTCCTTCTTCACACCATGCAAAACAATTCCAGTTAATTTTATTTAGATCCATATTTGAAGGTAATACAGATACGTTTAGAAGGTATGTAGGAGAAAGATTTAGGGCAGGCAAGTAGGCCTTGAATATAGTATTAAGTTGTTCGGACTTCATTTTGAACATTAATCAAGGTTACTAAAGGATTTTGATCCAGGGGCTGGTCATTTGATTTTTCTAAAGAAGTCAACTTTTGATAGAATCCAAGCTAGGTTGTAATTCTGTTTCTGGCCATGGTTGAGACTGTTTTCTGAAAACCCTTCTAAAGAACATTTAAAAATGCTGATAAATATATATTTTAAGGTGCATTTATTTATATGAGAGGGTGATAGAGATGGACAGGAAGAGAGAGAATCTCAAGCAAATTCCCTGCTAAGTGCAAAGCCGGAGTTGGGGCTTGAGATCATGACCCTGAGATTATGACCTGAGCTGAAATCAAGAATCAGATGCTTAACTGACTGAGCCACCCAGATGCCCCCCAAATGCTGATAAGTCTTAACAAACACTTGAAATACCTATCTGTGATTGGAATGTACTAAGGAAAAATATGAGGTTAAATATGAATTTACACTTAATGATGCTTATTTTGCATTTTTTATATCTGAAGTGAGACACTTAGATCATTAATTTTAATTTATTTAATTAGAAAGAACAAGCACAAATCCTTACTATACATGTACACTGGATCTCTAGCATTTTGGTTCCATTTATAGTTTTGACAAACATTTGGAACGGTTTATTTGGGAGTGAAAATGATTTTTTTTAACTTACTGAGCATATTGGAGAAGTTGTTTCAGGCAGGTATATAGAAGTGAGAACACTTAGAAAAACATTAGGAAGACCTTTGTTACTAGAACTACGGTTTTTGTATAATAAGACATGCAACATTTTTATTCAGAAATGTGTAAGTCATAACTTCAAAAACTAAAATATGCACAGAATGATTTTGAATTGAACTTAGTTTAAAAAGTAGCCATTCTAAAGAAGTCATCCAAAGGTATAACAATAATGCAAATGTAATTCTGTAGGAATCTAAACATCATATAAATTGCCAGACATAAATCCCCCCCCAGATTGCTATCTTATTAAAAGAGACTTTTATATTTCTTTGAAAATTTTAGTTAGTTTTTAGTAATTTCTACACCTAATATGGGGCTCACATTCACAATCCAGAGATTCAAGAGCCAGCCAGACACCCCTTTATTTCTTTTTTAAAAAGTTTTATTGAGATGGTACTCCTACATCATGCAGTTCAGTCATTGAAGCTGTTTGTTCAGTGGCTTTTAGTGTATTTCCAGAATTGCATAACCATCACAATAATCAGTTACAGAACATTTTCATCTCCCCAGAAAGAAACCTTTCAACCTTTCGCCATCACTCTCCAGCCTCCTCTTTAGTACCCCCAAATCCTAAGCAACCCCTAATATACATTGTGTTTCTGTAGATTTGCCTATTGGATATTTCATATAAATGGAATCATACAGCATGGGGACTTTTGTGACTGGCTTTTTTCAGTTAGCTCAGTGTTTTTGTTTTTAAGATTTTATTTATTTATTTGATACGGAGAGTGATCACGAATAGGCAGAACAGCAGGCAGAGAAGGGGGAAAATAGGCGCCTGCTGAGCAGAGAGCCTGATGTGCCACTCGAACCCAGAACCCTGAGGTCATGACCTTTGCTGCAGGCAGAGGCTTAACCCACTGATTAGGCCAGTGTTTTCAAGGTTCATCCATATTATAACATCTCTCAGTACTTCATTTGTTTTTATTTACAAATTGTATTTCATTGTATGGTATACCATGTTTTCTTTATCCATTCATCAGTTGTTGGACATTTGCATTACCTCCATTTCTTGGCTGTTGTGAATAAAGCTGCTGTGAACATTTGTGTATAAGTCTTTTATGAACATTGCTGGATCTTATGGTAACTGTGTTTAATAGTTGATGGAACTGTCAGACTGTTTTCAAAAGACATATACCATTTTACACTCCCATCAAGCAGTGTGTGAATGTTCCCATTTCTTTACATCCTTGTTAATACTTACTTTTTGTCTTTTTGATTATTATCATCCTGTTGGGTTTAAAGTGGTACCTTGGGGCGCCTGAATGGCTCAGTTGGTTAAGCCTTTGGCTCGGGTCATGATCCCAGGGTCCTGGGGTTGAGTCCCATGTTGGGCGCTCTGCTCAGCGGGAGCCCGCTTCTCTCTCTCCCTGCTGCTCTCCCACTTGTACTTTCTCCCTCTCTGTCAAATAAATAAATAAAATCTTAAAAAAAAAAAAAAAAAGGGCACCTGGGTGGCTCAGTGGGTTAAGCCTCTGCCTTCACCTCAGGTAATGATCTCAGGGTCCTGGGATCGAGCCCCACATTGGGCTCTCTGCTCAGCAGAGAGCCTGCTTCCCCCCTCTCTCTGCCTGCCTCTTTGCCTACTTGTGATCTCTCTCACTCTCTGTCAAATAAGTAAATTAAAAAACAACAACAACAAACTTTAAAGTGGTATGTCATTTGGTTTTGATTTGGATAAACCTGAAGATGGACCCTTTGTATATCTTTTGTGGAGAAATGTCTATTTAAATCTTCTGACTGTTTTTAAGTTGGGTTAATTTTCTTTATATTGTTGAGTTGTAATTGTTCTTCTAGAACCTTATCAGGTATATCATTTGCAGATATTTTCTCTTATTTTTTAGGTACATTTTTCCTGATAGTGCAAAACTGTTAATTTTTATGAAGTCCTTATCTCTTTTGTTTTTGTTTCTATGCTTTAGGTGTCTATTAATAATGTTTTAATACTTTCAAAAATGATTTCTGTATAGTATTTTACATTAAGACTTAGTCATGCCGTAATTTTATTAGCATTTAAGACTGCGAAGTTTAGTATAAGCAGCAGTTTTTACAGTTTTTTTCTTTCTGTTTTTTAATTCATAACTTTGCCTGAAACTTTTGTTACAGCTCTATAGTGTCAACCCTCCTTGCTCTAATGGATGGATTAGATAATAGGGGTGAAATTGTTGTTATTGGTGCTACAAACAGACTTGACTCTATAGATCCTGCTCTTAGGAGACCGGGTCGTTTTGACAGAGAATTCCTTTTCAACCTGCCTGATCAAAAGGTAAAAGTTTCTGTTTTTAATATATGAAGATATATTTGTGATTCAGTTATGAAGCGTATATGCCCTTTGAGAGTGCATTTTATGAACTTTCATTTTAAAAATTTTGTGCTTATGGGATATCTTAGTAATTCTAAAAAAATGCTTAAATAATTTAGTCTTTTTCTCTTAACAGCTTTTAGAACATTTATGACTTTCAGGAAGAGGAAAACCTGTAGTTGGGTTACTAAAATGCTTACATACTCTTTTCTTTAGCTTTAAATTTAGATTGTAGTAATTATCTTGGATGGCAGGTTATATATCTCTGGTTAGCCAAAGGAGCTGTGTTCCCATAAAAATAATGTTTTTAGAGTATTAGTGAGATTATGAATAGGAACCCAATGTGCAGATTTTCATAGAAATGACCATGATATCATATTTAATTAAAAGCAGCAAAAGTTACACATGGGCAATGTATAGTCATTGTGTAAAATGTTATTTAATTCTGCTTGACATTTTTATTGTTGTTCTTGGTTTGAGCAGTTTAATCATTGACTATGTCTTCATTGGAAACTTAAGTTTGAAAGGGGGAGATATGAGAAGATACTTTATTTGACAATGTTTCCCATGTAATTTAACATTATAGATGAGCATAATTAAAACATTTCTAACATATAAATATAACCTGAAGAAAGAAGATACGATTTGTGGATGTATAGTATATATGCATATATATAATATTATATATTATATAAAAATATAACAATTATACCCATATATATTACATATATCCATGTATAATATACACATTTGTAATTGTTATATAGCTTTGATTTTAGATTGTTACATAGCTTTGATTTTAGATCTTCATGTAAAATGCCTGGTTTACATACTTAGAGTAAAAGGCTGTGATTAAGACAATGTACAAGACTAAGGAAATGAAGGCAATGTGCTGCTGTGTAGAGCAGTTCATACTTCAGCTTGAAATCAGTCTGCACAGTCATTAGTAGTTGTCTCAGTTTTTGACTGACGTCTAACTTAGAGGCTTTAATTTGGTACTGAATTTACCTGACTTCATCAGGATAGGAAACCTACCATATGCAACATCATTTTCAAAACCCAAGTGTAGCTTTAGGGCTCTATCAGTGCATTGAGGTGTGCTTAGTTGTAGAAGACAAGGCTGAGGTGGAAAGAGCCTATTTCAGCATGGGGAAGCATCAGCTATCTTGTTTGGGCCATTTTATGGTCCAAACACATCTTTTAGTGTACATGGATAATGTGTTTAGTTCTAAGAAACACAGCCTGTGTTCATTTTGGCACAGGAAAGCCATTATCTCATTAACCAGTTGTCTTCTAGTCATGTGGCCCTCAGTCATATATGTCAGTTACAGTCCTCACAATTCAGATGCAGCTCACAGAGATCAAAGATTTAATAGTAAACAAGGTCTAGAATAGCACTGTCCAGTCAAATTTTCCGGAATGATGGAAATATTCTGTATTTACATTGTGCATTGAGCACTGTCCAGTACAGTAGCTACTGATCATGTTTAGCCCTTGAAATGTCACTAGTGGGACTAAGGAACTGAATTTTAAATTTTCTTTAAAAATTTAAATAAAAAAGCATCAAATGGGTAGTGGTTTACTACATTGTACAGCATGGATCTTGACATAGTTTTCCATGTGAATTTTAACTTCCTACATTTCAAGGAAACTACTTTGAGACTTAAACCTGAGGTCATTTTTCTTCGTCTGTGTCTGTGGAACAGGCTTAGACTGTTTCTGTTTTTTCTTAGATAATATGTAAAGTCATGAGATTATAAGATTAAATGAGATTATCAAATCCTCTGTCCTAAGGAACGGTTCATAAGGTAAAAGGAAAAGTAGGAGAGTGAATTCTGGACGCCAAGTGAAGAAAGTGTATCAGTGAAGACAGTGTGACTAACTTAGTCGTATGTTGCTAAATTAAGTCAGATGAGAAAACTGGCCATTGTTTTTAGTATTATGTAGGTTATCATTGAACCTAAATGGAAGTAAATTGACTTAGTGTTGGGTGCAAAAAAGTTAAGCTGGAGTATGGTTAGTTTAAGAGAGAGCAGGAGAAGAGGAATTGGAGACAGAACGAAAGTTAAGTTTTTCAAAGTTTTGTTACAAAAGGAAGCAATAGGTGTTGAGGGAATTGGAGGCAAGAGGGAGTGTGTTATTTTTAAGCTGGGACAATTAGCCAGTAGAGAAGGAAATTCTGGTGATGACATTGAGAAAGAAGAATTATCACATTATGTCCTTAATAAGCAAGAGGGGCCATAGTATTTACTACATGAGTGGTGAGAATGACTTTAGATAGGAATTGGATAGTTTGTGATACTAGGGAGAAGACAGAATATTATGGGTACAAATGCCTACAGGTAGACATATTTAGTGTGGAATGTCTCTGGAACTTTCCTTCAGTTTTCTCAGTGAATTAGGAAGCAGGTCCCAATGAGAAGCTGAATGTGAAGACAGAGAAACTGAACTAGTCTGTTTAACTAATGATCTAGGGAAGGATTAAAGGCAATGAGAAGGATCTGCTTGGGACTTTAAAGTGATACCAGTCACAGTGTCATATTAGTTCTGCAGTTTGGGCAATGGAATATCATGACTCTCACTGTTTGACCAAATAAGTAAAATAAATAAATAAATAAATAAAAGCAAACCTTGATTCCTCCAAATTTTAGTAATTTTGTTAACTCTTTATTAGCATAAAATAGCGCATACCTTCTTCAGGTGGTAATTTTTTTTAATTTTTGTTTTTTTTCTTTATTATTACCAACACTTACAATTATTATTATGAGTATAATGTGTGGATATATGAGTCCTGAGAAATGAGCAGCTTGAATTTGCCTCTGACTCTTAATAATAGAGGAAACTACTTTCTATTAGGGGAAACAATATAACTTACTGTTCTGTATGTCATATAAAGTGCATCACAAATCATTTCTGGTTTAAGTAATTTCTTTTTCTATTTCTTTTTCTTTTTAAGATTTTATTTATTTATTTGACAGAGATCACAAGTAGGCAGAGAGGCAGGCAGAGAGGAGGGGGAAGCAGGCTCCCCGCCAAGCAGAGAGCCCGATGTGGGGCTCCATCCCAGGACCCTGGGATCATGACCCGAGCCATAGACAGAGGCTTTAACCCACTCAGCCACCCAGGTGCCCTCTATTTCTTGTTTTTACAATAAAGGAAACTCCGATTGATTATATAGAGAAAGATCAAGGCACTAAATGTATTAGAGATCTGACAATAACTTTTGACATTGAGTAATTAATTTCATTCCTCTAAACCTTATTTTGTGAAAAGACAGTATAAGAATAGATCTTTTTTGAGACATCTTCCAGCCTGAATTTATTTGGTGTGTTTCTAGTTCTGAAAGGGTCTTCTAAAATTGATGCCTATGCTTCTGATGAGGTCAAGTAGATTCTTAATGTCATATTCTAGAGAATATAAGGTCTTGGATGATTTTTTTTAACGTTGATTTTATAATTTTTTAGTATCTGTTCAGGCAGGTACTTCAAGTCGGAAAAAAATAAGTGTCACATCGTTGGTTTATATTTGGTAGCTGAACACTTAACTTAGAACTTGGAATTAGAACCGTAGCTATTGTTACCAAATTTTATCAACTTGCTGAGCATGGTTTATCTTGATGACTTTGAAGTTCTTTTTGTTTTGTTCCTGGACCCCAAATTCCTCATCAAGCTAATAAGACTATCATGTTGGTTATAATTTGCTTTTTCATTTCTTTTTTTTTTTAAGGATTTATTTTTTTATGTTAGAAAGAGAGTGCCAGCACATGCACACGAATGGGGGTAGGGGCAAGAGGAAGAAGGAGAGAGAGAAAGAGTCCTCAGACAGACTCCCTGTTGAGTGTGGCGCTCCATGTAAGGCTTGATCCTGGGACCTGGAGATGACTTGAGCCAAAATCAAGAGCTGGCTGTTCAACTGAGCCACTCAGGCTCCCTTGTTTTTCCTAGTCTTAAAAGCTCAAGTAGCATTGTTTTGTTTTGTTTTGTTTTTTCAAGATTTTATTTATTTATTAGAGAGAGAGAGATCACAAGTAGGCAGAGAGGTAGGCAGAGAGAGAGGGAGAAACAGGCTCCCCGCTGAGCAGAGATCCTGATGTGGGGCTTCATCCCAGGACCTTGAGGTTATGACCTGAGCCAAAGGCAGAGGCTTAACCCACTGAGCCACCCAGGTGCCCCTCAAGTAGCATTGTTGAGGGTATGAGTGCATTTAAGTTTTACAGAGTGTTTTTCCTTGAAAGAAGGCAAAAGTGAAAATAAAAGTCTGATATGACTCTTCATGATATACTATCAGTTGATTATGGATTCTTACTACTACAGTTGCTTTTTGACTGTGCAAGAAGAAGAAATTTCATTTAATTTGAAACCAGGATCTTAAAATTTTGATTGTACTATATAGTTCGATGTAAGGTAGAGAATGTTCTTTTGAAAACAAAAAAAATCAAGGTAGAATTGCTCAGATATTTGATTTTTTAAATGAATTAAATTAATATTTACTGAAATATCACCTTGTTATTTATTAAATGCCAAACATTATATTTCTTTATTTCATTGAAAACTTTTCTACTTAAAACTTTTTCCAAGTTTTAAAATTTTCCAAGTTTTAAATTACTTGCTTAGCTTGTCAGTCATAATAATTTATGCATATGATAGAACCAAGAGTTATATGAAATCTAAACCTGTAGTTTGTTTAAAAGTTAGCACTAATTGGGGTGCCTTACTGACTCAGTCAGTAGAGCATGTAACTTTTGATCTTAGGGTCATGAGTTCAAGCCCCATGCTGGGTGTAGAGCCTGCTTTAAAAAAAAAAGCACTGAGTAATGTATGGAATTGTCGAATCATTATGTTATCTATCTCAAACTTTTATAACACTCTATGTTAATTATTATTTTAAAAAAGGGTTATCCATGTTATAATACATTAAAGTTCCTTGTTCATATGTATTTGGGTAAAAATGATCTGATGTGGTAGAACAGTGAAACTTAGTTTTGAATGTAGTCCTAGATCAGTGAATATCAGTCACTTAGTCATATGTTCCATTAGTCAGTTCTTCACCTCTCAGAATATTAGTTTGTGAAACAGAGACATGATCTCTCTTACATACTATTTATTCTATTATTGTGGGAATCAGAGTTGATATAGATTCCATGTTATTTAAATTTCTTTTAAAATAGTTGTTTTTCAGGGCATCTGGGTGGCTCAGTGGTTAAAGCCTCTGCCTTCAGCTGAGGTCATGATCTCAGGGTCCTGGGATCGAGCCCCGCTCTCTCTCTGCCTGCCTCTCTGCCTACCTGTGATCTTTGTCTGTCAAATAAATAAATAAAATCTTAAAAAAAAAATAAAATAATTGTTTTTATGGGGTATGGTGAGTACATAAATGTGTTCCAGCTAATACATTTCAAAGGTTGTTGATATTATACTTTTTTTCTTAGGCAAGAAAACACATTTTACAAATCCATACCAGAGATTGGAACCCAAAATTGTCAGATGCTTTTTTAGGTGAACTGGCTGAAAAATGTGTTGGTGAGTGCTATTATTTGAATTCTTTGATCGTTATTGTTTGTTCTGCTCAACCTGCCCTTATGTTTGGAATGTGAATGAGTATAGTTATGTCTGTGCAGTAGATGGCTGGCTCTGTCTTTAAATGTAAGAATTATTTTGAACATTTCACTTGAAATTAAACACTTCTAAGGTACAGTTTTAACTGCCGTTAGGTGTTTGATTATTAACAAAGCTAGTAATAATATGCCTTTCATTGAGTGCTGGATTTCTATAATACTACTGCTGGGCGTTTTTTTGGGAGTTGTTCCCTCTCAGAAATTTTAAGAAAAAGAAGCTTAACCTTGAGAAATAAAGGTCCATGTTGAGGGCAGGACTGTAGTTTTACTTTGCAGATTATCTCGTCTTCATGCCTGTGGTCTAGAAAGAAGTTGAGTGAGCGGAGTCTTCAAAAGAAAATATTTATTGGCACTTACTAGTATTTCCCAAAATATAAAACTTTCCAATTTAATGTTAAATTATTCACAGAGTAGAAGATCCTCCTTACAGCATGAATGAAAACTACTGTCCTAAAAGGATGTATTGAGAGAGATGTGCATACATGATCATATATAGGAGATGGAATTCAAGGGTTTTGGAATTCAGGTTTTTGGCTCTAATTAGGTCTGAAATAAAAATGATTACACTATTAAACAACTGAGTATACACACTGGTATTTCTCCTTCATTCTTTTTCTGTCTTTTGTCTGTTTTCCTCTTACTCTCTCACAAATAAAAATTAAAAAATTTTTCTCCATGAACTTTTTAAGCATTATGAAAAATCCCCAAACCAAGTTCACTAACAATCAGCAGTCTGCTTGGGAAAACTTTAAACTTAGCAAAACCAGAAAGAACAACTTAGTTAAAAAAATCATTGGGATCCACCATCAGATATTAAAACTTAAATAGAACATTAGTCCATTCAGTTAGCTACATCCGAATTATCCTCTTCATCCACAGGGACCTCCATCTCCGAAGCAGCATCCCTCAGCTTTTGAACCACAAAGACCTCGACATCTTCTGGTGAGGAGAAAACGTAAATCTCTCTAGTACTACTCCAGTTTAAGCTTTGCCTGGTATAAGAGAGCATGCGCCAAACCCATTTCATGTAAATTTGGCTTGACTTTTGCAAAGCCTTCTGCTGCTTTATGGGAGAGGGTGGTATTTGGTACAAAATCCAGTCTTTCCCTTTTTGAAATTTGACCCCTTTTATTTCCTACTTTTTATGATACTATTTAGAGTACTGATGAGACTGGGAAATCTTTGTAGATTTTTCTGTGACTCAGTCCCAGAGTGATCCTTAACTGAAATAAGCAGAAGTCTTCAGATAACTTTGGAAATCCCCTAAACAATAGGTATATTAAAATTACTTGCTATTATCCTGTCTACCATCTGAAATGTTACACTCTAATTCTCTATCCTAAATACAAGAATCTTAGTTTACTCTATTCATTTCCAAAGGCCACAACTTCTCATTATTCCCAGTGATTTATTTTAGCTTTTAGTCAGTTTCTTAAGTTTAAGCATTTTAAAGACATGATTTCTTACAGGACTAAAAAATTTCCTTTGCCTTTTGAGGGTGGTGGTGGTGATGTTTTAGGATCTGCTTATATCTACACCATTTTCTTCCTGGAGAGTGACATAAGAAGCCAGTTGTACATTAAGACAAAAAGTCAAATGCGGGTCTTCAGACAGGAATGAAATAGTCATACACTTTAAATTCATTATGAACTTACCACTTTCTGTATCCCAAACACGTTTTAACGTGTATGGGTTCAGTTCAGTGAAATTTATGCCTAACAAAAAGAATATGTTGTCTTGATAAAAGACAGCTGACCTCTTCATATAAAGGTTATGGATTTGGTAACTTTTACCTTGAAATAAATTCCCAAGTACGTGGAGAGGTTTGGATGCTTAATAGGGGTGATTTTTGAAAGTAGTCCTCACATAATTTCAGTGTCTAGATCACATTCACAAATAGTAGGTGCTTAAGGTTATGAGGACCTCAAATCTAATCTATTTATTTTCACTAAGAGGGCCGAAACAGTGGTTATGTATCAACGAGGCATCTATCTTGTGGGTCTTCATTATGTTTGATGTTTTATTTAAACAGTAGACTTCATGGGCCGCCAGGGTGGCTCAGTGGGTTAAGCCTCTGCCTTCGGCTCGGGTCATGATCTCAGGGTCCTGGGATCGAGCCCTGCATTGGGCTCTCTGCTCAATGGGGAGCCTGCTTCCTCCTCTCTCTCTGCCTGCCTCTCTGCCTACTTGTGATCTCTGTCTGTCAAATAAATAAATAAAATCTTAAAAATACACATTTATGATATTAAATTACCAGAGATTCTGATTCACTAAGTTCGTTAGGAATCTGTTTCTGTTTCAGTTTCATCATTTATTCATATCAATGGTCAAGATTAAAAACTACCGATATAAACCAGTAATTCTTATTCACAGGCAACTGTAATGAAGATAAATCCTCTTTTTTCTAGTCTGTTGATTATGATAATCGAAGTGAAGATTTATTTCCTTAAATGGGACCTATGTTGCCCTTTCAAATGATCTTTAGTAGAGTAAGCAAAAATGAATAGTACATTGCTATTATGTATGTTACTAACATGTCAAACATAAATGTTATGGATATTGTTTGTTACATAAAATATCTTTTAGTGGCTTTTTTTTCTGTTCTTTGTTTCTGAGCTTTCTAAAAAATTTAGGCTTCTTGCTCTTAGAAATAGGATCATATGGTTTGTTTGCCAACTGTGTTGTATATGCTCTCAAAGAAGAAAAAAGAATGGTGGTTTATATTGTTTGAAGATGGTAGATTGTTTTTTACTTCCTCTGAAATGAATGATTTCATTAACTATTTATGACTAAGCTAGTATTTTATAGTTATTTTATTGAACTACTATAACCAGGATATGTTCAGCATAGGAAAAGATACCTTTTTTCATGTTTATTCATTGAGAAATAGAATAAAAAATGAAAGACTAATGGTTAATTTGGTTATTCTGAGAATTATTTGGGAGATTGCTGTCTTGGGACAGTGTTAGTGCTTCATCTGCTTATAATTTTCTGAATTAG
The DNA here is from genome assembly GCF_020171115.1 of Neogale vison. NCBI lineage: Eukaryota > Metazoa > Chordata > Mammalia > Carnivora > Mustelidae > Neogale > Neogale vison. The sequence continues at coordinate 125,911,498 of NC_058098.1, forward strand.
ATTTTCACAGGTTATACTAAGTCTTTTCCTTAACTCTGAATAAATATTTCTTTAAGAATGGAATATTTTTGTGTTTTTCCATAATTTTCCTTGAAATTTTTATTCATAGTAAGTTGGTTTAATAATAAAAGAATTTAGATTTCTTAAAAAAAAAAAAGCCCAGTAAATATAATTCTTCCACCTTTTGTGGTAGTATATGGTAACCTCACAGTTACGCAATCCCAAACTATCACCTTGGAGTTACTGTTTTCTTCTTTCATTCGTGAAGTATTTATTGGATATCTACTGAATGCCAGGGTAGGCATTATTTTCAGTATATGAGATATGTTAGTGAACAAAACTGATCAATACCCATACCCTCGGGGCACCTGGGTGGCTCAGTGGATTGGGCCACTGCCTTCAGCTCGGGTCATGATCTCAGGGTCCTGGGATCGAGTCCCGCATCGGGCTCTCTGCTCAGCAGGGAGCCTGCTTCCTCCTCTCTTTCTGCCTGCCTCTCTGCCTACTTGTAATCTCTCTCTGTCAAATAAATAAATAAAAAATCTTAAAAAAAAAAAATTACCCATACCCTCACAAAGCTCACATTCTAGTTGGGGAAGGCAGACAGTAAGCATAATAGGTAAATGATAAAAGTGGTACATGCTATGGGAAAAAGGTAGCAGAGTAGGGAGGATCTTTCTGTTTCTGTAGGACTTGATCAGCAAGATCATGTGCCCTACTAATAATAGAGATACAGTTCATTGTAGGTGTGTGAGTCACTTACCGTTTGATCTATACAGTTGTTTTTGGTTTTTGTTTGTTTGTTTTTTAATTTTTTATTTTTTATACACATATATTTTTATCCCCAGGGGTACAGGTCTGTGAATCGCCAAGTTTACACACTTCACAGCACTCACCATAGTACATACCCTCCCCATGTCCATAACCCCACCCCTCTTCTCCCAACCCCCCTCCCTCCAGTGATTTATACAGTTTTGTGCCTTAATGTTTTTTTCCTGTTGTCAGGGTCTGTAATCAAAGGAGCGAGACTGATACAAAGCGAAGGTCAAGCAAAGCTTTATTTCGCGCCAGGCATCGAGAATCAAACTGGTCAGGGCCGTCTCTTGCAAAGAGGCGACCCCTCCCAGTCTCACAGACTAACTTTTTTTTTTTTTTTTTTTTAAAGATTTTATTTATTTGACAGAGAGAAATCACAAGTAGGGAGAGAGGCAGGCAGAGAGAGAGAAGGGAGAAAGCAGGTTCCCTGCGTAGCAGAGAGCCCGACACGGGGCTCGATCCCAGAACCCTGGGATCATGACCTGAGCCAGAAGGCAGAGGTTTTAACCCACTGAGCCACCCAAGCGCCCCACAGACTAACTTTTATAGAGGTAGTTTAGCTGGGCTATACACAGGTGGCCAATGAGATTGCAATACACAGGGAAAACTGCCCAGTCATGCTAGGTCTGCCACACACAGAAAAAACTGTTAGGTAACACACAGGTGGCCAATTGAAATGCAATTGAAATTGAAATTGAATTTCAGTTGAATTGAATTGAAATTCAATTGGCCACCTGTGTGTTACCTAACAGTTTTTTCTCTGTCTAGCTCCTTTGATTACGGACCCTAACACCTGTCATTTAGTCTGGTGCTATTTTCTGTTCACAGTTTTTCTAATCACCATTTTTATTTATTATTTAAATGTTCCACAAGATCATTGCATAGTATAAAAAGATAAATAAACTTGCTGCCACTCTTAGAAGAACTTAGGGTCTCAAGTTTTAAAACTAGTTCGAGTGGTTCCCCCTGCTGGCATGTTTGGTACGATAAAGGTTTGTGTGATAAAGGTGGCCAAATGCAAGTTTAAATGCTGACATAAAAAACAACATGGCGGGGCGCCTGGGTGGCTCAGTGGGTTAAGCCGCTGCCTTCGGCTCAGGTCATGATCTCAGGGTCCTGGGATCGAGTCCCACATCGGGCTCTCCGCTCAGCGGGAAGGCTGCTTCCTCCTCTCTCTCTCTGTCTGCCTCTCTGTCTACTTGTGATCTCTGTCTGTCAAATAAATAAATAAAATCTTAAAAAAAACAAAAAACAAAAAACAAAAACCAAAACAAAACAAAACAAAAACAACATGGCTGGTTTGAGGTTTTCTTCCTTTTTGTGGTTGAGACCTAACAGTTTGTGTGTTTTTGTATGTATTTGTTGCTTAAATGAGTGAAATGACTTAAAAGCAGGGGCTTGATCTGTTAACTACATTATCAGTTAAGTGTGGTTAACGGCTAATGCCCTGTGTTGGTATAGCCCGTAAAACTAGATTATCAGTTATTTTAAGCTAAACGTATATATTAAAAGGAAGTTAATGTGGAATATTAATGGATTCTTAGTCCCTTTAGTACCTTTGAAATTATTAGAGATGGTGACGACTTTAAACTATAATTTTTGGGGTAATTAAATAGAAACTCGCTATAGTTTGCGCCTAGAGTTAGTAGGAGAATACCTCTGTTCTTGACCTTTCTGCATATGTTCTGCATTGTACTATTCCATTGTGTTTGGTAATTAGTAATATTAGAAAAGTTTATAGGTGGGCGCCTGGGTAGTTCAGTGGGTTAAGCCTCTGCCTTCAGCTCAGGTCATGATCTCAGGGTCCTAGGATCAAGTTCCACATTGGGCTCTCTGCTTGGCAGGGAGCCTGCTTCCTCCTCTCTCTCTCTGCCTGCCTTGCTGCCTACTTGTGATTTCTCTCTGTCAAATAAATAAATTAATTAATTTTAAAAAAAAAGTTTATAGGTAAGTATATTGTTAGAAGGACTAAACTAATTATTGGGAATAGTGGTGAAGGATTGAGATGAAACTTACTCTTTAAAAACCTTTCCTGAAGAAAGTTGTACATTATAATCAGTGATTTTGGCACAGAATACGTGGTTTGTTTTGGTATCACTAGTTCATGTGTTGTTAATTAAAATATTCAAAACATTTTTAGTCTTACTGAGTGAATTTTACTAGGTGACTTAAATGGTCAGTTTTTGCTGATAAAATTACACATAATTACTGATTTAATATTAATAACTACTTAGGTAAAGATGTATGTATTTGTAAACTATAGTTTATGGGAGAATGAACTTACCTTTGTTATTCTTTTCTTTTTGTGCATTAGGCTATTGTGGAGCTGATATCAAGGCCCTGTGCACTGAAGCTGCCCTGATTGCCCTGCGGAGGCGTTACCCCCAGATCTATGCTAGCAGTCATAAACTGCAGCTAGATGTTTCCTCAATAGTGCTCAATGCCCAAGATTTTTACCATGCAATGCAGAATATTGTGCCTGCTTCTCAGCGTGCTGTCATGTCTTCGGGACATGCACTATCCCCCATCATAAAACCGCTGCTGGAAAGAAGCTTCAACAACATCCTAGCAGTCTTGCAAAAAGTGTTTCCTCATGCTGAAATTAGCCAGAGTGACAAGAAAGAAGGTACCAAAAAGTAATTTTTCGTATTGTTAAAATGAAATAAGTACGGGCATAAATAAATTCCGAGTTTCCTTATAAGGTTATTTATGTGTTATTCTTTTATATATGCCATGAATATAGAAAATTCATTTCACTCACTAGGTTATAGTCTAGGCCTGGTATATTGCCTAGGTCTGGTAGTTGCCTAGTGAATGTTTGTCAAAAGGAAGAATGAATGTTAGTTCTGTTTGTTACCTCTTAGGACATTCTCAGTAATGTAGAAGTGTTACTATCTTTAGAAAAGGTGACTATAATATGATGGCTTACATTTATTTTATTATAAAGCCCTTAAATAAATTGTCACTTACTAATCCTCATAATAGTCCAGTGGGGCAGGTACTTTTATAATGAAAAGAAGGAGACTAGAAGACTTAGGAAGTATTCCCTTATTTGAGGTCATTCAGTAAGTTTTAGGACTTACTCAGACGTGGGTATCTGATTATAGCCTTCGCTCGTTGCTTATAATGTCCCTCTGTTGCTTTTAATGTCCCTCTGGTTTCAACTCAAGGAATCTATTTTGTTGGTACTGTCAGGGCACTCTGCAGTGTGCTATATTAGTGAAGTGTAAATAATTAGTAAGGGAGTAAATTAGAACCTGGTTGTATAAGGTGGTGTAAGGTCCTGAATTCTAGCTTCAAGATTGGACCTGAGTTAAAAATAGAATACTGCCTTTAAAAAGTCATCCATTGCAAGTGCTTGGGTGGCTCTGTTAAAGCGACTGCCTTCAGCTCACTTCATGGTCCTGGAGTCCCAGAATGAGTCCTGTGTGGGGCTCCCTGCTCAGCAAGGAGTCTGCTTCTTGCTCTCACCCTCTTCCCACTCATGCTCTCTGTCTCTTGCTCTCTCTCTCTCTCAAATAAATAAATAAAATCTTAAGAAAAAAGAAATCAGCCATTTACAGGGAAACTTTAGGTTTATATACTAGAGTCTGAACTTTGAAGAGAAAGTAATGAGTTTTAATTATCTTAATTTTTCCAGTTCCTAATACCTTATTTGGCATGTAGTCTGCACCAGAAAATTGTTCAGTTAATTATACTAACATTAAAAATATTATGTGTAGTAAAAATCATCTATAGTCAATGCATTTTGCTGTCTTTATAAATACTTTTTTGGAAACTGTATTTTTCAGGGATAGATTCTCATTGAAATATCACATGGATTACTTGATCTCCTAAGTTTGTTAAGTAGGGCGGGGAATAAATATTTTATTATGAATGTGCCAGGTACTCTGCCATGAATCATACATTTCTTATCTCTGATTTTCATAACTGAGGATATGTATCTTTTCCCCAAGAAATTTTTTTAAAGATTTTTATTTATTTCTTTATTTATTTGACAGATCACAAGTAGGCAGAGAGGCAGGCAGAGAGAGAGAGGAGGAAGCAGGCTCCCCGCTGAACAGAGAGCCCCATGTGGGGCTCAATCCTAGGACCCCGGGATCATGACCTGAGCCTAAGGCAGAGGCTTTAACCCACTGAGCCACCCAGAAGAGCCACTCTTTTCCCCAAATTTTTAAAAAAAACTAATGTCACCATTAGAAAATAATAAAAATCGTATCTTCCCATTTGAGAGATTATGATAGTTCATCTTTTTATTTACGATATTTTAAAATTTAAATTCAGTTCATTAACATATAGTGTATTTTTTTTTAAGATTTTATTTATTTATTCGACAGACGGAGATCACAAGTAGGCAGAGAAGCAGGCAGAGAGAGGAGGAAGCAGGCTCCCTGCTGAGCAGAGAGCCCGATGCGGGCTCTATGGGGCTAGATCCCAGGACCCTGGGATCATGACCTGAGCTGAAAGCAGAGGCTTTAACCCACTGAGCCACCCAGGCGCCCCAACATATAGTGTATTATTAGTTTCAGAGGCAGAGTTCAGTGATTTATCAGTCTTGTATAATACCCAGTGCTCATTACATCATGTGCCCTTCTTACTGCCTATCACCCAGTTACGCCATCCCCCTATTATCCCCCTCCAGCCACCCTCAGTTTCTTTTTTTTTCTTTTTAAAGATTTTATTTATTTATTTGAGAGAGATTTATTGAGAGAGATCACAAGCTGGCTCAATCCCAGGACTCCGAGTTCATGACCTGAGCCGAAGGCAGCGGCTTAACCCGCTGAGCCACCCAGGCGCCCCTCAGTTTGTTTCTTATGATTAAGAGTCTCCTATTGTTTGTCTCCCTCTCTGATTTTGTCTTGTTTTATTTTTCCCTCCCTTTGCCTATGATCCTCTCTTTTGTTTATTAAATTCCACGTATGAGTGAGATCATATAATTATCTTTCTCTCATTGACTTACTTCAACTTAGCATAATACCGTCTAGTTCTGTCCATGTCATTGCAAATGGCAGGATCCCATTTTATTTGATGGCTGAGTAGCATTCCATTGTATATATACACCACATCTTCTTTTTCTCTGTATATAGACGTATGATATAGTTCTTTATTTTCATTTGAGAATTTTTTATGGCATTATTATCTGTTTTCTTATAAATTTTTAAAGTAAGTGTAGAGTATGCTTTAGTTCCAGTTTTTTCTTCATGTACCAGTAGAGAAGAGAAAACAAATTATGATTATTTGATTATTAATAATCATTTTTTAGTTATTTAGATATATTATTCTGGTTTGTTTTGGTCTTACCATCCCTTCGTAGACTGGTATATGAAATTATCACTCAAAAGGTATTCAGTTGGGGACACATAGGTGGCTCAGTTGGTTAAGTGTCTGCTTTCGGCTCAGGTCATGATCCCAGGGTCCTGGGATAGATTCCCGCATTGGGCTCCTTGCTCAGCAGGGAGCCTGCTTCTCCCTCTGCCTGCCACTCTGCCTGCTTGTGCTCTCTCTATCTGACAAATAAATAAATAAAATCTTAAAAAATATTTAGCTTATAAAATCCATTGAAATCTCTGTCTGCCAGCACAGTTCAGTACCTCTTTGTAGAAATTATTCCTCATTTTTTTTTCTTTTTCTTTAATTTTATTTTTTTTTGGGAGAAGAGTATGATTTCTGTCAGTGTTGATTCTCTCATTTCTCCTACACATGTGGCATTACTTTTTATTGAGTGAATTGACACTTTTGTTTGGTATGTGTGAAGCACAGTTATTAGTACTTGAGGTTGTAGCCCAACTGTAACAGATGGCAGGCTCAGATAGAGACTAATGTTACTTGAATAAGTGCATTTTTAGGATTGGTTTTGTTTCCACAGAATTTCTGACTCTCTTACCTAGACGTATAGATGTGTGTGTATGTGTATGCCATGTTAGAAAATAAGTCACCTTGTTCCTTGTTGTTTTTCTAAAGAGTTGGCCATAACCCTAGGACCCTAGCAGTTAAGCAACTACTTGGTCAAGTTGACTTACAAATTTTTTTTTTAAAGATTTTATTTATTTATTTGACAGACAGAGATCACAGGTAGGCAGAGAGGCAGGCAGAGAGAGGGGAAGGGAAGCAGGCTCCCCGCTGTGCAGAGAGCCCGATGCAGGGCTTGATCCCAGAACTGTGGGATCACGACCCGAGCCGAAAGCAACGGCTTTCACCCACTGAGCCACCCAGATGCCCTGACTTAGAAATTCTTAATAAATATGTGAGTGTTTTAGGAGAGTGTCATTTCTTTTCCAGACTTCTTATGGTTAGTCAATGAAGTCTACTGAATCGCATCTCTTAGCACTAGGCAGTGTGTAAAGGTAAAAGAATTCCCTTAATTCCATTTACAAATTATTTATTTATTTTTTAAAAAAAGATTTTATTTATTTATTTGACAGACAGAGATCACAAGTAGGCAGAGAGAGAGCAGAGGAAGCAGGCTCCCTGCTGAGCAGAGAGCCCGATGTGGGGCTCCATCCCAGGACCCTGGGATCATGACCTGAGCCAAAGGCAGAGGCTTTAACCCACTGAGCCACCCAGGCGCCCCCCCATTTACAAATTATTAAAAAACCCTGTAGTTTGTCAGTTTGCTTGGTTGATCTGTATTATTTGATAGGTAACATATTAATATCACTGATTTTTAAACCAACTTTCTTTAGCTTTGGTGGGACACTAATATTAAAGGACTTCATAAGCCTCATAATTGTTGTGATTTTTTTTTTTGAATAGATATAGAAACTCTGATTTTAGATGATAGTGAAGATGAGAATGCTTTATCAATTTTTGAGACCAGTTGTCACTCAGGATCACCAAAGAAACAGTCATCAGCTGCTGCTGTACATAAACCCTACCTTCATTTTACAATGTAAGTATCATAACAATTTTTTAAAAATTTAGAGTGATTTTTACTGTTTTATATTTAGAATTATGGTTTATTTTTACTTAAGGTTGTAATTTTGAGGACTTTTTTTCTGCTGTTTGGACACAATTCTGGGAAAGTTTTACTCTGTATGCTTCTTTGTGTGGTAATAAATGGGTTTATTGGTAAACTAAGGATTTTTTTTTTTTTGTAAACTGATTATTTAAAGATTTTATTTATTTATTTGAGAGAGAGAGACAGTGAGAGAGAGCATGAGCGAGGAGAAGGTCAGAGAGCGAAGCAGACTCCCCATGGAGCTGGGAGCCTGATGTGGGACTCGATCCTGGACTCCAGGATCACGCCCTGAGCCGAAGGCAGTCGTCCAACCAACTGAGCCACCCAGGCGTCCCTGTAAACTGATTATTTAAAAAGGAGATTTATTTATTTAATTTGAAAGATTTTATTTATTTGAGAGAGAGCACACGTGGTAGGGGATGGAAGGGCATAGGGAGAGGGAGAAACAGACTCCCCCCTGGAGCTGGATTCCGCATGGTGAGGGCAGGTGCTTGACTGACTGAGCCACCCAGGTGCCCCTCTTCTTCTTTTTTAAACCAAAGTAGAAGGAAGGGGTTGTTGTTTAGAAAGTCAGCTTATGTCCCCAATTTTAATGCCTTTTATTTTGAACTAAAATGGTCAAAAATGAGATGTTTATCATGATCTGGGATATTTTAAATTATAACAAGTGTCAGATGATAGTTCAGGGATTCTAAGAGTACTGAAAGGATTCTGAATTAGAAGTTTCTTAGTAAACAGATTAACAGGTAACTTTCTGATTCTCCAAAACTTCATTAGTTTACTTCTTCCTGATGTTATGGTTTTTCTGTTTACATTCACTTTTATTCATATTAAAGCAGCTTTTGTCAGGCACTTTATTGGGGAAACAGCGTGAGTGCTAATGTAATTTTGACTTAAGAGACCAGACAGTTTTCAGCTACTAGCGGCTTCATCACTGGCATTTACGCAGTTAGCGGGATAGTTACGGGACCAGAATGCTCTGTCGGGTAGGTCTGATAGCACTTGTATTAGAAAGTCTGGATTGATGTATGTACTTTTAAATTCTTTTTCGAGATGTTTTGAACAAACTTAAGTCTTCAGCTTGAAGTTTCTCCTATGTAGATTTTGGTGAAATGTTAATTTGATTATTTGCACTGATAAGTCGCATATTTTATTTTTTAAAATGAGATTAAGTTACTTTCATTTATTCTTTTTTTCTTTTGTTCTTTAACAGCAAGGTTCTTCTCTTAGAAACTTTTCCTTCTATACCAGATCTTTTCTTTTATGTCCTCAGGGACATTTTCTTAGTTTTTTTTCGATAATTTCACAAATCTATTTTAATGCTGGGTTAGGGAAAACCAAATAATCATTTTTTTTCTGATTCTCACCTGACTACTGTGCATGTTTGTGATTTGTTTAGTTATTTGGATTTGAAATATATAATAGGGGCTAAGAAACTCTCATCAAAGGACTTGTTCAATTTTTATGAGTTAACTCTGTTGTCAGTAAAGTGATAAAGAAATATCTTTGATTTAGAAAACTTCATGTGCAGTTTTGAGGCCGAATTTTTATTAAGAACGTTCTCTGTCATTTAATGTATATCACGGTATGGTTTTGTTTGGATTAAACTTTTTGAAGGAATTGGTTTAATTTTAGCTTTTATGTAAAATTTCTAGTTCATGATGTGATTTTTATTTAATAGGGAGACAGCTATATCCTAGAAGTAAGCTTTTTTTGTTTTAGATGTTTTTATAAGTTCCATTCATTTCATTTCTTTTCTTTTTTTTTTTAAGATTTTATTTATTTGAAAAAAAAAAAAAAGATTTTATTTATTTGACAGAGAGAGAGAACAAAAGCAGCGGGAGTGGGAGAGGGAGAGGCAGGTTTCCTCCCGAGCAGGGAGCCTGAGCAGGGAGCCTGATACGGGCTCGATCCCAGGACCCTGGGATCATGACCTGAGCCAAAGGCAGACGCTTAATGACTGAGCTACCCAGGCACCCCCATTCATTTATTTCTTTATTTACTGACCCATTCTCCCAATTTTTATGTGTTTATGCCTGGCACTGTATTAGGTACTGAAAACATAAGCGTGAGTAAAGTAGTTCTTACTCTGGAGAAGTTCTTTTTATTGAGGGTGACAAACATTGTTAAATGGCTGAAATGCTTGATAACCAGAACTAGAAGCTTTCATTGGGAAGTCAAGGAGGATTCGCTGTCCTTCAGAATATGAAGGAATAAGAGTTAGCATCTGATGCTCAATATAAACTAGACGTGAGGCAAGTATATAAAGCTTGAAGCTTTATATAGGACTCTCATCAATCATACAGCATTTGTGGTATCATCGTTTTATAGACAAGAAAACCAAAACGCAATGAAAAATAAGTAAATTGCTCATGATTAAGGTGCTGGAAGGTAGCAGAATTAGGTCTGTACTGTTTGTTTCCTAGGATCCATTTTTTTTTTTTAAGTTTTCTATGGGATTTCCAAATTGATTTCTGAGCTTAATAGGTAGATCAGGAATAGTATTTTTTTGGGGGGGGGTAGGTTGGACAGTAGGATTTTCATGCTTTCCAAAAAACATACATTTTAGAATAGAGGCCTTTATTTAGAATAGAGGCCTTTAATAAAGGCTATATGTGGGTTTTTGTTGTTGTTGGTTTGGTTTGGCTTTGTGTTTGAACAAGTGTTAGTATGTGTGTATCAATACAGTAAAAGTGCTAGCTAGATAGGTAGAAAGCATGACTTTAATACTGGTCTCTAGTAACACTAGCTTGGGCATTGTTGGTGGGTTTGTAATAGGGAATAGTTTCCTAAAACAGTGTTGAAACCTTTATTTAGATTTAAGGTGAAATAGAAGTCAAGATATTTAAAGTCTACCAATCTGATAGAAAACCCTTATGATGGAAAATAAGTTTTCTTTCTTACTGTTTATTACCATAAGGGGATTGAAACAGAGCTTTCTGAGGTTTTCTAAATGAATATAGCTTTGTTTTTTCTGATTAGAAAGATGATATACTCTGTAGAAAATTCAAGTAATAAAGAAGAGCATAAAGAAGAAAGTAAAAATTAAAGCCCAAGCACCTGAAGGTAATTTTTGTTAAAGTTTTGGTGACCACACTTCCATATTCTCTCTATGCGTATAGACAGACCCACATATTATTTTATGTAAATTAAAATCCTCCTGTAAGGCTAATGTAACTTGCTTTTTTATCTACTATATTGGGAATGTTATTTTATGCCAGTATATGTTTAATGTCATTCTTTTAAAATAGCTACATAGTATTTTATTTTTTGGATGTTCCATAATTTTTATAACTTTTTTAATAAAGATTGAAATTTCCAATTTTCTTCTTCTATGATAGATATGTGGATCTGGATAGGCATCTTTCTCAGTATACATTTTTAACATCATTATCTGATTCATAGCTTAGGGTAAATTTTAAAAACAGTGATTGCTATGTCAAAGGGTATATACATTTAAAACTTGATACAGGTTGTTAAATTGATTTCTAGAACAGTTGTACCAATTTACATTTTCAGCACTGATATATGAGAGTGTTATTTTTCCTATACCTGTGTCAATTCTGAACACTGCCTTTTTAAATCTTTGCCAACCAGATAGATGAAAATAATATCTTCTTGCTTGTTTGAATCATTCATTTGTTCTTTCATATTTACTCATTCAGATATTTTGTCAAAGTGCCCATCATGTGCCATATGTTGTCCTAGGTACTTGAATATGTCCGTGAAGAAAATGGACAAAGACCCCTGACCTCATTCAGCTTTTGTTTTAGATGGAGATAGATAATAAAACAATAAGTGTATTAGACAGATAAAGTATTAGAAGATACACACTATGAAAAAAATGTAGAGAATGCTTAAGAGGTAAGGGAGTCCTTGGGAGTGGGACGAGTTGCAGAATATCCTTGGATATGTATTTTAGCATGTATGTGACATAATTGCCAAATTTAATTTTGGAAAATTTTGCTTTTTTCCATTGCCACTAGTCATGAGAAAACCAATTTTCCCAACATCTGCTTGCTAATGGTATTAAAATGAATTCTTAACTTATCAGTCTAACAGATGACAGATGATTTCATTATTTTCATAATTTTTTCATCTCTATTAATAACTACCAAGTCTCTCCTCTGACCTGTAACTACCAAATTTCCTCCCTTTCTTCCAAGATTTATTTATTTATTTGAGTGGGGGGAGGGGCAGAGTGAGGGTCCTAAGACTGTGCTGAACATGGAGCCCAGCACAGGGCTCAGTCCCATGACCCCAAGATCATGACCCAAGCAGAAATCAAGAGTCGGAAAGCCCAGCCAGCTATGCCACCCAGGTGCCCCACCAAATCTTTCTTAAGCCAACATTGGTCTTGAGCTTTAGGCTGTCTCTAGCTGCCTGTTGCCCTTAGTGTGCCACACATCTTTCAGAATGTACTGCACTGTGTCTCCCCGTCTCCTCCTGTGAGTCTGGTGAGCTACCATCCGTGCAGGTGTTAGGACTAGAATTGGACATCATCCTCAACTCCTTCCTCTCTTTTCTCTGTATCTAATCCGTTCCTTCTCATTTCCTCTGACACTGCTCTTACCTAGATTATCATTAACATCTCATGCCTGGTTTATTACTGCAGACTCCTAACCGATCATCTTTCCTCCTGTTTTGTCTTCTTTTAAACCTTTTCCTCTACTGACATAGTGATCTAGAGTTATCTTCTGAAAACATGTGTATGATCATATCACTTCCCCTACTTAAGCTAATATGTTTCCTCATTCATTTCAGTGCACATTCCAAACTTTTAAAAAATTTTTAAAAAAATTTTAATTAACATACAATGTATTATTAGCCCTGGGGTACAGGTCTGTGAATCACCAGGTTTACACTTCACAGCCCTCACCATAGCACATACCTTCCCCAGTGTCCATAATCCAACCTCCCTCTCCCTACCCCCCTCCTCCCAGCAACTCTCAGTTGTTTTGTTAAGAGCGGGGGGGGGGGGGGGTGGGGGGTGGGGGGGGTGGGGGTGGGTGGGGGGGTGGGGGTGGGTGGGTGGGTGGTTGTGGTGGGGGGGGGGGTTGGGGTACCAGGTGGTGGGTATTATAGAGGGCACGGCTTGCATGGAGCACTGGGTGTGGTGAAAAAATAATGAATAATGTTTTTCTGAAAATAAATAAATTGGAAAAAAAAAAAAAAGAGTCTCTTATGGTTGTCTCCCTCCCGATCCCATCTTGTTTCATTTATTCCTTTCTTACTTCCCAAGCCCCCCATGTTGCCTCTCAGCTTCCTCATATCAGGGAGATCATATGATAATTGTCTTTCTCTGATTGGCGCATTCCAGACTTCTAACAGGGTTAAAAGAGCTTCTTAACTCTTCATCGTCTGATTCTCCTTCCCTCTTCTCCTCCCTAACCCTAGAATCTTTACCCATACATTGCCCTAAAACCTTAAAAGAAGCTAGATGTATGAACTATTACTCCAAAGGGCCAGGGGCCGCCTTTGATCCTTTGTATATCCTGTTTTTATTTCTTCAATAAAATTTGTCCTTTCTACTTCTAGCCTGTTGAGTTCGTGCTTTGGTAACACTTTCCAGGAAACCCTTTTGTCTCTAATTGAGGTCTCTCATAGCATTCTTTACTTAAAACAGTGCTGCTTGTTAACCACACTGGATTTTATTAGTTGTTTATTTCCTTTTACCACTCAATACTATTCAAGTATGAGCTCTGTGATAACTGGTGGTGTTAGGTATCCAGGGATGAGGACTTACCATAGGAAGCATTCTCCAGTTATTAAATGAATGAACATTTTGTTACGTTCCTATTTTCTTTTTGAAATTTTTAAATTAACATATAATGTATTATTACTATTTTCTTTTTGAATTATCTGTTTATGTCCTTTGTCTAGGAAGCTGTTTTCTGTTAAAACACTATAAGCACAAGTTCTTTATACATTAAGAACTATTCTTTTTAGTGTCAGATTCTTTGTCTGATTTAGTTGTATGCCATTTGGTTCAGATTGTAATTTTTGAGTTACAAAAGTTTGTAGATTTTTTATGAGTTACAAGTATATGAATCTCTTGTTTTTTCGAATTGATTTTCTGTGAAATGAGGATCTGAATCTTCCCTTTTTAAAAACAATATAATTCATCTCTTCCATTTATTTTTTATGCTTATTATCTTATATGAAATTCTTTGAACTATAGTGACTTGGTTCCTGGAGTGCCTGTTGTGTTCTGATCTGTGTTTGTTTTGTTTGGTATAGTCTACATTATATCCTGTTATTCCATTGTAACATATTTCAATATAAAGTAGAGTACATCCTAACACAGTGGTTCAGCTTAGCAATTTTATGGACCTGAATGAAAATTTGGTCTTTCACCACCCATTTGTACAATCTCATACCTAACTTCTTTGAGTCTTGGTTTCCTCTTCTGTTTAATAAGAGGAAGCTATGTATTTCATAGAGTTGCTGAGAAAATTAAAGCTGTATGAAGTACTTATTACTAAAACAGGTTTAAATGTTCTGAAATTGGAGCTAGCACACTTAATCAAAATTTTCTTGATGTTCTTACTTGATTGTTCTTTCAGATGATATTGTGAATAAATTTTAAATCTTTCTGTCTTTCTCAAGTTTTTTTTTTCTTAGATTTCGATGTGACTATTTTAATTTTTTTCTCATTTTTAAATTCTAGTTAGTTAGCGTTTAGTGTAATATTGGTTTCAGGAGTAGAACTTAGTGATCATCACTTACATATAATACCCAGTGCTCAGTACAACTGGTACCCTCCCTCCCTAATACCCATCACTCATCTAGCCTACCCCCCACCCATTTTGCTCCATCAATCTTCAATTTATTCTCTATAAGTTAAGTCTCTTATGGTTAGCTTCCCTCTGCCTTTTTCCCCTTTCCAGTTTGCTCCTCTGTTTTGTTTCTTAAATTCCACTTATAAATGAAACCATATGGTATTTGTCTTTCCATGACTGACTTTGCTTAGTGTGCTCGCTTCGGCAGCACATATACTAAAACTGACTTCGCTTAGTATAATACACTTTAGCTCCATCCATGTCATTGTAAATGGCAATATTTCATTATTTTTGATGGCTGAGTAGTATTCCATTGTGTATAGATACCACGTCTTTATCTATTCATTGGCATTTGGGCTCTTTCCATAGTTGGGCTACTGTTGATAAGGCTGTTCTAAACATAAGGGGTGCATATGTCCCTTCAAATTTGTATTTTTTTATCCTGTGGGTAAATACCCAATAGTGGAATTGCTAGATCTCAGGATAGTTCTTTTTATTTTTTTGAAGAACCTCCATACTGTTCTCCAGAGTGGTTGCACCAGTTTGTATTCCCACCAACAGTGTAAGAGGGTTCCCCTTTCTCCACATCCTTGCCAACATCTGTTGTTTTCTGTGTTGTTAATTTCAGCCATTCTGGAAGGTGTGAGGTGGTATCTCATTGTGGTTTTGATTTGTATTTCTCTGATAATGAGTGATTTTGTGCATCTTTTCATGTGTCTGTTGGCCTTGATATGAATATTTTAAATGTATGAAATAAAATACTATAAACTATAGTTAACACTAAATGGGTTAGGAGGAATTGACATCTTTATATTCAGGCTCATTATGGATATGTACTTTTACAGTTTTGCTAAGAATATTTAATTTTGTTTTACTTTATTTTATTTTTGCATTTGTGAATAGGACCTCCTTTCCTTCCTTAAATTAGTTATTGATGGTATTAGGATCTGTTTTGATTTTTCTATTTTTGTCTTCTGAATTGTTACTTCTGGTAGGTTCTGACAGTTACTAGTTGATTCTTTTAGTTGCATTATTTTAGTGCATAATCATATCCTTTATAAGTAACAGTGTTGTCCTTATTTATTTCTATTAGTTCCATTTTTTATTTGCTTTATTCTTATTGCATTACTTAAATTTTCCTGCATTATCTATAGTGATAGTAGATGAACTTGTTTCATTTATCATTTTAATGGTGCTGTAGAATCTTGAGAACACAGGTTGAATTTAGTTTAATATATTTCCCTAAATTTGCTTTCTCTGTTGTAGATCTTTAGATATTATGTATTCAGGTATGGGCATTTAGTTTTTATTGACTGAAAAACCAAATTTTCCTGCCACGGAGAAAGTCCCACATTTTTTTTTAATCTTAAAAATTGTGGTAAAATATACATAAAATTCAGCATTTTAACTATTTTTTTTTAAAAAAAGTCTTACATCTTGGATGATATTCAGATATACCAACTTCTTTGTTGAAGTGGAATTCTTACATTGACCTTAATAATTATTAGTGTCACTAATGCTTAGTGTCTGAAGCATTTTCCATGTTAATGCATATGATAGGATGAATACCCAGGTATTTTTACATAGTTTTAGAATGAATTTTTATACTTTTACTTACATCTTGCTTATTACAAAGGTCAGAGAAAAATTTTTATAAGTATAATTAATGAAAAATGATTCACTGTACTTAAATTAAGGATAAGAGAAAGTTCTGTTAATTTGGAGTTGCATTTTTAGTGTAAATATTTTGCCTAATATTTCATACTGATCGTCAGAGTGTATGGTTTTGGAATAATTATCATGTCTTACATGTATTGCAGGTCACCATATCATCAGCCAACCTCTTACAGGCCAAGATTATTGCTGTCTGGAGAACGGGGCTCAGGTCAAACTTCTCACCTTGCTCCAGCACTTTTGCACACTCTAGAAAAGTTCTCTGTGCACAGACTAGATCTCCCAGCACTTTATTCAGTTAGTGCCAAAACACCCGAAGAATCATGTGCACAGGTAGGTTTGTACCAAATCAGAGTACTTCCAGCTTTCTTATTGTTGTATCTCTGTAGTGTTTATAGATAAAGATTTTTCAAAGAACAGTAATGTGAATATTAACTTTCTGTTGGTTATTCATTAACATTCAAATATTAAGGCCAACCATCCTTTTGATATATATCATGTTTAAATGTGAGCTCATAGTTTTTGCCATGATATTTCATTCTTTTCTGAAATTTTAATACCCTCTTTCTTATATTGAGGTTCTGTTAAAACACTGTAGAAAGTAAGTTTCTTTTGCCTTTTTCTTATCCTCTTTTCAACACTGTGGTTTCAGAGCCTTTCTAGACTTCTGTCTGTACTTAGAGCCTTACTGAAGGGAAAATGATAACCAATTTGAGATGTCAGGTTTTAAAATTAATGTAGAAAATGATAGCAGTTTAAACATTATATATATTTGTGTTAGTAGTCAAGTGTGTTTGTATATTTCATTTTCAACTGCTTTATGTTTGCTGGTTTGTGAAGTGCAAAGTTCTAGTGGGGCTGTTTGTATTTCTTGAAGTTTTACTATATAACTATGAATTTAAGTGTGTCATGTTGGAACTAGAGGCTAGGGGAATAAGTTTTTTGAGCCAAGGGACCATGTCTTCACTATTTCTGTGTCTCTGACACAGTGCCTAGCTCATAGTAAGTGCTCATTTAATGTTTAATGTTTCTTATAAACAAATGAGAGGAATGTCACTTTCTACCTTGATATATAGCCTACTTTTGACATTAGGTCACTAGAGTAGTAACATTTAAGAGCATTGCACATAATTTTTTTGTTTTTTTTAAAGATACATTTTATAAATACTTAATAGCTACATATATACTACTTAATTGAAAACCATTCTGTACATTGTAGCAAGAAGTAGGTATTTTTTTTTTTTTAATAGTCAACAGTATTGGTTTCATTTCTTTTTCACTTACAGCTGCCTGGGTATCAACATCTTAGCAGTACTTCACTACTTAGAAAACCCTTTTTTTCCCAAAACCCACAGCTTAAATTGAAACCTATATACTAGTAATTTGTTCCAAGTTTTATACATTTAACTCATCCTGACTGTATATATTTGTTCATATTTTTCCTTTTTAGTGACACAAAACTATTGTAGTTTGTATGCAAGTAAGAGAATTACTCAGTACCATTAAAAATAAATCCAGGGGAGAGAGAATCTAAACAGACACTAAATGTGGAAGAAGAAATTGAGTATCACAAAAGCACCAAATCCAGATAGTTTCGTGGTTGAATTCTTTTAATCTTAAAGGATAAGATCATTTTAATGCTGAACTAAAATACAGAGAAAACCCTAAGACTGATCTCACTTAGGCAATGGTCATAAAGTAAATACTACCAATGGATTCTAGTAGCACATCAAAAGAGTAACATACCATTATTAAAGCATGCAAAATTGATTCATTTAGACATTGAGAGATAAAAATATTGGAACAAACACATTGAAGTTATAAATATTTGCCTGTGATACGGTTGTATATTTAGAAAACTTATAGGAGCTACTGAAAAATTACTGGGGACATTAAGAGAATTCTGTAAGGTAGACACGTTCAGAGTTAAAGTAAAATAGTTTTCAAGTTAGAAATGTAGTAGAAGAAATAGTCCCATTTAAAATAGCTACGAAGTTTACTTAGAAATTAAACAATTAATTCTCTTGGTCTAAAAGAAGAAAACTAAAAATTCAGTGAATAGGACAGTTGAATAAATAAAAAACATACTTTGTTTTTTAATTACTGTACTTCAATTCAAAGGATGTACTCAGTTTAAATTGAAAATTGATTAAAATATCAGCTACTTTGCTTATTGTTTGTAGCCTTGGAGAAATTGCTTACTTCTTTGAGATTTAATTTTCTCATCTATGAAATGAAGTTAATAATGCTACATAAGGTGGTTATAATTATTAAAATAAGCTCATCCAGTAAGGATGGCGTATAGTATCCAGTACCTGTTAGCTGTCATTTTATTTATTACTACTCCTACAGCTTCTTTGCACAGCTGAGAACTGGTAAGACTCAAAATTGTAAAGTTGTGAGTTCTTTTTTAAATCAATGTATAAATTAAATGCGATTTCAAGTATAATATACTCAGAGTTGAAGTTATGTTTCTTCTAGAAAATAAATACGAGCAGTGCCTGGGTGGCTCAGTTGGTTAAGCATCTGACCCTTGATTTCAGCTCATGTTGTGATCTCAGGGTTGTGAGATTGAGCCCCACCCACATCAGGCTCTGTGCTTAGTGTGGAGTCTGCTTAAGACTCTCCTCTCTCTCTGGCCCTCCCCACTGCTTGTGCACATGCTCTCTCTCTTAAAAAAAAGAAAAGAAAAGAAGGAGGAGCATAGCAAGGACAGTTGCAGAGGGAAAAAGATAGAATGAAGGGAGCCCTACCAGGTTTTTAAAAGCTCAGGTCATGATCTCAGGGTCCTGGGATCGAGTCCCGCATCGGGTTCTCTGCTCGGCGGGGAGCCTGCTTCCTCCTCTCTCTCTGCCTGCCTCTCTGCCTACTTGTGATCTCTCTGTCAAATAAATAAATAAAATCTTAAAAAAAAAAAAGTAATGGAACATGGTAATAATATGTACCTGTGCAGGGACAGACAAAGTATTAGAAGAGAGTGTGAACACTTAGGCCAGTGTAGAAATGAGAATTTAGTAGCTGATGATGATTAGTGTATGACAGTGGTGAGGATATGATGGTAATAGTGATGACATTTGATATTATAGAATAGATGAATTACTTAATAAGTGGTCTTGGAAAACTGTCTGACTCTATGAGGGGAAAAAGAAAAAGGAAACAAAACTGGATTTCCTACCTTTTTTTGTGGCCTCCACATAAACTCTAGATTATCAGTGAACTGTAAAAAGAGAATATACAAGGTCAATATATTTATTATCTTGAATATGAGGAAGTAGTTTCTAAGCAATGAACACGAGCTAAAAAACATAAAGATATGAATAAATTTTACTTTATGTAATTTAAATTACACATGGCAGAAATAATTGTTTTATAAAATTAATAGGCACAACCTGGCAAAAAAGTATATTTGTAACACACATGTCAAGGGTAAGTTTCCTAAATATACAAAAATACGTTAAAATCAGTAAGAAGTAATGACAGTGACAACCTAATATAAAAATTGACAAAATAGCATGCCATTTATAGGAAGAAAAAAATAGAAAAAGCAACCGGTAGAAGTTTGAAAAGATTCTTAGTCTCACTTATAGCTGAAGAAATGCAAATTAAAGCAACAGGAGGGGCGCCTGGGTGGCTTAGTGGGTTAAAGCCTCTGCCTTCGGCTCCGGTCATGATCCTGGGGTCCTGGGATCAAGCCCCACGTTGGGCTCTCTGCTCAGCAGGGAGCCTGCTTCCCTTCCTCTTTCTTTGCCTGCCTCTCTGCCTACCTGTGATCTCTGTCTGTCAGATAAATAAATAAAATCTTAAAAAAAAAACAACAAAAAAACAGGATACTACTTTGAAACAACTGTCTGGTTTATAAAAATAAAAAGCTTGGGAGTAACTAAGTGGCACAGTCAGGCATCTGCCTGTGGCTCAAGTCATGATCTCAGGGTCCTGGGACTGAGCCCCACGTCAGCCTCCCTGCTCAGTGGGGAGCATGCTTCTCAACTTTCCGGAACTCTGTAACTCGCCCTGCTTGTATGCTCTCTCTCTTTCTCTCTGACATAAATAAATAAAATCTTTTAAAAAAATTAAAAAAAATGAAAAGATTGATGATGTCTGGTGATTTTGGAGTATAGATTGGCACTGTTTTTTTTTTTTAATTTTAATTACATACAACTTTGGGCCCAGGAATTTTATATTAAAGAATTTTTCCTAAAGATGTTTTAGTTGTAAATAGTCTCTGCTGGATGTACAGGGACATTTATCACATCATTGTATAGCATTGCCAAACTAAATAAGACCCAACAAGCTAAATGTCCTTTAATGGGGATGGTCTATGACAAATTATGGTATATCCTTTTGTACTATGAAGCCATTAACAAGAAGGTGATAAATTTACATAGGAGTATATGTGAAAGGAGATATTTATGAAAAAAGCAAGTTGTAAATCAGTTTATCAAAATAAGATCTTTGTATAAAAAAAAACCTTAAAAAATTTATATCAGTGCTTATATATAAGTAGAAATTTTGTCCAAGAATAACCTAAAATACATAGTAACTATTACTTTGGCTTGGGGGAAGGAATATGGAGAGTTGGGGAATGACTATAACTTTGTCATTTTAGTTTACACTCTGCTGTACAGTTTGGATTTTTTTTTGATATGTATACTTGACAGTATCAAGCAAATAAAGATAAAATAACTTTGGAAGAGGATCATTTTCAGAGTGAGAGGGTATTCTGTCTATAGTTGTTCTTTATGGTTATATGTGTATGTACATGATTATAAATCCATTACTGACTTATATTAGGTGAGGACATACTTAGGAAGCATTGTAGTAAACTATATATTGGTGTAGCTGGGATCCTAGGATTTTTTTCTGCATTCTGCTGGGCATCATTGGGCTAAATTTGAATTCTGACTGTATACTCTTAGGTCTCTTTCTCATTTCTTGTCTTCTACTACTTTTCGTTGTGTTCTTGGAGAGGATGGAGAAGGGTGTCCTTTGGTAATGGAAAAGAACAAAAACTTAACATTTATTGTTTTGGTTTATTACATTGCACTTAGTAGATATGACATCTCATCTTTGCTTTTGCCTCCAAGGTCCTCGGTTAGAGGTAGAGCTTATTTGTGAATGACTACACCTGATTTTCCAGTCTGCCCAGCAACTGAGTAGAATTTTGTAGATATGGTAGCTAAAACTGAACATTGGCCAGACACCGGATAAACTGTCCTGGTTGATCCCTGATTATTTGTATCTTAAATACATATTTAAAGTTATTTTAAACTTGTAAAGATATTACTGTCTCTTCTAAAAAATCCAAAAGGAGACTATTACATTATAAATTTGAGGAATTTATTTTTCTTAGTTTGTGGAGCTATTAGTGGGTATAAGAAGGTATAAAATTCCTGGGAAAGAGAGCATACTAGTCAGGGGCTAAAATGCTGGAAAGAATAAAAACCTCTTCCCTCTCTTCCTTTTTTCTATATTCCCTTTCTTCCCTTTTCCCTTACTTTCTTGAGAGCTAGTCTTTCTGTAGGCAGTATTATCTCTAAATAGATGTGGTTTAGTCTGTGACAAATTCTTCTTCTGTGCTTTTGCTCTTTTCCCCAGACTCTACTTAATCTAAATTAAATTGGATTATTTAATAATGTGACACAAACATGAAAGTTAATCTTAAAGGAAAGAAGTCTTAAATCACCTTTAAAGGGCTGTATTT
Organism: Neogale vison; assembly: GCF_020171115.1. Lineage (NCBI taxonomy): Eukaryota > Metazoa > Chordata > Mammalia > Carnivora > Mustelidae > Neogale > Neogale vison. The sequence goes on from NC_058098.1 coordinate 125,933,429, forward strand.
ATATATGTGGTAAAATGGAACATGGGAAGAACCCAGTTTATATTTCTTCATACATGTTTAATTCTGTGTCTGTTTTTTGTAAAACCTATGCACATACACACATATATGAAAATCTTCCTTTTCTCTTTCATACCGCCTCACCTGATGATGAGTATTACAAATTGTGTGAAAACAGTAGAGGGTTAGTGTCTACTATAGGGTTTTCTCATTGTTAAGATTTAGTGAGTATTAATAGTTGTCTGGGAGTACTTACTAAAATTTCTGATTCCCTGGCTCTACTCCCAGGGTTTCTGATTCCTTAAATTTAGGGTGAGCCCTAGGAGTCTGTACTTTAAACCTGCATCCGAGTGTTACTATTCTAGGGCTTGAGTAGATCAGTGTAGTACTTTGGCCAGTCACTGGAACTAGGTATTTATTACAGAAAACAATTGCCAGAGTTCATAAAGTGGTTCTGTGCGTGTGTGTGTGTGTATGTGTGTATGTGTGTCCGTATCTCTCTACCTACCTACCTACCTGAGTGTTGCATAGTCTTCCAAAGGCTTTGCAAGGAAAATAGAAAACCCTGGAAGATTTATGATTGTTCGATTAAATTCACAAGTAATTATTGAGCCCTACAATAAGTTTGGAGATGTTAGTAGCTACACTAAAAGACTTACCTGTGTTAACACTCTTAAAAAACTCATAGCTATGATTCTCCTTTTCTGACACCTTCAAAAAAAAAAAAAATATATATATATATATATTTTGCCTTTTGTATTATTTCTGCTGTTGATTAAGGAAAACCAGGATTGATGAGTGATTCATATTTTATCTTTTTCATTAATTCAGAAGTATGATTGAATTGATAAATTTATATATTATCTGTCAGAGGGTTTGGAGTTTGGATACTGTATGGTGTTTCAAATGGTCAATAAGGATTTTTTTTTTTTTTTTTTTTGGTGAAAATTTTAGTGTATTTCTTTTCCCAGGAAGAAATTGTATTTGGAAATGTTCAGGGGAAATCCTTTTTGGTTAAATAGCCTGAAGGAATTTAGATACTTAACCTATGTGTATCTTTGGATGCTATTGTGTTTGTGCATAAGGGTTTCTGGATTTCTCCATAGCAGTCTGTGTTTACTTTGGATACTCTCGTGTTTGTGCACATGGGTTTCTGTGTATTACCATAGCAACAATTTTCTTTTTCTTGAGTTGTAAACAAATTAAATTTTCGTAGTCCAGCGTTTATCACATCTACTGAAATTCTTGACGTTCTTAGGCAATGAAAATAACAAAAGGAATTCGAGTGATTTAATTTTCATAAATGTTTTCTTTATATTACAATCATCATATAGAAACTCTAGTATATTTAGTAACAGGCTGATTTTGTATGCTTATAAAGAAATCAAGCACTTTATTTCTTGAATCTTGATCCTAGACAGTGCCTCCTTTTCACAGGGATGCTTGATAAATCCTAAGTAGATAGAATATAAATGGAGTCAAGTGATATGATATGAAGTTATTTGTAATGCAGATACGTTATTTATTATAATGTTTTGTGATAGCATGGTATAAGGAATTAAATAAACTTAACAGTGCATTTTAATAGTGCTTTATAAAAAGCAAGAATATTTTAGCCCCCAAGATTTTTCTTTTACCTATGTTTTATAAATTATAGCAGAAGAGCAAGACAGATTCTAGAAATTTTGAAGACAAAAAGTTGTTTCCCTCTCTCTTATATAGCCCCTTTTAGGAATGTGAGAGCTGTACTAGCTTGGAGCTTTCTGCTTTATTCACATTTGTATTTAAAATTACTCTAGTTTCCCATTTCTAAAGAAAGTGGCTTGTTACGGGCTGTATAGTCTTAATTTTCAAAATACAGTAAATTTTCATGCACTACACAATTTAATTTGCTGGCTAAAATACTGACTTTAAAGTTTAGCTTTTGAGGTGATAAGAACTCTTTCAAATATAGGTGCACTTTATGTAATTAGTGCCTCCTTATGTGGATACTTTTAACTTCAATGGCCTGATTTTTCTCTTTCATATCTTTAATATTCAGAGGAAGTAGTTTGTGATTTTTTTTTAATAAAGAAGTTTTTAAAAACTTACATAAGGGATCATGACGTCTGGGGCAAGAAGAGGCCAGAAGGAAATAGAATATATTGCTTAAAGAATCAAAATGAACAGTTCACATACATTGGTGTTTGTTCATTTTATTTGTGCAAGAGTGCTGGTCATGTCAGAGGTATTTTGAAACGGTTGGTTCAGTAATTTGGCCTACTGTCTTTTTTTCTCTATAACAGTTTTTCTGTTTTCTACTACACCTTGCACATCCACCAATCCAAGACACCCTATAGGTGAGTATTTTTCTAGTTATCAAATGGCATCACTTGTTCCCAAGACAGTTGCCGCTTCACTAAAACTAGGCTTTATTTTTCTACTCTGAATCTGGTTAATTAATTTCACAGAGTGTATCTTATTCCACAACTTTAAAAGTTACCAGCAAACTGCTGAAGAACGGTTTTTACATTATGGAAAAATCACGATAGAATTAAACTTTTTTTCTGAATTTTTAAATACTGTTTTTAGACTATTCTTTTCGAATTTTCATTACAAAAAGCTGGAGAATTAGAACAGGTTGGCTATATGTTTAAAGAAAATATGAAAGTTTAAATATTCTGAGGTTACATGGGGTAAGAAATTAAAAGTAACACTTGTTTTATTAGTGCTTTTGAAGTTTTCTAGAAATTAAGGATGTTTTTGCTGTAAAGGTTTAGGAGAGAAATTTTGAAAATAGCCCCTGGGTATTGATACTGCATGTAGTTGGATTAATTATGAAATCAGGTAATTATACATTCATGGACCAGAAAGCCTAAGCCTTTTTAATTTTCTGTATTTGTTTTAGGCTTTTTTCTTTCTGGCTTTTCCCCCTTTAGCTTTTAAAATACAATTTTTAAAAGTTCTACTGATAAAGATACTTTCCTAAAGTCTTTGGAAATAAGTTCAATAGGATATCGTGTTCACTTTGTTAATTTGGGAATATTGGATGAAGAGAGGAAAGAAATAGGAAAAAAAAAAAAAACAAAAAAAAACCAACCAACCCCAAAACCCCTCAACTCCTTTAGAGTTGGTGATGCTTTTGTTTCTAGTTCAGCCTTGCAAAGGAGTTTAAAACACCTGTAGTACTGCGTTATTTAACTTCTGGCTCTGTAAAGTTTTTTATCACTTAACCTTCTGTTGCTTTGCCCTTATTTTTTCGTACTATAGCAGCTAGATGTTCTCAACACATTTCTGGAAAATCTAACCTACAAGTATTAGAATGAAAGGCTACATTTTATATTTTTTAAAGGCATGTTTTCTCATTTCTCCTTGGGCATGTGGTAACTTGCATGGCTGAATTAGGTGGTTAGTTTTGTGAGGTTTCTCAGTAAGCTGTATAGCTCATTAGTCTTTTTCATGTAATCACACTTTTTTCCCTGCTGACTCTCCCTAGTTTTACCCGCACAGAATGGGAATTGGAAAGACAAAAGGCATTGCTCACTGTCTTACACATACCATCCCTGATTTGGGTGGCATGTAACAATTTTTTTTTGTGGGGGGGATTAAATGCCTCACTTGCCTTTGTGCTCCTGTGTGGTTCTTCCTTTTGCCAATATTTATGCTTGTTTTTCTCTTATGAATCTTCTACAAGAACTTTGGAAAACAATAATCCTTGGATTTTCAAGATCCAGGATAAGAGGGTGCGTGTTTGCAGAAAAGGTCAAAATTTGAGAGTCCTGGAGTTGTACTGTACAACTGTTCTGGATTGGTGGATATGCAAATATTAAAGGAAGGGAAGGAGCAAATATTACTTTTGATGTGAGTGATCATAACATCTACATTTCCAATTTGGGGGAAAATTTTATTTCAGCATCTTCCATCTGGTTTATTAAATTGGCAGTACATTTTATTTTACACAGAATGTTTAAGCTTTATAAAATGTAGCATTTGAAAAATTCATGCAAGTGGTAGGCTTACTCATTAAAGAAAAATAATCATTTTGATTCTTAGGAATGTTTCTTATAGTCCTGATCATTTGGAATATTAGATTAAAAAAAAACTAGATAATTATCTCCCTATCTTGCACATTACACAGGTTAACTGAAGCGTGTTTAAAATAAGGCAAGGTAGTAGAGAATTTTAGAAATAGAATTCTGAAATTAGAGAAAGATATTTACATTTATTCTTTCACTTGAAAAAGTATTGAAGAGATGCCATATTAACCCACCAGAATTTGTTGATGGGCTCTTGAGCTGTTGTTGGTACATACGTAAAAGGGCAGTAGTTCTGCTTGGCAGCTTCCTAATAGCCAACCTGGTCCTTATTGGCATATGTTGGCAGAGTGCGACTGAAGCTACGGTTAGGACTCTCTTTAACACCCGAGGAAACTTGAGTTTGTATTTTCTGACAATGGGAGTGTCTCAGAGCTTTTTGCTAATTTATTTACTGCTCTTTAGCGATGTGAGAGTATTTTGTGACTACTTTATGGAGGATTGAATTAAGGTAATAGGAGGTAAACAAGTGGTTCAGCAGGTAGTTCATTAATTTTAAGCTCTAGGGTGGTACATTGTGGTAAAAATGTTTGTTTAATTCATATATTTAGTGATTTTAGGGAATGTGCACAAACATGGAAACTATGTCTTCCTTCTCTTCTTTGTGCTTACTGATACATCATTCTGACACGGGTGACATAGAGGTGCATGTTTATCTCTTTATTTGCAGCATATTTTATACTGGTGTTTTGCTTTATTATCTTTACTTAATAAGTGGAGCAATTTGATACCTTTATACTATCAATAAATACTGAATAGGAATAACAAAATAGCAAAAAACCCACACCCTTCTTTTTTTAGATGGGGCAAGGGTAGATAGAAGCTATTATGTGAGACTTGTATATCACATCTTGAAAGGCTTAAATATTTGAGCTAAGAATAATTGCAGTAACAGGCCTGACACATTTCATGTATTTGGGGGTTGCAGAGTAAACTTTAGAATAATATCAATTTGAATTTTTAATGCCAGTTCTTTCCTTAATTAGATTTTTCGTGAAGCTCGAAGAACAGTACCTAGTATTGTTTACATGCCTCACATTGGTGATTGGTGGGAAGCTGTCAGTGAAACTGTGAGAGCTACTTTTCTGACATTGCTACAAGATATACCATCATTTTCACCTATATTTTTATTGTCTACCTCTGAAACCATGTACAGTGAACTCCCTGAAGAGGTAAGAACTGATTAAATATTTACCTTATAGTTTCAAAATAGTTGATCTTATAAATTGGACACATTTAATTTATTTACTAAATTTAACTTATTTTACAAAATAAATATTGTTTAGATTCATGCTTTGGTTATACCACTTATTAGCTCTGTGATTTAAGAAAGTTAGTTAATGATTTAAGTTTCACTTTCTTTTTTGGGACTAATGATAGATTTGTCACTGTTACTGTGAAGATTGAGATGATTTATGTTTAGACCAGAGCCCAACATATGTATGATATGTACTATAAAGGCCTAAGCTGTATAACAGTTCCATTACAATTAATCTTCTTGTTCTTACTGTCTGGTAGATTGTTTGCTGGGACTCGACCTTTCAGTTCTTTCCTTGGTAGCATTATTGTTAATTTGACTGTCAATTCTGCTGTGTGTAGTTTTCAAATCTGTTTTTGAGTTCAAAGCCAACTCATTTCATGTATTAGAAACAAAGGTAAAATCACAGAAAAAAAATAGTCAACTTGTGAATGAAATTGATTTTTAAAAAATTGTGTTTTTAATACACTAAGCTTACTAGGTCTTGAAATGATCACCTTTAGAAATGCTTAGAAGTATTTTGTCTGGGTGACAGTTTATATGAAAGTTTTGCATGTTTTAAATGCTATAATGTAAACTTTGATTATGTAGAATTTTATGATTAAGATACCTGTTTACTGAGGTCTTTTTGTTTAGCACTTGTTAGCTGTCTTGTGATTTTGTAAGTAAATATATTAAATTTAGAATAATTGATTTTTGGTTATTCAGAATCTGATATTCTTTTTTTTTAAAGATTTTATTTATTTATTTGACAGAGAGAGAGAGAAAGATCACAAGCAGGTAGAGAGAGGGGGGGAAAGCAGGCTCCTGGCTGAGCAGAGAGCCCGATGTGGGGCTTGATCCCAGGACCCTGAGATTATGACCCCAGCCGAAGGCAGAGGCTTAACCCTCTGAGCCACCCAGGTGCCCCCTGATATTCTTAATCACAATTAATCACAATTTTTTTTTATCATAGGGGCCAAAAGTTTAGTAGAATGCTATATGTAGTAAGAGTAAGAAAAATGAAGTTGTACCAACTTACTAGTCTTTCAATTTTAGATAAACCTTTGACTCTAGAATAGCCTCAGTTGCCTCATCTATAAAATGTGGGTAAGAGACTTCTTGGTATAAGATGGTATATGTGAATTTATGTTGGAAACCACAGAGCTATAAAATGCTTAGTATATAAAGTAGGTATGTACTTGAAATTGATTTAAATGGATTGAACCTGAACATAACCTAGAAGCCACTTGTAAAAATTAGATCCTCACTGTGAAGTAGTTTCATTATAATTTTCTAAGAGATAAAGAAAATCTGGGATAATGAGGGTTCTTCTTAGGAATATATAATTACGTGTTCTTTTCCTTATATTGTCTGAAAAATACGTAAATAAAGGTTTTATGAACCCATTGTTTTGATACAGCAATTTTGCCTACTCCTATTTTCTGTTCACATATTGATTTCATTGTTGGTTTAGTTCTTCTTTTTTTTTTTTTTTTTTTTAAACTAAGCTCCATGCCCAGTGTGGAGCCCAAAATAGGGCTTGAACTCACTACCCTGAGATCAAGACCTGAGCCGAAATCAAGAGTTAGACGCTCAACTGGCTGAGCCACCCAGGCCTACCTGTTGGTTTAGTTTTTTAAAGTTAATATTATATCATACAGATTTTCAGTAGTGCCATATTGTTGTCATAATTTTTAATGAATTCAACTTACTCGTTTGTTTACTAGTACCGTTAATTAGTAGCTAAAATATTAAAGAGTTATTAATATCGAATCCTGAAATTTCACCTCTTTTTTCCCATTTGTTTTCTCTGTTCTTTGCCATTATTAACCAAGTAGCTAGTAAAGCTATCATGCATATTCACATTTGTGGGGAGAAGATTATGAGAATTCTTAGACTATTCATTACATAACATGTTTTATACTTACTGTTCTTTGGAAATCCTTCACTACCCCTAAGCCTTTCATTTAAATTTTAGCTTTGCCATTAGAATGCTTGCTTTTGAGGTGACAAATTGAGATAGTAGTGAATAATAGTTAGCACATATTGATAAATATCTGATGAATAAATGAAAAGCATAGTGTTGCAGACTAAGTAACTGTAGGTTAGCAAAGTGCCTGATCTGTAGAATAGACAGTGTGTGGCAAAAAACCCAAGTGATTCTAAAAGAAGGAAACTGCCAGTTACTAGAGTGCCTTTAAGAAAATACAGTGGGGGAAAAAATAGTGGAACAGAGAATGATAGGGGAAGGGAGGGAAAACTGAATGGGAAGGTCATTAGAGAGGGAGAAAAACCATGAGAGACTCAAGTATAGGAAACAAACAGGTTTGCTGGAGGGGAAGTGAGTGGGGGTTGGGGTAATGGGGTGATGGACATTAAGGAGGCACGTGATGTGATGAGCACTGGGTGTTATATGCAACTGATAAATTATTAAACTCTTTATCTGAAACTAATGGTATATTGTACATTGGTTAATTGAGTTTAAATAATATAATAGTGGATAATTTAAAAGTAAAATACAGATTTTAACCTGTCAAGTAGGCAGATATAAAAAGAGGTTGAATAAATCTCTCAAGGGCAGTCTGAGTAATAGATTTAAATATGTACACATATTTTGACTCAGCAATACCATTTATAGGGGTTTATCTGAAGAGTTTTTCACAGACTAACACAAAGATTCAGTGCAGACCACACACAAAAAATAAAAAATATCATAGCCTTTATTCATAGATTGGAAACTGTCATATTGTAGAGAATTGGCTGAATTATAAATTTCTTCCATGAAACATGATGAAACCTTTAAAATATTGATGTAGAAAATAATGTCATGAGGTCCTGGCTCAGTTGGTAGAGCATGTGACTCTTGATCACAAGGTTGTGAATTTGAGCACCATGTTGGGTGTAGGGATTACTTAAAGATAAAATCTTAGGGGTGTCTGGGTGGCTCAGTGGGTTAAGCCTCTGCCTTCAGCTCAGGTCATGATCTCAGGGTCCTGCATCAGACTCTGCTCAGCGGGAGGCCTAGTTCCCCCTCTTTCTCTCTCTGCCTGCCTCTCTGCGTACTTGTGATCTCTGTCAAATAAATAAAATCTTTAAAAAAATAAAATAAAATAGAACAAAACCAAAAAAGAATTAAGTTACCGTGGGGGTAATGTTTTTGTTTTTAAGATTTATTTATTTATTTATTTTAGAGAGCTTGTGCAAGCAGGTGTGAGGGGTGGGGAGGGACAGAGGGAGAGGGAGAGAACCCCAAGCAGACTCCCTGCTGAGCACAGAGCCTGTCATGGAGCTCCATTCCCTGATTCTGAGATCATGACTTGAGCCGAAATCAAGAATCGGATGCTTAACCCACTAAGCCACCCAGGCCCCCCCTGGGGGAAGGGTAGTGTTTTATTAGTAATATAAAACTACTTTCTTTTTGTAGGACAAAGTAATAATTTCATCTTTTAGAGCTCTTTAGCATTCTCTTGTAGATGTTTCTTTGAAGGTACATCTCTCTCCTAATCCAGTAGTTCCCAAAGTAAGTTTGTACTTAAGGCAGTACATTGGGATATTGAAAAAAACATTAGAACTTCATTTGTCTTGGGGCACCTGGGTGGCCTAATGGGTTAGGGCCTTTGCCTTTGACTCAGGTCATGATCTCAGGGTGCTGGGATCAAGTCCCGCATTGGGCTCTCTGCTTGGCGGGGAGCCTGCTTCCTTCTCTCTCTGCCTGCCTCTCTGCCTACTTGTGATCTCTGTCTGTCAGATAAATAAATAAAAGCTTAAAAAAAAAAAAGAACTTCATTTGTCTTCATATTAAGTATTTTGTGTATATAGGTTTTATAATAGAAAAGATAATATTAGTAGAATAGTATATTTAAATAGTGTGTTAAATAAATGTACCAGAAGAGATATTTTCAGATTTTTTTTTACTGATGAGATGTTAGATAAAAAAATTTGGAAATCATTGCTCTAGATCACCTGTTATCCAAGGACTTCTGTGGGCCCCACAAGGCTTTCAGGGAGATGTCACATTCCTCTTTTTTCTAACTACATATCTGCTGGACTATGGGTTTTCTTCAGGACTACAGTCAAAACAACATGTAACATTGAATGCAGAAGCAGAAATGAAAATCCAGTTGTCTCTCAGTAAGCCAGAATTAAAAGAGAGTTGAAAAAATGTAAAACAATGCCATTTTTCTTGTTAAATTTTATTTTATATATATATTTCATATTTTAGAAAATACATTTTTTTTAAAAGATTTTATTTATTTATTTGTCAGAGAGAGAGGGAGAGAGCGCGAGCACAGGCAGACAGGCAGGCAGAGGCAGAGGGAGAAGCAGGCTCCCCGCCGAGCAAGGAGCCCGATGTGGGACTCGATCCCAGGACATTTTTTAAAAGAATATATTTTTCCAAAATACATTTTAAGTGTTAATATGTAATGGATTTTAAATGAATACATAATTTGGAGTGCTCTTAGTTTTATTTTTAATACATAATTACAGACAGATGTAACCTACATAAACAAGCTCATTAGTTTAATAAGATCCAGAGACCAAAACGTTTGAGAACCTCTGACTTAGACCACAAGATCTTTGAGAGGAGGGGACTGTCTTACTGTCCTTCACTTCTCTACTTCTTGACACATTGGAATTACTTAGTAAATGTTTGTTGCATAAATTATAGGAATTTACCACTGAATCACCACATTGGTTTGAACTCTTGTTCAGCCTAATTTCTTTTTTCTTTTTTGTTTTTTTGCAAAATTCTAGTGTAGGTAAATTTACTTTTGTGGACCCTGTAGACTCTTTCTGAGAATAGCTGGAGAATTTTAGTTGAGTTACATGGGAATTGCAAATTATTTCTCTTCAGGAGAGTTAGAAGAAAGAATTGAGGATTGAGCATCGGAAGGGACTTTTTAAACAAGGAAGCAGATAAAAAGTAGAAATATATATAGGAAGGAAAACAAACTTTGGTCAGAAAGAATTACATTTACATTTCTGAACAGATTCATAGTATGTATTTTGGTATTAAATTATTATGGGCAGGCTCAAGATGATATAATTGGAAATGAATTTTATTTTATTTTTTGTTCTATTTATTTTAGAGTGGGGGGAGAGGGACAGAAGAAAGAGAATCTTAAGCAGGTTCCATGTCCAGTGAAGAGCCCCATGTGGGGCTTGGTCTCACAATCCTGACGTGTGACCTGAGCCAAAATTAAGAGTCGGACACTTAACAGCCACCCAGGTCCCCCTGGAAATGAATTTTAAGGAAATATTGTATTAGCTACACTTAGGAAAGTAAAGATTACAAGTAGCATTTTGTTATTTCAGTATTTCATGTATTTTTGTGTCTCTCAGTTTATCATGGGAACTGGGAGTTAAAAATCAATAACTTAAGTAGAGAAATCTAAGTAGGGGCATTGAAAACTCAGATGAATGATCCACATATACAAGAGAAGTATCTTAGTATTGATATTTTTGTTGCATAACAATTACATGATTCTTAAAATTTACAAGGAAAGAGGTTATTGCAAGTCCTTTAAAATTAACAACTATCTATAGTAAATGAGCATGAATTATTACTATGTTAAGGTAAAATGTCAGTTTATTTTTATTTAATGGATTATTTACTTACTTTGTTTTGAGGAAAGCAGGTTTTATTCATGAACACTGTCTTAAGTTCATTTCTGACCTAATTTTCCATTCCTTTTATCTTTGAGATCTTGTGTCTTAAAACAGTAATTTTCCCCATTAGAGTCTGAATGAACTCTACCTTTAAAACTGGGGACTGACACCTCTAAGATTTAATAAATGAGGTAAAATGAAAAGATTTTGGTAATGAAAGATTTGCTGCCACTTAGGCAACTATGTCCCAGGCACTTGTAGAAGCCAGTTACATTTATTATCTAACACAAGTTTTTTTAACTGTTCAGTAAGAAAAGTATTACTGTCATTTTCCCATTTGACAGATGAAGAAATTCACAGCTAGTATGACAGAGCAAAGTTTTGAACCCAGATTTGCCTGATTACAAACATCATGCACTTATAATGCACTGTACTCTATAAGACTCAGAGAGACCATTTCTGGATATTGTGATGCTTAGGCTGATGAGTGGTCAGGGAAGTAAGTTTTGTATTTATCAAGTTAGAACCGTTGTTTATTCATCAAAAACTTGTTGTGTGCCTATTGTGTGCAGTGCACTGTCATAATAAGTGAATTTGTTGAAGACAGGTCTAGTGTCTGTTTTTCTCGTGCTTTCATTCACCGTGCTTAGCTGCTTTATGTGTACACACATACAGAATACTCACAGACTGACACATAAAATATACATGTACATATTTCCAGTATGGTTAATCTTTATTGAATGAATGAATTAATAAAGTAGGTGAAAAACCAAAAGATAGCCACTGTTCTCTAATAATTCAAAGTTCAGAGTGGGCCAACTGGGTGGCTTAGTTGGTTAAGTGTCCAGGTCTTTATTTTGGCTCAGTCATGATCTCAGGGTCGTGAGGTCAGACTCCACACCCAGCACAGAGTCTGTTTGAGATTCTCTTTCCCTCTCCCTCTGCTCCCTACCCCCTTAAATAAAAATACGCATGGGGGCGCCTGAGTGGCTCAGTGGGTTAAGTCACTGCCTTCGGCTCAGGTCATGATCTCAGGGTCCTGGGATCGAGTCCCGCATCGGGCTCTCTGCTCAGCGGGGAGCCTGCTTCCCTCTCGCTCTCTCTGCCTGCCTCTCCATCTACTTGTGCTTTCTCTCTGTCAAAAAAAAAAAGTGTAGAAGGAAGAGAGACCTGGAAAAAATAATACAGTATGAGGAGTGCTATGATAGTAAAGCATGTAAAATATGTATATAATATGTAAGAAAACAATCCAGGAAAAACCTGATAAAGTTAGCTTTATCAAAATTAAATACTTTTAAAAAGACACCATTAAGAATATGAGGAAACAAGCCACAGACTTGGAAAAAAATATTTCAGATACATCAAATCGCATATCTTGATAAGACTTACATCCAGAATGTATTAGAACTCTTTCAGGGTGCCTGGCTGACACAGTCACTAGAGAATGCAACTCTTGATCTTGGGGTCACGAGTTCAAGCCCCACCTGAAAAAACTGAAAAAAGACTGAAAAATCAACCCACAGAATGGGAGAAGGTATTTGCAAATCATATATCTGATAAAGGGTTGATATCCAGAGTAAATAAAGAGCTCTACAACTGAAGAATAAAAATCCAGCCAACCATACTTCCCCTAAAGGAGCCATATTCACATGACCAGTAGCATATGAAAAGATATTGAACATCACTAATCAAAAGGGAAATCAAATTGAGACCACAATGAGATGTCAGTTCATACCCATTAGGATGGCTGTTATCATAAAAACAAAATGCGGATGCCTGATGGCTCAGTTGATTAAGTGGCCTTGGGTTCAGGTCATGATCCCGGGGTCCTGGGATCGAGTCCCGCATCGGGCTCCCTGCTCAGTGGAGAGCCGCTTCTCCCTCTGCTTGTGCTCTCTTGTTCTCTGTCAAATAAATAAAAATCTTAAAAAACAAACAAACAAACAAACAAACAAACAAACAAAGAGAAAACAGCTAATGTTGGTCAGGACCTGAAGAAATTTGAGCCTTTGTGTATTGCTGGTGGGAATATAAAATTGCACAGTATCATTGAAAATAAATTATACAGTGATTCCTTAAAAAGTTAAACAGAATTATCATATGATCCAGCAATTCTGCTTTTGAGCATATACTCAATAGAAGTGAAAGCAGCGATTCAAACAGGTATTTGTATACCCATGTTCATAGCCGCATTATTCACAATAGCCAAAAGGTAGAAACATACAAATGTCCATCAGCAGATAGCTGGATAAAAAAAGTGTGGAATATACATACGGTATAACATTTTTAGCTTTAAAATGGAAGGGAATTTTAACACAGGCTACAGCGTAGATAAACCTTGAAGACATCATGCTAAGTGAAATAGGCCTGTCACTAAAGGACAAATACGTGATTCCTCTTCTAAAAAGTTCCTAGAGTAGTCATAGTCACAGAGGTAGAAAGTAGAATGGTGATTGTCAGGGGCTGGGGAAAGGGAGAGTATGGGGTGTCAGTATTTACTGGATACAGTATTTCACTTGGGGAGGATGAAAAAGTATTGGAGTTCGATGGTATGGTTGCATAACAATGCAAATATATTTAATGGGACAGGCTGTATAATTAAAAATGATAAAAATAGCAAATTTTATGTTACGACTATTTTACCACAATTAAGGTAAAAAAGACTATAATTAAGATTTAAATAGACATTTCACCGAAGAGTATGTATTCTCTTGGGCTAATTAATAAAGCATGGGAAAAGATTGTTAATATCATTAGTCATTCAGGAATGGGATACCACTGCACAACTACTAGACAGTATTGAGTGTTGGCAAAGGATGTTAAAGAAAGTGGAGGCCTTATACCCTGGTGGTGTAATTGTAAAGCATGTAGTCATTTTTTGAAAAATTGGCAGTTCTTAAGATGGAATTCATAAACTTATGATATGACTCAGCATTTCCACTCCAAGGTAACTACAGAAGAGAAATATGTTCATACAAAGACTTGAATGCAGATGTTCCTACTACCATTATTCATAATAGTGGAAACAGCTCATTATTCATTCACTGGTGATTGGATAAACCAAACATTTATATATACACACAGTAAAATACTGTTCAGCATTAAATGGAATGAACTGATAACGTTCTACAGTGTGGATGAGTTTCAGTATATTATGCTAAGGGAGAGAAGCTAGAGAGCAGACTATATGATACAGTTTCTAGAAAAGGCACATCCCTAGAGACAGTTAAATCAGTGGTTGTTGGGTGGGGAGTGTGAGTGTGAGTAGGAATTGATGGGCATGAGGGTGATCTTTGGAGATAATGGAAATGTTTTAAAACTGACTTGTGATGGTTGCACAACTGAATTAATTTACTAAAAATCATTGAAATTAAAGTCTAATAAGGAGTTTTAGAAGGTATGCTTGTGTGTATCTGGGAAGGTCAGAGAAAGCATCATCCAGAAAGCATTGGCTTGAGTGGAGGGTTAAAAACAGGGTTAGAGGGCGCCTGGGTGGCTCAGTGGGTTAAAGCCTCTGCCTTTGGCTCAGGTCATAATCCAGGGTCCTGGGATCAAGCCCCGCATCAGGCTCTCTGCTCGGCGGGGTGCCTGCTTCCCCCTCTCTCTCTCTGCTTCCCTCTCTGCCTACTTGTGATCTCTGTCTGTCAAATAAATAAATAAAATCTTAAAAACAAAACAAAACCAGGGTTAGGAAGGAGTGGATAGTACATATAGAGATCATTATGAACCAGTGTGAGAAAGCATGATTTCAGGGAGTTATCTGAGGCTTCTTGTCTAGTTGCAGCATGAAATTTGAGGCTGGGAATGTCAGAAGATAAAGCTAGGAGAAAATTTAAAGTGAAATGAGCCTACTTGTAAAGTGATGGATCTAAGCTGTTGGTAATAACCTGGCAAGAGTTTTAGAGTATTACCACAGATTTACTCTTGGTATGCTTTTGTATTCACAAAGTTTAACACAGTGTTGAAAAATGATCAGAAGAGAGAGTATTTAAAACTGAGATGAAATGTTTTGCTACTCTTGAACAAAATCCTGGTACTTCTAGGGTATTGCATTCTATTTATTTTTCAAGACCCAGTTAATGTTAGCTATTTCTGCTGTATCTCATCTAATGCCTCTTCACCCCTACCTCTTGCAGAGTCTCTTCTGTTTCTCAACAAGTGTTAGGACACTTCTGGTGTGGTACAGTAATGCTTTCTTGCGAAACTTTTAAGATCCTTGACAGCAGGAAGTAATTGTATTTCCTTCAAGTTTGTAATGGCAGTATTTGGCATTATATTTAGCACACCATGGGCATTCAGCAGTAAATTTGCTTTGCAGAGCTTTCCAGGAAGGACCAGTGAAGCATAGATCAAAGGGTTGGGGGGAATTTTACATGAAAGTAGTCTACAAAAAAAAATATTAGAAGGGCACATGGTGAAATTTTATAAATTCTTAAAGGATTTGGCTTCCTGTTGAGGTAAATAGTTCCCCATCCAAATTTTGAATTCTACTTTTCATTGTTTCTTTTCTATGTTAGAATTTTAGAGTTGGAAAAGGTCTTTAGAAATTACATAATGTAGGTTTTTTTTTTTAATTTACTTTGTGACCTTAAGCCAATTACATAAACCTTTCCAAGTTTAAGTTTTCTGAAGTATAAAATGAAGGACTCCTATATATACTTCGTTCTAAAGATTGAAATATTTAGAAATTTTTAGTCTTCAATAAGTGTTTAGACATAACAAAGAATGCATTATCTAACGTTTATCATAAACGTGTGACTAAATTTGGGCTAGGATCTAATGTGTTTCGAATTTTGATCCAGTATTTTCTCATTGTCTCGTAGTTGGTTCTTCTTTCTATTATTAGTGACCTTTTCCCATTTTCATTTGCAGTTGCCATTTTGATCTAGGGGAAGGAAATTGCAAACTTTATTCATTCATTCCATGCTAATTACACATTAGTATGTCCCAGTCAATGTGGTAGCTGTAGGAAAATGGATGAATAAGGAATGGTCTCTGTTCTCAGGGAGTTTGGTGTCTAGAAGTGGAAAATAGACCTTCTAGGAAAACATAAAAATTGAAGTGTGTAGAATTAATGTGGATGATGTGGAGGTTTTAAGCAGCCTGTCTTGCAAGGGGGACATCTGGGGTCAAAGGCTCTATAGAGAAGGTAAACAAAGGAAGGGTATGTAATCACCAGTGCTAGGAATTGAGGGGTGTGAGAATGACTGGCTTAATATTGCTTGGGAGTTTTGTGTGGAAGGTGGTATTACTGTGGAGCGTTCTGGGGAGGAACTGAAGGTTTAGTTTATTTGCAGTGAAACCAGGATTCTGGAGGATGCAGTGGAATAGACTTGAGATGAAAAGAGCCCAGGAAAGGAACTCACTGAATAGGAAGTACATAGAAATAATGTATAAGAAGGCGGTGTTGTTAGCATCCTTCCAGCTCTCTAGTGTAGATTCTAGGTCATTACTTTCTAGCTGTTATGCAAGAAGTCCTTTGAAATTTGCCATCTAACTATTATAATTGGTTATCCTTTCTGCTATTATTTGTTGACTCTTCCAGGGATAGTATAATGTATTAATAACTTGGGCAACTGGTCATTCTCCCATTATGGATTAGACAATGAGGTTGAATCTCTCAACAGCGTAGCCTTAGGACTAGGTTAACTAACCCCACGTGAACCCCACGTGAATAAAAATTAAAGATTGTACTGGAAGTTGAAGAAATTGTAGTTTGGTGTAATAAGTATACTTTTAATTCTCTACATACTTAATGTCTTTGTGTGTATGTGTGTAGGTTAAATGTATCTTTAGAATACAGTATGAAGAGGTCTTGTATATTCAAAGGCCTATTGAAGAAGACAGAAGAAAATTTTTCCAAGAATTGATTCTCAATCAGGCATCAATGGCTCCACCACGGAGGAAACACACTGGTAAAGTTCCCAAAGCCTTTAGGGAAATGGGGGAAGGGGATGGGGAATGGAATTAAGAAATGCCCTTTCTGGGCACCTGTGTGGCTCAGTTGGTTAAGCAGCTGCCTTCAGCTCAGGTCATGATCCGGGAGTCCTGAGTTTGAGTCCCACATCGGGTTCCCCCTGCTTTCCGGGGAGCCTGCTTCTACTCTCCCTCTGCCTGCCACTCCTCCTGTGCTCGCTCTCTCTCTCTCTCTCTCTCATTCTGTCAAATAAATAAATAAAATCTTTTTTAAAAATGCCATTTCTTATCACTTTAAAAAAAAAT
This sequence comes from Neogale vison, assembly GCF_020171115.1. NCBI lineage: Eukaryota > Metazoa > Chordata > Mammalia > Carnivora > Mustelidae > Neogale > Neogale vison. Next base: position 125,950,571 of record NC_058098.1, read on the forward strand.
TTCTTGTGGAAGTAAAGTCAGTGTTTTAGATTCGCTCTTTTTAGATGGACACATTTTCTTTGGATGGAAATTTCTCTTTAGATGGAGAGGTAATTGTGTTTACCTGACTTGAGATTGTGAAGTACAGCCTCATAGTTACAGCTTTTCTAACAAGCGACTGTTAATGAAGTCTTCTTATCATTTCAGTTCAGATGCTCTGGTAGATTTCACATTCTGAGGCTCAAAAAGTCTTCAATTCTGTTCTTTTTTTGTTAATTTAAGTACAGAGGACTTGAACAATAATTTTGAGAACACTTGGTGGTGTGCTGATTACTTTGTGGGTCAAGGTACGTGTGATGGGTCAAGAGATGATCAGAATGTTTACCTGTTCTGGTTTATTTATTTTTCACATTTTTATTGAGTACCTATTCTGTTAGGTATCTTATGGTAGGCACTTGGAAACCCATCATGACTTTAAGTATTAGAATTTTCTTGGATTTGGCTTAGTAGCATAATATTTCAAATTTCAGCCCCTTGATTTAAGTGAGGAATGCATTCTAAGTCGCTTAAGAGACTCTTTCTAGTCTCAAAGATGTATAAAAGATAAGGTCTTCTTTGTAATCTTTCAACCTCTTCTTGAAAATAGCAATCCTGTTACAAGTTTTTAAGTGTCTTTGCCATCATTCTATCTTTATATTTCTCATGTGATTGTTGGAGGATATTAAATACATTTCTACCCCTTCCAAGTCATTGCTTTTCTGAATTCTACTTCTGTTTTTTATTGATTATCTTATCCAACACATCAATCATTTAATTGTTCTTTAATGACTCATTTCCACTTTATCTCAGAGTTCTAAAAATGAGCATCTATCAAATGGCTGTAGTTGTGGGGTTTTTTCCCCCCTAGAAACCTTGGGAAATTAAATATGGAAGTTATACCTTCTGATTATTGGTTGTTTCCTCCCGTTAATCTAAATAAGTTTTTAAAATACTTCATTATGAAAATGATTCATTTTATCTTGCATATTCCAGATACATTTTAGTCTCATTCATAGATTGAATTTTCTGTGTTAAAAATGAACACAATTCTTTTTCTTTTTGAGTTGCTTCTATTTACTTTCATTTTTCATCTTAGGGACTATTTAGAAATCAGCCATAATCCTTAAAAGTTTAATCCTCAAATTCAGTGTGATACTGGGAAAGTCTTTTAAGGAATTAGGGAATAATGTATTTAGGAAAGTTAATACTTTACTTTTTGAGATTTTTTTTGTTTGTTTTACGGTAGATAATGAATATTATAGATTTTATATATAACACTGTAGACTGGATTTTCTATCTCATTCATGTTTTTGGGATTCTCTAGTCCCTCCCCCCCTTTTTTTTTGAGGGAGAGAGAGGGTAGGGAGGGGCAGAGAGAGAGAGGGAGAGTCTTGAGCAGGTTCTACTGTGCAGCGCTGAGTCCCACACAGGGCTCGATCTTATGATCCTGAGATAATGAGCTAAGCTGAAGTCAAGAGTCAGGTAAATGAGCCATCCAGGTGCCCCCAGTTTGTAATTTTTTTTTGCTCTCTGCACAGGTACATGGCATTCACTACCCCTACTATGTTGTACTAAGAATATGAATAGAAGACTTGTCTAAAATTAGAACCTTTGGGAGGGGGAAGGATCAGAGAATGGTTACTTGTCTATTTCACTTTCATGCAAATAAGGCAACCCCATTTTGAGAAGAGAGTTTTTAAACAACGTTGACTTTAAGCAAATCAGCATATAGTTCTTCACGTAAAGATATTTTTTTATTTGAAATATTTCTAGTAAGTTTTATGTAAATCATATTTTAAAATCAAATTATTTAAAATCATATCATTTGCCATTTAAAGGAGTCCTACTATGAATTGTTTTATTAAATCTATTCTCTAATGTCCTGTTACTTTTTATTCACATTTTTACTTACTGGGTTTACAGGTTGTTTGTATGTACTTGGAATTCTTTATTGCTGTCCCGGATCTGTTGGAATCTTAACATTTTCGTCTGTTTTCTTTAGGTCTTTGTGCTATGGAAGTGCTTCCCCTTGCACTACCTTCTCCACCTCGTCAGTTATCAGAATCAGAAAAAAACCGGATGGAGGACCAGGAGGAAAATACTTTAAGAGAGTTGCGGTTGTTTCTCAGGGATGTAACCAAGAGGCTGGCCACAGATAAACGCTTTAACATCTTCAGCAAACCGGTGGATATTGAAGAGGTCTTGTTTCAGTAGTGTGCAAACAGTGAAGTTGAACTGGCTAAAAGAAAAAAATGTTGACATCTTTTTTTGGAAGGAAAAAAAACAAAGGCATGGATGAATATTACCCCTAGCCTGTAAAATTTTAATCCATGTGATAACTACCGATGTCATCAGCAAAAATCTGGTGACTTTTGGATGAAAATAGTGACCAATTTGTATGTCCTCTTAATTAGTATTGATCTTTGTGATCTCTATCTCTTCAGTTTAAGAAGAGGATTAAAAGTTACTTTAGTGAAATGTCCATACTAGACTATTTTTATTCCAGGATAAATTTTGCTCTTAAAAAGTATATTGGTGTTAACTAACCAATACCAATTATTATTTTGGCATTTTCCAAATTATGTATACCTTAGCAAAAGTGGTAGCAAAGAAACCTGAAATTTATCTTTCATATTTTGGAAATGCCTGTGACTAAAAGATGCTGTTTGAAGTTAAGTATATCCTATGTAACTAAAATTGTTTTTCCCTGCAAGGATTTTCTTTGCTCCCAGTGGAAAATTTCTCACTTTTTATGTGTATTGTTTTGTGTCCTTGTGGGAGCATGGTTTGTGATGATAAGAAAAGAAATTTTCCATTTGGAATCTACTATAATGCTGTAGATGAAATTTTTTTTGTTTTGTTTTGTTTTGTTTTTGTTTTTGTTTTTTTATCCTGGGATAATATAGTGTGTGGATGAACACAATACAGTCTTTACTGACCTTCTTCTTATAGTTCAGACTCCATGTTTGAACAGCTTTGGTGTTGTTGGTTTTAAGTTTTTTCTTCCATCTTTTTTTTTTTTAATTTGAATTATGAAATGATTCATAGTTTAATGTTGTGTCCTTGTGAAATCTGTACTTTTGGACCTGAGCAGATTCCTTTGGAATCATTACGTCATCTATGACCAGAAAGAATAAGCTAGCATTACGGTTTTTTCCCCCTTTGAAAGTAGTTATTTTTCCATTTTTGGTTTTTGTTTGTTTTTTGGAGTAAAGGGACTGTCTGTAACTTTATTTGTATATTTTTATTTATCCACAATACATGGTTCTATCCATTGATTCTTTTAACAACCTCATAAGATCATTATTATTCTTATGTTGCAGCTCAGGAAACTGAGGCTCCTAGGCAAGCAACGTAGCCAAGACTGAAAGATTTTTTTGAAATTCAAAGTCCACATTCCTTACCTTATATCACAGCTATACCTTAAATCTTTTTCTACTGAAAAGACAGGAATTGCCTAATTTGCTTTAGCAATTAATATATAACATTTTACATTTTTGGAACATTTTTTTCCCCTCTTAGTGTTACCAGATAATCTTAAAACTGTCAGCCTACTTTAAAGATTGAGACAGTGAGAGAGGGAACACAAGCAGGGTGAGTGGAAGAGAGAGGAGAAGGCCCCCCACCAAGCTGGGAGCCCAACGTAGGGCTTGATCCCAAGATACTGGGATCATGACCTGAGCTGAAGGCAGAAGCTTAATGACTGAGCCATGCAGGTGCCCCTCTGACACTTAATTGATAAGGGCTTGACCTCAAGTCAACCTACTCTACTGGGAGTGAACCAGTTTTGCCCTTCCCCCAGAGAACTCTCTTTCATTCTAAACAGAAGAAATGATCAAATTTCAAATGCCATCTGTGGTAGAATAAAAGTTTTATAAAGGTTGGTAAGGCATTGGAAGGGGATAGAAAATGTTGATTAGATAAGACTTTTATTCAAGGGTTATGTTTTCTTATTTTCTGTTTTATTCTTTTTTTTAAGTTCATCCTACTACTGGTTCTTTGCTCTTAAAGCTGAAAACATAGAGGTCTCTCTGAAGCATGAAGGGAAAACAAGATAACTTTTTTTTTTTTTTTAACATTTTATTTATTTGAAAGAGAGAGAGCAGGGGTAGGAGGGTGAGGGAGGGGAAGGGTAAAGGGAGAGGGAGAAGCAGACTCCCTGCTAAGCAGGGAGCTGGAGTCAGGCTCATCCCAGGACCCCTAGATCATGACTTGATCCAAAGGCAGATGCTTAACCAACTGAGCCATCCATGTGCCACACAAGATAATATTTAAATAACCTAAAAAATAAAAATTTATATTCAGATAATGAATTTGACATGTCTAAAAACTTTATGGAATTCCAAAGCAGACTTCAGAGAAAACAGAAGTTTAGAAAATAAACATTGAACTTAAAATTAGATCTTGGAGCAAAAATTTTATAATCTTTAGTAACGTAAATTTTTAGAAAATGTGTAATAGAGGGTGAGAGAGAAAGTGAGCATGAGTGGAGGGGCGGGTCAGAGGGAGAGGGAGAAGCAGATGCTTAACCAATTGAGCCACCCAGGCTGCCCCGATAATACAAGTTTTATAGTGCTTTGCAGTTAATAAACAGTTTCCATATATACACAAGGCATGCCAAATGCCAGAACCAGGAATCTAACTAATATCTTCTGAGCTCTTATTTGTTCAGTATAGCTTTACTGCCTCCCCTATAAGGACATTTTCAGCTCCTAGAAATTAAAAAATTATCACATGCCCACACAGTTACCTAAAAATTTTAAAAAATGTATAAAATATGTATATGTTTGTGTGTATGTATTTACAGTGGAGAAAAAGTAACCTTTATTTTCATAGAACAGAAATTATCCTAGCTCCAGAGTTTGGTCCTGGATTAATTAGATGTTTCTAAGACTGCTTTTGTATCAAACCTGATTATTTGATTTGAGATTTGCATTGGGGGAGGCAATAGGTAGATAGGTTGGTAGAGCTTTCTTAGTGGCCAGATGTTACAAAACATTGGGCAAATCCTGACTTACTACCTCCTATTTTGAGTTATCTCCCAGAAAGTTGGCACATATAGCACATTTGCTTGCAAATTCATTTATCATTAGGGAAGTCCAAGCAAATTTTCACTAGTCATTGAAGGCAATACTTATTTTTGTTGTATAATTTACTCAGAATGTTTGTAATGACTCCAAAGGAGCAGAAAACACTTTCCATGAAATGATTCACTCTGGAAAATGAGAAAGAAAAAATTTTTTTGTTTAAAGATATTAAAGAGATTTACCAGAGAACTTCCTTAGTAATATGAAAAATCTATGTTTCTTAATTTCCTTCAAAAAATTTCTTGAAGTAATATTTATTGATACTTACTGAGTGCTTTTACGAATACATTTTCTTCTCAGGTAGATCCAAAGGATCGGGGTGGGGGGGGAAGCTGACAAAATTGGCTTTTATATTTCAAAATGAGAAACATTTCAGTGTTGATTTAGATATGACTTGAAACCGAAGCTTTCATGGAAAGTTGACTTCAAAGTAGTAACTTTAGTAGTATAAATTGTTCTATAACTTTATCCTTATTTGTAATTTTTAAGATATTTAGATTTAATTTTTAAATAACCACATGGTTTTGTGTTTTTCTGAGTAGGTCATATGAAATAGAAGTAATTTTCATTAAAATACCCTCTTTGTTTTAGGTTTCAGATTATCTTGAAGTAATCAAGGAACCAATGGATTTATCAACAGTAATAACTAAAATTGATAAACATAATTACCTGACTGCTAAGGATTTTCTGAAAGATATTGACCTCATCTGTAGCAATGCTCTAGAGTACAATCCAGATAAGGACCCAGGAGGTAAGGAGGCTCTGGGAAAGATTCACTTTGGTGATCAATAAGAAGTTGATTGAAAGTGTAAATACTAAAGCATGCCCATGTTTAGGTAGATAAATTAGTTTTAAGGACATATTATTGTATTTAGAAACTTCTTTATGAGGAAATCATACTTAAATGTAATTATTATTTTATTAAATTAAATAATGGATTTAAATTAGGATTTTATATTTTAGGTATTCTGTTCGGTGTTTAGTTTTTACTTTTTGTACTTAGATTCTTATTTTGTTCAGGTAGGGTGGAAAACTGAGTAATTGAGAATTGAATGTGAAATTTATTTGTTTAGTAAACACCAGTGCTGATAAACACTGGGAATTCCAAATTGATGGGGAACTCATTATAGGATAAGTTTATATAGTTAAAGACCCCTTTAGGTAGACAGTGTGTATTCTGTCGATTGTGGGTATTTTTAATGTTACTTTATTGTTTTGTTCCTAATCCCACCCTGTACTCAAATCTCTAGTCCCAGCTCTTTGAGTACCCTCCAGGAAGGACCTCTAGGAACATATCTGTAGTTAAAACAAGATGAATTGACTGATTCATTGTAACACGAAAGAATATATATCATATGGAACTATATGGGATTTGAGCTTGTGCTAAGGATTTTGGAGAGGATTAAGAAAGTCAGGCATTGGATGCTCTTACAAAGTGGGGGTAATTTTGTGATTAGGTATTTTAAGAACCTGAAAGGCAAGAAGAATGGAGCAAGGCTAAAACTGGGATGGGGAAAGAAGAAACAGTCATTCATATTATCCAAGATAGGGTTATATTTGGTTATTTTTGTAGCTAGGACAATGTTCATGCTTTTGTCTATGTTTAGATATGATTATGGAGTGCTCTTGATTTTATCTTGATTCATCATGGTCACCAAGTGGCCTTTTCTGATGTTGTGTTCTTAAAATTGTATATGTTTAATATGAGTACACCAAGGCCATTTTAGTATCCCTATCTGCAAAATAGGGATAATTGAAGTATTCTTCTCATTGGGGTGGTTGTAGGGGTTAAAATGAGAAAATGTATTAGGTTACATCTTATGGAACTACCATTTTCATATGGTTCAACCTAAATATATTAAGCCCTTAGCATAATGCCTGAGACTTGTTAAGTGTTCCATAGAGGTTAGTAGTTCATATTTTTATTTTTGTTATCATCATTAGTTTATTTAAATTGTGCCTTGATTTTTCATAAAGTTGTTGATTAGTGGGTACCTGTGTATTAAATTCCCTGGACCACATTTAGGAAAAAATCTAGGGACTGATAGTGAAAAATAAATTTGAATGGTTAGAGAAAGCCAGTTGAGGTCACTCCAAATTTCCCGCTCATGTTGCTTAATTATAACCACATTGGGTTAATCATAAAGGTCAATCTGATCAATTCCGATTTTTCACCCTGTGTTCCTTAATTATAACCACATTGAAATAATACTACTTTTGAGGAAGAAACCATGGTTTTTGGTGCATAATAAGCTTTTCCTATCTGATGCAGTTGTATAATCAAAGAATAAGGCTCTATCTCACAGAGCTGACATGGTACACTTATAACTTTCTTTCTTCACTGTTTTAGATGCAAACAGTGTGATATAATTCAAAAGCACGATTTTGGCTCTTAGATTATTTCATATCTTTAAGTTAAGAGGCTTATTTTTTTCTTAGCAGCAGAACCACTTGTTATGTATTAGGAAAACAACCTCAGGGTCTGTTGTGTAGCAAGCAGAAATTACATGAGTGTTGTATTACTTTTACAAGCTCCCATGAGTATTTGGAAGCTTACAGTGTTCTGTTTTGCAGAACTCTTGGCCATTTGGGAAAAAAACTAGCATATACATAGAAGACAAAAGCCAGTATTTTGGAAGCTATCCATGTTGCCTAAGTGTTTACCCAGATTCTCTCCCTTGAGGATGATGTGGACAGAAATTAAATATGTTAGCCAGAAGGATTTTAACTTGTAGTTCTAAATGTAACTAGTATCTCAGATATTTGACCATAATTATTATCTTATGGGTCTGTATATGTTAAGCCATTCCCCATTCTTTGTCTTGTAGACAATACAGTCTCTAGCCCCCAGTCTCATTCACAAACAGACCATTGAGCTCATTTTGCTGAAAGTTCAGACTTAGTCTTGTAGTCTTCTCAGAATCTTCTGTTTTGTACCCGTTTGCTTAGGAATAAAGCTCACAGCTTTACCCTAGCTTTTGGAGCCCTCTGTGGGCTGTGCTTCAGCCAAACCCATTAATATTTTCTATTAGTGTTTGTGAGTACCATGTACTAGTTACTGAACCAGGTGCTTAGAATACAAAGATGATTGTGATAGTCCTTGTCTCTTAACGGTAGAGATATTCAAATGTAATACATGTTGAATAATTGCTCTGTGGCAGACATTATGCTATGTGTTATGGTATTAGTTTGAGAGAGTTTTCAAAACAAAGTGCTATAGACTGAAAGAGGCTTAAAGAACAGAAATTAATTTTCTTACAGTTCTGGAGGCTCAAAGTCCTAAATGAAAGTGTCAGCAGGTTTGGTTTTTCTTGAGGCTTCTCCTTGGCTTGCAGATGGCTACCTTCTTGCTGTGCCCTGACGTGGTCATTTCTCTGTGTGCACAAACCCTTGGTGTCTCTTTATCCAAATTTCCTCTTCTTATATAAGGACACAGATTGGATTAGGGCCTATTCATACAACCTTATTTTACCTTAATTACCTCTTTAAAGGCTCTACTTATTTATTTTTTTAAAAGATTTATTTATTTATTAGAGAGAGTGCAAGAGTAAGAATGAATGGGAGAGGAACAGAGGGAGAGGGAGAGAAATCCTTAAGCAGAAGCCCTCCCCACCCCACCTTGAGCATGGAGCCCATCATGGTGCTCAATCCCAGGACCCTGAGAACGTTACCTGAGCCAAAATCAAGAGTCGGATGCTTAACCGACTGAGCCACCCAGGTGCCCCTGTAATTATAATAGGTTATTAAGGTATAGAGATAGCATAGAGGTGGCAATTACAAATTTTGTCCTGAAGTGACCACAGATGATTATAATGCAGTTTTATAAGGTCTCTATTAGAAATACGTACACAGTATGAATAGAGCACAGAGGAGAAGACACTACCCAGAAATGACTAAGGTTAGGAAGTGCATTCATTCTAGGCCGAGAGAAGTCGTGTACAAGAGTCTTAAGAAAAAGTGAAAAAGAAGAGGGTGGGACAGTGTGGAATCGGGTGGAAGAGTGAATGGAAATGAATTGATTCCCCTTCTCACCAAGTCTCCATTTACTGAGCAACCATGTGTGAGATACTCTCTTACATCCCGTGTGTGAGATAAATTGTGGTCAGTGCTGGAAATGTACAGCTCTGGCCTGGAAGATGCCTAAAGCCTATGTAGTAGGCTTAGTGAGATTGAACACAGAGGGCTTAGTGACGGATTGATTAGATGTGACTGACAGAAACTGAGAATGATTTCTGAGTTTGTGGTCTGAGTGGTTAAGGACTATGAGGAGGAAACCAGTGGAGGAACAGGTTGATGGGCATTATGCTATATTTAATTTCGGACACGTTAGTATGAGTTAACTTTTGGTGCACTCAGATAAAACAGATACTGCAGAGTAGTAGCTGTGTATACAGTTCTGGAGCTTGGGAGACATTTGGGCAAAAAACTTGTTGGAGTTATCAGCGTGTAGGAGTGAATGAGATCATAGAGGTGGTATACGGGATGAGAAGAGAGAGAAGCCTAGGAGGAATCCTCTCCTAGGAAATTTAGGTCCCATTTCTCAGTTTAGGTCGAGTCTTACTGTTGGAACTTATGGTACCTTTGTTAAATGTATTGCCCCTCTTGGGAGAGTGTACAGCTTTTTCTTTGTAAACCGGTTTTATTGAGGTGTAAGTTACATAGAGTACTACATGTATCTTTTAAAATCCACTTACCCTTCAAGGAATACTAAAAGCTACATTCGTGAAAGTGGTTTTTTTTTCCTTTTTCTTTAATGTCCTTCCAGCTATAAGTCATCCCTTCATCTTGGAATCATAGCACTGTGTAACTTTTCTGAGACAGTTTTTACCTACCTCTCCACCACCTGCTCCCTTGGCCCGAGGTGGTTACTTGTTCACATATCCTTATACCTTGTGTTCAACTCTAAGCTGATTGGGAACAGGATCTGTACAGGTGTATGTATGGAGCATGTTTTTAGTAAATGTGGCCAGTGAGTAAATTTCATCAGTTACTCTCTTGTTAGGTACTAACTGAAGGAGTTTCAAATTACATAGAAATTATAAAGTGGAGACATAATAACATAATGGAGATATGAGCCAGTAAATACATGAAATATCTTTTTTATGAAATAATTTGAGATGAAAAATTATCCCATAAAAATTAGTTTTGCTTAAAATGTTAATCTTTCTTTAGCCCACTGAGCCACCCAGGTGCCCCAAAATGTTAATCTTTCTTAATAATTTTATAGAAAAAGGACAGCTAATGTACTTCTGTTTGCCAAAATACAAAAGATACACTGATGCATTGACAATAGTTACTACATTCATAAAAGCAGTGATTCTTTTTTAATTTAATTAAATTTTATTTAAATTCTGTTAATTAACATATGGTGTATTATTAGTTTCAGAGGTAGAGGTCAGTGATTCATCCATTGTATATAACACCCAGTGCTCATTGTATGCTGATCACAGTTACCCTATCCCCCCACCCGCCTCCCCTTCAACAGCCCTCAGTGTGTTCCTATAGTTAAGAGTTTCTTATGGTTTGTCTCCTTCTCTGATTTCATCTTATTTTATTTTTCCCTCCCTTCCCCTCTGTGCTCCTCTATTTTGTTTCTTAAAGTTCACATGTGAGTGAAGTCATATGGTAATTGTCTTTCTCTGATTGACTTACTTTGCATTATACTTACTAGCATTATACCCTCTATACTAGCATTATACCCTCTAGTTCTACGCATGGTAGAATGGTAAGATTTCTTTCTTTCTTTCTTTCTTTTTTTTTTTTTTGATGACTGAGTAATATTCTGTTTTACACACACACACAAACACACACACCCCTCACATCTTCTTTATCCATTCATCTATTGATGGACATCTGGGCTCTTTCCACAGTTTGGCTATTGTGGACATTGCTGTGACAAGCATTGGGGGGCAGGTGCCCCTTCAAATCACTGTGTTTGTAGCCTTTGGATAAATAGTAGTACAGTTCCCGGGTCATAGAGTAATTCTGTTTTTAACTTTTTAAGGAACCTCCATATTGTTTTCCAGAGTGCCTGGACCAGCTTGCATTCCCACCAACAGTGTAAGAAGGTTTCCCTTTCTCTGCATCCTTGCCAACATCTCTTGTTTCCTGACTTGTTATTTTAGCTATTCTGACTCATGTGAGGTGGTATCTCATTGAGGTTTTTGGGTTTGTTTTTTTTTTAAAAAGATTTTATTTATTTATTTGACAGAGAGAGGTCACAAGTAGGAAGAGAGGCAGTCAGAGAGAGAGGGGGAAGCAGGCTCCCTGCTGAGCAGAGAGCCTGATGCAGGGCTCAATCCCAGGACCCTGGGATCATGACCTGACCCGAAGGCAGAGGCTTTAACCCACTGAGCCACCCAGGCGCCCCCTCATTGAGGTTTTGATTTGTATTTCCCTGATGCTGAGTGATGTTGAGCATTTTTTCATGTGTCTGTTGGCCATTTGTATGTCTTCTTTGGAAAAATGGCTGTTCATGTCTTCTGCCCATTTCTTGACAGGATTATTTGTTTTTGGGGTGTTGAGAAAAGTAGTAATTCTATTAATTTATAGATACTCATCAGTTTGCCCCCAAAATGTAGGTGGTCCTACCTTTATTTTATAGATATAAGGGCGTTGAGGCTCAGAGGTTACGTACTTAGTGTGCATATCCACAAATCTTATATGGAACAACTGAATGGATTGAGTTCTGTCCTCAGAGCCCATGTGTGTGGTTTTTCATTGTGCTTTTATTACTTTCATATTATGTGGATTTTGAGATTCTTAAGATCATAAAGTATGAGACAAAAGAAGTAGTAAATACGTAACTTACATTTTAAAACAAGGATTTTAAGTCTGATGTCCATGAGAGTCTATAGAACAACATCCGAAATTGTATACATGTATAGTTTTTCATTTTCATCACATGCTTATAAGGTACTAAGATTACCCCCTCCCACCTTTCAAAAAAGATGAAGTTTGAAGACATGATATCTGTTCTGGTTTTAATGTTCTATAAACTTATGGTTCTTTGCTGTGTATAAACATAGACACAATTCAAAGCTAAGAATGATTAAAAATAATTACAATGATAGTCACATGAAAAATACTATTTCCTCATAAATGCAGATGCTCTTCAGAATAAATTCCTTATCCTTCAGACCAGCAGGAAATTTTTATGGTTCTTTTTTTCATTCATGCGTTCATTCATTCATTCATTCATTCATTTCCCATTTAAGTGTGGATGGAATATGGGTGGGAGGCATACATTTAAAAAGAAAGACCACTGAGTTATTTTAGATTGATAATGTGCCAGATACATGGCTTTATATTTTCACTTCTCTCTTTCTTAGCTTTTTCAAGCTGGGGTAGAAAGCCAGTGGCAGAAAATTGTGGTATCACATGCACCACAAACATTGTATTATCAGCTTGAAAGTATAGCTACTTCTAAGGATGTTTAATTTAGGTTTATTGTGTAGTAGCTAAAATTTGGAACAACTTAAAACTTCTAACAGTAGAGCAATAGTTTTGAAAAATTAAGGTACATCCTAGTTTGAATTTTTACATAGCGTTATGGTTTGGTTCTCAGTATTTGGAAGTTACCAGGAAACTTCTGATTTTGTCTATGATGGGGTAAAAGAAACTGAATTTTCCCTCCTACCTGAAACAGTGAAAGAAACTGAACAAAATGTGTGAAAAAACAATTTTGAAGTCATTGGATAATCAGGAAATGAAGGATAGTGTTGCCCAAAAGATGAGAAACAAATAAGTTGAGCACTGTAGTTGCTTGGAGAATTTCCAGACTGTGGTACAAGAAGGAAGAAAGAGCCCAGGCAGGACTTGGAAGTCTACCTGAATTACAGAGACAGAGCTGGGAATGTAAGGAGGTCAAAGCAGGTGGAGTTCTCAGGGCAGAAAGAAAGCTGCACAGAGAGCACTCTGGAGATCTGCAGAAGATCCTCCTCCTGTCTTGAGCTGAACAGTGGTGTATACTTGGGAGAAAATTGTCTGAGACCAGAGAAAAGAAATACTCCTTACACTCAAGGAGGGCTGGTAGTAGTGCAGCAAATAGAGCTAATAAACCAATAAGGAGATAAAATGGGATCAAATACAAGTACACATCCAAAAGAAGTAAGAGAAAGAAGGAGAAGGGAACAAAGAGCAAATGGAACAAGTGGAAAATAAATTGCAGCCTTACAAATAATCACATCAATTACAGCGAAAGTAAATGGTCTATTTTGGCATAGTCTCAGCTTAATTTTGCTTTTGTTTGCCTTCCCTGAGGAGACTTCCCTAGAAAAATGTTGCTAAGGCTAATGTCTGGGAAATTACTGTCAGTGTTCTCTTCTAGGAATTTTATGCTTTCAGTTCTTACACTTAAGTCTTTATGCATTTTGAGTTTGTTTTTGTGTATGATGTAAGAAAGTGGTCCAGTTTCATTTTTATGCATGTGGCTGTCCAGTTTTCCCAGCACCATTTGTTGAAGGGACTGTCTTTTCCCCATGTATCTTCTTGTCACTTCTGTCATAGATGAATTGCCCATGTAAGTGTGGGTTCTATTCTGTTCTGTTGATCCGTGTGTCTTGTTTTTGTACAGTACCACACTGTTTCTATTCTTACAGCTTTGTAGTACATCTTTAAATCTGAAATTGTGTACCTCCAGTTTTGTTTTCCTTTCTCAAAGTTGCTTTGGCTACTTGTGGTTTTTTGTGGTTCAGTGTGCATATTGTTTGTTCTGGTTTTGTGAAAAATGTTGTTGGCATTTTGATAGGAATTGCATTGAATCTGCAGATTGCTTTGAGTAGCGTGGACATTTTAACAATATTAATTTGTCCAATCCATGAACATGTAGTATTTTTCCATCTATTTGTATCACTTTCAGTTTCTTTCTTCAGTGTTTTGTAGTTTCCAGAGTACAGGTCCTTTACTTCTTTGGTTAAGTTTATTCCTATGTGTTTTATTCTTTTTGGTGTGATCAAATGTATACTTTAAATATGTGGAGTTTAATATCTCTAATATATCCTTTTTGTTTTTAAGACTTAAAGGGAAGAAGAGAATGTTAAATAAAAAATTCAGTATACAGTTGTGGTTTTTTGGTCATAGATTCTTGAGACCTATATTCATCTATCTTCATATTTTTATGATATTTCCTTTGGATATTTATTTCTACACATATCAAAATAAACTCTTTAATTTCTGACATTTTTCCTCCTTCCCTCTCAATTTTTTCTCTGATTTTTTATATCTTTATAAGTATTACTTCCATTTTCCCATTTTTTATGCAAGAAGCTAGAGAGTTATCCTTGATCCATACCTCACCTTGCACTTCATCATGAAGTTGCATTATTGAGAACATATTTCAAGTCTGTAATCTTCTCCTTTTCACCACCCCCACTCTTACCCCCACCCTCGTTCAGTTTGCTCTCCTCTCTCACGAAAAAAAAAAAAAAGAGGGGCGCCTGGGTGGCTCAGTGGGTTAAAGCCTCTGCCTTCAGCTCAGGTCATGATTCCAGGGTCCTGGGATCGAGCCCCGCATCAGGCTCTCTGCTCAGCAGGGAGCCTGCTTCCTCCTCTCTCTCTGCCTGCCTCTCTGCCTACTTGTGATCTCTCTCTGTCAAATAAATAAATAAAATCTTTAAAAAATAAAATAATAAAAAAAAAGAGCCTTCTGATTATGTTCCCTGTTTTTATTCTTGACCCCTTCAATACAGTTCCCAGGTAATGGCTAGAGATGATCTTCTTTTTTTAAAAAGGTTTTATTTATTTATTTATTTGAGAGAGAGAGAGAAAGAATGAGCACGTGCACGCACCTGAGCAGGGGTGATCAGAGGGAGAGGGACAAGCAGACTCGGTGCTGATGTGGGGCTTGATCCCATGGCCCTGAGATTATGACCTGAGTCAAAGTCAAGACGTGGTTGATTAACTGACCGAGCTTCCCAGGTGCCCCTAGAGATGAGCTTTTGAAGATCTTCATTTAAATCATGTTGCTTCCCTGTTCTGATCTTTTTAGTGATCTTGTTCATTGCTCTTAGATAAAGTCTGAGTCCTTTAAATAGTCAGATTCCCATTTGTCTCTTGTTGTACTTTTTTTTTATTTTTTAAAAGATTTTACTTATTTATTTGACACAGAGAGAGAGAGAGAGACAGTAAGAGAGGGAACGCAAGCAGGAGGGAGTGGGAGAGGGAGAAACAGGCTTCCTGCTGAACAGGGAGCCTGATGTAGGGCTTGATCCCAGGGCCCTGGGATCATGACCTGGGCCGAAGGCAGACACTTTAACAGCTGAGCCATCAGGTGCCCCTCTTTTTTATTTTATTTTTTTTTAAATTAAGGTTTTATTTATTTATTTGAGAGAGGGAGGGAAAGACAGCAAGCACAAGGGGAATGAGGGGCAGAGGGAGAAGCAGACTCCCTGCTGAACAGACACTTAACCAGACACTTAACCAACTGAGCCAACCAGGTACCCTGTTTATTTGTATTCTAACCACAGAGGCTGCCTTTTAGTTTTTTGAAATCTCTAAGATCTTTTTACTCCAGAACTTTCTCCCATGGTATTTTCTGAACCTACGCTGATTTACCCCTTACTCTTCAGGTGGCTTCTAGTGCGTGCTTTCAGTCTCAGTTTAAATTCCATTTCTTCAGAGAGGCCTTTCCTTACTTGTCCAATTCAGATTTACCCCCACACCAAATACCATGTGGGTTTTCCTCATAGCCATTACTCAAGGTTTGGGGGAATGTGGGAAGGGTGAGGGAAATGTTTATATGTGTGTGATTATTTGATTAACATCTCTGTCCTATACTAATATGAAAATTTTCTTCGAAGTGGGGACCTCTCTTGTTCATTACCATGTAGCTATTACCTGGCTCAGGTCCTGGTACAGTTGCCATTATTTATTGAATGAATGTTTAGAGAAACATGTTGGAAGGAAATATACCAGTGTTGCCTTTTGAGTGTTACGTGTTTTTGTAAGATTTCCACCATGAACTGTTATGGCTTTCTCATAAGAGCAGTTATTAAAAAATGCCCATCTATACTTTTTACCTTTACTAGGGTTGAAAAGCAGATGTTATTTTGAGACTTGGGGTTTTAGTTCTTTTTGGGGGGGGGTTAGTTCTTGACACTTTGTAAAATAAGTGACCTTGATATATTTACTTGATTTTTATTTCTAAAAAATATTTTATTTATTTATTTATTTTAGAGGAGTCGGGGTGAGGGGAGCAGAGGGAGAGGGACAAGCAGACTCCTGGCTGAGTGTGAGCACGACACGATATGAAATTGAGAGGTTGGATGCTTACCCGATTGAGCCACCCAGGCACCTCTTTCCTTTTGGTATTTCAGAGCTGCATAACTCTCAGAAGTCCTTTTTATGTTGTACTGTTCATGAATAGGGGCTTCCGGATTACTCTAAACCAGAGACTCAGTGCAAGTGTCAGCTGTAGTTTACCTAGCCAGGTAGACGGGTGTGTGTATTTCCCTCCTTGATTTACCTGTGATTTTTTTTTAAAAGATTTTTATTTTAATTTGACAGACAGAGATCACAAGTAGGCAGAGAGGCAGGCAGAGAGAGAGGAGGAAGCAGGCTCCTTGCTGAGCAGAGAGCCGGACACGGGGCTCGATCCCAGGACCCTGGGATTATGACCTGAGCTGAAGGCAGAGGCTTTAACCCACTGAGCCACCCAGGCGCTCCTTATCTGGGATTTTTATACTGTCCTGCAGTCTTCAGCTTAGAGTGTCTTGCTGTATTTTTTTGTTTTTGTTATGGTTTTTTAATAGCTCACTGTTACTTAGGGTATATTATCTTCAGGGTGTATTATTTTCTTCACAGTTTTGACCAGTTTTCACTTATGGAGAAAATTATATAAGATTCTCTGATCCTCAGTATTAATCTGTGACAACTCTGATGCTGGACATATGGTGAATGTCCTCTGAATCTCTTAACAATTTTTTATTGAACATCATACATTCTTGTTTTTTAAAAATACAAAATAAAGCTTTGTATCTTTGAGATAATGAGTTGTTAAATAGGCCTTGTACAATTGACCCTGAACAACACAGGTTTGAATTACATAGGTCCACTTACACATGGATTTTTTTTTTCCCCTGGTAAATTTAGTACAGTACTATAAATATATTTTCTCTTATGATTTTTTTAACATTTTTGTTTCTCTAGCTGTATTGTAAGAATATAGTATATGATACATTTAATATACAAAATTTGTGTTAATAGATTATTTATGTTACCTGTAAGACTTCTGGTCAACATTAGGCTATTACTAGTAAATTTTGGGGGGAGTCAAAAGTTAAAGGTTTTTGACTATGTGAGGATTTGGCACCTCTGACCCTCTGTTGTGCAAGGGTCACCTGTACTTTGAAGTTCTAAAAAACACAGTTTTCAGAGAATTATCAATGTGACTAAGTGGTGTATTATATTCATATTTAAATGAGCTTGTGTCTCACCTGGAAATGCTTTTTACAGTTTTATTTAAATGTTTGTATTCTTTGCTTTCTCTTTTTAAGATGCCCTTTGTTTATGTTATTTCAAGTATACTAACTTTTTAACAGATAAAATAATTAGGCACAGGGCTTGTACCCTGAAGGATACTGCACATGCCATCATTGCAGCGGAATTGGATCCAGAATTTAATAAACTCTGTGAAGAAATTAAGGAAGCAAGAATAAAAAGAGGTGAGTTATGGAAATGAGCTTGCTCCTGAAGACCAAGAAATCACTGAGTGTTACCAAATGATGTTTCTTTAGGGTTGCTGGTATTATGAAAATAATCTCCTTTGAGGCATAGACTTTATATATTCCTGATACTAATGTGCCATGCAAATTCTCAAATGTATTCTAAAATTTTACTTTCTGTGACAGTTTTAGGAAGTACAGCAGTGCAAATTACAGAAAGTTCTTTTCAGTGAAATTTTTTTTTTTGGAGGAGTAGATCTGTTAATTTTTTATTCTTATTCTTAAAGGATTTATAGGCTTTCATATCTGTAGAGGGTTTACTTTTTTAAAGTTTTTAGGAATACAGTTTCTGTTTTCCCTGTTGGCATTTATGTGTAGTTTTATTAATATAAAATTAACAGAATTAGCAAATATGGTTTGTTCATTCAGTGTATAAGCTTGTCCTTGAGGAACTCACTTAGTAGGAGACAGAATTATAAAACAAATTAAGTACTGTTGAGATGTATTAGTTGGTCGAACATGTTTATAGCACAGAGGAGAGAGCTCCTTCTAGGTATCCCAGCATTTTGTCTAGAGTTTGGGGAATGAATAAAGGAGTGGTGTTTCTAGTAGAGCAGAAGAAGGGAGGCAGTGACAGAAGGAGGAGGTATTTGTAAGCACAGCAGATAATAGCATGTGTAAAGGCATAGAGATATGAAATAACATGGTATATTTGAAGAACTACAAACTGGTATTGATGAAGCTTTATGGAATGGTGGGAAATAAAGGCGAGCAGAGTCAAGGACACTGAAATTAAGAAGCTTTTTTCCTACTTTGTTAGGCCTTCCCTGGTCACCTAATCTAATATAGGCACTGGCCACTATAGCACATGGCATTTTGTCTTTTTTTTTGGTCTCTCTTTCTTATTTGGAATATAAGTATTATGAATGGCTTATTCGTAGCTCTACTGCAGTCCCTAGAACTATCCTATAAATATTTGAATGAATCGATGCCAGTGCTGAGGAGCTTAAGACTTGATTCTGTAGGTCAGTGCTTTTCAAAGTGTGTGTGTGCCTAATACCCACATCAGCTTATTAGACTTAGTGAATTAGATTCTCTGAGAGTAGTAAGGCTGAGAAATCTGTACTTTAATGAACTATTCAAGTGGTTTTTTTGTACACTAAAGTTTGAGAACCATTGCCATACTCAGTATGAGTCACTGAAATATTTTAAACTGTGAAATGAATTGGTAAATTACTTTGGCAGCAGGAAATAGCAAGGTCTCAATATGTCAGGATAGGAGGATGAGAGACTAGTCAAAAACTGTTGGAGCCAGTTTGGAGAACAGTTTGGCAGTTTCTAAAAAATTAAATATAACGTTTACGATACGACCCATGATTCTACTCCTGGAAACAGCCCAAGAGAAATGAAAACATATGCGCTTATAAAGACTATTCACAGCAACTAAAAACTGGAAACAATGCAAATGTCCATCTTCTGGTGAATGGGTAAGCAAAATGGTATATCATAAAATGGCATACTGCTCAGCCATAAAAAGGAACAAATTATTGACACATGGTACAACATAGATGAACCTCAGGAACATTACCTGAAGTGAAAGAATTCAGTCACAAAAGACAAATCTGTGGAGACGAAATGTAGATTTGTGATGGCCTGAGGTAGTTACCTAAAATTGGGTTTCTGTGGTGATTGCATAGCTCTGTAACTTTACTAAAAATCACTTAATTGTATGCTTAAAATGAGTGATTTTTTTTTTTTGTCATGTAAGTTGTACCTCATTAAAGCTTTTGGGGGAAAAAAGATGTTGGAGTTGTGCAGAGTTTTAATTACTATGAAGAGGGAATGGTATAAATCAAAATGTAAATTGGGGCAGGAGAGGAGGCTGTTGTGAAGGGAAGAAGAGTCAAAATTGGCTACTCATATGACTGATTTAATACTTAGTAGATGCTAATACTATCAGTAGAGGT
This sequence comes from Neogale vison, assembly GCF_020171115.1. Taxonomy (NCBI): domain Eukaryota; kingdom Metazoa; phylum Chordata; class Mammalia; order Carnivora; family Mustelidae; genus Neogale; species Neogale vison. The sequence continues at coordinate 125,970,305 of NC_058098.1, forward strand.
AGGGAATATCTCTATAGAGATAGGGATGAACAGGTTTTTTGTTGGGGAATGATAAACTAGTTAGCTTTAATTTGACCCATCTTATGATACCCAATTGGAGATACCAAATAGGCAGTTGGATATAGGGATCAGAAGCTCAAGAGGTGCTTGGGCTAAACATGTAGATTTAGGAATTATTATGTAATGATGATAGAAGCCGAAGGCATGAGTGATACTTCTTGGTAGAAGGTATAGATCAGAGTGAGAAGAAAAGGGATTCCAGAGACAACCCCAAGAAAGATCAATATTTAATGACCACACAGAAGAAACAAGTCTAGTGAAGGAAATTGAGATGGAGTGGTTACTCTTAGGAAGATCAGTGTAGGAAAACCAAACTTCCTGCAGTGTGGTTTGACAGGCACCTAATACCAGATGAAAACAGTTCAAGTGAATGAGGTTTAATGACCCAACAAACACTTATACATTCTAAGATGGCAGAAATAGTAACTTCGAAAAAATATTATCATTGTCTTACAGTCATAAGACTGTGTGACTTTGCAAATTAAGCCAAGTAAACATAGGGTTCCTTTGGGGATTAAGTGTTCCGTATGGCCTGCTGGGTTATTTCTTTTTGATTTTATATCTAGTTTCTTTCTCATCTTTAAACAAAAGATACTGTTTTCATCTGAATTACAAACTGTCCAGGTGTAATTAATGACTAAAACTTAGTTCTTTATTTCAGACTTTTTTTAAAACCATGTTGGTTTATGTAGCTGGGAATATTTAAATAGGTGTTGCTTATCTTTTGCCCGCAGGCTTATCAGTAACAGCAGAACAAATAAATCCTCATGGCACTGGAGCTCGGAAGACTGAAACTAGAGTTGAAGAGGCATTTCGGCACAAACAAAGAAATCCATTGGATGTCTGGCACAACTCTGCAAATAAATGTGCATGTGAGTGTTTGAGAACATGTTATCCAGTAGTGGGAAGAACTGAGAAGGATGCAGATTTTTTAGGAGTTGGGGACACAGACTAGGTGCTGCTGTGTTCTCACAGGTCTTCTCATCTTTTCTCTATCCAGAGGTGAAGAACTTGTGCGGTGGATAGAAGTATACTTCTCTAACTGTAGGGAAAGAGGGCCTGATTCAGGAGATATTTTTTTCTTTTCTTTTCTTTTTTTTTTAAGGTTTTATTTATTTATTTGACTGAGAGAGACAGAGAGGGAACACAAGCAGGGGGAGTGGGACAGGGAGAAGCAGACTTCCCACTGAGCAGGGAGCCCGATGTGGGGCTCGATCGCAGGACCCTGGGATCATGACCTGAGCCAAAGGTAGATGCTTAACAACTGAGCTACCCAGATACTCCTCTGTACAGCCTTTTAATAAATAAATAATTTGTACAGCCTTTTATTTATTTTTTTTTTTAAAGATTTTATTTATTTATTTGAGAGAGAGAGAGAGAGTGAGAGAGAGCATGAGCGAGGAGAAGGTCAGAGAGCGAAGCAGACTCCCCATGGAGCTGGGAGCCTGATGTGGGACTCGATCCTGGGACTCCAGGATCACGCCCTGAGCCGAAGGCAGTCGTCCAACCAACTGAGCCACCCAGGCGTCCCTGTACAGCCTTTTAAATCTAGTTTTGTTTAAGTGAGATGTATTTAGAAAGGGAAAATTCATTGTTCTAGGTTTTGTCACTTGTGCTCATTCATGCTGATTTATAAGATTTCTGAAAGACAAATGTTAACGAACACAGCACTTTCCTAATACAGTCCATATGTTTGCTGAAGATAGCCACTCTTGGAAGATACATGCTGTTCTGGTATAAAGGTGGTCATACTGTTGAAACTCTCAGTAAAGCTGGCCGTAATATGTTCTTTCACCAGTGGCATTGCATTTGAATGAATGAATCAGATTCTTTTTTCTTTTCTTTTTTTTTTTTAAGCTCTTTTCTCTGTGGTATTTGGCATTCATATGTGAGAAAATTTGAAGGACTTAGTGGTACATTTGGTTCCGTGAACTTGATTAAAGCTCTTTGGTGTAGTATCTTGGATCATGATCATGACCTGGATTATGTAATGTAGCACTCTAATTTTAACCTTGAAATCCTGTATATTCTCTGCACCTGATACAAATATTTACTAAAACCCATTGAAAATTAGCTTTAAGCAGTTTAAGTTCCTTTAAACATTTAAATGTTATTTTAATCTACAAATGTGAGTTTAGTTTTCTTTTACCAGTAGATGGCATATGTGACTCATCGTTTGCCTGTTTCACATTAATTTACTTGAGTTATAAATCTAAATATCCTTAAGATAGAGTTGCTTTCCTAAGGTTTTAGTTTTGGAAATAAGCTCGAAGAGGCTATAAAAATTGACTCTAAATATTGTGTCCCCATATTGGTTTTTCAGACAACGTGCTTCTGTAAAAGGAAGTAGTATATGAAAGATTAGTTCCATAAATGGATACTACTACCACATGTCAGGTGCTGTAGAGATACAGCAGTGCTTAAAATCCCCATTCTTGTGGAGCTTGTATGATTAATTTTTTTTATTTTACCATACCCACGATTAGAAATAATTATATAAAGAGGAGAAAAGTATCTCTAATTTGACCTTCTCTCAAATGAGAACATTTTCTTTGTTCTTAGCTGGGATGAAAGTGTTAGGAATAAACTTGCTTTGTTAGGCCTTCTAAGCCTTTACTTAGATCTGTGCCCACAGATCAAGTCATTGAGTTGGCTCTTGATTGAATAGAATTTAGCTGCTTCTTGCTGTAGAGTTAGATGGCTTAGTGAGGAAAGAAAGGGGAACTGTTTATGATTTGGTTGTGTTGCTGGAGAATAAGTGAGGTCACAGTGTTTGGAGTGATTGTCAGTAAAAACCTAACGGCTCTACCTTTTAGAGAAAGAGCAGGCTGAATTTTTTTTCACTTTTAATGTGGACTAGTTTTTCATACAGTTAATGGAATACTTAAAAATGCCCATCACTTTAGCTTTTATATACAGCTTTTAACGGTAAACTAGTAACAAATTTCTTCTCCAATTACCCTGTAAGTATAAATTATGAAAATAGAAATTAGCAGGGGAAATAGGAACGGAGAGATGATTCTCATGATTTGGTTTTGAAGACAAAATCTATTTTGAACCAAGTGACAAAATAACTTGAATTTGGGAAATCATTTCAGAACCTTTTGTAGATTTATTCTTAGATAAGAAAAAAAGTAATATTTATGACAGCATTTGTCAATTTCCTGTGAATACCTGGATGTCTCTAAAGAGACTCAGTAAGGATTAAAGTTGAAAGGATGAAAAATTTGTAAACACTTATATGGGGAATTAAAGGTTCCTGGGCCTGTTGTTACTGGAAGTACTCCTAAAACTCATGATGGTTTCTGGCATCTGGAAATGAATGTGGTCTTTTTTTTTTTTTTAAATTAGTATATACTGTATTATTTGTTTCAGGGTTACAGGTGTATGATTCATCAGTCTTACACAATTCACAGCACTCGCCATAGCACATACCCTCCCCAGTGTCTGAGGTGAATATAGTCTTTACAACTTCTGTAGGTCTTCCTTTTTACATCACTGACATTTTCAGTGGTTGTTAATGTTATTGCTGCCTTGATAGCGGAGGGCTTAACTTTTTTCCATATTTTCTTTTCTTTTAAATATTTTGTTTGTTTATTTGAAGGAGAGCAGAGGGAAGAGCAGAGGGAGAGGCACCAGCAGACCCCGTGTTGAGCGTAGAGCCCAACATGGGGCTCGATCTCAGGACCCTGAGATCATAACCTGAGCCAAAATCAGGAGTTGGACACTTAACTGAGACACCCAGGCACCCCCCTTTTTACATATTTTCGAATAACAACTGTGTAACCAGTTGATCTGCTTGGTGAACCATTTATAGCAGAGGAGGCTGACAGTTGTCTAACCAAATTGTCTACAAACTTTGTAGGGTTTCTGTCTACTACTGTAGTTTCTGTGGGTGATTCCTCCTCCGGAAGGAGAGTCAGTAGATAGTTATTTGTGGGAACACCTATAACAGTTCTGTCTTGATATAATGGATCATGTGTTCATTTTCTTCCATGGTTTAGGAGCTTTGGGGTGATTTTGCTGGCAAAGCACTCATTTTCTTGGTGGAAATCTGGGGCTGTGGCCCTCAATTTTCTAGGTAGCCTGGTAATGTAGTTGGTCATTCCCTACATATTATATGCTTGGCCCCAGGCTGTTAGGAATTAGGAATAGCTGTAAAGTAGAATCTAGGATAATAGAAAAAAATTAATGCTGGGTAAACTTATACTCCATTACAAAAAATTTTCATCCTTCAGAGTTCAACACTGACTTCATATTCATTCTCCTTGTAGGTTGTGAGGATTAGTCAGCTTGGATTTCAAGAGCTAAGTAGTGGGGCGCCTGGGTGGCTCAGTGGATTAAGCCTCTACCTTCAGCTCAGGTCGTGGTCTCGGGATCCTGGGGTCGAGCCCCGCATCGGGCTCTCTGCTCAGTGGGGAGCTTGCTTCCCCCTCTCTCTCTGCCTGCCTCTCTGCCTACTTGTGATCTCTCTCTCTGTCAAATAAATAAATAAATAAAATCTTTAAAAAAGAGGAAAAAAGAGCTAAGTAGTTCTTGTGTGTTAAACCAGTATGGGTTTACTTTCTTTTGGGTCTTAGTATAGTGAACATTTGTAAAACAAGTATTGCACTCCAAGTTCTATATACCTGTTTTCCTTCTCTCTAAAATAGTTCGAGTTCGAAGAAAATCGAGGCGGCGATCACAGTGGGGTAAAGGAATTATTAAGAAAAGGAAAGTCAATAATTTAAAAAAAGATGAAGAGGACACTAAATTTGCAGACTACGAGAACCATACAGAAGACAGGAAATTGCTAGAGAATGGAGAGTTTGAGGTAAGCACTGACTGCCATGAAGAAAATGGCGAAGAGACTGGAGATCTCTCTATGACCAATGACGAATCATCATGTGACATCATGGACATGGACCAAGGGCAGAGGCTTAACAATGGAGCGGGCACGAAGGAGAACTTTGCATCTACTGAAGAGGAAAGTTCCAATGAGTCTCTGCTCGTCAACAGCAGCGGTTCTCTAAATCCAGAACAAGCATCTAGGAAAGAGCCTTTCCTTAAAGGAAGCTGTCTAAATGGTGAGGCCTCCACTGACAGTTTTGAAGGAATACCAGTTCTGGAGTGTCAGAATGGCAAAGCTGAAGTAGTCTCTTTCTGTGGTAGTGGTGACAAATGTAGTTCTGAACAAAAGATTGTCCCAGAGGACCAGTCAAAAGAAAAACCAGAATCTTCGAATGAACATCATGGAGATGATCCTGAGAAACTAGACGCCCTGGAATGTAGCAGTAATGAGAAGTTAGAACCCAGCCCCGAAGTGGAGGTTAAAGATGCAGAATTGGATAAAGAAGGTAGAGCGAATATTTTTTTTAAGAATTGAAGTTTTAAATTCCAGAGTTAACTAATGGCATATTTTGTTTGGTCCCCAGTAGCACTGGTTGGTAAGCAGTTATACCCCTCTGAGAATCTGTTAAACTTTCATCTTTTTCCCTAGGAAAGTGTGCATATTCATGCCTAGTAAATGTTGGTGGGAATTTCAGAGGGTTATGGTCTAGAAAGTATCACTTTCCTGGCTGCTTACTCTTTTGCCTCCCACCTGATTATTATTTCTATCCGAAAGGATTTATGGATAAAGGCTGAGTAAGCCCACAGGTGTAAAGAAGATGGAATTCTAATAAGAATGATTGGGGTGGGGTAGGCTTGGCTGAGAAGAGTTGGATACTAGATACTCTATGGTATCCTATGCTCATGTACACTCAAGTTAAATTACCTCTCCTGTTTGTAATTTTCATGTGGCTTTGAGCTGGTAACTTAGGCTCTCCAGTCTTTTTTTCATCTTCTAAATTAAACTTCAGAGTGGTGTCACTGTAGGGATTAAATAAGTCATGTACATAAATCGCCTCTTTTTGTGCCTGGCACATACAGAGCTGTATTCATTCCAGGCATTCACTGTTAGTTGAATCTAAGGGATGCTGAGTCTAAGAGGCTCCACTGTTTTGTAAAACCAGTGGTATAAGAAGCAGGTGTACCTGTGCTGGCAGATCTGCCTTGTTCTTGCAGACTGAGAGCACCCTGCTAGCTCCCGCCTTCCTATGGCTATGTGATTCCTTTAAGCAGCAGCAGAACAGGGGGCCTGGGAATTTCTAGTCCTGCTTTGTTTATCATTCTTTAGCCCATAGTGGGATGGGGTAAATTAGGGACGCCTGGGTGGCTCAGTTGGTTGAGCGGCTGCCTTCGGCTCAGGTCATGATCCTGGCGTCCTGGGATCGAGTCCTGCATCGGGCTCCTTGCTCGGCGGGGAGCCTGCTTCTCCCTCTGCCTCTGCCTGCCATTCTGTCTGCCTGTGCTCGCTCTCCCCCCCCCTCTGATAAATAAATAAAATCTTTTAAAAAAAGAATCTAGCTTTAGCTTGGGATCAGGGCTATGTGGGAATAGTTTTTTGCTCCAACTTTTTTTTTTTTAATTTCTTTATTTGAGTGAGATTGAGAGAAAGCATGAGAAAGGCAGGGGTGGGGGGCAAAGGGAGAAGCAGACTCCCTGCCGAGCAGGGATCCCGATGTGTAGGACTCGATCCCAGGACTCCAGAATCCCAAGCCAAAGGCAGCTCCCCAACCAACTGGACTACCCAGGCACCCTGCTCCCAAGTTTTTGAGCCCTCTAGCAGTTGTAGGAAGTAGAAAGATACTTATTCAAAGTCTTAGAATTCTCTTGATGGATAAAGAATATGTGTGTATACTGGTCTTTTGTTTTTCTTTTTTTTTTTTTTTTTAAGATTTCATTTATTTGACAGAGAGAGAGTGCATAAGCAGGGGAATGGGAAAGGGAGAAGCAGGCTCCCTGCTGAGCAGGGAGCCCGATACTAGATGCCAAGTCTCTATCCTGGAACCCTGGGATTAGGACCTGAGCTGAAGGCAGACACTTAACCAACTGAGGCACCCAGGCACCCATGTTCTTAAATGCTACCTGTTGAGAATTTTTCTTTCTCTTCAATATTTAATAATAGAAGGTAGTTTTAAGGGGAGTATTTATTCTGATATTTATTTATTTTTGTGTGTTTATCATATGATAGAATTTAAAACGTGTTTTAAAGCTAGGGTTGAGTAACAGAATAGGGAGAAAGGGAGAGATCTTCCTGATGAAGCACTTTGGGTATAAGGTGAGGAGTCCTTTTTAATGTTCTTTCACTATGAGATTTTTAGTATGCTTGCAGAAAAGGTTTAAATTAATATTATGTTCAATTGGTTATCTAAAAACTTTATAAATTTGTTGTATAAAAGCTTTACCTGACATTTTCCCTTCTGTCAGAGCAGGGTTACCTAATGCAAGTTTTCAGTCTCCTGGATGTCCATGGATTTGGTAATGTGATACGGAAGGTCTTAACAAAACTCTTAGCATATGTTAATTGAACTGTAAATAAAAACTTTCACTCTAGAAGCTGTCTGAAATATAAAATATCTCTCCTACGTGGAGGTATATGTTTCCCAAGGCAATATTTTGGTTCTTTTACTGTTTATCTCTATAGCAAGCATTGATTGGAGGGAAATGTTTAAAGGCATGGGAGTAAGAGAACTAACACAGGAGGGAAGGGGAAGGTTCTCCGTAGTGTTCATGAGATGGGACAGGTCTGCTATAAGGTTTTGAAACAGGGATGCCTGGGTGGCTCAGTTGGTTAAGCGTCTGCCTTCAGCTCAAGTCATGATCTCAAGGCCCTGGGATCTAGTCCCGTATCTGGCTCCCTGCTGAGCAGGGAGCCTGCTTCTCCCTTTACCCTGCCAGTCTCCCTGTTTGTGTGCCTGTTCTCTCTCTGACAAATAAATAAATCTTTAAAAAAAACAAACAAACAAAGTTCAAACAGTTTGAGTTTGTCTTTGCATTCCGTCCCCCTTGGCTTTTTCTTAGAAATGCCTACCTACGGGATCACAAGTCTTATGACCTGTCTGCCCTCAGAGTATCTGGTGCTGTCAAATTATGCCCAGCCACCTCCAGATTTCTGGGGTGCTTTTTTTTTTCCCCCCCAGTGTAGCTTGTCTCAGTATGTTGTTGGGAGGAGAATAATTAGATTATGTGTAATTCAATCTGAGATAGGAAAGACCACCAGCCCTATTACTTTAAATGGGCTTATATTTTTATGGGAAAAAAAAAAAGTTAGAAACCAGATAAATTTCTAATAGAAATCTGACAGTGGGCACCTGGGTGGCTCAGTGGGTTAAAGCCTCTGCCTTCGGGTCAGGTCATAATCCCAGGGTCCTGGGATCCAGCCCCATATCAGGCTCTCTGCTCAGCGGGAGCCTGCTTCCTCCTTTCTCTCTGCCTGCCTCTCTGCCTGCTTATGATCTCTGTCAAATTAAAAAAAAAAAGAAATTTGGACAGTGTAAAAGAGAAAATAAATTTCAGTTAGTGTTGAAGTTTTTTTTTTGTTTCTTTTTGTTTTTAACTTGCAACAGTAATAGACCTGTAGACAGGTCGGCCTCACTTGGTGTGAGTATCTGCTTTTCTAGGTTGTTTCCCCTCTTCCAATTCTGAAAGCTCTAAATTTTAAGGTGATGGCTATCGTAAAAAGAGTAAAGACGATTTATAGGTTAGTGCTTAGAGGTGATGATTGCTTTCCTCTTCCTTTAAGTGGATATATTTATTATATGACACTCTAACATAACTTGACTTTCATAGTTGTGGTTTAACTTTCTTCAATTTGGGTTACTTATTTTTAAAATTATCATTTACAGGGATGCCTGGGTGGCTCAGTTGGTTAAGCCGCTGCCTTCGGCTCAGGTCATGATCTCAGGGTCCTGGGATGGAGTCCTGCATCGGGCTCCTTGCTCGGCAGGGAGCCTGCTTCTCTCACTGCCTCTGCCTGCCTCTCTGCCAGCTTGTGTGTACTTTCTCTCTCTCTGGCAAATAAAATCTTAAAAAAAAAAAAAATCATTTACAGCATATACTCTTATTCCAAAAAGTTTTGTGGTGGGTAGAAAAATTTATAGTTGCTTAAGCTTGGTTTTTCTTAACTTTTACTTGCTGCAGTGCTTTTTTTTTTTTTTTTTTCCAATTGTAGGTGCTTCTAAAGTAAAGAAATACCGTAAGTTAATTTTAGACCAGGCAAAAACAACAAGCCTGGAACTGGTTCCAGAAGAGCCATCTGAGCCTGTGCCGCCTCTTATAGTTGATCATGAGAGATTGAAGGTAAGCTTTGCTACTCCCAGTCAGTGTTAAATGAATGGAAAGAGATTTATTATGTTTGTAGGCAGTTGAGTAAAACTAGTTTTGATAATCTCTTACTTTACCTAGGAATACAAGTGCTTTAGGGCTTCTAGTAAAAAAAGATATGTGTGTTTTGAGGGGTTTAGAGAATGGTTTTGGGAATAAACTAATCCTTAGAATCTTCTAAATGTGTCGCTGTTATACCATAGCCTATGGTGTGTATTGGCGAGCCAATTGAATCCATCTGTTTCAGTGTGAAAATGAAACCAAACTTCATTTTATTCTCTTTTCTTCTAATTTTTCTTAGAAATTGCTTGATTTATTGGTAGATAAAAGCAACAATCTTGCAGTTGATCAACTTGAGAGATTATATTCTCTTCTTAGTCAGTGCATCTATCGTCATCGTAAAGATTATGACAAATCACAACTTATAGAGGTAAGTGCTCAGTTTATCCTTAGAATAAACAAATACGTGCTTTTACTTGTCCCAAAGGAAAAAAGAGGAAAACGTTTTTTTAGTATATATCTTTCACCAAGTAACTGAAGAATATTTTGAAGATTTAAGATTAGAAGCCTTGTGGAGTTACAGTCTGAAGAATAAATCCTTTCTGGATCATTTTGTCAGGACAGAAGTAATCTGGGATTCTTTGTTTATCAAAACAGCACTTCGTGGTTCTGGGTTAGCAGATACCTAGAATAGCATGTCACAGTTTTCTTATCCCTTCCTATTAGTGAGCATATCTGAGCATATGCTGAGCATTACTGAGCGTATCACTTTGTCCAGCTGCATGTGGGGATGGCCTCATAGTCCTTCCCACTGCTACCTAGGCAGCCACTGCTGATTAAAGGAGTGGCCTGAGCAGTGAGAGCTGTTTGCCGCCCCATTAATGATTAGAAAAGAACTTAAAAGTCGTCTCACTCATCAGATCTAGTCTTAGGAGATGGCCGCATGAAGGAGTGGTTGTCCTTTTGCTAGACACTTTAGATGTGAACCATTCCCTTTCTTTTTTGAAGGGTCTTACTTATTTGAGAGAGAGAGAGTGAGTGTGTGAATGGGTAGAGAGGAAGAGGGGGAGAATCTCAGGCAGACTCGGAGGTGAACGCAGAGCCCAGCAAAGGACTTGATCTCACAACCCTGAGATCATGAGCTGAGCTGAAACCAAGAGTTGGATGCTTAACTGACTGAGCCACCCAGGTGCCCTGAACTGTTCCGTTTCTAGAGAGCTCTGGGCCATAGTGAGTTCTTCCTTATAAATATCAGTTTATACCTGTTTATATAATTTACATAATTAAGCCGCACTTCTGCTTTTTGAGGTCATCTGGGCAAATGTAGACCCACTAAATGGCTAAGAGACTGAGTTAGACTCCCTATTCATTTGCCAGTTAGTTTGTTTATCTGGTGGACTGATTATTAAATACTTACTGATTGCCTGTAGTTCCAGATACTGTGCTAAATGTTTGGGCTATAAAGTCCCTGCTCTCAAGGAGCATTTCTAGTATATTAAAGGTTTATATGTAGAGGATATGATTATTTTTCATGTTCAATAAGGAATATTGGACTTGAATCAGAGGGAGAGAACATTTAAAAGTTATTTTCTAATCACATTTTTAGGAATTAACATTTTTATGAATCTATACTGTCATTATATAATATATAGAAATAATAAGAAAGCACAAATGAGAACATAAAAACACATCATCCACATCCCACAATCTAGAGGAAACTAGTCAGTGTTAATCTTATGGGATATCATCTATCCTTTAAAAATATCTAGATGTGTATAACATATGTATAAGTATGTGAATACATACTTAAAATTGGGATCAGATTGTACATTGTTTTATAATCTGACTTTTTTCCTTATTCAGTAACAATATGATGAAACATTTTTATTGGTTTAATAGGAGAACTTTTTGATCAGATGATAATCTAGCCTGTTGTACAGAGATGTGGAATATAATTTCAGCTGTTTAAAGGAGAAAAGAAAAACCAGATGTCTTAGATGTGTTGGACACTTGGCCATCTGAATGAAATGTGTAGGGTAGAGTTCTTGACCTTTTTTAAAAAAAATTCCTGAACTTGTTTATTTGCATGAGTTGACATTTGATTAGCTTGAATGGAATGAATACTCTTCAGCAGTGAAACATTTTTCTGTAGGGGACTTGGAACCCTGTAATCTAGGGGCCTATTTCAGGGAGGGAGGGAATCTGTAGCAGAATCACCAGTGAGTGACATTTCTTGTGGTGATGGCAGCAACAGTTTCTGCAAACCCCCCCACCCCCGCCCTTTTTGTTTTCAGCTCTGATTAGAGTGAATAGCAGTGGGAACAGGTGCCTTCTACTTCAAGTTTTACTATACTGAGTACATTTATTTTGCTTTGAGAGAACATGAATAAAGGATAGGCTGACTCTGGAGTGAGGCTACCTATACTTAAATTCTGATTTTGTTGTTTATTAGCTGACAAATTACTTATCTATATAAATTTCTTGGTACGATATCGGGCATAATAAGTACTCATTGAGTGTTACTAGCATCACCGTCATTAGTCTAAGTATCAAATAGGAGGCATTTGGAAGCATCTAGGGCAGATAGTCTTATAGAGCAGCTATGCTATTATAATCAGAAAATACTTAAAGCTTAACCTGTATCTAAAATTCTTTCTCTAAAAAAGTTAAAGTGAATTTTCCCTTAATAATTTTGTCTTTTCTATATTAGATAACATGCACTTTTTTTCCCCTTGTAGGAGATGGAAAGAACAGTTCATATGTTTGAGACATTCCTATGAACTTTTCAAGATGAGTGGTTTATCCTCTCCCATCTGCTCCTGACAGAGCAGTCTTCTGAGCCATTCAATTTCAAATTGCACCAATTATGTGCAGAGCCTTGGTGTAAAGTGCTCTCTCACTCATTCTTTCTCTCTGTTGAATTTGGTGCTATTGTCTCAGGTACCTGAAACCAACCAGCCTACAAGAACCAAACAGAACTTCAGAAACATGTTGTATTTTCCACAAATAAAAAATACAACCCCACAGATTGGAGATTTTGGTGCTACAGAAACTGCTCTCTCTTCTGCTCCTCTTTCCGTGCACTCTCTTTTGGAGACTCTCTCTCTTAGGGAGCAGACCAGCAAACAGGAGGAAACTGGATGGGGCAGTTCTAACTGTGTTGAATTGTTTAAACAGTGGGCAACCTGTTTTGTTTCCTTTTTTTGTTCTGTTTTGTTTTCTTTCTCCTTTCTACTCCTTTTAGCATATTTGTTTTTATTTGTTCCTCTGGGTAATGGACTGAAACCTGTTTTAGAGTTGGCTATGGTGTATTCTGGTGGGAAACTGAAGAAACTGGATGAAATTAGATTAGGCTCTTTAGAACTGCCTTTAATGTGCCTTTTAATTCATTTGAGAAAGATAAGGCTAAACAAAGGAATGGGCTTGTTTGTAGCAAATGAATTAGAATGTCTCTTTGGTCACAACCTTGAAAATAAGTTTTGATACTCTGTGTCATTAAGAGGCAACCAGTGTTTTGGTATAAAATGCTTATCTTGTTTTCCAAACTCAAATCAAGACATTAAGCCACATGATATATTAAAATGGTTAAGTTTTCCTGTATGGTCTGTTTCTGTTTAAGAAACACATAATAAAACAACAACAACAAATAATAACACAGTCCACCAAAAAACTTACCAACTTTACAGTATTGCTGACAATGATGACCAGATATTAGATAGATGGCGACATTCTTTTCCTCTCTCAGTGGCAATTTAATAGTTATTCATGTTTGAGTTCCCAGAGAAGAATGATTTCATGTATAGTAAATTGTTAACTGTTTTGTTTTAAAGCCAGGACTTGCCAATGGACAGAATAGAGGAATTTGTCAGAAACTCCATAAATTCATTTTCTTTATGCATAGTTACAGGTGAGCTTTGGTATGGTTCTTGAATAACAGTATTAATGTTTAAATCCCTTGCCATAAGCTTACCTTCACAATTGTTCGTTTTGATTGGAACCCATTCTGGATCTTGTTGAGTGATTTCTGTGAATTGTACTTACCTAAAATTAATTATGGGTTACTAGTTTTACAAAAACTTTCTACAAATTTGGAGACACAGTGTAGGCAGTTGCAAAGAGGCAAAGGGAGTGCAGTGACATTTTTTATCAGATGATTTTTAAACAAAAAAAGTAGGAAATTTTGACAAGTTGGCTTGATATCTTCATTCATTATAGCCGTTAGCTGCAGGTGTGTCTTTCCAATATATGCAACACATGTAGTTTGGGTTTTAATTAGAGCAAATGGTCTTGGACTACTGCAGAGATACTGAGCTACCTCAGCTTTTTGTATTTTAGTTACCAATAGTGTTTACAGAGTCCTGTAATCACTTTGCCACCGTTTACATGCTGAAGCTAAGGTACTTGTCTCCTTGTCCCTGGCTGTTTGTAGTGTGTTTGTCGCCAGCGCAGAGCACACACTTTGGCCGTAGGCTACTGCAGTAATCTTAAGTGCTTCTTTGCATTGACATTTTGCGCCTTCTAATTATAGCTTAATTTTTTTTAAATGCCACTTTTTTTCTTTATACCTAGTCTATGAAGTTTTCATAATACTCAGTTAGTCATATAATTCAAGATGCTACCCATGTAGACACACTGTATTTTTAAGGTGGGCAAGTGCGATTAACGATGAACCATTTTAAAGGGGAGGTTATTTGAAACCTCTAATTTGATTATTGGGAGGATTTTCATGCTTTCTTTAGTATTTATTACCATCATACCAGTTCAGACTATTTTACTGTCTAATACATTAGCATTTTGTATTTTGATGGAAATTGTTACAGAATTTAAAGATTTGATGAAATAAGATGTAGCAGATTTTTTGTAGCAAGTTTCTGCTAAAAGGGTTTTTTGCAAGTCTCAGGTTCTTGCTGCACTATTTTTTTTTAAATATTTATTCCAGTTACTCTTATTCAGAAGCATTCTGTTCAAGTAACAGCAGCACTTGTGAAAGGAAAAAAAACCGCACATGTTCTTAGTAGGTTACTAAATTTGTACCAGTTAATTAAGATTTTAGCCATCAGTGGGTTTGACAAGGGAAATTTATTTATGTTCAGCATTAAAATGCTTCCAAAAGATCAAGTTTTTTTTATTTTAACCTTTATATAGATGGAGAAATAGGAGGCAACCTCAGTATGATAGGAACTGCCACTTTGAACAGTTTAGGTCTTAAAGAGAAAGCCAATCTAATGCCAAGGGGAGAGAAATTCGCTGAAATTATATCAACTCCTCCACTCCCCTTACCCTGCCCCCACAAAAAAAAAAAAACAAAAAAAAACAAAAAAAAAACCAACAAAAAAAAAACCCACATACCAGTTGTGCTTACTTTACAGATATCTGGTGGTTCTCTAGTTTAAAGCAGCTTGTGAAATTATCCAAGTGGACTCAGTTTTGTTTACCTTTCTGTAAGTTCTTAATTTTTGCTGTATAGCATTGGCAAAAATATGTACAAATTGACCTCTGTTCTTATTTCCTATTGTGAGCATTATAAATGATAGCTCCTATGTAAAACTTTGCTCTCAGATCAGTAAAATATGTATCACAGCACAGCCCAACAATAGTTAATGCTCAGCTGTGGGGACCATGGGAGCTTTTTGAAGATGGAACCGCACTAGGGTGGAAACTGATGGCTGTGGAGTTAATTGTGTTTTGAGCTTGAATCTCACCTGTGATTAATTTTGTTTTGTTTTATGTCCTTTCATGACTTGATTTTTCTCATATGCCAATGTATTTGTAGGTTTACTGGATTTTATTTTTAGGGAGTGGGGTGGTAATATCTTCCCATTTTTTGATTAAGTTGGTTCAGCTATGGTGCTATTCAGTAGGTATCTTCGGTGTCAGGTCCCGTAGCTGAATGCCATTGTTATTATAATTATAATTTGTAATCACATTGTAAGCTTGAATTTGGACTTGTACCTGCATCTTTTGTATTTTGTACATTCAGTTATTTAGATTTTGGGAGTCCTTTTTGGTTTCAGTCATGTATGTCTACTTTGTAGATTAAGTAGACTTCATCAACTATGGTCTGTTTTGGGTTTATAGTTTAATTTAGAATTGTGTTAAATTGATGTTTTGCATTTGACTTTATTTTACATTAGTTTGAAGTAAATTATTTAATTTTTGATTCTGGAATTTTGAACATTTACTGTAATTTGTAATATAACTGCTGTGAAATACTTGAATAAAGATGACAAGAAAAACCTGTCTGTCTTTAGCCTGATGATGATGGCTGTTGGCTGCACATGCAGCGCCGCTCCGTAGCTCAGCTCTTGTGCTGCGCGGTTCGGGCATTTGATGTTTATTTACCTAGCTGTGTTCGAGGGACGAGGCAAGCATAGGGTCCCCTTACTGCTCTGCCATCTTAATTCCCCTGGTCGGCAGGTTGATGTTCGTTAAGCACCCACCAAAATCTGGTTACAGCGTTCTTTTAGATTTTAGTAGCCCTCTGTATTTTTTACCTAGAAGTTTTTCAACATGTTGAGGAAATGTGGTTTTAATTTCAGTGGAAGACTGTCTAAAATGTGTTCTATAAAAGCAAATAGATTACTTCTGACAATTGTTTTTCTATTTGGAAGACTGCTACAGTAACAATCAGGTACTTTGTTAACTTACTATACAGAGTTTTTCTCTTTGATCAGGTAGTTACCAGCATACTTTGAATAGAACATAGAGTTGAAATATGGAGAAAGATTTCATACCAAAATTTTGAGGGGCTTGTTGCTTCATGGGAGTAGAATGTTCTTGGCTTTAGATTGCCCATGTTTCTGCTGTCTACCTTGAGATACCTTTTCATGTCCTGAGATTAGTATGCTCCTCCTACTCAGCAGAAGTTCTTGCGATGCCTGGGTGGCTTAGTCGGTAAGCATCTGCCTTCAGCTCAGGTCATGATCCCAGGGTCCTGGGATTGAGCCCCGAATCGGGCTCCCTGCTCTACAGGCAGTCTGCTTCTCCCTCTCCCTTTGCCTGCCTCTCTGCCTGCTTGTGCTCTCTCTCTCTTTTTTTCTCTCTCTCTGTCAAATAAATAAAATAAAATTAAAAAATAGAAGTTCTTAATTTTCATTTTAAAAAAAATCATACTAAAGAGGAACTGGTTGAATTTGAGTAAGACTTTGTTTTTATTGATTTTGCGTATTAATTTTTACTTTAAATTGTCTTTATATCAGAAGACTGGTAATAATAAACCTGGGAAACATTTTTAAAAACATTGTAGTCAAAAGTTATTTATAAGCACATTTGAGTCTTTTTAAAAAGATTTTATTTATTTATTTAAGACAGAGGGAGAGAGAAAGAACACAAGCCTGGATGAGGGGGGCACTGAGGGCGAAACAGACACCCCACTGATCAGAGGGCCTGATGCAGGCCTCGATCCCAGACGCTTGGGATCATGACCCGAGTCAAAGGTAGGTGCTTAACCCAGCAGCCACCCAGGCGTGCCCTGCATTTGAGCCTTAATGAAGTTTGTGGAGGTCTGGAGAGAAGTTGGGTTTATTTATCCAGTTTTAATTCACATTGGACTCAAAACTACAGTAAAGTAAGATACTAATCATTTAAATATCTGTTTCATTTATTGCTATTCCCTAACACCTGCATAGTTATCTGTTGGCAGTCTTTTTTTTTTTTTTAAGATTTTATTTATATGAGAGGGCAAGAGCCAGAGAACAAGAGCGGATGACAGCACAAGCAGGGTGAAGGGCAGAGGAAGAAACAGCCTCCCTGCTGAGCAGGAGCCCAAAGCAGGGCTCCATCCCAGGACTGCTGGATCATGACCTGAGCCAAAGGCAGATGCTTAACTGACTGAGCCACCAAGGCACCCCTTTTGGCTATCCTTTATATATAAGTTCCCTCTCTTACCTGCACAGTCTTGTCTCTCTCTCTCTCTCTCTTTTTTTAAAAAAGATTTTATTTATTTATTTGACAGAGATCACAAGTAGGCAGAGAGGCAGGCAGAGAGAGAGAGGAGGAAGCAGGCTCTCTGCTGAGCAGGCTCTCTGCAGAGAGCCTGATATGGGGCTCGATCCCAGGACCCTGGGATCATGACCTGAGCTGAAGGCAGAGGCTTTAACCCACTGAGCCACCCAGGCGCCCCACAGTCTTGTCTCTTATGTCCTAGGTACTATGCTAGACACATTATCTTTCAGTAGCTCGTAGTTCACTAGGGGAGGCTGGTGGGTATACCAGTAGTGGTGATCAGTGGGATAAGGGTTATAACAGAAGGAACATGGTGGTGTTCAGAGTTATAAGAAGGGGACCAATTAATTTTGTTTAGGAGTGGGGAAAAAGAAACTCTTCCCAGAGAGAGTTGCCATTTTATTTGCCCTTTGTTCCTCTCTGGCTCTTCTAGAGTGTAGCCCCGCTTTACCAAAACCTTTTCGTTTTCTTGGAACCTTCATATTACATCATATCATCACTTTATTCATACCACTCACCATGGAATATCTTCATTTTCAACTACTGAAATCTTGCTTATATTTCAGGGCTGGGCTGATTCTCCACCAATACATCTCCCTTACTGTATCTATCTTTCTCAGAACTTGGCTGTATTTTGTAGTGCATCGCATAGTGAATTACTAATGCTAGGCAAAACAGTAATGTAGTCATGTGGGAAAGGAAGTATCACATTTTTTTCTGCATTCTCTGTAGGAATTTAAAACAATGCTGGGCTTGGGACACCTGGGTGGCTCAGTGGGTTAAGCCTCTGCCTTCAGCTAAGGTCATGGACTCAGGGTCGGTCTCAGGGTCCTGGGATCGAGTCTCACATTGGGCTCTCTGCTTGGCAGGGAGCCTGCCTCCCCCTCTCTCGGCCTGCCTCTCTGTCTACTTGTGATCTCTCTCTCAAATAAAATCTTTAAAACAAAACAAAAGCAATGCTGGACTTATAGTAGATGCTTATTTCTTTTGGTTTAATTGACATAGCTGAAATTTACTTAAATCATCCTTTCATTGATTCAGCAGGTTTATAGTGGGTATCTACAGTGTGCCAAGCACTGTTGCAGGTGCTGGAAATAAAGCAGGAAACAAAGCGGAAAAGGTCCCTGTCTTCATGGAGCTTATTACTTAAATTCTTTTAGCTATAGTGTGCCAGATTTCTGTCATGGTTGGTCAGGTTCAAGTTATTTTTTAAGAAATGTTCTTCTGTCTATAAACATTGAATGAAGAGGTTTTTTATTAAAATTTTGCCAAGAACTATTTCTTTTCTTCTATTTCCCATCTTAGTGAATAGAACCATATCCATCAAAGTTCCAAAACCTGTCATCCTAAATTTTATCTTCTTCATGGTGCATCTCATTCTAATCATGCAGCATGTTCTGTTGATTTTTATCCCGCTAAAATGTCTCCTGTCCATCACACTTTCTTCATCATATTGCAGCTGACTTAATCTGGGCATGAATCCTTTTGTCTGAACTACTACAGTAGTCACCAATTTGAGAGAATATAAAGTTGGGCAAAGACATAGTATCTGTTTTCAAAATTTTAAAATATATTTTATTTTTATATTTATATATATTTTATATATTTTGTTATATTTTATATATCACATATTTATATATAAAATTTTATTTTTATAAAATATAAAATTATAAATTATATTTTATATTATAAAATATAAAATTATAATTTTATAATATAATTTAACATCCTTACATCAGGCACTAGGGACTGTCCTGAGTGCTTTACAAATACAAATACACACTTAATCTTTTGAGAACCTTATGAGCTATGTGTTACTATTATTCCCATCTTACAGGCAGGTAGGGGCATAAAGTAGTTTGTCTGAGGTCACACAGCCGGGATCCAAATGCAGTCAGTCGGGCTCCAAGAGTTGATACTCTTAATTGCTGTGCCTCATCGCTTTCTGTTGGGGTAGAGAAACATGCAAACGTATTTCAGCGTACTGTGTATGGCACGTGTTAACGACTGAGTTAGCCATAAGGTCCAATGGGTGTACAGAGGCGGAGCACGAGCCCACCCTCCTCAAAGCCTTCCTAAAAAAACTGACACCTGAGCTGGGGCATCCAGATGGGAAGGTTTTCTAGGCAAGGAACGACAGAAGCATCTACTGAAGAGTAAAATAGCGTGACAGCTGCAGGGGAGAGTACAAGCAGTTCCTAATCACCAAAGGTCAACATTTACTTAACACATTTATTTGAGCAACGCCACTTGCCAAGCACAGTTCTTGGTATGAGAGTTAAAGCTGAGGCCAGGACAGCAAGGTCCTGGTTCTCTTGGAGTACAATGTAGTAGGCAGAGGGCAAACAAGATGTTACCTAATGGTGGGCCAGTGCTTGTGGGATCACACGGTAGTAGTAATCGCAGTGGCAAACATCTAAGAGATCGGTACCGTTTCAAGGATTAACCATTCATTATCATAGCATCTGTGAGCTAAGGCCTGTGGTTGATTCCACGTAACAGAAGGGGATACTGAAATACAGAATTGGTTGAGCCATTACCTGATGCCTTACCCGAGGATACTACACAGCTAATGAATTAGCTGGGATTCCTACTTGTGTGGTTTCAGAGCTTGGATTCTTAACTGCTCTGTCATTGAGGTGAATGATACATGCACTTGCTCTTATTCAGGTTTTTTAAACTGTAGAGTCCTACAGAGACTGGTACAACATGCATGTTCCCATCGTCCAGAATTAAATGTTAACAGCTTATCACAATTGTTGTAGTTCTTATTCATGTAATTTAAAATTTTTTTTATTTTAAAATTATTTTTTAAAAGATTTTACTTACTCATTTGAGGGAGAGAGAGCACAAGCAGTATGGGGGGAGAGGAAGCAGACTCCCCACTGAACAGGGAGCCCGCCACCGTGAGGCTTGATCCCAGGCCCCCCGGGATCCTGACCGGAGCCAAAGGCAGAGACTTAACTGAGCCACCCAGGCACCCCTATAGTTCTCTTTTTTAAGAACAAAATTCTAGATAAATTGATGTCCCTTTCCTACCGCTGCCCAGTCACATTCTTTTTCTTCCTCAGAGGGAGCCATTCTGATGACTTTGATGAACATCTTCCCTGTCTGTTTTTAACTCATTATTTGAGAAGGTAATTATTTGAGAAGGGTGCTGAAGCCAGAGTGAGTCTGAATCCTAGTTGGTCTCTTCTCGGCTGTGTGACAGGAAGCAAGTGACTTCACCTCCCTGTACATCAGTGTTTATCTGTAGGGAGGGGGTAATGATAGCCCCAGGCCTGTGGTAGGTATTGTGAGGGTTATGCATTTGGATCAACAAACACATTGTAATGACCTTAGAATAGTCCCAGGCACATGACCTGTTTAATATGTTTTAATCATTACTACTATAATTATTACTGTTTGTGTCCATCAAAATGGTTTGGGTTATTTTTTTAATGTACATAAATGGAATTATTTTACATCTTTAAAATTTTTAATTTGAAATTCATGAATGTGGTTTAAAGAATTATCAGGCTTGTTACAAAAATTAGTTATCTCCTGATTGCCTCCTCCCTCCCTTTCTCCCAGCAAAAAAGGAATATTCTCCCAGAGCCAGTTGTTTTCAACATCCTTAACTAATTATTTAAGGATGCATCTCTGTATTTCTAAATAGTGTTCTTATGTGACTATACTTTCCAATTTTTGCCTATATCTTGATTTCCCCTCATGGAAGAGAATAGTCGCAACTGTCCCCCGTGCACCTCCACATTTCTGTTGTCTCATCTTCCCAGTTAGTTTTCACTGTTGTTACATCATTATTCAGTCTTTACATGACTGTGACTATGTAAAAACTCTTGATAGCTGAGATATTTAGGATGCTATGGTTAGTTTCCTGTACACTTTTTTGTTAATTATAGTCTTTGCTGTTATTTGCCTAGTTTTCTTTTTTCTTTTTTTTTTTCCAATTTATTTATTTTCAGAAAAACAGTATTCATTATTTTTTCACCACACCCAGTGCTCCATGCAAGCTGTGCCCTCCACAATACCCACCACCTAGTATCCCAACCTCCCACCCCCCCCGCCACTTCAAACCCCTCAGATTGTTTTTCAGAGTCCATAGTCTCTCATGGTTCATCTCCCCTTCCAATTTACCCAAAAGCACATACCCTCCCGAATGTCCATAACCCTACCCCCCTTCTCCCAACCCCCCTCCCCCCAGCAACCCACAGTTTGTTTCGTGAGATTAAGAGTCACTTATGGTTTGTCTCCCTCCCTATCCCATCTTGTTTCATGGATTCTTCTCCTACCCACTTAAGCCCCCATGTTGCATCACCACTCCCTCATATCAGGGAGATCATATGATAGTTGTCTTTCTCCGCTTGACTTATTTCGCTAAGCATGATACGCTCTAGTTCCATCCATGTTGTCGCAAATGGCAAGATTTCGTTTCTTTTGATGGCTGCATAGTATTCCATTGTGTATATATACCACATCTTCTTGATCCATTCATCTGTTGATGGACATCTAGGTTCTTTCCATAGTTTGGCTATTGTGGACATTGCTGCTATAAACATTCGGGTGCACGTGCCCCTTTGGATCACTACGTTTGTATCTTTAGGGTAAATTCCCAGTAGTGCAATTGCTGGGTCATAGGGCAGTTCTATTTTCAACATTTTGAGGAACCTCCATGCTGTCCAGAGTGGTTGCACCAGCTTGCATTCCCACCAACAGTGTAGGAGGGTTCCCCTTTCTCCGCATCCTCGCCAGCATCTGTCATTTCCTGACTTGTTGATTTTAGCCATTCTGACTGGTGTGAGGTGATATCTCATTGTGGTTTTGATTTGTATTTCCCTGATGCCGAGTGATATGGAGCACTTTTTCATGTGTCTGTTGGCCATCTGGATGTCTTCTTTGCAGAAGTGTCTGTTCATGTCCTCTGCCCATTTCTTGATTGGATTATTTGTTCTTTGGGTGTTGAGTTTGTTAAGTTCTTTATAGATTTTGGACACTAGTCCTTTATCTGATATGTCGTTTGCAAATATCTTCTCCCATTCTGTCAGTTGTCTTTTGGTTTTGTTAACTGTTTCCTTTGCTGTGCAAAAGCTTTTGATTTTGATGAAATCCCAAAAGTTCATTTTTGCCCTTGCTTCCCTTGCCTTTGGCGATGTTCCTAGGAAGATGTTGCTGCGGCTGAGGTCGAAGAGGTTGCCTAGTTTTCAATTAACTAGTTTGCCCCTAAGTGTATCCCCAGCCATCCCGCTCTTATCTTCAGACATACAGGCATTCTAGCATTTCATCATCTTGAGAAAGTTTCTTCTGGAACATTCTAACCTTTCTCATTGGTATGTTGAAGGTCTTACATAACTATTTTTCTGGGTTCTCCCTTCACTCCACTCCTTCACCTTTCTCTACTGACATTTGTATCCTGTGTTGGTGGTAAGTGGTCTAGTGCTATTCTGATTCCTTTTTTTTTTTTAAGATGTATTTATTTATTTTAGAAAGCACAAGCAGGGGAGAGGGGGAGGGAGAGAGAACCTGAAACAGATCCCCTCACTGAGCATGGGGCCCCCTCTAACCCCAAGATCATGACCTGAGTCAAAACCAAGAGCGGTACACTCAACTGACTAAGCCACCCAGACTCTCCTATTCTGATTCTTGATGTGTTCTCTTGATTTTGTTTTCCTTTCTTAAAGCTTTGAGATTCTTCATTTTTACCCTGATGTTCTAGAATGCCCCAGAAATGTCTGGATGGGTGTCTTGTGCTAGTGGGCCTCGCTGCTCTGAAAATTCATGTCCTTCAGTTATGAGAAATTTTCTGGAGTTATTTCTTTATGATTTGTTCACCTAGTTTTGTTTTTGTTGTTGTATTGTTACTGTTCTGATTCTTCATTTCTAGAATCACAGTTCTTCAGATATTGACCTTCCTAGACCATTCTCTAAATTCTATTTCCTTCCCAGTTTTACTTGTGTATTTAATTTTTTCAGAGCTATTGTTTTCTTGATTTTTTAAAAAAGATTTTATTTATTTATTTGACAGAGACACAGTGAGAGAGGAAAACAAGCGAGTGGGAGAGGGAGAAGCAGGCTCCCCACTGAGCAGGGAGCCCAATGCAGGGCTTGATTCCAGGAGCCTGGGATCATGACCTGAGCCAAAGGATGTAAAGTCGGTTAGTCTCTCTTGAGGATATTAATAATTACTTTTTCTTTCTTGGTTTTTCTTCTTCCTGCAGAGACACTTTTCCCTCCAAGTTGCTTTTCCCATTTATTTTGGCTCCTGTTTAATATTGTAGCTTTTTCGTAAATGCTCAGTAATTCTTTGCTATCTGCTCATATTGAAGAGTGGAGGACTAAAAAGCTACTTTCATAGCATTGTGTGAGAATATCCAGATGGGAGAGTAGCAGAGCCTTCTCTGGAAGATACCATGAGCCCACCATGGAAAAAAGCTAAAGATAGTCACGCTGGGGATTCCCTGAGGAGGCTATGCAGCCAGATCACCTGACAAAGTTGTATAGATTGGAAATGATGAACACGAAGTCAAATAAATATTGGCTACCTCAATATCATTCTCTGTTCTTTTAAGAACTGACCCTGAAATTTTGCAGTTTGCTTGGTTATCCCAGTTGAAGTTTCTTAGTGGGAATGCCTTTGTTTTTAGATTATTTTTAAGAATCAAGTTTGAGATTTTTGAAACACACACACACGTATTCCTTTAGTTTGCTCTCAGCTTTGCCTTCTTAATCTCATTTTCCTTTTATTAGGCCAATGTATTAGATCCAAGAACTCAAAAGGAATGACAGTGTTCTTTGGAAGATTTTGCACTGATGGCTTTTACCCTTTTAGGAGCGACAGTTGTCTTTAGAGCACTTGGAGGTGATGGAGTCAGGTTTTCTTTTCACTTTGACTTCTATTAATGCCACCTATTTTCCCGACAGCCCCTCTTGTTCCAGAAACAGAAATGATTGGTCTGTGTAAGACCACTTCGATTAATGGGCCTACTGTTAATGGTTAATATGGCAAATCTGAAAGACCACATACCAAAAGACTAAAGACTCTGCTTTTCTTATGATAATTTCTATTTCTTTCTGAAATTCTGGGTATCTAGAATTTTTTCAGGTTAGTGTTTTAATTAGCAGAAGAAGGATAGCTTCAGGGAAAGAAGTCCTATACTAGCTAATCCTTTTGTACTTGTTCCTGATGACCTTCAAGCCAAGAAAGATGAAGGAAGACTGGACTGAAGGTAAAAAAGGTGAGTAAAGCAGAAAAAAGTTTGGTTTTATTCTTATATATGTAAAGTAATGTGTTTTGTAAGTTAACAAAAAGTTACCTTGGCCTTATCCCTACTGCTCATCCTACTGGAGATATGGACGTTAGGAGTGTGGGTGTCCATAGCAACATTAAAAAAAATAATTATAAAAGTAAACTCTAGGCCCAGTGTGGGGCTCATTGACCCAGGGATTAAGAGTGCCATACTCTACCAAGGGAGCCAGCCAGGCACCCCCATGGCAACAGTTTTTTAAAATTAACATTTATTAGAGAGTGCACGATGGGGAGGGGCAGAGGGAGAGGGAGAGAATCCCAAGCAGACCCCTTGCTAAGTGCTGAGCCTCACTCCAAGATCACGACCTGAGCTGAAACTGAGTCCGTCACTCAACTGACTATACTACCCAGGTGTCCTGACAGCATTGTTTTTTAATGTCAACAGCTGCATTGTGGGGTAATTGCTAATAAGTTGCAACATTGCTAATAAGTAATGTAATTGCTAATAAGTCCAACATTTTAATGAGTTGTAATGGTTTTGGGAGGTAGGGGTCAAAAAGTTGTTTTGGGGGCTGAGTAGACTGGAACTAAAAATTTATTATATGAGAAAGTATGATGTGTAGGTAGTTTGGGGTCTTGTTGTGGAGGACCAGGCCAAAAAATGTATTTGTACTTTATCATGTGGCAGTCCTGAAATGTTTTTGAACAGCACCAGGACATGATGAAAATGAAATTTTGGAAGTATTGATTTGCCAGGAATATGGAAAATAACTACTCCTTTCAACAAGGTATATTGACTACCTACCTTTTGCTATAAGTATGTGCCAGGCACTGAAGTTACAAAGATAAGTAAAATAGTCCTTGCCTTTGGAAATAACTACTCAGAAGAAGAAGATATATTAAGAGATTTTTTTTTTAATTTAAGTAAGTACAATGATAATGGTGTAGCAGAGGTGCTATCAGAGCACAGAGGAAGGAACTTAACCCACCTAGGAATTCGTGAGTGGGTTTTCTGGTGGATGTGATAACAGCATCTCAAAAAATGAAGGAATGTAGTAAAAAAACTGGGGAAGAACATTCCAGGCAGAGGGAACAGTATAACAAAGGCATAGAAACAGAGGTAAACATGTTTCCTTCTTTTCTCTTTCTTTCTTTCTTTTGATTTTATTTAGTTGACGAGAGAGAGAAAGACAGAGTGAGCAACAGGCAGAGGGAGAGGGAGAAGCAGGCTGTCCAAGTCCGATGCAGGGCTTGATTCCATGACCCTGGGACCATGACCTGAGCCCAAAACAGATGCCGAATTACTGAGCCACCCTGGCACTCAAATATATTAATTTCATACAACCATGGGCACTTCTGGTTTGCTGTATTCTGAAGCTAAGTGAAGAGAAGAACAGTGTTTGAAGTTAGCAAGGACTTGGCATGCCTTTCTTGCATTCAAGGTGAGAGGTGCTGCAGGCCTGAATGAGAGAGTTGTGGTAAGGAGGGTTTCTTCTAGAAAATGTAGGGGTAAAATCACTAGAACTAAGTGATTGGATTTCAGGGACAAGGATAAAGGAAGAGCCTCGAATTGCTCTTCGATTTCTGCCTGGGTAATCAGGTAGATTAGTAGCACCATTAACTGAGACTGGATGAGAGAGTAGCAGATCCGGAGTGAATGCAGTATGGGAGATGTTGACTCCAGGCCCGGCAGAGATTTATTTAAATATATCCGAAGCATGGGAGACTTCAGAGCTAGGGACTCTTTGGGGTTAGCTGCTGTAGGTGCATTGCAACCACAAATGTACATCAGATGTAGGTGGTTCTTCGAAGCAGAAAGAAAACGGTACATAGAGGAGCGGTAACGTTTGAGCAGCGGTAGAGGATGTCTTACAAAGGAGACTGATCGTAATTGCTCCGAAGCAGGACAGCCAAGGGCTAAATCACAGAACTCAAGGAAGAGAGAGTTTATGTTTGAAATGAGCTCAATAGCAAATGTTCCAGTGGAGGCTAATTAAATATGTACTAACACCTCGCCAGTAGATACGACAATTTGGCGATCTTTGTTGGTCTCAGGAAAAAGGGAAGGAGAGAGAGCGTCACTAGAGAGATGCACGGGGGTGAGAAAAGGATTCTGGTACAAGTGGGGCAATGACTGAGCAGGTTTATATAGTGAAGGAGATAGCAGCTAACACTTACTGTGTTAGCTATGAAGTAGCTAACCTATAGCTACCCTATGAAGTAGACCCTGCTCTCCTCATTTTACTTGAGGAGAGTTTACCACAGAGAGATTGTTACATGGTTGACAACTGGTCAAAGAGCAGAATGAGAATTTGAACACGAGGGTTCTGACAAAGCAGCCCGTTATTTGCCACTGTCCTATCCCGCCTCCGCAGAACCATGGAGCTTGTAGATAGAGGGGAGGCCACTGAGCCTTAATGGATCAAGATTGGGAAAGACTGGAAGGGATCAAGTCAGGAGCCTCGGGGGGAGTTTTGGTCTGAAACAAGAGTAAGGATCTTTTATTCTTGAAGACCAGAACCTAGAGCTACAGGTGGAGGTGGTGAGTTGGTGGGTGGGAGGGGGGAACTGGGAAGTTCAGGAATTTAATCACATCACACTTTTCCCATCAAATACATATTTATTATTAATTTTATACTTTTTTTTAAAAAAAGATTTTATTTATTTATTTGTCAGAGAGAGAGGGAGAGAGAGCGAGCACAGGCAGACAGAGAGGCAGACAGAGGCAGAGGGAGAAGCAGGCTCCCTGCCAAGCAAGGAGCCCGATGTGGGACTCGATCCCAGGACGCTGGGATCATGACCTGAGCCGAAGGCAGCTGCTTAACCCACTGAGCCACCCAGGCGTCCCAATTTTATACTTTTTTTAATTGTTAAACATAACACAGATAAGGAGAACTGCTGAAAACAAATGTACAGCTTATCATGAACTCCTAGAAGATGTAACAACCACTGGGTGAAAAATTGTCAGCCAGTCCAGAAATGCTCTTTGTGCCCCATTCCTGTTAAAACCCTCTTTTTCTCCCCGAGTAGTACCACTATCTTAACATTTATGGTAATGATGTTTTTGTTTTTCTTAGAGTTTTAGCAGCCGTGAGCATGTCTAAATCCTGCGTTTACATTTTTCCTTCCTTTTTGCTCCTTTGTCCTTTAAATCTCAACCTACAGATGGCTCCTCAGTCTCTCTTTTTCCTTGCCATTTAATTTGAGGAGGAAACCAGGTGTTGACCCGTTGAATTTCTGACAGTCTGGATTTTGCTGATTGAATACCTGTGGTGAGGCTAACACGTTCATTTGTCTTTTGTATTTCCTATAAACTGGTGCTTGGATCTGGAGTTGCGCTAATATGGTAGTAACTAGGCGCATGTGTCTGTTGAGCACCTGAAGTGTAGCTAGTCCAAATTGAGAGATGCTACAAGTATAAAATGCACATTTACTTGAAAGATTTATTATAAAAATAATATGAAATGTCAGTAATTTTATATTGACTGTATATTGAAATGATATTTTGGATATATTGGGTTAAATTTATTAAAACATAATTTCCACCTAATTCATTTTACTCTTTGTAATGCGGTTACTAGAAAACTTAAATACATCTGTGCCTTGTATTATGTTTCTGTTGGGCAGCGCTGATCTACAGGCTTAATCAGATTTGGGTTTTGTTTTATTATTTTTTGCAAGACTACTTCATAAATAAGAGGGTGTTCTTTTGTTAGGAGGCACATAGTGTCTGGTTCTTCTTGTGATGTTAGCAGTGATTGATACTAAATGCTGAGATATCTTAATTCATTAGAGTGTGCCAAACTGAGAGTTCTAAGGAAATCACTCCTTTACTCATTTATTATTGCCTCGTCTGTTACCTGGTTATCCAGGGAGGATTAATGCTTGATTCTTTATCTTTATTAACCAGTTTTAAAAATGAATGATCTTCCTATTCAAAAGTGATAAATTACTTTTCTTTGTATCCTTATGAATTCCTAGCTTTAAACACATTTGATGTCGTTTAGTGCATTGCCATTAGTATGTTTATTGCTGCTAACATATTCCCATCTCTGGCCTGTGGGAATCTTTTCAAGTTGGTTCCTGAATCCTTTTGACACAACTCTACTAGTCTTTGTTTGCTTTTAAACTCTGCGTTGTCTGTAGCGGTATCCCCTTTTTTTGTACTTGAAATTGACAATTTATGTCTTTTTTTTTTTACCCCCTCGGTCAGTCTATTTTTACTCTTTTCAAAAAACTGGTTTTGGGTTTTATGGACTTCTTTTTCTTTTTCTTTTTTTTTTTTTTTCATTTTCTCTTTCAGTTTTCTGATTTCTCAAGTTAATCTCCTTCCTTTTGTTTGTTTTATGCTTAGTTTCCTAAATGGGAAGTTTAGATTATTGATTTGAGATTTTTTTTTTAAGATTTTATTTATTTATTTGAGAGGGAGAGAATGAGAGAGAGCACAAGAGGGGGAAAGTCAGAGAGAGAAGCAGACTCCCTGCCAAGCAGGGAGCTTGATGCGGGACTCGATTCCGGGACTACTCCTACTCCTGACCTGAGCAGAAGGCAGTTCCTTAATCAACTGAGCCACCCAGGTGCCCTCTTTTTTAATATAAAGATTTATTGTTAAAATTTATAAGCAGTGTTTTAGTGGCATCCCACACATGTTGATATGTTGTATTTTCTTTTTCATTCATTTAAAAATATTTTCTACTTTACACTGAAACTTCCTCTTTGACTCCGGGGTTATTTAAATGTCTATTGTTTGATTTTCAAATATTTGGCATTTCCCAGATTTTGTGTTGGTTTCTCATTTAATTCTGTTGTGGTCAAAGAACGTACTGTGTATAATTTTAATTCTTTTAAATCGATTCTGGTTTGTTTTGTTACCTAGCATATGATCTAACTTGGTTAACTTTTTTCTAAAGCTCCACATTTCTCTCTCTCTCTCTCTCTCTCTCTCTCTCTCTTTCCACCCAGCGTGGGGCTTGAACTCACAATCCCAAGATCAAGAGTTGCATGCTTTACCTACCGAGCTACTCAGGTGCCTCTTAGTTTTAATGTTTTATATTGACCTGGGAAAAAAAAAAGTATATTCTGTTGTTGAGTGGAGGGTTCTACAATGTCAGTTAGATCACACTCTTTGCTTGTGTTGTTCAAGTCTCTGTATCCTTGCTGATGTTCTGTCCACTTATCTCAGTTACTGAGAGAGGAGTTTTGAACTCTCCAACCATAACTGTGGATTTGTCTCTTTTCCCTTTTAGTTCTGTCAGGTTTTGTGTCCTGTATCAATGCTTTTTTGTTAGTTGCATACATGTTTGGGATTTGTTATGTCTTCTTGATGAATTGAGCCTTTTATAATTATATAATATTCCTCTTTGTCCCTGCTAATTGTCCTTGTTCATGGTTTTTGTCAATATAGCTACTTCAGTTTTTTTTTTTCTTTTACATTAGTGTTTGTATGGTATGTCTTTTTCCAACACTTTACTTTATTTTGCCCTAAACTTTCATCTTTCCACACATAGAACTTTCTTCTCCAACAAGAAATATGGCTCCCATTATCTTGAATATATTTCTTTTCTAAATCCTTGATTACATAAAAAGTAGTTAAGTAAGGGTTAACTCATACCACTGGGTGGGGGGAATCCAATGAAATAGAGTTCAGATCATGTTTATAGTGCTTTTTGTCCTTAGTCTGAGGGCATAGAGTCTAAATACTGTGTCCAAAAGTTACTTGGGTTAATCTTTTCCTCTACCCTCATCTGTTCTCATTGTTACTCTTTGAAATAAAATATAGATTCTTTTGGGGTTTTTTGTTTGTGTTCAGTTTTAAAATAGTAACATATATATAAAAGTCATAACTATTCAAAACTAGTTAGACCTGAGAAGGGCCATTGCCCCCATCCCTTCCACCATGGAAGTAACCAATCTCCTTAGTTTCTTTTTATCTGTATGGTGTTTCTTTTGCTAAAATAAATATTTATGTACATTTTCTTATTCCTCCCCCATTCTTACACCAAAGGGAGTTATTATAATACTCCTTTGCACATGTTTAAAAAAAAATTAACAAACTTTTTTGTGTTGTTGCAGTTTTAGGTTTGCAGAAACACTGAGCGTAAAGGACAGCGTTCCCTTATAGCTCCTTACGTAGCCCCTCCCCCACCCGCTAACAACAGTTTCCCCTATTATTAACATCTTAAATTACTGTGGTACATTTTTTACATTTATGAGCAAATATTGATGTGTTATTATTATCGTTATTGTTCTTATTATCATTATTTATTAAGTAGGCTCTATACCCAGCATGGACTCAAGACCCTGAGATCAAGACCTGAGCCAGGATCAAGAGTTGAGCTTAACCGTCTGAGCCACCCAGACACCCCTTGATGCATATTGTTAACTAAAGTCCATAGTTTACATTAGGACTCGTTCTTTGTTTCATACATTCTGTGCATAGGTTTTGACAGTTGTATGACATATGTTCATCATTGCAGTTATCATTGAGAATCATTTCACTGCCCTGAAAACCTCTCACGCTCTACCTGTTCACTCCTTGCCCTCTCCCCTGGCAACCACAGACCTTTTTACCGTCTGCATAGTTTTTCCGTTTCTAGAATGTCACGGAGTGAAAATCCTGTTTTATGTCACCCTCTCAGATTGCCTTTTTTCACTCAGCAATATGCATTTAAAGTTCTCTCATGTCTTTTCATGGCTTGATAGCTTTTTTTTTTTTTTTTAACACAACAACATTTCATTGTATAGATGTGTTACAGTCTGTTACCCATTCGCCTATTAAAGGACATCTTGGTTGCTTCCAAGTTTTGGCAGTTTTGAATAAAGCTGCTATAAATATTCATGTGCAGGTTTTTTTGTGAACATAAGTTGGCAACTCATGGGGTAAATACCAAATATCATGATTGCTGGATTATATGGAAAGAGTATGTTTAGTTTTGTATCAAACTGCCAAACTGTCTTCCAAAATGGCTGTAGTATTTTACATTCACACCAGCAACAAATGAGAGTGAGTATCTGATGTTCCATGTCCTCCCCAGAATTTGATATTATCAGTGTTTAGGATTTTGGCCTAATAGGTGTGTAGTATATCTTGTTGTTTTTATTTATTTTTTATTTATTTTTGAGGGAGAGAGAGAAAGCATAGTTGGTACGGGGGGTGGGATTGAGGAGGGACAGAGGGAGAGGGAGAGAAGAATCCTAAGCAGGCTGATGTGGGGCTTGATCTCAGACCCTGAGATCATGACCTGAGCTGAAATTAAGCGTTGGGAGCTTAACCAGCTGAGCCACACAGGTTTTAATTTGCAATTCCCTAATGGTGTGTTACTGAGCATCTTTTCATATTTATAAATCATATAAATCTTTCATATTAATCATCTTTATATGGGAAAATGTGGGTTTAAATCTTTTGTCTATTTTAAATTGAGTTGTATTGTTGAGTTTTTAAAATTTTTAGTGATTTTAGTTATTTGAGAGCGAGAGAGCATGAAGGGTGGGGGACAGCAGAGGGAGAAGGAGAAGCAGACTCCGTGCTGAGCAGGGAGTGCGGTGTGGGTTAAGCAGACACTTACCCGACTGAGCCATCCAGGCTCCCCGAGTTTTTTTTTGTTGGTTTGTTTCTTTAAGGATCTTGTTTTTAAATCATCTCTACACCCAACATGGGGCTCAGATTTATAATCCCAAGATCAAGAGTGGCATGCTCTTAACTACCTGAACCAGCTGAGCCTGTATTGTTGAGTTGTAAGAGTTCTTTGTATCATTTGAATAACAGTCCTTTATCAAAAACAAAGCAACACAAAACAACACAACAACATTTTTGCAAATATTTCATCCCGGTCTGTGGCTTATTTTTTCATTTCTTAACTGTGTCTCTATCATTTTGCTTAAAATTTCTCTATATTACTATATTTCAAGTAGGTTTCTTTTAGAAAGAAAGCTGTATCTTTTTAGTTCTTTTTGAAAAACTCACAATATCTGTTTTTAGGTTGGGATATTTAGATTATTTACATTTAATGTAATTTTTAAAAATTATGGTAAAATACCCATAAAACTTATCCTAATCATTTGCAGTTAGTAGTATTTAGTACATTCATGTTGTTGTGAGCTATCACTACTCTCCATCTCCAAAACCCTTTTTTTTTTTAAAGATTTTATTTATTTTAGGGGAGAGAGAGAGCACAAGCAAGCATGAATGGGGGAGGGGCAAAAGGAGGAGAGACTCTCAAGCAGACTCCCACTGAGCGTGGAGCCTGTCTGGGTCTTGATCTCATGATCTTGAGATCATGACCTGTGGTGAAACCAAGAGTCAGACGCTTAACTGACTAAGCCACCCAGGCGCTCCTCCAGAATTCTGTCTTGGAAAACTGAAACTCTACTTACTAAGGAACAATTCCTCATTTCCCTCCTCCCCATGGCCTTTGGCAACCGCTGTTCAACTTTCTGTCTCTGAATCTGACTGTTCTAGGCACCTCATGTAAGTGGAATCATACCATATTTGTCTTGTGTGACTGACTTATTTCCCTAGCCAGAATTTCCTTTCTTTCCAAGATTGAATACTATTCTGTTGTATGTATGTATCACATAAAAAAAAATACATTTATCCATTAATGGGCACTTGGGTTGCTTCCACCTCCGGCTGTTGTGACTAATGCTGTGAATGTGGTGTACAAATACCTCTTTGAGTCCCTGCTTCCAATTCTTTTGGGCGTAGGACCAGAAGTGGAATTGCCAGGCCATATAGTAATTCTGTTTTTGTTTTTTGAAGAACCGCCATGCTGTTTTCATTTTACATTCCCACCAACAGTGTGCAAAGATTCTAATTCCTTCCCATTCTCCTCAACACTTGTTTTCTGCATTTTCAATAGCAGCCCTGCTAATGGTTGTGAGGTGGTTTACATTTAATGTAATTAGTGATGTGTTTGGATTTAACTCTGTCATTTTATTTGATCTTTTCTGTTTGCCTCTTTTTTATTCCACTATTTCCCCTTTCTTGGAGTCTTTTGGATGATTTAAATATGGTTTTGTGTATCATTTTAAGGTATCTGTTGGTAAAGGGCTTTGCAGATATGATTAAGGATTATGAGACGGGGCAGTTATTCTGGATTATCTGATTACCCAGTGTCATCACACGGATACTTACAGGAGGGAGGCAGGACAGTCAGAGTCAGGAAGAGGAAAGGTGATGACACAAGCAGAGGTTGGAGTGACATGTTCTGAAGATGGTGGAAGGGGCCACGAACTAAGGAATATAGGCAGCCTCTAGAAGCTGAAGTAGGCAAGGGAAAAGGTTCTTTCCTCGAGCTCCAGGAAGGAACACAGGTCTGTTGACACCTTGATTTTAGCTCATGAAGGCCCATTTAAAAAAAAAAAAAAAAAGATTTTATTTATTTATTTGACAGAGAGATCACAAGTAGGCAGAGGGGCAGGCAGAGAGAGAGAAGGAAGCAGGCTCCCTGCTGAGCAGAGAGCCCCATGCAGGACTCGATCCTAGGACTCCGGGATCATGACCTGAGCCAAAGGCAGAGGTTTAACCCACTGAGCCACCCAGGCACCCCTGAAAGCCTATTTTTGACTTCTGACCTCCAGAATCATAGGTAGTACTTTTGAGTTATCCTAATCCACTAAGTTTACAGTAATTTTTTACGGCAACAATAGGAAAATGATCCAGCTCCACAGGGCACCACCCAGGGAGAGGCCAGGCTGGGATTTCCTACTCTTCTGCTCTGTTGATTTGGGTCTGTTCTCTGCATGTGCCGCTCGGGATTTCATACAAGGGAGCAGCATTCTCCTGCTCCCTCCTGTTTGAGATCTTCTCCCACACTGCTGGGTTCCCAAGAGCGCCCTTTCCTGGTGGTCTAGCTGGAAAGAGAGGTGGTCTGGCTAAAGGGATATGCCCATTATCATTGTCATAGCTGCCATGGCTTTAGGTCTGGAGAGTCTGGAAAGAGAGTTTTTTCGTCTGAGATTCTGGTTGCCCTGGAGTGTGATCTGGGACAGGGAGGAGATTAAAGGCAACCCCGGAATTCACCGCTGTGTGGGTCATTGTGTGAGTGCTGTGTCTCCTGCCCAGTTCACTTGCTTTATGTATTTTGCAGAGTCCTTAGGTAATTGCTTATGTCTTTTGTCCGGGACTTCTGGTTGTAATCAGTGGGAGAGAGAGAGTGGAGTGTGCCTACCGAATCTTAACCAGAACCAGAAATTCTTTCATTTGTTACTTCAAGAAATTTTCCTGCCTTTTTTTCCTCCTGTTTGTCATACGCCATTACCTAATGTTTTTTAACTTTTATGTTCCTTCCACTTTAGTGTACATTTCTAATGTGATTTTTTTCTAATTCTAATCTTCTCTGTATCATTCCAATTTTAGTACATATGCTGCTGAAGCAAGCACTCTAATTCTTCCTGAGTTATTTCATATCCTTTGTGAGTTTTTCTAATTCTGGTTTATATGGTTCTTTCATTCTTCTGTTATTGTTTTGTGTCCTTCAGCTTGTTTTGAAATAGTAGGTCAGAATTTTCATGTATTTTGTAGGTGTGCCTTTCTGGAGGACTTTTATTGCCTATGGGGGTAGCTTCCTCCTTTTACAGTTTTTTCTTATAATACACTTATATGGGATTTTTCCCTCAGTCCTTTAGTTTTTCACTTTTATATGAAATTTTCTTGAACTTTTAGAAGGAAGCCTGAATTTCACAGTGCTAGAGCTCTCTCTTTTGTTATTTTTCTGAAAAGTTTAAATACAGGACTGCTTAATTTCTGAAATCTCTTGATTTTGTTCCCCTACCCTGCTTTTATCTGGGTCTCTCCTTTATCCCTGTGAGGTTCAGTTGAGACTGTCCCTAGTAGCTTTGTCTTATGGGGTGTGGTCCTGAAAGGGGGCTTTGGCATATAGGTTTTGAGGATTCATGAGGCTTATATTTACAACGGAAGCCTTGCCCTCCCCTGAGGACTGGAGTTCACAGGGCTTCTCAGCTCAGGTGCCCTCAGCTCTGCCCCCAGCTCTCCAGTGAGTGTCTGAGGCTGTTCTTTTTTTTTTTTTTTTTTTTTAGATGCCCACGGCCCACTTCCTCATATGTGGACCGTGGTCTCATGGTATTAGTGGTTTGGTCCTACCCACTTGGGATTGGGAGTTCCGGACATTCCTTGTCACTTAGTTTGTTGTTTTTTTTTTTTAAGATTTTATTTATTTATTTGACAGAGAGAAATCACAAGTAGATGGAGAGGCAGACAGAGAGAGAGAGAGGGAAGCAGGCTCCCTGCTGAGCAGAGAGCCCCATGTGGGACTCGATCCCAGGACCCCGAGACCACGACCCGAGCCGAAGGCAGCGGCTTAACCCACTGAGCCACCCAGGCGCCCCACTTAGTTTTGTTTTAGATGTTATCCATGAGTCTGTGAATTTTTTCATCATGGATTCTCTGTTTCTAATGGGCTTTTCAGAAAGATTAAAAACAAACAAACAAACAAACAAACCAAGAACAAACTATACAGCCATTGCCACCACCTTCCACCTCGGTGGTTTTTATGCAGAGAGATACTCTGGTGCTAAGAGTGAGGGGTTCTAAGTAGGAAACGTAAGGTGGAGAGGTGAAGGTTTGTAGTGGTCACTGATGGAAGTAGGGAGCTCTTCAGGAATGATGAGAATAAGGTGAGCTCACAGGTGAGGGTGGGGACCACGTATGCGTCACGGCCCCAGCCTACGTGAATGTGCATTCTTTTCCCCTTGTAGCTATCACCCCAGATGAAGCCTCAGAGGAGGCTGATAGCTGGGTTAGGGTTACTATTAGGATTGTAATTTTGCCTTGCTGGTCTCATTGAAGGACTCGAGTATTAGGTGGTTGAGATATCTTTGGGGGGAGGAATTCCATTCCTGGGTATGTGTGGATGTGAAACCAGGGTAGCCAGGGTAGGGCTGCTAACTTGGGAGACAATGGAAAGGATCTAAGAGCTGAAAATCTGTAGGGAAACTAGAGCAAATACAAAAGGGGAACCATGTGAATGTGCTAGAGGACACATGTGCCACATTTCATAGGCAGAGCCAGAGTTGATTTCTTAGGGAAAACAGATACAGGTTAAAAAAAGAAGAGTTTACTATCAGGTGGAATTTCACGTATTTGATCCCTGTAAGTTACCGAATGCTCTGGAATTTTCAATTTCTCAACAAATCGTGAATCAGTAGGCATTATTACCGTAAAATTGTCACAGGAGCTGGAGAGCCACAAGAAAACTTAAGAAAACTTTAGAACTCTTAATAAAAAACACATGAGTAGTCTGAGCCATGTGGTTGTGGCTATCTACGCAGAGCACGGAGCTTTTCTGGTGTTCTCATTATGGCAACAAAGCAAAATCAATTTTGATATGATATGAGATAGCATTATTTCTAAACATTGCATATAGTTACTTTGCTTATAGCATAAAATTCCTGGGGAAAGTGTTAGAAATTAGTTACAAATTTCTATTTTAGCTTTTTAATGAGTGCAAAGTATTTTAACAAGGCTTTGCAACAAAATATCCCTTTAAAAAGAAATGTGACAATCCACAAGTGGCATTATACTTAGTATATTACTGAAATAAAGGTTATTTGTGGTGTGAAGTCTCAAATTACTTCACATATTTAAAGGAAACATCAGTAAGCTGTCAGTTCTGTAGTTTATCAGAGTTTAATAAGGAAATTTCTTTAATAAGATTATGTTTAAAATGGAGTTTGTTGCAAAGAAGTAATTGCCTATCACACTATTAAAAAATCAGTTTCACATCTTTGGAATGTTTCTTTACACTAATTTCCACATTGTTTGAACTTATATATATATTTATATATATACACACACAGAATCAAAAGAGCAAAAGATCATCAAAAGCACTTCTTTTTCCCCACATGCTCAAAATTTTAAAGATGGAATTGAATGGAAATGTATCTCATTATTAACACAAATGTTAATCTAAACACCTACTAAATAGAATTTTTTGTTTTAATAGATTTTAATGAGAATACTGGAATTAATGTGAAAGTTTTTGTATTTTCAGTGTTGATGGGACAAGTGATTGACTTCTCTGTTGCCTGATCTCTAATGCTGTCAGTCCCCTTGTTGAGAAGATTGTCATGTTGTTCAAAATAAAGAAATTAATAAAGTACAGAATGCCCGAGAATCTTTTCTAGAAATTGTCAGGTCACACATTTGCAACTGTCCCTGGATATGTTTTAGTTGTATAGAGTGGTTATAGTGTTATTGTTTATTTCAGTCTTTTTATAATACAGCATAAGAGATGCTGGAGACGTTTTGGCAGTTAGAAAGAAACATATTCGGAAAAAGGATTTGTTGACTTTAAAGAATACTGATCTTCTAACATATAAAAATGTATCTATTTTAAGAAGCACTTTGAGAATTCTAAATCAGAATTTAGAATTTAAATGCTTCCAAATCTTTCATAATATTACCTTTACTTCCTCTTGTGCATCTTTCAAAGATGAGGATCAGATGTACTGACCCCAGAACCCCATTGACTGAGTTTTTGTTTATTTGAGAGAGTGAGTGTGTGTGTGTGCGCATGCGCCGGGGTGGGGAGGGAGAGCAAGAGCTAGAGAGAGAGAGAGAATCCTCAGCAGGCTTCACGCTCAGGGCTCAGTCTCAAGACCCTGAGATAATGACTTCAGTCAAAACCAAGAGTCAGGGGCGCCTGGGTGGCTCAGTGGGTTAAGCTGCTGCCTTGGGCTCAGGTCATGATCTCGGGGTCCTGGGATCGAGTCCCGCGTCGGACTCTGCTCGGCAGGGATCCTGCTTCCTTCTATCTCTCTCTCTCTCTCTCTCTCTCTCTGCCTGCCTCTCCGTCTACTTGTGATCTCTCTCTGTCAAATAAATAAATAAAATCTTAAAAAAAAAAAGAGTCAGATGCTTATCAGTTGAGCCACCCAGGGAGCGCCTTGTATCATAATTTCAGAAGAGAAGAAAAGTTTTCTAGATTTGGGGGTGAGGTTGGGGCAATTTGTGGCCATATAAGTTTGGAAAACACTAGCTATTTGTCTACTTTAGTAAAATTGGAGTGAATGTTAGTTTTTGGACCCTGAGAAGTTCTGTAGCATTTCCCAAATTTATTTAATCTCAACACCTTGCACAGTATACAAAAGTTTATAGCAGCATTATTATTATTATTTTTTAATTTAGTTGACAGAGATCACAAGTAGGCAGAGAGGCGGGCAGAGAGAGAGGAAGGAAAGCAGGCTCCCTGCTGAGCAGAGAGCCTGATGCAGGGCTCCATCGCAGCACCCTGGGATCATGACCTGAGCTGAAGGCAGAGGCTTTAACCCACTGAGCCACCCAGGTGCCCCATAGCAGCATTATTTTTAATGGTTAAAATGTGGAAGCAACCCGTGTCCATCAGCTGATGAATGGGCAAACAACAGATACCCATTTAAAAAAAATTATAAGTAATCTCTGCCCAACGTGGAGCTTGAATTCACAAGCCTGAGGTCAAGAGTCTCATTCTCTATCCACGGAGCAGGTATATTAAATGGATAGATATAAAAATTGATACATTTGGGGGCACCTGGGTGGCTCAGTTGGTCGAGAATGAGAATGAAGAACGGATACACACTACAACACGGGCGAGTCCTGAGAACATTATGCTAAGCGAAAGCATCCAGAGACAGGAGACTGCAGACTTTATGATTCCATTTGTATGATGTGTCCCTAATAGGCTCAGTCCTAGAAACAGAAAGTAGATTAGTGGTTACCACGCACCGCGCTGGGGACGCGGAAGGTGACCGCTCATGGACTCGGGTTTCTTTTTGCGATGGTGAAAATACTCTGCAATTAGGTAGTAGGGATGGTAGCTCAACTCTGTGAATATACTAGAAGCCACTGAATTGTATACGTGAAAAGGGTGACTTTTATCATATGTGAGTTGTATGTGAGAAAAGCTGTTATTTTAAAAATAACCATAAGAAAGATGCTATAGCAACAACTAAGGCGAGAAGTCATGAGGGCTTAAAATAAGGTAGTGGGATGGAGAGGTTCGAGCGCGTGGAGGCGTGAGCCCTCGGAGAGTCCCAAAGACTGATTTTTACTAACGAGGATGCAGAGTCCGAAGCCCTGGGGAGACAGGCTGGTGCATCCGGTGGCGCACCGTCCGCACCGTCCGCACCGTCCGCACCGCAGTGGCTGGCTTCCCCGACAGGGAAGCTCTGTGCTCGTGGCAAATAAAAATGCTTTAGCAAGAACCGTCGCTTCTTTAGTCACCTGTAGACCACAGGGATGGCCAAAGCAGTGCACAGGATCATAGTCTTGCCTTTCTAGTTTCCATAACTCGAAACATTTTTCTTGCTGCCAGTAGAGTTTGAGTCATCTGGCTGTCCCTACTCAGGGTGCGGTGCCCCGGGGGCAGGCGAGAGGGCATGGCCCTCGCTGCGGACAACACAGTCTCATAGGACCGAGTGTCATCCACTTAAAGGCTGTCCTCACCTTCCATGAGGAAAGACACTCGAGTGACTTGCCACATGTTACGCAGAGGGCACCAGAGCCGCATAGGCTTATAGACTCGCGAAGGTAAGCACAGATTCTTGGATTGTGTGACTTTTGCCAGCCTGTGGTAAAGGCAGACTTCTTGGAGTTGGCGTCCCATTTCCGTCAGCCCCTTGACCCGGGTAGGGGAACTCTTTAACCTACCTCTTGGGCGCCAAGGTCCTGAGATGCCCTTTATAGCCGAGGATGGTGCGGCCCATCCAAGGGCTGTTGTTCCCTCTTCTTCACTCTCCCAGGCCAGAGCCGTAGTCAGCAAGAATGTTAGGAACCCCTGAAGAGTCCACTCCAGAGCGGAGGCTCACAGGAGGAGTTTCAAATGAGACAGCAAGGGCTGGTCTAATATTTTACCTCAGTGGACTCTTTCCCTCCCCCAGAGCCATTTCCTGTGTGAAGCCAAAGCCTTCAGTGGAGGAGCCTGTGTGTTGCTGAGATTCTTTTTTTTTTTTTAAGATTTTATTTATTTATTTGACAGAGAGAGATCACAAGTAGCCAGAGGCAGGCAGAGAGAGAGAGAGAGGAGGAAGCAGGCTCCCTGCTGAGCAGAGAGCCCGACGTGGGGCTCGATCCCAGGACCCTGAGATCATGACCCAAGCCGAAGGCAGAGGCTTAACCCACTGAGCCACCCAGGCGCCCCCATTGCCGAGATTCTTACCAGGCAAAGCGGAAACTGCTTCCCAAGAGGACCATGTCTAACACGGACCAGCTCGTCTGCCGTATGCGCAGAATTCTTTTTCTCAGTACAGATTTCTGAGGGAGCTTGGAGAGGAGGAGAGAGTCTTAGTCTTGGAGTCATCAGAGCTATGGCAGCCTTGGAGAGGGCGTGTGAGGTAGCCCCGGCCCTCTGCGGTCTCACCGAGCCGGGCTCCGGTGCCAGGGTGCCTCGCACCAGCCCTGGTTCCTGTCTGGAACCTGTGCAGCGGGGATAGTCACCGGCGGGACTGTTGAGAGGACGTGATCATGTACGGAGAGCACTTGGGGTGTGGCGTGACTGTTCCTGCATATGGGCCACTTAACTTTTTTTTTTTTTTAAAGATTTTTATTTATTTATTTGACAGAGAGAGATTACAAGTAGGCAGAGAGGCAGGCAGAGAGAGAGGAGGAAGCAGGCTCCCTGCTGAGCAGAGAGCCCGATGCGGGACTCGATCCCAGGACCCTGAGATCATGACCTGAGCCGAAGGCAGTGGCTTAACCCACTGAGTGACTCTTAGGGTAGTGGAGGGGATCAAATGAGGTAAGTATGCAATTAGGTTATACCAAGATTTGATTGAGATTTAATTAGAAAAGCCCTTCACAAGGCTCTTGGTAACTCATTCCAGAGTTTAGCACTAATATGTTTATCCTTATGTTGAACTAGAATTTTTCCTTCTTTACTATTGTCCTTTTTATCTTGCTTGGCCTTCCAAGAACCCAAAGAATATCATTTGTTTCATGAAAGTCTTCATGCACTGAAAGATACATTTCATTCACCCCCAGGATTTAGGTTTAAAAAATAATGATCCTGGTGATTACTGCCACTTTCTCATCTGTAATTCTTTGCTATTTTTTTCTAAACTCTTTCTAACTTTTCCATTGCTTCTGGTGGCCAAAATAAGAAATGATCTTTGAGAATTTCTTGGACTATAATATAGGGGAAAGTTTACTTTCTATCCTCAGTTCCCCGTTAAAATACTCTATCTTTTATTATAAAAGTAACATCTCTTTATATACATTGGGAGAAGAGGGAAGGAAAATGGCCCACAGTTGTGTCAGTACAACTAATAGTTTTATGACTGCACATCTGGTTATTTTTATATACAGATTTTATGTATCTTTGTAGCTTCTATATCTTTATACATATCTTACATAATCACAATCATACAAATAGGCATCCTACAGTTTATATTGCTGCTTGTCTGTAGCACCTAGCTTGTAGAATTGTAAGGATTCAGTGCTTCAAGGGCTTAGCACAGTGTCTGGCATGAAGTTAGAGTCAGTAGGTGGGAGCTGGTGACGTTTCCTGATGGGCGCCCAGAAGTGGATTTACTGGGTCAGATGCCGCTTAGACTCCGGATACACGGCCCCTGCCACACTGCTTTCTAGAAGCCATTTCAGTTCCCCAAGCCGTTGGTAGTAAAGAGTTTCTCTGCTCCTCGTTCACACTTGGAGCTTCCCCAGCATCTCCCTGCTTTGTTTTTAGGTTTCGGAAGCTAATTTAGTAGGTGACGATAATACCTCGTTATTGAAGTGTCGTCATTTCATAATTACCGATGTTGAACTTGTCTCGCACTTACTAGCAATGTTTCCTCTAACAGGGTCTGTCTACGACCTATTTAACAGCCAGAATCACTGAACGTTTTCTTATTGAATGACGTGGGCTCTTTAATAAAGATAATACTCCTTTGTCATATGGAGTGCAAACATTTTTCCTGACTGTTTTCTTCTTATTTTGGTTATGATTTTTTTTTTAATTCACACATGCACACTCACACACTCACACACACCCACACACACAATGGGATCCATCTCCTCTGTGCCTGACCCTTGCCTGGTCTGAGTAGTAGCTTCAGTCCAGCAAGAGAGACTCCTTCCATGTTACACGGGCTCCGGATAGAGTGGTCATATGTGTCTTTTGTGGTGAAAGTACACAGACTCTTCCTAGGCCCGGAGAACACATTTCCCTTGATTTGGGGAAAGAGCTAACAAAGCTATTGCTCGGTTCTTATAACAGGTTATAATTTCAGCTCTTCCTGATTGGAATCTTCTACGTGTTCTCCATCGTCTCCTCTAGGATGGCATTTCTGGAGGTAGCATTGCAGATAATTTATTTGGCAAGGGTCTGGTCAAGCACCAGAGGCTTCGGCCGAGTCCTCTGAAGAGCTCCCACTGCCCCCCTTCCTGATCTACCTTCCTCGCATGTTTTCTTGAAGATGATGCTAGGTCTTAGTGAGATTTGGGGACTGAGGGCGGGGGGCTCTTCACATAAATGAAATGCTGGTGAATCTCCCTTCTCCCACTACCCTGTTAAATGGAAACTTCTTTCCCTGCAAGAGAGTGAGCAATCCTACCTGCTCTCCAGGGAAGCCTTGTGTGCATATCCTTAGTGGAGCAAAGTCGGTCTGCATGTTCCCTTGCTAAGGAGTTCTGTCCTTTCTCATCCTCAAGGTCTGCACTAAAGTCTCTGGAACAGAGCCCAGACGGCTGAGGGGTGAGAGCAGGAGCTGGCCTCCACGGGGTTTCTCATCACTGTGGCCAGGATGGTGGCACACAAAGGCATTCCAGTGGCTTCTGAGTCTAGATCTATAAATATATTTATTATAATATAACAAGAACTTAACAATAAACATATACTATGTACAATACCATTACAGAGAACCCTGTTTTATATCATTCACAGAAATAGCCAGTTTTGCTCCAGTGTGATCAATGAGGAGAGAAACGGAATTTCAATGTCATCTGTGTAGAGCCTTGCTGACCACTAACACCTCCTTTGGAGGCAGACGCACACCGACGCTAACGTTAGCCCTGCCCCAGGCAGTTAGGAATTTGTGCTCCAGTCCTTGGGTTCACACTTGCACCCTGTTTGACATAAATACTTTAAATGACATACAATGTATGTAGTTTTGTGCTTATTACTTTTTAAAAGAATAAATAATATTAAAAACTGCATAACGAAGCTCGGTATCTTGTCCAAGTGGGAGCCACACTTGTAGTGCTAGAAGTCGGTGGCCGACGTGAGAATTGGGAGTTTTGTGTCGTCAAATACCGGAAGGTGGAAAGCACGTCCTGTCCTTTTCTCCGTAGAAATGGGTTTCTATCGTGAAATGACGGCAAGTTGACTTCCCGGATAGAAAAATGGTCAATGCGTATTTGGTACCAACTTCCCCTAAATAGCGCAGTGGCGGCGGCTCTCTGCTTGCCCTGGAATGGAAGCTGATCAGCGCGTGAGGTCTGAGGGTCTGAGGACCGGCAGGAAGGCCTCCGTCGTGAACCACGGTGTGACCTCCCTCCTGGCTTCCCTTTCTCTGGTTAATACGCTACGGGAAGAGGGCTTCTGCTCACGCCCCTCGGGCCTTGGCTGACGTGGCTCGTCTACAAAGTCTGTCCCCATCCTGAGAGCTCTTGAGGCAGGTGCCTTAATATATAGCTATAAATATCAAAAATAGTCTCC
Source organism: Neogale vison (assembly GCF_020171115.1). Lineage (NCBI taxonomy): Eukaryota > Metazoa > Chordata > Mammalia > Carnivora > Mustelidae > Neogale > Neogale vison. The sequence goes on from NC_058098.1 coordinate 126,014,387, forward strand.
TGTGCTTTGTAGACATTTATTCTCCCTCCCTCCCGCCTGCCCTTCCCACCCAGCCTGGGGCCTCAGCTTTACCTCATGGAGGGAGCCAGAACTGGTTTCCTTCTAGAACAGAATCTTCTTCGACGCCGCCTCCATGAGGCACAGCTCTTCATGGGGCTGTCTGGGAGTTACATTTTTTTTTTAAAAAATAAAACGGGGGCCCTCACCCCCACCCAGGAGAGATCCTCTATTCTGCACATAGAAAAAAATTAGAGCAAATGCCCCACTCTGATGCTACCTACAAAGGGCTTTGGGAATTCCCGCAGGATCCTCTCATGGCCGCCGCCTCCTCTCAGTACTTAAAAATAGCCTTTTTGTTTATCAAGAAAATGCCTTGGAAATCTAAATAATTCATATCGGACAAGAGAGAAAGCTAGCACAGTCACCTGTCCCTCTTCAGCAAAAACACGGTAGAAAAACCTGTGAAGGACAAAGGTTCTCCCGGCTGTCCCTCGGCTGCCCCCAAACGGCCGCTCCAGCCGCGTCTGGCCGGGCGCGGTGGGGTCGGGGGTGGGGGGCTGGACCTCTCTTCCGGCCCAGCCTCCTAGACCTTGTGCCGCTCACACAGTATTGTCCCTTCTCTTCCCTCGGCCACGGAAAAGTGTACATTGGTTAAAAACAAAAGTAGGAATCAAAGTGATAAGGACACTTTGATCTGATTCCAAGAGAGCCTGCCACCTACTATTGTCACAGGATAATTGATCTATGGTGGTTTAGGGATCAAGCTTGCTCTGCCCGAAGGGAAAAAAATCAGCTTCTCTCTCCCGGTTGAAAAATATGTGAAATTCTATTGCACGAGGCAGAGCGAGCACCTCCGCTCAGAGCAAGTGCGTTTGCAGGCGCGCCCTGGCCCAGCTGCCCGGATGGTGGTGGCTCCTTGCCGCGCCGGGCGCTCGCGCTCGGCCCCCGTCTCCCCCAAAGGCGAGGATGATTTTCTACATTCCATGTAGGGAGTATTCCAAATGTTTAGCGCAGTGATTCCCTTGATCGTGTCTATCAGCCTCTTATGGGTGTTGCTGAACATGGGTCGTTGTGAGTTGCATTGGCCTCACCGGACTTGACCAGTCTCGGCTCGGGCTTTCTGCGGACGTCAGCCGCTTTGAATGTATTTCTTGATGACGACGCAGCCGTGTCTGAACACGGGGCAGGGCATGTGGGGCAGGAGGGCCCACGTGTTGGTCGCAGGCTCGTAGGCTTCCATGTTGCCCAGGGCAGGCCCCTCGCTGCTAACGATGCCGCCCGTGGCATAGATCTTGCCATCAAGCACCACGGCGCTGTGGAGGAGAGCGGGGAGAGGGTTAGCCCTTTCACGCCCCCACCTTGGGCCTGGAGCTGGATGCTTAATACCCTGTCCCGGGGCGGGCGGCCTCCCTGCTCCCCCTTTGCGGAAGGTGTAAGGGATCTCATGGTTTGCCTCTGCCCCATGACCCGAGCAGCTGCAGGAAGACAGCCTTCCCTCTAGGGCCGGTCCGGGATGCCGTGTGTCTGCGGCCCCCCCAGCCGTGGGGACACCCCGGCACCTGCCGGACCCCCAAAAGGTGGCCGGGAGCGCGGCCTCATGTACAGGCCCTCGATTCCGTTTACTGAGCGGCACCGTGTGTTGCTTGAACAGAGAGGTTTCAACCGGTCCCAGTCAGGTTGAGAACACAGGTCACCAGGGTGATGGCAGACTGGAGAGAGGAGCTAAGTCCTAACTGAATGCTGCTGACTCCTCGACTGGGACATTTAGACTCCAAGCTCCCTGCTGGGATTGTGGAGCACGGTGGCCTGGTGGTGCTGCCCACCAGTGACTGCTGGGCCCCCGTCCTCTCAGCGGGGTGGTTGCCATGGCAACCCGGGATGCTGAACTGGTTCCATGCTGCTCTCCGAGCCCCACACCCTGCTCCCATCTGCCCTTCCTGTCTCCCTGCATCTTGGCCATCCCATCCCACGCCCAGCTAGATCCATGCATCTGGCCCCCCAGTCCTCCCACACTTTCGCTAATGGCCCTGTCATCTTCACCGTCCCCTGAAGCTGCACGGATACCCTTGCCAAGTTGCCACCTCTCTCTGCAGTTCTGAGCCTGGAACAGAACGGGCCGGGCTAGACATCTTACCTCAAGTTTCCAGCCTTCTGCCCTGTATAGTTGCCTGCCCCCTGGGGCCCTCAGATTTCTCCCTTGGTGGCACATTTCCCCCCTGCTTCTCTTGCCAGACCCAGCTTACGTCTCCTCACAGGCATTAAGTCTTTCTGGGCCCAATTCGAGTTTCCAATGAGGCACGCAAGTCCTCCCCACAGGTGGTGCCCAAAGGCCCGTCTGAGGCCGGTGTGGTCAGAACTGCCCGTACGCGCCATTGCCTGGAGTATGTGACGGGGGGGGGGGGGGGGGTAAGGCCCGAGAACTGTAGAACCTTCCCGCTCTAGGCACTTAGAGGGTATCTAGCTCAACTGCCTGCCTCATCAGTAGGAGAACTGCCCCAGAGGGTGGACGTTGTGTGTCCAAGGTCCGAGGACAGGTTAGCCGCAGGCTGTAGCTCTTCTAGCTCTGCTGTGTGAGCAGCGGGGGCTCGGACTGAGGGTTCCGTGATTACCTCTGCCTGGGCACGAGAGGTCTTCAGGAAAGATCCACTATGCAAATGTCAAAAATAGGGTTTCTGGGACCCCTTTTTATTTCCTTGTTCCTCTTAGTCTGGGAAGAGCTGGGGCCAGAGGAGCAGGGGCTGCCGTCTCGCTGCCGAAGCTGGTTAATTCTCCCGGGCCACAGGGCCAGGCAGACTGGGAACTGAGCCGCACCCTGACCTCTACTCTCTCTTCCATGGCTGCTGGTCCGGGTGTGTTTCTGCCCTGTCAGCTCCGAGACTCCAAGGCAGCCAGGCCTCATACCACTCCCTGGATCGGCGGTCAGAGCGTCCCTTGGGAGGCCACTTGTCCCATGTGAGGTGCTGCACAGGTGAGACCTGGCATTGCCTCTCGTCTGTGATGGGGCAGGTGGTCCCGGGGGACAGCTGTCCTATACCCGGAGAAGGTGTGGCCGCAAGGACCTGGGGTTGGTCCCTGTACGAAGCCCTCCATTTCTGGCTTGGAGACGGGTCAGCTGGGTCCACTGGGGGGGCCTGTGGTCGGAGGGTGCTGCTGCTCTTATCGGAGGGCGGGCAGCCGTTCTGGTGCTCAGACTGTTCCTGTTGGCTTTCCCTCCCCGCCCTCCTCCTTCCCTCCCCCGGCAGAGTTCCCGCGGCCCTCACCTGCAGAACTGCCGGGAGTGATTCATGTTTGGGCCTGCCTTAATGTTCCCTTTCTCGGGGTCGTAGATCGTGGTGGCTCTGGCATACGCCCCACCCAGGATGAACACGAAGCCATTGAGCGTGACCGCGGGAGCGTACTTGTTGTCTGCAAGGAGAGCAGAGCAGGCAGGTCAGGGCATCTCTTCTCGGCCACCCCCTCTCCACCCCTTCCTTCGCCAGAAAGGCCTCCAGAGGACGGGCTCTGGCAGAGGATGGCTCCACCATCAGCCGTTAACCGGTTGGAGGACAAGGCCTGGGCCCAGGGGGCAGCCGGCACACGGAGCAGCTTGCCTGTCGCCCAGGCAAGTGGAGTCTGCGGCTCTGCCCAGCCTGGCGGCTTGTCTCCCCCTCCCAGCCCCCAGACTGGGGTCTGCAGAACCACGGGGCTTAGCGGGCCTTCTGGGCTTGGGGCACTGAGATGAAGCTCACCGTGAGGCGGGGGGGTGGGGGGGAGCGGAGGGCTGCTTCTCACCGATCATCGGGGACTCGATAAAGCTCCATGTGTTGGTCTGTGGAACGTAAGACTGGAGGACCCCCGCAGCTCTGCCCGCCTCGTTTACGCCCCCGAACACGTAGATCTTGCCGCCGCACACCGTGGCTGCCGCAGAGTGCACGGCCTTGGGCAGAGGGGCCACGGCCTCCCATTGGTTGGTAATGGTGTCGTACCTGGGGAGAGAGGAAAACGAGAGCCCAGCATCAGTGGTGGGCCTTGTGCCGGGCAGCGGGCATGGGGAGGGTTGAGAGCTCAGCATCGTGGGCCTTGTACCGGGCAGCGGGCATGGGGGGGGTAGTTGAGAGCCCAGCATCAGCGGTGGGCCTTGTGCCGGGCATCGGGCATGGGGGGAGGAGTTGAGAGCCCAGCATCAGTGGTGGGCCTTGTGCCGGGCAGCGGGCATGGGGGGAGGGGCGCGCCAGCATCTGCTTCCTGCCCTTGGCATCCCTAGCCCAGCCCGGGACCACACACATCTGGGGGAACTTGGGATGAATCACTCAAGGCCACCTGGGATCTGGCCTATCCTGGCCTTCGAAGTCTTCGTCCTGAACCTCGGCGGGCTCTTGTTTGCCTGCCGCGACCTCTACGCAGTTTCTCGTCTCCTTTCCTTGGCTCACACAGGGCTCCCCAGCTTCCAGGCCCCTTCAGCCTTCTCTGTCCAGCTCATTCCTACCGTTTTTGCCCGACAGGGCTGCCCTGAGCATTTGCTGTATATGCAGGCTCTGGGCTGGAAACTGGGGGAACAGTGGGCTGGACCAGGGAGGGACCAGAGGAAGAGGGGACGGAAGGAGCGGCGGACCGGTGGGTTCAGTCGTTAACGGATGTTGCCGCGAAGGAAGGCAGAGTTACCCAGGACGACTCAGGGTCTCTGGTGTGGGAAACCGGAAGGAGGGAGCACTACTCAGGCGACAGGGAACTGAGGTTGGGGAGTTTGGAGGAGAGAGAGGATTTCAGTTTTGTTCATGAGGAGTTTACAGGACCCGTGGTAACCAACCGGGGAGGTGTGGGCAGGGGGCGGGGGCTGCAGTGGACGTGTGGCCTATGTATTCTGCATTGGGCTCATGGGCACAGAGCTGGAAACTGAAGGTCAGGGACTGCACCGGCAGCGTGTGGGTGAGAATAAGGCTGAGGACACTCGGGGGGAAACCCTGGCCTTTAAGCGGGGAGCTAAGGGGGGGTCCTCAGAAGAGTGACGGCACCGCACAGGGCACAGCTCCGTGGGTGGGGGATGTGATGGGAGTTCAAGAAGTCCCCAGCAGGTTCCTGGAGGTCCTATCAAGGAGACTTTAAGTGGAATGGGAGGTGCAGAGCTATTTCCGTATCAAGGATGAATGGGAAGGGAGGCAGTGGACACGACAGGTAGAGCCTTCTTGTGGATGAAACTCAGCTGGGAAAAGGGGCAGAGAAGGTGGAACCTGGAAAGGTCTGCGGAGCTAAGAGATGGCCTTCCTTGGCGCGTGCTGATAGATGTCTAAAAACAAGCTCCCCAGGGAAAAAGACCTGCTAGGCAGCACTTGCTGCTTTCTGTGATGTGAACCCTCTCTCGGCCGATCTCAAGCTACCAAGGGCACAGGGAACGTGGCCCTGGGAAGAGACGTGCTGCGGCGGAGCGCTGGACGGAATCCCCACCACACAGAGACACAGCAGACGCGACTCACCTCCAGAGCACAGATTGTAGAGAATACAGAAAAAGAGAAAAGTGTAGCGGTGAGTTTTGAGTATGGGTTATCTTTGTTTTTAATATAATTTATTTAGTTCTCAGTCTATATGATTTGATTTTTAGTAAGACCTGTAACTAACAACTGGCTTGCAGAGTGCCTAGAAAAGGTACCAGTCATGTCTCAGGAGCCAGTATGAATGAGCTCCAGGGCACCACGGCTTTTGTTTTCATTTTAGGGGGAGAGGTTTACTTGAGTTTACAGACTGGGAGAAGGGGCCTGCAGCGAAGGACCCGGTAGACATCGGAAGACTTCAGGCTGGAGTGGGGCCCATCTACCAGATGGTGGAATTTTCTCCACCAGCGCTCAGCCCCAAGGGAAGACACGGAGAAGGGGCAGAGTTATAGGGCCGCAGAGACCTGTAGCACACCTATGGCAGGACAGAGCAAGAGCACGGGGAAGCGACAAAATGTGCAGAATGTGAGTACCAGACAAAGCAGCGACAAAAATGACCACAGGGAGCCGATGAGAGAGACAGACATGGGCTCTGACAGACCAGCCAAGGACCTGGGGTATCTGAGGTCTTCCTGGGCACCGTTTGGGGTTTGGGTCTCTGTTCCCGGCAACTCTGTCAACTGTCCCCGCGGGGCTGTTCTCACAAGCACTCACTCTGGTCCTTCTCCTTGGTGGCCCATCTCCCACTCACCACATGGCTCTTTCGCCTGTTCTGGACTCCGGGCAGGGCTTCCCCTGTGGGCTGGTTTTTTTTTTTTTTTTTACCAGTACCCCTTTCCTGGGAAGCTTGTGGGGCCCGCTTTTCCTCATGAGGATCCTTGGGGGCAGGAGCCATAACAAGGTCATGGCTTAGTGATCCAGAACTGGCCTCTCCCAGCCGGTGCCCCGGGCCCTGAGACAGGGGGGAGGGCACAGTGGGAAGACGTCCAGCTCTGTGCCTGTCAAGACTCAGGATTCGAGAAGAGGCTGAGGTACCTTACGGGGCAGCAGGGGCTGATTCCATTAAGTCCCGGACGAATGATATGTGGCCAGTAGGCAATGGAGTAAGTGTCTTTTTGGACAGTGTCAGAAGTTCAGATATTTTTTTTTAGCCAATATGGCAGAGATCCAAAGAGCTCCTGCAGAAGGAGCTGGGTGACAGTGGAAGATTATGTGGCTGTTAGTCTTCAGGCTCTCGGTATAATGGCACATTCCGCCAAATGCGAATTTCCCCAGAGCTTGTTATTCCAGGTGGCTGATTGCCAAGCCACAAGCCCTCCGTCAGCTCAATCTGTCAGCTTCCTGCTTGAGAAGGATATGCTAATGACATGCAAATGACCCTGTGGAGTGAGGCACTCTGCTATCATTTATCCGGTAACCACAGCTCGCGCAATATATTGCTAGGAAGTATTAGACCCAGTTATTTATATAATGATATAATACAGGTTTGTCTGTTGCACTGTTGTTTTAATCTATAATTATATAATCTTGCTCTATTCCTGTAATACAGTAATGTAATATAATTATAATGTACCATATATCTCATTCATTATCAATATAAGAGCAATTTGTACCATTAGTGCCTCCCGGGGAACAAAGCACCCTCGTGTCTGTCCCCATTACCCTGATCTTCTTGTCACCCTGAATTCTCATCATTGCCACCATGTGGCGCAGAAATTACTTGCCAGAAGGGGCTGCAGGCAGCTATGTTCCTCGGGAGGCAGGGGGCATCCCCTCTGCCTGTGTCCTCCACCCTGCCTGCGGGCACACCACCCAGGGGTCTTCGGGTCCGCATCCTGTCCCTGCAAGGACAGCCGCCGGATACCAGAGGGCTGAAGGGCTCAGGGCCCCTTGCCATCCTGGATGGCTCCCCCATCTACCAAGGTTCCTGGGCTGGTCTTGCTCACACGATGACCTGGCTGATATTTCTTAGTGGCACCAAGGCCCAGTCCCCCAGGAAAGGCGGGTAGAGGCTGCTACCGGGCCTTGGAGAATTGCTCCCGAGCCCAAGGGAAGCAAAGTCTTCCCCTCGTCTTGGTGCATTTGATCCTCGAACAAATCCCTGTATCTATCAACAAGTATAAGTTTGCAAAATGAGTAATCAACATCTTAGGAGATTAAAAATAGCTGACAAAAGCAAGACAGGATGACAGATCTTGCTCAGTTTACTCCTACATAGAAAACGTTTCCTTTTTCATGTGTTTATTATGGGATGACAAACGGCTGGAAGCTGGTGCTTCTGGAAGCCCTGGGACGTGAGGGCCGTGCAGCGGGCCCCACTGAAGGCCGTCAGCATCAGGGCTGACCCAGGTTCAGCAGCACTGTTAATATCCTCATAATCACACGGGGATTCCCCATTAACTCCAAATCAATATGACAATTAGATGTCGTTACTGAGCCATCTCTAGGCTCCACTTGGGGGAGTTAAAAGCCCACAGTGAACATCCAGAGCTTGTCTCACTCTGAAACTCTCTCTGCTGTAACATTTGTCAAGTGTCCAATTAGCCACCGAGGGAAAAATACAAATTGAGGGGTATGTGTGGGTCCACGGGCAAAATGTTGTCACATGGACAGTTGTGCTTTCTGTCACAGCTGATGACGTGGGCCTAGGATGGTGGGCAAGCCGCGGGGGAGGATGTGGAGACGAGGCTCTGGTGGTCTCAGCAGCGCCCTCCTGGGCTGGGACCTGGGGCCCGGCTCAGCCTAACTTGCCCCTCTTGGGGGCACTAGTTTCTCCAAACGCGGGGCTGCTCTGAGGCCCCCCTTGCTTGCTGCTGACTCACTAGTCTTTCTGAGTTCTCCCCGTGTCTTCTCCCCACAGCTCAAGGGGGAAGATGAAGTATTTCACCCTGAGAAGCCTCAGCCTGTGGCTGCCCCCCCCCGCCCACCCCCAGCCCAGCCTCTATCCCTGATCCCGACCCTCTGTGGCCAGTGGTCAGTGGGCCTCAGGGAGGAGGCCAGCCCAGGACTTCCAGCAGAGGGCAGGCTCACACACACTGTTCTCCGGCCCATTGCTTTGTGTCTGTTTCTGGAGAATTCCAGATGGTTGGCCAGCCCTGCGTGCAGTGACCATTCCCCGTGTTGAAAGCAGCTTTCCCGGGATGGGTGGCAAAGAGGGAGGAAGGGGCTCCCTGAGGTGGCAGGGATGTGGAGGCCCGGCCACGGACGCGGCATCCTCCCATCTGGGCTGTTGGCTGCAGCCTTGCCCTCCACCCCCTGCCAGTCTCTGGACTGGTACCTCCAGGCCTGGGGCACCTCCTAGATGTCTGGTGAGACCAGCCAAGCCCACAGTGGGTCTCTTGCCTCCAGCCTGTCTGACCCCCTGAATGGGACAAGAGTGCCCCATCTCAGCGGTGGCGGCCACCCTCCCTCCTCCCTCTTTGCTGTGTTTGAAGAGCCCGCGACCGTCACCTTATAAATGTCCTTTCCCCTTGGCCCCAGCTGGGTGCGTGCTCGCGGCAGGAGCAAAGCGATCTTAGCTCCTGTCACCGTGGCTTACCTCTCCACGTGGTCCACGTTGCCTGCCACGCCGAGTCCTCCGAGGGTGTAAATCTTCCCGTCGTAGACGAGGCTGTTGTGCCGACAGCGGGGGACCGTCATTCTGGAGACGAGGTTCCAGTTATCGAGCAGGGACATGTAGCACCAGACATCGGCCAGCGTCACCCCCGATTCCATGCCCCCTGCAGGCAGTACGGGTGCAGAGAGCGGGCGGGAATGAGGATGGGCCGGAGGACAGGCGGGGAGAGAAGCTTTCACCTGCGAAGTGGCCCTTTCCGGGCTCTGGCTTTCCTCAGCCCTGGTGTGGGGAGAGGAGCCCCCCGGGAAGTCTGTGTTCGGCCCCCCGCCCAGCCCCGCGGGGCCTCACCTGAGAGGTAGATGTTGTCCCCGGCACTCACTACGCTGAAGAACTCTCGGTCGTAGAAAGGCAGCGAGGCCAGGGGGTACCACTTGTTGTTCTGCGGGTTCCAGCAGGTGACGGCCACCAGGGAGCGCTGGGTCATCCCCACCATCTGACGGCCCCCAACCAGCACTATGACCTCGGCCACACCTGCAGGGACACCGATGCCCAGCCTTCGGACACAACCCCACACTGTCGGCCGCCGTGCCTGGCGCCTCTTGGGGACTGGGGTGGGGGATGGCCCAGAGTCGGGCTGACCCCACAGCACCCGCATTTGGGGAGCGAGGGGCCCATCCCCCAATACCTGCGGAGAGGCGGGGCCGGGTTCGGGGTGTCTGCATCTCCTGGCGGGCGTGGGGCAGCATGTGGTAGCGCTTGGCTTCGTTGACCAGGTCCCGACAGGCTTCTGATGACTTGATGAGCTCCTCGTTGTCCACCACGTTGAGCAGGTAGCTGGGGTGGATGAAGGGGAGGCGGACCACGGCCAGGAGCTCCGCCGCATACTGCGGGGTCAGGGAGACACAGGGTGGGTGAGATTATACGGTCGAGCCGCCTCTGGGCGAGTCGTACTGGCAAGAAAGGAAGGACGGGCGGGGTACGGTCCCACATGGGAAACTCCAGTCTGTGTCTGGTCGGACAGTGTAGACACGGCTCACCCTGGCCTAGAGAGTGATGGGGGGCCTCCCATCAGCCAGAGGCGAGGACTGGAGGAGGTCGGCTGTGCTGTAGCTGAGCCCGGGGCGAACCATCCATCCAGCTCTCTGGCACCTCATTCCTGCCTCCTCCCAGGACCTGGGGCTCGGCCTCACCGCAGGCTGCGGGGGCCTGAAATGGGGCTCCTGAGCCCCGAAGACGTATACATGGGGCAGGAAGTCAGGAACAGGTGGGAGAGCCCAGGAAGGCTGAGAGTGACCACGAGGCCTGCAAGTCACACCCATTGGAGCCTATGTCTCCCCAATATCTAGAGACCCCTTGAGTGGCACCCCATGGCCTCCGACGGGCACGTGGACTCTCTCACCTGCACTGAAGGCTTTTCACGAACTAACTGGGACCCCCTCCTGCCTGGCAAACTCTTTGCTCACCACTTGGCTTTGGTTGCATGTAACAAATGGCTGGTGACATTCCTAACGGCCAGAGTGCCAGTAAGGCCGGTAAGCCCTGGTCCCTGAGTTTCGGGGGCACGCGGTGAAAATGCAGGTAAGGGGACGATCCGTTAGGAGAAGGCGCTAACGGGGCCCTGAGGAGGCGTCTGCTTAGGATTTTGGGGTGCAGGTGGAAGGCTTCCCAGAGCGGACGCTGTCTGAGCTGGGAGTAGAAGGACCGACTGCTGGTTTCTCCAGGCCTCCGGGGGGGGGTTGGGAGGATGCCCGAAGCACGGGCAGAGACATCGGAGCGTGACGGAGAAAATCGCATCTGGGGGCTTCTATAGAACTTATTCTCAGGTGCCCGAGGTCTTTGTTGGGGGGTGTAGTGGACAGGGGAGATGATGCTGGAGATGTGGGGGAGACCAGAGCCCGACCGCCCCTATGCCTTGCCTGCCGGGGCTGGTGTGCTGGGTCCCGCAGGGGGGCGTGTCGGAGCTCACGAGGGGCTTTCCACAAGGAAATTACACGATCACGTGTGTCTTTAGGAAGACTGCAGGCTCGGGCTGCAGGGTAGGACTGATTTGGAGTGGGGGAGACAGAAGGCAGGGCAGCCACCGCAGCAATGCCAGTGAGATGATGGGCCTGAACGCGGAGAGGAAGCCGGCCCTCCCGGGAGGGAATAAGAAGGCAAAGTGACAGCCGTGTACGGCCCAAATGGACATGGAAGGGATGCGAGGGATCCAGGCTTCTATTTTGGGTAATGGGCAGAACTGAAGGGAGGAACACAAGATGTATTGCTTTGGAGGTATACAAATTAGAGGGGCTTGGGGGACCCTGGTCACAGGCGTGTCATAGACAAAGACAAAGCACTGGGCCTGAGACCCAGGTGTGGGGGCCGTGGCAGTCACTACTACAGCTGTCCAGCCCGACTGCCTGCCTCCCTCCACCAGGGACCCCTGCCTCCTCCCCACCTGATCGGAGGACCCTCTCCTCTTGGGTTTAGCGGCCGGGCCCCCCCCCACTGGTGGAGCGCCCCATGCTGCCGATCCCAGCGCCTGGCCGTCCTTCCCTCCCTTGTGCCGCTTCTTGCTCCTCATGCGACGAAGTACCTTTGCCACTCGCACTCGCTGCCTGGGAGTTCTGGGTCCTGGCCTCCCTGACTCTGACCTCCCCTTTGCGGCGCTCCAGGTGGCCTCTGAGCACTCCCGAAGCTACCTGTGTCTGTACTCACTGCTGGGGGCCCCTCATGCGTTAGAATCAAGGCAGTTCCACTCTGAGCAAGGCCTTTAGGCAGTGCTTTCTGCCCCAGAGATCCCGCTGGGATGTGACAGCTCTCCGGTGACTCAGATGCCCCACCCGGGGACCCAGCCCTCCTTTCCTTCTGCCCTGGATTCTGGCTCCGATTTCTCCAGCTGTCCCCTCTGAGGGCCTTGCCTTCCCTCCTGTGATGTGTGCAGTGGCTTCCCAGCCCCAGCATGGTTTCCACGGCTCCTCCTGCCGGGGCTGAGCTCACAGGAGGCCCAGGGTCCCCGCTTCTCCCTGCAGGCCCTGCGGCCTCTGGCTGGTCTGAGTCTCCTTCAGGTGCAATGCCAGCCCTGGGACCCCCCGGTGACTGACTTCCCGTCTGTCCTCCCTCTCTTCATCTCTCTGCAGCCTACAGGAATGGCTCTGGCCTCCCTCTGCCCAGGCCTATTGGCTCCTTTGGGCTCCCACTGATGGTCAGACCAGGAAGTCCTGCCTCCTCCACCTCCTTTCTTCCTGGCTCCTTGCACAGGGCCCCAGACCCAGGGGGAAGGGGCAAGCAGGGTGGGTGGGGGGCTACCTGCGCTCGGGACACGGGGTCCTTCTTGATCCATTTGATGACAGTCTCATACACTAGCTCTTCGGCCTTGGTGTTGAGGCTGTCATTGGAGATGTAGGCGATGAAGTCATCCTTGGAGATGCTGAGGATCTCCTCCTGGGCCGCCACCTCAGGGAAGATCTGCAGCGCGAAGGCCTTGGCCATGTGGTAGAGCTCACTGCACTGCATGGCCTCGGCCATGGCCAGGACCCCCAGGCAGTTGCTGGCTGTCAGCTGCTTCTCTGGGGGCAAGAGCATAGGTCCACTGACCACAGGGCCCTGGAGGGGTGGCCCTCTGTTCCTATCATCTGCACTCTGGATCTCTCTCGGAGCCCGCGTCCTTCTTGTGACTTGCCTTCAGCATCCGGAGTCCCTGCATCCCTGGGGCTGTGGATCGACCCTCTGGGTTTTCCTCTGCCCTGCCACACACTGCCTCCCCCGGGGCCTCACTCCACTCCGGCAGGTCCCACCAGAAGGACTGAGAGTGAGGCATGGGGCGTCAGTGCGCGGCCTGGTGCTCCCTCAGGGCTGTGGGCCTCAGAGCTTGGGCCTGGGCTGGGAGCGAGGGTCGTGTGGAAACTGGGACAGGCTCTCATTTTAGGATCGCCCCAGCAGTAACTCCCCTCACAGGCCCACCGGCCACCTCCCCTGGGCCTCAGCCTCACACATCCTGGCCTCTAGGCCTGGCAACAGTCTAGCAGGCTCTCCTGAGGTCTGGCTAATGGTTATTCTAGCCTGGACGTGTCTGGGTCTGTGCCAGAATACAGTTGTTCAAGTTTTCTTTTTCTTTCTTTCTTTCTTTTTTTTTTTTTTAAAGATTTATTTATTTATTTATTTGACAGAGAAATGGAGAGCACAAGTAGGCAGAGTAGCAGGCAGAGGGAGAGGGAGAAGCAGGCTCCCCGCCGAGCAGAGAGCCCGATGTGGGGTTTGATCCCAGGACCTCAGGATCGTGACCTGAGCCGAAGGCAGACGCTTAACCCTCTGAGCCACCCAGTGGGCCCCTCCGCGCCATTCCCTCCGGGCAACCCATGTCCCCCCTGTCCGGACTCACCGAGAAAGGACACACAGACTTTGCAGAAGGTGTGGAACTGGAACTTGCTGGCCGCCTCCAGCAGCGTCTTGGCGTTGGCGGAGTCGATGACCAGGGAGCCCGTGTACACAAACTCCAGCAGCAGCTCCAGGACGTCGGCCTGCAGGTTGGACAGGACGAGCTCCAGCTTCTCCCGGCCGCACTGGCTGCCGTCTGGCGCCGACCTAGGCACAGAGACCAGGGTGTCCCTTACCTGCCGCCCTGCGGCCACGGCGCCGCCTCCTCACAGGGCTACATCTCTCTGCACGCCTCGGTCACGCCCTTCATTTTAGGACTCAAGGGACACAGCAATGACACACCTGAACCTAACGGCCTGACACAGGATCTGAAAGAGAAGAGTCTGACCAGAGACGCCCAAAAGAACAGAAAACCCTGCTTATCACTACTTGGCATGTCCATGCAAAAAAAGATGCAAATCAAGAAGCATGAGCTGTGGGTGGGGGCAAGGACCGGGACTGGCCTCAAAGGGAAACAATACGGCTCCGCCCTGAAGCTGGCTCCTGTGTCCCAGCCCGGGGGGGCCCGGCTGCCTCCGAGCGGGGAGCCGCCCGTGTGACCGGGCCCCCCAGCTGGCGGTGAACACGGCCAATCCAGAGACGTCCCTCGATCGCCCCAAGCTGTCCCGGAACCCTGACTCCAACCCCAAAAACATATTGTTTCCTTTTAGGCATGGAAAGGAAGCCCTTCATGACATTGCTTTGAAACTGAGGACGAGACGAGATAGACGGACAGAATGGTTAGAGCTGGGGGGAGGGGGAGGGGAACAACCAAGGACTTCCGCCACAGACAGCCAGCAGCCATGACCTGGGACCTGGCCCGGGGCGGGGCCCTCCTGCCACATGGAACACGGGGTCAGAAGTCAGAGTGGCCTGCGTGTCGAGTGTGCATCGGGCTTGTGAACTGGGGGGGAGCAGGGGGAGGGACACAAATATATAAATATGTTCATATCTGGTGTCTATAGAAATACGAAACCATTGCAAAGGCTCCTAAGGCCTGGCAGCCGCGCCCTAAAGCTGGACCTGGAAGGAAACAGATAAGATGAAGCAAAAATCACACGATACCGAAGTGACCAGGAGGAAAGACACCCAGAGCGTTAAGAGTCAGGAGGCAGGTTTTTCAGAGGTGATTGGCTTGGCACCCCATCTCGGCCACTCTGACCAGTCCTGCTTGGTCCTGCCTGAGCTGGGCAATGACCCCTGCCCTCTCTCTCCTCCAGAGGAGGCCAGGGGGCAAGACTCTCGTGACAGGTCCCTTGGGCGCCCCTGTGGCCAACAGTGGGAGTGTGGGGGTGTCCAGCAGCTGCAGCCCCCGAGAGAGGCTGACTCCTGGGTGGGGAGGGAGCTAGGGGACCTGCGTGCCCCCGCCCTGCCACGGACAGGCGGGACACCTTGCCTCTCTGGCCCTCAGGCTCCTCTTCTGCAAAACAAGGACTGAACTTGAAGTCTAAAGTTCCATGGAGAGTTTATACAACAGAGGCTGGAAAACACCTTGCCCAGGAGACTCTGCTCTACCTCACAGAACCTGAAACGACCCCATGAGAGCAACATTCTCTGTAGTCCGGCCACCAAGGGCTTTTAAGGCACCAGTAAGACGGGGCAGTGAGCAGATGAGCACGACTCATCGTTTGGGGCTCCCCTCCCCACAGCATGGCTCATGCGGCCAGGGTCCGCAGGGGCCCTGCCTCCAGGCTTGGCGGGAAAGCTGAGAGGGAACAGGGCCAGCTAAGCCGAGGGTCTGAGCATAGCCCCTTCTCAAACCCATAGACATACACGGGATGTGTGACTTTTCAAGTGACTTAATACACCGTGTTAACACTGCTGTCGGGACAGATTTTCATGCCTGGCTAATTTTGTTAAGTAGAAAAATAGATCATTATGGGATCACTTGAAAGCACAGAAGTCGAACTCCTCCAGGGCCATCTGGTCAACCTCTTACTCGGGCTTGGCGGTCTCCGCTTTCGTTCCTACATGCTGCTGCCTGGCCTTTTTTCCTCACACCCTTCATACTCTGCGGAGGTCCCCCTGGGCCACAGCCAGGCAGGGCCTATGAGGCCAAGGTCAGGCTGCTCACATTCTCCAAGTTCCCCCAGCCACTGCTACTTCCACCTCGGGTCAGCCCTCCCGTCCACCTACGGTTCTGCTGCAGAGGAGATCCAACTCGGGGATGAGCTGGGGTGGACTTCAGCTGTGTGCACACGCACGCACACACACACACACACACGGGAATGCACGTGATACATGACCCTGAGAACCCCCAGCCTGACCCTATGGGGAGGGGTATTGGGCAGATGGAGGGCCGGGGTGGGGGGGGCCCATGGCCCTGAGTGTGAAGTCTGGTGGGACACGTGTGGCTATGCTTGTGAGAGATGCTTGTCCTGCCCCGAGCCTGAGCCGAGGAGAGGACTCCAAGGACAGAGTGCTGCCTGCATGGCCAAGGAGTGTGGGGGCGATGTGAGGAGGCCCATGGGGTGTTGGTCATCAGAGGTGCGGTCCAGGGTTGGTGAGGCCCATGGCCCCTGTGATGCACAGCTGTGGCCGCTCCTTCAGGACCCCTGCGAGGGCTGCCCATGGGAAGCTGGGGAGTGGGTGGAGGGGCCAGATGCCACGCCACGGGCAGAATGACCATTCCCCTCGGTTATGGCGGAATATTCGGGAACTTCATGGAAACTTTGTCGGGTGGCTGAGTTCAAGATCTGTAGTGGGGAGGCCCCTGGCTGGGAGGTCTTATGTAGCTCATCTGCACGTATATGTTTACTGTCCACACAGCTGTGGGGCCGAGGGAGGCCTGTGGTGACTTTCTATCGCTGACCCTCAGATGGTCTTGGGATGGACCTCAGTGATCCTTAGGTCTCTTCCCTATGAGCCTGGGATCCCTGGGAGGCACTGCTCATGGTGGGTGGCCCTGGTCACCGATGGGGGGCTGTGTCCTCCACAGAGGACTTTTTCTTGTCCCTGTTCTAAGCTGGCTCTTGGGGTCCAAGCATCCTGTTCCCCTTAGCAGCTGCTGGGCAGTCTGGGTCGTAATGTGATCTCGGAGGGAGAAGAAGCAGGGCAGGAACAGGCAGTGATAGCCTTGTCAGGCTGGGCCGTGAACCTGACCCTGGGGGGTGGGTGTGTGGGGCTGGCTGGTGCGACCCAGCCCACACAGGCCCTGTGGGTTCTGTCAGAAGACCAAAGCTCCCCTGGCTCACCTTCTCACAGGGTATGGGACACAGCCTCTGCTTGGTAGGCCTGGGCCTCTGGATGGGCCGAGACCACCACATCCCCATTATAGACCATTTGAGACCCCGCAGTCAGCAGTTTGCTCACTTGGATAAGAACTGCCCTCTCCAGACTTTACTCCCTCATCGGGCCCTCACACACCTCAGTAATCAGATGCTTTCATTTTGCAAGTTCGATCTGGAATGACTGGGAGGCATCCGTGGGGCGGCGCTGGCTGGGGGCAGCCACGGAGCAGGTGCAGAAGACGGGTGGGCGGCCTGGCCTGCTCCGGCCCCTCCGTGGCGATTCGGCAACGGGTCTGACTCACACTGTTCTGCTCGCCTTCGAGATGGGTCTCTCCTTCTATTATCTGGTTTTCCAGCCACTACCTGTCTGTTCTACCAGGAAAAGGGGAGCAGACTGACACCCACCCACGCCCAGCTTCACGGGGAAGGAGGGGAGAGGCAGCGGACGGCCTTCCTATTGTTTGTGGGGTCACCCTGTGTCCAGGCTCTGTGCTGCTCAACTCCGGAGACCCCTTTCGCTTCCCCTGGAGAGAACAATGGAGGGAGAGGCCCAGAGCCTACACACGAGGCTTGTGAAAATCAATTTGGACAAATCAATGTGTCCATCTGCTTTCATTTACTATAAAAACAGAATAGAGTTCAAATGTGTCATTGGCTCCGACAGACCTGCTGGGACGGGTTTTGGCTGGAAGGTAGAATGCTGGGTCTCTGTCCCGTTTGGTGGGATGAGGGGACAGCTCTCCCCTGCAGCGCGACATTTCCTCCCACACCCCGGCGTGGGGGCCACGTTTGGAAGCATGGGCAGGGAGGGCAGGAGCTCTGCTCTCTCTGAAGGTCAACCCCGGTCCTCTCTGACGGGGCTGGTCGACGCCTCCCGTGGCACCAGCCGGCCCTGAGCCCTCCTCGGCTCCCAGGGATAAGAGAAGAGACATCTCCACTTACCCAAAATGCCCAGGGCAGACCCAGGTCCTGCTCAGCGGGGTTTAGAAGTGACTTTGGGCTCGAGAGGTTGTAAACGCTGAACACCACTAGTTCTAGTCTGCTCCAAATATCTTTCCTCCTTCCTGAAGCCCGGGGCTCAGCCCACTCAATAGTTCTGGGGTCCCCCACCAGCCTAGAGGCCGGCGAGGTGCAGTGAGGGCACAGCCCCAGCCCTGCCAGCATCCCAAGACAAAGCCACGGCTCTTCCTCCTGCCCTGATTGTCACAGGGACTCAGATGGGGTGACAAAGGGGAGGTGAGGCAGCGCAGGGGGCTCAGCATGGTTCCGCGCTTCCTGATGGCCTCCCGGAGCCTCCTCCGTGCTCCTCCTCATGCCCGAGGCCGGGTATGAGGATAAGTGACCACTGCAGAGGTGGGGACTGGGTCTTTTCTTGGGCAGATCTGGTGGCCAGTTTACGAGTGTTTCCAACAGATGCACAAGTGTACATGCACACACACACACACACCACACACACACACACACACACCACACACACCACACACACACACACACACAAACTCTACATCCCTTTCCTCGCCTATCTGTCCACACTACCAACCCTGAGTTTCACTTTCTTTCCGTATAAGCTTCCCGCACAAATAAAGACTTCCCTCCGCTCTTCACTGGGTTAGCAAATGACGGTAAGAGCATGAACTTTGGAGTGAGACCTCCCATCCCAGTCCTACTACTTCCTTAAAATCCTCTGGGCCTCAATTTCTCCATCTGTAAAGTGGGGACACTAATGCTACTTGTTTCTCAGGGTTAGTGGGAGGACTTTCAGGATGACATTCGACATTTCTACAGGCTTCTTGGGGGCTGGGTCTTGACCTCGCCAGGGGGAAAAAGACAAGAGTTTGAAATGATATAAGGGAAGGCTATGGGGAGAAGCTGTTGCAGCCGCACCAAAGGTACACACACATGTGAGGACAGAGTGTGTGCACGGAGTGGGGGTTGGCCTGGGGCCTGGCGAACAGGGGCAGGTGAGCTGGTCAGGAGAGGACACTGAGAACCAGCTATGCCGCTCACGGCCTGACTGGCGCCTGGAACAGCAGCGAAGAGGACGGAATGACTTGGTTTCCCCACGGCTGTCCTGGGGCTCCAGGTGAGGGTGTCTACACGGGGTTGTGGCCGGGGGTTGGGGCAGGGGGCTCACCGGGCTAGACTGGTGAACACGAGACCGGCCCCAGGATGGAGGTGGGCAGGAGTCCAGCCTGAGCCCCCAGGTCTGCGCATCCCGGGACGGCAGAGAAGAGTGGGTCACCTGTGCTGACAGTGCTCGCTGAGGCCATCCTGGAAGGAAGGACCAGGACACAGGCTGTCCCTCCTCCCTCTGGCTCTTCAGTGCAGCTGCCGGAGACGGAAGCTCCTGCCTCGGGTTCAGCAGGCAGGGCCCTGCCTCTCCCGCCGGGCCTTTCTGGCCACAGCTCACTGAACCCGGGGTCCCAGCCCGAAATGACAGGGGAACGACACCGGCTGCTCCCTGACTACTGAGGGGGTGAATTTCTCCAGGACGTTACATGGCCCAGAAAGGAAATCCGCTTTCTGCAGACTCTGCTCCCCTCCCCACAGCAGGACTCTCTTTGCAGCTATGGGCAGAAACAGTGACGGATGCCAAGCTTAAGAAGGGGGAACTAAAATTTAAAATGGGCGCAAGTTAACATTGTGACCTTCCGCCACAGGGGCGCCTCTGGGCTCAGCCTTGGCCTTCCCTCCTCCTCGAGTGCCCCTCCTCTACGCTGAAGGGGTCTCCCCAGACCTCAGGCCTCTCTGCATTCGGGTCTCTCATCTGTCTGTTGCCTGGCGGGCATCTGTCCCAGGGCACCCTTCAGACATGAAAACCTGCCACCCAGACACTCATTTCGCCCCTCGCCCCCAGCTCTGCCCTGACACTGGTCCTTGGACCTGCCTTGCACCCCGTGACCTCACCATTCTCACGTCCTGGGGCTTGCACATGGGAAACCTCTGCAGGGCTGGCCGTGCCCCTCCCCTTACTGCCACCCTGGAATGTTGGAACGGGAAGGAAACCCGGATGTCATTGGAACCAACCTCCTGCTTTACAGATGAGAAAACTTGAGGCCTACAAGAGAGGATGTGACTTGCCTGGGGTCGTAGGACAAGTGGCAGAGTCAGGTGTGGAACCCAGGTCTCTTAGCTGCCGGGGGGCAGTGCCCTCTCCCTTTCAGGGCCTGCCTCTTAGTTCCAGAGCCCACCATTTCTGGTTAGGGCCACGGAGGTACATCCTACAGTTCTTTCACCTTCAGGTGGACATCCCTTTCCCACCGCTCTGGATGCCCCCACAACCTCAGACCAAGCCCAGGGCTCTAGCCCGGGGGTCGGGCTTGCCCATCCATCTAGCCCCAGCTCACATCCATCTCTGGGAAGGCTACCTTCCCCTCCACACTGCTTATGATGGCCTCTGTCCCAGCTTTTCATTGTAGGCAACCCATGCCTTGTCTGGGGCATTCTAGAACATTCCTTATATTCTGGAACATTCCAGGCAACCCACCCCTTGCCTGGAATGTTCTTCCTCCTTCCTTTTTGGCCTAAGAAGCCTTCGCTACTTGGGGTTCCCACCAAGTGGTGTCCTCTGTTGTGCACGAGAGTTTGGTTTTACGCGTAATGTCTCTAAAGACAGTCAAATGGCTCCTGTGCTCCTCTTGCCCACCTCTCTAGCCTAGGCCTGGGCCATCACTTAGTACCAACCTGCCCCTGCATCCTGCCCGCTCTGTGCTCTCCAGCTGGTCTGTAGCAGGGACCAAGGCCCTAGGATGCTGGTCACTGCCAGTATCAGAACTTGCCAAGAGTGGCAGCACAAAGACCTCCCTTGGCCCGAAGAAGCCACTGGACGTGCCCCTTTACCCCAGAGCTCATGCCCCTGACCCCTGTGCTTGGACACAGAGAACCCAAGCACTGGGGGCGGGAGACCCAAGCTGTCCATGAGACTGGAAGTCACAAAGAGCCTGCCCCTTCCTGCATGGCTGGGGCCAGCGCGGCTGGGTGGGGCTTGCACGCCGGGCAGCTCAGCTCTAAGTGAAAGGACACAACAGATTGGAAAGGAGATGCCAGCCAGTGTGCCATCCTGAAACAAAACACAGTCACTCTGGGGTTAGTTGGCAAGTCCAAACACAGCATTGGGAAGCAAGCAGAGGTCCTGTCCTCCCACTCTGAGCCCAGTCCCGGCTCAGCGTCCGCCCCGGAGAGGCTGCAAGGCAAAATGAGCAGCGGCATTAATCTGCTGATGGTGAGAGAAACAGGAGCGTTACCCTGGGCCGGCCCCCTCAGCTGCTCTCCCTCACTAAGGAGCTAGAAGGTGGCCCCTGACTTCTTTGCGAGGGTATGAAGCAGACAAATTAAAAAAAAAAAAAAAAAAATCAACATAATGGAAAAAAAAAAAAAAAGATGCTCATGCACCATTAAAACTCATTCAGGTAGAAATAGCCGGGGCAGAGGGCGGAGGGGAAGGAGCAAAGGCTGAGAGAGACCGTGTTTAGGACACACCTGGTCTGTGCTCAGACAACGCTGGTTTAGGCTCCGTGTACAAGTATCAAGGCATGCAGCGTGAATGCGGATTTGGCTACAAGTCTCTTCTCCCCAACTCAAGCTGTGGAATAGCGGCACCTTGGGCGCCTTGTGCTCCTCAGCGGGGGGCAGCCTGGTCGACGTGCTTTCCTGGCATTAAGGTCACTATCGACAGCAGCGATGATGGTGCCTGGGCCCCTGTGCTGAACCAGTGGGGACAGTGTGCAGGGGTCCCTTTAAGTGGAGTCCGCAGTCCTCCTCATCTCAGGGAGGGCTTGTGAGCCACTGAGAACTTGGGATCCTCCTCGGGGCAGGGCGCGGGGGGTGGGGTGGGTGGGTGTTGTCTACGGCTGGCAGAGGCCCCTGGTGACTAGCAAAGCTGCGTGGGGCGGGCTGGGGGCTGTGGCTGCTCTGGGGCTGTATGTGAGAAAGGGCACTTGGGGGTGGGGAGGGGGGTGAGGAGAGATGGCTACTGGCTCTGTGACAGGGAGTCACGCTTCAGGAACCTGCAAGAGAGGGGAGGAGAAAAGCGACACAAAAGCGTCCTACAAAGGAACAGACCCGACCACAGCTGGAAGGAAGGCAAACCTTTGAATCAGGTCCTTGAAATACAAGCTGCAGGAAGCTAGAACATTTTGGTGGACTTCAAACTCTCTGCCTTCAACAACAATTTTCAGGTCTGTAAACGCTTTCGCTCTGCGCTGCTGGTTCAATTCCTTCAACATTTCTGCAGAACAGAGAAGACAGACAGGGCCAGGTTCCCATTAAGAGTTTTTTTTTTTTTTCTTAATTAAAAAATTTTCTTTCAAGAAGTAGAGAAATCGGAAAATACTTGATACTGTTTCTTGGCAAGACTGGCTCAACACTGACAGTCAAAAGAAGTCACAAACAATATGTGTCAACAAGCAGCAACTGGGAGGGGCTACAGAACCAAAGGAATGACAACTTTCCAAAAGCAAAAGCAAAACAAAACAAAACAAAAAACCCAAAACCAACCGAACGAACAAACAAACAAACAAAAAACCCCAAACCAAAACAATACAATACCAAAAAAAAATATATATATATATATATCAAACCCAGAAATTGAAAGGCTGGGGAAAAAGATTCCCATACTGACAATTGGAAACACAGAGAATACATTATCACAGACAACGAAACTGTCGTATAACTACAGAACGAGTTCTCCAAATGCCAATGAGTGCTGATGCATTGGATGCCAAGTAAAGCATGGCATTGTGATGCGAGATGGGCTGGATATGGATCAAAGGAATAAAAACCACAGAACCTGCAAAAACAGCATCCCTTATGTTAGACACTCAAGCCATGGCACGGGGTGAGCTTTTCTCCCTCCAAGGAAGGAGGGGGTGGAATGGGGGTCTGCCAAGCACTTCTTCTGTGCACGCCCTGGGACTGCCGGGGAAGGCTGGCAGGAAGTGGGGGCTGGGCGCACCTCCTCCCATTTCCTTGGGTCATTCTCTCCAGACACCCCCCTTCAGCTGAGGCTTCAGCATGGGAGAGCCTGGCTTGCAGCCCCCAGCAGTTCCCAGAAAGTGGCCTCCGGAGCCTTTCCCACCCTGATGCACACCTACCTTTGCCTGGTGTCTTGGCCACCTGGGGCAGGCCCAGAGAGTGCCTCATGCCCGTGGGCTCCGAACCTGGGGATGTCTCCCAGACCCTCCTCAAGGCTCAGAAGCGGGAAGGAGGAGAGCCTGACAGGTACCCTGATTCCCTGATACAAACTCTCATTTTCGAAAGTTAGGGCCTTCCGATGACCAATGTTCCCACTAGCCTTGCCTTACCTGCCTGCCCCCTGGGGTCCTTAGTTGCTGGTTGCTGGGCATCAGAGGCCCAGATTCTTGGCCAGAATGACCAGTTGTCAGGCAGGGTTATGTCTTTTGGCAGGTGAATAGGAAAGGGGTTCTGCAGAACTGAGCCCTGCTTCCAAGCCCCCCACCATCTCCCTGAGTCCTCCGGGTCGATGCTGCCCCCAGGCTGGTGTTCTAGAATCACCCTCCAGCATGCTCTGCTCCAGCCTGACTCTCATCTCTATCCACATGGGCTGACATCAGCTGCCTCTCAAGACTCCCTTCTGAGCCCCGCCCTGCCTCTGACAGCTGTGCGTCCTCGGACAAGGCCCTGTGCTCTCTGAGCCTCTGTCTGTATGTCAGCAGAATGAAGCTGGAGGCTCCCGCTCTATTCGAAGAGCCTGGTGAAAATCCCTGAGCTCGGGCTCAGGCAGGGGACTGTGGGCTTGGGGGCCGTGAGGTCAGGTAGGCCCTTCTTGGCAAGGACATCCCAGGCTCTGGTTCTGCTGAAGACCAAGGCACACACAGAGAGAGAGGTCTGGCCACTGACCACACCACCAAGCCTACATCAGGCCGGGCACCTGCGGGGGTGTGTTGGGGGAGCTGGCTGGGGCCTCCAGAAAGCTCCCCGCGGGTGTGCTCTGACCTGGATGAGGGAGACCAGCAGCGCCCCTGAAGCACCAGGTGGAGGGTGTGGAGGGAGCCTGTGGGGCAGACCGGGAACAAAGCAACGATGGGGCGGCAGGCGGGGTCAGACGTCAAGAGCCTTGGAAGGGGGCTCCGGTGAGTCGTGTGGGCACCAGGGAACCATGGGATTCTGTTCAGGGGAGCGACAGGTTTGGACCCAGGTGCCAAACGAATCACTCTGGCAGCTCCCTTTAGGGGTGGGACCGGGAGGAACCAGGTAGGCTGGAGGCTGTAGGCCAGGAAGGAGGTGGGGGAGCGCTGGGCCTCAGAGCCAGGCCTGGGGGAGAACATGAACTCTGCCTCCTATCAGCTGTGTGACCCCGGGAAAGTGTCCCTGAAGCCTCAGTTTCTCCTTTGTTGAAGTTAAATGAGCTAGCCCATGGTAAACTGTTCCGTGGGCCTCGACGGGTGGCAGGCACGATGTCATTGTCACTGGTGGTGACGGCTCCATGATCTACGCGAGGAGGGACAAAGGCCTAAAGGGCAGTGGTGACGGAGGACAGAGAAAGACAAGTATTTAGGCTGGGAAACTACGGCCCTTCGTGCTGGAAGGAACAGGGAGGCCAGCAGGTACGAGGACCACTTGCGGGAGATGGCGGGAAGGGAGGGGGTGCTGAGTTCAATTTGAGGTTGGGGTACGGGCCTATGAGACGAGTCGGGGAGAGGGGCAGGAGGCGGGACGCGTCTGGGGCCCGGGCAGGAGGCGAGGCAGTGGAACCTGCAACCTAAGCCTGTGGCTCAGGCAAGGGGCACGACAGGGTCGGGGAGCCCGCAGGCTCGGGTGGGTTCTGGCTGAACCGCTCACTACGCTCACAGAGCGGCTCCAAGAAGAGCCACCAACTGAATTCATTCCCGAAACAGGAGCCAGGTGGTGATGTCAGCTTTTTGAGTGAAGTCATGTGGGGGTTAAAGAGTTCTGGGCTGGAGTTCCAAAGACCTGGATCCTGGTTCTCGTTCCAGCTTTGCCACTAATTGGCTGCGTGACCCTGGGCAAGCTGCGCCAGCTTTCGGTCCTCAATCCCTTTGAGCACCGAGAGGCACCTGCCGGGTGCCTCTCAGCTGTCAGGCTGCAGGGAGTGATAGATGCAGCCCCACACGCCTGCTGAGTTAACCAAGCCCTGGGGTCCGGAAAACACAGTGGTTACAAAATACCACTCCTCCTGGGCCCAGAGCATTCTGATTGTTTCTGAAAAGCTCTGACGTGCGACCAAGGACCCGGCAAAGATGACACACGAAGCTCCAGCCCTGCAGCGCTGCCTGCTGCCCTGGGATTCCTGGCCGGTTCTAGGAGGTGCTGGGAGATCCAGGTCACCATCGAAACGCAAGCGCTTTCTACTCTCGCTTTGTGGAAATCTGGATTTAATAGCTGGGCAGGATTACTCAGTTTCAGAAAAAATTTTCAATTTATGAAAGTGCTCACCAGGGGATTCCTTTTCACAGCAGGGACCCAAGTGCATTCAAAGTTTCGATCAGGCGGTTGCGCCTATTGCTGCCGGCTGAGCGCCCAGCTGGCGGGAGCCCGTGTTTTGGGACAGCACGACCCAGGATCCACGGGAGGAAGCCAGCACAAGCCGCCCTCCTGCCTAGCCCGCTGTCTTGGCTGAGGACAATCACTTAATGTGCAAGGGGCTCGGAGGAACGTGGGGTCCTGGGGAAGCTTTCCAACCAGCCGTGCTGTGCCCAGTATGCAGGCATCAGGGCAGAGCCTGGCAGGAGCTGGACCTTCGGGGTAGACCCCGGTAGCACCCCAGCACCCGGCAGAATCTGTTTCAGGCTTGGGGAGGAGGGGGAAAGTCCTGACCTAGGGTCCTTCCTTTTTGGCTGACATCGGGGAACTATTTTCTGGCCTCCCAGGTTTTGGGTGGGATGCCCCACCTGGGTCCACAGGACGCCTCGCCTTCACCTGGCCACAGAGTGGCGGCCCTTTGCCCTTGGCCTTGCCCCTCAGTGGGGAACTCTCACAGGTCCAGGTCACTGAATCTCCCCCTCTGATTCTTCTCCTCCCCACACCAAGCCCACCTCCTTTACTGCCTAGAAATCTCTGCTGTCCATTCTCTCCTGGCCTCAGGAACAACTGGGATCTGTCTGAGCCACAGACATCTGGCTGTTTCCGGCCCTAAGCCACCCAGCAACCTGGCAACCCCTCCCAGATTAAATAAACCCTTCAAGGCTGAGCAGGGGGAGCAAGGCTCCTCCACGCCCTGCTGAAGCCTCTCTGTACCCCAGGCATGTCCCCTCCCAGCCCTCATCCTTCTCCCTGCCCCAATCTCTCTTCTTTCCTTTTTCTTCTGGCGAATTACCATTTTTTCCTATAATACCAGTTAAGGTGTTACTGGGTCCCAAGCCTCTCCCTCCTTCCCCTCCTTTTCCCCCAGCCATTCACCCTCCTCCATGCTTACACAGCATCCCGTGCTTACGTCTTCAGAGCACCCTGTGCATTGTAATTACTGATTTACATGTCTGTCTCTTGCACGTGACTGTGATTTATTTATATTTTTATGTTCAATATCTAGCACAGGGCCTGGCATATATACAGCTGGTGTGGTAGACAACAAAAATTCTTTGTCTCCCCTCCCACCAAGCGGTGAAGTTCTTTTCCCCACCCTCTGAGTCTTCATTGCCCTTGTGTCTTGCTTTGCCATGGAATGGGGTTGAAAGGACATTGTGTGAGTGTGAGCCACAGCTTCAAGAAAACTTGCTTGCTTCAGCTCACACTCTTGGACCCCTGCCCCTACTACCCTATGAACAAGCCAGAGTGACTCTTTTGGAGGATAATAGGCCACGTGGAGCAGAGATGAGTCATTCACAATGGCCAGCCCTCACAATATCAGCTAAGCCTGACCTAGAACAGCTGAGCCCAGCCCCAAGGGCAGATGAGAATCATAATCCAGATCAGTGGTGGTTGACTTAAGCCACTAAATCTTGGAATTGTTTATTACGCAGCAAGAGCTAACTGATAGAGAAAGCATGAATAAATGATAGGGCTCAAGTGCTTGTGAAACTTCCTCTCCATCAGGGTCTCCTTCACGGGTAGTGTTTAAGCTAATTCTTCTTTTTTTTTAATTGCAATAAAATTTAGCATCATAACTGGTTTTAGGCATATGGTTCGGTAGCATTAAGCACATTTACAGCGTTGTGCGGTCAGTCCCTGGAATACCTCATCTTACAAAACTGCAACTCCGTTCCCATTAGACAGCGGCTTCCCATCCCCTCCTCCCCAGCTCTTGGCCATGACCCTTCTACTTTCCGTCTCTATGAATCTGACCGCTCTGGGTACCTTGTGCATGTGGAGTCGTGCAGTATTTGTCTTCTTGGGGCACGCTTACTTAACTTACTATAACGCCCTCAAGGTTCACCCGTATTGGAGCATGGGTCAGAAATCCCTCCGCTTCTAAAGCTCGATGCAATTCTTTTATATGAATGCATCACAGTTCGTGTGCTTGTTCGGTTGTGAGTGGACGCCCGGCTTGCTTCTGGCTTTGGGCGACTGTGAACCGTGCCGCTGTGACGCCCAATTCTTGACACTCAGTGGCGGATGTCTCTAACTGTGTTGGCTCAGTCCCCGCTGTGAGTGGCGGGGTAGCCTGGCTCTGTGGACCCAGCACCAAGTGGCTTCGGAGAGAAAGAGGACAGTGGGGAGGGTTGGCCTGGACCTGGATGCTTTGTTTAGAGAAGAGGGAGGCCATGAACAGAACCAAGCCTGGAGATGACATCGCAGCCCAGCTTCTGAATATTTTTCACCAAACGACACGAGTTATTTGTCAGAGACTAATGGGCTCATTCCAGCTGGACTAGAAGGGCTGTCTGAGTTGGTAATAAAGAGGAAAAGATGTCAAATATTAAAAGGCAACGCATTTCAGTGGCTTTGCAGCAGAGAAGTCCATTAAATCAGAGCCCCGAGAAAGGTTGTGCAGCCGAATAATTTTTTCCAGAGCTCAAGAAAGAACCCAGCTAGGTGACAAATGCTCCTGATTCCAGTGGTATTTATGACACATATTTGATAAAGGACTTGAAAAAATTATAAACTCAGAGCAGTTGTGAAATATAGTGAGAAAGCCCAGCAATGACTGTGTCACGCCTGCCCAGAGGATAATTCATCCAGGAGTGGAGGAGCCTGGTGTGTGCAGACACTGTGGGGACTAATGGCGACTTTGCACAGACAGAGCTTCCTGCTGCTCTATGGCTGGGTCAGGCCATAGACGGTCAGGGACAGGCTCCAAAGCTGAATGTCACCCTTCTTCCTCCCCTGCCAGCTACTGATCAGATAAACACATCCCCTTTCCCAAAGAACAGCTCAGAATCGACCTGGAGTGCCAGCTGGGCCCTTTCTTCTAGGTGAGGCAGGATAAAACCACCTGTGGACCACGTGCCCAGCCTGAGTTGGAAGGATGGTCCTCTATTGGGAAGTCATACCTGCCCCAGGCCAGGGCCTGACAGTCTCACACAGGCAAGCGCTCCCTGGAAATGTGTCCTTCTAGAGAAAGGAAGCATGAAAGACTCAGATGTATTGCCTGACTTAGAGTTTTAGTGAGGAGACCTTCTGGTTGTCCTGTTGCCCAAATGGAAATTCCTACCATTTACTGGAAAGGGAAAAAGCCCTAAGGACAGTCACCACCACTAATTAGCCTGCCATTTCCAAGGTGTCTAATGCTGGGTGACAAGACCTATTTCTCAGGCAGTAAAATTTGGCACAGAAGGGCCTTTCTGTCCCTACAGCCCCTGTCCCAGGGCTACACACTGCATGCTTGATATGCATTTGCTGGGCAGAACTGAGGGTTACCTTCCATTGGAACATTCTCAGGCCCTCCAAGATGATACAAAAGTCATGAAAATTTTTCTCCTTAAAATTTTTAAAAATTCTCATAAAACTGCAAAGGTGGGGGCAGACCACTGGCTGGTCAGGGAAGGCCAGTGGGCAAACCCTGAAGCTGTGGTCAGAGGGAAGGACCCCAGCTAGGTGGACACTGGCTGCTGTTAGTCCTTCCTGCCCCCAGAAAAGTTGCCTCCACCTGGCTGCTTCCCCTGCTTTGAGGATGAAGGCTGAGTTCGCCCTCTGAACAGGACAGGATGGAAATGTCATGGGGGTCAGGGCCAGGAGACCTGGTGGCAAGTCTGGGGCTGGAGAGCTGGCAGTGTGCAGACAGCATGCAGGAGCTGGAATGCAGGCTGACATGCCACGGCCAAGGTCGGGGGATATGCAGTGAATTAAGCATCCCGGCAAGTCAGGTCAGGACACTGAAGAGCTCTGTGGGGATTAGAAGCCTGAAGGTGGTCTCTGCAAGTGCAAGGGAGGCCACAGAGATGGACTGGAAGCCCCTAGGAGGTCAGGGGTCTGGAGGGATGGTGGCCAGACAGTCCCTCTATGAGGCAGGAGACAACTCCAGGATCCATAACTTGGCACTAGAGAGGTGGGTACCCTGAGGGCCCTTGTTCCTCAGGACCAGGGGAGGATGAGACTCATGTTTGGCCCCAGGGAAAGAGCTGAATCTCTTGTCTGGGGTGGGGATGGGGAGCTCGCCTCTTCCCCTGGGCCTCTGTGAAACTGTCTTGTGCCTCTAGCATGTTTAGACATACTGCTTCTCTTCCACTGGAGGGTAGATTTGTGGAAGATGGGCACTGGTTCTCAGCTAGAGGGACTAGAGAGTCCAGAGGCCAGGCCACAGTTAGGAACCATTTTCAGCACCTTGGAGAGCTCTAAGCACCGAGGAGTCTGGGCAGAGAGTGGGAAGGGCTCTAAAAAGGTTGGGGGTTACTAAGTCCACAGCTGAGTAAGGCTGAGGTATGGACAGTCCCTTTTGGAGGCAGACTGGAAGCTTCAGATGCCTTCTGTCTGTCTGACCCACTTGTTTCCTCATTAAACAGGTGGGCTGGGCTTGGGGGTGTGTTAGGGGTCCATTTGCAGACCCAAGGAGATTCTGATTTACCAGGAAACACACGAAATGACTGTGGTGCCAAGTGAGGGGAGTTTTGTGGGGCAAGCGCTGGGTAGAGGAGGCTCTCAGAAGTGACTGCTGGCTGGGTTGGTTGAGCAGAGGGAGGCTTAGGTGGGGAGACAGTGAAGAAAACACTGGAAAGATGTGTAGCAGCTCACCAGGTGGGCTGGAGGGGCCAGGTGTGAACCATATGCATATGTGCGTACGTGTGTGTGTGTGTGTGTGTGTGTGTGTTGGAGTGTGTAGTGTATGGAAGCATGTGGGCATGACCATATGGTATGTGTGAACATGTGGTTGTGTATGAGCCTGTGTGTACATGTGAAAGCATATGTGTGTGTGTGTGTGGGTATAAGACGCAGGCCCATATTACACTGTTAAAGAAAACAAACCCAGTGTGGTCTTTAACTCACGGGAAACTGGGGGCCATTGGTGAATTTTATGAGATGGGTGAGAGAGTCAAGTTTGTCTCTTCCACTCAAAAAATCTGCTCAGAATCAACCATCAATGGCTCACACGATATACCGCACACTCTGTCCATCCCTGGCCTTCCACACCATCGGATACTTCCTTTCTGCTATTCCAACCCATTCTGATGCCCCTCCTCTGAATTTCCAGGTACAAGGCACTGGGCCCAGAGCTGGGGTCGGGTTGGGAGCTGCGGCAGAGGGAGCAGTAGTCCCAGGAGAAGGGGCAGCTCAGTGGGGACACCGACTTACATCAGTGGGGTCAGTGGTGGTACTGATGGCCTTCTGAGGAGGAAGAGATGGGGGGTCTGGGGAGGGGGGGTTGGAGTGGGATGATCAGGAAGTGCAGGGGGTATCACGGGTGGAGAACCAAATGCACATAACAAGACGTATTCTTAATTTACTAGTTCACAGCCTAATACACATTTACTGAGGGCCTACTATGTGTCAGGACCTGGACTATGAATATGAAACCAGTTTCCATCCTCAAGGCGCTCACAGTCAGAGGGTGGAGGTAGATGCTGCCTCTGACTAAGGTCAGCTGGGTTTCTTGGCACTGGAACTCCCTTCTATGGGGAGAATTCCAAGGTGGACAGGAAGCTGGGCCCTCTGGAGTGAGTCTGGTGGGGGCAGCCTCCTGGCAGCTGGCACGTCGCCACAAGACCTGGCTCAGCTGATCCCAGGATGTCCTGTGGGGACGCAGAGCCAGCTGGTGATGACCACAGTGCTTGTGGTGAACCAGCCCAGCGGGCAGCTCAGGGGTGCTCGAGCAACCCCGGGGCGTGCATAGTTGGGGGGGTGATGGTGCCAGTGGGTACTGACCCCGACATGGATCTGCCCATGCTGCCCCATCCCCAGCCCCAGATCAGTTCCTGCTCTCCTGAACTCTCAGAGTGGCAGTCTGTGGTTGGTGTCACGTGACCTGAGTGGCACCAACATGGCCACATGTGTTACACCGTCATACACAGGCTGATAAACACCCCTTGCTGCAGAGCCCGCCTGGGCTACTGGGGGAGCACAGGGAGCAAGTGGAGGAGGGAAGGCCCGTGGGGGTGGGGGGACTTGGCCGTGTCTTGGGAGGGGGGTGGGGCTTGTTAATGGTGGACAGGAGGGCATTTTGGTTAGCAGAGTGCCTGTGCAAAGGCCCACGTCGCACATCAGCACACAGGCCGCGTGAGCAGTGGGCAGCTGAGTACGGCTGGAGTGGGGAGGGGGGGCGGGGGCTCTGCGGCTGGACTGCACCCAAAGGTCCCTGTGACCGGCTTGTGTTAGGAACTGTAGAGTGTGGGCCTGGGAGGAAAACTGGGAAAAGTCACCCAGGTCACCTGGGGTATAGAAGGGTGGGATGGGGGGAGGGCACATATCTGGAGAAAGCTAGACCCTGTCCCAAGGGGCTGCTGCTGACTGGGGGGTGGGCGGTGAGTATGAGGCCTGGCCTTTAGCCTGGAAAACAGTGGAAGGGGCCCTGAGCTCTGATGGGGAAGCAGGACCCCAGGTCTTCGAGAGCCCATGCAGGGCTGGGGCCAAGGGAAGGATTTTCTGAGTGCGGCCCCCTTCTTCAGCCCACCTCCCTGCTGGGCCTGGGACATGGCATCCAGGAACCAGGTGCTGGCTGCTGCCTCTCTTCCCTTCAGCATTGTGCATGTGCCCCTCAAACTGATGGGTCCCCACACTTTGCCTCGCGGGCTGTGAGTACAGAGGCCTTTCTACGAGGAGCAGCCACCAGCCTGTGGTCTATCCTTGGCTGTTACCATTTTGTAGCTTTCTATTTTACTACTCACTATTTTAGGGGCAAGACGTCAGATTTCCAAATACGTATGAGGATCTGGAGCTGGCCCCTGCCAGAACAGAATAAAACTGTGTGCTCCGTGGAGCAGTGCCAAATGTGCCCCCAGATAGGGATAAACTCTAGATGTCTTTGCCCGGAAGACAGAGCTTAGCGAAGGCAGCTGGGGGACTGTTGCCACCACACCGTGGAACCCAGCCTAGCCCCCCAGGTGGAGAGGATGGGGCTCTAGGTGCAGAGTCTGAAAATTCGTCATCCCATGCCCCTGCTTTCATCATCCAGGGTAAAAGTGGAGAGTGCTTTCTACCCTCATTTCCTGGACAGCGGGCAGCGGGGGGCAGAGGAGGCCCAGAGGGAGCCCTGCTTCCCTGCCTCAGTGCCCTGGATTCCCAGAGGGGCTGGATCTTCACCCTCGACTAGCCAAAACAACCACCCCATCCTCTTTCCATCCAGAGGTCCTGGCCAACCTGCCTCCCACCTGGGTTCCTGCGGAGCCTGGGCGAGACAGTTGTGTGTGTGGGTAGCAAAGGGGCTGGCTGGGGAAGAGGCCGAGTGAGGGGCCCCAGAGCTTCCTCACCCATCATTCCAGACCCAGGGATATAGAAGAGCAACAAGGACCCAGAGGAGGAAATGATATCTCAAATAAAGGGCGAGAATCCCAACAACTAGACACCATCTCAAAGCCTCAATTCTCATGAGCAATGTTCCACAGAACCTTGCTTTGCTGCAAGCGTCCTGAAGACTTAAGCCCTAAAGGTCCAGCCAGAGAGGCCGTTCGTAAAGTCAGCCACCTGCCCCAGGAAGGGAGAGGATGGCACAGAGAAGGGCTGGCTGGAGGTGCTGGAGAGGAGAAGACGGGGCGGGGGGAGGGCAGGCAGGAGAGAGATACAAGAAGTGGGGGAGACATGGCCCTCCCCGACCTGCTTTAGCAAAAGCCAGTGTTTCCCGAGACTCCGGAGAGTGCAGTCCCAGCAAATAAATCAATAGTTTTAAAGGATTTGCAAGAATTAGTGAACCAGAGCTGGGAGCACGATCAGTTCAGTTACCCGGGTAAAGAGGGAAATGAAACGGAAAGCCCAGATGCCAGAGGCTAATGGCAACTCTGAACACTTCGAATCACATCACAGGAGAAGAGAATTCATGGCCAGAGAGGCCCTGGGGTGAGGATGCAGGGGAGGATCACGTGAGCCCTGTGCGTGTGTTTGCAGGGGATGGGGACCCCACTTGTGTCTTCCGGTATGTCTGGGGAGGGGTGTCTCTCCATGGCTGTTTGCCCCTGCGTGTCCATCTGGGTCCAGTCCTCCTGCCGGGCCTGGCCAGGGTCAGGTCTGGGGCAACACCTTGCCTCTTGTCATTTCATGGGAGACGAAAGCCTGGGATCATTTCTTTTTTTTTTCATACTGCTCCTGGTCTTGAATGATCATGCAAGCAATCACCATGATCATTTTAGGAAAATTAGCAAAAAAGAAGAAAGTGCCATCTGCTCTCCAGGTGACCAGGTGTCAGCTTCAGGCCGGGCACAAAGTCAGAGGGTCAGGCCTGCCTGAAAGCTAGCCCCAGGTGTCACAGCTGCGGAGAAACCCTGGCCGCCATGGAGGAGCCAGCCCTGGGTCCACGGCTGGTCTCCCTGTCATACCGGCTGCCAGGATCCTTGTGAAGGAGGCACCCTAGGCTTGGTCCCAGGAGGGACCTGGAAGCGTCAACAGGCGGCCTCTTCTGACATCCCTCCTTCCTGTCTCCTGTCTGCCAGCTCAGGCCCCTCCCCCACTGATTCTGCTCTCCTAGGTCTGTGATCCTTGCCTGGAAATTCCGTCTCCAGTTAGAGGAGAGCTCTATTGTGATGGAGAAGCTGCCTTTCATTCTCCCAACTCCCAGAGCCTCACACCGTCTCTGGGGCCCATGGAACTCATCCTGGGGCAGCCCACAGATACTGCTAGGTGGGTCTGCCACGCTCTGTGTTGGCACAGAGTCTGAAGGACACCCCCCCCCCCCCACCTCCAGCCTCCAGCTCCAGGCCCAGGGGTGGGCAATGCTGGACCTGACCTGGGAGCTGTCCTTGCCACCTGTGGGCTGTGGCTCTCCTGTCCAGCTCTGTCTTGCTGATAATGGTGTCCATCTGGTACCATAGCTCCTTCTAGGAACAGAAGCTATCTCCAGGCTCCCTGAATCTTCTAGTATTCCACTGTGGTGGTCCATGCTGGCTTCCATCTGGGGTGGGTCTGAAACCTCTGGTCAGTGGAGGTGAGGGTCTCAGTGGAATGAGAGGGTCTGGGTGGGTATAGCCTCAGGAAGCTTCGACTGGGGCCTGGGGTAGGCAGAGAGAAGGCTTTCTCCTGCGCAGCTCACCCAGGGCTAGGAAAGGTCTGCGCTGCAAACTGTAGGGCTCCCCGAGGCCCAAGGAATGACCCCATGTGTTCCAGCAAAGGAGGATCAAGGGAAGGAGTGGGCTAGGCCATCCTGACTGCCACCAGAAGCTGCTCTCTCTGCTCCCATCTGCCCCGGGAAGGTTCTGAAACCAACACTTCCCTCCTTGCTCACCTCTGCAGGCCAAGGTCCAGCTGTGCCTGTCTCCTGTTAGCAAGACCTGTGTCATCCGCTGTGAGTAGCGTCTGTTCATAGGGTATGTCTGCACGGCAGCAGGGGACCTGGCCTCCTGCCGGGGAGGGGAACATAATAGACTTTGATCATGGCTCACAAGAGCTCTCAGATGCAGAACCTGTATCTGGCTGGTCTCCTCCGTATCTTAGCACTTGGCATCGAGTCTGGCCCTGATCAGGTTTCAGGTAGAGATCTGAGTGAATGATGGGGGCAATGAATGAAGAGGTGCTGGACTAGACAAGGTGTCATGGGAGAGGAGACACTGAGCTGCGTCTTGAATGGGAAGGATTTGAGCCAACAGCCATGGAGAAAGGGCCGCCCCCGGAGTGAGGGCAGAAGCAAAGGCCCAGAAGCAGGGACCAGGTGGGACAGGTGGGACAGGTGGCTGGGTGGAGAGACGGCAGCAAGCAGGCAGAGCGAGAAGCCGCAGGGCGGCAGAACCCGGGGAACAGCCACACGGAAGGACGTGAGGCATTTCCAGGCCTCCAGAATTTTCTTTGCCCAGGCAGCACCCGTCAGGGAGGGAAAAAGCCTGCAAGCCCAGGGCTTGGCTCTCTCCCAGCCTGGGGTGAGGAAGGGAAGGGGGTGGGTGGGGACAGGCGGGCTTGCTCAGAACACAGGGCCTCCTTCTCCTAAGCTCTCACTTCCCAGGCATTTGGAAGTCATCTGGAAGGACAAAGAACCAAAGGCCTCAGACAGAACGGCCCCTGGGCCCCACCTGAAGCCCTGAGGTCTCCTAGGGGTGGACTGAAGCTCCAGGTGGAGTTCAGGGCGCCCCGTGGGCCAGGCCAGGAGGGGCAGTGGGTGTCCAGGTGTTCTAGAGGGCATGGAAGGACACAGTATGGGGACGGCGAGGAGCAAGGGCATGGTGACCTTTTGCTGAGAGCCTGTGGTGCGCTGGCAAGGCCCTGGCATGTCACCCACCTTGCTGTGCTGAAGTTGTGAGTGTCCAGGATGCCAGGATGTACGGGGTGGGGGGAGTGGGGGAGGTGATGTGCCCCGTGTCTCCAGCTGAAGGCTCAGGCCGTTTCGATCTGACATGGGCCTGGCCTATCTAAGGCATCGGGTCTCAACCTGTCTCTTCCACCCAAGTATTCACAGAAATCCTTAATACCTGGGCCCCACCCCCAGATTTGTGTCCAATAGTATGGGGGACAATCTGGGCTCCAGGATTTCTAAAAGCTTCCTAGAAGATGTTGATGTGTAGCAAAGTTTGAGAATCTCTGGTCTCATGCCCCAGCGCTATTCTTGGTTTTTTTTTTTTTTTTGCCTTTTTGTTCTCATTCCTAAAGTGTCCAGATCTGTGCTCAGAGCTCAAATAAATTTACTGAAAAAAAAAAAATTAAGGAACAACAGCTCAAAGAGCCAGCAATTTATGCAAATGAATGCAAATAAATACACACTCCATACATATGTTTATGCAAATAGTCTTGTGGTCCTTGCAAATCACTCACCCGCCTGCAAGCAGCTGTCTACGATTTCTTGGTGAGAGCCCTGGGCAGGGTGCCCGGGTTAATGACAGGTGATATCACGACCTCCCAGAAAAGACATCTCTATTAGCAAGCTCATCCCAAAAGTCCTCCGGGGAGCTGCTCACACGGAGCCCAGCTCTGTGCACCAAAACCCCCTTGCCTCTGGACTCAGGCCTCGGGACTCACTCAAGCCCAGGGAGGGGCTCACTCCCCCAGGGAGGGACCAGGCGCGGCTGCCCAGTGGGCTCTTCAAGGCCATCAGGCCTGGAGGCAAAGAGAATGAGGGCCTGGCAACTGGTGGGCGCCTGGTAGCTGCCAAGAGGACAGCTCTGACCCCCAAGGGCCTCGCTGGGCAGCCTTTTGTTCTGGGTCAGTCTGGGTAGGCTAGCACGTGGCTGGGCACTCAACCCTGCTCAGACAGGTTGTGCCATGTGTGCTTTTGGCCTGACCGCGTCCTATGGCTCATTTATATAAATCCAGTGGGAGATACAGAACCTCAGAAGAAAATCTGCCTAATCAACATGAGACTGGCACGAACACCCACACCCCCCAAAATGGTCACTGTGGCCGCAGCGCTAGTTCGCAATGTCTTTTCCCAGGCCCCGGGAGACACCCATGGCCTCTGTAACTTTGGGACACCCTCATTGCCTCAAGGATGAGCCAGTCCTGCAACCCTCTAGCCCCTGACTCTGTTCCCTGAGAAGGACCAAGAGGAACTGAAACCTCACTGCTTCCCTTCTGCAGGCTCAGCACTCCCCGGGGTGTCCTCCTGGGCTGGGCACCCCCCGCCCCGTGGGTGGAGGGAGTTCCTCAAGGAGGGCTGGGAGAGACTGAAGATCCATCTAAGAACCGGGGCCCTGGCTTCCGGGATCCTAGCTCAGCCTGCTGCGGACAACCCTGAGGTCACACTCAACTCCTTATGTCTCTAGTTGCCGCATCCAGGAGATGGAGGCCATACCATTTGGGAGACTCTGGGGAGCCAGAGTGTGAGCTCTGTGAGGGAAGAGATTTAGTTAAGGAGGGCGGGTTGGGGCTCACGGCATTTTTGTTGGCTGACTGCATGAACAAGCATTTCCTCCACAGCACACATGCAGCCCTCTCTTCCCCCTCTCTTCCCCAGTCCCTGTCACTTCGTGTACAATATGGGGTGGGGGAGGCGTGGCCCGTCCCCATGAGGGAGCTCCCCTCTGGGATGGCAGCCATAGACAGTGGTCCCTGTGCACAGCCAATGTGGGGCAATGCCTCCTTCGTTGAAAGGCCAGTTTCCGTGAGCACAGCTCTCACTCTGGGGGGAGCCGGTGGAAGGGAGATGGCAGAGGGGAAGCAATCCTTTCAGGTTGTGAAGGAAACCCAGTGTCTACTGCTACAGGCGGGTGCTGGGGGTCAGACGGAGGATGACTCTGTCTCAACAAAGGCCTGTTACAGCAACCAAAAGTCTCCGAGCTCGGGTGCCTGGGTGGTCAGCTGGTTGGGTGACTGCCTTTGGCTCAAGTCATGATCCTGGAGTCCCAGGATCGAGTCGGGCCGTCGGGCTCCCTGCTTAGGGGGAAGTCTGCTTCTCCTTCTGACCCTCCCCCCTTCTCGTGCTCTCTCTCTCATGAATAAATAAAATCTTAAAAAATAAAAGCTATCTGTGCTCCTGGGGACAACCCACCCACCCAGGCCCTAACGAGCCCTGGAATCCAGTCTAGTGGAGTGAAGTCCACCATTTTGTATTGGGGTACACGGCTTGGCCTCACTGGCCACCCACCCTCCACTCGGTGCCCTCAGGGGTCATTCTTAGTTTTTGTCGGTCCAATTTTCCAAGAGGAAAAAGAGCTTTCCCCCTGAGAAACATCTCCAGAGAACCAGCTGGCTCCAGCTCAGACACCAGCATCCCTAGAGCTGCCGCCCAGGCTGGTGACAGAGGACCAGCCCCTGGCAAGCACGATCTCCCTGTCGCCTGCTTCACTCCTGCTGGCTTGAATTATGCTTCTAGAGGGTGATTTTATTCTTGAATTATTTCAGGCTGACCCTTCACCTCCTCAGCTTTTCCAGGCTGTCTGGGAGATTCCCTGGGGCTCCAGTCACTCAGTGGCTGCGTGATAAGGGGCGAAGGAGATAAAGGCTATAAAGGCTTCTCCTTTGGAGGAAAGGGGAGTGATGAGCCCTGGAGCCTTCATGGCTGGTTGGCTGTGGACCTGGTCACTGAGTCTGGGTCAGCTCCTTGTCAGGCTATTTTCTGGAGGGACCAGCCTTTGCCCACATGTTGACCCTGGGGGAGGCCGGCCATGGGCATTCTAAGACTTCCCTCCTCTTAGCTGAAAACTGGTTGGAAAGGTCAGAGGTGAACGGAAGGCATGCGGGATAAATTTCTGTGGTCAGTGGGACCCACCAAGCTGACAGCGAGCTAAACCAACATTGTCAGGAAACAGCCCTATCCCTCTCCTGGGCTGTGGGTAGAGCCCTACTACCAGACCAACTCACTCAGGACCGGTGGACCCAGGACGGGTCACCCGGAGTCCAGATTTGAGAGCCTAGAACCAATCCTAGAACCCAGAACACACTCAGAATTTACACCTAGAGTCCAGAGCTTAACATTTAGAACCTAAAGTCCCAGACGCAGCACCATGTTTGACACAAAAGCTAGATTCCTGATTTAAAAACCTGGCGCTTGGACAACTGGGCAGAGTCCTGAGAACGCTCCCAGTCCCGGTGTGCTAGAAAGTTCCTTTTGCTGCTTCCAGCCCTCTGACTGGCACCTGACAGTGTGTGGAGTATTAATTATGGTCAGAGTTTTCAACATGCAATAAAAAGCCTTTTAAACCATTCCGATGGGAGGTGATTAACTCTATTAAGTGGCATTATGGATCTTCCTATCTGTTGCTTTCATAAACATAGTTGTAGGCAGAATGTTTTATTAAGGGCATAAAAATGTCCCACATTACAATGCATAAGCACATATTGATGTGATATTTCTTTACTGTGCTTCACGCCCTGGTCCCCAACCACTCCGAAAAGAAACTACATGTCTTAATAATTTATGCTCCAAGTTTTAACCAGGATTATCAATGGCAGCTTTTGAGCTTTCTCTTTTGGCCACACAATAGATCATAGTAAAAATGCACCGACAAGCGATGTGTCCGTTTGATTTTTTCCACCTGAATCAGCAGCCCAAACTCCAGACACAGCAGTTTAGGGCAAGCAGCACGCTGAAGAATTTAAGTCTAAGCATTTAATCTGTTCTTTCCATAAATTTCTGCTGCTTGTGCTTTATAATGATTCTACCAGAGGAAGTTTATTTATATCGCAGATTTTCAACATCAGCACATTGAGAACACAAGGGCGATCGCTCAGTCAATAGCTTACAGCCATGTATAATATCACTCCGGAAATCAAAAGCCCATTTGAAGAAAAGAAGGCTCAGATTAAAGTCACTTTAAGACATCAATAACTCGGAACTGGCTGTAGAGAAGTTATAAATATCCAACCTGCGCATATGCAAATAGGCGTTCGCAGACGCGCCCCCGCCGCCGAGCGCCCGGGAACCCCGGCCGTCCCTCCCCTCCCCGCGGCACGTGCCGCGGCGCGGGGGGCGGGCCCTACACGTCACTGGGGGCGGGGCCTCCCCCTCCGGCCCCGAGCCCCTGCAGGCGCAGGCATTTGGCCACTGCACTGAGCCGCCGCCGCTGGGTCTGGGGCTCCAGCTGGGCTGAGCTTGAAGACCCGCGCGGAGTAGGAACCCAGCCTGAAAACCCAAAGCACTGAAGAGACTGGCGCCTTTCTGCGTTGCTTACCACGTGCCAGGTGCTGGGGCAGGGGGCACTTCAATTACATCCACCGCCCTCAGCCATCTTTCTGACCCCATACCTGTCGTAGCTGCCCCCCCCCCCAAGCACCCGCACTTTGTAAAAGCCCCTCCTCCCCCCCCAGGGTGCATGCAACCTGCATCCCCCTCTGGTACCTACTGATTACATTATCTCCTTTATCCCCATGGTAACCCTAGGACAGATGGTCCCCATTTTACAGATGATGAAAGTGAGGCGCAGGGAGAGTAACTTGTCCCTGGCCCAAGAATGGCAGAAGCAAGGTTTGAATCAAGCTGTGCTTAATCCCAAACCCCGCTTTTATAGTTTTAAGCCACTATATTTTGCTGCTTCCTGCTTGCCCTAGCTGCCTTCCTCGGGGCAGGGCAGGGTCAGGGGCTTAGGAAGTTATAGGTCACTTGGGAAGGTGATGCCCAGGGTCCAAGGAGCATCCTAAAAGGTCATGATGCAGATAAAGCAAGGCGATGCCGGTGGTTGGGGCTGGGTAGAACTGGCTCAGAAGGCAAGCCGCAGGGCTGGCTGGTATGGCCAGCTGGGTGAGATCCCTGGGATGCGCCCCAGGATGGGTAGAAGGAGTCACAGCAAAGCCCAGGGTCTGGAGCTAGCTTGGGGCCAGGGCTCTGGTCTTGAGGTGGTGAGGGAGACCTCAGGCCTTCAGGAAGGAAAGGCAGGCAGGATGAACCCACTGGGAGGAGCTCTGACCTAAAGTGGGGGCTGGTGAGCTCAATGGCCACAGACTAGCAACTGTACTATCCTGGGCAACCCTAGAAATTGCCAGAGCCTCTAGTGGCCAAGGGCTTATATGGCCAAAGCTCCGGACATCACAACAACTCCTCAGAAGAAAGGGGAACCCTGCTTATTGCCCAGGAGCATGATGTGGTCCTGCAAAGCCCAGGGATCCATCAAAAAGGGGGTTACCTATGGTCAGTGGGCAAAAACAAGATAGGTAATAAGGTTAAACCCTGCAGAAGTGTCTGGACAAGAGAGACTGTGCCGAAGGGCTGACTGTTTGAATGAAGTTCTACAAAATCACAGAAGCTGATGACTGAAAGAAGACAGACATCCCATCTTAAGGATGGCTTTCGTCTAAAAATGCCCTAACTCAGTAGCCGCCTCTGTCCTTGCTCAAGTTGTCCCGTCCGCTTGGACTCCCACACTCCCTGCTCTGTGCTCACAACACTGTGGGGTTTACACTTCAGTACCGTGGGCAGAACTGAGCGCTTACAGCCTAGTCCTCCCTTCATTCATTTATCCACTCATACCTTCAGCCAGCATTTACTGAGCACCTACTATGTGCAAGGCACCATGGGACACATTGATGAACAAAGGATCAAAAGCCCTGCCCTGTGGGGCACTGGTTCTGGAGGACATTTGGTGACCTGTCTGTCTCCTCTTTGTCAAGGGCAGGCATGGTTTAGCTGGCTCATGAGGTTTGGTCAGTCACGCATTTCGCTGCACCAGGTCCCAAAGCTCCCAGCGAATGGCTGTTCAGAGCCTCAGGCCCCATGACTCATCATCTCTCTTCCCTTCTTCCTAGTGCACCTGGGCGTTGCTCATATATTTTTGGGTTCCTTCCCAGGACAAGGGTCAGTGATGAGATTTTTTTCTTCCTGATGGGTAAGGCCAGGTCCTTTCAGGTCAGTGACCTCATCCTGGAAGGGGGATTACACACTCCCATACCCACTCTCTGCCCCGTTGCTCCAAGACAAGCCCCAAACATAGCTTAGGAGGGTGCAGAGCCGACCCTGGGATGAAGGCAGAAGGAGGCTGTGCCCGTGTGTGCCGGGTGCTGCCTGTTTGGCTGGCATGTAGCTGGAAGAGGGTACGGGGGGTCTCCTGGATGAAGGGAATGTTCAAAGCTTGGGCTTTTCTCCTTACTGACTGGGGCAGAGACTCCCTGAGCACCTGAGCCATCCCCAGCTGCTTCCTGTCCCCAGGGGAGGAGCTGGATTCCCATGGGCCAGGGCCTGGGAGGACAGTTACCTGAGCCCCCTGACGCTTTTGGTGGTGAGGACTAGCTCTTCTTAGGTTGGAATGTTGCCCTTTCCTGGAACTCTCTGATGGCCACATGCATAAGGGCTTCCCGTAGTTCCTCAGGAGGGCCCTCTGGTTTCTGTGCAGCAGCCACCGGGGCCTGTGTGGGATGGCCCTGGAGAACCCTGATTAGGTCACCCTTCGCTTTACCCAAGAGGGAGTCATGTCAGCCCTGGGCTGCCACTTGAGCCTGGGGGGTCTGGGAAGGTTTTCCGGAGGAGGAACAAGACTAAAGGCAGCTCTGAATAGGGGTGGGCCTCCTGAGCCACGAGCAGAAGCTGAAGTGAGTGTGTTGTTGGGCGGAGGCCCCAAGGCCCAGGCCTGTGGGGCTGAGGGGTGGGAGAGGCTGGAGGGGTCCGCAGCCTGGAGTGACAGGTGAGGGGGCTTCCTACGAGATGGGGACCCCTGAAGGATGTTGACTAAGGGGGGGGCCTGGTCACATGGTGCTTTAGAAAATCTACTCTGACGGCAGAGTGGAGAGTTCCTGTGAGAACGCGGGCCTGGAGGCAGGAGGAGCTGAGGAGGGCGTCCTGAGGGGCTGAGCAGAGGGTCGATGGCAGAGCTGAGACCACACAGAGGCTGACCAGGTGGGAAGGAGGGCCTGGCTGAGGGAGGGCACGCGAGGGCCCTGGAAGCAGTCTGGTGGGCTGAGCTTGAAAGGCCCTGGTGCAGATGAGCCAAAGGCCCCAAGTCCTTGTTGGGGTGGAGGGCTCCCCGGCCATCAGCCCAGCTTGGGTCCATGTGAGGGCATCTCCTTGGGTCTGACTGCAGGGCAACCTGCAGCAGCTTCTGGGGGGAGCCAGGGCCCCTGAACTCTGACCCTCTGCATCTGGCTCCTCATTTTATAAACACGTAGAGATTCAGTGTGGCGGGGAGGGCAGGAGAGGGGCTGAAGTGGGCTGGGAGCCAGGCCCTTTCAGTGCCGTTGTGGCCAACAGGGCACCCTCGGGGCCGGTCCCAGAACTAGAAACTGAGGCTATTATAGTGCGTACATGATGCAGGGCAAGGCCCTGGGGCCAGATAGCCCAGTGTCCACCCCAACTGTGTCCCTGACCAGCTGGATAAACACGGGAAGTTTCCTTCATGTTTTTGAGCCCAAGTTTCTCATCTGTAGAATGGGGCCTCTGACCGCAGCTGCCGTGAGGATTACACAGTGTGTGTGAGGCTTCGATGAGACTCTGGAATGCAGTACCCTCAAGAAGCCACTTTCCAGCTCAAACTGCACACCGCACACCTCCAGGGGGCGCCCATCACCTCACACTCATCAAGATTTCTCTTGTTATTGTGACAGTTTTCTGGTAGATGGCAAGCAAGGGTCTTGAGAAAAGGGTATCTTAAAATTTTACAGGGAGTTGCTAAATTGGCCAGCGGCGGGGGTGTTCTAAAGTCATTCACAGTCGAGTGGGGGAGACAGACATGAAAATAGACCATCAAGATGCTCGCTGGTGAGACGAGTGAGTGAAGTCTGCGTGCGTGCTGGGGTGAGCTGAGGAGAGCCTCCCATCCTCTGCTGCGCTTCTGTTTCGGGCCCAGGCTGCTGCCCCGGATACCGGCCTCGAAAACTGGA
Source organism: Neogale vison (assembly GCF_020171115.1). Lineage (NCBI taxonomy): Eukaryota > Metazoa > Chordata > Mammalia > Carnivora > Mustelidae > Neogale > Neogale vison. Next base: position 126,057,628 of record NC_058098.1, read on the forward strand.
GTGTTTCAGAAACCCCGGCCTCACAGGTGGGCTGGGGGCCTCGGTGCACCTGGTGCCAGGCTCCCGGACGGTCCCGTCCGGACTTCATAGCAACAGGCAGGCGGGGAGGCTCCGCTCGGAGAAGCCTGAGTGCGCTCCCTCTGCCTTGGAATGAAAATGTGAGGGCTTTCCTCTGCGTTCAGTTCCACCATGGGAAAGGCAGGCGAACACAAAACAAATAACCGAAGACCTCTGCGCTCTGGCCCTCGTCCCTCGGTGATTCCTGACCAGCTCGTAGCTCCCCTCCCACGTCGGACAAGGCAGGCCTGCAGCAACTCAGCAGGCCTCTGGCCGCCCCCCTCCCCTTGCTCCCCTGGCTGCTCTAGGCCCAGGCAAACCAAGCCTCGAGTTCTGTCGGTGAAGGGGTCATGGTGGCCTGTGTTAAGCACCTGTAGGGGACTTTTGGGAGCTTCATGCAGAGCCCTCCCTTGCCTCTGCTGCCTCTGATCTAATCAGCAATCGGGGGAGGCTAACCCCGGGCTGAGCAACCTGTTCTGACCGGGGCGTCTTCCCTACCCTGGCGAGGCCAGGCGGATTCCTGAAAGGAAGGGGCTCTCCTCACAGAGCCCTGAAGCTCAGGCCGGGGTTAAGCTCTGGTGACACAGGCAGCGGAGCCTCAGAAGAGAGAAACCCTCAGCACTGTGTCGGACCTTTGTAGGGAGGATGGGACCCTCACTGGGGTGTGCAGGTAGGGGAGGAGGGCTGAGAAGAGGAGGACCAGAGAAAGGGGAATTCTAGGGCCTAGTTCAGATGGTGATGCTGCCTCTAGAAGTCTCCCCAGGGCTCCTCGTGGGCCTTTACTTTGAAGGCTGATGATCCCTGAGGGCGTTTGTGAGGGAGAGGAGAGACCTGGTGGGGAGGGGGGTGGATAATGCTGCAACCTCTCTGTTCCTGCACCTGCCAGCACCTTGGGAGCTTGGAATACTCTGGAAGCAGGACCTTCCTACCGAGTGGCCAACCAGCTCAGATGAGGCTGATCTGGCCCAGGGGTTGGGGCAGTCCCAAGGGCCTGCTCCTGAGGGCTCCAGGGGAGCTCCAGGCCCAGGGGAGGAGAAGATGCCTTTTGGGCCCCCAGCTCTGTCCTCCAGGCCTTACAGAGTCCTCAGCTCCCTCCCAGAGAGGGCCAGTAAATTTTTCCTGCTCTGCTGAGCTCCTTCAAAGATATCAGCACATGGTTAATCTTCCTTCTGTTCAGAAATGCAGAGTAATTTGCCCGAATGGGGGTTTCTGCATATTTATACTAATGTCTGTGTTTAAAGCTTATGAGACAGGGAATTGCTGAGAGATGTCCATTAGCAATATATACAGACTGCAATTATTTCTTTATGGTGTGTGGTTTGACTGCAGAATATTTTATTTCAATGGAAGTAGCAGGCTTTGCCTACTGTGTTTTCTTATGGGCCCAAAGAAATCAATAAGAACAGAACAGAAGTGAAAAGAGGCAAGAATGAAAGGAGTGTGACCTTTTAGGATTCTGGGAGCCTTGAATATGCGACTGCAGAAACTGCCTTCGGCCCCAGAGTCTAAATGCATGCATCCAAGTGGGGGCCATTCTGTACATTTAAGACTGTGGATGAAAACTGGCAAAGCTTCGCCAGGACAGAGGCCAAGCTCTCAATTCATTCAGTCCCATCAGAGACAAGCCGGAAATGGGAGCAAGGGGTGTCCTCAGAGGATCCCACTTCTGAACCTCCAGCACCCATCCCCCTCCCGACCCGTTTTCACCCCAGGACAGACGCTCAGAAGAGAAGCAGGTTTTGATCTGAAACAAAATAAGCCTCAAGCTTCGAGGTTCACAGACCAAGGATCTCTCGCATCTCCTAGGATTCTGGTAGAAACCAACTTCTCCCTGGGTGTGTGTGGGGGAGGTGGAAGGAACAGGGCTCTTTCGGAACCAAAGAGCAGGAAGAGCCAGCGTGAAGACCAGGAAGGAAGGGCCTTTTGTGGAGTTGCGGGCAGTGGGTGGCCCGTGCTATCTTGGTGTTGAGAATCAGACAAACCCTGAGTAGGCCTCAGAGCGGACCCCACACACTCCAGAAGAACACCCCAATTATCAGCCCTTGGAGGGGAATCCTGGCACCTACGATGGTCCCCAAGATGCGAAACTATCCTAATGGGCTTTTCGGACGAGAAAGGCCAGACAAGCTGAGCAGAGGATTGCAAACAGATGATATCTGACTGTGCAACAGGTGTGTCAAAAACGGCGACGACATCTTCCACACCTTCTGCCGGGGGCCCCCGTACCTTCTGGTCCTTCCTCTGGGGCTGCCCTCCCATCCCTCATCCTCCCAGTTGGGCCTTGGCACAGCTGGAGCATCTCCCCGGCCCCACAGCTGTTTGCTTCTCGCCAGCGTCTACCACCTCATGGCCGTCGCGCGGCCTCCCTCTGCCGCCTCAGCTTCCCCTCCGTGGGGAGGCTCCCTTCTCTTCCGGCCTCAGAATAGTTCCCTGAAGTCAGTGCTGACTTCTCACTGCCTTCTTGCACAGAAATCTTTTCCAAGAGGTGCTGGGGTCCAGAAGAGGGACAGATGGTCCCTTTCTTTTTATAACACGGCAAGTCTTTTGAAGTGAAGAGCTATGAACACAAGTTTTGCCTTCAGCAGATGTTCTGTGGGCACAACAAATACCACTTTGTGTTCTTCAGCAACTGTGAGCAGTGTGAACTCGGGGGAGACTGGAATCGGGCAGAGCATTGGCGGAACATATTCAGGGGGCCCCGGGGCCAGGGCACGATGGTCCCTGTTCAGTCTGCAGTCGGGCTGACGGCGGCTTGTGTTTCTCCTCAGCCGGTTCCAGATCTACGCTTCCTAGAAACTGTCTGCTCACCTTCCCTGAGCCCAGGGACCACCCTGGGCCCTGGCCAGTCTGGAAGGGCCGACAGTCTAGCTGTTCTCATGCGCCTCTTCCGGCGAATGCCGAGGCTGGGCCCGAGGCTGTGGGCCGGCATGGACACTATTCAGGAGATTCCCGGCTCCATTTGATCACACGCTTCCTTGAGCACCACGAGGCTGACCAGTCCCCATGGCTGTCCTGGGATGATCTGAGGACTTTGCAAAGGACAAGAATGGCTGGCCAGGCATGACATCTTCTGAGCTGCCAAGGAGCCGAAGGCTACCCAGGCATCAGTAGGAAGCCAGTTCCAGGAGCCCTGTCCTGGTGGCTCCCTTGTCCCTCCGTGACAGAGGTGCATGGCGTCAGTAACGGCTTCTGAGTGGGTGTGCTGCTCTTTGGTGGGTTTCAAGAACCACGATCACTTAAAAGGGCATAAGCTCCATAGACCTCATTAACTTCGAAGATGTAGCATCTTTGCATGGAATTCCTGACTCCTCCCGTGGCTGGTTGGCTCCATTAACTTTACTGCGTTGGCAATACTGTGTATAAGATGCGGGAGATGCCACTGTGGGAAGGAATCTCCGGGGTGGCCTGACTCCCAAGCTCCAGTGGCTTCTGGGGTGGCCAGTGCCCTGCCTGTGGTCTCCCCCAAGGGCCCAACATCCCTCATGGTTTTACTTGAGGAACTACATCCATTCCCTCACCCGTCCATGCACCACACAGTTCTTCTAGAGATAAGGAAAGAACACAATTTATACTGAGAGGTGACCCCAGGAGATGTAAGATAGCCATCGTGACCCATCATTAGCCCCTATATGCTGAACCCCCAATGAGGTGGGGAAGCCTCGAGGTGTGGTACGGTGGGATGGGAATGGGGTTAGAGGCAGGCGGCCTTGATCCTGACTCCCATTCCCACTCTACCACCCACATCCGGGCAAGTGTGTCAGCCAAGCCTCGGTTTTCCGTCCTTGAGGCCACTTCAGAGGGCAGCCGCAAGGATTACATTAGTGCAGAGTGAAGCTACAATGGATATAAAACATCCCCTCCATGCCCTTCTGAGAAGCAGGGCTGCGTCTGCCAGCACGGACCGCTGCCCCTCCCCCCCGCCGTGCTCTCCCAGGCCACTCATCACCTACACCGAGTGGTGAGAATTCACTCCTAAGCAACAACCCATCCCCTCCTCTCCGCCTCCCACAGCACTACAGTGTTGCCCCCTCACCCCTCCCACACCACTACAGTGTTAGGATAGTACCTTAAAGATCATTTAGAAACCACGCCCCCCCAATTCTACGGGTGGGGAGACTGAAGTTCAGGGCTCTCTCCAAGATAGCACATTGTCCCCAGAAACGGTCTCTAGAGCGCCCCCTGTTGAAGCCATTCCCCCTCCTTAAGCAGTCACTTTATCTACAGCTAGGAGTTCTTTGCCTGGAAACCTCTGTCCCTGCAGACCGAAAGAGGCAGAGACGGGCCCCTTGGGCTTGGCTGCTCTGGGCCCTGCTCACTGGGCCTCTCCTGGCCATGCTCATGGGACACAAGTGACCAGGCTGCTGGAATCCGAGCGCCACCTCCCACAGGACCACTTACTGGCTGCCAGCAGCTCCACAAGACATACATGGGAGGAAGAGTGGGGACCAGACACCCCCACACTTATGGGGGGGGGCCTAGTCATAAATGGCACCATGTGGCCAAGGTCAGTGATGGCCCCAGGAGTGCGGTCTGACTTGGGAGGAGATATTGTCCAGGCAAGATGACACGGACTAACTCTAACTCCATTTGCCAACTAGACTGACAGGTAGCCTGTTAGGCACGGAATTGTGTCCCCCCCGCCCCAGTCATACGAAGCCCTAACTCTCAAAGCAACTGTGTGTAGAGACAGGGCCTCTAAGAAGCGACTCAAGCTAAATGAGATCATGAGGACTGGGCCCTAATCCATGTGCGACAAGGGAGAGCCAGCAGGAGGGCTTGCACAGAGGAGAGGCCAGGGGAGGGCCCAGCAAGGAGATGGGTATCCGTAAGCCGAGGAGGGAGGCCACACGAGGAACCGACCTTGCGGGCACCCTGATCTTGGACGTCCAGCCTCCAGAACGTCGAGGACACTAACAGGTGTTGTTTCAGCCGCCCTGGGGGTGGCAGGCTGTGAAGGCGGCCCGGACACACTCAGACACAGCTGATTCCACAGACAGCAGGGCTACACAGATCCGTGGTTGTCCAGGCCATGTGTAGACCTGGGTCTGCGACACGGGGCAATGACAACAGTGAGAAGTCACGTGGGAGAGGAGGGAAAGGCCGTGCGGGGCCGTTGGGCCAAACCAGACAGTTCACGGCGCGGCTGCTAGGTCATCCAAAGGGCGGCTGGCATAGCTAGAAGGTAAAAAAGAGCATTTTCTTGCTGCCCTGATGCACACTTGGGCTTCCCTCTAAGATACGGTTTTGAAAAGAAAGAGCGTTATGAAAACAAGCAATGGTGACTGCTTCAACAGATCGCAAGATTTTGGGCCGTTTTTCCCCTTTAAGCAATCTACACGATGTTTTCGGTTCCTAACATGCGTGTGCTATTCTGACCTTTTACGCTTCTGGAATAGTGAGTGAGCTCTTGAATGGAATGTAATTTCAGCCACAGCCAGTGTTGTGTCCCGTTTCCTCCCGCTGGTTTCATGGTTTGGGACACCGTGACCTCCACATCACAAGGGGACACGCAGCAGGCACCCCACAGCCTTGTCCAGCTCTTCCCCTTTCAAAACTCGTCCCCAGCCTCAAAAACTGAAAAATGTTAGGGATCAGTCTGGCACGGCATGTCCTTCCTAGCAAAGACAGCCTGTGTTAGATGTTTGCAGAATGATCGGGCAACGGGAAATTTGCTATTAACCTGTCACAGTGGGAGAGAGAAAGGTTTACAAATTCTAGACCCTGGGTGTGCACCGATTTCCCAGTGAGGGGTTCATGGCCCTCAAAGGTTTCCTACTCAGATCAAAGCCCCTGAAGACCACAGGGTCTTCACCTGCAAGACCAGAGTGGCCTTCCAAAACCAGAACGATTTGACCTTGACTGGAATGACTTGTCCTTGGCCAGAATGACTTGACCTTCGTTAGAATGGCTTGACCTTGGCCAGAATGACTTCACCTTGCAAGATCAGAATGACTGATAAAATGGACTCTTGCCCAAGATCATTATCTGGATCCTTATCTGGCCGTCACTAACTGGGCAAGTAAAGAAAGCCACGAAGCTGGAGGAAAATCCAGGTTTCCTAAGCTCTGTGTACCAAGAGGACAGGGAATGGACTCCTGGGGCCCTCAAGTGTAAATCACTAGCTGGACCTGTCTTGAATCAGGACAGGCCCTATAAGCCATTTGAATAGATGTGTGTGTGGCTCTGTGATAGAAATCACAATTCTGTGTCACTGGCATTGATTTCAAACATTCTTCCCTAAGATCTTGCCTATGTAGAACTAATTCCCTTCTGCTCATTCCCCTCCGTCATTCTGACTGCCTTTGAGGCCCAGTCCATACTGATCTCTCTTGTCTAGGTCCTGTGGCTTTTATTGCCAGGTCCCTTGGACTCCCCAAGTGGGGTACAAGCTCCTTCCACTGCATTGGTGGTGTCTGGAACACTCTAGGCATCCCCATGGGGCTTCAGGTTCAGTAGGAGCGGGGAGTGTTACTGGGCAGCCAGCACATTCTGCAGCGCCTTCTGAGTGGAAAAGCTAATGTGGGCCTTGCACACAGTAGGTGCCTTATACTACACATATTGCTTGCTCAATAATTGCTTGGTGGTAGAGCAGGGAAGGAGGTGACATAACTGAAGCCGCTCGGTGGCCTCTGAGTATCAGTGATCTAGAACCTGGTGGTCATCCCTGCTGGTATCTGCGTGGGCTTGAGACCAGGGCGGCTGGCTTCCTGCCATGGGTGAGTGCCATTTCCTAAAGCCCCTGGACAGGAAATATCCCCTCCCTCTGCTCTCATCTGAAGAGCCCTCTCATTGCCATGGTGTCTTGTCTCCGCTGGCCCTGCAGCAGCAGGGGCAGAGCAGGATTTCTGATCTCCAGAATGCTCAGCAGAGATTTCGGGCTGAAAGCCCCTATGCTACTCCTAGTTCTCTGCACTCAGCTCACTCAGGGCAGGGGGGAGGCAGACACTGTGTTGAGCAGAGGGCCCCTGAGAGGGTTGCACATGGGCTGGGGTATTGGGGTCACCCCTGTTCCGACAATCTCCGGATGGTCTAGGGGACTTTGCGGCATCTTTCTGCTTGCCTGTTTCGCTCATCATCAAATGATCTGTTAACACAACAGTTAAGCCCTGGACAACCCTCCAATTAATGATTAACAAACCCCAGGGGGCTGAGCCTTGCGAAGGAGAGGAGGGCTCTCCGAGGCAGGCCTGGGGTAGGCACGGCACAGGCGAGGACCCAGCACCTTCTATAGACCAAGTGTCAAATTCCACAGCCACTGAGACACGTATTTCTTGGGTGAGGGTGTGTGTTGTGGGTGGGGGGCAGGCTGGAAAGGGGAAAATTAGGGTAACAGCGGGTCTGTGGATTTGTTCCAGATCGGCACTGAGGGTTATGTCAGTAGCTCTGGCAGATTGTTTTCAGCAACCTTACTTTAGAAACAATGGAGGGCCTGAGCCAAAGGAGCATGACAATATTTCTTCTCCAGGGTTCTCTACATCAGTGGCGGTCGTAACAACAGCTAATATTGTGGGCTTACTACGTGCCATGTGCTATGTTGAGACTTGGCATACATTATTAAGTCCTTAAAACATGTCTATGACGAGAGCACTAATATTGTCTCCATGGTACTGATGAGGAAACTGAGGCAACTCAGAGACACCAGTGTTCCAGCACAGGTCCACTGGGTCGGAGGGTGGTGGGGCTGGAATTCTATGCCGGCATCTGGTGCCGAACCTGGGCTCCTGGCCACCTTCTGGGCTGTTGGCCCCAGGTGTTGGTTGGTCTGCAGGCGCGACCCAATCCTATTTGTCCCATCTACTGATATGGCCCCGGAGGAGGACCCACGCCACAAGTCTGGCACCTGGGGTCCAGCTGAATCACGCAGGACGCGGAGATCCCCTGACGGCAGATAGAAGGGAGCCCTCCTCCAACAGCTCCTGGAATTAGGGGGAGGGTCTCCCCAATAGCGTGATGCCTTCTGGTTGTGATGGCGATGTGGAGGGGTGTAAAGTGTTAACAAGGGGGAAGAAAGCAAGGTCTTGTGTTCAAAGTGGATCCCCGGGGACAAGGGGCTTCAGACATCACCGTGGGGCCCCAGCTATCAAGCCTCCCAAGGTAACCTGGCCTCTGGCTTTTTCATGTTCCCCCGGGCCCCTGGAAGACCACAGACACTGAAAGGAGACCCTGGCATTGCTTTTGTAGAGACTTGTTATTGCAGAGACTTTTGTAGTGATTAACGATATGCTGGGCACTATTCCGAGGGCTTTATGTCAAAGAACTCACTATGACTTTAAGAAGCACCTTCTATTATTATCCCCCTTCGAGGAAACCGAGGCAGAGTTTCAGATTCCCCTATGCTCTGGGGCAAGTATGTGGGGGGGAGGTGCCTGCCCCCAACCCAGAGCCTCGCCGCCTAGCAGGGAGAATGACACGGGAGCGGGGCGACTGTACTGTAGGTGCCTGGCCAAGGGCAGAGCACAGCTGGAAGGGAGAAAGCCCCGTTCTGACATGGCTTCGGGGCAGCCTGTGAGCGGAATGGCCGGGGTGCAGGTGGAGGCAGGCGGGAGTCGGACCCTGGGGCACCACGTGCAGCGCTGGGCACGATCCTGAAAGTAGCAGAGGCTGGTGGAGGCATTCGCCGGGGGAGGCGGGACTGGACCTGGGCCCTGCAGACTACAGTGGCTGCACGATGGGCCTGAACAGGAGGGGACACACCGTGGGCCTGAAGGCCACAAATGCAGGCCAGAGTGTTAGGGCCTGAGAGGGGAATGGCGGTGGGGCCAGAGAGAGGAGCGATCTGCAGGAGGCAGAATCAAAGGCGGTTCAGACTCCGTGCATAAGGGGGATAATAAAGGCAGGTCAAGGACAACTCTGGGCTTTGACTTTGAACTCCTGGGTGGGCTCATGATGTCATTTCTGAGACAGAGGCATGGAGGAGCAAGTCTGTGGGAAGGTGATTTCAGTTTGGACATTTTGTGCCTCTGGGCTAACCCTGCGTGGGCAAACAGCTTTATCATGAATTCCCAGCTGCTTCCAGAATCTGCACGGAGCCGTGTGCCCTGGCCGGTCAGAGGGTGGGGCTGGGATGCGGTGGGGGGCATCTGTTCTGGGCTCCACACCGGGGAGAGCAGTCCAAATCCCTCCTGCCAGAAAGGCCACATGTCTACTCCCTTTTACGCATGAGGACATGGTGGTCCCGTGACGCTGCCTGACCAGGGCGCTGCCAACCGTACGAACAAGCTTGGGCTTCCTCCATCTCCTCTGCGGGGGAGGGGGCTCTGCTTCCCACCCCTTCACCACCTTCCGTCTCTGCTGAACCTTAGACCTGGGGTCACTGTTGACGGGAACAATGGTTTGCAGAGTTAGGAGGGCAAAGCATACGTAGACGTATGTTCATGGCCACAGTCCCATTCAAACCTTCTCCAGGCCCGATGAGGATGGTACTCTCATCCCATTTTAAAGATGAAGACAAGGAGGCTCAGAGAGGTTAGGAGACTTGTCCTTGTCACATTCAGTGTGCCTCAAGGTTTCTTTTCCAGATCCTGTCTTTGCCACTCGGAGAGAAGACAGAGTGGCTGCTTTCCAAGCAGAAAGTGGCAGAAAGACACACAGAGCTCCCCCCAGTGGGGGTCCACGGGCAAGGATGAGAAGGAAGAGGTGTGAAACCACAGGGAGGGGCTGAGCCCATCCCACAACATGGCTCCCCAGCCGTGGGAATCCTCGAGGCCCTTTGCCCTAGGCCTACAGAATCTGAAGTCAGAAGAGACAAGCCTTCACTGCTTCAGGTCAACTTGGATTTTGCTTTTTCGTTCAGAAAAAGAAGGGAGCAGGTGCAACCTCACTTCTTCCTCCTTGGAAATGCATGTGAAAACACAACCTTTCTGCAGCTCATCATTAGTCTGGGGCTTTTAAAGGTCTCTGGCTACCTTGTCAGCCCCCAAGAATCATTTGTGGAAAAAGGAAGGGGATAGAAAAATGACACCAAGAGCTCGTGCCTCTGCCCTGACACGGCTGGGCTCCCATCGCCCCGGGGCAGGGACATTAGACATCCCTCACTCATCTCACAAGGCCTGACATTGGCCTCCACCTCAGCCCGTAGATTGCTTCCCAGTTTTCAGTACAAGACAAAGGCCTCAGGTATATAACAGGATTCAAATGGAACTAATTCTTTTTTCCTCCCTTATCACTTTGCACACATGAAATCTATTTTAATTAGTTTTCAACACATAATCTTTTTTTTTAAAGAATGAAATCCTACCCCCAAATTGTTCTTAGAGAAAGGAAGATTTATCTTGTAAGTTTCTTAAGAAAATCTATATGTGCTCAGTGCATTTAAATAACACTCATTAAAGTGAACTGCACGCAAGCCGGCTTCTCTGTTCACAGACGAGAGACAATCGCTTGACCTATTGCAAATCAAAAAGCATTTCTGCGCCACCTTTATTTTTCAATTGGTTAAGTTTTAAATTAAAGTCCCAACACTCTTTTTGGGAAGGCAGACTCACATAGCCCCAACAGAAATTTCAGCTCCGTTGATTGGAAGATAATTACAAGAAACAAAATGTGAAATTTTAAATCAGGGCACTAATGAAGTCTAAAAATACCCATCCAGAGGCCCATCCCTCTGGCTGGCAAGACCTGTTCCTCATGGAGGGGATCTCTCCATAATTACTCAACCCCGGGAGAGGCCAGGTTGTCATGTCAAACAATAGAGGAAAAATCGCGGGACTTTAATGAGCTAGATCTCAAGGAGCTCTACAGTGAATCTTATTATAATGCCGGGCAAGCTTTCAAACAGAACAGGAGAGAAGGAAAGTTCTTTTTCTTTTTTTTTTTTCTTCCTTAAGTGGAGTTCTGACTAGTGTTGATGCCATCACGCCAAGCCTCCTGGTTCCCACTTGGAGCCAGCTGTCTGTCATTTAGGAGTGTGAAATCAATTGGGTTTTGGAGATGTGAAATCCCTCGGGGAAAAATTAAAAGTGACCCAAATCCAAACCCACACGGTCTTGTCAGGGATATGATTCTCACATGGTAAGTTTCAAAGATTTGGTTTTAGAATCCGGGTTTCTTATTTAAAAAAAATATATATTCAGTTGTTTGACACTAGATCTGACAGACAAATTATAGCTTTAGCAATAAAGGCTTTTAAGATTAGAAATGAAAGGAGAAATTACTTTACAAAAAAAAAAAAAAAACCCACAAAAAAACAAAAAAACCCACACAACCCACCCAGGCTTGAGTTTGGAGGCATTTGTATGTTCATGCTTCATTGTCTTTCTTTGCCACAAATATAAGGGGAGAAATCAGCTCACGAGGGCCATAAATAGAGAAGTGAGTTAAATGTAATCTCTGGGGAAAGAGCCTGTTCCCTGGCCGACTATGGAAATCAACATGACAGATGGGTCACCGGTTGTCGCGGGCTGGAGCTGGAGGGACCTCACTGGCTTACCAGAAGGCAGGGCTGTGCACCCTTTCTAGGCTTACCCTATGCTTGGCCTCACCTAGCCCTGAATCCACGCCCTAGGGCTAGCAGGACACACCCCAGGAGGGGCCCTCTCTCTCCTTCCCTCCTGTCTGAGGATTTGGGATCACCATGGAGGGTGATTCTTGCCCTCTGGCCCCAGAGAGTTGTATGGCTCTGCAATGACCCGGGGGCCCCGTGGGTCTCTACTGCCTGTAACTTCCTGAGCTTATGGGCTCAGATGTGTGATGAGAAATTGCACGTGTGCCTTTGGGGAGCTGGACCCCAGTTCTGAGCTAAGCCCCAAACCAGGGACTTTAGATCCAACTGGGCCTGTTGCCTCTCTGCCCAGAATAAGTCCTTTTCCTAGATACATGTCTGAAACTTGGCAACTCAGCAAGACCTTTCATCAGCCCTAGGAGGCCTCTGGGGGCAGCGGAGATGCTCCTGTTGATGGGGAGAGGGAAGCCCACCCAGTGCCTGGCACAACCCCGGAAGCAGCCGGGACACCCAGTTCCCAGTGTATCAGAGCTGGCAGCATATAAACTGGGAGTACTTTTTTCTTTCTTTTTTTTTTTTTCTTTTTAAGGGAGAGAGAGCTTAACCAAAACAATTCAAACAAAAAATCAATTTAGTCAATTTTTTTTTAAAAAAGATCTTAAACAAAGCAAGAGTTTACCAGAATTTAGATGTAATTTTCTGTAATTTTGTCATTTAAAACTAGTGCTGATTTCCAAAACAAAGGCGGTTGGGGCGCAATCAGATTGGGAATGAAACCCAATGGAGATCTAGACACGGCTTTGTTGTTGGGATGCCTGACGAGGTCTGAAAATTGCTCAAAAGGATAAGGATAGAGATGCATGGAAGCAGGCTGGAAAGAATGGCTAGTGGAAGTCATTGCTCTGCGGAGAGGCAGGCCCCCCCCCCCACCGCGAGGAGCCGTCTCCAGGGGCTGTTAGCCAGAAGACGGAGAAGTGATGCCCAGAGGTCCACACCTCCTAGGACCGTTTACTCCCCTTTTCAAAGGAGGCCTGGTTACCCCAGCAGGCAGACCCCCCACCGTGTGCCCTCCTGCCTGCGACTGGGGCCAGGCCGGGCTACCTCCCCTCTGCACTCAGCAGGAAAGGGGCTTGGCTGTCTGGAGCTCTAAGGGATAGCAAGCAAGTCTGCGGCAGATGAACCCCAGCAGTGTAACATCTGTGGTCCCCCTGTCCTCCTGCCCGCTTCTGCATTCCAGCTGGGTAGACCGCTCAGACAGACATCAGGAGTGAAGCCTGTTTGCTGAGGCACTTTGTCCTGACCTTAAGGCCGGGGGGCTCATCCTGCAGGCTCTGTTGAAAACTGCCCCGGGGGGTGGGGCAAAGGGGTGACTGAAGGCTGAGGCTAGAGGGGCTCTTTCTTGGAGCCTCACAGAGCCACCCTTGCTTCCTTGAAACTGAAAATCCAAGTGGCTCAGGATGGCCCGGGGGTATCTCCTGGGGAGGAGACATTCCTCTCCCCTGTGTTCTGCCTGTTCTGGGTGGGAAGTGGAGAAGGCCGCACAGAGGACTGTTCCACGGAGCCCTAAGAGGAGCACATGCTTTCTGCTCATTCCATACCTGGCCTAGCCTCGGGGTCAGAAGGGAGAACGGCCTAGGGCTTGGGCTGGAGGCAGAAGGACCCGGGACTTTGCAAGGCTCTCCTTCCCTTCCTCTCCTGGCGGCTCACAGGCATTCGCCTGGCCTTCCTTCGCTCCCCCACCTTCCCCTCTGCCTCCTCTGAGGCCCAGCTGCCTTGGGCAGGGGGAGGCCCCACTACTGCTTCCAGGCCGGGTGAGGCCAGCGAGGGAACCGCTGGAGAGCACAGGACGCCAGGAAACGCACGCCTGTCCGCGCTGTCGTGACCCCTCAGGGAAGCACAGATGTGGGCACACGGGAGTATGTGGGCAGCGGAACTTACCTTTGGGGTGCCCGGGGTCGGTGAACTCATACTTCCCCACGCCAATGGTCCGTAGCATCTGCAGCCCGTGGGCCGAGTCAGTCGTGGGGGGCCCATTGGTGGCAGGGGCACCGCTGGGGAGGGTGGCAGACGGCTGGGCTGGTGGTGGTGGAGGCAGCAGGGGCCCGGCCATGTGGCCGTTGCCCACGGCAGTGGGTCCCGGGCGGGCCACCTGCCCCACGCCAGGCAGTGTGGACATGGCCAGGGGCTGCGGGCTGGCATACAGGGCCTGGGCGGGCATGTTGACCACCACGCTGCTCAGTGGCTGGGAAGGTGGCTGTGGGAGCGAGTAGTGGCCTGGCAGCAGCGGGAGCTGGGGCCCCACGTGGGGAGGCAGTGAGGGGGTCACCCCAATGACCGGGGCCTGGACGTTCACAGCCGGGCTGAAGGTGGGAGGCTGGGCCACTCCATAGGAGTGTGCGATCAGGGCGGGCTGGCTCCCGGCGGCCACCGTGGTCACCCATGGCCCTGTGCCTGCAAGGGAGACAGAAGAGATGTCATTTGCTGCAAACATATTCCCTCGGCAAATACCATCTGCCCCAGGCCCTGGGCTGGGTGCGGAGGTCACAGAGGCGGACAAGACACCCACATCCAGTACCCCCAGATCACAAATCTGTGATAAGAGTAGCACAGGATAAGTGTGTTGGGGGTACATGAGCAGATGGCCATGGAGGCCCAGAGAGGGAGCACAATCTGCTTGGGAGAGCTCGAGAGGCAACAAAACCGAGAGGAAAAAAAAGCAGAGACCTTCAAAGACTGCTGGGTTCAAATCTCAGCTCTGCCATTGGTTAGCCAGGAGCCCTGAGCAAGGTGCTTATCTTCTCTGAGCCTGACTCTTCCTCTCTGTTAGACAGAACTAGCAACACCTACCTCAGAGTTCTCCTGGGAGGAACTGAATGAGGAAAACGTATTTGGGAAAAAAGAAAGAAAGAAAGAAAGAAAGAAAGAAAGAAAGAAAGAAAAAGAGGAAGGAAGGAAGAAAGAAAAACTAGCAGAGTGTCTGGCATGTGTTAAATGTTCCATAAATGTTGGTGTTTTTCCTTTCTTTCTGGAGAAGAGCTGTCTGGAGGAGGTGGGGAGAAAGGTGGGCTCTGAAGACAGTAGGTGTCTGCTGGGCAAGGTGAGGACACCAGAGCCGTGCAAGAGCCCTGTGGTATGGGAAGGGAAAGAAGGGGGTGCGGGCAGTTGGGGGAGCCGGCCAGGGACTGGAGTCCACTGCCTTGCTGGGGGGCCAAGCTTTCTCCTAAGCAACCTCTGCATGGCCGGTCCCGGGGGGAAACAACAGAAGTGCATTTTGGCCCATAAGGGAATTCTGACTGAACAACGGGGCCCAGACCCACCTCCTGAGATTTGATACAAGATTCGAGGCCAGCTGAGCCCAGGTCGGGCTGAGCAGGGCCAGGTTCCCCTGAGCTGAGCTGACCCAAGCGTGCTTGTGAGTGAAGCCAGAAGACACTGTGACAGGGAAGGACACTCTGGGTCACCTCTGACTGAATGAGTGTGGGGCTGGGTCTCCATCACTCAAATGCCACCTTGGTTTTCATGATGTTGTTGGGAGTGGCACTATAGACAGAGGGTGGGCGGGGAGACTGAGGAAGAGAGTGGGGGCCAGGGGACCACTCAGGACCCCCCAGCCCCAGAGTCGAGAAGGGGAGCTGGGAGCTCCCTCATAGAAAGAAAACTAGTTGTCTAGTTGGAGACAACTAGAAGCTGGCAAATACTGGCGAAGCCGTGCCGGTGAGATTCTAGAACGGGCTGCTAAGGGGCACCGTCCCCAAGCCCGAAGAAGAGGAGCCAGCTGGGAGCCAGCCTGGTGTCTTAAGCACAAGGCATGACATCCTAGGCTCATTTCTCTCCAGGATTAGTCGGGGGGCCTGGAACGATGCACCAGAACTTGGGAGCACGGCCAGTGACGTCTCTGGGAGCTCTGGTGAAGGTACAGAAAGGCCCATGGAGGTGACTGATGTATGAGAGGGCAACTGGCCCAGAGGATCCTGGAGACCTAAAGGAGGTCTCTGCTGATGGGCCCTGAGTCCTGCTCGCCCTATTATCAATGAGCTGGATGAGGAGAGGGAAGCTGTCACCAGCCAGCTGCAGATGACATAGTATCGGGAAGGCTAGGCCCAGGTCAGCAATAAAGACCCGGAATCTAAGAGATCTAAGAGTCCTGTGGGGAGATATGGACTGGGACTTGTCCGTGAGTCCCTACACTCCACCGCCTCAGGCAGTTTGAGAGGAAGGGGGTCACAGCTGCTGCCATGACAGTCTTGGGGTGTCCCTCGTGACAGCGCATGTCTGGGGCTAGCAGACAATCAGAAGTGATCTAAGGCTGCAGTGGTCAAAGTAAACGGGCTGAATGAAGGAGGTGCTGGGCATGGCACATGTGGGCTCTTGGCATTGGGTTCTGGGCTCTGAGGGACCAGAGGGAGATATAATTCTCTGGAGGGTAAAGAAACTATCAGTCAACAGGCTCTGGAGTATGGCCGAGGAACCTGGGGTGTTCATCCTGCAGAGGACCTGGAGGGGAGGATGAATGGGGTGTCCGGGTATCTGCAGGGCTGTGGTGTGGAGGGCCAAGGAGCCAAGTTCTGTGTATCCTAAGGGGAGGTCTGGGACCAACGGGCGGTAACGGGGAAGGTGTTGTTATGGTCAGAGCTGACCCAAGAAGGGCTGGGGTGCTGTAGGAGGTGGGGAGCCCCCAGTCCCAGGGGGAGGGGGAGCATCCCGGTTCTCCTACAAACACCCACAAGGCGAAACCTCCCTGGAAGGTGTGGCTTGAGAAATGTGTGAACCAGAGTACTGAACTCTGGGAGGGGCTGTTCACAATAACACAAAACAGATTCAGAGTCACCCCTGTGATGCCGCTCTCCTTCCTTCCTCCTCCCCAAAGCTTTCTTGAGCAGCAGAGAAAGGGGTAGAGATGCAGCGACCGTCCAGGGCACACGGGGTCCCGACCCGCAGGCAGCCTGAGCCTAGGACTGCAGACCCATGGGCCGGGGCCTGCTGACAAGCGGGAGCACCTAGGGGACCTCTGACACCCCTTCCAGCCCCGGGGCGGGGGGAGTCTCTGGCTGCCGATGACATACGCACCTGGATTGTCGCTCTCCCTCATCTGCTTGGAGGGTGGCTCATCAGTGTCCCAGGGCGTGGACTGATTGATCGGTGTCTGCCCCCACCGGATGCTGGTCGTGAGTCCCTGGGACTGATTGTCCGCTTTGGAGATTCCAGGGGCCTGGGGAGAAGCAGAGCAGGAGGGTGAGCTCGGCCTGGCCAGAGCTGCTGCCTGGGGACCTACTCCCTGAGCGGTGCCACGTGGCCAGCGGGCCAGCGGCAGAGCCCGGGCAGGCCCGGGAATGGCAGAGCATCTGGGCTTAGTCCTTGTTAGGCTTCTGCTCCAGTCCCACCCCCGGGAGCACCCGCCCGGTGCCTCCCCGGCCACCTTCTGCAGCCGCTCAGTCCACCTGAACGATTGCGAAGGAAAGCTTTCTGTGCTGTGAGAAGTGAAGCTCCCGCGGCCCTCGGGTCATGACTTAATCACAGAGTCTACGGGCGTGAGCCGCAGACCCTTGTGTCTTAAGCCCAGGCTCAACGTTTACTGAAACACATAATGAGATGGCAAAATGCTTATAGTATAGTGTTAAATGAGAAAAGCAGGACATAAGAGGCCACAAAGAGAAGCTCACATATAAAATGGTATGTGTAGGAGAGAAAAAACCCAAAATGCTAGCAGGGGTGTTATCCTCGGTGGGAGGAATATGGGTAACTTCTATTCTCTTGTCTCTACTTGCCTGTATTGCCAGATTTTCTACTAGGGCCATTACCGTTATAATAAGAAAAAAAGAAGAACAAGAAGAAATCCTACAGCATGTTGGAGAGCCTGGGATCACTGGGATGTGGAGGGGTGGGGGGTGGGGTCTCCGCACAGGTGGTTTCAGGAAGTTTCTGCAGTTTCCAGGACTGCAGCCAGAGCCCCAGCCAGGTTTGGGCTCGGTTGCAGGGCAGAGACCCTCTCTACTGGGGACAGCCACAGACGGCCCAAGGGGCCTGAAGGGGCGTCTGCAGGCTTCTCCCAGGTGAGGACCGCGGTCTTTCTGACTTCTCACAGAAGCTGACCCGGTGAGCCAGCTGGGAGGGCGGTGCCCCCAGCGGGCCTCTGGGAGCAGCAGGGCTGGCTGGGCAGGGGCAGGTGGAGAGGAGGGAGGACAGCACTTATTGGGTCTGGGATGCATAACGCAGATGACAAACAGCCCGCATTACAGCGGCCAGGAGGAGCGGAGCCGGATCCCGTTAGGACCTGTGGGCTGCACGGAGCTAATTACATTAGGCTGCACTTTCTCTCTGGCCTGCTTTTCTGATGCTTCTCTTCTGTGAACAGAGCAGGAAACAAAGGGAAAGAGTGAATCTCTGGAGGAAAGAACAATTCAATGGACAAGCTTCCTTCTCATCGGGACAGATGGGAGCTTGGGGTTGGCTGTGGTGGTGGTGGTGGTGGTGGGCGCTGGGGAGGAGGCTGGGGATTTAGCCACACTCGCCAACAGTCCTGTGGAACTTAGGGAACAAAACTGTGGCTTTTCTAGCATTCTCTAGAGGGCTTTGCAGCGGGCCCCGTCTGTGGTCACCTCCGCATGCCCAGCTTCCCCTGCGTGCTCGTGGACTGGGAGGAGCAGAGGTCGCGTCCCATAACCAGAGGCTTGCGAAGGGGAAGGAGCCTGCGGGATGTCTCACTCAGGGACCTGCCTGGGGGTGAGGTTTGACGGATGATAGTCCAGCCTCCCTGGGCACCCTCTGCCAGGAGGGGGCGCTGCAACCCTTCTCTGCGGCCTCGGGGTTCCTGGAAGCCTCTCGGGCCAGAGACAGGTCTGGTTTGCAGGGTCCTCCTGCCCTTGCCATTCGTCCCCGCTGAGTCAGCCTGGTGTCTCCTGGGCCTGGTACTTTGGGGCAGGGTCGGGGAGGGCTCTGGGAGCTTGGCAGCTCTGGCCCTACGGCGGCCGGCGGAGGCCACCAGTCTAGGGGCTTGGGGTCTCTTCCTCCACGGTGAGTACCAGATTCTGAACTAGAAAACTCCAGGAGTTCCTGTTTTTGCTCTAAAACTGGGGAGTTTCTGAACTTGAAACATTGCACACTTTTTCAAGGGCTTAGTCCCTTGGCTCCAGAGCCCTCCTGGCGGGTCCTTCCGTTACATGTTTGTTGGTTAGCTGGGCTGTTCGGCAAGCGAGCACTGGGCCCCTGCTCCGCGCCGGGCCCTGCCCCGCGCACCGGGGACACGGCGACTGAGACTCAGCCCTGCTCCCAGCAGAGGTCTGGGATGCCTAGGCAAGTGAGCCTCCAGAAGGAAGCCGGGGGGCCCAGGGGTGAGCCCAGAAAGGCTGGGAGCACTGGGCCTGGCTACCACAGTCCTTCTGCTCGGCTGTGTCTTTCATGACTGTTACAAGCAAGTTCTTATGTACAAGAAAGCCGTTCTGCTGTGAGAAGGCAAACGGGGTCTTTCATTTTTTCCTTTAGGAAAGATAAATAAGGCCACTCAGTCTGCTCACACTAGCAACTCCTGAAGCAAGGAGCAAATCACAACTCAGAAATTTCTGCTTATTTTTTTTGAAACAACGAAATGAACATTCCTTTCTCCCCTCCCTCCAGAAGAAACTGGATGCGGTCGTGCATTCTGCCACGCGCCTGGGCACTCAGGTGGGTGAGGGATGTTGCAGCTGGTGATGGGAGTCGGCTCGACCTGACCGGAGCCCCTCCTCCCTCCCTCCCTCGAAGGGCTCCAGGCCCGAAGTAGAAGCCTCCCAAGTTCTGGAGGCTTCAGGGGCACCACGTACAGGTCCGTGGCTCCAGCTCCGAACTGAGCGCCCGCTAAGACTTTCTCCCTTGGTCCGGAGTCCCCAGAGGTCTCTGACCTCACCGAAGGCCCTCCAGGTCTCGCCCAGCCAGAGCAGGCCTCCCCAGTTCCACTTCTCCTTGCCAGGGGGATGCCAGCACAAGAATGCCACAGAAACCAACCCCGGGACCAGCCCAGGCTGGGAGAGGAGGAGACGAAGGCAGGGAAGGGGGAGGCTCCGCCGGCCCCTCCCATTGCATCACCCGGAATGTCCGTGAAGCCACCCGATGTCTGGCCTTGTGCAGCATTCCTGGCCATGCTTCTGCTCCCCCGTCCTGATGACACTGGGCAGAAAGAGGCAGATGAGGAGAGTCCTCCTTCTGCCTGGTGCTTCGGAGTGGCCCTCTCTGCCCATCGCTGGGCCGGCCAGGCTTCTCCCTGCTTCCCTTTAATGAGATGCTAATAGGATGCATCATTAACGCGGCAGCTTTTAAACCCCGAGCTCTTGTAAATTTTCAAAGGTCACATTTTTACGGCAGCTGACAGCATCCTGCTTCTTTCAGCGACAGAAGAACACTAAAGACCCCGATCCTTTACGGATGAAGCTTTCTGTGAGGCGGCGGCCGGGGCCTAGGCGCCCGCTGGTCTGGGGGTAGGAACCTCACCCCGTGACAAGCCTCACGGGGCCCCTGGCTTGGGCTGTACCAGCCCAGGTAAACATCGCCCACCTAGTGGTACTGGGGGGCCTGCTGTGCTTGGGGGGGGTCTGTGTGGGGCCAAAGGTGGTGCACAATGCAGAGGTGCCTGGCAGAGGGGGATTAGGGGGCACTTCTCCTCTGGGGATTCGCCCGTGAGGCTGCGACCGCCCAGAGGGGCTCATTTTGGCTAGTCTGTCCACTCCGAGGGAGCACATTTTTCTATTTTGCACCAAAGTGCCACGGAGGTCAGGAAGGTTTGAGACACGATGGGAGGGAGTCGCCTGGGGCGCTCCCGTGCCTGCTGGTTCTGGGACCGACGCACTGTGCATGCGGTGATCCCAGTCTCCTCACACTGCCTCTCAGGGCCTGTACGGACCCCGTCCTGGTGGGGCAGCTCCGTGACAACAGGGACCCGGTGTGGTCCTGGCCCTCTACAGGTACCCAGGGAGCGAACGAGCAGGCGGCGTCTCTGAGCTCCGGGGCTGGCCAGCGGTAGGGGCATTCCTCACTCCTAGTGCAATGCATGGGGTGTGTTCCAGAAGAGTGGACCGTGTCCACTGTGTGGATGTGGAGTAGCTCGGTGCCCGTGGGAGATGGCAGGCAATGAGTTCCCCTTACTGGGGAGATGAGGATCCAGACTGTGGGGGACTTGTGTGCGGGAGCCCCCAATGTCATCGCCCTGAATGCTGCCAGGGGCTGCTTGGAGGCCTGGCTCTGTCGGCCCCTCCCACGTGCCCGAGTGGGACGGAAGATGTGGGGTATTGAGTTTGACACCTGCCTCCGCGGGGCTGGGGGATGGCCGAGGAACCAGCGCTCAGCTTCTTCCACTGTTTGTCCAAGGAGGTCAGAAGAAGGTGACTCAAAGGAGCTTGGAAGTCAGGGACAGCATCCAGAAGGAATGGGGCTGGTGTTGGGCCACAAAGTCTAGGCAGGATTCACCAAGGGAGATGGATGCAGGCCGAAGTCACCACCAAGAACCTCACAGCAACAAGTGCGTTTCCCACCTACAGACATTTGACAGAGTCAGGCTCCAGAGTCCACTTTAGGGGTTCAAGTGGCCTCCTCTGGGAGGAGTAACAACAATGCCAGCGCATGTGTCTGTCTCCTGCTGATGCTGATAAACCTGCCTCCCCAGATCAGAACCTGTGAGCTTTGACCTTCTTGTCACTTGTGGGGACTGACAGGGCTGGCAGAGACTGCCTTCTGCTGGGCGTCGTGAACTTGGCTGGGCCCATCCTTCAGAGCAATGAGCCTCTTCTGCTCAGGGGACCCCAGAGTCCCCCGGCCCTCACCTCCGTTTAATGGGCGGACAAAGCTTCCCTGTTCACTGTGGGCCAGAAGCACTGCGGGACCCTGGGTCATAGTGGTAGTCAAGCTCGGCTCCTGCCCTCAAGCCATCTGCACCAGCAGGACGGGACAGGCCTGTCCAGGGACCAGGAGGATGACCCAGGCTGGGAGAGTGGCCGCAGGAATCAGACCCATGAGGCTATGACATTATGCCAGCTAAGGGCCAAGCCTTTCAAGAGGACTGCCAGGCAGTTCCTGGGCCCCTCAGCAACGCCGCTCAGAAGAATTCCACCAGGCAACTCTGGTCAGCAGCAGACGGTCCAGCCAAGACCTCTCAGAATTTGTGCACAAATCTGTGAGGTACTTGGAGATATTGTTTAAAGCCACTAGAAGAAAAAAGTCTACTGTGTATATTGCAGAATAGCAAAAGACCAAAAAAGTCATCTGCGTGCTGCTCTTGACATATGAATACGACAGTTCTATATGTATCCTTTGTGTTTCACAAAAGAAGCCTGCCGCTTAACTCTAGTGGGGACCAGGCATAAAGGCTTCAACTAAAGTGACAGCAGGGTCTCCCCAAGCACACCCCAGCTGGGGGGTGAGGTCTTGGGTGAAAACAGACAAGCCACAAGGAGGACAATAGCAGTGGGTAACCCAGAGCTGACCCCACTCTGAACTTGACCTGCAGCCTTGGTTTTTGCCTCACGATTTCCCATAATTTCCACCTAAATTGGAAAAGACAAGCATTGGCTCTGGGTTTTGAAGGCCCTTTCTGATGAAGGACTGCTTGCGGCCTGAGCCCCCCACTGGATGTTGGGCATCGCCTCTGACAGCTCGCACCTTGGCCACACCACCCCCCTCCCCCATCCTGAGGTGGGAGCCAGAGAACTTGCTCTGCCAGCTTCCCTTGAAGCTGGATTCCAGGCATGGGCCCTGCTGCTCAGACACACTTGGGGGAGGTTTTGGTTTGGAAGTTGGGCAATGTGGGGAAGCCAGCCCAGCTCGGAGCCTACGGTCTGCAGAGGTTGGTGGCAGAGACCCACGGATCTGGGAGCACGCCGATGGTGGAGGCACACTGACGGTAGAGGCCCTGGGGTCCCAGGAATAGCATCCGCTGTGAAAAGCTGTTGTTTCCTTTCCCTTTTTACTCTGGAAGGTTCTCAAGGCTCCTCTGAAAACAGCCAGAGTCGGTTCCCACCCAGCTCGCAGCAGAAGCAGATCTGCTCAGGGCCCTCTGATCACCAGGTCCTGGGCTTCCGCTGGGAATCTCATCACAGCTGTGGCTCGCACAGCGGGACAGCCACTCCCTTCAAAGAGCGGGGGTTTCTTCTCCTTCTCAGCATCCCTCCCCCTGCAAGGCATTGAGGTTCTTCACGGTGTCTAGCCCACCTTTGGGGGCGGGCAGAGACCGGTTTAAACTATTCAGACCCGTATACTGGGGGCTTGAGTGTTGGAACCTCCCCGGGGCTCTTGCACCACAAAGGCAAGACCCTGGGAAGGTGATTTTTACTTGAAGAATGGTATTCTAAGGTTGGCCATTCAGGTTTGGGGAGGAGCTATTTTGGTGTCTGGGTTTTTTAGATTATAATTGGTGTTTATGCCTAGGTTGTTGGCTTTCTAGGACCGGCAGGTTGTCAGTGAGAGCTCATATGCCAAGGTCACACAGTGGAGCACCGACCACCTCTAACGTAGGGGTTCTCCAACGTGAGTGCACGTGAGTATCTGGGTGTGTGTGTGTGTGTGTGTTAGGAATCCAGGTTTCTGAACCCACCCGGAACTTCCGATTCAGTAGGCCTGGGGCAGGGGGGGCCCCTGAGTCCACGTGGCGGTGTAACAGGCCGACCCGGGGAGGAAGGTAGTCTATGGACCTCACTCTGGGGAGCGGTGACGGTTTGGATGTTCAAGGTTGCAGGCGTGTGGGGAACCTAGCCGCGGAGGCTGCTGGCCAGATGCTAAATGGGACAGATTTCTGGGTCTTGCTCACGCGGCTCATGGGAGCCGGCTTCTTGGTGGCACCGTCTCCACGGACGCCTGGCCCCAGCCTTGGTTTCAAGGGGTCAGAAGGATGTTTTGTTAGATGCTAAAGCTAGAAATGTGCGGCCTCTGGGAAGAGCATATGACATTTATGGGTCTCTCGGTTCTCATTTCGTGATTGCCACCGAACTACAAACAAGAGAATCATCACAGCTAAATCCCCACGCGGGGCTCGGGGAGGCTCTCGGGAGCCCCTCCTGCTCTCATTAATGAGGCTGCCCTCTCTGGCCCCCTGGACCCAGGCCGGCGCCCTCGGCCTTCCCTTCAGAGCACCGCCATAATATGCTCCAGAGACCGCTGAAATTTCTAATAATACTAACCAATGATGTGTTAAATTGAGACACTTCTGGCTCGAATGCCGGAAACTGCATGATGGTTTAAAGGACCAGTGCTTACCTTTCTCTATCAATTTGCTGCTAAATTACTGCTTTCGGAGCAACTTACAGAAAAGTAATTCTTTATTTAAATTTTAATTTCAATCTTGTCATTTTAAATATATATTCAGATTCCAATCATATTACAGAATATGATGATGTCTCTGGGGGGCAGGTGTTCCTGCCGGCAACCTGGGTGGGGGGTAGGGCATGTGTTGGGGGAGGGGCAGGAGAGCCTCGTAAGGAGGGAGTGGCCCCTGGGGACAGCTCGGCGAGGGCAGCCCAAGTGCTGGCGTGGGAGATAGAGCTGGAGGCCAGTGCTCTGCTTCTAACCTGGCCTTGTGACCCCAGGCTTTGTTGCCAGCAACCATTGATCCCTTCTGGCGCCTTCTCTCTCATGGGGCACCCCAAGGGCCCAACAAGACCAGCCATAGACACACACCAGGCACAGATGGAACGGGCTGCCCGGACTGCCGCCATCTTTATGGCTCACATGTATTGGGCGCCATCTACACGCCAGGCACGGGCGCGACGTGATTTCCTTCCAGAGGAGTTCCATGATTTCACCTGTATTTTACGGATGACAGTAATTGGGCCTGGAGAAGTTTGATAATAGCTAGTGTAGGCCAGACTCGGGCCTCTTACCCATGTCTGTTCTACCCTTAGGCCCTCGGAAGTGATCTGGGGTGGCTGGAATGTTCCAGGCCATCGCCTCATAAAGAGTTCAGCCATGTCAAGGCTGCGCCCACCCACCCCGTTGGGGTAACACTGAGACACCCGCCCCTGGTGCTCTGAGCACCAGCCATGGCCTCCCCTCCCCACACTGTATCCAGCCCAACGGAGCCTCCTGCTCAGACCCTCACAGCACACTCTACTTCCCTCATGTCTCCTATTCCCTCAGGCCACACACCCTAAGCCATCGCGGATGTGTTTCCCCAAATGCTGCCAGTGTGGCCTTGACACTGTCTGGTGGGGCCTGTTCTTCTGTCTCAGAGCAGGGCCATATAGATACCTCCCCTCTCTAATGCGGACGGTGCCGCGGGGCCCACCTTCCAGTCCCTTCTGTCTCCAGCTCTCCCTCTCTCCCTCCCTCTCTCAGCAGCCCTTCCCCTGGGCTTTCCAACCCAAGGACTGAAAACTTGAGAACTTGTTGTCTGTCCACCTCACCTGCCACTCTAGCATCCATCTGCCTTCCTCGTCCACGCTGTGCCCTCCGTGGGATTCTGGACGTCCCCCCCTCCCCGACCTGTCCCCCGAACTCTGCCCAACCCTGCAATGTACTGTAGCCATCCTCTTCCTCTGGCTTCCTCCTTCCTCCTCCTTGAAACTCCCTTCCCTTCTGTTTCTGGAACGGTGCCCTTCCTGGTTTTCTACCCAGACGGCTTCTGGGGCGATCCCTGGCTTCCCCTCTCGTCAGTCCTGCGACGTGGCCCTGCCCCAGGGCTCATGCCAGGCCCCGTCTCTCCCTCTCTCTGGGCTGTTCAGGCCTTAACGTCTCCCATAATTATTTTTCTGAGAGGAAACATCTGCGAGGTAGCCCCTGCTTTCGATAGAACCCAGCTTCCTATAGTACTCTGGAAGTACATTTGCTTTTTCCTTTCCTCACATCAAAGTCTAGACCTTGGAGACGTTTCTGCTGAAAGTGCAGCTCGGATGGCTCCCCTTACCGACGTGAAGCAACCTTGGCTGGGGCTGGGTTCGGCACGGTGCTCTCTCGTGGGCCCTGTCTGGCTCCCCAGCCCCTTCCCTCCAGCCCCCTGCCCCCACGGACGGGCCTCGTGGACAAAAGACATGATAAATCTGGCAGAACCTTACAACTCAAAGCTTTTAACTTTCCTCTAACAACTTTCAACTGGAAACTTCTTAGTCCCATTTCCAAGTTACTTTTCATCCATTACAAAACCCACAAAATTTTCAAAGGGGCTTTGAAATAAGATCACCTAGAAAAAAAAAAAAGCCCATCACAAATGAAAGTCTTTGAAAAGAAAGAGGCCCTTTCCTGTGCTTCAGTTCCCTCTGATACCAGTTTCCCTTTCATTCTGCTGAAAGGTACAGGGCAGGCCTGGCCCTCAGCAGACGCCTGTGATGTAAGGGAGCGAGTGGCCCAGACGGACAGACGGGGCCGAGGAGGAGCGCGCGGGGCACCTGCTCACAGAGCTGGGATGGGCCTTTCATCGCCCCCCCCCCCCAGCCGTTGTTCCTTGTAACCCGCGTGGCCTGCTCAGAGGCCCAGCGGCCCAGCGCGTTCCCGCTCACCTTGGCCTTGGTGCCGAGGCAGCTCCCTCCCGCGCACAGCGACCCATCTTCATTCTTATCAGCGAAGTGGGCGGGAAGGGAGGCTTGGCCACAGCAGCCTCACCCTGGCCTTTGATGTGACATTTCCCAAATGCCGGCCCTGCAGGTAGTGATACTCCGGGACCACCCCTCCACCTCCTAGCCTCAGAGCCGGTGACACCCCCATCCTCCCCAGGGTCAGCTCCAGACTCACAGAGGCACAGCGGCAAGAGCTGTTTCGGTGCCTTTGTCCTTCTCGGATTTGAAATCCTCAGTGAATCTGGGGAGAAGATCCTCTGTGCCGGTGTGTGGCTGAGCTGGGAGCGGGTATGGCGATACCGTGCATCCCTGACTGAACGATGTGCTGGTCCGGCCTGGCCCTCAGAGGCCTGGACTCTGAGCACCCAATATTGATTCTGGACCAGGCTCTCAGGCCTCCTGGAGATGGTTCCCAGCCCCTCCAGGGGACACAGCGGGCTCTTTTGGGGGCCAGGGACTGGCCTGGCCACTTTGCCCCTTGAGGCCCTGCCAGGCCCTCCCTATCAAGGCATTTGGGGAGTAATCAAGCCTGTCTTGGGTGCAGGACTCGCCCCGGAGCCGGTAAGAACCCCAAAATGAGTTCTGGCTGGCTGTCTGCACCTCCCCCTGGGGGTTCTTTCTTCAACAAACACCTAACATTCCTTTTAAAACGCCTGTGGTCTACCCTTCCAGTCTCGGGCCTCGGCAGAGGATTCCTGACTTTCTTCACACAGACAAAGGCCCGCTGGGGAGAGGGGACAGTTCCGAGTTCTGAAGGCCTCTGCCGAGTGACTTACGCAGCCGACTCTCCGAGCATGAAGTTAACTGAGAGCTCGGCAAGGCGGTCCCGACACAGACATCTTTAGCGACCTCATTAGAGCCTTAACAAGAGAGGGGATTGTGGCAGGGTCGCCCCAAGGTCAGGCGGGACAATGAAACAAACAAGGCAGCACACATGTCCCCGTGAGGCAGCTCCTCAGACGGGATGGCACCGCTGAAGGAGCTGAAACCGTTTCACTGCTGGGACTTAAGACTCACTGATGCAAGTCAGCACCCGAGTTTGTGTCTCGGGACTGGAGCCTAGGTTCTGACGTGGTAGGGGACCGACCAGCTCTGCGGCGGAATATTCCAGAAGCATGCAGGGACTCCATGAACACCTTCCCAGCTCTCTGACCCTCTCTCTTTCTCTCTGCTTTCTGCTTGCTCAGGCTTTCTGCCACCATGACAACTGGCAGCCAGGCATGGCCCTGAGGGAGAGGAGTGCCCTCTGGCCACAGTCCAGCTCAGCTCCCTTGGTTCAGAACTGAGGTGGTTTGAGTGATTTTTTTTTTTTTTTTTTTTTTTTAAGGAGGTGGCATTGTTCAGTACCAGTCCGTCTCTTCACAGAGCTTGCTGGATTTCTGTCCCAGCTCACTGGAGGTCTAGGTGCGGGACAGAGAGTGCTCGTGAAGGGAATGGAAGTCCCAGGGAAGCAGCTTTCTTGGGGCAGGTTGAGTTTCTCTTCCTCAGCCTCAGGAGTGACAGTGGAGGAGGACCAGGGTCACAGGTGACCAGAGTAGCAGAAGGCCCCGGCCCTGCTCTGTAAGGGGCTCGCATGACCACGATTCTGTCTCCCAAACTGCTTGGACCGGACTCCGCACGGGGACGGCCGAGGGAACGCACACAGGGCTTGCCGCCTGTGGCTGTTCGCTGCGGATCCTTGGGTCAGGCCAAGGGGTCCCGGACCAGCCCCCCTCCGCCGATGCCTCAGCAGGGGCCCAGGCTGCCCCGTCCAGGCTGCCTTCCCCTCATCGCCGAGTGAGGCCTCCACCCTGCCCTGCCCTGCTCCCTGGCTACCGTAGCTTCGTCAGTTCATGCTGGTGCTCATTGGCTTCTGCTATATCATTCATTCATTCATTTACCCCACACTTACTGAGAAACTACCCCGTGCTAGAAGCACAGGGAGGAACAGTCTACGGCCTTGGAGAGCGCACTGGCTAATAGCTGGGGTAATTAAAATGGTAACAGCCAACATCTACTGAACCCTTAGGTGCGCCACTTTCTACCCTCAAGGCCAGGAGTAGTTTGAGGCCAAGGTCCGGCCGTCCGTCTGTTCTGTACTGACGCAACTCAGGATGCCATAACAAAATACCATTGGCTGCCTGATGTAACAACAGAACTTACTTCTTGTGCTTCCGGAGGCTGGAAGTCCAAGGTCGTGGTGTCAGCATGGCTGGGATCTAGTGAGAGCTCTCCTGGGTCTGCAGATGCCTGCCTTCTTGCTGAAAATTCTAGTCCCTCTTCTTATAAAGACACCGATCTCTTCATGGGAGCCCCACACTCATGACCTCATCTTAATTTAATTATCTCCCGAAATCCTCATCTCCAAATGCCATCACAATGAGGGTTAGGGATTCGACAGACAAAATCTGGGGAGACACGGTTCAGCTGATGGCTCCTGCAAAGCATGGACACAAGGACGGTTTGGAAGATGTTGACCGGCTGGACAGAAGCTCGGTCTGCGGGCCGTTTCCGGGCTGCACCTTGTCCACCAGACCCCGAGAGGTTGGGGGCTATTTAATAGAGGGACACCCACGGGCCTGACCAGCATACGGCGGGTCTGCCCATAAGCCTGAGCTCTAATTTTCTGACGGTTTGCTTTTTTCCTCTCACAACATAATCTCCATGATCTCTAGTCTTTCCTGAACGCTGTTGAAAGGCTTGTTGTATTTATCTCCGGAGAATCCGCCGTGCCCCTGTGCAATTTTCCATTGTCATGGTTCATTTTAATTTCCTCTAAGGCTGTTGGCCACTCTTGTGTTCAGAAATAGCTTGTTCCACTTAATAAAAGCGCTTAAATATGCAGACACGAGAAGTTTCCTTTGCTTGCTCCTAAATAACATAGGGCGTGGAGCAAGTTCGCGTTCCCTGCCTCATGCAGTGAGGCTGAGCGCACGCCTGGTGGCTTCCCGGGAAGGAGAGGCTTGGAATGAAAGGTGCAAGGGCAGAAACAGAATCCAAGAATTTCTAGGGGAAACCCAGCCAGCCCGGACTCCACACATTGCCATTGTCTGGCTGGCAGCACGCCGGCCTCCTGAAGCACCTCCCCCCTCCAGAATGATCAGGGCTCTGGGTTTGAGGCCTTCTCCCCCTCCAGCTTGCCCTATGACCTTGCACAAATCAGCCCCTCGGAGCCCCTGCTTCTTCACCTATAAAGCTTGCGTGGTCAACTGGCTTCTAAAGACGGATTTCAGTGAAGGGCAGACGTCCCCTGTTTCCAGGAGCTGGCACAGAAGCCGGGACAAAGGAAAGAGCACACGCATTCAAGAAAGGGCAGCTATTCGGACCTGAGGGGACCCAAGAATACAGGAAGGAAGCTGTGCCCAAGGCACTCTTTCTTCTGCATCATTTTGCTCTGGGCTCCTGGGGCCAGAGGATCCCCCACAGGCTGTGGATTATGGAGAAAGGACAAAGGAGAGGAAAGCAAGCCGAATCTGAATTCACACACCACACCTGTGGGAAGCCTGGTTGTTTGGCCACGAGACCAAAGCCAGGGCACCGCGGGCTCTGGCGGCAGTTACTCCAAATTGCAGGTCAAGGTCTTGGGGCTGTGTTGGGCTTGTAGCCCCAGAGAGCCAGGGGCAGCGTCGCAGGGCACCCTTCTTTGGCTTAACGAACAACGCTTAGGAACCGGGAGTCTTAGGATGAGAACAGGAAGGAGGAGGCGTGAGTCGCACAGACTTTAAATTCCTGATGGAAGGGCAGCTCAGGAAGCCAATTCCTACTCAGCAGGGTAGGGGCTCAGCAGGACGTGGAAGCCTCCTGGCCATACAGAGAAACCCCAAGCTTAGCTCTGGGGTTGGGAGGGCTGGCAGGGCTAGAAGTGCCATTCGCCCAGGAACTGCTGTTCCTGGGAATCCCCTCCGGGGCGGAGGACCCTTCACTCCTATAAATACCCCGAAATAAGCCTGTCCTCTCACTCGCCTACATCCAGGGTCAAGCTCTGACATCCCAGTTTACGCACACATGCGCGCGTGCGCGCACACACACACAAACACACACACACACATCTACTGACACGCATACCTTCTCCACGCCTGCACAAACCCTCACGGCCTCAACCTGTGCGGGCTTCGGGGGGACTCCAGACCCCACAGGGCAGGAGACGCTGGCAGATACCCTCTGCTTGCCCCCAAAATCTTTTCTTCTCCCACAGCTCTGCAACACGAGTCCCCTGTGGCCACTTCGAGCTTTCCTCCCAGACACTTTTTCCTAAATCAGCTTCCAATCTGACTCATTTCAGTTTTAAAACAAGAAAACATCAACAAACACGATGGAGGGAAACAGATGGTAACAATTACAGGAGGGAGAAAACAGAGCCATTCCCTCTAGAAGGGGCAGGCAAACATATTGTCCCCTGACAGTGCATTGCCCCCCAGCTACCACTGTGTGAACCTGGGGGCTGGGCTCCCCCAGACTGTCCCCACCTTGGGGCACAGGCCAGCCCTGGAGGGGCTGTGAAGGCCTCGGAGCACCACAGGGCAAGGCAACAGCCTGGTCTCCGGGGAGGCAAGTCTGGACATTCCAGCAGATTCCAGGCCACCTCACAGCCTCTGAC
Source organism: Neogale vison (assembly GCF_020171115.1). Classification (NCBI taxonomy): domain Eukaryota; kingdom Metazoa; phylum Chordata; class Mammalia; order Carnivora; family Mustelidae; genus Neogale; species Neogale vison. The sequence goes on from NC_058098.1 coordinate 126,088,202, forward strand.
GTCCTGTCTAAGGTCAGAGATGTAGGTGGGACGCTTCCTCCCCTGCTGTGACTATAGCAGCAGGTCTCCCCGGCCAGAGCCCTGAGGGTGGGACAGGATCTCTCACTTTGGTGGGGAGGGCCAGGCCGCCTGGTTCAAAGGCAAATCCTGCCACTTACAAGGTGGGTGGGCTGAGCCAAGCTAATGGACCTTTCTGTGCCACTGCTTCCTTACTCCTAATAGGGATAATTCTAGAACCTACACCACAGGAGTGTGAATGAATATGTGCAAAGTTCTGAGGACCAGGCCCAGCACACACGGATGTTGCATGTGCAAGCCCCACGCAGACAGCCTGCTTCTCGTCAAGGTCTGCCGAGTGGAGGGCATTGCAGGAAGGGGGAGCCATGCCCCGAAGGTAGGGCCCAGAGGACAAGCTCTGCTGTTGAAGCAGGTGCCTGAGGCCCTGGAGCATCGGATGGCCAAGGCCAGGGTCCTGAGCCGGAGTCTGCTGGGCTCTATTTCTCCAACCCGTGTGTTTTGAGCAGAACAAGGGCTCTGCCCTCTGGCAGATCAGACTGGTGGAGATGGGCAAGGAAGCAGGTGCATGCCAGGGAGATCAAGTGCTGTGACAGAGGGGGGCACCCACCCTTGCCCTGTGGATAATGGGCAGTTCTGGGCGCAGGGGGCATGATGCATTTGGGAGTCAGAACAGCAAGGCATCAAGAGTGAGGGGTTCGAGTGCCCCACGCAAGGGTTCAGTGTCTCTGAGCCTCAGTTTCCCCATCTGCCGGGTGAGAATTATAGTCCCCTCCATCCCAAGCCCCATGTGAAGAAGAGAAGCAAGGATGTGTATCAGTCATGCTTCGCCGACTTCCCAGCGCGTGAGGTGCTCACCACCGCAGGGGACCGCCGTGAACCCACCTTTGGGACGGGGCTTTCTCCCACAGGTCCTGTCTTAGCCACACTTACGCACGCAAGCTCTCACGCAGGGTAAACGTTTCCCCGCACACCCGCGGTCACACGGGTCGTCACACGCTGCTGTGGACTCAGTGTCTGCCCCCGGAATTCGTGCGTCGGAATATTGATCCCCACGTGGTGGTGGGGGGCCTCTGGGGGGGGGTACTGGATCTCAGAAGTGGAGCCCCCCGGAGGGATCGGCCCCCTCTCCGCTCTGCGGTGAGGAAACCGGATGGGTCATCTGGCTGCAGGCCGGAAGAGCCTCTCACCAGCCCCTCACCGTGTGGGCGTCCTGACCTCAGCCTTCCAGCCTCCCGGCTGGTGGCGGATCAATTTCTGCTGTCTAAAAGCAGGTCCCCTGGTCACGGCACTTTGTTCTGGCAGCCTGAGGTAGAAAATACACCCACCCTCCCACGTGCTCACATACAAGGAGACACCAGTTGGCACGCACTGTGGACGCCCCGTCTCCCCCTTGGCTTCCATCTGGTCCCCTCTCCCGCCCCCGGACTCTGCTGAGCCTCCAGCCCCGTGGGAGGTGCTGTGGCCGCGCCTGTTCCAGGGCCCTGGGTGAGGTGGGCCGCACTTAACCGCCGCAGAGCTGCCTCTCTGTGCTCCTTGTGGCGGGCCGTAGCAGGCGTGGGGGCTCCGGGATGAAGGCGAGGAGGGTATATCCTAGCCCTTCTTGCCCCTTCCTGGGGCCTGTTCCTTAAAAACGTGCATCAGGCCACTTCTCTGTTAAGCATCCCCAAAATAAAGAGGGGAGACTCTCTGCCACACGCTATTTCGGCAGCTTCTTTTTTTTTTTTTTTTTTTTAAGATTTTATTTATTTATTTGACAGAGAGAGAGAGATACCACAAGTAGGCAGAGAGGCAGGCAGAGAGAGGAGGAAGCAGGCTCCCTGCTGAGCAGGGAGCCCAATTCTGGCCTTGATCCCAGGACCCTGGGATCATGACCTGAGCCAAAGGCAGAGGCTTTAACCCACTGAGCCACCCAGGCGCGCCCCAGTCGCTTCTATTTTAAAACATATTCACACACCCTCCCTTGTTCTCCTGTGGGGCGGGGCGGCATTTTCAAATTCTTCTCGGTCTGTGCATTTCCTGACCTGGGGGAGGCTGTCCTGTTTGAACAGGGGTCGAGCCTGGTCCTCTCCTTCCGTTTGCTCTGGGCACCCACTGCTGTTCCTCCCTCGGCTCTCTGGGTAACCTGGACAAGACCCTTCCCTCACGCGCCCCTTTGAAAGTAGCAGAGGGTCTTGGCTGTCCCTTCATGTGTGTCTTAAGCTGCCGGGCTGTGTGCCATCTAAGACCTCCTGCTTGCTCTGTGAATGCTGGACCTGGCTTCCCACGCAGGTTTGCCCCCCGGGGGTTCTCATTGTACGCGGCACACAGCAGCTCAGTTTACACGTCCCTCTCTGCGGGTTTGGCCTTCCCTAAGTGTCAGTGTTTCTCAGGGTGCCATAATGTTCTCATGCCTTCCTCTCCTACACCTGCACGGGACCCTGCTTGCACTTCGGGACCTGATCATTGCCCAAATGCCAAATCTTCAGCACCTCTGATTCTAGACCTTACATGTTCAAATGCTGAGCAGATACCTCCATGGGGGTGCTTAGCCTGCACCGCCCCAGATCGGCTCCCTCCGCCGAATGTTGGGCTCCATAGTTGGTCCTAGCCCCCACAACAGAGCTCCCCTTCCCCAAAGCTCACTCTGTTGTATCCTTGAAGACTCTGCTCTGGCATCTCTTCCTGAGAAGCGTTCCCTGAACAGCTCCCTGTCCTGGCTGGGCCACAGGTGTCACCTCTGGGCCCCAACACCCCACGAGGATGGAGCCCTGTGTGTTCCTGTTTGCTCGTCTGTCCCCACCAGGTCATGAATTCCTTGAAGTCGAAGACTGTGCTTTACCTTCAGGAAAGGGTCCAGGACATAGCAGGTGCTCAGTAAAGGTTTAAGTGGGTGAATGGAAACCTGGCCATGCCACTCCTGTATCAAGCCTCAGGGGCTCCACGCTGTCTTCAGGGCAAAGCATGAGTCCTGCCACACAGCCTGTGAATAACCCCCAGGACCAGACCCCAGTCTGGTCTCCAGTTGCATACCACACCACACTCCTCACATGCTTCGGAACCTTCTCTCTCCACCCCCACCCATTCTTTCCTTGTTGCTCAGCCTCTGTATTTCCAGTCCTCACTGGAGTGTTCTGTCACCACCTCTTTACTTGCCTAACTGGAACTTAAACTTCAGCATGGGTATTACTTCCTCCAGGAAGCCTTCCCTGAGCAATCCCTATGCCCAAGTCTGGGCTCTATCTTCCTCCTCTGGGTTGTGATAGGGCTCAGGGCTGATCTTGATCTTGGGATTCCTCACAGAGTGTTGTCTCTTTCCTCTTCCCAGCTGTAAGTTCCTTGAGGGCCTGGGCTGGGACATAATTGGCATACTAAGTGTTTGTTGAATGAATGTGTGAGAGTACAAATGAAATGGTTACTTCATGTGATTTCTATTTTTTTTTCCCATAGTTGAAATGCTCTGGTGGGCCACAGATTCATTTTTTTCACCATTTTCATGGACAGGGTGATGTTATTGCCAAGGCTCTAAAGTCATGTGTCAGCTTGTGGGTATTGATAAATCCAGTGAAAAGGGCTGATGATCTCAATGGGGGAGATGATAACAAAATTTTATTGAGCATTAACTTTATTAAGTCTGAGATAAACTTTTTACTATCTAGTCTAATCTACTCCCCATAACTAGGTTTACTGGGTAAGGCTCAGAGAGGTTACTTAACTCTCTCAAGGCTGCACAGCTAAGAAAGTGGAGCTGGGATATGAAAACCTATTTACTTAGCTGCTGAGCTGCAAAGCCTAGGATTATTTTAATTCTGGGTAATGGTGCCTGGGTGAGCTATCTAATCTGTACCAGCTGGGGCCCCCACCCCACATGAACCCCACAAAGGAACCCCCAGCCATGCCTGGCCACTGGGTGTAGATGGCAGGTGATACCCAGTTCCTGGGGTAAGACTCTCAGCTCCTCTCAGTTCAGGCTCAGGTCTCTGCCCTGTGTCCCCTCCCTGCCCCTCCTGCCAGCCCCAGCACCCCACTGCCTGGGAAGAAACAGAGGCTGTGCAGGTAAAAAGGACTCAGGACCTCTCCATGGCTAAGGTCCACCTTGGGAGACGCAGTTAGTGGGCAGCTGCAGGGCAGCTGCAGGGTTTTCTGGTTTTTTTATCGAAGCACGTCTGAGGGTGTGGGAGGGACTCCTCCAGGGATCTGGGTCACAATCACAGTGAAAGGGCATCTCCAGAACTCCAATGATGCTAGGTTTTACTTTTAGGAGCTCAGCAGGACCTTGTGGGGTAGGTCCAGGCCAAGCTGGGAGAGGGGATGTGGAGCCGGGCCCGAGTCCTTTGCTTTTCCAATGGCCATTCTGAGTGGGAGGAGCCAGGAGGTGCCGGGTGAGATAGGCAGGTGGGAGAAGCTGGGGCTAGGTCCATTTCCCTGTCCCTCAAGTCATCCTCTCCTCATTTCCATTCACAACCTCTGATTTTCTCAGCAGAGAGGTACGACTGGAGAGCTTTCTAGAGCCGCTGGCCATATTTTGAACAATCTGGAGATTCAGTGACCCTCTTCTCTCATAGAAAACATAGCTGATTTGCTCAGGTCATGGATTCAGGAACGACTGTAATATTTCAGTCCCTGACTTACTAATGCCTCCTTATTTTCAGGGTTCACCAGAGAAGCAGAACCTATGGGAGATATATATGAAGAGGTTTATTATAAGGAATTGGCTCATGTGATTATGCAAGCTGGGAAGCCCCAGGATCTGCAGTTGGCAAGCTGGAGACCCAGGAGAACCAGTGGTGTAAGAGCTAGCCCAAAAGCTGGCAGGCTGGAGGCCCAAGAAGAGCCAATGTTTCGGTCTGAAGGCAGGAAAAAAATCAATGTTCCAGCTCAAGCTGTCAGGCAGAAGGAATTCCTTCTCATTCGTGAGAGGGTTAGCCTTTCTGTTCTATTTAGACCTTCCACTGATTATACAAGGCCCACCCACATGAGGGAGAGCAATCTGCTTTGCTCATTCTGCTGATTCAGATGTTATTCTCAGCCAGAAACACACCCTCACAGACACATGCAGAATAATATTTGGCCAAATACCTCGGCCTCCCTTGATCCAGTCCAGTGGACACATAAAATTAACCATTACACTATCTATTACAACTTTCACCATTATATCACCTCTTGTTGCAATTTTTGTATGAATCTGTGCTCTGGGTAGGGAGAGTCCAGGCAGGGGGAGAAAAAATAGCCAAAACAATAAGAATACTAAGCAGGGCTTGAGAATTCCTTCCACAATTACAGAGCTTTTCCTCTGGCTCTGCCTTGCTGGTAAATACTGCCCACTCCCAGGAGAGGCAGGGTCTGCCTCTCCTCCAGCCCCGCCCCCAGCAAATCAAATAAATAAGCTGCTTCCCAGCCACATCTGCTCCCACATCTCAGCATATGCTCTGTCTCGCCTGCTTCTTAACTGTTCAAACTATAATGGGCAGTGTCTTCTGTGCTTCCAACACCCTTGGGTACTTCTCTGGGCCCGGCCTTCCCAAGCTGCTATTTCGTGCATTACCCACAACATCAAAAATGTTCCACTGGTGGTTTCAAGATTCCTAAAAAATAGATTCAAAACATCCTTAATACTCTCTGAAGAAGCCATATATCACAGAAAAAGCTGTAACCTTTAGTACTGCTGATATTATCCAGACTGAGGGCTGATTAGCAAGGTAACTGCAGCCAATTTGGATGCTGCGAGGCAGGAGCGGCCCCGGTAGCCTGCCTACCCGCTGTTTACCCTCCCAAGAAAGGAAGCTGCCCATTTTCCCAGTGTTTGCCTAATGCCCTTTTATATAACCTGGAAAATCACAGTACTCGAAGGCGGTAGTTTCCAAAAAACAGCCATCCCCTGTTAACACATCATCCCTGAAAATAACGCTGACCATTTCTACAGCAATGACAAGTCCTCGCTGGAAGACCTTTACCTTCCTTTTCTCCCCGTCCCAGAGCCGGGAGCACAGAGCTCCGGCTCAGCCTTGCCAAGGCCGCCAGACGGAGGGAAAGCTCAACGAAGTGTTACATACGCGAGCTTCACAGTGCCCCAAAGCCAGCAAGGAACTCCCTGCCCCCAAAGGAGGGGGGACACGTGTGGCCTGTCCAGGCCTCCCCGTCCGGTGACTCCCGCAAGGGTCTGTGACGTGCGCCCCTGCCGTGCCCGAGGAGGACCCAGCCAGGAAATCAGATACTTGGATTTGCCAGGTTGTTTACCCTCGTTTCTTTCTGAAGGTGAATGTTATGGGCAATCAAAGCAAGCTGAGAGGAGAAGACAGAGAGGCAGAAGGATGGAAATCTTTAAACCAGGAAAAGGTTTCGTTTACCTTTGGTAAATAAAAGTGTGTTCATATTTTCACAAAGATATTTCTATTTCGCCAGTTTGCTATTCAAGCGGGGCTGGGCAAACACGCTGGGATAGGGTCACAGCTCTGGTCCAGAGAGAAATGGAAAGCAGAGGTCCAAGGTAGGCATCCCCTGTGGTCATCTCTTAGCTTCCGCCTATAGCCGATGCCCAGGGAGGCTCTCCTGTCCTCTGCCTACCATGGTCTGAGGGGGGGATCCTGTCACGATCCACCCCGGGAAGAGTGCCAGAGGCCCCCTGGGCTCAGTGCGAACCACAGCATCTCCCTCTCACAGCCTCCGTGTCCTTGGACAGGCCGCCAGCCTTCTCCCAACCTGTTTCCTCTTTCTCTGGGGGGTGGTGTCTGTCTCACAGCCCATGGGGTGGCAGGGGTGAGGGATGTGGAACCCTCAGCCGGGGCCCGCCACAGACAGGGTCCCTCCAACCCGAGAGCTTGTATTATTCTCATTATTCTAGAAAATGTCTTTGAGAATTGTTGGCTTGGTGATTGAAACTGTGTTTCTTTTTAATAAAATCTCGATTTGAAAAAGGCCTGGAGGCACCTCTGTTTTCTTTATTCAGCAGGGCAGGGAGTGTGGGAAGGACAACATTTAGACACCCAGCAAATGCCTCACTCTGACCTGCCACACTCTGTTCTCTCCATCTTTCCCTCTTCCTCCCAGCTGAAGAAAGGTTAGACTAGGTAAAGGGAGAGCTCTGAGGTTCCCACCAGAATAAGGTGCACGCAGGCTGGCTGGGAACTCCCCAGAGGGCTCCAGGGAAGAAGGGAAGCTGGTGAGAAAAGAAGGCCAGCTGCTCCCTGGGGTTACCTGGGGCAGAGGGCCAGCAGGGGCTCAGGGAATAAGCTCGGGGCGTGCTGCCCCCAGGGATGCAGGGCTGGAGCAGGCCTGGCTCAGCAGATGGGGCAGAGGTGTCCCCACTCCCCGCTGGGACCCACAGGCCCAGCGACCTCCTTCTCATCTGAGCCTGAGGGGATCGGCCTTGGGATCCCTCACCTGGAGGAATCAAGGCCTGGAAGGCCAGGGGCCCCAGGGAGCCTGGTTCCCAAAGGCGAAGCAGAGGTGGGTCCTATAGGCCCAGGATCTAGGGCAAGAATGTTTGCAGACAGCGGACGGGAATGAGCAGAGGCTTATGCTGAATGAGGGACGAAGACATTGTTTTGCTAAAGGCCAGTGCAGCTGAACCAGATTGATGCGGCCACTTCATTTTAATCCCAAACCCTCAGCGCCAGCCACATCCACACAGTGACCCCCAAAAGGTGCCTAATCATTTGGCTGCAAATGGGGAGCGTGCCGGTGCCTGTGGTCTGAAGCCACCATGACCGGAAGAATGGGTTTTCTCCGAGGAGCTGGGGCATGGGGGCGGGAAGCCCACGTGAGGGGCCGCGTCAGCAACGTTCCTCCCCACCCGCTGCCCTGGTCCGGGTGCTCAGCAGGGTCCGGGCACTGGATGAAGCCCGGTTCTGCAGAGCCTGGGACCTCCTCCCTGGCACGATGCCCCCTGGAACAAGGCAACTCACAGAGCAGAATGCGGGACAGAGAGGCCGCTGGGCACTTGGCCTTGGGCCACGAGCATGGCCTTGTCGGGGGTGTGCTGACCTCAGTGAGCTCTGCAAGCTCCTCATGGGCTCCGAAATCAAAGGCAGAGCTGGGGGAAGGGGTGAGGATCTTCTCTAAGCAACCGCCACTAGGATGAAAGCATTCTTAGTGGCAAACACGAAGGACTGAGAAAAAGACTTTGACTTACCTGCTAATTTTATTGAGGCCTAACAGGATTTTAAGCCAGGCTAGACTTTGAATAAAGCCACACAGTGCTAGAGGTGTTGCCAAGCCCACAGGTACAGAAGGGACAGGAAGAATGCTCTGTGCTGACAGTGGTGTCTAGGCACCAGGTAACCCCCTCTGGCAGTTGGGTCTCATCGTTCTAGGGTGTGGAGAAAGGAACATAGCCTGGGGCTCAGAAGACCTGGCTGTGGCTCCTGCTGCTTCCCCGAGGGACTCTGGGTGATCTTAAGTCTTGGTCTTTCCAGTTCTAAAATGGGATAACGACACCAGCCTCATTCAGTCATTTAGTCACCGAATACTTGAGGTCTGCCACATGCCAGCACTGTTCTAGGGACCTGGAAGACGGGAATGCAAAACAAACCAACCCCGGCAAGGACCCGATCCCACCGTCACGGGTCTAGTGGGGTTGAGGGAACAAAACAGAACAAGTGATTTCAGGCACAGTGAGTTGTTGGGTAGTGATGGGCACTCTGAAGAAGTGTGAGGCAGGGTGGGGGTTTCCGAGTAATGGGGGCCTTGCCCGACGTGCTGTTTCATCCCTCCAGGTCCACTCCCGGCTTCTGTGCTCTGCTCTGAGCCCTGGAAGGTGACTCCTGAGGACTGCATCCATGGTCTCCCTTACCATCTGGCTCCAGGCTAGTCTGGCCAATGGGAACGTGCAAAGGAGATGATGGGGTGGGTATTTACTTTGACTCCCTCCTCTGGGCTAAGGTTGGTGGTAGCATCATTCCAGCAAGGAGGGCCACACTCCCAAGCATGGGTCTCTCCAAAACTACAGCTCTCCTTCTGCGTTCTGATACACCCCCATCCCCACCCCACCTCTTCAGGCCTAAAGTCCGGTCTTCCTCCTGTCGCTTGCCCTGCGGTACTTCACCACCCCTAACCAGAAGCACTTGGGGGTAAGCAGACCCTTCATTAAGCAGTCTCCAGTTGCCCCCTTGGAGTGTGTGATCTGTTTCTTGCCAAGACTCTGCCAGTGCCAGGATGGGACTTCAGACCAAGTGGTCCAGTGAGTCCTTCCTGATGAGCACCGAGGTCAGAGGCTTGAGCGCTGAGCCTTCATCTGCAGACGCCTGGACTCAGGACAGTGTTCAAGTGGTGGATATGTCCTCAGCATGTGAGAAGGACAGTAAAGAAATTGGGGAGGCTGAGGCACTGTTAGAGAGACGGTGGCCTGGACAAGATGGCGGCCTGGACAAGATGGCGGCAGGGGAGGCAGTGTGAAGAAGTTGGATTTCAGATCTGCACTGAAGGGAGAACCCATTGGATTTCCTGGGATAGGAGAGCCAACAATGACTATGGTTTCCAGCTTGAGCATCAGGGAGGAGGGTTCTCATGAGGCACAGATGGAGGAAGGTCAGTGAACACATCATAAACTATAAAATGCTGGTCAGTGCTAAGGGGTTAAGATGAAGGTGTTCATCCCACGTTCATGCAGCTAGAATCTCACCTAACCTCAGAATCCTGAACAGTATTCTTCTCTTCCTCTGTGGGACATGGGAATAGAAGCCTCCAGAGCTTCACACTGATTAGAAAGGTAAGACTGATATGCAGCAAGCACAGAGGTCAGCAGGAGGCCTTGAGTGACAGATGAGAAACTGAGCAGTGTGGGCCACACAACCCCCAGGGAGGGGAGCTCTGGGCCTGGAGAGCTGGAAGGAGGAAGCAGAGGGAGGCTCTCCTCTGCCTTCCCTAGACGGGAAGCTGGAGCTGCTCTTGGTATGACCAGGGTGAGGACAAGACCTGCAGAGGAGGATGGGGCTGGGCACTGAAGTCTGCCCTGGGAAAGGCTATAGAACCACCAGGAGCAGAAGGTGGTATTATCTCAGGGCAACTGGAAGAGCCTGTGGGAAGCTCTGAGAGTCCCACCTTGTTCTTGGGGCCCAGAAATAAGTACAGGGTAGGAGGAAGAGCCTCAACCCCTGGAGGTGGCTGCCTTGGAAGGTGGCCACTAGCAGAACCTGGTGACAATTCAGATAGAGGGTAACGTGAGCATCTGTGAGGAGGCTAAGTTTATAAAAGAGCAACAGACCCAGAGAGAGAGTTTTTCTCCTCTGTCCAATGGGAGTAATAATAATACCTACCTCCAGGCTTGTGAGGATCAGATAAAGGACTGGAGGAGGACTGTGTGTGCTGCAGAGCCACAGGACATTTTCTGTGAATACCAGGTTCGCTGGCTTCCCTGAAATCTTGGCCAAATGGGACACCAGGCAGGGGCTGACCTTTGGAAGGCGTGCAATTCCAGAGCCGATGGGGGCCTGGAGGGCTCATTGGACATGGACGGAAGTGACCCGATGTCTTGGGTAGAATTTTGGTGGAGTCTTGTTTTGTGAAAGCAATGCTGGCCTGGTCTGGAGGGAACCACAGGCACAAATTCCCATCAGCCACACCCAGGGCATGGGTGCCACTCCTCTGTGGGAACTGTACAGCCCACGTCCTCCCCTGTGGTGTGCTGCTTTAGCTACGTGGGCCCCTTGCTGTTTCCCGAACAGGCCACACATGCAGTCTCCTGCCCAAGCCTACTATGCCCTTCCCTCAGGCATCTGTGCCACCCACTCTTATCTCCTTGGGGTCTCTGCTCAGATGCCACTTCAGTGAGGTCTGTCCTGACCCTGTTATTTAAAATTGCTCATCCAACACTCCTTATTTATTTTTCTCTGTTGAACTCATAAATATTATGTGTGTGATTCAAGAGAATGTGTATTCTCTAGTTTTTGTGTACAGTATTAGATACCTGTTCATTAAGTCACAATTATTAATTGCATCAAGTCTTCCATACCCTTACTTTTTTGGGGGTGGGGGTCCTGCTTGTTGTAGTGATTATTTAGAGAGTGTGTTAAAAACCTCCCACTTGAAAAAAAAATGTTCCATTGTGGTTGTGGATTTTGTTTTTTGTTTTTCCTTGTAGTTCTATCATTTTGGCCTTATGTATTTAGAGGTTCTGTTCTTAGGTGCATACAGTTATTGTATCTTCCTGGTGAACTAAGGGTTTATTTTTAAATTATGTCCTCTGGTATTGCTTTTTGTCTTAAAGTCTACTTAGTCTAGTAATGACATAGCTATACCTGCTCCTTGCATCTTTTCTTTTTCTGTCTTTTAACTTTTAATCTTTCTCCATATTTTACCTTTTAATGTGTTTTTTTATAAAAAACATATAGTAAGAATTCTCAGATTCAATTTGAAATGCTTAGTCTTTTAGTTGGAGCATTCCATTTGATGTATTTATGTTTAAATTTATCATTTTATGAAATGCTTTCTATTGGTTTCACTTGTTCTACATTCTCCCTCTTTTCCCTTCGCTTTCTTTTGGATTAAGTGTTTTGTGTTATTTCGTTGTAATATCGAGTTATTATCTGCATCGTTGACTTATTGAAGTCTAATATCGATTGATATTTATACTTTCTTCCTTGTCAATTCAAGAGCCTTAAAATAATTTAGCTCCATTCCCAACCCCCACCAATTTTGCATCTGTTCAATTTCCCTCTATGTGTTAAGGTCCATATGAGAGTATTTTTTATTGTTTTATAAGCCAATATTCATTTAGATATACATTTTTTACCTTTTTTTTTTTTTAAGATTTTATGTGACAGAGATCACAAGTAGGCAGAGAGGCAGGCAGAGAGAGGAGGAAGCAGGCTCCTGCTGAGCAGAGAGCCCGATGTGGGGCTCGATCCCAGGACCCTGGGATCACAACCTGAGCCGAAGGCAGAGGCTTTAACCCACTGAGCCACCCAGGCGCCCCTTTACCTTTTTTTCCTTCTTTTTGTTACTAACTGAAACTGTTGGGGACCGCCTCTGGCCAGGAAAGTCCCCGCCATTACAAGATGGCGCTTGGCTCACTGCCAGCAAAATACGCTGCAAGTAAACAAGGAACGTTCTGGTGAAGCCCGCCTAAAGGAGGACATAGTCATTGGCTGTTTCAAATTTAATCAGCATAGTAACAGGACTCTCATTGGCTCTCCCCATTGCTTGGCCCCTTATTGGTCACCCTGCCGCATATAAGCTAAGGAAGTTGACGAAATAAACGGGATGAAGCATTAACACCATACCAGGCTGATTGTCATTCTTGTGGGCCAAGGGCGACATGAAACTCCAACTTTTAATCTTGAATTGATTTTCTTCTGCTTGAAGAAGAAATATATGCTTTGATATATTCTGTAGTGTGCATTTTCTGGGGACAAATTATTTCAGCTTTTGTTTTTCTGGACATTTAAAAAAAACCCTCACCTTTGTTCTTGAAGGATATTTTTACTGGGTATAACATTCTAAGCTGACAGTTCTTTTTCAGCACTTTAAAGATATCATTCCATTGTCCTCTGACTTCCAAAGTTACATGTTTAATTATGTATCTTGAAAGGAATCCTTTTTTTGCCTGCTTTTTAGAATATTTTTTGTCTTTTGTTTTCTGCAGTTTTACTACAAGTGCTTCAGTGGACTTATTTTTCTTTCTCCTGTTTTGAGTTTGTAGTGATTCTTGTATCTGTGACAATGTCCTTTCAATGGTTTGGGGATGTTCTCAGCCATTATCTCTTTTTTATTTTATTTTTTATTCTTTAAAATTTTAACTCCTATATAGTTACCATACAGTGTTATATTAGTCTCAGGTGTGCAACACAGTGATTCAGCACTTCCATATATTACTCAGTGCTCATCAAGGTAAGCATACTCTTAATACCCTTCACCTTTTTCACCCCCCCCACCTTCCCTCTGGTAGCCATCAGAGGGGAGGTGTTTTTTCTGTAGTATGAGTCTGTTTTTTGGTTTATCTCCCCCCCACCTCTTTTTTAACTTTGTCCATTTGTTTTGTTTCTTAAATTCTACTTATGAGTAAAATCTTATGGCATTTGTCTTGCTCTGACTGGCTTATTTTACTTAGCCTTATACTCTCTAGATCATCCATGTTATTTCAGATGGCAAGATTTCATTCTATTTTATGGCTGAATAAAATTCCATTGCATCTCCTTTTCCATTTACCTATGGATTGTCACTTGAGTTGCTTCTATAGTTTGGCTATTGTAAATAATGCTGCAATAAACATAGGGGAGCACATATCCCTTCAAATTAGTGTTTTTGTATTCTCTGGGTAAAGCCCAATAGTGTGATTACTGGGTTGTAGGCAGTTCTGTTTTGAATTTTTTTGAGGACACTCCACACTGTCTTCCACAGTCATTGCAACAGTTTGCACTCCTACCAACACAGCACGAGGGTTCCTTTTTCTCCACATCCTTGCCAACACTTGTTGTTTCTTGAATTTTTATTCTGACAGGTGTGAGATGGTATCTCATTGTTGTTTTGATTTGCATTTCCCTGTTGATGAGTGATGTTGAGCATCTTTTCTTGTGTCTGTTGGCCATCTGGTTGTCTTCTTTGGAGAAATGTCTGTTCATTTCTTATCCCCATTTTAAAAAATTAGACTTTTGGGGGCACCTGGGTGGCTCAGTGGGTTAAAGCCTCTGCCTTCGGCTCAGGTCATGATCTCAGGGTCCTGGGATGGAGCCCCACATCAGGATCTCTGCTCAGCAGGGAGCCTGCTTCCCTTCCTCTCTCTCTCTGTCTGCCTCTCTGCCTATTTGTGATCTCTGTCAAATAAATAAATAAAATCTTAAAAAAAGAAGCAAGAAAACTGGATTATTTGGGTTTTAATGTTGAGTTTATAAGTTCTTTATATATTTTGGATACTAATCCTTTATTCAATAGGTCATTTGCAAATATCTTCTCCCATTCCATAGGTGGTTGTTTAGTTTTGTTGGTTGCTTCCTTTGCTGTGCAGAAGCCTTTTATTTTGAGGTAGTCCCAATAGTTTACTTTTGCATTTGTTTCTCTTGCCTCAGGAGACATTTCCAGAAAGATGTCGCTCTGGTCAGTATCAGGGAAATTGTCTATTCTCTCTTCTAGGATTTTTATGATTTCAGGTTTCATGTGTAGGTCCTTAATCCATTGTGAGTTTATTTTTGTGTATGGTGTAAGAAAGTGGTCTAGTTCCATTCTTTGGCATGTAGCTGTCCAATTTTCCCAGCACCATTTGTTGAAGAGATTATCTTCTTCCCATTGCATATTCTTGTCTCCTTTATAAAAGATTAACTGACCATATAATTGTGAGTATATTTCTAGGCTTTCTAATCTTTTCCATTGATCTATGCATCTAATGCTATGCCAGTACCATACTGTTTTGATTACTACAGCTTTGTAAATAACTTGAAGTTTGGAATTATGATACTTCCAGTTTTGTTTTTCTTTTCAAGATTGCTTTGGTTATTTGGGGTCTTTTGTGGTTTCATGCAAGGATGAGAACTGTTTATTCTAGTTCTGTGAAAAATGCTGCTGGTATTTTGATAGGGATTGCATTAAATGTGTAGATTATTTTGGATAGTCTAGACATTTTAACGATATTTTTTCTTCCAATATGTGAGCTTGGAATGTCTTTCCATTTCTTTGTGTCATCTTCAATTTTTTTTCATCAGCGTTTTACAGTTTCTTTTTAAAAAAGATTTTGTTTATTTGAGAGACAGTGAGAGCAAGAGTGAGAGAGAGAGAGAGAGAGAGGATGAGTGCATGAGTAGGGGGGTAGGCAGAGGCAGAGGGAGACGCAAGCTCCCCACTGAGCAGGGAGCCTGATGTGGAACTCGATCTCTGGGATCATGACCTGAGCTGAAGGCAGATGCTTAACCGACTGAGTCACCCAGGTGCTCATTGTTTTATAGTTTTCAGAGTACAGGTCTTTCACCTCTTTGGTTACGTGTACTCCTAGGTATTTTATTATTATTTTTATTTTATTAACTTTTTAAAAATTTTAAATAAACTCTACACCACACGTGCGGCTCAAACTTATGACCCAGTAATCAAGAGTTGCATCCTCTATTGACTGAGCCGGTCAGGTTCGCCTATTATTTTTCCTGCTATTATAAATGGAGTTGTTCTCTTAATTTCTCTTCCTGCTGCTTCATTATTAGTGTATGGAAATGCAATGGATTCTGTACGTTGAGTCTATATCCTGCAACTTTAGTGGATTCATTTATCAGTTCTAGTAGCTTTTTGGTGGAGTCTTTAGGGTTTTCTGTATACGTGACATGTGGTCTGCAAATAGTGAAAGTTTTACTTCTTCTTTACCAATTTGGATGCCTTTTATTTCTTTTCTTTTCTTTTTAGAGAGTGAGAGAGAGCAAGAGCACATGTGCACGCAAGTGTGTATGTTTGTGAGTGGGAGTGGGAAGGCAGAGACAATCTTAGACTCATGGGCTTGAGACACAGGCTCGATCTCAGGACCCTGAGATCAAGACCTGAGCCCACATCAAGAGTTGGAAGCTTAACTAACTGAGCCACCTAGGTGCCTTTTATTTCTTTTTGTTTCTTTCTTTTTAAAAAATTTCTTTTTGTTGTCTCATTGCTATGGCTAGGACTTCCAGTACTATGTGGAATAAAAGTGGTGATGGTAGACAGCCTTGTCTTGTTCCAGACCTTAGAGGAAAACTCTCAGTTTTTCCCCACTGAGTATGAGGTTAGCTGTGGATTTTCAATATAAGGCCTTTATTATGTTGAGGTGTGTTCCCTCTAAACCTACTTTGTTGAGGGTTTTTAACTTGAATGGATGTTGTACCTTGTCAAATGTTTTTTTCTGCAGCTATTGAAATAATCATAGGTTTTTATCCTTTCTCTTGTTGATGTGATGTATCATGTTGATTTATTTGAGAATATGGAAGCACCCTGGCATTCTGGGAATAAATCCTATTTGGTCGTAGTGAATGATTTTTTTTTTGGTAAAGATTATTATTTATTTATTTATTTATTATTTTTTTATTTATTTATGAGAGACAGAGTGAGAAAGTGAGAGGCAGATGGAGAAGCAGGCTCCCTGCTCCCTGCTCCACAGGCTCCCTGCCTGAGGCAGGACTTGATTCTAGGACCCTGGTATCATGACCTGAATTGAAGGCAGATGCTTAACCGACTGAGCCACCTAGGTACCCCTTGAATTATTTTCTTAATGTGTTGTTGGATTTCGTTTGCCACTATTTTGTTAAGGATTTTACATCCGTGTTCAACAGAGATATTGGCCCGTATATCTCTTTTTTTGTGGTGTCTTCACCTGGTTTTGTATCATGGAAATTCTGGCCACATAGAATGAATTTGTAAGTTTTCCTTTCTCTTCCATTTTTTTGGAAAAGTTTGAGAAGAATAGGTATCACCTCTTCTTTATAGGTATCACCTCTTCTTCTCTTCTTGAGAAGAATAGGTATCACCTCTTCTTTATCACCTCTTCTTTATTATTTTTATTAATTTATTTTTTTTATCTCTGCTTTAAATGTTTGGAAGAATTCACCTGTGAAGCTCTCTGGTCCTGTACTTTTATTTGTGGGGAGTTTTTTGATTACTGATTGAATTTCATTGTTGGTAATTGGCCTGTGTAAACTTTCTATTTCTTCCTGTTTCTGTTTGGGAGTTTATATGTTTCTAGGAATTTATCCATATTTTCTAGGTTGTGTTGGCATATAATTTTTCATAATAGACTCTTACAATCATTTGTATTTCTGTGGTGTTGGTAGTTATTTCTCCTCTTTTATTAGTGGTTTTTGTTTATTTTAGTCCTCTCTCTCTCTCTCTGAGTCTGGCTAGAGGTTTACCAGTTTTGTTGATCTTTTTGAAGAATAAGTTGCTAGTTTCATTGATCTATTCTATCATTTTTTAAGTTTCTAGATCATTTATTTCTGGTCTAATCTTTATTATTTCATTCCTTCTGATGGTTTTGGGCTTTGTTTGTTCTTCTTTTTCTATTAACCATTATTTCTTGAACAATTGCATTGGGTCCATGTTTTCTCTCTTCTCTCTCTGGAATTCCAATCATATGTGTGTTAAATCTCTTCTTTCTTTCTCTTTTTTTTTTTTTTTTGAAGATTTTATTTATTTATTTGTCAGAGAGAGAGAGAGGGAGAGAACAAAAGCAGGGAGAGTGGCAGGCAGAGGGAGAGGGAGAAGCAGGTTCCCTACTGAGCAGGGAGCCCAATAAGAGACTCAATCCCAGGACCCTGAGATCATGACCTGAGCTGAAGGCAGATGTGCAATGACCGAGCCACCCAGGCATGTGGCAAATCTTTTCACCAAAACCTCAATGTCTCTTACATTTTTATTATTATTGTTATTATTTTTTCTTTTGTCTCTCTGTACTCAGTTTTGGGTATTTATTTCTAACTAATCTTTTAGTCCATATTCTCTCTTTGGTTTTATCTGTTAAAGTCATTATGAGTTCTTAATTTGAGGTGTTATGCAGTTATTTACACTTGGTTTTTTAAAAAAACTACATAGGTTCTGTGTTGAAAACCCCCATTTTGGCTTATTATACTTTGATCACAGTAAAGTATAGTAATTTTAAAGTTTGTTTCTGATCACTCTAATATATCTAGAGCCCTTGTGGGCCTCTGTTTCTTTTGTTTGTTCGTTTGTTTGTTTCTACTGGTATTTGTTCATGTTGTCTCCTTGTGTCTGGTTATTACTTTTCTTTTTTTTTTTTTTTTTATCATGTGCCAGATTCTGTCTTTGCATATTACTTTTAAAAGTAATTTGAGCCCTAAGATGCTGTTATGTTCCTCTCAAGAAGGTTTGTTTGCTTCTCTTGGGCACCCGGGTGCACTAGCAAACCAAGATATTCAAGTTGAAGCTGAGAAGCTCAGGGTGCAGCCCTATGGAGTCCCAACCCAAAGCAAGTGAAGGGGTCCCTGGCTCCCACTGCTCCCTTGGCAGATTTTGGATGCCACTCCTGGTCCTCTGATCCCACAAGGCTGTCAAAAGTCTTGCTCAGCCTTCAGCTGTCCCTTCAGAGCTGGCAAGGAGTCCTGGGGAAAAAACTAGCCCCAGATGCTCAGCTTGCCAGCATGGGCCGCTGTCCTTTCTCAGACTTCAATATGGCAAATTTTCACTATCTTCTTAGGTCTCCAGAGCCTTCGAGACTCAATGCCTGCTTTTCTAGTTGTGTTCCTTGGAAAGATGGGTCAGAAGTTCCTAGTCAACTGTTTTAGACATGAAAATCATTAGCACTCATTACTATGTAACGTATGATATATTTTTGCTACTTATTTTCTTGTTGTCCTCTCACTCCCTGAAGGTACTGCTCCATGAGGGCAGTAAGTTTTGTCTGTTTATTGCTCTATCCAAAGCGCCTGAAACTGTGCTTGGCACGTAGTTGGTGAATGAATGCATGAATCTATTATCTGATTCTATAGCTGCAAATATTTACGCAACAAGCAAGAATTTGCATTTCTGTGTTTGTAGAGGCATATTAGGTCCAGAAAGGAAGGTGACTTGGGCCACATTTCTGTAGTGACTTGAGACAATCAGGACCCAGGGTGTTTGAGTAGCATTTTAGGGCACCTGCCCAGTGCACAGAGCTCCTCGGCTATCCCAGAACCAAGGACAGGGCTGGAGTGGGAACAAGGAGGGAACTGCCCATCGCATAACTGATGACACTGAGGAGTTCGGGTTCAGAAGTCACACAAGCTCCACAGGGCAAAGGCAAACAGAGGGCCTGCGGGGAAGTGGAAAATCAGGGAGATGAGTTTTTCTAAGCTTGCTATTCCATACAGCTCATTCTTTTTTTTTTTTTTTTTAAAGATTATTTATTTATTTGACAGACAGAGATCACAAGTATGCAGAGAGGCAGAGAGAGAGAGAGAGGGAAGCAGGCCCCCTGCTGAGCAGAGAGCCCGATGCGGGACTTGATCCCAGGACCCTGAGATCATGACCTGAGCCAAAGGCAGCGGCTTAACCCACTGAGCCACCCAGGTGCCCCCATACAGCTCATTCTTTACTGCACTCCTCAAAGCACCTATTTGTGGACTTTATTCGGGGGGGGGGGAAGAAGAAGAAGAAGGAGAAGGAGAAGAAGAAGAAAATGTCCATTAAACTGCTCAGAGAGTAGCAGATTCTCCCCAGAAGCTCACTCAGATGGTGATGAGATAAGGAGCTGGGAAATTAGTTGGTTTTCCAAGTCACACCTGAACAAAGACAGCAGGGCGCATTTCACGCTAGAGGGGCAGCGAGAGTCAGGGTAGGAGCCCAGGGCAGGCCCTCGGCTCAGCAAGCCCAGCAAGGGCAGAGTGAGGAGGCGCCCCACCCCCGCCCACCCCTATTCCACGCCCACCCTGACACCTAGTGGAAGGGCCTGCAATTCCAAGCACTGAGAGAAAGGACTTCGTGGCAGGGAGAAGCCAAAGGACAAGGGCTCCCTGCTGCTCCTGGCACCACCGGAGCCCCGAGGGATTGTCCGCTACCCTAGTCACACCACCTCTCATCGGGCACGGCCCACCCTTCCCACCTGGGTGACAGTCTTGTAATAGAATGTAATAGTTAGGACCATGGGACTCCGGATCCACACAAGGGTGTGGGTTTAATCCAAGCAGGAGTCTGCTTTACATTTGTTGCTTAGATGAGTGATGTGGTCTCGGGCCCGACGTTCTACTTCTTTGTGTCTCAGTTTTCTCTCCCATAAAATGGGGGATAATCAACACAGCCTCCCACATTTTGTTTAAATCTTACACCAAATGAACAGACAAAGCCCCCACTACAGGCTCTGACACATAGTGAGAGCTCATTAAATCCTTACCACTGTTATCTTGACTTGCCCTGAACGTCTCGAACCCTCCTGTTTCTCTTTCCCCCGGTGCTATCCCTGACACACTGGCCACCATCATCATGGGTTTCTGCATCTGGCTCTACGCCGGCGTCCCTGCTTCCTATCCCATCACCCCACGGCATGATGCAGCTGGAGACAACACTCTGAAGTGCACAGCGATCACACCATTCTGATAGAACCTTCAGTGGCTCCCATTGCCCTTAGGATCTGACCCACACTGACATCTCCAGCTCTTGCCTGACTGTTACCCCCTCAGTAAAAGGATGGAACTACCATCCATCCTCCAAAGGACTAAGCTCTTTCTGATCATGGGGCCTCTCCAGAGAATGCTCTTTCCCTCTCTGGTCCACTCTCACCTGGATATTTCCATCTCATCTCCCAGGTCTCAGCTTAGCTCCCAGTCCTCACCACTGATGCTGCTGGCTCAGTCACCCCTTGCTCTGACAGTTTCACACCCGTCTGTAACCACTCGTGGATCTGGAGAGTGGGCTCTCTTAATACACGTTTGTCAAACAAATGGATAAATGGTATCAGGAGAACAGGTTAATGGAATCACAGATGGAAGAGAACCCCGGAACCGACCTCACCTCCCAGTCAAGGAATCTTCTGGAAGCAGCTCTTACACAAACCTCCTCGTAATTATTCTATTCCTGTTTTCTAGCACAGGGTTTGCTAAGACTCATAAATATTTTGTTTCCTAATTGCTTATCTGCACCTTAATCACATAGTAGTTTTATTATTATTGTTACCATTATCGTTATTATTAATGGTGATAAATAAAACGGCGTGCAAACGTCTTTCCAGCAAAAAACAATTGGGTGATTTAGAATTTTTAATTAATAAGAGTTGGGGTTTGTACCGAGTGCTCCGTTTGAGAATGGATCACCCTCGGTGCCTCCCCCAACGGGGTTGGTATCTAAATGCTCCATATTGTAATTTCCATCCTGAGGGGCCCACAGCACTTAGAAATTCATCAGTTCTCTGGTTATCTGGCTCCTATCAGCATCGCTTTCTCCAAATGAATGCATTTCAATTAAAGGAAGAATTTACCAGAGTAAATGTGCGGTGTGTATTTTGTGAATTATAGCTCTAACTTTGAATAAACACGAAACAACAAACACTTTCTGAGCTCCTATGATATTGCAAGCATTGAAGATAAGACAAAGAGGCAGAAGCCCAGGCCCTACCTCCGAGGAGACCCCGGTTTTACTGGGGACACGCGCTGTACACAAACCGGAATGATCAAGGGTGATGCAGGGCGCCTGGGAGTTCCTGGTACAGACAACAGACCAGAAACGTTCAGGAAGAAACAAACAAAACCCTGGAGTTCAGCACAGATCCTGCCATTTTAATGTTTATAGACACACGTTGACTCCCTTCTGTACGTGGTAACATCTCCCAAATTATTTCTGGGCGTCGCTCCCCCACCATAGCAGGGATGGAGACAGACATGGCTGTGTGTGTGTGGACAGCAAGAGGTGACATTTCTGGCCCACGAAGGATGGCCTCTACTGGTGACCTGGGGACTCCCTGCCCTGCCCTTCCCATCCCGAGGCAGTGCAGGACCCTTTCAACGAGAGGGCTGTGTGAGAACCGACGATCGCACAGATAAACTGGGGAGTGGCAGCGCACCCCGCCTTGGAGCCTTGCTCACAGAAGAAGCAAGTCTGGGGCCCTTTAAAGAATGAAATACTAAGTCTATGTATAATTAGCCAGGATTTGATTTTAGATATTCAGTTAAAAATAACTTTCCCCTTTGGTCCAAGACTAAAAAACCAAAATGGATCACTGGAACTCTTCACCTGTCTTTCTGCACAGCAACCCCCACCCCCCCCCCCCCCCGCTGCATTTTTCAATCATTTCTCCAGCCCGCCCCATCCCTCTTGGCGCCCCCAACTCCAGCCCCCAGCATGGGCCCCAGGAAGAGACTCTTCTCTGGGAAGGCCCCCCTTTCAAGCCCCCTGCTGATCTCTGCCTCCGGCGTGCCCTGGGCGGTTGGCGGGCTGCTGAGTCATCTCTCCAGGTCCGTGGGTGGTGTCTCCCTCACTAGTCAGCGGGCGGCTAGGGTCCAAGATGGCATCTGCCTCTTGGTGCAGGCTCAGCAGTCCCTGGCTCCTCCCCAGCACTCCCCCGATGTGCCCAACAGGTGCCCGCTCCCCGGGTACCCGGACCCCCACACGGGACCCTCCCTGGCCCCTCTGCTTTCCCCTTGGTTTAGCTTTAAAAGAAAAATGGATAAAATCAACTCAAGCCATGCCGTGAATGATTTGTTTCCTCAGGGGGTTAAGAGTGCTAATTGTGTTTTATAAGAAAAGAAATTTCATAAAGTGAACCTTTAATTGTTAAATTGGTCAGGCTGAACACAGAATTTTGGGCAGATCCCTTAAGCTGCTTTCAGGCAGTGTTTACCATGGTGCCTTAGATCTAGCCGCTAGAGGGAATGGAGTCAGGGACCGGAGAGGCTGCGGCCCAGCAAGTCACGGAGAGGGTAGGCCCACGGGAGGCCTCAGGCAAAGGAGGCCACGGAGCCGTCTGCACCTTCCAGCAGAGTCGGCCAGGGGAAGAGGCCTCCAGCCTTCCCGAGACCCTGCTGTATGCAAGGCCTGGCTCTGCTGCCCAAGCACGGCCTCTGCTTGTGCCACCTTCCCGGGTGTCTGAAGAATGTTCTGGAGGGGCGCCGGGGTGGCACAGTCGGTTAAATGTCTGAGTCTTGGTTTTGGCTCAGGGTATGATCCCAGGGTCATGGGATTGAGCCCCACGTTGGGGTCTGCTCTCAGTGTGGAGTCTGCTTGGGTTTCTCTTGCTTTGCCCCTCTGTCTCTCTTGCCTGCTCTCTCTCTCTCAAATAAATAAATAAATAAATCTTAAACAATAAGAATGTTCTGGAATCTCTCTCTCTCTCCCCTCTTCCTTTCACACACATACCACACTCACATTGCACACACACTATGCGTGCATGCATACACACACACACACTCACAGGTTGACCCTGACCCCCACCCTCTATCTACTCTAACATGTCCTTCAAGGAAAGTTTCCCCAGGGGCTCCTGGGTGGCTCAGTCAATTAAGCATCTGCCTTCTGCTCAGGTCATGATCTTAGGGTCCTGAGATCAAGCCTTGGGCTCTCTGCTCAGTGGGGAGTCTGCTTCTCCTTCTCCCTCTGTATGCTCTCTCTCCCTCTCTCTTCCAAATAAGTAAATAAAATCTTTTAAAAAAGAAAGTTTCCCCAGTTCCTAAAGACTTCGTAGAATTTCACAGTGCTGAGGTTATGTGAGAAGGAGGGTTCTGGACAACTTTTTTGCTTTTATTCTGGTTCCTCTCTCTTTTTTTTTTTCCGGTCCAGAAGCTAGGATCTGTGTCAATTTACAAGGACACTTTAATCAGTGGGGATTTACATGTTCTGACAACATGACCAAATTTACTTTATAGCACAACAAAAATGGAGGGAGGATGAAGGGTGAAATCTTCCTGTATGTCCTTTCCTAGGCAGGAGTCCTGGGGAGCCAGGGACCATGTTGTCTAGATGGCCTTGTGGGACCCCTCAGGGTGACTATGCAGCAAGGAAGTCACCAACAAAAAACTGCCATATTGTCCTTTAAGTGCTGGAGGACTTACACTAGGTCTTATTGAGTAAGGAGGTCAGGTCAGGTTGGATCAGGTCGCACTCCAGCAGGCAGGGTGCCATTCTCAACGGATGGTCCTCTAGGACTCGTCTGTTTTGCCATCTGAGAGGCCTGGCCCTAGTCTACAAATGGCCAGAGGACAACCATGCCCTCAGCCCTGGGTGGGGGCAGAGACACCAGTCAGGATGGGGACCACTTGCCAACAGTTAGCCAAGGAGCAAAGAAGAGGAGGCATGGAGTAGAGGAGAAGGAGACAGGCTTCAAGGAAGGGGTCCTCGCTAACTTCAGAGGTGTGGGGTGGATTCACACATATTTCTAGTTCTCCTTTCTGATCCCATGGCCGCTCTTGCTATTATATATACATAAAAATATGATGAACCCAAATGACCCGAGGTGACTCGGTCTTTCCATTTTGCAGATGGGCACCCAGTGCTCCAGGGGCCCGAATCCTCAGGTCACGTTCAGTGTCGGAACCAGAAGGAAAAGCTCTCGGTGTCCACCCCCAGGGCTCCTGCTGCTGCCCGGAAGGGACGCTGTCTCCCAGGAAATCTGCCACTTTCATCATTGTCGGTTCCGTCCTCCGGTGACATCCATGTCACAGTGGGACCACTTATCAGCAGGCCTTGTAACCAGCAGCAGCTGCCTCAGTTACGGAGAGGAGAAACGATCTTCCAGCTGTCCAATGGTCTTGGGTCCAGTGTCTCACGCTGGATGGCAACAGGGGCCCCGTTGGGGCTGCCCCAGCCCCTGGGCTCTGACGACCAGGCCCACGTAGGACTGTCCGCTGGGCACCCAGGTCTGAGCATACAGAATTGACTTCATGGTGCCGTGGCCATGTCACCACAGATCCAGGCACCTCCTCGGCCCAGTCCTCCAGGAGGAGATGAGAACTGTGTCAGGTGACCAAAAGTTGCCCCCCATGACCCGTTCCTGCCCCGTGCTCCGTGATGAGCTGCCTACAGATGCCTCTTCCCGCTAGAGCCACCCCAGGGCCTCTGCTAACGAGTTCACCAGGGCTCCATAGTCGGGAGGCTCTCCAGGGCCAGACAAGTGTTAGGCCTGGGGAGGGGCGTGGGGTGTGGGCTCAGATGTGTTCATTTGCCTTTCCTGGACTCCAGCTCCAGACAGAGAACATTCTTCCCCGGCCACACCTCTTCCCGCTCCCTCATTCAGAAAACCACCCTGGGGAGATTCTTTTTACAAATGCCCCAGAGCCCACCTGTAAATAAATGAGGTTGGAGGGGAGACTTTGAGGCTCCGCCAGCTCCGGAATCCCTGGTTTCTGTCCTGAGACACAGAGCCTGGGGCCACCAGAGCTGCCCTGGGAATCCAATAGCCCAGGGCCAGGCTGAGTTCTCTGGGGCACACACCCCTGTCTGGATCCCCTCTGTTCAGCCTCACAGCCCAAACCAGGACTCTCCTTGACTGCTACGTGGAGGTGGGGGTCCGGCCAATCCTGCTGGATGACTCTTCTGGCCCAAATCACCCCCAGGCGCGTAAGAACTTGCAGCAGACTGGAAATTCGCCAGTTTTAGGTCCTGAGAATCCTGCTCCCCCTTTACCTCTGACCACGGACCTGCCATCCTAAGCCCTTCCTCGCACTGAGTAGGAGTCCCTGCTCTGACCTTGATCTACCCGGAGAAGAGGTGACTTGCCACTGAGCCTGGCACAGAACTCTGCTCACTCCATATTCAGTGTTTTATTTGCTGAGTGGCGAGAGTCATGATTCCTGAGAATCATGGCGAGAGCCACGTTTCCTGAGAAGTGGGAGGGTCCACAAGCCACAGAATCACGGGTAAGCCCGAGGCGGCCTGGGATGGGCAGACCCTCTCGCACTTTCTGATGTCTCCGAGCCAGTGGGATCTGGCCCCCAGGGGCCAGGCCTGGGAGCATCTGAGATCTAGCCTCGTACCCCTCCACGTCATTCCCTCCCACCCAGGAATCAGATCCTCGGGGTAGAGGGCCCTGAGCGTGAACAAGCATTTGCACTTAGAACAGCTGCCTAGAGCTATCCCTCGGCTGCGGTGGGGGTGGGAGGGGGACAGGTACCTGCTCATGGATCACTGCCACGGCTTTGCTGACCGCCTTTGCGGCTTCCCAAAGGCACCCCATCGACCTCACCCAGGCCCCGGGCCGGGTAAGAAGGAGGCTTCCCGGACGAGGTGGACATGCTGACTCAGGGCCAGCCTGGGGGCTGACCAGGACAGAATGTCTCCAGGAGGCCCCTGTGCAGCGGCCACAGCCAGTGCTGTTACTAAGAAAAGCCCAAGGAGAAAGGGTAACACAACACGCCGGCCGGCCTCGGGCTGGCCCGGAGGCTGGGGGGAGGGGCGCAGATGACTCAGGAGATGCTCCAGGAGGCACAGGGACAAAGTCACGTCGAATTGTCCGGCACAGCTGTCCCCTTGTCTGTTAGGGTGAAGAGGCTCTGAGCTCCGGTTGTCTCCAGATTCTGCAGAGACTAGGTACAGCCTGGCAGGAGTCTCAGGGCAGTGGGCCTCCTGGGCTTGTCAAAGGTGCAGAAGATCAGGGACACACTCGGGGACCTTTGCTGTTGCCCCTAGCCTGGGTGAGTGGGTTTCTCCAAGGCTGTCACTGCCATGGCCACTGGACTCTCCCACCAGCCTGCCTCAGCCTGGCCCTTTGGCTTCCTCTTCCCTGCATGACATGGGAGTGGCAGCTGTGAACTGGGCCTCACGTGCCCCTGACCCTAGAGGAGGCTCGGGTGTGCATCTGGTGTGGCCTGGGAGAGGTTGGGGCATAAGCAAATGATGTGCTAGGATATGGGATGGAAATCCCTGGAAACGATGTGGAAGAGCCGTCGGGCCAGATCATGTGGTGTGCTGGCCAGGGAACCCACCAACCGAAGATGCACTGTTTATTGGGGCGGTTGTTAGGAACTGAGTTCGTGTCCCCACAAAGTCATATGTTGAAGTATTAATCCTTAAATACGATGGTATCAGGAGGTTGGGCCTTTGGGGGGTAATTGGGTCATCAGTATGGAGCCCTCGAGAATGGGATTAGTGCTCTGGTAAGGGAGACCCCAGAGAGCTCTCCAGAGCCCTCCCTGCCACGTGAGGGTACAACAGGAAGTCGGCAGTCTGTAAGCCGGAAGAGGACTGGGATCAGGACCCTCCCAGCCTGGCAGCCAGATCTTGGAACTTCAGCCCTGAGAATGGTCTGGAATAAATTCCTGTTGTTTACGAATCACCATGACGTGTTTCTTCCAGCAGCCAGAACCGTCTGAGACAGAGGGGGCACTTCTGTCTTCACCGGGCGGCTCAGAGCTAACGTGCATCTCCCTCGCCGCCCCCCACACTCCAGTGGGCTGGCCTGGAGGAATTCATTCTTGTTCCAGAACTCTAGCATCTGGAAGGAGATCGCAAAAAGCTCAACGCTCACAGGCCCTGGCGTGGCCTTGTGTTCCCTGGGGACTGAGGAGGTCCCTAAAGGGTCAGCCCTTATCTGAGGGCAGAGACCCCAGAAGACATCACTTACAAGCACAAGTTTGGTTTAATAAGACCCCAAACCTGCCCACGCTTCCCTGTGGCAAACCACAGAATGTGCAGGCCTGACAGACGCCCCTGCTCCAGTGGACTGGTGCTCCTCTACAGCCACATAAATTACTCCATCTCCTTTAACTGCCATTAGCAAATCATTAATATACATTCACACATCCAGAGTGAAATCACTGAGCTCAGACATTCTACTATCAAAGACATTCCACCCAACCAAAGCCCCTTTCAAATATGTGGGAATTTTTTCAGTCCAGCAAATCCCGCCTCCACACTCCCCACAGAGCCCCCAGTAGCCCTGGGAGGCATTCACCAGCTCTTTTTCCCTTTTGAAGCTTTTTGTTCCGTTTTCCAGTGTGTGGGTGTCTGTAAATGGGAACACCATAGTGGGGTGGTCGGGGAGCCCAGGGGGCTCCCTGAGGGGCAGGCACATCCACATTTAAACTCCAAGAGGTATGAACAGCAGCTAGCGGTAGGTAAACTTCCATAGGCCTTAGTTTTCTTGTCTGTGAAATGGGAGTAATGATGCTAGTCATGAGGTAGTTGGGAGGTGTAAATAGAGTGGTGAGGAGACCCACACCGTGTCAGATACACGCCTTCAGTGAGGGACGGCTGTCCTCGACCCTGCGACGATTCTTCCCCTAAGCGAAGGGGGACCAGGATGAAGGCGGCCCCTTCTGCTCTGTGACTCAGACAAGACTGTCATCAGAGGCCAAGGGTGGACTCTGGCAAGGAGGGTCCGGCGTGAGCCAGACCCTTCCCCATCTCCCAGCCCGAAGGAGCCCACCCTTCCCTGAGCTCCCTTCTTTCTGGCAGAATCTCCCACTCAGAGAACCTCCTGTTTAAGAAGGTTCTATGTGTCTCCTTTGGGAGTCAATGGGGGCAATTTCACCAAAAGGGCAAAACTGAGCAAAAACTGAGCTGATGGAGGAACACGGCTCCCTTCAAAGGAAGGCCCCAGAGCTCTGCCAGACGCGAGTGGACATTCAGCTTGGGGTCCCGAGGGCCGGGATGCTCATTAGACCTCGGACGGAGCCAAAAGCGCCTCGTACCCAGGTTGGAAGACCAAGACCTTCCCGCCTCAGTGCTGCGTCCTCAGCACCTCCAACGTCTCACCCTTTCTCCGCTCCGTGTTCGAACAACACGCTCTGTAGTACGGGCCAGGCTGAGTAACTTTATTCTTCCCTTAGATCTACGCCCATAAAAGGACACTGCGTTGTCCAGATTGGCCATAATTCATTATGCTGAATTCCCTTCCATCTGGAGGCTTATACAGTTGTTGAAAAGCTGTCACTATAACCTATTGTCACTGCAACCTTTTATGAACCAGCCTACATTTTTATGTCAAAAATTTATCTTAATGGCCTCACAGCTCTTACCTCCAATTATTTCGGTGTCACTGACCTCCAGCTCAGGCTGCGTTCCAGCTAATACGCGGGGACAAATTCCCTCTTCACTCTTATCCTGGCCCCACACTGAAACTAGGAAGAAACCTTGTGGTTCCTGTGCTTAGCCCATCAAGGGGCAGACGTGTGCCACACTGGGGATGGGGGGTGGCCAAGGGCCCCTGGGGGACATGCTAAGGAAGGCGACGGGATGACAGAAGCTGGGCTGAGCCCACAGGAGCTCTGTGTAACCAACGTGTGGAAGGAAACACAGAGAAGGGACATGGTGCCCAGTGGTGCCTTGCAAAGAGGTGGGGCTCATTTTATGTATGTACATATGTATTTTTGAAAGAGAAAGAGAGAGGGAGCATGTGAGCGCAAGAGCAGAGGGAGGGGCAGAGGGAGAGGGAGAGAGAGAGTCTGAGCCTGATGTGGGGCTTGATCCCACGACCCTGAGATCATGACCTGAGCCGAAATCAAGAGTCTGATGCTTAGCCATCTGAGTCACCCAGGTGCTCCTCCCCTTTGCTTTTAAATTTAAAAAAGCATGAGACACATTTCCTGTCCATAGCAGAAAGTGCTAGAGGAGGAAAAAACAAAACATGGGTACTATCAAGCGTAAGTACCAGTATTCTCATTTAGACTTTCTCTTGTTCTCACGTTTCCAAAATACATATGCATACATGCCTGTGTGCATTTACATGTGCGTCCACATGCATATATACAAATATTTATGTATGTATACAAATATTGATATTTCCTATATTAAACATATGTATCATATAATCTTCATTTACGCATAAAGATATCTTACTACTTTAGAAGCTGCCAGTGACTGAAGAAATGGACATTTCCTTCCACACCTTCTCTTGTTCTCATTGATGGGAAAAGCCCCTGCTTCTGCATCTGGAGAACCTCTCGACATTTTCTACAACTACCTGTGAGGTTTTCAGGGAACCTCAGTATTTTCCTCGCCTAACAGATGAGGAAACAAGGACCAACGTGTGCTGAGAGGCCAGGGGCGCACCTGGGCCTCGAACCCAGAGCTTGAAGCTCTGTGAGTGTCCTGGTATCAGCTTCAGACCATTCTGCAGGAGAAATTTTTTCCTCCTCTGTTCTCTGAGAAGTGTAACACTCCCGACTTCTCTTGCCCCTGCCTGCCCTGGGGTAGCTGCTTAAGTCAAAAAACACTCCTTAAATAGGAAAGAATGCGAGGAGCGGAATCTGGGGGTTTCTCTGACCCTTCCCCATGCAAGCTGGCCCGAGCCATGGCAGCTCCCAAGGGGCTCCGGGCAGGGTCTGGCGTTCCCAGGCCTGCCCCCATTTCCCAGCCTTCTGGGTCTGAAGGAGGCTGCATTGCAGTTCTTTACCCTCAAGCCTCATTTCAGTATTGGCCGTTTTGAGCGATCAGGCTCAGAGGCCAATATCGGAGGGAGGACCGCCCAGGGACCCGGCATGATGGAGATTCCGAATCACCAGCCAAGGCCACCACGGCCCAGCCCTCAGCCGGAGCCTTCCCCTGGGCCACCAAGCGGCTGCACGCAGGCACTCTGGGAGTCTTCTCTGTTGCAGACGTGGCTTCACTCATGAGCTTGAGTTCTTTCCGTTACTGTGTAGGAAGGCAGCTCCCACGCGGGCATCTGCGGGTGCGGGGGGGTGGGGAGCTGTGCATCAGGGAATGTGGGTGCAAACAGGACGGGGCTGTGTGTGCCCATGCGTAGCAGAAGTATGAGTGTGCACGTAAGTGTGCAAGCCCTTCAGTGAATGCCACCTGAATTTGCATTTCTGCCCGAGGCAAACACAAGAATGTTAACTCTTGGACTCTTTCTTGGAGTCAGACAAACCTGAGGTCAAAATGTTGGAAGGTCACTTACTTTGCAAATGATCTTGGCAAATGACCTTCCCTAAACCTCAGTTTTCCATCTGAACATGCGGATAATAATACCTGCCCCATAGGGTTTGAGGCAAAACGTATGCAAGGCACTTAGGCACGCCTGGCAGACAGTAAAGATTCAATAAATGCCGGCCAT
The DNA here is from genome assembly GCF_020171115.1 of Neogale vison. Classification (NCBI taxonomy): domain Eukaryota; kingdom Metazoa; phylum Chordata; class Mammalia; order Carnivora; family Mustelidae; genus Neogale; species Neogale vison. The sequence goes on from NC_058098.1 coordinate 126,118,536, forward strand.
CATCTCCTTTGCTCTCACTGTCAACCTTGAGTGTGCTCCGTCTGGTTAGCCTTGTCGCCATGACTGGATGCCTTTCCCCTGCGCCCTGCAGAGCCATCCAGCTGATTTTCTGCAGAAGTGAGAGTTCCCTGTACCGGAAGGGAGCCTTGCTCGTGGCACCAGGTGCAGAGGTGGTGGAAGCCTCTTCTCTCTTCTCTTTAGAAGGACCTGCAAAGGCACTGTCCTGGGTTGGCAGCATGAGAGGGCCAGAAGGGACCTTACAGACGTTTGTGTTAGGGACAGGTGAAGGGACACACGGCAGGTTTGTGGCAGAGCCTGGAGGGGATCCAGGGCTTTGGATCTTGATTCTAGGACCATTTCCCCTGAGGGTACCTCCACCCCCCATGAGGTCAAGCCCCAAACTACCATCCAGGCATCTGAGCCTCTGCTTCTTCCCTTTTTTCCTTATGCGGCCTCCTTCTCCCTGTTCTCTGCTGGTCCCACCTGCTCCTGGTGACTTCTGAGCCACTCGCTGCCCTTCCCAGTCTCCACCCGAAGCCATCAGTCCCAGTCTCCGTCAGATGGCCACCATGTCTGCCGTAGCCAGAAGCCGAATTACCAGTGGGCTTACCTCAGTCCTGCCTAATTCTGCCTCTGCAGCCAGACCCGGGGTCCCCAAAGGCAGGTGCGGGCTGAGCAGAGGCAACAGCACGTCCATCAGAGGCTGGGACATGCGCAGACCCTCAGAAAATACAGGTCTCTGAACACACAGAGTAGAACATGCTACTTCTCCCCAGCTATGGGACCTCAAACGTCCATCTCCTCCTCTGTAAAACAGGGGAAATGGTAAACACACGCCTAATTGCACCTTTTTAAAAGGAAGCCTCCCCTAAAAACGTCTTTTTAATGTGTGGGTCTGGATTTCAGTGGGAGCCCACCTAACCAAAGCAGGGCCCCCTGAATAAAACAGCAAGAGATCGGCTCCGAAAGCTACTTTATTTCCCTTTCCAGCAGGAAGAGACTTCACCATTAGCTCTCTGTGATTCTCATGCAGCCGCGAGACTTCCTGCCTCCCCCAGGCACCTATCTGGCTGGGCCGGTACTGATTAGAAGTATGACTTGTCGGTGCCAGGAGTAAGAAGGAAGAAAATCTGAAAAATGGGTAAAGTATGCAGCAGGAATCTTCTATTTATGTGTGTCCTCCTGGGGGAGTCTGTGTCTGAGATGGAGACAAGGATTTTGCCATTCTAGGTAAGAGATGGTTTTGTCCTAGCTGTGAAGTCTTTCTGGTTTCCTTATTTAGAGAGAGATGCTCACAGGAGAGGAATTCAAGACGCACTCGAGAGGTACATTCCTGCTCCGGCAGAGGACTTCCCCTAACACACTATTGCTGCTAATACGGTCTCCTCTTTCATCATGGAGAAGGATGACTCAGGGTGAGCTCTATTTTCTGCTTAAATTTAAGCCATGTCGTGCGCAAGGACTGTGTGGCCCAGCCCCTGATTAATCATGGCGAGTGTCTGAGCGACTCTACCCGGTCATGAAGTGGGCTCTCTCCTCTCCCAGGGACCAGCCACCAGGACACCAAGACCTGAGCTTGGAGATGGAGTCTCAAAGGGGCTGCCCTGCAGCTGGAGCCCACTTGAGAACTGGAGGAGTCCCCGGCTGGATGAAGCTGGCATCCTTTAAATGAATATGTTTTCCACCTGCTAATAGCCCTCGGGGCTGGGGACAGAGCTGGCTGGCTGGGTCCCAGCAGAGAGCACCGACCGCCCCTCCAGGGCCCCCGGGTGTGAGGCTGCTGTCCCGCCCTGCCCCGGCTGGTGGGCGAGGGCCTTCTGGGATGCGGAGCACAGCTCCAACCACCCAAAGGGCCCAGCTTCTCCATGGCAACCCCAAACAGCCTGTTCATTCCAGAGGCTACGCTGGCAGCAAAAGTGGGGCCATGGAAGGGTGTCCTCGCGACTAACAGTGGGAAGCGTGCAAACGGTTCCTGCTGACCGCCGGCTGCTTTCTGGGAATGCCTCCGAGGATGGAGCCGGCCAAGAGATGGCCAGGATGGCCACGGGGAAGCAGAGGAGACTGATTTACAGGCAAGGAATCATAATTTATGGGAACTCATCATTTACTGACCTGGCAGCCTCCCCGAAAAGGGGTGAGGATCGAGGTGGAGAGAAAAAGTGGGCGGGATGGGAGGCACGGGGGAGGGGGATCCCCCAAGATCTGGTGACTTTAGGGTCGCTGGACTGAACCTCCTGGCCATGTGTGTGGGACAGCGTCCCCAGGCACGACTGAAGACCTCTGTCCCCTCAGTCAGGATGTTTCTCCCTGCGCCACATGGACACACAGAGTCATGGCCATGGCCTGGCCAGTGGCTGCTGCCCTCCACCCATCCTGCCTGCTCCTTTCAGCTCTGGGTTTCTGCTCTCACTCGGGCTGGCCGAAGTGTCCGCCAGACTCCACCCAGCCCTGGGTACAGACGCCTGCCCACCTTCCCAGGCCCCGGCACAGCGAGGGTGGGAGGGAGGAAAAGGGGCTGAGCTTTGGAGTCCGACATATTTGGATCCAACGTGTTGTTTGGACGTAAGTGGCCTCGGGCAAGGGAAGGGCAGGGACCTCAGCTGTCTTAGCCGCCCAGCAGAGGCAAACAAACACATCTGCATTTGGTCTGTGAGGGAACGGAGGGATGCATTACGAGAGAAGGGGTTCTTCTCCCCTCGCTGCATCGTCCCCTTCCCACACCCACTCCCCTCCTCCCTCCCGGCCTGTCTGCGGGTCCCTATTTCTGGGCACCTGTGTCCGAAGACCAAAGCTGGAAAAAACGATCACCAAAGGGCACCCTGACAAGGTCCACCAGGATGTTCTGAACACTCTGTCTCTGTTGTGGTAAACGATGACTTTAATTTACAAAGCAGATGAATACTAAATCTTCATGAAATTAAAAACTATATTATTTATGTGAGCGGAAACGGAAAATGTTCCGTAGCTAGCAGTGATCCTGCTTTGTAGGAGGAACACTAAAATAATTAAAACCACTCGTGCTTCAGTAATAAATAATGATAATAAATAAATGTCCTGACCTTAAGCGAAAATATAAAATTAAAACCCATTTGGTATGTAAATTCATTCAGGACGTTATCGAGTCTCCCAGCCTAAGACGGTGTGGGACAGAGGAAGCGTTCACTACATGAATTTTGAAAGGAAAATCAAAGAACAACAGAGTTGTGTGTGTATTGACTCATTATTCTACTTTAATTCCATCTAATGCTGTGTGGAGCCTTGAGGCTGGGACATTAATTTCCTGCTTTTTCTGTTTCACCAATTCCTCATGGAGACCAGGAGAAAGAATTTCAATCCTGGAGGCTGAAATCAGGGGAGGCCAGAAAATTACAGGAGAGGTGGGGAACTCAAACCGGAAGGCGATTTTTAACGTGTTTACTGAGAGAGCCGCTGAGGAGAAGCCAACAAAGAAAAGGGCCTGTGCCGTCGAGCCTGGGGAGGCGAGGCCCGAGGGTCTGCGCCACAAATCATCAATGGAATGCAACGTCCCTGGCCTTGGGTTCAGGTGGGGAACCACTCCAGGGCCTGGAGAAGCCAGGCAGGAAGTCTGTCCTTGGCCTCTGACTTCAGGAAAGCACCAATCGGTTCCAGATGGGGCACGCCGCAGCCCCCCCATACCACCCCCCACCCCTGGCAGCAGGGCACCCAGCCTGACCATGAAATCATGGCATGTTCCATGAAGCCTGTGGCTCCCCGGCCTCCTCCAATAGGGCAGCCCAGGAAACTACAGGCCAGGGGCTCAGGCAGGAAAGTCAGAACCTTCCGACCACTGCTGTCCAGTAAACTTTCCGGCACCCTCTTCATTTGGCCCCTCCTGTAAGGCCTGCCACACCCTGCCTTTCATTTCAAGTTCATCGCTACCATGTGGGGGATGCAGGGGGTGGGGTGGGGTGGGTTTTCCACCTTGACAAGCAGGGAAACTGAGGCACAGGATCTGGCAGTATGCGGGTGGTAGGGAAAGTTCCGAAACCTGCTCTCAGGCCGGCGCTCTTGTGCTGTGGGGAGGGAGGAGCAGGAAAGGAAGGCTTGAGAACAAAGGGTCCTTCTTTGGCAGACCGGGTCTCAGGTGCGCCCAGATTTCTCACGCCCCCGATGCTTCCAGTGGGGGCCCTCCCTTCGAATTTCCTGCTTCCAGGCTGCTGCAGGCTGAGATGTCTAACCTAGAAGATGGGGCTCAAGGGAGGCTTTCCTAGGTGCAGACTGTGGGTTTCAGACTGTGGGTTTTAGGAACCAGAGGATCAGCAGATAGGGGTAGGCTCCCTGGACCACCCTGGTCCTGACTACACATCCTGGGGGGGGTCTGATGTCCTCCCATCCCTCCTCCCACTCACGACTGCCCCCAAAGGAATGGTGGGAGAGGCCCCCCGCCATGGGAGGGAGGGACCCACACCCTGTGCTATGCTAGGGCACCCAGAATCACCCGCATCCTGGGGAGACAGGGTGTTGGAGAAAGTGAAAGGCCCTTGGGTCTCTTCCATGCAGACTCTGGTGTTCACTACTCTGATTCAACCCACTGCTTGTCCCAGTGGACAAGATGGGAAAAATCCAACCCAAGCCTGCCAGTGTCTGCTTGGCTGCAAACCATCCAGGTTCTGTAAACAAAGCACCAGGATAAATGACTGATTTTCTCCACTTTTAAATCTCAGACATAAAAACTTGCTGAGCCATCAACAAACCACTGGACAAGGTTCCCTGATGACTGAGATGTTCTTTCTCCAGCTGGGGAGACAATCTGCCCGAGTACTCCTAGGGGCTTGGGGAGAGCCCCACATAGGAAATCTGTGGCCTTCCCCAATTCAGCCAGTGTGGTCAAGAGCCCCTTCCACTCCTGCTTGCTTGTTTCTGTGTGACCCTGCCGCAGGCACAAAGACAAAGCCCCTGATAGGACCAGTGGGGTGGTCCTTAAAACCTATAAAACCAAGTGCTCTAAGTCCCCTAAAAAGGCTTCTAGATAAGGCATTAAGTTTCTGGACCAGTTCACCTGCAGGAAGTCAGGGAGGCTCCCACGCACTTTTGGGGTCGGAGGTCCCTTTGCTCCCAACAGATTTATAAAGTCTTCTATTGACTGTTCCTGAGAAGCAGTGAGGGTGCCTTGAGGTCTCTGTTCTCCCCTCTCTGCTGGACAGACAAGTCATACCCTGGCATGTCCGTTCTAGAAAGGGGACTGATTATTTCTACTAAAAAGCCTATGTGACACCAAAGTAGGGCCGACTTCAGGACAAGCCTGGGCTGCAGCCAGTCAGGCAGGAGCTGAACAGATCTCTGTCTCCCCAAGATGCCACGGGCCTGCTACCACGTGAAAGCTAAACCTCTCTCTGCGGTGGCCCCTGGCCTGTGCCCCATGTCAGGGTGTGCCTGGGAAGCTGCCTGAGGACACCTGCGACAGCTCCAGGAGGCGGACTCCTGGGTCTTTGGGTCGAAGTGACCAGTGACCTGGAGCTTTGCACAGGCCACTTCGGGCTCAACGCGGGGATCAATTCCCCTGGAACTAAAGAGACACCCCCCCGCCACCACCTGGGAGCTGCCTCTGGGCAGCCTAATGCCCTAGGCCTCTAATACCCTCCTGAGCCCCTAGCTGTGTCCCCTTTTATGAAGCCCATGGCTGTGACAGGCCAGCTGGGCCCATTTTCCCCTGATGAGGATGGGGCCCCCCTCTCCAGGGAGCTTCCCTGAGGCCTCTCTTTCTATGTCAGCAAGCAGGCACAGGCTGACACAGTTGGTGCTCAAAAAAATGCCCACATTTACTGAAAGCTTCTGTGCTCCCGGCCCAGTGGGCCCAAGGACAGTTCAGGGGCTCAAGCGGACAGGTGCCGGAGGAAGGCATTTGGGGGGGCCACCAAAAGGTTTCATTTCCCACTCAGCACTCCCAAGGCCTTATGTATGTCAAACTCAGTGGGGGGCAATGGTGGGGGGCGAAGGTCACACCACCTTGGGGGCAGGAGGGGAGAAGATGACAAGGCCAGGTTTTGAGGGAGGGGTGCGTGTTCCTTGGTTGGAAGGGGCCAAAGAAGGGGTGGTGGCAGAGGCTGGCCTGGCGTGAGAAAGCCAGGTTGCCCCTCAGGTGATATTTGGCAGGCGAGGGGGAAGGGTATGGGACACAGATGAACCGTGGGGAGGGCCAGTGCTTTCCTTTGGTCCCTTTCAGTCCACTCCCCAATGTGGCAGCCGGAGGGGTCTATTCCTGAAGCTCCAGGGGCGCCGGCCTCTCACAGCTCCTTGCAAGGCCAGGCACGCTCGCCCCGCTCCGGGTCTCTGCACTGTTTGTGTACCCCACTTTCTACCCTGGCAGGCTCTCGCTTCCTCCTCGGCTTAATTTCTTTGGGACACAGGACACCACTTGACACTTAGTTATTATCTGTCTCTAGCCGTTAGCGTATAAGCTCCGGAAAGGCAGGGATGTTTGTTTTGATCAGGCACACAGTAGGTGCTCAATACACTTTATTTATTTGGAGGAATGAATAAATGAGTGTCCTCCGGCTGGCTCTCATCCCCACCTCCACTGAATCAACGATGTCCTGGGTTGCTGCTAATTCAGAGTGGAGTTAGCCCAGCTCTGGGCCTGGGGGCTGGAAGTGTCAGAAGGGCTACTTGGGACCCCTGGGTTCTAGGCAGCTGGGGCCTTCAGATGCGGCCTCTGCAGTCTAGAGACTGAAATGCAGCCTCCCTGTGGGTGGTGGTCTCAGCACGCGCTTGGCCACCGTGGGCCTCACACAGGTCTGGAGAGGAATGTAGAGCCTGGGCAGGATGCCTGGAGTTGGATGGAATTTATTATTTTGAAGGCTCCCTGAGTTTTAAAGTCTTGAACATTAACGCACATACTTTGGGGTGGGATGGGCAGATGCAAAAAATAAAACCCAAAACCTAAAGGAAACAATCTGGGGAGAGCTGGAGGGGAAGCGTGAAATGGACAAAACATATGGGCCAAAGCCTGAACAAACAGAGCAGGCGGAAGAGACAGCCCAGTGTAGGGCCTTTGAGCAAAATCACCATTTAGAAAGTTGTTTGGGAAGAGGCAGTAGATTCCGGAATGTGATCTTTCTTTGAGGCCATATCCCTCATTGGTACCAGAGAAGGTAAAACATCAGAGGAAGCTAATAGAAAAGGTAACAAGAGACAGAAGAAGCTTGGGGACTCAGAGGCCTAGCCATATACTTAGCTCTGCCACAGATGCTGTGTGATATATTCCTTCCTTCTCTAGGCCTCTGTTTTTGTCTGTCAAGTGAGGGGTTTGAACACTGGGCCTTCCAGTTAGCTGCTCCATTTCTTGTTATTTAAACAGCCTCCTATAGAACAGCCAGCTGGGCTCTCCCAAGATGCCAGCTGTGTGCCCTTGCAAGTTATTACAGTACAGTAGAATGTAGAATGGAAGGAAGTTCCCAGTTGCTCAGTGTGCCGCTTGTGCAGCTGTACATGGCAGTCTCATCTGCCTGGCACTGTAGATATCAGTACCCCTCCCCCCCCTTTTTTTAAAGAGAGAGCACAAGTAGGCAGAGAGGCAGGTAGAGAGAGAGGGGGAAGCAGGCTCCCCGCTAAGCAGAGAGCCCGATGTGGGGCTCGATCCCAGGACCCTGAGATCATGACCTGAGCTGAAGGCAGAGGCTTAACCCACTGAGCCACCCAGGTGCCCCTCAGTACTCCTTTTTAAAAGCAATCAAACCCTAATATTTGGGAAGGTTCCTCTGAGAACTCTTCTGGGTAACTGGGGTCCTGGATTTAGCTTCTAGACTGTGTAGCATCCAGATGGCTGCTGTGTTGGCCGTGCTTTGCTCAACTCAAATTTTCCTCTGAAGCAGAAAGGAAAAACTTGTTTTCCTGCAGGTCCCAAATGTGCTGTCTGTCTGTTGACCCTTGTGCTGTGTCCAGCAGGGGTTTTAGGAGTTCTTCTCTGGAATCCTGGGCCACGGCTGCTCAGCTTGGCTCTTGCTTCAAAGGTGACCCGGACTGCCACCTGCCACATCTCCCACCTCCCTCTGCAGTAGTGTGGAGAGGGGCAGAGCCGAGGCAGGCCCAGAGCCCGGGCAGGGGTACAGGCGAGCAGGGTTCCAGAGTAGCCCCTCGGGGCCTCTCCCTCTGCCCGGACACACCCAGAAGACCCTATTAATAGAACAGCTGCAAGAACGCTGCCTCCTTCCCAGTTTCCATTTCACTTGTACTCGAGCTGGCTGTCCCGCTGGGGACAGCTTCCTTGCAAAACAAACAGCAGAATCAATATTTCCTTCACCGGGGGAGGTACAGGGTCTTTGGATGGCAGGCCAGGCCCTCTCGCCACGCCCGCTCACCGGGTCCAAGGAAGGGGGCCCTCAGGCCACTAGGCCCTTTCCTGCCTCAATTCAGCAGATTACATTAAAGGAACAGACGTTTATCGAGCATCTTCCACACGTCAAAGCACACGGGGCACAAGGGACAGAGGATGAATAAGACAGCCCTAGGCCTGGAGGAGCACATGTGTTGCAGGAGACAGACACATAAATGAAGCTTATGGGCCAATGTGTCATTGGCGAGACAGGGTGAGGCCAGGAGACCAGGGTCTGAAGCCCTCTGTCTTCTGGCACAGTCGGTGTGTGACACAGAGAGGAAGCAGACTCGCATGCCCCGCAGCACGCCCAGCATGAGCGTGGGGACGCTGTCTCCTGGGGGGCTGTCCGGGAGGCCCCCCATCCTCAGCCAGGCCTCACGGCAGAGTTCTGGGTGAGGTGGCTCCTCCCGCGGGCTGCAGGTGCCCCCGGCTGGGCCCCGTACGATTGCATCCAGCGTCCTGCCAGGCCAGCCCGGAACAACTCGTAAAATGTCCGGGGCTGGCGGGGGGCTTGGTCAAACCCAAGTCCAGGCTGCAGCCCTAGAGGTTCCGAATCGGTACGCTCTGGCTGGGGGAGGTGGCACATGCGGGCGGATTCCGGGGCAGGGAAGTCCTTAAGTCACGCTCTGAGAAGAACCGCCTGGGACATGGGATCCTGGACCAGCCCCAGGCCACCCGTGTCCCACTCAGCCCCTGTACCCCTGTGCCCCGCAGCACGGGTGTCTGTCAGCGTCTGGTGAAGGACACGTTTGTCGGAGAATTCTCTCAGACTGACAAGGGTGGGGAGTGCCGAGCTGACCCCAGGGTCCCCCTTGACCTCCACACCAGAAATCTGCATTTGTGGTCCCCGGGGGCCTCCCCTGCCATGCCGGTGTGGGCATCTTTCCCAGCTCAGTGCTTAACAGACCTCGGGGTCAATGGAGCTCAAGTGTGTGTTCTGTGTGTTTTATCAGATCCTGGGTCCAAGAAAAATCCAAATTCCACATTCTCCAAAGAGGTGAACACAACTCCCCCAACACCAGCTACATTCCCCGCTCCCCCCCCATTACTTTACTCAGGTGTACCAAGACGTCTGAGGGTGACGGGAACAATGGCCCCCAGGCCAGTGGCCACATGCTGCCAGGCGGACTTCTGACTCCCCACTGGGCTCCCCTATAGGCAGGGGGCCTCCCTGGCCTCACCCCCACTGGGCCCAGGCCAGGCACCAAGAGGCCCTCCTCGAACATCTCTGGCTGACTAGCCTCCAGACCCCAGGCCACTCCGGAGCCTGCCCTGTGTGCGCGTGGCAGGCCTCACAAACGGGGTGCCCCCTGGTGCGAGATAGGGACAAAAAAGGTGGGGCCAGTCAGGAATGTGGGATTCAGAGCGTTTCTCCATGGCAAGGGTTAAGGAGGCACCTGGCACACGTGGTCTCATTTCTGTTCCATGTGGACCACTCAGTGAAGGATCATGGCAGTTGCCCCATCTCTCCTAAAAACAGTTCCATGACGACAGCCTCTATCCCCAGGGAGCTGAGGCAGGACCGGTCACAAATATCCCCGGGGAGTGAGGAGCCCAGAGATACCACTATCACGCATACGCGGGGAAACAGAGTCACCTGGGGCTGGAGCATGTGTCTCCAAGGCCTTGGTGTCCAAGGGAGGCCTAGGAGGGCCCATACTGGGGGCACTCTTGGGTGGGAGGGGGCGAGTTGAAGGTGGTGAGGGGTGCTGAGGCCCCACGATGCTGCCTCCTTGCCTGGCCTGCTCACAAGTGAGCGAGTTTGCTTTCCCACCAAGAAAAGGAGAGGCCTGCGCCTCACGTGGCTTCTTATCAATATGGCCTCTCTTCTGGGGCCTGTTGTTATCCAGCTTTATGCCGGGCTATGTGATGGGGAGGCCACGTAGGGGAGCAGCCCTCGCTACTGGGTCGTCAGGAGATGTACAGAGGGGACAGGTCAAGCCCAAACTGTAAGGCAAGGACGAGGACGTCAGAACTGTCCGAGGTTTCTGTGAAGACTGACCGGAGGGGTGGGCCGTGGATGGGGTCTAGAGGACAGGGTGGGTTGGGGTCAGCGGAGGGCAGGTGAGAGAGCTTTCTAGAAACAAACCACTACACATCGCTTCTCGGCCTTTTGGCTAAGATCAAGTGTAGAAACAAACCACTCCAGGACAGGCTGAAGACCCCTGAGACAAATGTCATGATGGGGCCAGGGCCCAAGCTCCTTCTTCCCTGAGCCCCTAAATATGCGCTCAATAAAAACCAAGCCGGTTTTCCTGTCCCTGTGTCGGGGTGTGGTGCGCAGCAAGAATGAGAAGGACCACAGGGACTTCAAACCCTGGACACGGAACCGCTTAGCCGGCATGTTTTAGGGTAATAAAGGAGACTAGCGTAGTAGAAGTGCTTCCTTCCCCCAAAGTCTCCATTAAGCTCTGGAATATGGGTGACACGTACAGGGAGGAGGACACGGCGCAGTTAGAATTCTGCCGGCAAACATTCTAAAATATTCATGAAACACGGGACCAGGCCTGACTGTTAACACTGCAACTGGTTCCCTCCAATCGAGTGACAAATGGGCACCAAGCACTGTCATCTGTCCCTTTGATCTCTCCAGGTCCCGCCAGGGAGCAGAGTGGGAGACTCGGGCAGCCCGGGAAGGCAGTGGTGGAGGCGGGCAGGGCTGGGGGAGAGCAGAGCTCTCCTAGTGGCTTCGATTTCCATGAAACAGGCAAGCGAACGGTGGATGTCTTCAGACTATGAGGCAAAATAATAGGTTCTCCAAGTCCTAGTCCATCAAAAGAACTTAGTGGGGGGTCCCGGGGATTCCACTTCACCGCACTAGCCCCCTTTGTGGAAGGAGGTACTGTTAGATACACAAATCCCAACGAAGAACACAGGCAAAAAGCAAAATATCTACATTGGCTTTTGAAAGAAAATAAGGAGGAAAGAATAAAAATAAACTCCTGGCTTTCTTGGTCGAGAGCTTCTTCCAAGCTTCCAGACACGCTGAGGGGACCTTGGTACAACATTGCTGCAATTTAACAGGATGCCTAATTAAAAGGAGCGACATGAAGGGCCTTTTCTTCCTACTCTGGGTTTGGCTTTCTGTGCAGTGTTCAAAAGTATGACAACTGGAGGACAAAGAGTTATGTCCCCAGAAAATGAGACGTAGCCTATCGGCTACTGAATTACTGGTTTTTATGTCTTTCTGCCCAACACATGTGGCTGAAGTTTTTTATGTGCCCTCACTGTGCTAGGAGCTGGGGTCACGGGGAATAGGACACTGGTGGAGCCGATGGGCGAAAGAGAAGGTTCGGATAAGGGTAATGCAGCGTGTGCCCAGGCGGTGGGCATGTGGCCTCCCGAGGAGGGGCGGGGAGCCCTCTCCCTGGGCCTTTACCCCCCACACCATGTTGGCGAAGACCACAATCCATGAGAGTGCTCTCTTACCCCTACTTTAAAAAAGGAACGTGTTCAGGAAGCAGGGCATGGGGAGTGACTGTGGGATGGGTCTGGGCTTCCTCTTGGGGTGATGAGAATGTTCTGGAACCACAGAGCGATGATGGTGGCCAAACCGTGAGTGCACAGAATGCCGCCCAACAGGGCACTAGAAAACGGTGAATTCTGTGTTTATGTTTATTTTACCACCATTGTTTATAAGTAAAGTTTTCTGAGGTCACATTCTCTGCTCACAAGATCAAGGGCTGCCCTCGAAGCCCTGAGGTGGGGTGCTGCAGGGGGAGGGGGTGTCCTGAGACAGTGAAGCCTGCCCGGAGGCTTGTCGCTCTGTTCCCTTCTGCTCAGTGCCGGCTCCCGGCTGGGCTTCAGCATCGCAGGTCACGGAGGCCCGCCGGGCCGCATCACAGCCACCCTCTGAAAGACCACGGAGAACGGCTCCCAGCAGCTCGATTTCAGGAGCTCCACCTGGTCAAGTTTTAAACTCTTCCGTGGCAGAGCGATGACGGCCCTACTCCTCCTCTCGAGAAGTGTCTGCTGTTCTCAGAAGTTCATTTCTGGGAAGGTGGCTGGTGGCCTGGGCACCTGTCACCCCTGTCACCCCTGGATGCTTCCCAACACTGCCCTCCTGTTTCCGGGTACCTGTGGGTCCCCTCCCCCTGGGGCAGAGGGTTCACCTGGCAGAGATCCAGGGAGGCTGCCGGGGGCAGTGGGGGATGAAGGTAGGGAAGGGAAGGGAGGAGGAGGAAGTGGAGCCTTCACGGATTCTGCAGCGACCCGGAGACAGATCCTTCCCTGGGACCTGAACTGAGCCACCAAGCACCACACTCACCGTGCTCCCCCCTCTTCTTGCGACGATGCAAAAATCCAGCTTCCCCTTGGTGCAGCCGGCCACCCATCTGTTAGCACACTGTCCAGACCGGAGCCTGGTGGCACGGAACTGACCCAGAAGTAGGTATAATCCTCTCTTCTAAATGTGCTTAATACCGTCGATAATCTTGTCACATAAATCTCCCGGTTAGCAGGGAGCTGCAGCCATCACTGCTAGACTCCAAGAATCTTTCAGTAACGGATTCCACCTCCTGTAATCTATCTCCTTTCTTATACCGATTTCAGCTGCCATGTTGCTGAGCTTCTGAGAACCACCGGGCCTTTAAGGGCACCGTTTCTTGGCTCCCCCAGCTGAACCGACCCACGCGTTTGGCCCTCCCGAGGGCCTCTTGGCATCTCTCTGTGCATCTAGGCCCATGCTCGTGGCCTGTCCTACTGTGGGGTCTTGTAGGTACTGTGGTCTGAGTCTCCCAGTTTCTCTCCTTGTTTGAGGCCAAGTGTCTAGGCCCAAGTGGTGTTGTCCTTGACTTTCTCTGACCCCCAGTCATCCCCCGGTCTCCCTGGCTAAGGACTGGCTCCAGCCCTGCCAACCTGGGGTTACGGTGTGGCCACAGGCTTGGAAGGATGCGATCAGTTCAAATAGTTTCTACGTTTCTCCAAAGAAATTAAACCCAACCTGTTAAATCACTTCCAAGGGATTTAGTTAGCAGCCTAAACACCACGGGGCTGGGGCAGAACTCCCCAAACGCAGACTCCCTGTTCCCAGAGTTTCTGCTGTTTTAATCCCCCAAGGACAAATCTGGGAGGAGTGTGCCTTTCTCCAGGAGCGCAGTACACAGCTCTGTTTCCAACTCCCAAGTGATTCAAGAGTAAATACCCTCCGAGCAGCACTGACGCCTGCCCCAGGACGGGCTCTGGGCTGCCAGCAACAGCTGGGTACACAACTGGGCTAATTTCATACCCAGACTCAGGGGACCAGCTGGGGGGAAAGACACAGCACAGGCCCAGACCGGCTGACTGGAGCCTGCCTGGGAATCGCTCGTCTCCCAAATTAGGCCCCTAAGTCTTGGCTTACCCTTGGCTAGTTTTGTCTGGGTGGCGGTATGGGTTTGTAGAAGTCCTTCTTTACCCAGTGCCCACCTCAGAACTTTCCAAAATGACCTGCTGCAAACCACACAGTGAAAGTGCCATCTTTGAGGACGCCGCGTGGCCGAGACCACAGCCCCAGCACGTTCCTCTCCTTTTACTTACAATGAGTCGAAGAGAAGCAGAGATGGCAGCACAGAGAATTTTCCTCTGAATTAAAGTCAGTGAGAGGAGGGGAGGTGTTATTTGTCTTGCATGGTTGTTAGATTTAAAGAATTTCCTTGATTGCTCTCTGCATTTGATCCAGAGTCTTCTGCTGGAGGAGTAACCAGCAGAACGCGTCCATTCCCATTTTGTCATTCCAGCCGCAGCAAAACTCTTGCCCCAAACGCACAGATCCATACCTTTCTCTGCAAACAGTGACATGTGCAAATGCGGACACCAGCCCAGGTGGCCCTCCACGTGGGGGGAACACTTCCATTGGACGGGAAAGGGACCAGGGAGCACCTGGCTTCTCGCTTTACTCCCCCTTTGAAAGTTTTCTAAATTGGAGTCCCTATGTGGCAGGAAGCAGGCATGTGGTCATTAGGAAGCCCCTGGAAATAGTTTTTGACATGGAGGAAAAAGGTGAAATGGTATTTCATTTCAACCCAGCAGAGGTCAGAAGGCCATCCTGCTCCTGGAGGAAACCCAGGGCATCAAGAGCATCCTTTGTGGAAAACCAGCCCCCATGCAGGCGGGCATTCTTGCAGGAGGAACTAGGATGAGATACTCTCGGGGAGCGGCAGTTCCCTAGGACAGTGCGACGAGTTACCGCAAACCAGGGGCTTAAATGACAGGAAGTCATTCTCTCTCGGCTCTGGAGGCCAGGAGTCCAAAATCAAGGTGCCGGCAGGCTGTGCTCTCTTGGAAGACTCTAGGGAAGAGACTTTTCTTATCTCTGCCAGCTTCTGGTGGCCGCGGGCGTTCCTGGCCTGTGGCTGCGTCACTCTGATCTCTGCATGTCAACCTTCCCTCTGCTTTCTCTTCAAAGGGGCCCCGTCGCTGGACCGAGGGCCTGCTCTGATGCAGGGCGACCTCATGGTGAGAACCTCACCTTAGTGACATCTGCGAAGACCCTATTTCCAAACAAGGTCCCACTGGGGGGTTATGGGTGGACTAGCATTTTTTTGCACGGGGGGGCACTATTCAACCCATGACACGGAGTGTCCCTGAAATAAAATCCTGTCTGTCTAACCCTGCTTTCTCACGGATTCAAATGTTTTAAAGAAACGTTGAATTTCTTTGGAGGATGCCTATCTCAAAACCATAGCTCAAGTCTCTATTTGGGGGGCTGGGGGTGCCAGGAAATCTTAGCAAGTTCACCAGCGAGTGTAGGATGGGGTTGTGACACAGAGCCTAGATCTCCCAACTGTGCCCTCAGTCCAGTCACCAGATGGCCGATGGGCACCCTGAGAAGTCTGAGAAAGCAACTGCCAGCTCCCCCCACCCCGGGGAGCCTCCCAACACCTCTGCCCTGAATCGTCAGTACCCCTAGACCTTTCTGCGCTCTGCCCTGCACCATCCCTCCAGGCTCCGCGTTGAGGCTCAGCAATGTTAAATAACAATAATAATAATAACAGATCTGAGTATGACGCTTTAATAGCCAATCTGTCATTTTCCTACTTTATTTCTGAGATTTTAAGAACTGTGCCCTTCCTGCACAAAACATCAGGGTGCATTTATATTAAAAATGAAACTAATTAAAATGTTTGAAAACCATAAACCACACCACCATAAAACAGCAGCAGACCTATTTTTCCAGTCTAAAAAGATTTTTCTTCCCTGGTTTGTGGCCCGCCCCGATGAGCAGACTGCTGGAGTCGGGGAGGTACCCAGGCTGGGAGCCCGGGGGCAGTGGTGCTCGCTCCGAGCGAGGCCTCTGGCTGCCCAACCTGGGCATGGCTCCCGGGGAAACTGAGGCAGGGAAGCAAGGTACCTGAAGGGCATCAGACCTCAATCCACTTCACGAATACTTGTGTCTTGGGAGAGACTCCAAGGCTGAGCTGTTTCTACAGCCTGTGCCCCAGACAGGAGGGACCTGAATCCTCAGAGGAACATGGTAGGAACCTGTGAGATGTCATTGTCCAAAGGCTCATACTTTGTATTTTTTCAGACGAGCATCCATTTCTTCAAAAAAATCAGCCCCTAGGAACTGATCTATAAAACAAAACTCATGTGGCATCTCTTTTCACCCGCGCCCCCAGGATTTTCTGAGCACTTCTCATTGGCCCAGTGATGCGCTAAGTTTTTTTTCTAAACTGGAGTTTCCCTCATTGATAAAGTAGGATTGCTGTTGCCCCCATTTTACAGATGAGGAAAATGGGACCTCAGAATGTTACGTGTGTTACCAATGATACGAGCCCAAGGCTGCATGTCTGAAGGCCTGTGCTCTTTCCAGGTCGTGTTCTGCTTCGGATGGGACTGTGGGCTCGCTCCCACGCTCCAGCTGGACTCACCCACGTCAGAGGTGGGCTTGCAGCTGAGGTATGGCTGCAACGTGGGACACCAGGGGTGCAGAGGTACAGAGGTGAGAGAAAAGAGGCTAGCAAGGTGGGCTTTAGGTCACTTTATCTTCAGGCCAAGTTTGGGGTATTTGCACGTTTGTTTGTTCTTAAAGTAGGCTCCACGCCCAGTGTGGAGCTCAGTTTGGGGCCTGGACTCACCATCCTGAGATCAAGACCTGAGCTGAGATCAAGAGTCAGATACTTAACCAACTGAGCCATCCAGGTGTCCTTGCACATTTTGTAAAGCAGCGGGGTGACAAGATCAGGTTTGCAGTGAAGAATGCTGGAAGGAAGGGGCAGACCAGAGCTGGGGAGATGGGCGTGGAGGCTGTCTCTGTTTCCTGTGGGAGCTTTGACGGTCTCCTGGACTGCCGCAGTAGGCGCGGAAATGGAGGGAAATGGATGCACTCGAGAAATGTCTGAAGGTGGGGCTGGTGCAGGAGAAGGGGACTCCAGGTGGCTGGGCAGCTGGGCAGCTGGGACAGTGGTGGACCTGGCCCAGAGCCAGGTGTGTAGGGGAGGAGCAGGTTTGAGCCTCAGGACTGGGAGTTTAATTCCAGGCACTTTACATTAGCGGCTCCCAAAGGAGGCAGGCGTCCAAGCAAAAGACTTGAGATCAAGAAGCATGGGCTTTGACCTAAGAAGGTGCTGAGTTCAAATCCTGATTCTACCACTTAGGACCTTGAGTACTGAGCAAATTCCCCAGGCTTTCTGAAACTCAGTTTCCTCGTGTGCGAAATGGGGATAATTGTAGGCTTACTACACAGGGCTGTTGTAAGAACGGAGACAAAACACGTAAAGCTCTTGGCACAGTGCCTGGACCTCCACAAATGGTTTAAAAAGCAAAACAAAATAAAAGAAGAATAACAACACAACTATCACAACAACCCCCAACAAACAGAATGTGGCTTGGAGCCCAGGGCTATTCAAAGTACCAGCTCTGGATTTGAGATCATCAAATACAGGGGATGATTTTCCATTTCAAGGAAGCACAGTAATTGCTCTGCAAAATGCCTTACTTTGGGATCCTTTTAATCAGTGAGGAGTTGCATGCATTTCAAACACCTAGTTAACGTATTTGCAGGCTCTTGACTACTCTCACTGAGATGCTACGTGAAGAACAAGAAGCAGTCTCGGAACCTCTCGGAAAAGACACTGTATGACCACGGAAAAGTGGAAGACGATTTTCAGAAGTGCACAGCTATTTTTTTTTTTTAAGGTAAAGCAAGTGATTTCCATGACTACACCTTCTTCTACCCACAATACAATCTGATAATTCAACACTTATTTCCTAAGCACATAGCAGGCAAGTGTGAGGTGCTTGTGATGTGAAGCCCAAAGCAGGATCTTAGGTCTCAAGGACCCACTTTGTACAGGAAGAGAGGCAGAGAGGAGAAGGCTGCACATGAAGGCCATGTAATAATAATAATGGTAGATCACACGGACAGAGGGTCTACTGGACACCAGAGGCGACGGGAAGGGCTTTGTATTATTCATTTACTCTCCCCCACAACCCAATTAATAGATGATATTAGTATCCCATTTTATAGAGGAGGAAACCAAGCTCTGAATGGGGAACTAACTTGCTAACGGTCACACAGCCAGAAAGTAGAAGAGTCAGGAATTGAACTTGGCAGCTCAGATCTGGAGTCTGGGTTCCCAGTCCTCTCACGGTGTGGGCAAGGATGCCCGTTAAGTACTTATATCTGATGGCAACGGGTATCCCAACTCAGTTTGATTAATGGGGTTGGCCAACCAATGACCCTTTTTGCCCTCCACAGAACAACCAAACCTTTGGCCTGACTGCCCCTCGACCTGCAGCCCCTCCTTCTCTCTCTAGTCACTCCTGCCCTGGTTTCCGATAGGTCACATTTGAAATCCCAGTTCAACGCCTCTAATGACAAGGGAGAGTCACTCATTTACCAATGACCAGCTGCATAAGAACTGCCCACGAAGTTGGCAATGGTCATGGAACTTCTTTGGTCCCCAGGATTGGCAGGCAGGACACGTCAGGGAAAGAGGCTTTTGAACAGTCCACACCAGAGATACCAGGGGTCTGAGCTAAGGGGAGGCATGGTTTCACAGCAGGTGGCAGAGCAGGCCCGAGAAGCCCACTGGAGACGGGTGTTGGCCAAGCAGGGCTCGTTCCACTAGGACTGAAGCTGCTGATGCTTGACCAGCTGTCTGAATGTGGGTGCCCTGGTGCTCCGGTCTTTGCCACCGAGGGCGTCAGAGGTGGGCACGAGTGGTGGAGGGAAGGCTGCTGCTGACTCTCAGTCATGCCCCCAGAGCCCTCCTGGCCCTGGCCGGGAAGCCAGACTTCCAGGGACAGGAAGCAAGGGATGCAGAATATCTGGACTTGGGAAGATTTTTCAAGAAACACCTAGAGTCTCGTGTTGGATGTGGCAGCTACTACCTTCTTCGGGGAGGAAGAGTCTGTTCGGCAGCATAACGCTCATTTTACGGAACGTTCAGACCTGCCAGGTGCAGATTTTCCCGGTAGCCGTGGGAGATGTCGGGTCGGTGGGGCCCCCTCAGCCTGGTGAGGGAGCGGCTGGGATCTCAGAAATGGATCACCCGAACGCCCAGCACCGGCTTCTTCCTCAATTATTTACAAGGAACGCGATGTGGTGCAATGGAACCCAATTCATAACGCCTTTTTAATGCCTTTATAACACAACATTCACAATATTCCCTTCTAATCTAGCAGATGACAAGTTGCCACCATTGAATTCCCATTAATATGAATTATGGGTACAATATATTTCGCCCAATATCCTCTCCTCAGCCTAATATTGTGGGGAATAAAATCACACCCTCAGCATATTCCTGATGTGGGTGGGGGGGTGCCGACAGTGCTAGTCCGTCTGCTCCGCTCTGGGCCGGCAGAGGCTCCCGGGCTGGGCGGCCGGCCGGCAGGGCACTGGGGCTCCGACGGGGGGAGCTGCGGTGGCTCCGGTCCTTCCTCCTCCCTGCCTTCTTCTCGTGGTGAGGAGCCCACCGGCTGCAGCAGCATCCTACGGATGTAGCCAGCCCTCCCCTGCTGGGGCCGGACCCTGCATCACCTCCCTGAGCCGTTACAGGAGGACGTGCTGGGCACCTGCTTCGTACACTCGTGGGATGCAGGGGGTTAACCCGGGCGAAGACACGCAGAGCCCCGGCTGGCTCACAGGAGGACTCGGTAAACATCAGTATCAGTGGCCTGCCCAAGGACGCGTCTAGGGTCTCGCAGGCTGGCAGCCCCGAGTTGCTTCCTCACGTGGCGGGCGTGTGAGAGCACAGGGTTTTAGGCCATACCTGTGCCGGGAGGCCCTCGTCTCTGGCTTGGAGGACCCTCGCTGCTGCTGAGACAGTGACCACCAGTGAGCACAGCACAGCGAGGCTCTACTCACAGCCCCAGCCCTGCGGTGATGGCCGAGACAGTGAGCACACTCACCCACAGACGGCGCCAGCATCCCCCCAGGACCCTTCTCCGCAAGGGCCTGGAGGTCACCTCGCTTTGGGGCTGCTGCAGATGGGAGCGGAGTGCATGGCAGTGTGTTCCCAAGGAGGTCAGGCTGCCACGGGCGTCATGGTGGGGGTCCCTCGGGGAGGCCAAGACTCCCGACCGCCTAGGCAGCCCCTGTCCCTTCTCAGGAGTTCCTCCTCCCATTCCCATCACGCCCCTGTCGGGGTGCATTTGACCTCCGTCTGGCCACCGTGAGCAGTACCCCCATTTCTCTGAATATGGGAAAGTACTTGGCACCTCCATGTTCCCCGAATTCACACAGATGTCTCCTCACTTTGGATGGCGTGGCATTTATTTATTTTTAATACTTTTTCATTGTAAAATTTATATGCTATACGATTTGCCATTTTTACCGTAATAAGACCCATAGCAGATAGTAGCCTTTCGTCCTTCTCTCTGTTCCCCTCGAGCAGTGCTGACTCATAGAGAAGACAGCGTCAGGTGGCGGCTGCTCCAACCCCGTCTGATGTGAGCGGCTAGCCTCGATTCTGCGGCATCCCCACTCCCTGGCCCAGGCGGGAATCCACCTGGGCTGCCCCCTTGAGCTCAGGTATTGCCCCAGGCCCACGGGCCATATCAGTGGGCAGTTGTGAGGACCTAGAACACCCTTCTGGAATGAAACAGGCCAAAGCATTCTGAAGGCAGCCACTAAAGTAGACACCAGTCGTGGCCTCTGTCAGGGACCAGAACAAGAAACCCCAAGAAAGAGGCTGTGGCCTCAAGGCTCCACAGTCCCCCATGTCCCGCATCTGAGCAGAGTCTGTGCTGCGCACATGGCTTGGATGTTAAGGAAAGAGTGTCAGCTGACCAGAGAGCAAGTGAACAGAAGTGCAGCCGGGCCTCTGGGAGGGATGGGGCTGCACCACGAAATCCCACATGCGCTTCGGTCCTGGCCTTCGTGGTTGTTTCAAATCGCTGATGAACAGAACTGCTTTGGTGGGTGGCCTGCAGCTCTCTCTTCACCAGGTGCTGTGAGCGTCATGAAAAGATGTCAAAGGCAAGATGTTCAGCCAGTGGCCCGTTCACCAGATTTCATTGAGAGAGGATGGTTCAGGGCAGCGCCCACAGAGAGCTCCATGCCCAGCTCTGAGCTACACTGCCCAGGGACGAGTCCCGGGCTGCTCAGTGATCTCGGCCAAGTCCCCCAGCCTTTCTCATCCCTAATGGTGGTAACAGTAGGTACCTCAGAGGGCTGTGATGGGGATTTTAAAAGTGAATGTTGGGAAAGTCGTTAGAACAGTGTCTGGAACAAAATAATTCCTACACGAGCGCCTTAAATAAAATAAGCAGATGAAAAAGGCTGCCAAGAATTGCAGGCAAATGGGAAAGAGTCCCAAGAAAATACTAATATTGGAGAGGAAAGTACTAATGCTGAATAAATACTAGTATTTGTGATCCCATGAATCCAAACACCTTGGGAGTAACGGGAAGGGGTGCAGGGCTTAGGGCAAGGCCTTGGTATGGAAACTCCATACTGGTATCCAGGCTACATTGTTAGGACACGGGGCCCGTCTGCAAGCCCGTGAAGTCTTCCTTCTGGCTCCCCCTAGGGGTCCCATCTTCATCATTTTCATCATGGGCAACCATAGACATAACTCATTGTTTGAAGGCTCACCTACCATGTAGGTGGAGATGAAGTCAAAGGCGTCCATCCTCTCGGCCCCAGAAATAGGGGCCAAATAAATGAGTAAAAACTTACATGCATAAATTCATTCATTCTGTCCTCACATGCTTACTGAGAACCTCTATACGCTGGGATCACATGGAGCTCATTCCTGTGGAGTTCACTGCCTAATAAGCATACAAATGAATAGACGGGAAAGGACCTTATACTCTAGGCATTACGTTGGAACATGAATGAAAGTGTTATGGGAACAAGAGAAATAATAGCATTTTCTTCTCCTCACCACAGAGGTAGTAACATTTAGGCTGTCAGCTGTTGGATGAACAGGACTTCTTTTTTCTGGGTGGGCAAAGTGAGTGGCAAGTGCAAAGACCCTGGGGCACGAGAATTCTTATGTCTGGGGAGTTGTGGCTAAAATGAATGGTATGGATGAACTCTCAAGTAACCCATGGTTTGGCCATCCAGTGTGTTGGTGGATTTCCCTCAGCCAGAAGCACGGTCCCAGGAAAACACATGAGTGTGGCGGGAGTAATCTATGTTCTGGTGTCAACATTCAGGGAAGTAACAGAGAGCAGAATCCCTGTACATAGCAGCGAGTGCCGAAGTGAGTAAGTAACAGGTGGACTCCACTCACAAAGGTCACTGTGGCTGTTTTTGGCAAACCAATGTGCCAGGCAAGGTCTGGGAGATGGACAAAGGCACCCACGCTGTCACCAGGGAGCATTCCACACAATGGACACAGTTGTGTTTTGTTTATTTTTTATACAGTGTGGAAATGTGTTAGCTCACATATCAAGAAGCCCGGAGGCAGGAAGGAATGCACATTGGGGCTCTGGTTCCATATTTCTGGAATTTTCTTTTTTTTTTTTTCTTTTCTATTCCTCATGTGTTGGCTTCATCCTCAGGTTTGTAGCATGATGCTTCAAGCCATCATGTCCAGACATGACAGTCCAGAGGGAGAAAGATGGCCTTTCTCTTGTGACTCTTCCTCAGAAGGAAGAAAACCTTTCCCCAAAGTCCCCAGACAGTATTACCCTCCTGTTCCACGGCTATACTTGGGTCACATGACCCTTCCTGATACAACAATGGCTAAAAGGATTGGGATCACCAACACCTGGCTTAGAACCATCCTAATCCCGGGAGAGGCTAGGGTTCAACTTCCCCAAGGCATGAGAAGTGGCGGATACCTGACCAGAACTGAGACCCTGTTAGGAAGGAAGAAATGCAATTCTTGTAGACAGCCAGCAACACCCTGACAGACCTCAAAGTTTGCTTTGTCAGGCCTGGAGAGGTTCTCCAGGTTCTGTGCTCCCACAGTGAGAGCTACCTGACTCATTGGTGGGCTTCGCCACCTTCCTATTCCTACCCCTACACCCAACCCGCCAGCTTCAGGGGCTGCTTCTAACCTGATGAAAGAATTTTTTTTTTTTTAAGATTTTATTTATTTGACAGACAGAGATCACAAGTAGGCAGAGAGGCAGGCAGAGAGAGAGAGGAAGTGAAGCAGGCTCCCCGCCAAGCAGAGAGCCCGATGCGGGGCTCGATCCCAGGACCTTGGGACCATGACCTAAGTCGAAGGCAGAGGCCTTAACCCACTGAGCCACCCAGGCGCCCCAGGAATTCTTTAAGTAGTATGTCAAGCGTCCGAAATCATCCTCAGGGCCAGTTTAGGGCTGAGGTGGGTTTCTTTTAACCTAGAAAAAGTCTACCCTGCACTCAGAAGATTTCTCTGCTGCTAGAGGAGCTTCCTCAGGGTAACCTGAGGATATTGTTCTAGAATCACAGGGAGGATCACAGCCAAGTCAGAGCTGGGGCCCAGGGCTGGCCAGTGTACCGGGAGAGGTGGGTGAACATACTTTTGATGAGGGAAAGGAGCCTTCAGTGTGGGAGTCCTTAGTCCACATTTTATAGCCCGCTGGAAGCAAACCAACCTGGGATAGCCATTGAGGGAGCCGGGCTCATGAGTCTATCCTTTTGTCCCGGCTCCTCTCAGCCATTTAAATCCATGTTTTTAAAAGAAAGAAGTCAACTCTGAGAGGAGGAGTGGCTGGGATCCTTCCAGCTCTCCCCAGCTCCTCAACACCAGCCTCTTAGCCAAGGGGAGTCCCGTGGGCTTTGATTCCTCACCCCTCCAGGTGTGAGGGACTCCCTCTAGCACCCCAGCTCTGTTTGGACAGGGCAAGGAACCTTGCTCACTGAACAACCCAACCGGTGGCCTATGGGGAGGACTTTGGGGCCTCTAAGGACCAAGGAGGGTGGGGGTGAGGGGCAGGGGGTTAGCATGCTTAACCAAAATGCCTTGACTTCAGAAGTGGGTCTAATGAGGACTCCACGTGGGGACTGTGGCAGCCAGCAGCCAGGGATGCCGTCCAGGGAGGGAGGGGCTGATCATAGGCCTTCTATTTTCGGTGTGCCCTCTGCTCCATCCCCAGCCCTAAGGACTCCCCTCATGGTGCCAGAGGGTCCAACATGTTTGTCCATCTCCAAGAAGAGGCAGGAGAGAGGTGGCTGGAACAGCAGGGATCTCGCCCCACCAACAGGAAAGGCGTGTGCCAGCAGCCTCCAGGCGCACGTGGATGGGCACACAGGGCCTTTATTTTCCAGAGGAAAATGAGGTTTCTTGCCTACGGGTCCCACAGAGGCAAATTCGTGATGCAAATGAACACGACGAGTGGAGCCGGTAGCCAGAGCAGCCCAGAGTCCTCCAGGGCCTTCACTGCAGGGCAGCCAGTGGCTTCTGAAACTGACGGGTAATCTGCCAGGTTACATCCCTTTAGCTCTGCGGGGACACCACAGTGACTCTGCTCGGTGGCATTGTGCTTGGAGAGGGCTCAGGCCAATTTGGCGGCCTGTGTCATGAAAGTGAGTTAAACAGGGACAGGGTCCGACTGGGTTTGGAGGACATTCTCTTCCCTGAAATTAAACAAGATCTGTAGATGCTGACGGTGAACAAATTACACCGAGAGGTATTCAGTTCTTCTTTTTATGTTTATTTCTCTGAGTTATTTTTAGCATCACAGACAGTTCCCTGTTAGCAAACGGGTTGGGTTCTGAAAGTTCATTTGTAATTTGGCTGTTTAGATTTTGGAACATACTTTCCCTATAAAAAACTAAATGGTGATGAGAATCCCAGGCTAGTTCTCCAAAGCCTATTTAACCCATAATGTAGCTAAAATACTGTCCTTTTGCAAGGAAAAAATTGTTTAATTGCAACATGAGTAATTAAGTAAAACAGGGAAAACCATTAAAAGTGAATAAGAAGTAGATTTATGTTCATATTGAATGATGCTGTTTGCAGAAAACCTAATTTAATTTAAGAAGAGGCCTTTCCAAGGGCTTTTTGGGAAATTGCACAGAATTTAGCCTATTAGGGAGAAAGAGCCATTGCACTGTCCACTTTTCGGCTACTACCACATAACTGGCTTCCCTTCCTGATTCCGGGCTCGTCAGAACGTATTGCCATGTAGATTCCCACAGGGAGAAATTCACTGGCCAAAATCCATGAAGGTGGTCTCCTTGGGGTGGATTTTTAAAATTCTGAGCCACAGGTCGGCATCTGTCTGTGCGGATGTCCTAGGAACAGCAGTGTCCCAGTCCTACCGACTCTGGGGGCAGTGACAGCGTCACGTGAGGGCCATGTCCTGGCCAGCAGTGGGTTCTCAAGGTAAATGCACCCTGCAGGGTTCCCTGGGGGCCCGCTGCCTCTCCTCCCTGGCAGCACAATCCTTGCTCTGCACCTTCTTTCAGACCTCACCAGGCAGCTCTTGGTGTAGACGGGACGTGTGTAACCCTGGTGTGCATGTGTCATGTGGGCCCCTGATTTCCCAAACGAGGCCACGCAGAGGATCGCAGCAGATCGTCCCTATCCTTTCTGCCAGAGGCATGTGAGCCTTGGTTTAAGCAAGTGTGCTGGAAAGCCTGGGGGTATGTTGCAAAAATGACCATAAATCCTCTCGTCCCTATATGCCCGCCCTTCTGCAATGCGGTGTTATAACACCATCAGTCAAGATGCAGGGTCTCTTTGCCCACTCCTTGAATGTGGCCTGGCCAGGAGACTTCTGTGGCCAGTGAGATTTTAGCCAATGTGCCTCAAGCAGAGGTTACAGAAGCCTTTGAGCTTTGATCGCTTGCTGCTCTGGGAAGCCCATGAGTGCCGTGTGAACAAGCCCAAGGTAGCCGTAGTGGGGACAGCAGGCCCCACGGAGAAGAAGGGATACCCACGGGCTGGCAGTCTGCAAAGCAGAGATGTGGGAGCGAGGCCGTTCTAGATCAGCTGGCCTCCACCACAGACGGAGGAAGGAGCCAGCCTGGACCAGAACGGGCAGCCGGCTCAACAGAACTGTGAAGGAGTAAGCCACTACGTTTTTGGACGATTTTTCCGGAGCAAAAGCTAACTTACCTACACATCTAGCTCTAGTCAATGGGCTCTCCTGGAAGCTTTCTTCTGGAACCCAGCCTGTGGCTCACCCCTGACAAATGTGGATGAAGACAGAGTCTTCTCCCCTCTTTTTGCTCCCTCGGTCACAGATCTGAAGCTCAAGCCCTTCAGGTCTTCCCTCCCCACACGGCAGGTTCGGAAACGGGTGCTTTGGAAGTCATGGCATTTTTCAATGGTACACGTTTCGTGACTGACAGATGGGTTTTAAGTCAATGAAGACAGAATCCAAACCGTGGCTGCAACTCCACGTTCAGGCAAAACCCATTAGCTCGGCACGAACACGCACAAAAGCTGTCTCACAGCGCACCATCAGTGCCTGATCATTTATCACAAGGGAAATCACACATTCTCATTCACGGAGCAAGAACAGTCTTCTGGATAAAATCACGCACAGTCTGGAAATGCACCACAAAAGGGACTTGAGTGATTCTCCCAACCGAGCCCTCTCAGCAGCCTTTGATTTTCAGTGTGAATGCAAGAGGAAAGGGAGGTCTGCTTCTCATTCCGTAACTGGGCAATGCATCCCGTATCCATTCATGGATTTGCGGAACCCCACGAGGGGGAGGGGCCCGCCGGGCGGGGCCTCGGGGTCCTTCACACGATTCCCAGCTCCTCTCCCCCAGGAGGGGCAGCTCACCCCACACCGTAGAGTGGATGGGGAAAGACACTGTGGCCAGGGCTGTCTCTCTAATGACAAATATCACCCTGAAAGCCCCAAATGCTCATAAAAGTAAAAAGAAAAAGTCTGGGTTGTTTGGTGCTCCGAGGACGGAGCCTACAGATTTCACACCCCCTTTTGGTTTTCCTCGGGTCCCCGACACCGGCTAAGTCTCTCTCTCCCCAGCCCAGATTTATTTTCAAGGGCTTAGCTCCGAGGAACGACGGGAATGTTTCAGCATGAGCGCTCCTGACCACAAGGAAAAAAGCCCCCGACACATTTCACAGACATCAGCCAGGATTCTGCAAAGTCCATTCTTTCAAGAACAAAATTGCATTTTATGAAGCCGTCCCTTTTCTGTTTCATCTGTCAGGCAGGTTTGCCGAGAATAATTTAAATTTCACGCAGCAGGAACTGCGGGGCAGCCGGGCTTCCCCTCCACCTCGCAAACAGGCCTGGCCTCGGAGCCTCATTTCTGCTCCTCGGGGCCACCCTCCTCGGGGCGGGAGCTGGACGGTCTGCAGCCCAGAGTAGCCATGCCGGGCCGGGCACAGGGCTGTCCCAGGTCTCGGCGTCCTCGGGCCTCTCCAGTCAGGGGAGGAGATGGTCCGCGGAGGGCTCCCACCAGCACCAGCCTCCAGGGGGCTGGTTTTACCCCACGTGTCTGGACACTCGGTCCAACCCGATCTCTGATGAAGCTTTTAAAACCGACTTTTATGGAGTGCTTGATGGATAGCAGGTGCCGCTCTAAGCTTTCCCACACATCCTGATTTATCCAATCCTCACAACCTCCTCATGAGGAAGATACTATTCTTATTCCCACTTTAGAGACAGTGAGACTCAGAGACATAGTCAGCTGTGAGGAGGCAGAGGTGGGATTCAAACCCGGTTCCGTCTGAGGCGACAGCCTGGAGCGCTCACCGGCTCTGCCCTGTAGAGTCGGCGGAACCTTTGGGGCTGCACTTCCCCACCTCACCCAAGAGGGACACCCGCCCATTTTCTTGCAGACTCGTGTCTGCTGTCAGGTAGGTGGTTGAAGGGCTGGAGAAGTTATCGTCACGGGGCTGCACTAACGGTTACCATGGAGAACGCACTGAGCCAGGCGGCCTGCGGGGAGCAGAGGAGCCAGCCCAGGCGGTCCGCTCCTCACTCACCGCCGGCCCTCCACAAGCCTTCTTTCCCCTGGCCTCACTCTCCCGACCGGCAAAACAGGGAGGCCGGAGGGCACGGTCTCTCTGTCTCTCTCAGGCTTGGGGGACTTGTGTGTGAGTGTGTGTGTGTGTGTGTGTAAGTGTGTGTTGCATCTGGTCACACCCTCCCCCTGCCTCAGTGGCCCTGGAATCTGTGCTTGTCCAACTGGCCTTTCATCAAAGACCAGCAAGAAATCCTCAGGCCATAGGAAAATGAAGAAACGTAAAAATCAACTCAGGCCCAAGGCAGCAGTGACAGAAAAAATTGTCATCACCTCACTCACCAGCCGCAGGGAGCCTAGACAGCCTTCCCTACCCCGGGGAACCTGGGACTGTCCCCTGCAGAGTGGAGGAAGCTGCCCCAGTACTGAGAGTGAGTGGGGGACCAGGCCCATGGGCCTCGGGACAGGAGAGGGGCAGGCCATCTCTGCATGGGTAGGATGGTATAAGATGTCAGCAGTCACCCCCAGCCCCCAGAGAGATGTGACACCCTGCTCCATGCCCAGTCCAGCCCAGCCCAGCCCAGGGGCTCGCTCAGGCCTGACAGCACTAACACTTGTCCCTGAGAGTCATAGTGGGGACCTTTGCCTGAGTCCTCAGGTGTGACTGGTCCCTATGTGGCACCTGACCCCTCACCGAGGAAGGCAGGCCAGTATGCTCAAGCCCCCATTGCCACACTCCAGGGTAGCAGGAACACGTGGCTCTGCTCCTGGCTCCCATGAAGCCCCCTTCCTCAGCCCCCCTCCACCAGAGTGGGGTCTCGGCCGTGTGTACACACTGCACTTTCCTTGGAGGAAGGGGTCCCGTGGCTGAAAAGGTTTTAAAACCCCTTCACTCCATTATCAAGCACACAAGGCAATGCTGACTCGAGGTCAGTTGGGGGTGTGGGTGCCCCCCCTCCAGCTCCTCTTGCCACGATGTCACCTTGGTCATGTCAGGCCTCCATGTCACAGATCAATGTGAGCTCTAACCACTCAGAAACACAATTTGCTTTCTCCACCTGCCTGGGGCCCAGCTCCTGCTTCTTATCGGAAGACTCACCTTTTTCTCTTGGTGAGGTTAGAAATGATCCCTCTTCTCTACAGGGGAGAGAAGGTGCCCTAGGCTTCTCCTGGGGGACAGTGACAATAGTGGTGGGGGTGACGACAGCCACGTGCCAGGCCCAGCTCTATTCTAAGTGCCGTATATATGTTTGAACTCACACAAGGCTCCCAACAACTCTGGTAGACAGGTGCTACTACCCATCCCTATTTTACAGAAGCGAGGCCCAGAGAGGTCACGTTACTTGTCCAGGGCTGCTTAGTGAGCCAGACATAGGGCAGAAGTCAAACCCCGGCAGGCTGGTGCCACAGTCTGTCTTCATCCAAAACACTAAGCTGCCTCTGCCCATGACCTCAACGGGAGAAATATTCTCGGGTCATTTGGTCACACCGGCCAGGCCAAGACCTGTCATATCCTGACCTGTGTGTTCCCCGAGGGCCAGAGCTAGGCCTTGGCTACTCGGTAAAGACGCAGCCTGTTGACCAGGGCAACCGCAGATACATTGGTTTGGGCGTGCCTGTCAATGATGTGGTGCGGGCATGGGCTTAGACAAATAGGCTGGGCGACAGGCGTCTGGCGGGAGCTGCTGCTTGGCCAGAGGGCAGAGAGGCACCATGGCCCAAATTCAATGGCAGTGCCCTGGACAGAAGCCGTGGCTGGCTGTTGCCCTCCCTCTCCCCTGCACACCCCGTTCTCCTGAGCACCTCGAAAAACCCAGGGTGGAAGCAGGCACCTTTGTTTGGTTGGACCAGCTCCTGCAGGTCTGGAGCTGGGCTGGAGATGGTTCCAGAGAGGACACGTGCCAAGGAGCTGGTTGTCCCACAGGCATGAACTCTCGTCCCCTCTCCCCTCCCAGCCCCCCAGGGCAGTCCTCCCCAGATGCTGTTTTCTATCAAAGGCTGGGCTCCTTGTCCCCCATGTGCTGTGGTTTGGGGCCCTGCCAGTGAGGGTTGCTGACTATCAAGCTGCATGGGAGCAAAGCAAGGGCTGTGTGGGCAGGGGAGCCCTGTGTGAGGGGCCCTCATCGCCAAATGCCTTCCAGCACCCCGGCCTGGAGGGTCCAACCCCTGTCCCGCATGCAGACCCACAGCATCCCTTAAAAGGTCCTCCTCCAGAGAGGGCCAAAATCATCAAGTGGGCTCCCTGGTCCAGCTTCTCTGCCTGCCGACCTGGAGCCCCCGACGGTCAGTTCCAGAAGCTGCCATTGTCCAGATGGCCAACAGCTGGCCTTCCTGAGCAGCTGCCAGATGTGGCTGGTGGGGCGGCCGGCTGGCTCGGCCAGGCAGAGGTCACTGCATCAGGCCAATCCTGAGGGCTGGCGTCCAGGGGAGGAATGCGTTCGGCCAGTCTGTGGGCGTCGTGCCCAAATAGCCCTCTGTCCCCACCGCCCCGTCCGACATTCCTTCCCTCCCCACCTCTGTGGGGAGGTGTTTTCATAACAGGAAAATAAAATCAATAAGGCACTGCAGCAAGATGTCCGCGTGCTCCGAGCTGGCCTCCGCTAGCTCCATTGTCTCGGCCTCCGCTGGGCTCTGGGCCGGCAGCGCTCCGTTATTAATGGGAAGCAGGACTGAAAGGGGGTTTTGAAAATCACGGAGACAAAGGCGCAGCACACCTGGAGCGTGGCTTTCCCACACCACAGCCACTGCACAATGGCCACGCTGGGCCTCCCCCGCCTTTTGCTTCTCCCGCAACTTTTCCGAGAGCAGGGAAGCCAGCACTGACCACACGCAGACGCCTGCACACACGCCGGCTCGGAGGGGGCTCCTGGAGGCCGCCCGGAACGGCTGGCGGAGGCAAGGGCGGCCTGTAGAGCCCCTGCCCGGCCAAGGAAACAGGACGGTCATAAATGGGGCTTCCTGCCCCCCGGCATGGGCCCGTCCCTGAGGGGCTCTGGCTGCCTGAGGGTCTCCGAGCGGTGCGAGGGGGACCAGCTTGGCCTGAAGCCAGGCAAGAGCCTTGGTGCCATTTCCATTTCAGTCTCTCTGTTGGGAACACAGCCCCCAAGGCGGGAGCTGCCTTTGGAAGGGAGCAAATGCCCCAAAGCAGACTGCTGGGGCTTGAGGCTTGGGTCCCCAGGGAAGGCGCAGCCTCGGACCAGCTCTCACAGACTTGGCGTGTCTCAGTGTCCCCAGCCCTCAGGTGGGGGACAACTGCACCGATTCACGTGGTTGTCTGAGCCTGGGAAGACGCAATGGCTGAAAGAATTCTCAGCGGAGTAGTCAATAAGTGGCAGATTTAAGACCATTTATGCCTTACTGCTGGTCACTACCTTCTTGCAAACCCAAGTCACTTGGCACCCCAGGAGGACTCGCGTGGTCTAAAGTCACCGATTTAGGGAATCTTTATGGCCAACTTGGAGGTCACCATCCCTACACGCACTGAACTAATGTGGCAAAGAACAGAGAGCGGCTTCAGACCTGCTTGTCTTACAGGTTAGTCACAGACAGACACTTTACAGCACGTGAAACCATGTGAACGATCAATGGTTGGCCGGCCCAGCTCCCGGGACGCCAAGACCCTGGGGAACACGGTGGCCGCAGGACACGGCGGCCAGGGCCCAGGCTGTGAGCCCATGGAGCCGGCCCCGGCCTTCGGGGCTAGAGGACCCCCGTGCCCAGCTCCTGCTCAGGGAGGCCACCAGGCTTACCTTGGTGGTGACGGCGGAGGCAGAGCTGGCCACGAGGCTGGTGATGGCCTCGCCGCTGCCCGTCGTGCAGGGAGCTGGGGCTGTGGCAGGTGTGGGCAGCCGGGAGGGCACCACAGGCAGCGGCAGGAGGCCGGGCCGGGCACTGAGGCTGCTGGCTGTACCGCCCCCGGCCCCGGCCGTGGCATTGCAGATGCTGGTGGTCCCGTGCGTCCCGTTGGCGCTCCACTCGCGGCGGTCCCAGCCCACGCGGTAATCTCTTTCGAAGCGGCTGTGATGCCGGGACATCTTGCTGGGCCGTGGCTGCTGCTCACAGGGAAACAGAGGCCGGACCTGCTGGCACAGAGCGGAGAGGAGGGCGATTTAGACCAATGGCAGCCCTGCTAGGATGCCAGGTGGGCAGCCACGCCCGTCGGCATCTAGGAAGCACCTTCTCTGTGTGCAAAGAAGGGCTTTCAAACGATAGCTGATCTCATGTTCACGGCAAGCCCGCAATGCATGGGTCATTAGCCCAGCGTCACGGGGGTGGGGCTGGGGGGGATAAATGGTTTGTCTGGGATCATGTGACCAAAGTGTAGTAGACAAGACTCGAACCCAGTCTCAGCTGAAGAGCGATGCTTTCTATCCACAGGGCCACACTGCCCTGAAAGATGCATGTGCCCGTTTTAACTGTGGTTGGGATTCTAGCCCACCGTCCTCACCATGGAAGCAAGATCCTGGGGATCCCCCAACCCTATGACGGGGAGAGCAGCCGCAGCTGTAGACTTCTTTCCTAGCGGACAACACCCTTTCCGTAAACCTCACTGTGTCCTTCGGGTAGCCCGTGAGCTGGCCAGGCATGGCTCATCCCAGGTTGCAGGTTGAGCATAAGCGACTTTCCTGACGTCAGAGACATAGGAAGGGAGAAGGGGGCCAGGATCTCTGGCCTTCAGGCTGTCACCCAATGCGGGACTGCAGTCTGAAAAGGTGTTAAGCCCCTGGGCATTAGAAGTGCTTTACAACCCTGTGATGTAGTCGCTAGCTCGAGACCCCCACGCTCCCTGCGAACCAGACATCTCCCATGAGACCTCCCTGAGTGTCTGACCGGGAGGCCCTCAGTGTTGTCATGGAGACCCAGACACACCAGGACACCGATGGCCTCCTGCATCACAAGGACTGGGCTTTGCTCTGCATTACGGTGACTTGCCCGGCTTCTTGTCCAGCCTGGGTCCAGTGTCACCTTGGTCATGAAGGATGTAAAGATACAGGAGGGGCCAGCTCAGCCGGAGGGGCCACCGCAAGCCTGAGGCCGAGGGGAGAGGGAATGGTAGAGCCTGGTCAATGGTAGAGCGGTCAAGAGGTTGCGGTGGCATCTGTCCTGCACATCACGTCCTCACCTCGGGCCACTGCTCCAGCTCGGTTCTAATTCTTTTTATTCTGCAATCACTTCCTGTCTGGAGTACGAACGCCTGGAGGTCCGGGGTAGCTCCTGGCTCATTTTCCTATCCTGCAAATTCAGCTCCATCACGGCGGGAATGGGGGCGGGGGGCTCTGGAATTACCGGCTAGTGGGTGGATAGGCTACCTCTTTTATTAAACATTTCTGCCTTTGCGCTCCAGGTCTAGTTGTCGGCTTCTAGCACCACAGAGCCAGCGCCTGGACCTACCCCTTGTGACCCGTTCCCTATGTCCTCCTTGTGTGGTTGCAGGGCCCTCGTGGCCACTGGGCCCTCCCTTGGCACAGCTCCCCCTGCCAGGCCCAAGGAGCACGCCCAAGCAGAGCTGACCGTGACCTCTTAAAGCGGACGGGGTGCTTCTTGTTTATTTTATCATTATGCTTCAGAGCTTACACAATGCCACGACATCATTTTTTCATCTACTCAATATTACATAATAAAAGATAAAAAAGAATCCCCCTTTGACCACGCCCTCACAGACTTCTCTGGAGAGAGTTGCTTAAATAGCTCTCGTCACCGTTCTCCGTCCCGCCCAGGCCGCAGCCTGCTCTGACGGGGCTTCCACTCTGGCCACTCCTTGGGAGTCTGTCTCACCGAGGTCACTCATGGGTCACTCTCGCCCTGTCTTCTCTCACCTTGGGCAGGTGGATCTCTCCCTCTCTTTCTCGAAACCTCTTCTCTGTGGTTTCTCACGCTCTGTCCTTGGGTTCTCCTTGGCAAGCAACTGTTCCTCGGCTCATCCTTGGAGTTCTATGATCTCCTCCTCTTCTCCCCCCCCACCCCACACTCTCCTTAGACAGTCTCACCAGCCGTCACCGCTTTCCCTGATGGCGCTCAAGGCTACATTGCTGGCTCCCTGTCCCTCCTGCACAGCACACCCACTGCCCCACCGTCTGAAATACTAGCTTCCCCCCGCCAGGTGCCCCAACACTGGATGTCCCAGAATTAACTCATTGTTCTTTTGCCCCCTCGTTCTCGGGAATTCCATCTTGCGAACAGGAAGTCCTGTCAGCTCTGCAAGCCCATGTCCTCACCTCCATCCACATATTCAACAGCAGGTCTTCAACTCTGTCGCCCCAGCTGCTTCTCAAGTCTGCCTCCCTCCCTCTGCATATCCACCGCCCCGACGTGTTGTGTCCCACATACATTATTTCCACGTCTCTCTGCTCTAGTCTTGCTCTTTTTACCCATTCGCTACCCAACTGCCCTTGTGACTTTTTTATTTTTTAAAGATCGATTTATTTGAGAAAGAGAGGAAGAGCGTGCACCGGAGGGGGTGGGAGGAGAGGCAGAGGGAGACGCAGAGAGAGTCTTAAGCCGACTCCGTGCTGAGCATGGAGCCTGATGCAAGGCTCGATCTCATGACCCTGAGATCATAACCTGAGCTGAAACCAAGAGTCAGATGTTTAACCAACTGCACTGTGTAGGTGCCCCTAACCTTGTGATTTTTTTTTTAAAGCACAAGTCTGGTCACCATACTTTACTCTCCTGCTTTAAATCCTA
Organism: Neogale vison; assembly: GCF_020171115.1. Taxonomy (NCBI): domain Eukaryota; kingdom Metazoa; phylum Chordata; class Mammalia; order Carnivora; family Mustelidae; genus Neogale; species Neogale vison. The sequence goes on from NC_058098.1 coordinate 126,152,813, forward strand.
TCCTTCAGGATAAGGTCCAGACTTCTCAGTGTGGTCCAGGAGACACCTGAGGATTCTAGCATCAACACTCATTCACTCTTTCCACCCCAGAGGCAATGCCTGGCCATTCCCAACACCTTAGTAGTTTCTGAAGGCATTATGCCGTCTCTCAGCTTGGGGTTCAAGCCCATGTAGCAACTTTGCCAGGAATGGAATCCCACTCTTTCCACAGCCAAGACCTGCATGTCTGTTATGACTCAGCTCAGGCACTAACTCTTCTAGGAGGCTGCATTGACCCACTTCCTCCAGATCAGGCAAGAGGGCCCCTGGCCCCCACCACTATCCCAGCATTAATGATTGGGGCATATTTGCTACCTTGAACAGTCCCTGCTTATTGTCTTTGTAACCTTAGCACACAACACAGGTGAAGGGTGTTCAGTACACATTTGCTGAATGAATAAACAAATATTTCTTCTTAATCGGGGAGTGTTTGCAGAAGAGTCAAGCACATTTGTGTGAAGGGAGAAGCTCAGGCACTGGAAATTCCACGCAGGTAGTACGGTCAGGAAATGCCCTATCTTCCCAGTAGGTCACACCTGCAGCCTCCAAGGACAGCTCCGATGGAGAATGGAATCTCTGCACATTCAGGGTCGGCTGGACACCAGAGCTTAGGCTCCCATTTCCCAGGATTCACCTGCAAGTCTCTTCCTAATGATCAGTGCTTCAGGGCAGTTTCCCTGGGTTGGATCCTAAGTATGGCAGAGACAATGCCATGAGATTCACTACACTGTGACCTCTCTCCAACCAGGAAGACCTCCCCACTGCCTCCCTTGCAGTCAGGTTGGGAATCACACATCGGAATTCAGGCAGCTAGAATCAGTGGGGAGGAGATGGAGACATTCCCAGACCTGGCCCTTTAAGAGCACTTTCTACTAACCTCAGCCCCCTTCACCTGCCAGGGAAATCTTGGAGGTGCAAGAGGCTTGCCCCACCAGCGTTGGACTTGGCACCACTGGGACATAAATCTTCATCGTGTGAAGGCGCCGAGATTGCGAGGTTACTGGTTACTGAAGCCTCGTCCAGCCCGACTGATACCCTAAGTCAGCACTTACATTCCCACAAAACAACCCAACTTCACATGCTGTCAAGGAAATCATCTCCTTCCAGCTGGTGTGGACGGAGAGAAGAGGGACAGACTTGAGATGTGCCCACAGAACACGCTTGGGAGCAGGTCAATGGGGCCTCCTTTGTGCCAAGGATGCCTCCGATGCCCCAGAGCCCATTGGCTCGCTGCCTCTGGGACTGCCTGCTGTAGAGCAATGAGCTTCACGGCCCCCACAGTCCCAGCAGCCTGCACCCCCCATTGCCCCGCCCACTTTCAGGTTCCGTACCATACTAGAGAGGGGCTGCGGGGGGACTCAGGCAGCTGGAGGCCCCATGGTCTGGTTTGAGCCTCATGAAGCGTATTCAAGACAAAGGTCAACTCCTGCCTGCCAGATGTGGGTTAGACTTCGTTCCTCAACTTAATTTCCCCTTTCGGACGGAATGCAAGACATGGGCTGCACAGTGAGTCGGCAGCGTGCCAGCTCCAGTGGGGGCAACTTCAGTACTTCCTGCAGGGCACAGAGCCAGCAGGTCAAAAAGGTCTTGTGTGTCCACACGTGTGCCCGGGGTGGTGGTGGAGTGGGGGGAAGGCAGCAGGACGTGCCCGTCGGGGCGGGCGGGGGCCCCCCCTCCGTGGATAGGGCGCTTCAGACAAGACAGGTCAAGCAATTACAGACAAGACACACAGATGTGCTCCCTTGTCGAGGTGAGCACCTTCTCCCGGCAGGCTGCCGGCGAGCTGGAGGAGCCTGGCACAGGGCCCTCCACTGAGACACGGAGGGGAGTCTGAGCAGAGCCGTTTCTCTGAGTGGGTGTACTTCTAGCTCCTGTCCCGAGCCATCCTCTCACCACCGTCTCTAGATCCCTGAGCTCCCCATCACACGGCTTTCTCCGCTGCTGATGCCCAGATCTGAACCATGCCCGGCTTCTACTCCGAGCCACAGCTTCCTTTTTTTCCGGTTTTGCACGCCCTCTGAAAAGGAGCCATCTTCTGCTTAGAAGAAACTGTCTAAGAATTTGATCCAAAGTTTTAGGTGGTGTTTATTTTGTTTTTACATTTTCTAAAACACGCTTAAGATTACCTCTAGAATAATAGAAAAAGTAATGTGCAATGAACGTCTTTTTCATCGGGACTTTGGAATCCTATAAGAAATAGTTTGGGACTATGGAGCCTACCCTAGGCATCCTTCCCTGCCAGAAATTGGGGCTCACCCTATGCCTGGATTAAGGCCCAGTTCAGGCTCTGGGAACCCCACAGAGCTGGACGCTCTTGTGCTCCTGATCCAGTAGGATCCTAAAACCCGACCAGGCCCCAGTATGGGGCCACCTCTCTGGCCATCGTTCAGTCTGGTCACTGAGTTGCTGGGATCCAGAGTCTTTCTGCAAAGGGGCCACACTCCCTGTCCTGCTTGGTGAGGCCACAACTCCCTGGCTGCTGGCGTCTGAGTTCTGGGACTGTCCTGTCTGCTATGTAACCCCAGACCTCTCGGTGACCACTCCAGGACTCAGACCTGGGTCCCCAGGAGCGGAAAGAGAGCCGAGTCGGGGGTCAAGAGGGCTGAGTGTGAACCTCAGTACTACCCCTCACTCGTTCCGAAAACTCAGGGTTGCCTCAGGTTGTTTATGTAGAGAGTAGGGTGGGGCAGCCCTAGTGCCCCTGGACCATGAGAATCCAGCATGACTCCCGTGAGCCCTCTGCACGGGCCAAAGAGCCCTGTCACTGGGCAATGATGGGACCCGAAAGCTACAGGGTGGAAAAAGGTAGGCCGACAGGAACCAGTCTTCCAGGATGAGGACGAAGGAGACTGCCAACCATGAAGCTGTGTGTGGTCTGGTGTCTGAAACACACAGCCACGGACTCCCCGAGAACCCCATGCTGGGTGCGTGGGACCCTGTAGGGTGCTCTGCCTTCCAGAGCCCCTGGGAGAGAACAGACTTGGGTGGGACAAAGGTCATCCTCAGCTGGATACCTGAGACATGGGGGAGCTTGTATCAGGAACCTCAGGGCCTACCTCGTCAGATTGCCTTTTCCCAGCACCTCAGGGTGCTGTGACAGACTCGGGCCCAGGTTTACAGAAGGCCTGGACCATCCAGGGCCTGAGGATAGCCAGGGTGTAGCCCGAGATAGCCTGAGGACCCCCAGGCTCAGTCCCAGTGCCTCTGCTGTGTCTCTGTCAGTCTCTCGGACCCTTACTGGGTCCCAGATCAGCAGCCCTGCCCTGGAGGTTCTCCTCCCCGTGAATAATTCATGAGTAATTCAGAGGTGCGTGCGCCAGAGTCCCCAGTGCTTTCCAGCCAGTCTGGGGCACGGGGCCACTGTGCACACCAGAGCCACATCAGGACGGCGATGCTCTGCACCCAGGGACACCTGCGATGTGCTTGGGAGGCCGGTCGTCGCCACACACATGGCTGGGCCCGTGTACACAGGCTGTAGCCAGGAGCCCAGGTGGCTAATGACCCCTCTTGCTCATGTCATGAAGGGACACGCAGGCGCGGCCGCTGGCTGTGAGGGCCCTGAAGGCGTGATTAATCCACAGAAGGTAGGGGAGCCCGCACTGCCTCCAGACAGGGAGCTGAGGAATGAGCCACGGCCTGTCCAGCCCGATTGGAAAATGTATGATTGCCTCATTTGGAGGAGACGTGCTGCCAAGTCGGTTGGAACAGGCCGTGCCCATCTTTCTTATTTTCTTTTCCCTCTCTGCATCTTTTAGCCTTTCTTCTGAAGCAAAATAATAAATAGCAGCCGAAAGACCATTGGCAAATGCAACACAAAGGCAGGCTCCAGGCACTGGAGAAGCCGGCCTGGCTATGACTTGGCATGGATGCTGGTGGGAGCTGGGGTGCCCCTCGGACAGGCCTCCCTGCTTCCTGGGGTTGCTTCAGCTCCCACTGACCCCCAGCCCAGGCGAAACCCCACTAACTCAGAAGACTTGCTTCTGGCTGAGGCTGCAGGAAGCAGTGTCCGCCCAGCCCTCTCTTCCTGGAGCTCAGACGCAGGCCTAGGACCCAGTGAAGGCCAGGCATGCTCTTCCTCCCACGGGGCTGCTGCTCCTGAAAGGCTGTGCTCCCTAAAGGCGGGACTCCCCCGGTATCCTCCCTGGGGCTCTCTGGGCACAAGGTTGGCCCGTGGATCCAAGTGGCAAGTTCTTTCCAGCTCAGAACACGCTGTGGGGTGAGACTAGGTGAGGCGATATAGGTTCCTGGGCGTGAAGAATGCAAGAAGGACCGCGTCAGGCTCCACCCCACACTTGCTCAGCCCCCGAAGCGAGGCCTCCTCACACTGACCTCACCCGGCTCACCCCGGTTCTGGCGCGGGCCCTGAGGGAGAGATTTTGCTTGGCGCGTGTAGGTGTCGAGAACCTCGAGGGGAATATGAACGGTGTGGCCACTAGGTATACACGGAGGTGCCAGCCTGGGGCCCGAGGCCTGCTTTGGATCCTTTGGATCTGCTCAGAAACTAAGGGAGCTCTGGAACATTCACAGGCTAACAGCAGCCTCTGCCTGGTCCTCTGTAGGATGAGTGACCAGAGGTATGATTTTATAGTTAGTTTTTTTCTCTTCAAATACCAAAGCCCCAGTGGCTGGAGACAGTCACACTTCCTCTCTGCTCTGGAAGGACCTTTCCCTTCTACCTTACCTCACCCAACCATGAGGGTCCTGGTGTGAACCTGCCCGCCCCCCTCCCATCAGTCACTCTCTCAGCAGGGCAAGTGTGGAGAGTATCCAGCCCAAGTGCCAGACCAAAGTGGCTCATTCCAGCCCTCTGTTTTAGTTGCTGGCAGGTTCTGCCAAGACCTGCTAAGCTCCAAGGTCTGGAGCCACAGGGAGCCTCTACTAGGCACTGCAGAGGAGAAGAAGTCAGGGATGTGACCTCTGCTTCCTCCCCCAAGGTGGTATCCAGCTCTGCAACAGAGGGCTTTAAGGGGTCATCCTTATCTTTAAGGGAAGACTGGGCACCTGCTTTATTTCCCAGGTCTTGGTCCATCCAGAGCTTTGGGGGAGACACAACCCAACAGACCCCAGACCAGCGGGTGGACTGGCCTCAGGGGAGGGTAGGGAGGGGTCCCGGCATGAAAGGTCCAGCAGCGGTCACAGCAAAAATTGTATGGACTTATAGGCTCACTGCTCTTTCCCTTTGCTGGGTTCTTGGCAAGCCACCACATCATGAGCTTCTCACGACAGCCCGGCTGTGCAGGCTGGGATACACTTGACGCTCGCATTTCATGAGTGAGGCAGAAGAAGAGGAGACCAGGGCAGGGGTAGTGGTTTGTGCCCACTAACCCACAGCGTTGACTGTGGTCTGCAGCATCCCTCCAGGCACTTGTGGGAGTACAGAATCACAGGCACTGTCCCAGCACTACTGAGGAGGAATATGCCTTTTTTATAGGATCCTCAGGGGGGACTCAGCTACAAGTTACAGCCCCAGACGTGCCAGCCCAAGATCCACCTCTTAGCAGGACCGGAGTCGGCCCTAGGGCCCAGGCCTCCTGACATCTGGCAAGCTCACCACTGTGCCATGGTCCTCGGAAGGCGCTGGGGGGCAGAGGTATTTTGGGGGAAAGCCATAATCCATAATTACAGGGCTTAATACATGACCTAAAAAGACAAATGTTTCAAAATGCTTTTCTGATGATAGGTTTCAGGAAAAATGCCACCGATTCCTTTTCTGGGCACAATTGCTCACGCAAAAAGCAATCTCTCTGCCTCGGGAAGGTGGTATCCAGCGCCCGTTTTAGATGAACAATATTAAAAGAACAAGCCTCTCATTTCCCTCCCTTCCCATGTGCACCTTTGCTTTGAGAAATCTGGCTGTGGGTTTTGATGTAGTGATTTTTTTTTTCGAAGAGACGCACATGATTCAGAGACTTTTCTCATGGGACTAATTGACTAGGCATTTGTGCTATTGCTACTGGTGTAAATCATTATAATGGTGATAATGAAAAATAAAAAAGATATTGGAACTGACAGTTGGCAACATAATATCCGCATAAATGGGGGGAAGAAGGGAGGCGTGTATAAATTAGGGGCTCGTAAACATCGGGATCGATGAGGCTGCTATGGCGGGCCCAGTTTGATCACTTACAGGGGGATGAGCCACGATTATCATTACCAGGAGCCATCTTTGTTCCTCTGACTCCCTATTCTTGGGGGCTCCGCGGAGAGCAGAATCCCTGAAATCTGGAGCCCGCTTTCCCACAGCCCTGCAAACACACGACTGCAGCCCTGGGAGCTAGACTTTGCCATCACCTCCCTTCTCCAAGCAGGCCTTCTGCTGTCTCGCAGGCCGCCTCTCAGGCACGCCTGATTATTCCAAATCTTGCAGAATTGACTAATTTGACGAGCTCTCTCCTCACAGCAAATGGTGTTCACCAGTGACCCGAGCCGATGAATAAATCCCACTCGGTGCCTGGAGCCAGACCCAGCAACAAGAGTTGCAGGGAAGAGAGACTGATGCACGCTCTCTGTTTGGCTGCCAAAAATGCTCTTGCAATTTGCTTGCTTCTAGACAAGAGTCTATTCAAAAGTCTATTTGGAAACATTAGGGAACGGCCGTCACATGGCCGGCAGATCCCACTGCCCGTGACAGGATATTATCTTCCTTGGGAGAGACGCCACCACGCTTTTACTTCCCCGAGTAAGGAGCGTCTCACGGCTGCAGGATGGCTCCGAGGGCCGGGGACAGCCACATCCCCGTCCAGAGCGTGTGCGGAACCGACCGCCTCGTCGGCAGGTGGGACCTGTGTGACCTTCTCGGCCAGCACCTCGCTTCCTCGTCTCCGCCTCCGGTGGGACCCGGGGGCCTTCTGCTTGTCTGGAATACCTTCCTGGGAAGCCACCAAGTAGCCAACCGTCCCCACTTCTAGGAGTCACGACGCTGTGCCTCCTCTTCCCTCCTGAGCAACCCCCCTAGCCAGGCTCTCGGGTTAATACACAGCATCTGTCGGCTCCTCCTCGGACCACATCCGATATACTGACCGCCTCTGTCCCCCTCGTGCCTGGCTCCGTGCAGGATCCCGAAGGCCGGTGCGGATGGGGCCCGGCTCCTGCCGGCAGGGAAAGCGGGGTTGCTCACAGTGGTGGGGGGCGCGCTGTCAGAAAACAGAGCGGCACGAACACACGGAACACGCCGGGGCTCAGGGGAGGGGGCGGCCTGCTGAGGCTGCCGCAGGCAGGGTCGGTCGGGATGGCCCTGCAGCCCAGGCAGGGTCGGTCAGGACAGCTCAGCTTCCCGGGGCCCCATTCATTCCTGAGAGCAGACTGCACCGGAGCGACGACAACGTGAGGGCGGGCACGTGGGGGAGGAAATAAATGCAGCCGTGGCCCAGGATGGAAACGCCAGCCCTGCCCGCCAGCATCTGGCCTGCTCCGCTCACCCCAGCCGCGGGCTCGAACACACCTCTCCTCGACAGAGAGGGGCACCCAAAGGCCGGTGCTGCTCCCTGGGGGTGCCTCCAGGAATCAGCAGGGGAGGGGAGGAGTGTCGGGGGCCTCTCGGGAGAGGTTTGTGTCCCCTGGTTCTGACCGCCGAGCCCTTGTCTTGGCCGCGCTCCCGCTGACCTCTCTACCGAGGGCCAGGCTTGTCTCCAGACCTCAGAGCCTCTTGGGCCCTCGTTTTGGGAGCTGCTCCCCTATCTTGACGTACTTGCTTCCGATTTTCAACCGTCTTTATTCTATGTCCGTGGTTTTAATTTAATTTAATTAAAAAGAAAACAAAACAAACCCACCCCGACCAGAGGGCAGCCTGTTGTGAGGTTGTGTGTTCTATCACCATCCAAGCATGCAAACGAGGCAGCCTCTGTTGACAGGTTCACATCTCCAGTGCAGAGCTGGCTGTTTGAACAGCTTGTGTGCAGTAATTGAAACATAGATTTTTGTTGCCTTTCTGTTTATTTTTAGATTAGCCAAGCAGGGACACTTGGCTTCCAGGCTGCCACCTCCAACCCTGTTGGGCAGTGTGGGACCACTGACCCCCTGCACGCCAGCAGCAAGGACCACCATGTTGCCTCTGGGGTCTCTCCCAGAACTGGCTTGGGTTTGTCCTGCACCTGACCCTGCTTTTGCCCTTCTCTGTGATCCCCAGGGCCCAAAGCCAGGGAGCCGGTGAATATAGAATGCCTGCCGGCTGTCTCCTAGCGCCCAGGTCCCTGAAGACTGCCTCATCCCCACTGTACTAAACTCTCACAGAAGCTCTGGGGTCGGCCAGCCCCCTTGACGATAGTGGAACTGAGGCACAGAGTGTTAGGGCAGGGACAGACTAGAATCCAGACCAGCCATGCCCTGGGCAAAGAGGGGTCACATGGTTCAGAGAAGATGCTTTCAGGGTCAGTTATCTATTCAGGTCACTTTAGAACCAACTGTGGTCGCACCGGCCTGGAGAGGTGGGTCATGCTAGGATGATGGCCTCAGATCTCAGGGGCTTAACCTATAACGTGTGCTATTTGCTCCTGGGGCACACTCCCTGCTGGGCATCTGGTGCCCTGTGCCAGGCTGCCCTTCCCCAGAGTCCATGCTGAGGCAGATCCTGCCTCCTCCTCCTCTCGTTGCCGGGCTGGGCATATTGCTGGCGTCCCCCGACATTTACTGAGCCCAACTGTCCCGAGGGCAGGGGTGTGAGCAAGAAGGATGTGACCACACACCCGCACGTTCAGACCGATCTCATCTCCTATGGGGTATCTCCACCTCTACTCTGTGCCCCCTCTTCCCAGAAGCCCTCCCAGTAGGCCCGGACAGCAGGCATAGCTGACCCAGGCTTCCTCTGGCACTCAGCACGCCTCTCTTCTCATTCTAGATCCCACGAAATGATAGCTGTGTAGCAGGTTTGTTAAACAGGCTGAACTCAGTGGGATATCAACAGCAAACAGATTTCTTTTTCTCCCACTTCTTTCCTTTAAATCTACTCTGTTGGACCCAAACAGCTTTGTTCGGCAGGACGGGGGGCGGGGAACGCTTTTGGGTACGGCTTCCGTTATTATCACGGCTGCCGTTAGGATGTCTGCTACCGAGGGCTGTCAGTTCTGAGCATGTCCCGTGTGCCTGGTACCGCGCGGGGTTGTCTGCACACCAACTCTCCCCCAGTCCTCATGAGAAACCTGTGAAGGCGGAACCAAAGCGAGGCAGGGGGGTGTTTAAGTAGCTGACGGGTTTCAGTGACCTAGCGGCCACATAGCTAGTAACTGGTAAAGGCAACTCTGAAAGCAATCCCATCCTTGCCTCTCTCCACAGCTGAATCCAAGCTTTTCTGGATCTCTGACCTCATGTCCAATTCACAAAACCTCCCCTCACTCACCCAGGCTCAGGATCCAGTAGTGGGCAGGGGTGTGGGATGCGCTCCAGGTCTCGCCTCCTGCCTATTCACGAACTAGCTCCCGGCTTCCCCGAGTGGCCAGGAGAGAGGCCAAGCGGACAAGGGCAAGGTGTGATGGGAGCACCACCCACCTTTAGAGGTGACTCTTTTGCCTATGGGCCCCCTGGTGGACTCTGCGCCCTGCAAGGGTCCTTCCTGCAGAGCGCCAATGACCGGTACCCTGGTGGGTTATCCTCTGGGGTGGGGGTCTTCCAAGACGGCTCCAGTCTGGCTCCCTGTTTCAGTGCACACTCTGGAAGCATGACCATGACGTCTCCTTGACCAACTATGGTCAAGATCAACTCTGGTCCTACAGAGTCAGGCACAGCCTCAGTGCTCCCAGCTTGAGGGAACCCAGGTCATACCGTCCCCAGTGTTCCAGGCTCAGGGAAGCACCAGGAGGATTGTTTTGAGTTGATGTTGGCGGGCGGAGGCGGGGGGTGCATGGAGGGCATCTCCCCAGGAGGAAGGTGAAAGCCTCGGCACCCATCCTAGCACAGCTCCACTCAGGGGTGTTCTCCCCTGCATTCTCAAGACCTTCCTAATATAGGGGTTGGGGGAGGGATGGAGGGGGCCTGGGGCTATCTAGTTCCTATTTTTAATGTGATGATACAGGGCACGTTTCATGCTCGTCCTTGAACCTTGTTTGAGTCTCTAAGACAACAGAAACCATCTAATTTAACATCTTGCTATAGATGATTCAATCCTTCTCTGGTTCAGTATTTGCCTCCTCCAGGAAGCCTTCCTGATGATGTCAGGTTATTCTGCTACTTCATCCTTTGGCCATGCTGCCCATTAGCCCTTGCTCTGCAGAGTCCCATGTACCCAATCACACACTAAACTCTGAAAACACACAGGATGGGCACCTTCCCACTGGTTGTCTGGGCGGAAACCCTACTTACATCCATTAGTCATACCCTTGGCCCACAGTCACATTCGTGTAGATGCTGGCTGCACAGAGCTCAGGCCCAGGGTCTACTAAGGACAAGGGAGTGGGCAGCCTGAGGATAATTGGGGATGACAGAGACAGGGCCACTGAATGGGTGCTGGACAGCTGTCTACAGGCCAGATCTCAGCTGTAGCAGCCCCAGGAGAGGGAGTGAGATGCCCATCTGTTCTCAGCTCAGCCCAGTCCAGGCTGCAGGGACAAGCAGCCCATTTACAAGTGACCAGCCTGCAGCAGGCACCCAGGGCAGGGCTGACACCCCAGTGTCTGGAGTTCAACAAAGGATGCTACAGAGGTCTGGGCTTGGATACGGGGGTGGGGGGGGCGGGTAGGGGTAGGAAGGGAGTCCCTGCCTGGGCCTGGGGGACTCTGGCGTCAAAAGCCAGCCTGGCACCATCGGGGCCGACTTCCGGGACCAGAATGAAAGGAGCTCAGTATTACCCGCCAGAGAAGAGGACTGGCCTGGGGCCCCTTCCCTGGCTGCCCAGGAAATGACTGTTCCCAGGAGCAACAGGTAGGGTGTGCCCACCCTGCAGCCCCTGGGGCCCTATGGGAAGTGCCTGGTGAAGGCATCACGAAGTCAGAGAGATAGAGACGACGACACGCCCTTTGCTTGCATGGGCTCGAGGGGTGCCCGCCTCACTCCACACACCTGAGCTTTCGCTTGCCTTGGCCTCCTGACCTGCGGACTCCTCTCTGTTGTGCTGAGCCTTCCTCACCAAGCTGCAAGGGGACAGTAAGGAGGAAAGGCAAGGAGCATTTACCGAGCACCTCCAGCACACCTGTCACTCGCAAGTCCCTTAAGCTATGGGAGTCCTAGCACGGCCTCCATTTTAAGGAGGGGGGAAACTGAGGCCCCCAGATTAGGTGCTTGCTCTTATCTCTGGCTTTAAGGCGGGCTCTTTCCACTTCCCCTCTGACCCTGGACTCCTTGACAGCTGCAGCTGTGCAGACCTTCACCTCAAACTCCTGATGCTTCTTAGAGGTGCAGCTGCCCCGACTGATGGCTGTTCTCTCCATCTCTCTCCACCTCCCTCCGGGCCCCCCTGGTATGAACCTCCATTATCTCTCACCTGGGTTCTGTTGGAGTCTCTGAACTTCCCTGCCCTCGTTTAGCATATTCTCCACGCAGCAGCCCGAGTGATCCCGATAAAATGCAAGTCAGACCATATACCTCTTCAACCAAATCCTTGTCGTGGCTCCCATGTCACCTTGAGAAAAAGCCAAACCCTTACAAGGTCCGCGAGGCCCTCGTGCCCACTTCCCTCTCTCACTCCGTCTCTCCACACGGTCCTCCTTGCATCTTGTCCAGCAGCTTAGGCCCCCTCCTACCTCAGGACCTTTGTACCTGCCGCTCCCTCTGCCTGCCCCACCCTTCCCCAGTATGCTCAAGGCTAGTGCTCTCATCTCCTCCAGGTCTCTTCTCACACCTCACCTTCTCAGTGACTTTCTCCGATCATCTTATTTTAAAGTGACCAGCTCTTCCCTCGTTTTCTTTTTTGACTGCTCTTCACCCTTCCCTCAGACATCACAGTTTACTTAGATTTCTCTGTGCCCCTCACACTGAAATACAAGTTCTGTAAAGGCAGGGCTTTATACGTTTCGAAGCATTTAATCCGCACAACACTCCACTGTGATGATGGCTCTCTCCGTTTTCCCAATGAGGAATCGGAGGCACAGACGCGTCAAACAACCTGCCCAAAGTCATCTGGCTCGGGGGTGGAAGAATCCGGATTCCCACCCCGGGCAGCGTGGCTCTTAGTCACTGCTCTCTGACCACCCGTTGTGGTCACCGCTGTATCCCAGCTCAGACAGGGCCCGGCCTCTCGTGAGCGCTCAGTCAACCATGAACGAATGAATGAATGTGTGACTCCCACCACCCCACGTCAGTGTGGGCCTCCGCTGTCCCCTCCCCACCACAGATGGAGCGATCCTGGATTGAGGATGAAACCCCCGACGTGACCCAGCCCAGCTCCCACCCCTTGTCCCTGTCCAGCACCCCCCGCCCCCCCAGCCTGCTGCCTCAGAGCCCTGTGTGTCTGCTGGGCGGGTGGAGGGGTAGGGAGACTTGATGGGCTCCTCCAGCCCCGAGCAGAGCATCGTATTCATAATGCACCAGCACCGGGAGCACTCGGAAGGGAACAGCCCGCGCTCCCCCAGGAGCAGACACATCTCCGACGCAATTCCTTCGAGGAAAATTACTCAGGCAGCCATTTATTAAAACACAACTGCTCCTGAGGAGGCCTTTCGGCAGTGGAAATACCAAATAGCTTTGAAGCTCCAGCCGTCCCCGAAACCGATGAAGCAGGCTCCTAGGCACTATCTGACTTTTAATCTGTCTGCTCTTTCCCCATCTGGAAGGGCTAATGAAATGCTACACTGTGAGGAAACCAGGAAATCAGTAGCATCGGAGGTGAGGGACATATATTTAATTTCTTACCTTGGTCTGCTATTTGCATAAGCCTCCAGGGAATAACCAGTAGAGGAAAGAGGAGGAAAATAACACTGCGGGACTACGGGGCCAGGCACCGTGCTGCGGGATCATTTGCATTTGACGTTCAGCGCTCAGGGTAGACTAGGGAGGGACATTTCACTGTGGTCTCTTTGGGAGAGGTGGTCTCTCTCTGGGGCTCCCCGTGTCTGTGTCCCCCTCTTTCTTGGGGACCATGGTGAGACGACAGTCCCCAGTCCTGCTTGGTTCTAGCTGGGGCTGGGTAACTAGGTCTTGCCAGAGTGTGCAAATAGGGTGTGCAAGCCACGTGGGTTCCTCCAGATCTATACCTTCTTCACCATCTCTTTCTCTGTGCCCTGCAGGAGATGACGAGGCCCAGGGGCCAGGGACACACCAAGGGAGGGGCTTTGGTTCTTGTCAGGGTCACAGACAGACCCACTGACCACCTCCCCTACCCCCCTCCACCCCTTAACCTGTGATTTGGAAAAGAAACAAGTTTCTACTGGACCGAGCCGCTACACTTTGGGATTCTTTGTTTAGCAGTTACACTGCCGTGACTAACGCAATCTTAATTTTACAGATGGAGACACAGAGCTTCAGAGAGTTGAAAGTGGCTTTTCTGAGGTCACCGAGAGCCTGGATCTAGCCAAGCATGAGCTACGTGTTAGTGAGCCCTGATTTCCCTGTCTCGGGTGTCCCAGGTGAAAGGCAGCCTGTTCTGAGCCTATATTCCAGCTCAGCTCCCCGGGGCTGAGCAGCGCACAGGCTGACTCCCTGAGGTCCCAGGCAGGGGACCGTCCCTGGGGGATGGTCCCCTGCAGCCTCCATCGTAGAGAGTGGATGTGGGAAGGGCAGGGGCTGGATGTGGGCTCTCGGGGGATTGTCCTCTGCAAATGCCCAGCAAGCCCTGTGGACGGCACGGGCTTTGTGGAAAAGGTCAACTCCCGAAAGCAGGAGACTCAGCAAATCCCCAAATAGCCAGACCCTGAGCGGGGGCCGCCCATGAGTGCACGTGCCATCTGGAGAGCGAACAAGAGCCGGGCAGAGGGGGCAGCGCCTCCCCCCACAGACCCGGTTCGGCCCAGGGCTAATCCCCGCTCGGACGGGTCTCTCTGCGGCGGGAGCGTCCTGGGCGAGTGGCTTCCAGGCAGGCGGCCCTGTAGAGGCTGGAATCAGTCCTCTAGACGCCTCATGAATTTCTGCTCCTTAATGAACACGTGCCCAGAAGAAGATCCGATGGAAGAAGGGATGAGAAAAGCACAAACTTGCCAGGGAAGAAATACGATTGCCAAATTGCGAGGGGCTATTTTAAACAACAGATTAAAGGGATGGAAATTAAAAACAGAACAAAACAAAGCACCACACCACCCTGGTTGCCTGGGTGAGCCCTTTACTCTCATTAACGCGGCTTCCCAAGGCCACTGGTGCGTCGAAGCCGGGACGACAACACGCGGGCTGACTCGCCCAACTGCTCCCTGGGGTGCCAATTACTTCCCAGGATTAATTCTTCCGTTTACCAGACCGTTCCGCAGTCGTGCCGCCGCGGCGACAGCCAGAAACAAGAGCTCCTGGATGGAAGGCCCACCTACTGGTTCCTGGGAGCTGGACGTTGGGCCGAAGTCCACAGATCTCTTGCACAAGAAGGAGGCACCAGCCCAGCTGCTCCCCGCCGGGAGCACCGACTGTGTGGGTTTTTGGCTTGGACTTTGAGAAAAAAAAAAACCCATGTTTTCCATCGTGAGGGGCTTGAGCGAGAGTGGTGAACATACTGTGTCTGAGACCAGGAATCCGGGGAGAGAAGCTGCCTCGGATGCCGGGACTCGCCCAGCATGCCGGTCAGCTTGTCCTACTGTCCCACAAACACAAAAGGCCCACGGTGCTGCTGCCAGGCTCCCAGCCCACCAGCCAGCTCTGGCCAGCACTCAGCACTGTGCCGGGGGCTGTGAGGGGCAGCCGAGAGGAGTGGGTCGTAGAGCTCACTCACGGGGGCCACCGTCTGGCAGGGCTGGGCCAACCCTCAAGGGCATGGGAGGCCATCAGACAGCCAGTGGTATTTCTGCCAAGCATGTACTTGAGCTCCTTGAGTTCTGAGACCTGGTTTTCTCCCCCTGCCTTCCCCACTGCACCCCACGGAATCAGCCAGGCATATGGGTTCCCATCCTTCTGTCCGTCCAGTCATCCCTCTTCTCACCTGCCCAACCACACACCCACTCCTCGGTTCATTTCTCCACCCATTAACGCATGAACTAGTCAGATACTTTGCCAGGCATCGGGAAGATTACCGTAGAGTGAGAAAGGTCTGAGCGGACCTCAGCTGCACAGACTGTGCTGTCCGGTATCCATCCCTCCTTCATCTGATAATAGAATTCCTGCTTCCCATGTGCACGAGGCCCATTAGGCAGGTTTCAGGTGTTCTGACCCACCCCCAGGGGGAGCACGTGACCAAGCCAAGCAAATCAGTGGGCTCCAGCCCCTTGGCCATAATTACCCATTCAGAGTTCTTGGCCCAGACAGACCCAAATCCCTCAGATCGGATGGAAGAGCTCAGAAAACAAAGGTCTCTCTTCCCTCAGAATCAGGAACAGTACGGTTTTTGCAAGCTGGAGCTGCTCCTGGCCATCTTCCCTGATTGTGAGGAGGAAGCAATCTGCAGAGCAGAGAGTGAAGCCAGCCAGAGAGAGAAGCAGAGATGGGAGCCCGACAAGAGTTCTGATATTCTAGGAACTCTTGGGTCTAGCTATGTCGGAAGCTGTTGCCGAAACTTTCAGTTACAAGAGCTAACACATGCTCTTTTCTGCTTAAATTAGCCTGGGTTGGGTTCCTGTCTGCTGCAATCCCAAGAGTTCTAGTATGTTCTAATACACGATTAGAAGAACTAAGTTCTGTGCTGCTTAAGAGGAAGTCTGGGCTGGAAGGAAACTTCTTTGTGACTCTCTGGGAAACAGGAAGGATTCAGAGAGGGAGAGGGGAAAGACGCCCAAGATGAAAGAACAGCGTGGGCCAGCATTGCCCAACAGAACTTTCTGCAATGATGGGGATTGTTCTATAACCTGTGCGATCCATGTGCTAGCTAGACTCTGTGCTAGCCTCCAGCCACACGTGGCTGCCTAGTCCTCCAAAACTGGCTATTGTGACGGAGGCACAGAATTTTTAATTTTCCAGACTCTTCCCCATTTATGATGGTTCAATTTACAATGTGTTGACTTGACGATGTCGCGAAAGTGATACGTGTTCAGTAGGAACCACACTTTGAATTCTGAATTTGGATCTTTCCCCAGGCCAGTGATATGCAGATACTCTCCCGTGATGCTGGGCAGGGGCGGCAGCCACGCGACCAAGGGGAAACAACCAACCCACTGACAGCCATTCTGTTCTTCACTCTCAGTACAACATTCAGTAAGTGATATGAGACATGCAACGCTTTCCCCTACAACCGGCTCTGTGTTAGACAATTTTGTCCCACTGTGGGCTAATGGATGCGTTCTGAGCACAGGCAAGGTAGGATAGGCTAAGCTTGGATATTCATTAGGTTAGGTGGCCTAACAAGATTTTCATTTTATGATGCATTTATCAAGACGTAACCCAGCTCTATGCTGAGGAAGATCTATATTTAATTTTAATTAATTTAAATACTACACCTGTCTGGTGGCTACTATACTGGGCAGCGCAGGTGTGGACAAAGACCCTGGGGAGAAGGTGTGAAGAACAGGGGGCTCTTCCGGGGGGTGGGGAGGCAGGCATAATGGAGACGGACCAGAGGATGGACAACTGGAAACAGAGAGAGATCACTGCAGACACGGATGCAAGTCGCCTGGGGAGGACTGATGAGGGTCTGATGTGGTAGCAGAGATAGGAAGGAGGCAGACAGGAGCAGTCAACGGATAAAGCCAACTCACAGGACGGGGGAGCTGGTGTGGCCACTCACGGACATGAGAAAGGCAGAAGAGGATGCACGTGGGGAAGGCAAGCAGAGGGTTTTGTTTTTGGATTCTGGAATCTGAGGTAGGAGAATGTCAGGATGAAGGTCATTTAACAGAAAGCTGGAGGCTGAAGACAAAAGGTCTGGGGGCCATTGGTGGTTAGCAGGGAACTGGTCAAACTTGTAGAAAGACAAATGTATGCAAGGCTAGAACCATGAGGAAGATTCCCAGGAAGAAGTGGTCGAAAGAGAAAACAAGGACAAGAGGCACAGGAAGTAACCAAAGGTAGCGTGAGCGATATAGCATGATCCTAGTCCGCTGGGATTCTCCGCGAGAGGCTCATTTTTCTTACCTACAGACATAGTTCTGAGATAACTGAAATTGATTCCTCTAAATATCCAAACTCAAACAAGAACAAAGCATTTTAGCCATTTTAAAGACAAAATGTCTTGAAATACACTGCCTCCTTCCCAACATGCTGCACAGAATGTGACCTAATAGATACACACAGGGCTGCAGACCAGCGTGACTCGGGGGACCGAGGGACCGGGCAGGAGCAGGTCCGCGTGCCTGGCCCTGGCTGCGGGGCCTCCCACCCGCGCACAGCGCATTCTAGGGCTTTGCGACTGCTTCATTTCCCATTAGCTTCCACCAAACACTGCTCGCTTCTGTTCTCCTTCCAACTCCTCTCCTTACTCTTGCCAGATCGAGTGTTTATGAAATCAGCTTTGAATTCAGAATCCAGGTAGTCAATCTGATAGCCCATTTGCATTTTTTATTTTTAAAGAACAATTCGGAATTAAAGCCCACGGGACCGATGACGAAGAACGATGGATTCCGGGTACACGCACCTGGTGATGCCTATTGGTCCTGTCAGCTCCTCAGAGACGCTCTCCTGTCTTTGCTCAACCTAGGCTCTGGGCCGGAGAGGTTTCCAGGTAAATGAGAATTGGTGGGAAAAGCAGGTGCCCTGACAGTCTTGCCACCCAGGACTGCTTCTTCTAAAAAAGATCAACGGTACACATTGTCACGTCTTCACAAATGTCGAGAACAGACACAGATCGCTAGTGTCAGTCCGGCTACAGCTCGGAAAACAGAGTGACACATTCCGCAGTGTTCCTCCCCACAAGCAGAGATCATTTCTCACGCTCACCCCCACAAAGCCACAGGCACACTCCTCCCAGTGACTGCGATGCAATTTTCAGCCATGATTCAGCTTCCCACGTGCCAGTGAGCACGGGAGGTCTGGGCAGCAGGCAGCTGACCAAGGGCGGCAGACAACCCTCTTGTTGGGGGTCTCGGCCAAAAGCTTTTTGGCATCTTGGTAAAAATAAAACAGAAAAAGAGCAGAGCCAAGTGGATCTGATGTAGACTTAAAAATTCCAGCTTTGCATCGAGACCAGCGGGCTCCCTTGCCAGGGAATCGGACTTCAGGGATCTTTGGTTCTCAAAGAGTGGTCCCTTG
Organism: Neogale vison; assembly: GCF_020171115.1. Lineage (NCBI taxonomy): Eukaryota > Metazoa > Chordata > Mammalia > Carnivora > Mustelidae > Neogale > Neogale vison. Next base: position 126,171,023 of record NC_058098.1, read on the forward strand.
GGAGCCTGTTTGAAGCACAGAATCCCAGGCCCTACCCCAGCCCATACTGAATCAGAATCTGCATTTTAACAGATCATCAGGGGGAACGGGATGCACAATTCATAGGCTACTTAAGTATTCTACGTTGTTCCCGTGCTGGCTGTTGCATTGAAAGCTGAGCCTTGGTCCTACTTCTGCACTCGCTGTGGAGTGAATTTGGGGACCTCCTTCTCCTTTCTGGCCTCTGTTTTCCCAAACGCTAAGTGGGGTCCAGCCCAGTGGGTTCAATGATGTGCCCACATGATCGTCCTCAAAACGGGGTCTGTAGGTACATCTGGTGTCAACAGAGTCATTTTCCTTTGCAGACCAGAGCCTCCTTTCTCCTTGGGGAAGAATCACTTGGGGTTTTAGAAACATCTCCTACCCTCCTGCAAGCTGTGACATGCATCCTGACCCCCTCGGGACACGTTCCAAAGCCTCCAGCAGCCCAGAACATTGAACCAAGTGAGTGTCATTAGAATCCAGCCCTTCCTTCTGAACTGGCGTCTATGGTGGCCCAAGACCTGTCCCCCAGCTCCCTTCAACATGCAGCTTCTTGGAGGGGGCCAACCCCCACAGGCCCAGAATCTCAGCAAAGAGTCCATGGACCCCCCCACCTTCCTAAATATCTCCGGTTTCCTTTTGTCCTTGTGGTTCTGTGCTCTAAATCTGCCCACAGAGGAACCCTGGTCTGTTTCATAGTGAAAACAACTCTGCGTTCCCAGTACTATCGCAGCTGATAGAATACTGGTCATGAGTGGTTAAATAGGCTGCCTCCTCTCCATCTGCCGGAGGGGTGTGTATGTGTGTGTACGTGCATGTAACTGTGTTATACACAGGGTCACCCAGCTCATGTTTCCGCTCGGTGTAGGGATCTACAGCTCAAAACCCGCCGAGACAGGCAGACTGCAGGCAGGTGCAAACCGGAGGTGGGCTTGTGTGGGGCAAGAGCCATGCACACTCAGTCAAGCTCCCCAGAGAACAAGAACATAACAGACAGAAGGGACGTGCCAGCCAGTCCAGAGCAGAACGGTCTTCCACTGTGCCTGGAGAAGGGTGTATGTGTGTGTGTGTGCGTGTGTGTGTGTTGTTTTTCACAATTCATTAGGTAGAAGGAAAAACCAGAAGTTGGTCTTAGAATGTCACTGTCCTTAGCTACAATGGGTCTTACATACGTATAGACAGCCATTCCAAATAGTATATCGTTTCTTTCTACAACACGGGCTCAGGACATCTCCATTTCTCAATGGATCCTCTTTCTGGTCCCCTCAAGACCTGAAGACAACAGACCGTTATGGAGAGAGAGCAGGACTCAACATTCCAGGTCTGTTTGGCAAACAAAGAGGCCATGAGCCCCTTGTGGAATGCTGCTGCTGTGTGGAGCCATTTTCTCCTCTGAGGGTGATGGGGGCACTGTTAGGACATGCAGGGGCAAATCCAGTCTGGTCCTGAGGCAGAGGTGGGGACCGTCGGCCTCCTTAAGTCCTCAGCCGTGGGCCTGTCTGGGAGCCTGGCTCCCTGCTGTGACAAGGACTGGGCGTCACTCTGCATTACAGGCCAGGCACCAACCCGCCCTGACAGCCAGCCCCCAAGAGGGCTCTAATTTCTCCAGCCAAGGACCCCTTAGGTCTTGAGGATGGCGTCACCCCAATTATGAAGCTGGGAGATTTTGGAGCCATAAATGAATATCCACCCCTTGGCTGTCAGGTTGAGGCTGCATGTCACCTGAGAAAGTCAACATGAGAAAATCAAGTGAAACCAGGGTGTGACTGTGTTTGTCTTGACAAAAGGACCCAGCATTGAGGAGGGACCCTTGTCACCCTTCAGAGTGCTGACCTTGCACTCTGATTTTAAGAAAGGAGCAGGCAGTCAGAGGTCGTCTGTGTTCTTTACATCTGGGTTTTCAGTACAAAAAGCACATCTCCAGGCAAACATTGCCTCTAAGACAGGGTAAATCACAATTTAGGGAGGCCACAAGGCAGGCTTAGGCCTTGGATTTTTTTTTTTTTTTTGGTTCTTTTCCTTCAAAATCTAAAAAATTGTGACATAATATACAGAATATAAAATTGACCATTTTCGTCATTTTAAGCATCTGCGTCAGTGGTATTAAGTACACTCGTAAGGTCATGTGACCATCACCACCACTCACCTCCAGAACTTTCTCATCTTCAGCTCGTACTCATGAACCACTAACTCCCTATTCTTCCCTCTCCACCAGCCCATCATAACTGCCCTTATTCCTTCTGTCTCTGAATTTGACTCCTCAGGGGAACTCATATGAGTTCCTATCAGACAGTATGCGTCCTATCGTGTCTGGCTTATTTCATTTAGTACAATGTATTTAAGGTTCATCTGGGTTAGAGTATCTACCCGTGACTGTAGCAGTTCCTTCCTTTTCAAGGCTGAATAATAGTTCATTGTGCTTTGTTTGTCCATCCGTCCATGAATGGGCCCTTGAGCTGTTTCCACCCTTTGGCTGTTATGAATAACGCTGTTATGAACATGGGCACACAGATATTAAAGGAGCCTGGGGGTCTGCATTAATGTTAACCCTCTGCCCTCTGGTGACAGGTGGCCTCCAGCTGGTGGCTGAGCAAGGCCACAAAGCTGAGAACCGGCACTAGGCAGCTCTGCAGAGGCAGGCTAGGGCGAGGGTGCAGGGGAGCAAAGGGGGGGGTACACCTCTGCACCCAGACCAGGCTCGGTGGAAAGGATTATAATTCCACAAGCACAGAGGCTGTTCTATCCCTTGGCTCCTGGAGTGGCCCTGTGACACGCTGGCTTTAGCCACACTTCTCGATGCCAGCTCACACCCGAGGAAGGAGAAGACAGGGGCCAGCACAGCCCCTCCTACTTGGTCTGCCTGAGCAGGCTGCAATTTTTTTAATTAATTAATTTTATGGAGATGCAATTCCCATAAAGGAACAGCTCAGATGTTAAGGGTGCAGTGTGACAACTTTTGATAAATGTATGTACCTGCATAACCCCCACCCCAATCAAGGGGCAGGCCATCTCCGGCAGCCCAGAACATTCCTTCGGGCCAGGCTGCATTTTGGCAGTATCTTTTAGAGCAGTCAAGATTGCTGTAGCATCAACAGGGTTAGGGGACTTATAAAAAGCCTGTTGGGGGTTCTATGCTGTGAAACCCGAGATGCCCTCAGCCCTGAGACACCACAAAAGGCAGGGTTTCCCCCCCCCCTTTTTTTGCAGTTCGTTAGCTACCCACAGTGGTCTGGCAAGGGAAGTTCTGCATCACTGGAGCCCAGAGCAGACTGTGGGCCCCAAGAGCCACTCAAGTCCCATGCAGGCTATAAGCCTGTTCAAGCCCTGGCTCTGGGCCGGGCATGGGACTGGGCACAGCCATGCCAGGTAGGGGACACGCTGCAGAATAGGAAGAAGAATGGCATCTGGGCTGGGGCCCAAGTTCAAATCTTGTGATGCTGCAGAGACATCCATCATTCCGGCCGTGGCCCACGGGAAGGCTTTCTGGAGGCAGGGTGGCCAGGCTAGCCCTTTCATGGATGCAGAGGATTTCAACAGGAGGCCGGAAAGAGGAGAAAACTCCAGGCAGGGAGGACACTGGGTCAACGAAGGCACGGAGACATGAGAAGAGCCATCGTTTATGGAATGGCTGTTAGGTAGGAGTTTCACACCATGATTTTGTTTAACAAGAATAAAATAACGACGATAACGGCTGCCCTACGAGAGAAATCCTATGAGGTACAATGTGGCTAAGTGACTTCCCAGATTCGCAAAGCATTGCCCCGGGATTCAGCCCTGGCTCTGGATGTTTCTGAGCCCATGTTCTGCTGCTTTCTGTGCTGTGGGAAGAAATACACTCTAACCAAAGCTTTAGCATGCTGCACGGAGGGGAGGTGGTGTAGGGACTGAGGCCGAGAGGCATTCAAACTACTGAGGACTTTCGAACCTGGGTGCTTCACTTGGTTCAAATTCCATTAAGATGACAGGAGCAATACCGCATTCACAAAAGGACTTGTGTAAACTCCGCATTTTGCACACACACCTCTCTTTCTCTCTTTTTTACTATCGTAGGAAAATCTTATTTATTTAAAGTAATGAGGGCTAATTAGTAAAATCATTTTTTCTAAAAGCAGTGTTATTTATACACAATGGCCCAGAGCAGGCTGAGAAGGTTGGAGGCAGAGGTGGCCTATACTTAGCACAGCTGCCCAGGAATGGGCCTTCTGGAGTGTGCTAGCCTGAGGAAATTCTCCTTTCTCCATTGTTGTCAATGCCTCCAATTCTGGCTTGCACTGTTAGTCCTCAGAGAGGGGGGGGGGCTCAAACTCCTGCAAATGTCATCTGCCTTCCCTTTACCCCAAGCAACCCACTCCATCTGGAGCTGGCAGGTGAGGAACTCTCCAGAAGCCCCCGCTGTACCTGAATTTTCTCTGCTAGCCAGGGTCAAGGCTCCCCAGGAGAGACATAGAAGTTGTGTCAGAGACCAGGAACTCCTTGTGTTGCATCAGCTCCGTAACTCCTGGGAGGGCCTCAAGTCTTCTTCAACACCTAATGCCACGAGGCTCTTTAGCACCCCAGGCTGGATAGTCCCAACCTCCTCCCCAGAGTGGGTGGAACACCAGCCCAGAAGGGCGCGCTCGGAATGACAGGCGTCCCTGGACACAGAGTCCAGATTAACCCTGCATCCCCAGGAGTGCCCAATAGGTAGCCACGTTACAAGGCACACAAAGATCTGCAAACACACACACACACACACACACACACGCACACGCACGCACCCTCCCTCTCACTCACAGACACACACAGGTTCTCTACTGTCTTTGGTCCCCCAGGACAGCCGTGTACGTCCGCCAGCCTTTTCCTCTCCAAAGATCTCCAAACCACTTCATGTGCACGGAAGGAGGGAGAGCTGCCTCTCAAATGGGGAAGCCACTGGGTGGCAGAGAGCCTCGTGAGCGCCCCGAAGTCCAGGCTACGCAGCCCCTCGTACTCTCAGCTTGGGGGTCTCTGAGACGCAATGGAGCTGTCCCCAGGGCCTCCAGGCCCTCTCACTGCCAGCAGAGCTCCTCCCCTCTGCCCGCGCGCACGCAGCTGCGGGGCTGGCTCCTTTCTCAACAAAAGTTCATCCTTCTCCAGCTGGTAGCGCGGAGCCAGGCCAATCCCCCTCCTTCCCCAGAATGCTCCTGGGTTTGCAGAGGCCTCCAGCGAACCACAGACCTCCCTGCCCTGCCCTTCTCCTGGTACAGAGGGTGGGAGGACAATGCTTGGGGTGAACCCCCTCCTGCCCAACCCCCACACTCTGACCCACAAACCACAGGCTCCCCGTGTGGAGGGGCTCCCCACCCCCCAGGCCTCAGCCACATCTTGTAAGCTCACCACTCCTACGGTCCAGTCTCGAAAGAAGTGTTTTAGCTTCGAAAGAAAGCAGGATTTAGGTAAAACCTAGGAGGCAGGCAAAGTCTACCCTCGGTGATGTGAATCCCATGATGGCCTGTTTGCAGGGGCTTCACTCCGCACCCTGGAGCCGGGGGTGGTGCGTGGTGCAGCGGGGGGGGGGGCGGTGAGCCCACTACACACCTCGCTAGCTCCCGCCTGTCTCCCTTTGGTTGTGAGTGGAGCACAACGCGAACCAGAGTATTTCCTCTCCTTGCCAGGGAGCCGTTGCTGTGTGTGCACTCCAGGAGGAGGCCATTACAGGGAGTTAATAGAGTTTTAAATTTGTTTTTAAATTTTATAATGTAATTCATCAAATTCAGTGCCTGAGCACAGCATTCACGTTCAGTCCTGGCGGCGTATGTCGAACTGGCCCCAGCCTTCCCCAACCCCGTTCCCCCAGAGGAGGAAAGGTTAACTCTTAAGGGTAACTGGTAGGCACAGCCGCTAAGGGGCGAGAAGGGCAGCAGGGTGGGCCCTGGGTGGCATGGGTCAGTCTGGAATTGGTCTAATGGAAAGGCTGGTGACTTAGCAGAGATGCTCTGGGCACCTTTCACGAGCGGGGACCGTAGAGGATGCCCTTGGCCTTGATCACCTTGGTGAGATGGCCATCTGAGTGCGACGATGATGGGGTGCTGGCCAGAAGCGTGTCTGTGACGGTACCAGGTGTCAGTGAGAATGAGCAAACACCAGGATGTGGAAAGCAACCGTGCAGTCTGCCGATTAGGGACAGATGTGAGCACGATTTCTGCTATTTTTCACCCAGAAGGATTTCCTTTAAGGACGTGTTCAGCTGAACTTAGGATCATTATTGTAACTTGGGATCAGTTGCTGCTGAATTGGAAATAAGTGAGATTTATGGGACCACGGGAGGAACATCTCGGGTATCAGGACTTGCCGCAGATCTTCTGTTATCACGAACTGTAGTCAGTCTTGCCTTTTATTAAGCTTTAATAAGTGACTTCGCTTCTAGGGAAAGTTCCAGAACAGACAGTGCCAGCAAGTGAAATCCTACTGGTCCCAGAGCAAACTACAATAAAATAGTCTCCTCCTCCTGGTGGTCCTGACAGCTGAGCCTTCAGCTGGCTGAGGTCACAGAGCCCCAAGGAGAGTGCAGGACCCCCTTGCCCAGCACGACCTGGCGGTGGGTGAACAGTGGGGGCGTAACTATTGGAGTGTGATCACTAGTTCTCCTTGGCCCAACAAAAGCCTCGTTCAGGCAAAGACCTGTTTCTGAACCATATCTATTTTTAGTTCATGGAACCCACAGAGCGGCTGCACTCTGGGGCCCCAGATGTCTGGCCGGAGGGCAGGGAGTGGCCACCAGGCACCTTTGACTTTTAGTCACTGCTGATTTGTGGCGTTCTGCTGGTGACAAGAGGAGAGAGGCTTCAGGCTGGCTTCTAAGCTCCCAGCATAGTCTACCTCCCCCTCGCTGAGCATCCAGGTGTGGACTTGAGACCTGCGCTTCTTAAAAAGAACAGATGCAAACAGAAAGTTCACTCCTCCTTGAAGCCACACACCCCATGAAACACCCAGCACTACTTTTCAAGTTCTAGGGGACTCTGGCCCGATGTCTGTGGCCTTCCAGATGGAGCTCCAGGCTCTGGTTCTACATAGCTTTGAACCGCCTTCTTTCAATTTCACATAAAATTAAAAACACTAAGGTGGGGTGGGGCAAGAACCCTGTGTGGCCTCGGCGAAGCTGAGCAGACTCGGGACAGACGCTCAGGCCTGGGCCCAGGTGGGATGTGGGAGCTGGGGTGGGGCTGGGCTCGGCAGCCGGCGGGGACACGGGGGCCGGGATGGAGGAAGAGCATCTCGAGGTGATGGAAGTCTTTTTGCATTCAAGGGCTTGCCGCCTTCCAACTTGCTACTTATTGCATTGAAAAATATTCCACGCGATTGAAGAACTATTTTCCAAAACAAAATGCTGGTATTCATCAGGAGGCGCGGGTTGTGCAGTGTGAACAATTCACTTTCGTTAAGTACCATATGGCCGCTGGTAGGAAAACGCTAACATGTTTCAACAGTACAGCTGGGGTAGGCCTCCTTTATTCACCGTGCAGATGGCTCTAATTGACATCTCTCCTAAAACAGGTCTCCAGAATTTCTGCAGGATTATTAGAGTCATTAGTTATTAAATACCATCACCGCTTTCGGAGAGGGGGGTCTGAGCCTTGGCAACACTGCACAGGGCTGGGGCGGACAGGTCCCCCGTGGAGGGCCGGTGGGAAGGGCGTGTGAGCGCCTCCTCAGACCAGGCCAGGGAAGGACGAAGACGTGGCTCATTCCAGAACAGCCCTTTGGAGACAACTCAGACGACCAGAGGGCTCTGGACCAGGGTTCTGGAGCTGGACGGACGGACCTAAGTGCTATAGTGGAACTGGTTTGGATGCTTCTATCTGAGGTGCTGCCTGGTCCTCCTTATGTTTGGCGAGGGGTAAGCCGTGGCCTCCAAGGACTTGGCCGCACCTGAGACACAGTCCCCGACACTGCAACAAGCGTGCCTTTGTTGGATTGTGACCAGGCCAGAAAGGCAGTTCAGGGGGTGGGGGGGATGGTGGGGCTCACACGTGCAGCTGAAGCACTGAGGCCATCGCCCGCAGCCACGCTGAGACACAGGGCGCTGCCCTAGCCCAGCCACCTTGCAGACCCGGCACTCCCGGACCCATCTTGGCTTCCATGTCACACATGCCAGAGGTACCGCATTGCCAATCATGCTGCCTTTGCGGGAAAGGAAGGAATCTAGGGAGCGTGTGTGCTCCTCAGAGTTCTTCCAAAAGTAAATACATGTATGCAAAGGGTAATATGGATTTAGGAACAGCCTTCCCTTTGAGCTCTTTCCCCATTGATCAAGGGTTAATAGTGTGGCATTATTAGTTTAATTTCACAGTCTAATCAGTTTCCTGCTTTATTGATCAAGGGACTTGGAGCAATTGTAATTTGGTGAAGCTGAAAAGTAAAATTCTCAGCTAAGGGAGTCAAGCGAGGTGGCTATGCAGCTCGGGGGCCGTGCGAGGGACTGCCTGACCTTGTCCACACAGCTCCCCTAATTGGGGCCACGCAATCCACAGGGAACACGTCTGGTCACCCTTCCTTCCTCTCACTGCTCAGCCACCTGGAGGGCGCAGGGTCCGCATCTCACAGTGACTACTAACTAGCACCAGAATGGGGCCCGGCTTTGGGTAGAGCCCCTTCCCGGGCCATATTTGAGCTCAAATCCACCTCGAATGCCACTCTGAGCCCCCGAACCGGCCCAGGGCTTCATTGTTAAACACCCTCTGTCAGCAGGGCCCCATCTGTGCGATGGAATTTTTTTTTTTTTGTCACTTTTTCAAATCAGAATAGAAACAATTTTTAGTCTATAATTATCATTTCTTTTCTCAACAGACAAATGTTTCCTTTTAAATTGTAGGGCGGAAAAAGCAAAGAACAACATTTTAAACCAAAAAGAAAGACTAAAATTAATTTCCTCTTTACAGAAAAATAAAATACAACAGCTCTAAGAAGCCAGGTTTTTTTCTTTTCTCAAAAGAGCAACAAATGCAACAGCATATTCCTTGCCACCACTAATGCCCATTGTTGGGAGGCAAGGCCTTGAGGGGTAAGGGTGATGTAGTTTGCAGGCCTGTCTCCGGAGTCAGGCCTTGAACTCTGATCTCCTGCAAGAGGCTGGGCTCCTGATCTCTGAGCTCACTTGGGACAGATGATCCGAAACCCTCCTTTCAGGAAGCAAGCTCCCGGTGGAGGGTCCCAGGAGCCAAGGTCAAAGCTTGGGGTCTATCAGTTGGCTCAGTTTCCGCATCTCTAAAATAGCTGTGCTACTTATCCCACAAGGCTGTTGGGAGCATTCTCTGGGCTCTGCGACTCTAAAGCATCAAATAAAGCCTGCGTTTTCACCAGGGAGGCAAGACTAACCAGACTGACTGCTAAGAAAGTCCTGCTCCAATATTTTCTTGGCTGGCAAGCTGCTCTGCTCACCGTGGACAAGGTGTCCCTCCCCAACCTGGCTGTCGTGCTCCACCGACATGCGGCAGGAGAACCACGGCCGGGCGTGTCTTTACCCAGCCTGGACTCGAAGTGCCAGGCCCTGGGCCCAGCAGTTCCGGTGCCCAGAGCCAGCAGGCCCGAGCTGGCATGAGCCGAGGGGGACTCCCAGGGAGGGGCAGCACGTGCTGAGCTTGGAGGGAGGTGGGCCGACTGCATTTACGGAGCTGAAAGCAGTTCACTGTGGGCCCAGCTGGCACAGGTGAGGAAGCAGAAAGGCCGGAGGAGCTTGTTTCCTCCAGGTGAGGAGAGTCCCAGTCCCCGTGGTCCAGGTTAAGGAGTCTGGTTTCGAACTGACCAGCTAATGACAGGGCTGCTCCACGGTCCTGTCTCTACTGCTACCCTTGGCCTCCTCCACAGGGAAGGGGGCGCGCCACGGTCACAAAGGCGCCACCATCACCCAGGGCTGTGCTGGTAAATGTTTGCCGGTGGGGGGGCGAGGGGGGCAGACAAAGCAAACAGAACCGCAAGACCCTGATTTGTAGCATTTGCCTGTCTCTGTTGTACAAATGCTCCCAGCTCGAGTTCGAGCTCCCAACGGGAAGGCAGTGACCACAGAGCTGGGAAGGAATGTCAGCAATGGGCTCCTGGGAGCCACCGAGTCAGGCCAGCTGACCACACTCACAGAACCTGGGAATGGGGTTGGAGTGGCGGTCAGGGGGCTTCATGAATTCATGAAGACGCTGCCCCATGGCCGGGAAGGCCCACGGCAGGCCGGCCGCAGGGAGCAGAGCTGCCCACTGAGTCCCCACCCTCCCCCGATCAGCCAGATCATGTCCAAGCACCTCTCTTTGCATTCAAGGCTTTTTACGTGGGGTGCCACCTCTTGCTGTCCCCAGGTCCTTCTCATGCCTTCCCTGTGCAGCCTGCTGTGCAAGCCTTACTATCTCCCTGGGTCCCATCCCACTTCCAGGCCAAGAGCAGAGCCTAGGAGTTTCCCTCTGCCTGTGACACCTTCCCTCCTGCTTTCCCCGATCAAACCCTTCCCAATGCACCACCTCCGTACAAAGCTTTCTCTGAAAGCCCACTGCCCCCTGCATCTGCTGGGAATGAAGTTCACAGCGCCCATGGGGACACCCCACTTGACCGCACACGCTGTGCCCCTTCCTGCTAGAACAAGGGCTCTGGGACCTTCTGCTCCATGAATCAACACTCCCCGTGCTGGGTTCCCAATTCAAGACACTTCCTGACCCGACCGTACTTTTTGACCTTTGAGAACTTCCTCTCAAGGAAGTAGAGGGAGGGCAAGTGCTAGTGTCCAACATTTGTAATTCCAAGGACAGAATGACCAGGGGCCAAGGATCTCAGTGGCTCACTTGTCATAGGCAGGCAAGGCTGGAGAGTTGGCTGGGGGACACTGGGAGGGAGACAGGAGGCTGCCTCAGCACAGTGAGACTCTCCTGCTAGACAGGCAGGGCCTGTGGCAGAGACATAGGATCCCTATAATGACCCCAAGCAGGTGGAAAAAGGCAAGTGCCTATCCTGTGCACCTGATAGCTTTCTAAAAATAGCGGGTGGGCCCTGGCCCCACAGGCTTCCCTATGGCGGGCGGCAGGCACTGGAGCTGTTGGGTCACTAAGTTTTGGAGGAGTGAGGCCCATCACAACTGGTTTTGGATCTTATCCTTCCTGGATGGGGCTGAAGTGGGGCCACAGCCAGATGTGCAAGCTAAGGACTGGGCCTGACCTGCATCGCCTCCTGCTTAGCTCTGCCCCACCACCTTGGGCTAGGCACTGTTCCTTGTCTGTTGTCACATGGGGCAGGGGGGAGAGACAGGGAATAGCAGATGCCAGCAGGCTCCGGGCACCGGTTCTTCTTGGCCAAGGGAGCTGGGTACACAGACATTCTCGGCAGACCAAGGCACTGACAGCACCGAACAGAAATGTTATGATCTGATGCCACGTGGTGTAGGAGGAAGCAAGAAAAGAAAGGAATTCTCCGGGCCGAGCCCCAGAAGTCTCCTCTGCCCTCCTGTGGGGCCAGGCTCAGGGACAAGCAGTGGGTAGGGAACAAAGGGAGAGCTCTTCTCTTTCAGGGGCAGGCTGGGGCTTCTCCAGCTTGCAGAGAGCCAGCTTCCTCTGGTTTCCTCCTCCCTCCTCCGTGTCTAGACGGGTACACTAAGCTCCCAGCACCCTTCAGGGGTGCATTGGGCCTCTCGTCTCCAGGACCAGACCTGGGGCTGCACCTGGGTGCTCTGCTGACTCAGGGAAATGTTCTGGAAACAAATCCCTCTCGTTACAAGTTACAGTATGTATTTTTATGGGCCAGTATGTCAGCAGATTTTGGAGATCACTGTCACCCAGCTGAGAACCAAAGTCCGGGAGGGTTTGAATAAAAAAAAATTATAGGGAGCAAATACTTTTAAATAAGACGCCTAGCAAACATAAATGGGCCTCCTCTCCAATCCCCCAACACACACACACTTGGAAAAGGCTTTTCTAATTCTTTTGCTGAAAGGCAGGGAGACTGGGAGGCTTTCATTTTCCTGGAACATTTTCAGACCAAATGTGCTCCTCTCTCCTCTCTGTCCCCACGGAAACTCCGACTTTTAAGCGCAGTGTCTTGGGAGGGAGGTATAGCATTGCTTCCTCTGGCAAAGCTGGAGTGGTGGGCAAAGATGAGGATCAGACAGAACCAGAGAGATCCCCGACCCCATCTGGGCTGGCCTCCAGCCCCTCCCCGCGCAGAAGACCACGAAGGAAGGAACGCCAGGCCTCCTGGTCCCCCTTGCGCGCCCCACACTGCGCCTGGATGGGATCGTGTTGCAGAAATGTGATGCCTGCACACCCCACCCCCCCGCCCCCCGCCGCCTGCCAGCCATGCGGCCACCCCGGCCTGAGGGCGTGCAGAAGCCACCCACCCGTTCACTGCGAACATCCAAACATCCATCAGTGTGACCGCAGCTGCCGCCCGGCGTCCCCCCTCGGCACCTCTTACGAGTCCCCAGGGGATGCAGCCGCTCCAGGCTCTCCTCCGACCCTCTGAGCACACGCTTCTGCATGGGGCCCAGGCCTGCCCGGCTGGCGCCCGTGCCCCGGCTGTGTCTTCTGCCCTCCTGGCCAGCTCCGGGTTTGGTGGAGCGCAAGGGATGCAGCCGAGGAGCCAGCGTGTGCCGGGGCGGGCTCGGCCACTCCCTCGCGGCGCCCCGGAGCAAGTCCCCTCACCAAGCGGGCGCTGGCTGGCTTCCCGCTCCGGGAAATGGGAATATTGGAGTCTGCACTACCTAGCTCCTGCGGTGTCGTGGGGGGGAGGGGAGAGAGAAACCCCAGATGGAGAAGGAATTCGGAAGAGTCAAGCAAGCCATTCAGAAAGTTCTATGACAGAGCCCGGCTGGAGGCATCTAAGCGGGTCCCCGAAGAGGCACAAGCCTTCCTCCATGAATCGTCTCTTTACGAGATAAGCACTTACTTCAGGGTTCCTGTTCCCTCTTTGCTAGCAGGAATTGTAGGATCATTGCCAAGTCCAAGCCGTGCAAACAGCTAACAATCACTTGGATGAGAAGCCTGTTGAAACGAGACTTTGCTGGGGACAAGGTTGGCCGGCGGCTTGGCCTATAAATCAGGGCTCCCTCCTCATCTCATTGGCTCTCACAGGGAGATGAGTTCGTCCCAACCTGGACGTTTCCTGGCTCCCGGCTCCCGCTGCCCTCGGCTGCACACAGTAGGGATTCAGACAACGCTTGCTGAACCGAGCGACTGCAGCAGCGGCCGGTAGCGCAAAGGGGCCCCAAATTGGAGATTCTGTCCATAAAGCCAAGGCAGGGAGAAAAATCCGGATCTGACAGCATTTGAGGCTGGAGCGGGGGCCGCAGTTGGCCCTGCCAGCCGTAGCTAAAAGGGATTGCAGGGGTGGGGGGGGGCTGAGCGAGGTCAGAATTAACATACTTACTGTATTATGTTGCAGCAGTGATAAGACGAAAATTTTAGGATTTTCTTAATGAGACTCCTGCATTCACTGGTTTCCTTATCAGCCCCAGCAAGAACCATAGTTTAGCATTTATGTCCTTTGCTTTAGAATGGAAGAAGGATCATAAGAGGAATTCGAAAACTCACTGTGGGGGAATACATCTGCACCCTTTTTACTCTCCTCACACGGAACGCGCGGGTCCTCTGCCCCCGGCCCGCCCCAGACACGCTGTGCCATTACTCACTGGCATCCGGCCGCCGAGCTTTCCCGGTCCAGACTTTGCTGAGCAAAATGCAAATAGGGGCTGTGAAAGGAATCTCTGGGAGTTAGAATGCCTCTGCCCTCTCCTCCCGTCTGAGGTTCTGGAACACCACCCCCCACCCCCGGCCAAGTGTCCCTAACCAGCTCTGAGAGGCAGGTGTGCAGCCTCCAACATTCAGTTCCACAAAGACCGCTCTCACATCTGCCCACAGGGGCAGTTTTCTGCGGACTGTGACTGGGGCAGGCAATGACAAGCTCGGACCCCTACAACGTATGCAGGGCGGAGTTTACTCTGCAAACTCTGTGGGGGTGGGGAGCCTGCTACGCCCCCATTTTATAGGTCTGGAGCCTGGCCCCTATGGTGGGTGACATGACCCCATCTAGAGAGAGCTGACCCTGGAGGCAGGAATAAAATAGACAGTCTGGACCCAGGGCTGGGGTTGGAGGAGATCAAGCCCCCTCCCCAGGGCTTGGGCCATGAGCATCTCCTTTCAGAATGTAAGACCTTGGGTCCCCTTGGGGCAACCAGCCTATTCTATGGGAAGAGAACCTGAAAGGCCCGCCTCTTCTTCCCATCCCACTTGCATGACTACTGAACCTTGAAAAAAAAGGATTTTTTTTCCTGGTCAGATTTCAAACAGCAAAAGGTTTTCAGTCTGCCCCAAAATAAAGAAGAGCTACCTTTCCTTTATCCCAAACACAGCCACCAGTCCAGAAGCCATCAAACAGAGCCTTCGAACAAGTCAACCAGAGGGCCTCACGATGCAGAAGCTCCCTGTTCACAGCAAAGCCACAGTGTCCTTGTTGGTGGCCTATAACTGCTTCCTTTGCACACAAGTAGGCCCACAGGAGGGAGGGGGTGCTGTTGCTTGGCCATAGCAAGCTGAATGAATGAGGATGAGAAAAGATGCAGAAAGACTGGGAAAAGCAGGGCAAGCAAGCCTCACCAAGCAGGGTAAGTTTCGGGGGTTCAGGGTCAAACATCCAGACTACCTCCATAGGACCCCTGGGGCATCAAGTCCCCCGCTGCATATGAAAGGATGCTCTCAAGGCTGCAGACTGGTTAAGAGTGAGGGCTTTGGGTATTGGGGAGGGCACGGATTGCATGGAGCACTGGGTGTGGTGCAAAAATAATGAATACTGTTACGCTGAAAAAAAAAAAAAGTGAGGGCTTTGGACTTCCACGGAGCCTTGTGTCCTGGCTCTGACATGTATCATTTGCGTGTCCTTGAGCAATTGGCCTGAAATCTTTGAACCTCTGTTTTCTCCTAGGAGACAGGGATGCAAGTGATCCCCACTTTTTGCTGTGGGAGTGAGGCTGTTTGGAAAGTGGACAGTCCTGGGGTCGTTCCGAGAGCGTCCCCTGGATGGGCACTGCTGTGGAAGAGGGGTGTGGGGTGATAGTCCCTTCGGGAGCCTTTACCCAACATGGTCAAAATAAAAGAAAGTTAGGGCTTTACTGGGGGGCAAAAGTGACAAAGAGAAGATGACCCAGAGGAGAAGCTAGAGGAAGTGTGGGTGGGAATGAAAACAGGTACAGCCACCCTATCACCTACAGGGCACTGCTGGGTACTAAGCACTGGTTAAGATATTTGATATAATTAATCTAATTCCATCCTCCCAACTTAGTTGTAGTTATTATAAAACTCCATTTTACAGGTAAAGAATCTTACACAGGAATGAAGACACTTTCCTGGGGTTACATAGCTTACAAGTGGGATTCAAATACAGAATTATCTGAGTCAAAAGACAGTTTCTTTCTTCTTCTTGAGAGAGAGAGGGGTGGGGGAGGGCCTGAGGGAGAGGGAGAGAGCGCGAATCTTAAGCAGACTCCACACTCAGTGCGGAGCCCGATGTGGGGCTCGATCTCAACCCTGAGATCATGGCCTGAGCCGAAATCAAGAGTCAGATGTCTAACCAACTGAGCCACGCAGGAGCCCCAAAGACAGTTTCCTAATCCCTACAGGAGGAAGGGGGGCAGTGAGGGAGGGACTTCCCAGAAAGTCCACAGGAAGGAGATGGAGCCTGAGTAGGCAAGGAGCTCCCCACCCATATTGGCCCTGTCAGTTGTCATGCCAGTGAACAGGCTGTAAGGGCAGGTGCACCTGCAGCTTCAGTGAGCCAAAGAGACGCCCTTGAGCCGGAACCCCTCATGAAGTCCAAGCATCAGCCTGCCAGTGGTTTGTGATATGGTCAAGGGGGGAGCTTCCAGCATATAAACATCGCCTGTAAGGGATCTCCTACACAGCAGGCAGTGCCCAGATTGGAGGCCTTCGGCCCAGAGCCTTCTCTAGGTGTTCTTCTGGATTGTGAGAAAGAGAGTCTTCTGTGGGAGCCCCTAGCATCACCCGCTCACACATTACCTCCCACATACACCCCAGCCCCAGGCTCTGAGCCTCAGATGGCTGGCAGAGAAGAGGGACAGAGGACACAGAACTACACCATCATAATCCCTCTTAATTCTCATTGTCTGGATTATGAGCCCAGCAGTCAAAGATACCTGCAAAGAAAATACCAGAGTGAGGGAGTGGGTCTTTGTAAAATGTGGGCAGTAATCAGAATTTGTATCCAGAGAAAAATGACAATTGTTAAAACCCTATATGCAACCTGAACTCTGGTTTATGATAATGTAACATTTCCAGCAGTAATATTCAGGGAGGAAAGAGATGAAAATGAACTGAACTTTATTCAGGGATCTCATTACTATGAGTATGGTTCCCTTTGCTAAAATACAGAAATATCTATAATGAGGATTTGTGTTGTCCTAAGGAAAAATATATGAAAAAGTAGCCTTAAAGCATGGGAAGACTTTCATGTGCTATGATGCAGAAATTTGTCTCCCCCTGAGGAGTGGGATATGTAAATAGTTCACTGAAAGAAAAGACTTGTGTAATTACTCACTGGCATCGACCCTTTCCAGTGAGTTCTGGTGGTCTCACGGTCTAGGGACCGGGGGAATAGGAGTCACAGCAGTGGCCTGGTCTTGACCTCCAGCACGGGGTGGGAAATCCCAGTGAGTCTACTCCTTGGATTCTGATACAAGCAAACAAGGCAGGCTTTGTTCTCTCTCCCTCCCACCACCCAGTTCAGCTGTTAAGTCTTTGTTTTTAAGTAGTCAATGAATGAATCACAGAAGGCCAGACTGAAAGGCTCCTGAAAGGCTCCTATAGGCTTCTCTTGGTCCAGCCCTCCCACTGCACAGATTAGGAAACTGAGATCCTGGGAGGTACAGGCACTTGCCCTGGGTCCCGTGAAACAGCAGATGCCAAGCCTGAGAAAATTAATCATGCTCACCCCCATAGAGGACCCCATCTCTAGGGGGATCTGGCTCTGCTTGGGCTGGAGTCTGTTTGACCTGGAGTGGCCACTGATCTTCCACGAGACGGGGAAGACTTCCATCCCATCCTGCTCTCCCCGAGTCTCCCTTACTTGGCTTGTCTCTGGGGCACGCAATACTCAAAGGTGGTTTAAGCTGACACCCACCCTGCTGATAGCCCTCAGGCAAGGTGACACCCCAGTCCTGGGCTGGAGCCCAGTCCTGCCACAGGGCTGGCCTGGCTGGCACATTCTAGCTCAATTAGCAGGTGAGGATGTCCCAGAGGAAGAAGAGGTGGGGAGGAAGAGGGCAGGGGGCCAGAAGCCCTGGGAAACCCAAAGCCTGAGGTGGTGATGGCTAAAGCTGGCTAGAAAGTGTCGCGTATGGAGGGTGGGGGAGTGGCCAGATCAGGTTGACAGCAAGGGAGGAGCAGGGCACAGGGTCAGTGACCACAGGGAGCTCCATCTCCATCCCCACCTGGAGGCTACAGCTTCCTACAGAGCCTCTGGGCACAGGCTGCCAGAGAGCCTCCTAAACAGCCCTGGGCCCCGAAAGTGCATCTCAGGGCACAGTGTGCAGGACTTCCAGAAACGAGCTCCTTCTTCTCAGCTGCCTGGCCCTCGCTGGCCTCACAGACCCGGCCCCTTCCCTACTCCCAGGGAGTCACTAATAAAAAGAAAGCATTGATTGTTCAAACGGGAGAGGTCCCTTTGGCCGCTTCCGGAGCTGGTCTGAGAGTTGGGACTCCTTTCATGATCTAGAGTCACTCTTTCTAGGGGGACAGTCACTGGATTCATGATGGGAAGCAAGAGAAGGGAAGGGATTTGATTCCCCATCCTGGTGGCCTGGGTGGTCACTGCTCCCCAGAGAGGACCGACATTTCACTCGCGCGTCAAGTGGGTGGACCCCCAATATTTTTTAAATCGTTCTTTCTAGGTAAGAAAAAGATGTCATAGTGAACCCTCCCTGAACATTTTATGCACATCTTAAAGGGGCAGGGTGATGTGGGCTAAGGTGTCAGAGGGCACCTCCCATGTCTCCTCTATTCTAGATCTGCCAGGGCCCAGGGTGGGGAGCTGCTGGCCTGAAGAAGGAAGCTTCACTATTGAACAGGATGTTCTCGAAAGCTAGCGGCGTGTTGGCGACGTAAGCCCCCAGCTCACCGAGCCTGTCTGCTTCCAGGTAATAATTCCTGACAACAGTGGTAACAGTATTTACTTGAAATCCTACTTCTATCCAACCCTTGCCTCGGTATTTCTTATGAACCACATACTATCTCATTTGCTTCGCATAGGTGCCCTCTGAGATAAGTATTCTTATCATGCCCATTTTATAGATGAGAAAACTGAGCCACTAGAGGTGGACAATGACGTGTCCCTATAATAGCTGATGGGAAGAGAAATACCTACTTCTCTCTCCCGTGCTATTAACCTCGCAGGGCTCAAAGAGCGGAAAGCCCGGTG
The DNA here is from genome assembly GCF_020171115.1 of Neogale vison. Lineage (NCBI taxonomy): Eukaryota > Metazoa > Chordata > Mammalia > Carnivora > Mustelidae > Neogale > Neogale vison. Next base: position 126,189,452 of record NC_058098.1, read on the forward strand.
TATTTGAGGCAAGAAGATGGTACACTAACGTACTTTCCTAAGGCTGGGAGCCGGTGAGCAGAACTCAGCCCGGGGGACAGGGCCCCTCGAGCCGCTGTCCAGCCTCATAGTATGGACGGAGAGGCAGAGAGGAATCCCATCAGGAGAGAAGCAGAAACCATGAAAGCCTGGTATCCCTCTGGGTCTGCACGTTAGGAAGATGAAAGGAGAATTTGAAAGGCTGATCATTTCAAATTTTACACTAATTGGGTTCTTTTAAAAAAAAATTTCTGTCCAGTTGCTTTTATTTCTAAGTTTTAAGAGAAAAGTTCACAGAAGGCAGGTCCCTGGGCCGGAAAAGAGAGAGGCTAAAAAATGCTACCCCTTGGCCTTGCCCTTGGACCCGGGGGGGTGTGAGAAGCTTGTGTGGCATACATCTTCCCTGCAGACCCTGTGGTCTCAGCTCCACGAGGCAGCTGGTGAAGGGGCAGCTCAGTGCTCTCTGCAGAGGCACGCCAGTCATCCGCCTGCCCCAGTCCACTCTGCCTCCTCTTCCCCGAAGCCCTTCTGTTCACTGTCCTCAGAGCCAGGTTGGGGAGACTTAGGTCCGTGCCCCGGGCACTGCTACCTCGCACCAGACCAGACCATAGGGGCTTTGAAGCAGGGTTTCTGTGCTCTGATTCCTCCTTGGCCTCCCCAGGGCCCAGACCAAGCCCAGACCGGGGTCCTGGTGGGTTTGCTGATCGGCCAGCTGGACTGGGGTCCTACTTCCCAGACCCGTGCTGGTGAGCTGCTCGAATTCCAAAAAGACTTCCAGAAGTCGGCTGTTTGGGACTCAGACTGTACGCCCCTATAGAGACAAAGCCATCTGTGGTCATGAGTCTGTGTGGCTAGACCACAGAGACCAATTTCATAATCTAGCTTGCTGCGTCATGCCACAAAAACCCAAATTATGAGCATTACCCCTGGAAGGTCTGCAAGGTGGGTGGGAGGAGGGGGAGAGGGAAAGGATCTCTTGTCTCTTGGGCTCGGAACGGAGTTTGGCCAGTTCAGCATTTGCATGCTGTGTGTGTGTGCACGTGTGCGTGTGTATGTGTGAATCAAGGGGGGGGGCTATTTTATTTTATTTTTTAAAATACATTTAAAAAAGATTAATTTAATTTAATTTATTTAAAGAGATTTTATTTATTTTTATTTGAGAGAGAGATAGCAAGAGATACCCCGGGGGGCTGGAACTCCTTAGGCTGAGTCTTTGTCCCAAGTGAATGCTCAGGCCCTGGAGGGGAGACGGGATGGCCAGGCACTGTGCAAGGACCTCCCCCCGACCCCCCGCGGAGGTGTGGTTTTGCTGGGGAGCTGGCAGTGAACTTGCTCTCACACACTATCATGAACAGTTCTTTTTCTTCTGCAGGCTGGGCATGGTGCGGGCCACATTCAGACAGGGAACACAGCTTTCTTGCCTTTAAGGGGGGGGGGCGCTCATGGTTGATATAATGTGGATAGAGTCACACAGAAGAACACAGGAAGCTGTGGGAGAAGGGATGGAGGCCCCAGGGCCTGCAGGCTCAGCTGGAACAGGTTTCTGGGGGACATGGTGCCAGAATCGTCTTGAAAGCAGGCCAACCCGGTGAAGAAGAGAGGAAGGGCCTTCTATACAAAGAGAACGTCTTAGTAATGGAAACAGAGTCAGGAAGCTGTATGGATTGTTCAGGGATTAAAAGAAGCTTGGGGTAAGTGGAGTCAAACAGGTGAGAGGGGCATGGTGGCGATGGGCGAGGAGGCAGAGGCCAAGACATGGTTCTGAACACCAGCCAGGTTCCGGAGCCTCGGGGGTCTTGCACGGGGTCCTGTCAGGAATAACCCAGGGCCCAGTGCAGGGCAGGGATGGGGGGGATGGGGAGGAAGACATGTGGGGAAGTCAGGAGGCGGTTTTGATGAGACCTGGCGTTGACTGGCTACTGAGGGCATGAACAGGGCCTTCAGTGTGCTGGGCTGGCAATGGGGTGGACGGAAAGAGAGGCATCTGGGAAGAACACCAGTTTTCAGGCTGAAGACATGGAGGGGTGCTGAAATTCCCCAGGACTGGGACCATGAGCGGAGGCACCAGTTCAGGGACGACTCTGACGGAAGCAGAGGAACGGGGAGGCCAGGTGGGTTCCGTCCAGGTGATGCAGGCAGGATGGACAGAGACAAACGCAGCGGGGACAGATGGAGAGAATGAAAACCGAAACTCAGCCCTCTTCCATCCAGATGTTTGGAGTATGAGAAGCAGAGCTGACCCACGGTGACCCAGACATGGCCCCTCTTTCCAATCGCACCTCCAAGGAAACAAGCCACATCAGCGATTCACTGACTGAAGACGTCTGTGCACCGGATGCGTCAAGATCCAGCCTCCGTGGCCAAGTCGCTTCTCCCCCAGTTCAGCAGACGGTGGTCCCAGGAATTCTGCCACTGGCTGTCCTTGGACCCCTGCTATCAGCCCTCATTGAGGAAGCTGAGTGGGCACTTGTCAGGATGAGAAAGACGGAAGGAATGTACTGGGGCGTCTGAAACAATTACCAGGGAAAACCATCTGCCCAGCTTCCCCCCACACTCCTCTCCCAGAGGCCACCTGACCTGGGGTACCACGGCTCCATGGCCCCTCCACTTACCCCCCTCTGTCCAGGTCTCCAAAGGAGCTTGGAGGGGTCCAGGAACAGGAGAAGTGGGAAGCCCGATGCAAAGCTCCTCAGATGAAAACCCGGCAATTGCATTTCAAGCTCCTTGGAGGCTCCGCAGCCCCACTTGCTGGCAGTGTAATTACAGATGCCTCCCTCCTTACAAACCCTTCCTACGCACCGCATAAAGGAATACAATTTCTGGCTGTCCAAATTACAAGAGACCATAATGCACAAAAGCAATAAACACAGGTTCTAACAGCAATCAGATACCACTTATCGTAAACAATGGTTTTTGTGATTTATTGCGTTTGAAGCTGGTTCAGCATTACTCCTTAGAAGATTTGGTTATTCTTGTTTTCAAGCAGAGTTGCCGGCAGCCGGCTGACGTCAGAAAAAATTGCTCGAGCGCAGCAGATTTTAAAAATAGGGCCAATGTGGTGTTAAAATAATAATAATGGAAAAATTGGGGTGGCTGTAGGCTGATGTGAAGTCTAAAGACAGAGCCATTGCGGGGTTGAAGGCTCGCCTGCCGAAGTCCATGTATCTTCAGTGGGTCCTGCATGAGGCTCGTCCTCGCTTCCCGATGCCCAGCATTTCCGATCCCTCCCACTGTCCTCCTGTCCCCTAAGTGACGAGGGAGGGAGGAGGAGACTAGAAACCAGAGTGGGCCAAGTGACGGTCCGGATTAACACATCAAAGCTGTTCAGCTTCCCAGCTCATGCCTCAGTTAGCTCTGGTAGTCAGATACTAGGGGAGTACAGAAATGTCAAGTTCACACAGGGCATTAGGGCCAAGGAGTCTGCGACAATTACCCAAAAGGAAAGCGGCCGTGTTCTGGAAGAATCAGTCTCTCTACTCTCTTGGACCCCATCCTGTCCACTCGGCTGGGAAGGTGCTGTGGATACCGTCATGAACAGAGGCTGGCAGTGGGGGGCGGGTTGAGACAGCAAGGAGAACACCCACCCAGCAAAGGTTTTCCAAGAGGGTTCAGACATGCTAGGATCCCATGTGGGGATGTCAGGGGCTCCCGGAGGAGGTCACCCTGATTCAACTAGGGAGCTCTGCTTTTATTAATTGTCTCTAATGGGTTTCTATACCATTGTTAGCCAAAAAAAAAAAAAAAAAAAAATTGGATTAGAGAACTTATCAGTGTGTTCTTCCTCTTTGATCTTTCTCCCTCTCTGTTCAAATCCACCATTTTTCTGTGATTTTAAATCACATGCAAAGGGAAGAAGGCATTCTTGGACAGTGGGACAGTAAAGACCCTGGAGAAGAAGCTGGCTTCCCAGGAGGGCAGGGGTACTGCCCTCTGCCCTCAGGGGACCATCAGATGTGGGGCCCTACCCCAAGGATAAGTGACGGTGGGCTGCACCACAGCAGCTTGGCCATACCCCGTGGCCTATGACTTGGTTCTGAGGGAATCTGAGTGACGAGTGTGCGTCGGGGACACTGCCTCCCAGGAAGCAGAGTCCCACCCGTACAAACAGAAAAGTTGCCTGAGTGGGCCATTGGCTCCAGCATCTCTAGGAGCTAGGAAAGACCTTCTGTAACCAGTGTGTAGTGACCTCGAGACCGCAGGAGCACGCGCACGCACACACACAGACACACACAGTCACTCGCACATACTGGGCCCTGCCCCTTGCAGGAAGGCTGGGACCCTGCTCGGCCTGATGCTTCCTTTCAGCCTGGGGGTGGGGGAGGGAGTGGCGAAGATTCCTCACCTTAGCTTGGAGCAGAGAGCAGAAGAATCACTGAGCTATACAGACCACGATAAGGAGAATGGATGTTAGGGACTAGCCCGTCCCCAGAGAATAGCCATGATCACTTATTTGAAGTAAATTCTCAGAACATCACTCACCCAGGTGGAAAAAAATATATTGATCTCTAACATTTATTGCAGACTTACATTCCAGGCACTACGGTAAACTCCTCTCGTGATTAACTTATCTAATGCGCAACACACGACTACGCCGTAGGTAGGAGAGTAACTTGCCAAGCTCACCCAGCCAGAAGATGCGAGCACAGCCCCCAAGGCCACAAGCCTCACCGTGCTCCCTGCCCATTTCCAAGCACGTTCTTTCCCCCCCGAGAGGTTTCCGTAGTGCTCTCCTGTCCAGTCTCCGTTGGCTGGGATCAATACACATACAGGAAGATAGGTAGGGCGAATGTCAGTTGGACAATGACATCCACCCTGGCCTGCTGGAGTCAAAAGTCACCGGCAGTGCCCAGACCCGTCCTGTCTGCTGCTTCCCACCGCACATCTCCCTCCAGAGAGGTAAAGCCACCCCGGCCACACACCATCCAAGCCTTCAAGTCAGCAGACCTTTGCTGGGGGTTGATGCCTCAGGCACCTATATCCCATTCCAAGATCGCAAATCGGACGTCCAGAAAAGAACAATATTTGCTTTTTGATAAAGACAAATGCGCTACACTGCTCAGAGAGATCCTTCAAACCGAGATAATTTTTTATACAGAACCTCGCATCTTCAAGCATCCCTGTCCTTAGGTATTTCTAATCCTTGGCCTCGAACTGTTTCTGTGCAGAGGGAGATGTGGGAAACATCAACCTCTAGGACGGCTCCCCAGTGTATCCTACTTCCTGCACCCTCCTCCTTCACATGGGTCTCTGTTGTGCCACCGGTCAGGCGATCACACGGTGGGTTCCGTGTTCTCCGACTGTTCATCAAGGTCTCGTTCCTTCGACGAGGCATCTCCTTCAAGGTGGAGCTGTTGTCACCGGCACCAGCATCACCTGGGGAGCTAATTTACTTTATTTAAACACCAAACGTTGAGCCACACCCCTAGAGATTCTGCTTCTGTGGATCTGGTGTGTGGCTCAGCCACTCATATTTTTATTTAGTGCCCTAAATGCTTCTGATGCTGGCAGTCCCGGGTTCATGTTTTGGGGAAACCTGCTAGCTTCCCTCTTCAGGACTGCATCCCTCGGGGGGCTGACCTGTGTCCCTGCACCAAGTTCCCCCGTTGACCGTCTCATCCCCAGTGGCTCAGATTGTACCCCAATTTGGAGACAGGGTCTTTACAAAGGTAATTAATTATAAGAAGGTAATTAAGGTGGGCCCTGGTTCAATACAACGGTGTCCCTGTAAGAAGAGGAAATCTGAAAGCCGACGTAAAGGCGCAGGGAGAAGAAGGTCATCTCCAAGCCCAGGAGAAAGGCCTGGAACAGATCCCTCCCCCTCACGGCTCTCAGAAGGAATGGACCCTGCTGACACCTTCCTTTCTGACTTCTAGTCCCCAGAACGGTGAGAAAATCAACTTCCATTGTTTAAGCTGCTCATCAGAGCTGCTTGGTCGGGGCAGTCCCAGCAAACTAATCCCACACCCATGGCAGATATTGTGCAAATATATATATATATATACTTATATATTTTATATTATTATACATATTATAATACAAATATTTATATATGTATATATGATAGCTCATATATATGTATACAATATTTTATACATGTATATGTATATATATATCCCCCCCAAACTCATCTTTGTCAAACTTTTTCGCCGCCCTGAATTCTTTGCCGGGTATTCCTTCCCCAAGGCTGCGTGTGACCTGTTGTCACCCAGACATCTGCCAGGCCCAGCTCAGTATCCTGGCGTCAGGGCCGATGAGGGCTTGGGAAGGCATCTCTCACCAGCCGCACACCTGCCGGGCCTCGGGAATGCAGCCACCGACCTTCCCCTGGAGCTCCAACATCTCGTCCTTATCCCCGGCCGGGCACCAAGCTCTGCTCTCCGGGGCTAGATGCCACCGGCGCGTGCCGCCCGCCTCCTCTGAGAGCACGTGACGGCCACCCCGCCTCCCAGCTCAGCCGGGCATTATCACCTGGACGGCCCTGCCAGTGAAGGCGGCCCCGGGAAGGCGGCCCCTCTCCTCCACGCGGTGCCCGTCTGGGAGGCAGGCAGGTCAGCAGCGAAGCTTGTTGGGGCTCTGCTCACGGGGACCGCCGCCCCCGTCCCTGCCGTGCCCGGGGTGACATATGAAGCTCAGGGCTCACAGCCGGGGCAGAGCTAAAATAAAGGAGGGGTGGGGGGGGTGCTCCCAGGTCACCAGCCCCAGAACCTGCAGTAAACTCTGGCTCATCACCCAAACTCAGCAGCCACAGTGGCCACCGGCCACACTTCTCGGTAAGGGCTCCTTTACCTTCTGGACATCTCGTGTGTTTCTCAATTCATCCGTCGCCCCAACGATGAGAAATAAGCTTTTCTGCAGGCAGGATTTAAACGAGCTCTCCTGTCACCGAGCACATGGCCTCACACTGAATAAAGGGTCTTTAGAAAGCTCAGATCCACCTTCTTCTCATTTCCTTCTCTCCTTGATCCTGTTTTCTCCCTGGGGTATGGGTATCTGTGCGGCCGGTGTGATTAACTCAGCCGGGACTATAATCTCAGGAAGGAAGGGAATGGAAATCATTTTTGGAATATAAATCAAATAGGATTTCAGTTGAAGTTATTTAAAAGAAATTAATTGACTTGTACTCGCCACAATACACTGATAAGAGTTCATTGCCAGACCCATCAGGAGTAATGAAAAAACAGTTAATAAAATTCAGCTGTCAAAAGCAGCCCGTGCAGGCTCTTCGGGGACGTCCCACAGCCCCCGGGTCGCAGGGGGTGGAACACACCGGTTTGCGGGGGCCAAGCTCAGGCTTTGCTGCATTTTTCTCTTGTGTGGGATTACTCGAGTTTTAATACTGTAAGATTCTTAGGGCTGAGACTTTTTCCCAAGCTGCTTTGTATTTCTATATAGCACCATGCACATATTAAATCACAACCGAAGGAAGGATGCAGGCGTGATAAGAACGGTTTTGCATTCAGTAGTTTGGTTTTTTTCTTTTTCTTTCTTCTTTCTTCTTCTTCTTCTTCTTTTTTTTTTTCTTCTAAAGAGAGAGTTCTCCTTCCCCTTATTGACTGTCAATGACCTTAAGGAGGAGGGAGTGGCAATATTTAATTAAAGACATCTTCGGCTCCTCTCCCCTACTCTCCCAAATCCAGGGAGGAGAACAGGTTATGAACTTGAAAAAAATCATACACGTGCAAAGAAGAGGAAGGGGAAATTTCCATACTGCAGTCCAAATGCCAGACCCTGGACTTGGCGGCCAGCCCCAGTGCCCAGCACAGCACTCCCCGGCCCATGTGGGCATCCTTCGCCATTCTCGCCCAAGATGTCAGCCCTTGCCATACAGGGGCAGGGTATCTGTGCGACCGGTGGGCCATACAGGGGCAGAGATGACCCCTGTCTCTAGGACGCCACCAGCGACACCAGACCCTATGTCTCTAGGACACCACCAGCACCTGGACAGCAGAGCTGCGGCTTCCCGTCCCGAGCTCCTCTCTTGGTTTTTCATTGTATTTTGTCGTGGCTGCCTCAGGCCAGGCAGCATTGCAGGCCTGTGCCGAGTGAGCAGTAACTCATGGGATCCTTACAGAAGCCGTACAAGGTGGTCCTTTCAGTACACTGAAATGGGTCCCTCCATTCATAAGGTGAAGTCCTAACCCCAAATGCCGCAGCAGATGCCCGGTCTTAGGGTGTCCCTGGTGCTTGGCCCTGGCCACGCCCTTCCTGTGCTCAGCATCAGGCCCTGGGAGGCAGGGCCCAGACCCCCACTGGGGAGCTGGAAAGAGGGCCTGACAGACCAGGGGACAAAGAGTACCGCGGGAGCAAACGTGCTGCCCTGGGTGAGGAAAGGGCTCTAAGTCATGCCCATCTGGAGTACGTCTGGACAACGCCCGCCACTCCTGGGGAAGTTTGCATGTTTCTCATCATTTTCTTAAGAGGGAAGACGGAAGGTTTTAGGAGTTCAGCAGCTAAGTGCTCTGGTTGCTGTGGAGCTGGTACGGGGCTGAGGGAAGCCGGATCCCCTCCCTGAGAGCGGCCCCCGTGTTCAGGTGCCCGGCTGCATGAGGAGAGGAGTTGACCCGGTTAGCGTGGCTGGGACCTGCCTGGTGTTGGCTGTGACAGACAAATGTCCTCTTCAGAGTCATCTGGGGCCAGGAGGGGCTTCCCAAACTGGGGCAGGTGTCCTCCTAAGCCCACCCTCCAGGGGCAGGCTGGGAAGGCATCCGTGACCGGTCCACATCCCCATTCTCTTCCCAGCAACAAAAGGGGCGTTTACTCGTAAGTCAGTGTCTGGGAGGAACCACCCTTGAAAATGCCCCTTCTGGTCCCCGAGAGCACCAGCTTCTGTCAACCTGCCTGCTTGAGGTTCTGGGGGGGGTATCTGGGGGATCTCTCCTCCTGGATGGTGGGTCTGGGGGAACAGACTGGGCTAGGGTTCTGACGCTGGTTCAGGGGGCAGGAATGGGGCAGAACAGGGAAGGTGGCACCAGAGTCAGAGTGTAGGATGTCTCGAGGGTCAGCAGGCAATGCAACTGAAGCCTTCACCAAAAGGGGCGGAGGGAAGAAATAAGTGTGGACAGGGCATGGCCAGGATAGTGGGTTCTGAAACCAGGGATACAGTCTAAGCCCTGCAGGCAAGCAGAGACCTGTAAGGAGTGTGGCTAAGTCAGTGCCCACTGGGGCACTGATTACACCCACCATCATCACACCACCCAGAAGAGAGCCTCCTAGCTACACAGCCCACACCTTGGGAGAAGACCCTCTACCCCTGTGTGGTGGGAGTTTGGGGGGAGGAGTCACTGGGCCCTGGGGACGCTCAGGGGTCCACCTGCCAGGACAAGGCTAGTCTCCTCCGACACCCCTCATCACGGGCTCTCCCATCAGTGCCTGGGCCTCAGTTTCCCCACTTGTAAAGAAAGTGAGGGCCAGGGTAAACAACACATCTCACTGAGTGAGAACATTTCTAGAACAGTGTATAAAAGACCAGCATGACAGAAGACCAAGCATTCTAGCAGAAGGGAAGAGAGAAACGAAAGGTGTTTGTTCCCTGTGGGAAGATGAAAGGCAGGAAAACCTTCTGAAAACGGCTGCCTCTTGGGGGCAGGTCAGCAGATCAAAGCCACACAGTGCCCACCAGGGGAAGTTTGAGACAACTGCCTGGGAGACAAGACCACCCAGACCACCAGCGAAGGCTGGGGGCCCTGGGGGAGGGGCCAGGGGCTCACCTACCGGCAGGGCTGTAACCCAGGAGGCCGGGAGCCTCAGGGACGCAGCTGCCTGGCCGCAGCCCCCAGCCTTGGGCCCGGAGCAGGGACGCCATTACTACAGGCTAAATCCGTGCCCAGCCCTGGCACCAGGACCAGAGGGAATCTGTGGCCTCGTCCCTTCTTCAGCCCAACGTGTGCCTGTCCCTCCTCTGGTCCCAGTTGCAATAGGAGTTATGACCCCATTTCAGGGCAGGCCCCGAGCCTGACCCCGAGCCCCTATGCTGAAAAAAAAAACAAAACAAAACAAAACCAAAACTGCTGCTGGGGCTCCAGAGGCCACACTGCCCAGGGGAACACAGAATTGAGTCCTTGCCTGAAGCAAGACCCGTAGCCACCGCCCCTCCGTGAGCAGCGGGGACGCCCATGGAGATGTCCCCACACCTGCCGCTCACTCAGCAGGAGCCCCTCAGTGCCTCAGACGCCCCTGTTCCGGGAAGCTGAGGCTGGCGGGCCATCACTTACACGCTGAACTTTTTCCAAATGAGTGAATTTTCTAGGAAACTGGCATTTGTTATTTTAAGCATCAACTATTAACTTAAAAAAAATATTTTTTTAAAAACACTTTTGAAATGTATTACAAATGTGTCTGTCCCTGAGCAGAACACATGGAGCACACACTCTCTTCACTTCAGGACCCGGGATTGTTCTCAGGAAGACCCACTCCTGGCTTGAGCTGTCGCGGGCGGACCTCCCGGGGTCTCCCGAGGTCCCGTGGCCCTGAGGCCCTGGGCGGGCAGCATCCAGACCACAGTTTGGCCCCTGCTCTTGCAGACCTCGCCGGTTGATTCATGGAGTGCTTTTCTGAGATGTTCCCAGCCCAACGGGCTCCTTCGGGCTAGAACCAGAGGCTCCACGTGGAGAAAGAGGAAGGGCTCAGGCACACAGAAGCATTTCCTCATTCACGCGGCCTCGAGGGCTGGCCTCTTCTTCGCTGAAACACAGAAGGCAGTAAGTGCAGGACCGTGTGTGAGGACGAAAGGCCTTCAGTGCTGTGCTTGGAGATCTGCCTGCCTCTTCTTCTTGTTCCTCCCAAACAGCAGTTGCCTCTTGGGGTCAGGGTCCTCATTTCTCCCCTGTGGCCTTACTCTGTTCCCCGGGGCCTGGTGGGAGCCAGAGCGTGGATGGGGCAGCTTCTGTAAAAGAAAGCGAAGGTGCCTCCTGGCCTTGGGCTACTGTGGCTCTCTTTGGCTGCCTTCATCCTGGATAAGCAAGGCTGCGCAGTCGGAGCTGGCCGAGCGGGGCTGTTCTGTGGTGACGGCAGCACACGGGCCACAGGAAGCCCAAGCCGTCGGTGGGACAGCGCTACCCCTGTGGCCTTTTCTGTTGTTCCCGGTTTGAGTCTCTAAAACCTATTTAACTTTCACCAGCGTAGTTGGCAGAGATCCTGGCAGACATTTAAGTGACTGGTGATAAAGGAATGACAGAGCCACAGACGGTCATGCTGAGGTGACCTCTGACCTTCAGCCCAGCCTTCACTTGGATAGCGAGACTGGGGCACAGGCCACAGAGTGGCCTGTCAAAGGTCAGAGGGATAGCAGAGGCCTCCCAGTGCAGGGCTGGGTGTGCGGGTCCCAGGGAGCCCCTTCACTGGTGGCCTGCCCACGCATCTTGTATCTTAATCCTTGACATCTTTAATTCTCTGGCCTCAGGGTAACTTGACCACAGGTGTGACTGCGGCATTCAAACAAAGCACCTATAGTCTTCGGTTTTTTTTCTGGATTTAAACCCTTATGACTCAAAAGGAAAATACAATTATAGGTAAGATACACACACACACACACACACACACACAAAATAAATAGAAAAAAGAAGTCGGTTTTCCAATCTTGGTCTCCCTGAAAAGACCTGAGTCCTAATGGAGTGTCAGTGAGCAAACCAGTGGAATTGGCTGCAGGAGGTCCCCAGGGAGAGACCTGACCTAGAAGGTAGGTCTCGCCTCAGCCTGGCTATTGGTTCACTTCTGTCTGGTAGCTGCCTGCCTGGATGCTTATACCTGGAACCGTCCGTGGTGTCTAGCACAGTGCTGGACAGACTGACGGATCAGATAGTGTGCCCAGGGAACCCACAGCAGCTCCTGGGAGAAGCTAGGGTGCACTCAGCACTGTGACATAAGACACACACCACATCTGAAGAGGCAGGAAAGGGGCCACAGTAGTGTGAGAAAGGCAGCCACTGGGAAGACAGGTGGGTTTGCAAGAATTGCATTTTGTGACTGTCAGAGGGATGAAGGGGCACAGAAGCCACAGCCATCTCTGTCCCCCGCTAGGCCCCACGGGAGCAGACCCCTCCTCAGGAGCAAGACAGTCTGGCGCAAAAAAAAAAAAGGGGGTGGTGGTGGGGTGGGCATGAGGTGCTGCTGAAAAGTCTGACTCCTTCCCAGGAGAACCGCCTACCAGTGAGCCTCCAAGCCGCATAGCAGCATCTCAGGAACACACTGTTCTCTTTGTTGGGGCAAAAATATGTTCAATGCTGATTATGCAGGCCGACGAGCAGGCCTCTCTCTCTCTCTCTCTAATCTGGAGCCCTCCTGCTCAGCAGGCACAATTGCATGCAAGGAATCCTGGAAAAAGCACAGAGTGGATTTTCTTGCCGTCCATTGTTCTCAAGGTATCGCGGATGTCTCCGACTAGGTGTGGAGGTGTGCAGTTGATGAGACTTTAGAAGACGACCTCCAAGTCTGAGCCGGTGGGGCTTGGCGGCCTCTGGAGAAGGTCTCCTGGGCCTGGCCGCCACAGGGGCTCCTGGGAGCCAGCAGCAGACTTTTGTCGGAGGAAGGAATCCTTTTTCAGGTTCAAAATGCAGGTGACATTTTAAATTAAAACACTGGATTCAAATGCACATCAAAGACAAGGCATTCAGGGATTGTGCCCAGAGTAGGGGGTTGACTGAGAAGGGGCAGGAGGAACTTTCTGATGGAAATGGTTGCTTTCTTGATAGCGATGTGGGTTACACTGATGTTTGCATTTGTCTGTGCAACTGATGGACTGTCCACAGAAGAGCTAGGCATTTCCTTACAGAAAAGTTACATTAAACATTGTTAGTTAGAAAGGAACTTGTTGGGGGGTTGGTGGTGGTGGCAAGGAATTCTGGAAGGATGAGTTTTCCAGATAAAAATGGTAACAGTTTAAAAATCAAAAACATTTTTAGTTTCACTATTTTGAAAGAAAACTAACATGTTGCAACATTTGAAGACACAGAAAACAAAGAGTACCATATTTAAACTCTTTTGCTGACATAGTTTCTTCAGCCTGAACACCAATGACTGGGTTGAACAAGAATGGCATTAAGCTGCCCTCTGTGCCCACTGCAGAGCTGTTTTTCCACTGCTTTCTAGCACTGTCTCCATTCTCCACCCCAGTGAGTCTGCCCATGCCTGTACCACCTCCTGCTCCATAAACAGCAGCCACAACACCTGCATCTCAGTTGGCATCAATTCAAACCTTATCAGCCCCTACTCTTGCCTCACAGAAGTGCACGGTCTAACCAAGAATGGACCCCAAGATGCCAGCTACGCCCAGAAAGGAAACCAGCCCATGCGTCCATGCTGGGAGTTTCTGACTTGAGCTAGACTGTCAGCTGCTCTGAGTCTCAGAGCAGCTCCTACGTCCCGGATCCCTGAAATGACCCAGTTCATCACAGCCCCGACGCCCCCGAACTACCGCAGGAAGCAATTTCAGCTAATCAAGACACTCATCAGCTCTCCAGACTGGGCCACAACTTTTCCAGACAGCACACACAGGCCGGGAGAGGCTTAGAGGCAGACAAGCAGATGCTATTTCCACTTTTGTTCTCATTAAACAGTAGCATAATCATGATTTATAAAAATATTCAAATCTTGAAAAGCATGTCAAAGTGCAACCTCGTCAACTGAACTCGAAAAAGCTACTCCCTCCGTGTGCATGATTTGAAATCTGATTTTTTTTTCTTTCTTTTTTTTAGAATAGCCACAAGAAGATATGGAGTAATCAGGTTTAAAAACTCTTTTCTAGGAAATAATTAATTATGTTTCCAAACTCAAAATAGACTTTTTTTTTTTTTTATAAACCTAGAAATCAACTTCTAAAACTGCGTTTTAAATCACAGAAGATGTGTGAAGGGTGGCTTCAGAGTCACAGCTGATTGGCCATCACAGATAAATCATGTCCTCATTATCACAGTCTTGTCTGTTTCTCCACCTTTCTGGTTCGGGGGGAGGTGGGTGATGGTCAGGGGGTCTCTTTAGAACCACAAACCAGGACCTAACAAATGGTACCAGGTGGTTTGCCAATTCATAAGGTTTAAACATAAAAAGCAGATACCCAAATAACTGAAGATTTTACTAATAAAACTTTCCCCATGGCTTCCCTTCACTTATTCTTTCTCCCACCGGCACAGTTGAAGAGACCCCCCCTCACTCTTTTCAGACATCTGAAGCCTGCTACCCACGTCGAGGCCCAGCCTGTTTCTTCCTCTTCCATGAAGCCCTCCTGCTTGCTGCTTTCTGCACACCGGTGTCTGACATGACTACCCCACCCAGTGTCCTTACTTGCTAACACTGTCTAAATAGCTTGGTCCTCCCACCCAGACCATAGTGGGAAGAGTCCACCATTGAAGGCAGAGGTGACTGCATTCACTGTTCCCTTGCTGGAGGACAGCCTAGAGCCTGCTGGACAGCTGGCATCAATACATATCTGTGGGTTTAAGGAGAGTCCCCATATACGTTGATTATTCTTACAATGCTAAACCCAAAGCAAATGTTCTTAAATGAACCATTAAGCCTTCTATCCTAGGAAAAGCAAACACCCCCTACTCATCTGTTTCCGCCCTTTTCAGCCAGTGGACCAGCGCTCCATTTCTAGATTAAGGTTCTGGAATCCTAAGCAGCCCATGAAGAAAAGATGTGCCGTAAACACCATGAGAGTGTTGAGCTATGTCCTTCACCCTCCACTGTTTCCTGAGTCCACGCAGGGGTCTGGGGAGATTCTGGAACTCTAAGTGCTGTCCCCCTTGACCTCTTTTCCCCATAAGATTTACTCCCTGGGGAGCTGGTGGGGGTAGGCACAGACCAGGCGCTACCTCCCCTTTCCCAAAGGTTGAAGGCCTGTTTCTCCTCGTCCACTGGCTCCCTTTTCTCCCTAGTATTCCTGCTGCTCCAGGAAGTTAAGATTACTGAAAGCAGGAAGGGATTCTGACTTCTCCATCAGTTACCGGAGCCAGGTACTTCACAAAGCACCCCAAATCGAGCTACTGCTTGGGTCTGGCAGTTCTGGAGCAAGAAAATAAATATCTATCTAGGCATTCCTCACTTATATCCTAAGAGGGCACATATTTTCAGTGGAATGGTGCTCAAAATGCCTCCATCTGCCCATTTCCCAAGAAAGCTGGCAATCAGCCCCTTGATCTCTTCAAACACCCCAAGGAAGAGAGACATGGTAGGAACTCTAAACTGTTTCTGGGGGGAAAACCCCAGCACACTGGTCAGGAGTGAATCCTGAACAGCCAGCAATCAAACAGAGAGTTGGAACCCAGGCACAGCTTCGGTGACTATGCCAAAGACATAAAAATATAATAAAGCCTTGCAAAACCACTTCCTCAGACAGCTGGAGCGGAGGAAACTTTGTACAGCAAGAGGAAAAATAGCTTTGGGGGGACATGGAGGATCTTCTCCTATGCAGAGCACAATTCTTCTGACTACTAAGCGGAACGTGCCTGGTGGCAGGGACCTCTGTCAGCATTCAGTCCATTCTGATTTTCAGGATAATTTCTCTCTGAGAGCTCGGCATGTTTTGCCACTTCGAGGCACAGAAAGGAACAAGAGCTTCCAGAGTTTTGGGAGGAATCAAGCAGCCTCAGCCAGGCTCTGCTGTGGGTCACCTGGAGCTGTGTTGCTAATAATACTGTGGCCACCGGCCCATGGGGTTATTTCAATTGAAATCAATGTAACTTGAATAGAATTAAAAATTCCATTCCCCAGTCACAGGAACCACATTTGAGGTTTTCAAAGGGACTAGACAACATAATGTAGAATGGCTCCATGACTGTAGAACGTTCTGGACTGTGAGTAGTACCATTCTAGAAAGTTCCTGAATTTTCCACATTTCCTCATGGAGGTGCCGAGAAAGCAGTGGTTTGGGGTTGGGTGTTGGGTTGGGTGTTGAGTTGGGTGCTAGAGCAGGGCCAAATTCTCCTTCCAGCTCGCCTGCTCTCTCCTTCCTCTCAATGCTGACTCCAGCCAGGGGGGCTTCTCTCCACCTACAGGTCTAGAGCTCCCTGCCTGGCTGGGCCACAGGCTTTGATTTGTCACATTCACGGGGATGTCAAGGCACCTTGTTGGCATGCCGGCCCCAGCCCATTTGGCATTGGGGCCAAGGCAGTAATGTAAGCAGGGAGGGTCCATGGGGATTTCAGAGAAGAGGGACTGACCGCTGCCCAAATCTCAGACCTCCTGATGGTCAGGGAAATCCAGGCCTGCGTTCCAAAGGATGACTTTTCGGTTCAAACACACACATGCACACACACACACACACACACACACACACACAAAGATCATGGAAGGATTTGAGTTTGAGAGCTCACAGAATTTGGCTTCCCTGCCAGTATATAAGATCCTAGGATTCTGGCTTCAAATCCCGAGTCAACCATTCCTGTAATCCTTAGACCCATTTCTGTCCCCCTGGACATTCTCGACTCAGGGCTAAGCCAGCACAGACCGAGCTTCAGTGAGGGACCCAGGCCCCTGGCCCTCACGCCCGACCGCAGTCGTGCTCCCAGCTTCGTGCTCTCCTCGAGTCACTCACACACGTGCCGCTGTCAGCCAGCCTTCTCGTTCCCCACCTGGTGGTTTTGCTTCTCTGGATCCTACGTTGCTTTAGGATCCAGTGGAAGATGCTTGAGGGATAAACCTTCCCGGACTCCTCCAGCTGTTTGTTCCCTTTCTCTGAGACCCCTAGAGTACCTTCCGCCCAGCCTTCTCCCTCCAGGCAGAGGTGAGTTCTACTTCTACCGCCTCTGCTCACCGCGGTGGGGCTCACTGTCCCACTCCACCACCACCCTCCACCACAGGCCTGTTTAGCTAAAATGTTTTTGGGGATGGTGATGTGGGGGGCATGTGCTGGGGCGCTGAGCAGGGCTCTACTCTCGAAAACCATCGGCTCCGCGTGTGACCCTGTGATTCAGGAATTCTGCACCAAGAGAGGGAAGGAGGAGTGGGGAGAGAAGAGGAAGGAGAGAGAACCACACAGCGGGCAGCCGCTGGACAGGCAGAGCCATGGAGAGGGTGCAAAAGAGGACAAAAGAGTGATTTACTTTAATCCTATTTTCAATAAACTGCACTTGCCAAGAAAGAAACCAACTGGCCCCAAAAACGTAAGGACGGAAGGGACTCAGGAATTTCGTACCAAGAGAAACAGCACAGCTGGGTAGAGGGGGCTATGGATGGACATTAAGTCATTCTAAAAGGGCTCACAGTTTTGTTTTGTTTTGTTTCCTATTCTATGAGACATTTGTGATTCCTATATGGCAGCAAAACAAATATAACCATGACTTATGTTTCCCAATTTATAGAGCTGATTTCATGTGCTTTCGACAGGAATATGATATTTCTGACAATCACAATTCTTCTTGACGCTGGAGTGTTTGGAGGGCAAATGTCCCATATGCCACACTCCTGATTTGTTTTTAGGGCCTTCCAGGTATGTGAGAAACTCTCATAGAAATGCAAATTGATGGCATCGAAGGATACAGAAGTCTGAGCTCCTGTGTGTGCACGCTGTAAATAACCTTCCTCCCAGCACTGCCATGGCTGTCATAGGAAGAAAAGGGGGATGCCGGGGAAATTCACAAAGCTGAGAGACCTTCTGCCTTGTCACCCTCCCCAGACTCCGCAGAAGAGCTCTAGCCACTCCTGCTGGGCTGAAGGCTGCTTCCTGGCCAGGGCCCCCGTTGAAGGGGGAAGGTGCTGTTGCTGCAAACTGGGGGCCTCTGGGGGGGGTAGGTCCTTGTCCTCCAGAGGGCCACAAGGTGGGGCAGGGGAGGAGAGAGGGACCAAGGTCAATGCTCTTCCTGCAGACCTCTTTCTAAATGTAAGGATATTGGAAAGAATTGATCAAAACAGGCCATTTCAATAGTCTGGCCCTGTTCTGAATCTTATGTTCAGAGGTGGGGTCATGTGTGCTCTCTTATTGTCAAGTTATAAAACTTACCTAAATGCTGCACGCATTGTTTTGAATAGAGCACATGACATACAAATCTGCGGTGGGGTACTCAGGGACGCCTGATGTTTTGCGATGCAGAACCAGATTTTTAGGGTCAGTGTGGCTCTGGGAAGGGCAGCTCGCAGACCATCTTGGCAGGTAAGCCAGAGGCCCCTTTGGCACTAAGTGTGCCTTGTACCCTGAGACGGGGGAGTGCCGCCCAGGCAGCGAGAAGCAGGGGGGCAGCCGCCAGGTAGAAGGATGACTCGCCCGGGGTCACACTGCAGGTGACAGGCGGCAGGCGAGGAGTGGGCCCAGACGACGCGGCAGCAGCTCCAGAATTTGGTCTCTAAGTAAAAACAAGCAGTGGGGGAAGAACAGCTGGTGTTGAGTCTGGTGCTAGGATTAGTCTGCAACGCTAATCACAAGAAGTGGAAAAAATTAGGAGGTCCTGCCTGCCAAGGAGGTTTTCAAACACATGCGTGCGCCGCAGTGGCTGTGGTATTAAATTCTCCCAGTGCCCAAGCAGGCGCCCACTGCCGGGGGCCAGAGCCCCTTCCGGGGCGTCGCACCCAGAGCCCCGGCTCCGACAAGACTCCCGAAGGAACAAGTGCCCTCGCTGGGGCGTGACACGGAGGGGCGACTGTGTACCGCAGGCCAGCCCCACAAAGGTCCTCTGCGATGTCCCAGAGAGAAGCTGGGACCCATGGGCAGGGAGAAAGAGAAGGTCCCCAACCCCCCGGACACAGCAGAGTCGGATGTTACACCTGTTGGCACCCTGGGCAGAAAATAATGAGAAGATAACCTCGCAGACATGGGATGATGTTCGGGACCCACCCCCCAAACCGGTGGCAAGCCCACACATCAGGAGGCACGACCTTCCAATTCCTCCGCAGCAGCACCATGGTTGGCCCGGGGCCAGGAGGTGCCATGATCTGCACCCAAGCCGTCAACAAGCATAGTGTGGAGGGGATGGGGCGGGGGGTGCCCTGCGACTTTGCCACTTCCTCTGCTGCCCACAGGCTCCTTACCACCTTCTACAATTGCAACCACAGGGATGCTCCCGGCAGCCCCTCGTGCCTGGGTTTCCCTTCCAACACCGGAGCCGAGGCAGCACTTGGGTACTTGGGGCTGGGCGCGAGTGGGGAAGGAGAGATTAGCCCAAGAAGATGAGAAGAGGACTTCAAGACTGCTGTGGACTGAATCGTGTCCCTCTCAGAGCCCCCTGTTAAAGCCCTCACCTGCCACGGGACTGTACTTGGACGTCGTCTTTATGGAAGTATTCAGGTTTAACGAGGCCCTAAGGGTGGGGCCCTGATCAACAGCGTTAGTCCTTTTCTACAAAGAGACGCCCGAGAAAGCTCTCCCTCTCTCCGCCTCCTCCTTCTCTCCCTCATGCTCTGCCATGTGAGGACACAGCAGAAAGGTGGCCGTCCGCAAGCCAAGAAGACAGTGCTCGCCCGAACCTGGGGATGCTGGCACTCCAGTCTTGGACTCGAGGCCTCCAGAACGACAAGGAACAGTTTCCGTCGTGAAAGCACCTGGTTTGGCGTGTTTTGTTACGGCAGCCTGAGTGGACGCGTCTAGAACGGACTTCACAGACAGCAAGGTCCATCTGAGATGCAGGACGGACACCGGATGCTCACAGGGCGTGAGCAGAAGACAGAGGGACCATGCATATTGGACAGAGGACCAAAAAGTGAAAGAGAAAAGTAGGTGATAGGTCACCAGCACCCATGTTGGATGAGATAGGACCCGAGGGAGTCTTTAGTGGTCCTCAGGTTCAAAGCCACAAGGAGGGGTCCCTCATGCCATCGCCAGTCTGGGACGAGGGGTCCCTCATGCCGTTGCCATCTCGGAGGAGGGGTCGCTCACACCATTGCCAGTCTGGGACGAGGGGTTCCTCACGCCATCGCCAGTCTAGGGTGAGAGGTCCCTCACGCTGTTGCCAGGCCACGACGCGAGGTCAGACAGACACCTCTGGTAGGCCTTCAGGCCAAAACAAACTCTGTTCTCAGAACTCTCCAGAGAGGACTCAGCAGCCTGCATGAAGGTCCCTCCTATGCTCTATCTTGGAAGCACGCCCCATGGATATTCATAAGAAAGCACGTGTCTTTACAGCAGCCTGGAGCAGTTTCGTTTCAGTTTGGACCACATGGAGATGAGAAAGATGCTCGGGCCTGTGGTGTACTTGTTCCCAAGGAACCTTCCGTTCGGGTCACGGGAAAACTTCTCTGCGGAGGAGCTGCTGGTACAGATGTTCCTCAACGTCCTTTCCCGCCTCTGCCAGCTCCCCCAAACCCTCATTTTGGTGTTGCTATTTGCCTCTACAAAATGTGGAGCTTTTCAAAAGACATTCAATTTCCTTTGTTGCTATTCAGTTGCCATAGTCAATTAAAATCTATCAATGCCCCTGAATAAATTTGTGCTAGGTGAAGAAAGAGCCTCAGTGCAATCTCTCGACATGATCTCTATTACCTTATGTTGCTTTAATAGCTAGAGTAATAGTTTGTTATTAATGGAATTAAGCAATTCAGTTCAAGCTTCCCAGAGGTCTTATAAGACAACTATTATAATTTGTATTCTCAGATTTTCCATTGAGTAGATGCCATGTGTTTTACATTACTTGCTAATGTTTCGAGAGATAGCAGTAGTATATTTAATATCTGGCTTTGTTTAATGATTCCAAGCCACTTTCAATGGAGGTAAGTGCTGCTGGAATTTTGAGCAGTTTAAAAGTCTACATTGTACAAATAATTATCTCGAATATTATTCAGTCTAATTTCAATTTGTACTTTTATTTTGCCATCCATCCATCCATCCATCCATCCATCCAAAAGATTTTTATCCAAATGTGTTTTCCCCTTTTCTCACCGAACACAGTCTCCTGCCCAGAAAACAGGCTTCCAGTGACCACGTGTGTGCAAACACACACACACACACACACACACATTCCACTCTCACCCATTTAGCATATTTGAATAGAGTCCTATTTAATCAAAGATTTAAAAAAACTTTTTTTGATGGTTGCGAAAACCTGTTTTTAGAAGAAATAAATGTATGCGCCGCATTCTGAAACAGCTTGAGAAAACAAGATCTTACAATGTACACCATCTCTGTATTTAAATAGTTTCATTTCTATTCATGAGCTCCCTGATTAGATACATGGAAAATATCATCAGTAAAATATGAATAATTCTGACAAATTAATAGCCGATTTTTTTTAAAAGAATGAAAATATGTGTAAGCATTGCGTCCTCATTAGGCAAAGCTGCTATCAGGAATGCCTGAAAACCGCAGCTTGGCTGGCTGCAGCACATATACCCCCAAACCCCAAGCTGCGAAAGGAAGGACCCTTGGTGGGGGCCCTCCGGGAACCTGTGCGAAAGGGCAGCCCTATTCACAGAAGCAGCTTGGGGCAAACGCCAGCGGGCTAAGCACGTGCGGGGTTCTATGTTCTGTCATTCCTGTGAGGCAGGCGGGCGGAGATGACACAGCCGTGAGATCTTAGAGCACACAAGGACCTCAGAAACCATTTCTTGCAACCACCAGTGACATCTTGGGCTCTTCCCGTTGTTGCTGGCAAGGGAGAGGTTGCACAACCTTAACGAGACAGGCAGCACTTGAATTCTGGCTTTTGGGCTCCGAGTCCAAACCTTTTTCCACGGGCGCACGGAAATTCAGCCCTACCCATCAGGCATGCGATGCCTTCGCTGTGTCAGAGCCCCCGGTGGGCAGTGGGCACACTGTGGCAAAAGAGACCCGGCCTTGTCTTCGAGGAGCCCAGAGTGGGAGAGGAGGGGACAGTGATCACCGAAAATGGGATGGGACATGGGACTGGCAAGCATTGAACCAGAGGCTTTGGCCATGGTTGAGGAAGATGGGCCCACATCTTGGCTCTTTTCCTCCTCGCCCTATAGCCTTGACATGTCTCCTAACATTTTTTGAGCCTCAACGGACTTACTTGTAAAAATGTAAAAAAAGTAGTTCTTCTAGTTAGAGTTCTGAGCTCATGTTAAAGGAAGATGCTGTGATGTGGTGGTGAGGCTTCAGGAGAGCCAGCGGGAACAAGGCCTCTTGCCCATGGTTTACCTTCTCCCTTAGCTCCCTTCTCCTCCCCTCCTAATCACAGAGGCCCGGAATCATTGCTGTCTTGCATCTCTGCTACCATTTGGCTAAAGTGCATGGCCCCGCATGGAACTGTCTCTGGTTCCCTTTGTTCCATTCCAGAAGACAGAGATCCTACAGGTTTAGCTGATTTTTTAACGCCAGGACCAAGCAGTCCTGAACTGCTGGCCAGCCGGTGCAAGGGCACCCTTGCAATCAGGAGTTGGCTCCTCGCCTGGGAAATGCGCTGAAGGCAGGGACGCTGCATGACCTGCTGCCAGCAGCAGCGGTTGTGCGGGTTTGGATGTTTCCAGAAGGTGGTGTGGGCAAGGCAGTCAGCTCCAAACATGTCTGATATGGAAGGCCCTCAAAGGGTCATTCCCTTCCCTGGATTAAAGGTATGGAGAGCGTGTCAGAAGAGCACAAACGTGATGGCTGCTTCTGCTTGGGGAGGAGGTCTGGGTGGGTGTGGGAATAGCACTGCTGGCGGAGCAGACAGCATTGGAAAGGCGCTGTGGTATGAGGACCAGAACGTGACCATGGGTGGTGCTTTCAACATGGGCAGGGGCAGGACTTAATCTTATGGGGACAGGCAGATGGGTGTGGCTTGTCCCCTAGAGAAGACCCTGTGAGCCAGCAGGTAGGAATTAGAAGGGGGCAGGAGGGAGGTCGGGAGAGAAACAGGGCTAGAACTAAGGAAGACCTCAGTCAGGCCAAAAGCTATGGGCATGGAGGGAAGGAAGGGGGAGAGGCTGGGAGATGGAGCCAGAAGGCTGGGATGTGGGGGTAGAGATGATGGAGGAGCGGGGCTCCCACATTCCTGACTTGGGATCTGGGTGGATGGTGCGGCCATTCCCGGAGGTGGGAAGCACAGGTCGAGGAGCGGGCTGGAGAGCTGAAGAATGCTGTGAGGTCTTGTGGCCCCAGAGGGGCAGCCTGGCGAGGGCCAAGGGGCCATGTCGACAGACCCTGAGGACAGGTCTGGGAGTTGCTAGGGCACAGCTGGGGGGCAGGGATTAATAGCACCTAGAGGACTGGGAGACTGTCGTAATGGTTTCAAGCTGCCTGGATAGGGATGAAAGAGCCAGCTACCTGGGTTGGAAGAGAAGGTCAGGAAGGGGACAGATGGCCCAGCTGGGTGGGACGCTGGCAGGTGGGGGGGGGCTATGGGCAACCCCCATCACCCTCGATCTCCAGTCCTTCCTAAGAAGAGCCCTAGGCTACTTAGAGCCTGCCACCACCTTCCTGAGGACTGGGGCTCACCTCTGTCTCCTCCTGAGCATGAGTAATGAATCATGGAGAAACTGCTTCCGAAACCTGCAGTCTTCACATCTCTGCTCTAAAGACCCGTCTGTTGAGCTCTGGGCCATAAAAAGAGCAAAGCTAGATGCTGCGGTGACTCATACACCCAGCTACCTGCAGAGAAGCTCAGAGCAAGCCCACTGAAGCTTGGGAGCTCTTAAGGGGTTCAGGGAGAGGGAGAGACTACAAGGCCATCTGGAAGTCCTCAGTCCTATTGGAGGCTACGGGCTTGCACAGAGCAGAGGTGCAAGCGGCTGGGCGCCCCAGAAATGTTCACTTTAGGATCTCATGGAAGGGAAGGAAGGATCGGGTGCAGGCTGACTTCCTAAATCCACACAGTGGATAACTCTCTAGACCTGGCCGCTGGGAACCCATCCATTTCACCAGCCCTGGGGGTGGGGGTGGTGGGCGTGGTGATAAACCAGTATTAACATTGAACGACTGCCACTCTGTTTACTTTTACAAGGCCCAACTTCCCATAAATCCAAGTCAGAATCAATCATCTTTTATGGACGATATTAATGGCAATTCCATTATTTAAATCTAATCAATTTTCTTTTTTCTTTTTTTTTTTTTTTTTTTGGTTCCTTTGTGTTGAAGCCAAGTAGTTTGGAGGGCGCTTTTGACCAAGCAATGGAAAACAAAGTCAGACGACCTTGCTCACATCTCTGTACCTTGGCACAATAACGGGGTAGGGAAAAGGTTTCGGTTTCTCTCCATTTATCCTCCAGAGTAGGAAGGCTTTAATTCCAGGGGCCTAGGAAAAATAAAAATTCTTCTCTTGCACTCACCGCGCCCCGCCCGAGGGCTGTCAGGGACACTCAGCGTCACCACTTTTTAAACTCAGACTGAGCTGCGATCTGTGGCTTTCCAATCAAATTTTATTTATTTATTTATTTAAACCGTGAACCCAACTCTTCCAGGAATTGGCTTCGATGGCCCATAAAATAGCTAATGCTTAGCAGAAACAAGTGGGGCTTCTTTGTTCCCAGAAGTAAAAAGGCACAAAATGAAGACAGAAACCTAGCAAGCAGCTCGGGAGACCCACAAGCCATCAGAAAGGCCCATGGGCCACGTGGGCCACGTGGGCCACGTGGGCCGCGTTCCCGGCCTGGCCCGTGGTGGCTTTCCCCCAGTCAGACGCTCACCGAAAAGGGAATGAAAGGGTGAGGATGTGGAACTCCTGATTCCATTTAAACCCTGGTGGGGAGAAGGGTATAAGTAAGAGAACTAGTTTTTCAAACCCAGATGTGGGATCTGGAGGGAATGGCCCATCTCCTGGTACCCACTTGCAAGGCCTTTTTTTGCCAGCTGCCTCCCTGCTATTTCAGGACTCCCTGCAGATGTCACCTCTTACAAGAAGCTGCCCCAGAGTCCCTGGCCAGGCGGCATCCTTGCACGGTTCACCGTGGGCGTGCTGATCTCCTCACTCGCCCTCTCCCCCAGCCACCTGGGTGCCCCTCAGTGCTGTGCCCACCGGGAGAGGCTCTGACCCCCCCACGGCCCCCGTTGGGGGGGGGGCTCCTCTCCTGCATTACTGTGAAAGCTGGTCCTTGGTGGCTTCAGCGGCGAGGGCTCCAATAGGGTGGGCTTCTGAGAATGCTTCAGGGAGGCAGGAGGTATGACGGACCATGACTCACCCGGCTTGCAGAGGCAGCTGGGGACTAGCTGTTCTCCATTTCCACTCAAAACAAAACCAGGGAAAATGGGCTTAAATTGCAGCAAGGGAGATTTAGGTCAGATAGAAGAAAAGCCTGCAGGAGCCACCGGAACTGGGACTCTGGGAGCTGATGGAATTTCCTTCCCTGGAGACTCTGGGAGCAAGCTCTAGTGCCAGCTCGCTCCATCCCCAGGGCACGGTGCAGGAGGAGACCAAGGACAGCACGGCCCCCAGCACCTCCTCACCGAGAACAGGAGGACAAATGACATGTGAACACACAAGGAACATCATCGTTTCTTGGGGGCTGCTGGAAAGATGTACTTTCCGTTTCAGCCCACGGACAAGCCGTGCTCTCTGCCTTATGACGGCAGCTGGTTTCTCTCACTCCTTTGACTGCCTGGGCTGAAAACTCCCCCTCCCTCCCTAAATGATAGTTTTGTTTTCTGTCAATCTATCCACAACTGGGCGGGCATGGAAAATCCCGTCCTAGTGACCTGAGGAGCTGGCCCGGTGGCGGGAGCTTCCCCAGTCCCCTGGGAGCAGCATGGTGGGGTCTCAGACTGTAGCTGCCACGAGGCACAGGAAGTGTGAGCCCCAGGAACGGGGCCCTGAACACAGGCAGATGTGGCCCCCTCTTTTCTGGGGTAAGCAAGCAGTGGATGGTATCCCATTAGCAGAAACCCTGGGCAATTTCAATGGGAGCCACAGTCAGAGACACCGTCAAGCCTGGAGGCAAATCTTGTGACCCACCTATAACATGCATGCAGAACTTTCTAGATCTGGCTTCAGAGAGGCAGCAGCGCCTGCGCCATTTCCTGTTCCTACACTTGTCGGTCCCTCTCCTGCTTTGGGTTGCCTCGTCTCCTTCCATGCGTCCCTGTAAGTTACTGTCTGTCCTTCCTGGAACTGGGTGGGGAGAGAATGGGCTAGAAAGCCTCATGTTTTTCTCTGGTGTGGCCCTGGCACAGCTCCTACCCCCAGCTCAGACCTCCAAGGAGAGAGGGTCAGAAACCCCTTCCCCACCCACGGGTGCCAGTTTAGCTCCCCTGTTCTGGGAATCCCAGAGGGGGTCATCGCCCCCAATTTTGCCAAGAGCTGTCCAAGGCCCTGAATGAGGCTCGGTGGGTCTGCAAGCATCTGGGTGCTGATGGGGACCGGGGCAGAGAGGGGACTGCGGGGATGTGGCGTCACAGTATCCAGGACAGTGACTGTGCACACTGGTCTGCTCCCCTTGGTCTGCGAGACTTGGCCCCTTGATGAATGACATGCTGAGGTCATCGTTCAAAGGCAAGAGATGTCCCAGGAGTGGAATCCTTCCCCATTTCTGGAAGCAAAGGGACCATTCAGAAAGGGGCCAGGGGATGTGTTTTTGTCAGTGTGGGGGTCTGGCCAGTAGGACAGAACCAGCACATCCCAAGAGGAAATTCTGTTCAAAGCAGATGGAGGGTTCTGGTTGTTTCAGGCTATTCTAGGGCACAGCAAGGTGACCCCTTCTTCTGGCCTTCATATCTGCCAATCTCGACCTTCCCGCCACTGACCACAGCAGGAGAGGTCAGAAGGCTAAAAGGGGCCTCTCCTTGGGCTGGTGACCACAGCTGCTGAGAAATTTGCATGCCTGGGAACCACTGTGGCTTCCTCTGCCACACGGCTGGGCCCTGGAGGTTTGCACAACATTCCAGATGTGTGACAATTACTAGGCCTAGCTTCTAGCAAGTCCACCCAGCTCCTGGAAGCTCCCAACTCACAGGGGCTCTGGTAGTCTGAGAAGAGCATTTAAGCCCTTTCATGACTCCAGGCCTTAGGGAAGCTCATTGCATGGGTGCCGATGATGTGTCTCTACCTAGAAGAAGCTAACCTTGCCCTAAAGACCAACCCACGTGGTTCGGGTTCACCTCATTCCGGAAAAACCTCCTTCCACAGGATAGAGTTCTCTGTGGGAGTGTGACCAAAAGGCTGCCATGTCTTCCCTAAAAGGAAAAGTGCACCAGGACTATGAGAAGATAGGAAATTCCGGGACAGTGTCCTGAAGGCACGCCTGCTCCCCTTTCTGAAATGCCCTTGGTTTGGCGTTCACTGCCAAGGCTAACCACACCATTAGCTAGGCAGCCGGCCCAGAGGCTGCGGTTTGAAGCCTCCATGAAACACCTCAAGGCCCCCTCCTTGCTGAGGAAGACGGGAGAGGGGAACAGAGGCTCTGGGGCTCCCAGTTCAGCTGGGAGGGCACAGGTCACATGCCCACAAAGGCCAGACACATGATGGGAGGTCGAAGCTCCTAGTAGGGAGAGTGGACATCCTGACCCTGAAGGAGAGCTCTCACATCATACCGACCTGAATCCTGGCCCAGCACTTTCTGATCTCAGCTCAGACCTTGGGTAAAATGTTAATTTCTCTGAACCTCAGTGTGTTGTCCGCAAAGGGGGACGACAACAACACCCACGCCTGCCAAGGGCTCTTGAGAGGATTGTAGGAGAATGTGTAGGTCTGTCGTTCTGCACAGTCCTTGGCACGATCACTCAGTCTTGTTATTCTAGGCACGAAGTCCTGCCTGAGGACAGGGGAGGGGTGATGCCTTTGGTCAGGGGTGAGCAGGGAGGGCTGCGGGAAGGCTGTAGCTGCGGGCCATGCTGACACCAGAGGCAGGGATGGGACCACACCACTGCGGCAGCTCTAGCCCTTGCCAAGCCCCCTTCTAAATGGATTATTGTTTATTGGAGGCTTATCCCATCTCTCGGGTTATGAATTATTTACCAGATAATGACTTCCTAATTGTTAATGACAGCTGCCCCAAGGACATGCTGACATACCTTTTGAAGCCACAGTGCTAATTGTGGGGAGTCCCAGAAGCCCCCATGTGGCCACAGCCAGAGTGTCACTCCTAAGGACAGAGCCTGACTGGTCCTTGGGAATAGACCGTAAACCCAACATGACACAGATAAAGAAACTGAAATCCAGAGTGGGGAGAAGACATGCTCCCAGGTCCCAGACGCAGCCCTGGGTGAGTCAAGCCCCGGGGTCTCTGGTGGTCATTTCTCCGACGTCTGGGTGTAGGCAGTTGGGGCAGTTGTGGGCTGGGCATGAGGTTAGGTGGTTAGGTCCCTCTCTTCGGGAGGTCATGGGTACATGGGTGGGGAATGAAATGGGTCTGGAACTGGGGCGCCTGGGTGGCTCAGTGGGTTAAGCCGCTGCCTTCGGCTCAGGTCATGATCTCGGGGTCCTGGGATCGAGTCCCGCATCAGGCTCTCTGCTCAGCAGGGAGCCTGCTTCCTCCTCTCTCTCTCTCTGCCTGCCTCTCTGCCTACTTGTGATCTCTCTCTGTCAAATAAATAAATAAAGTCTTAAAAAAAAAAAAAAAAAAGAAATGGGTCTGGAACAGGTGCTGGGAGATCTCCCACCCCTGTGTCCCAAGTGAGCAGGAGGGGCCCCGGGATGGTCTGGAGGGCACTGTCCACACAGAATCAGGATGTAGCTCTGTGGCTGCTTGGGGTCCCCGTGGGCTAAGGAGGGCCACCTCCCTGGGAGCAGAAATCCCCTGCCAGACTAACTGCATTCAGCAAGGAAGAGCTACAGGATGACTGAGGGGGCGGGGCGGGGAGCGGGGAGGGAAATAAGGGAGCTGGGGGGGTGGGGGGAGAGGGGGATGGGCACACCCATACCTTCCTTGAAAGCGCATTGGGTCCTGAAGAGACTATGAATTCAGTTCATGACTCAGTTGGAGTCCTAGCCCCCAAGAACAATAATAGCAAAACTTCGTAGAGGACTACATTTCTGGCACTATGCTAGGCCTTAGGCTACACGAACTCTTTAATCCTTACAACCACCATATGACGTGGGTTTATTACAATCCTGATTTTTCAGATGAAGAAGCTGAAGGAAAGGGAGTTTCAATCATACGCTAGAAGTTGCACAGCAGGTAAGGGGCAGGGCTGGGATTAGGACTAGGCAGTCCGGGTCTGTGCTCTTGACCATTATGCCATATTGTTTACTAGACATGTTTCCCAAATGAATGGATGCAATGCTGTGAGACCCCTTTGGATAAGGGATGCACCTTCTAAATGTGGCTTGAATGTGAAATCGAGCACATTGAGGCCCTGGGTTCCAGCGGGATTTGGGGAGGCCTATTTCCTCCTGGACTGTGCCTGGAACAGCAGAAGGAGAACCCTAGCCTAGGGTGTGTGGTACCCCCAGGGGACAGTGGCCTTGCAAGGACAAGGTCAGTGCACCACCCTCCCTGCCCTAAGGTGGGCCCTGTGAACTGTGGCTGGCCCTTGAACACACAAGATAGGTTGAATAGATAGGCCCCTCACGTATGGCCCTTGATCATCCTATAAACATTCCAGAATGTTCTTTGTGCCAGGCTCTGGGGAGGGACCCAGTGACCGAGACACAGCCCCTGCCCTAGAGGCACTGCCAGCTGTCTCCCAGGCCAGAAGAGACAAGAGCCAGGTGCCAGGTACGAGGTCCCAGATAGAAATGGAGCAGAGAGGCTGAAGGACTCAGGAGCAAATGAGCAGAGGCACGGGCCGTGTGCACTGGCTTTTTCTATCATCAGCTCCTTTTCAGTGCTCATTAGGTGCTCAGCTCTGCGGGAGCTTGGCCGCCCACCCCTCACCCTGAGAGCTCACAGTGGTTGGGGAATGAGCCTGGAGCACGCCGGATAGTGAAAGGACCACACTTGACCTGGGAAGACGGGAACGGCTGCCAGGGAGAGGAGCCGCGTCGGGAAATCCAAGAAGATTCCCGTGAGTGGGTGGCTGGGAGCTCTCTGCCAGGAGATGGGCGGGGATGGGAGAGGCTTTTCCGGGATGTTCGGGCTTGCAGGACACGTGATGCACCCAGGCAGGGTCTGTTAGGAGCACAGGGTCTGTCTGCATGGGAACAGAGGCTGTGCGTGTGAGAGCATTGGGGGGTGGGGTGGTCACAGGAGGTGAGTTAGGCTGGCTGGCGTGGGGTCTGATTTACCTTACCTGATTC
The DNA here is from genome assembly GCF_020171115.1 of Neogale vison. Lineage (NCBI taxonomy): Eukaryota > Metazoa > Chordata > Mammalia > Carnivora > Mustelidae > Neogale > Neogale vison. Next base: position 126,219,430 of record NC_058098.1, read on the forward strand.
ACAAAGTCAGGATCACGTACCCCTGTGCAAGACGGCAGAGCACTTTGAGTGCATTTTGGAAAGGCTTGAACTGGTGCTAAATCAATCATCACACTGCTTATTCTGGGATGGAGAGGCAGGGTGCCTCCTCTACACGCTAATGGGAGGGCGAGGCTCTGCTGCCGGCTGGCGCGGCGTGCACGTCGGTGAGCGCCGACCTAAGAGACCCTGGATGGATCCTCTCTGGGTCCTGACTTTCATTTCCCACTTAGAGCACCTTCCTGACTACCTGGAGAAGCGGGGGGTGGGCGGGTTAATTGTTACCTCCTATGCCGTTACTAGGTTACTCTGTAAAAGCAGAAATATGCTTTTAATGATTTTTTGTTGTTGTTACTTTCTTGTGAACCAGATGCTTTTATCTAAATGAGTTGCTACAAAAAAAAAAACAAAAAAAACCAAACCAAAAACCAAAAAACAAAAAAAACCACCAAAAAAACAACAACACACAAAAAATTCCCCCAACCCGTGAAGGTGCTAGGCTGTGTCTGCCGTGCACTGGCAAACCAATGCTCTGTGAGTGAGGCATAAGCCCCCAATGCTTTCAGCACCCAGCTTATTTACAGGGCATTTACAGGGCAGGAGGGAGGTACCAGTAGCTAGCATTAGCTGTGGCCTGGACGACAGGACCCGGTGAGACAGTGGAGTGGCCTCTCGCTGCTAGTGGTGGATTCTGCCTCCCCGTCAGGTGGGTGGGGGGAACGGCAAGATTCCAACAGGTCTGGATGACCTGTCGTCTTTAGGCCTCTTGGGTCATGGTGGGTGGGAGGAAGGACAGTTTTCTTTCTGGGTTATCGAGCTTGACACGTAATAGGTGTTCAGCTAAAGTTCATGGAGGACAGACTGGTACACGAGATGATCAAGAAGCCATAGAAACACAGTAGTTAGGAGCATTCTCGCGCAGTCCCTGGGCAGATGGATGCCTGGCGCTTTCCCGGAGCAGGGCTCTGGTGGTGGGGCTGTTACTAGCCTCCTTGGTATTTCTGTGCAAATGAGATTTCTTTGCAAATTAGCGTACCTCCCTCTGAACACTCATAGCGCACAGCTAAACATGCAAGGTGCCGGCTGGGTCAGTTCCCGCACCCCCCAGGCCAGGTGCCCTCCTGTAGGGCACAAACTCGCAACTGTTCCCAGCAGCCCCGGCCACTGGGGCACATTCAAGGTAAGGAAGGAGACAGGTCGCTTGGAAAATCAAACTTGGCCACAAAAATAAACTCTGAGGTTTGCAGATAAGCTATTTCTAGCTCAGGTGCCAAACGAGGTTTTGCAGCTAGAGTGAACCGCTGTGTGCGCCCCGCCCCAGTCCTGCTAACTAACGGGAACTGCACCGAGTATCTGCTCTTCCTGAACAGCACTGCTTCCAGAAATAGGGAAGGATTCCACTCCTGGGACATCTCTTGCCTTTGAACAATGACCTCAGCATGTCATTCATCAAAGGGGCCGAGTCTCACAGACCGAGAGGAACAGACCAGGGAGCACAGCCAGTCCTGCCCTGCCAGTCCCCTCTCTGCCCCGGTCCCAATCAGCACCCAGATGCTGCAGACCCACCGAGCCTCATTCAGGGCCTTGGACAGATCTTGGCAAAACTGGGGGCGATGGTCCCATCTGGGATTCCTGGAACAGGGGTGCTGAACTGGCACCTGTGAGTAGGGAAGGGGTTTCTGACCCTCTCTCCACGGGGGCCTGAGCTGGGGGGTGGGAGCTGTGCCAGGGCCACACCAGAGAAAAGCACGAGGCTTTCCAGCCCATTCTCTCCTAACCCTATTCCAGGAAGGACAGACGGTAACTTACAGGGACACGTGTAAGGAGACGAGGCAATCCAAAGCAGGAGAGGGACCAACAAGTATAGGAACAGGAAATGACGTAGGCACTGCTGCCTCCCTGAAACCAGATCTAGAAAGTTCTGCATGTGTGTTACAGGTGGGTCACAGATTTGCCTCCTGGCTTGGCAGTGCCTCTGACCGTGGACTCTCATTGGAATTGCCTGGGGAGCCTCCCAAAAATACCTATGCCTGGGTCCCCTTGTGAGGGATTTTGATCTAACTAATCTGGGGCATCTAGCTGGATAACAGAGTGTTTTAAAATGTCCCCAGGAGGGGTGCCTGGGTGGCTCAGTGGGTTAAGCAACTGCCTTCGGCTCAGGTCATGGTCTCAGTGTCCTGGGATCGAGCCCCGAATCAGGCTCTGCTCAGCGGGGAGCCTGGATCCCTCCCACCCCTTCTGCCTGCCTCTCTGCCTACTTGTGATCTCTCTCTGTCAAATAAGTAAATAAAATCTTTAAAAATAAATAAATAAAATGTCCCCAGGTGATTTGAATCACCTGGATTAAATCAGCCAGAGTTGAGAGCCACTGTTCTCTCTTGGAAGAGGCAAACAAGAAGCTGACGTTACAAGACGATTTGATATGAGGTCCTATGACAAGGCTGGGGAGAAGAATTTATGCTGACATCAGAGGCTCTTCTCCCAAGGGACCCAGCAAAGAGAGCACAGGGACAGGACACACATTAACCACCATAAAATCCTGAATGTGGGCACATCGCTACCATCGATAGGAAAAGAAGATACTCCAACAGCCCGTAGGGTTCATGTGAAAACGTTCCGGGGTTGGGGCGAGGTGCCCGGGGTTGTCAGTGGGATGGCAAAGTACCCAGGCTTTTGGGTGGCATGATCCAGGGGGTAGGTTTTAGAATATCTGAAAAGAGTAAATAAATGACCTATCATCCAGGAACATCGTTCTGCTGATCTCTGTAATGTCCATGTCAATTCAAGGCTTAGAGTTCCAGGAATTGGGGAACACCTGTGAGTTGAGAGCATGTTAAGTGTAAAGTGCACTGACGCCCATCCTCACAAGAACAGTTAAATTAGAAGGTCTGGGGGCAAAACCAGGCATCTGTAGGTTTTCAAGCCTCTCCAGGTGACTTCAGCGTTCACTGAGAGCTGGCATTGCCAGCCCAGGAAGACATGCCTGTCTTCTCCCGGGGACTAGGAAGGTCAGGGGTTGCCCTCAGCGAAAGCAGACAAGATGGGAGACTCAGCAGCTCTACGGGGCTTGCCCAGAGTTAGTGCAGAGTTGGGACGAGAGCTCAGTGGCTGCCTCCCAGTCCAGGGTCCTTCCATCCACTGCCTATGAGGCCACTCTGTCCTATGGTCCTATGATCTTGGAACCAAGACTACCTGATCTCATGACGTGGAGACAAGAAGACAGTGCCTGTCTTTAAGGAACTCATGGTCCGGGAAGGAAGGTGAGAAGTGCAGCCCAGGAAGGCACTAGTGACAAGATCCCCAAAGGCTGCAGAGCACGAGGCAGCTTTGTGTTGGCCAGGCTGGGTCTGGGATGCGAATCAGAAAGGTTGTGACCAGTTCCTTGGCTCTGGAGAGGCAGTCAGGACCTTAGGACAGAACGAAGCCTCAGGGACAGGTGAAGCAGTGGGAGTAAAGGGACCGTGGAGACAAAGGAAAGCAGAGGAAAATCTTCTAGCACCAGTGCCCTCACTTACAGGCAGAAGGAGGAAGAGAGGCCACAAAGATGGAGTGACATGGTCCCCCAAGCCAAGAGAGAGAGAGGCTCTTGGTCTCCTTGAAGCTAGCAGGGAGGTCACTGGCTGACCGTTAGGTGGAGAGGGCAGGCGGAGGTCTTGGCGAGGATGGGAAAGGAGGGGCTCTGCGGAAGGTTCTGTGGGGAGGGGGTTGGAGTGGTTCCATGGCCTCCCCAGAGGGCTGGGCGCCCAGAGCCCAGTGGGTGGGGGCTACTGAGGTTCCCAGGGTGGGGCTAGGAGAGGAAGCCAGGACGAAGGACGAGCCGGTGACAGAGTGATGGGGAAGGCAGAGTGTTGGGGAAGGCAGCGCTGAGATGTCTGCCCACGGGTCTGTCTTTGGGTGCGAGCCATGGAAGCCAAAGGTGATGGATGAGAGAGAAGGAGGAGGAGGGAAAGAAGCCGGGCTGTTGAGAGGGAGGGAGTGTGGGGGGTGGGATGCAGGAGTGTGGTTGGCAAGGGCACCTTCGGAAGGGCTTCACCGGTGAAGCCGCCAGAGAGTGCGGAAGTCCGGGGCACGGCACGCGGCGTCCTCTAATGTAAGGGTTCCAAGTCCCATCAGCTCTGGAGGCATCTGCAATGTCCTCTCAGGATGTAGGGCACGCAGGGGCATAAGGGGCCTGGGTGGGCAGTGCTGGTGCGGGGATGGAGGTGGGGGAGGCCGCAGAGGGGCGCTCATCAGCACTGATGGGGACCCGTGGTTGCCCTTCACCACCTTCAAAGTCTAGGTGTCTGCTAACATCATTCTTGACTCAGCCTTGGGTTCTGCACAAAGCCGGTCCTCAGCTCTACCTCCCCTGAGCACCTGCCCAGCCAGGCTCCCACACTGCAGTGCAGGGATCAGGTTTCACTCCCACTAGCCGGTCCTGGCACTGCACTCTGGGCCCCTGACAAGCACAGCGCAGCCTTCCCAGCTTTGCAGCAGGGCGGGGCCCCCTTTGCAGCAGGGTGCACACAGCCCAGTGATGCAGCCCAGTTTCCATAGGAAAGTGATAGTTCTTTCCACTGGTCACCAGGGGACAGACCAGGTTGTGGAGACTCCTATCTTCTTGGGAATCAGTGAAGTCCTGCATGTGAGGGAAAAGGGAAAAGCATGACCGGGCAGCAGGCCACGTGCTCCGGTGTTCCCAGGAACCGTTGTGGCTGTGTGTGCGGGAATGTGTTTACCGAGAGCCCTGGCAGGTGTTGTGCGGGGGTGGTGGCGGGGGAACTAGGGCTGAATCAGATGTGATTCCCATCCTCCAGGAACTGGCCAGGTGGTAGGGAAGACTGACGTGAGTTCGCCGTGGGGACACCAATCCAGGGCTGGATCTATGACGTATCCTATCCAGGTTCCTCCCTATCCTATAATTCATGCTTCTTGAAGCCTCGGATAAACAAGAGCCATGTGCCACCATGTGTCAGTGGGAAGGAACAGAAGGTTCCAAGATAAAGGCTGTCAAACCCCTTCCCCTGGGTCTCAAGACGCCCTTCACCCCTGCCACACTCACAGCGTCTAAGACTTGAAGGCTTCTCCTTGGAAAGCTGACTTTTGGGAACAGCATGCCTTGGTCTCAGACACTCCTCTCCAGGTGTGCCCCCTCTAGGAGCTGGGAATGCCATCGTCATCAGATCCAAGATGCCACTATCACCAGATCTGTCTGGCTGTCCAACGCCCCTCCTCTCACGGGACAGTCACAGACGCAAAGCAAATTACCTAGGCCCTGGGACAACTAACCAGGACGGCGGCTCAGTTGCTCGGAGGTGCCGTTAGATGCTCGCCAACAGCCCCAAAGCTCCCAAAGCCAGAAGCCCAACTGCCCCCGCTGGCTGTCCCCATTGGGCTGCTCGGTGGCAGCAGTCTGGGTGCCCAGTGGACGTTTCTCCCATTTTGGCAGCTGGTCCAGGCCCAGCCTGGAGCTCCTCCTGCTTCTTGCTGACAATTATGGCTCCCCGCAATTCGGAATCCCAGAGCTGCAGAAGTCCGGAGCATCTTTCTCCAGGCCTCCCTGCTTCTGTGGGCACAGTCCTGGCCTGCTGGGTGGGTATTCAAGCATTCTCACCGATTCTTTCCATCGGATTTTTGCCCGCACGGTAGGCCACCTTCCCCACAACTCTCCTGGGTACCTGGTCTTTATAATCCGATTTGGAAATCCTCAATTTCTGTTCTGAGGCCAGACCTCTATAAATTTAATCCAAGGAAATAATCAAATCACTATGCTAAGATATATATATATGCAAAAATGTTCGTTGTGTTATTATTTGTAGGAGTGAAATTTAAAAATATGCTAAATGCCCACCATTAGGGCACTGGGTAAGTAAATTGTGGAGATTATTATATCCAGATGATATGCAGAGTTCAAAAATGCTATAGATTTGTGTTTACTGACAGAAGAAGTGTACATGTGACATATCATAGAGTCAAAAGAATGCGTCGCCGAGCCATACGTACAGCGTGATCCCACGTATGTGTGAGTGTGTGCACGTGTGCACGTGTGTGTGTGTGCACGTACACTTTACATATGTGCATACAAAGAAAGTCAGGAAAGGGGAACCAACACAGTTGTTTCTTGGGATTACGACTGTAAGCAATTTCTGTAATTTTAGGTGCTATTTTTAAAGTATTTTTACAATGAACAAACAGCCTTTTACTGATATCAAGTACTACTACTTTAATAACAAGAAAAGTTAAATTGCCAAGGAAGTATTACAGTTTTGAGGAGCTTAAAGTTCCCCTAGCTGCTGGACGCCCCTCCTGGGGATCGGATCCCCCCTCCTGGGGAGCGGGAAGAGCTCCCGCCATGCTCATAGATTGTTTCCAGGGGGATTGGGGTCCAGAGTCTTTGCTGGGTTCTAATCCCACATCTATATAAAAATCTCCATGACCAGAAGGCAGAGAGGACCCGCTGTTTACCTCCTCACTGCCCCTGGAAAATCAGTGTTAGAGAATATAGCTGGCAGTGCCCAGGTCGGATGCCTTCCTTATGTGCAGGCGAGCTGAGCAGAGACTTACCTTTTGATGTCCGTCTCTGGCAAGCTCAGGATTCGTCCCCAGGATGCAAAAACCTCGATGGCAACCAACACTTAGCACAGTGTGAGCATCCCCGGGAGGCCAGACAGTCTAGAACGAGAAGGAAAAGGGTGGGGCTGGGGTGGGAAAAGGTATCATCGTCTGCAGAAAAATCTCTTTGGAATTCCAGTGTCTTAGACAGTCCCCACCCACGCAGGCGCATGTCCCTGTGCTGAATTTCTGAGTGTGGACCCTTTCACATGGACTGTGTCCAAACACTGCCCCGGGCACTCCCAGGCAAGGGAAGGGTCAAGTGGGCAGCAGAAAACCCCAAGGGGCAGAGCCTAGAGGTCCCTCCTCCATCCCCCAAACACACAAAGCCCTAATTCCCACAGCATAGCCACTAGCATGGGTAAGGGAGAATAATGGCATTGCCTTCCATCTGATTTAAGCCAAGAGACTCCAAAGACAGGGAGAAACACGAAATTTAGGCCTTTAACCTAATGCTGAAAAGAGAAGAGGACACAAACTCAAGAATTACAAAAGCAAATCACTACTTCTTTCAGATAATGGGCAAGAAGACCTTGAGGAAGCAAAGGATGGGTTCCCTGGAGAGGATAAGTTTTTTAAAAAAAAATATAGATTTAATACCTAGTAGAAAGAGCTATCTGTTATGGTGAGGCAAGGCTATTCCCAGTTCCCTCTTTCAAATCTAATATATGTGAAAGCTGTCTTCACGACAAGGAATGGCAACCTCCACTGCAAAAACACGGCTGTCATTACCCAGGAATCGATATATTTTTCTAAACTGAATATATCATTATCAATTGATTTTCCTGTTTCCTCTTAGCACTCCAGAGTCCTGGATAGCAGGGGAAAGCTTTAATGTGATATGAGGGATTTGGACAGGTAAATAAGTTATTGTAAACTAATTCCACCTTGCAATGAGCTTCTCTCCAACAACACAACGGGTCTCTCTCAAAGCCTCTCCACCCGAGCTTTCTCAGCTGCCACTGACGGAGACACACGCGAGCCACATCAAATAGCCATTTTCAAGCTGAAGGTGGCAAAAATATTATTTTTTCCAAGGACAGAGCATTCCCTTTACGATTAAGAAATAACCTCTGTGGGGAAGCAAAGGAAGCCAAGGTCACCATTTAATTCTGACACAGAGCCAAAGTCGTGAGTACATTTCCTCAACCAAGCCGATGTGAAGCATGCGGATATATTGATCGCTTTGGCCACAAAGTATCGACGGTACTGGTGATAATAAACGATCGATGTATTTCTGGGAAAGATCCTTGGCAGATATGTGTTGGTGAAGAGAGAGGTCTGGGAGACAGCAGTCAGATGGTTTTTAGATCCTTGAGAATTTTATTCATTCATTCATTCATTCCATACGTATTTGTTGAGTGTCTGCTGTGTGTCAGGCAATGTTCTAGGCACTGGGGATACAGAAGTGAACAAAAGATAAAGAAAAAAAAATTCCTGCCCTAAGGGAGCTCATCTTCTAGTGGAGGGAAACATAGAATAAACAATAAGCTTGAGAAATAAGTACAAATTGTATAGTATATTAAAAGGTAGGCAGTGTATGCATTAGAGAAGACAGAGCAGAAGATGAATGTCAGGGGACTGAGCTCACATGAAGGGGATGAGGGACTGGGCCATGTGGGAATCTGGGGTTGAGCATTTGGTAGTGAGAAGAGCCAGTGCAAATGTCCTGGGGCGGGGTGGAGGGAGCATACCTGTCATGTTCCTGGGCCTGCAAGGAGCCCACTGTGGCTGGACAGGGAGAGTCCAGAAGGACATTCAGCTGGAGAGGTGAATATCTAGATCATGTAGGGCCTTGCAGGCCACTGTAAAGGCTACTCACTGAGAGCCCAAGATGCTGGCGACCCAGCTCTAGAAGGAGCTCTCATTCTCTGGAGACAGACCTCGCAGGTCTGTCAGCTTAATCTGCTTGCCGTCCCTTCCACCTAGATTGCTCAGCACTCCAGGCTGTGCAAAGGCCAGGCTGGGGCTTGGAGGGGCAGTGGAAGGAGATGAGCCACCAGGGCTGCCCAGCTTGCTCTGAGGACAGTGGCCTTGTTTTTCCTCCTCTGTGGTCCCCAGAGGCCACTTCTACAGGAGGTAACTGAACCAAAGTCCTGAACGAAAATACACTATATATGAGGCTGAGTTCTTTTGGACTTTTCCCTAATGTGCTTATGGAGAGATCCTGACGTGAGCTGACACGTTAGACATGACAGGTTGTGCTGGGTGTCTTGCCCAGGTCTGTTTTCCATGCTGTGTGTCCCCTGATCTGCACGGAGGGCATCGCTGAAGCTCGGAGACCCTGGAGACTCCTGGTTAGGTGCAGGCGGTATAGACACCAGGAGACTGGGGACTGGCGTGGGGTTGGGTCTTTATTCCCCTACTTGCCTCCCTCCTTGCAGTGACTTCACAGGCTGGCCGTGACCCCACTGAAGGTCACAGGTGAGGCTGGGGTGCGGTGGGCCCCACAGAGCATCCTCTCTGTGCCTTAGCTTCTAGCTGGAAACTGCCCCACCCTGTCGTGCACTGGGGACGGCCATAGCGTGGTCTCTGTACCCCAAGCTCTCATCTTATGAGCAGCCCTGTCTGACTCTCTTCCAACCACACATTTCAATGTGCCAATTTCCTATTAAGACCCCAGACGGTACGTTCTCGGGGGCATCGGAGAGCAGGGCTTTGGAATTAGGGATCAGGCTGAATCCCAACCTGCCCCTTAGTTTTGTGACACGGGCTAAGGTATTTAATATCTAGGAACCTTCCTTCTCACTCTTGGAACTAGAGAAACAGATGCAAAATTAGCGGCAGCGGGATCCCTGTCCCAGCATTTCCACCACTGGCTGCACTACCCCGGGCAAGGAGCACCTCCTGGCTGACATCTTTGCCTGCTGCCCCCGCACCAGAAACTGCTCCCTCAAGGGGTTTCGAGCTGCTCTCAGCTCCTGTCTGGCATTAGTTGATGTCCCAGTGATTTCACTTATCTCCCCTTGCACTTCTATCTACCCAACCTCTGCTCCTTGCAGTCAAACCCAGGGCACCCGGAGAATAGACATTATCTTAATATTTGAATCTCTGGCCATAGCGCCCATCAAGAATGGAACCAGGAGGTGTGCCTGGGTGGCTCAGTTGGTTAAGTGTCTCCCTTTGGCTTAGGTCATGATCCCAGGTCGTGGGATCGAGTCCCGCATTGGGCTCCTTGCTCAGTGGGGAGTCTGCTTCTCTGTCTCTCCCCTGGCTGGTGTTTTCTCTCTTTCTCTCTCACTTGCTCATTCTCTCTGTCTTTCTCTCAAATAAATAAATAAAATCTTAAAAAAAAAAACCCTAAAAACAAACCCAGGAAACAACAGGGAGACAGGTATGGTTTTCCATCTCTAGGGGAGGCCTTGACTTTGACATCTGTGGTCAAACTGACCCCTTCTCTTCCACTCACTTCATCATCAAAGGGCAGCTCCCAGGGCCAAGGAAAATGCAATTAAAAAGCCAAGAGATGGGGTGCCTAGGTGGCTCAAAGGGTTAAGCCTCTGCCTTCAGCTCAGGTTGTGATCTTGGGGTCCTGGGATCAAGCCCCACATCAGGCTCTCTGCTAGGCGGGGAACATGCTTTCCCCTCTCTCTCTCTGTCAGCCTGCTTGTGATCTCTCTCCCTCTCTCTGTCAAATAAATAAATAAAATCTTTAAAAATAAATAAACAAAAAGCCAAGGGATGAGAGATGTTTTACTTTCATTTAAAATATACAGTGGGTGGTTAGTCAACGCCTGTGAAAGGGGTCTTACACCGTCCCCCCCACCTTGTCAAGGCACTCAAGAGATGCTAATTGGGTCTGGCAGGACATGAAAAGGGCCAATATGAAATTCCCTCCAATGGGGTCTTTGGGTTAAATAACTACGAACGATGGGAGATCTTTAAAACTTAAACCTAAAGAAATGTTTGAGGCCATTCTCACTCTAAGTCTATAAATAAAGATGGCTCCTGCCAGGAACCAAATTGATAGCCAAGAGAATTACAAATAAGGGCCCCAGGATTTTTTTTTTTATTTCCCTATAAAAGATACCAATTTTTGGAGAGAAACTGCCCTTAAGAGAGGATAAACTAATTAGGGAGTCTCCCATTTGATGCGGGATCAGAGTCTGGCCCTGCCTAGGTCTTGACCAGGCTACCCAAGGACTGCCCCGCGCCCAGGCAGCTCGCCAGCCCTCAGCCAACCGGGAAGCAACGATCCTCCCTTCCTCGGAAGGAAAAAACAAAGCCACTAGAGGCTGCAAACTGGAAGAAAACCAGCTCCCACCTTCCCGTCGGCCCAGGCTCAGGATCCTGTGGCATCCCTCCGGCACTGGGGGCTCGCAGACCTGCTCTGAATGTATCCAGCAAGGGTGAACTCTCATTCACATTCTCTTAAGAAGAGGGAAAAAACAACCCATCCATTAATAACATCCACCAGGGGTTCACCAAAGCCTGCAGGCATCCTGCCAACCCCAAAATAAACACTCTCAAAAGGTTTATCCATCAGGTTGGCGACAGTTCACGGGCGGAGGGGTCCGGAAGGCCCCGCTCTTCAAGAAGAGAACGGGCGCACGGAGATGGAGTGCTTTGCGAGAACCCGCCCAACACAGTGCGGAGGTTTCCTCTTTCCATTAAGGAGCCAGGACCGGCCACTGATGAGATCCATTACTTATTTCCAAAGCTAGGGAGGCACTGGCGGGCCAGCCTTCCTGCAGGCTTGTGTTCTTCAAAGAGAGGATCTGCAGAGGCCGTGACTCCTGACTCAGATGGAATAATGAAATTTTCATAATGTTTGAAGTTTACAAAGCCTCGCTCGTGCCCATTTTCTGATTTAATTTTGCTCAGAAGTTTATGAGTGGATCACTGTTATTATTCCTATCCTATAGATGGAATAATAAGAATGGCGCAATGTTACCCGGCGAATACAGAAGGGAGGGAAATGGAATCGGAACTCAAGGTTTGCACCTTCCATCCCTTGCTTTGTTCCAAATTCATCCACGCCCTTGTCCCCAGGACGCTGATGGATGGTAAGATTGGAGCTGTCCTGTGTTCACTCTGTACTCACCACCCCTGGGCTGGATAAAAATACAGGTGTCTGAGGATATCCTCATCCTGGTCTGGTACTGGTGAGCCCAAACCAACCTTACAACGCGACTGGCTGCTCCCCCCCACCCCCTCACCCTCTTCTCCGCAGCCCCGGCGGTGGTCAGCTTCCCAAGTGGCCCCCTCCCACAACCAAGAAGTCACAGATTGGCCCCCACGCCTACCACGAAACCTCTCTCAACACTAAGGCGGCACACCGGGTTCTCCGTGACTATTACCTCGGGGTTTCTCCAACTTTTTTTATTCTCACTGTCCCCACCAAGAGAAAAATTCCATTCCATTCCATCTAAATTCTTTCTAACAAGTGTCATTCAACTCTGAAAGGGTAAAATTTTGTCAGGGAGGGAGGAGATGTGGAGGGCATAAGGCATTGTAGTATCTGTGAGTTTTTGTGCCTCCTTCCCCCCTTCACTCCTGGACTCGATTTACAACCCTCACCCCTCACCCTGGCCCCTGGCATGAATTCACTGACTTTCTCCAGACCTGCTGCTTCTGGACCCCTTCCTCAGGGCCCAGCACTGACCCTTCCTCAGCCTTTATAAACCCAGTTCCCCCTTCTCTCTCTTGCTCCCCATTCCCAGCACTGTCCAATGTCACGGCATTTCTGCCCCAAATCCCTCCATGGCAGGAGCCCTGGGGAGCCCAGGCGCTGTCCAGCCTCCCCGGCCCGGGCTACCCGCCCCACGGACATCCCCAGCTCTCCTGTGACCACACACCTGTCTTCCTCCCTGGATCTTCTCCCGCATGCCTTCACTCCGTTTCCTACTGAAAACTTCTCTTCAGAGTATAGACACTCTGAAGGAAAACTGCTGGCGAGTATCAAGTGTATGCACGTCACCCAAAGACATTTCTTGCTGGCCTATCTCCAGGTCCTTCTTGGCTGGTCTGAGCCAGGAGAATGAGCAGAGAAGGAAAATGGGGTGCCCACACGCAGACTTATTAGATCCTAAATTGTGTCTTGATAGGGCTCTGCCAGACACAAGGACTGAAAAAGTTCAGGAAAAAAAATTTTTTTTTTCGAATCAACCCCTTCCCCCACATACCCGCCCCTCAGTGTCTTGTTACACAGCAGATCTCTCAGCAACTGCATTATGGGACTGGTCTTACTCGGCCCCACCACTCACCGCCAGCCCACAGAGCCCCCTCCACCCCAGTTAGGACACATGTGTTTATCACTGGAAATGGAGCCGGCATGACCCTTGCATTTTCTGGACACCACACACTGAGGAGGGAGGTGGCAATGCCAGGGGACCCCCTCCCCCCACAGGCTGACTTGCATTTAAGATGTCGGTGGAGTGTGTAGCACCTGGCACGTAGTAGATGCTCAGTAAGACTCTGTTGAAAGAAGGAAAACGCCTACCAGACTCAAGTCATTTTCTACAATTTTGCTTCACACATCTGGAAGTTCACACCATGGTTTCATGACTGGAATACAAACCAGCTAGGGAAAAAAAAAAAAAAAAGCAGACATTGCTTCCAGATTTCACTCTTATGAACAGGCCTGCATCTTCCCTTTAAATTGCAATAATTCCTTCCCAGATGTTGCTTCTCCTTCAGACCCATAAATTGAAGCTTTTCATGATGACGCCTCCCATTTGCCTGGTGCCGTGGGCTCTCTGGAGTGCTCGTGCATCTTCTCCCCTTCATTAGACCGCCACGCGGACCCCGGGAGAGGCGGGACAGGCGCCGACATCTCTAATTCACTGACAAGGGAGGCCAGCTGCCAATACCTCCAAGTGGACCGCGGTGCGAGTGGGTTCCCCTCTCCTGCCTGCTGCTGCGAGATCAGAAGTTCCCTCTTTTCCAGCAACCCCCAGGTCTCCGTGTGGGGTGGGGCGTCCGCAGAGGCTCACCCCCTCCATGTTGGCCGCAGTGATGCTGCCCACTTCAAACTCTGACTCAGAGGTGAGCAAGTCTCTTCCCTTGGTTCTCCCTGACGTGCCTGTGAGGCTGTACCATTTCAACAAGGCCTGTCTAGAATCTCGGAGTAAAACAGAACAGTTGTCCAGTTGGCGGGTGGCAGCTGTGGACAGAGGAAGTTGGACGTGGCCAGATATATTGGCTTCTCAGCTGTCTCCAGGATGGTCTACGGCCCCGGGCAGGTTTGTCCCAGCTCCGTAGGGTGGCGCCCTTGTTAGCATCAGTCACAGAGCAAGTCACACTCAGGCAAGAGCCCACCTCAGGTCTGGACCCCACAGGCAGAGCCCGAGAGAACGGAGCTTCCCCCTTTCTTTCCACCTTCCCTGATCTTCGTTCTTGGGAGACCTGTCTCCCTCCTGGTGACTGACCCTAAGGCTGTTGGTTTTAGTTCTTCAGGTGAGGGAGAGACTCTGACCTGCACCCTTAGACCTCAAGTAGCCAACCACAACAGAAAACACCTGAGTCCTCTATATGGCCCAGAGTCGCGCACGTCAGGGGGCAGGGGACAGTTGTGGGGACAGGAGATGCGGCCACCACACCTGTTTACTGGACCTGGTGGCTGCTAGTGCCCAGGGGTCCCACAGCATCCTGTCCCCTGGACACCTCCTGCTCACAGCTTTAGAGAGAAATGATGGGCTAAAGTGAGTCCACGGCATAAAACGTGTTGGGCTTTCAGACTCCGTGTGTTTCTGGTCTGCTCAGGGAGAAACAGAGAGATCCGAAATGCCCTTCACCCAACTCGGAATCCCCCCGGCCTACGTGGCCCAGCCAGAGTCGCCTTTCGGACTTCTATCCTCGTCCCCGTCGCGGAGGTTCAGGGGCTGGCCTGGCCTGTGTGTGTGGTCGAGAGCGTGTAGGAAGGACACTCAGCACAGCCCGTGGCCCCGATGATAAGTGGCTATAACCATTACAGAGCCACGCCTGCTAACTGAAGCTCACAAGGGGTGCCCCTAAGATACACGCGGTGCCACGGGGAGGGCTGGGATCACACGAGGTGGTGCTTTCTCTCAGCTCCTCTCTACAGAAGCGAGCACGCAGGGACAAATGCACATTCCCTGGGAGGTGGTGGAAGCAGTGGGCTGACTGTGGTACAGGACACCAGGGTCTAGCTGACGCTGGTCGGCTGCCACTCCCGCCCCCCCGTGCCCCTGAATGTCCTGAATGTCCTCTGAGAGGGCAGCTTCAGCCTCTCCCCCCAACCTCCACCCAGCAACTGGTATACCAGACTCCAGGCCTGAGAGAAGACGCAGCTAAGGCTCCCGTTCCCTTCATCCACCTGGGTTCCGAACCCAAGCCGACAAGGCCAGCATCTGAAAACCATCGCTTCCTCGCCCAGTGAAAAGCTGTTTTATCTGAGTAGATTTGAGGCTGTTTCTATACTCTCAGAGAAAAAAAAAATTGTGAAAGAAAAGCCTTTGGAGATTACAGTACTTTTTACCCAGATATGATGAGTTATCCATTTAAAAATAAACCACAGACAGGCATGTTTCTCCGTACCCAGGCAGAAAGCAGTCATTACCAGGAATTTCTCTAAGTTCTCTGCTTTTCTTGGCCAATATAGAAACAGCCTAGGAACTGAAAATAGAATTAGGAGCTAATTCTGTTTTCCTGATCTCTACCAACGTGTATAGGCAAGTGGCTTGATCGTATCATGGCTTCACGTTCCATCCGAAAATAATAATAAATAATAATAATAATAATAATAAACATGGAGGCATGGCTCCCTAGCATCGCCGTAGGGCTGCGATGTAAACCAGCGACCGAGGAGCCAGGCCAGAGCCCAGAGCAGTGGATAAAAGTGCCCAGAGTGTCTGAGCTGCGGCCTGGCAAGGCTGGATGTCCAGGTACAGGCAAAAAACCAAAGGCAAGTGCCAGTGAGTGACTAGCTCAAGGTCACACAGCTAATCAGCAGGAGAGGGAGGACAGCGGTGCTGGCTTCCAAACTCCCCCGCTGACCTCCTTCTCCCCCTAGTCTCTCTGCGATTGAATTGGGCCCGAAGATTCCAGGAAAGTCCCCTAGAAAGGTTAAACAACTTATCGAATCCAGTCTTCCTTCCTGTGGAATGTGCCCGTCTTCCTCTCTCCTCTCCAGCTAGCAGTAAATCAAATATTCCTTGCTGCATTACTTTTCAAGCTCGATATTTCTAAATCCAAAGACATCTATAAATAATACATACTCATTTATATGTACATTTAAAAGATTAAAAAAAAAAGCCATAACAAAGATACCTGTAGATTCTTCTGCATACTAATGGCCTATTTAAGACACAGTGGGAGCAAATGGCCAGGAGCACAGGTAACCACAGACATGAACTTCCCTCCACTGCATCCGGGCTGCACCCCAGAGCAGGGAGTCCTCCATTCGGAGCACTCCATTCACTGCTTCTCTCCCACGGTCACATTTAGCCATCTGCTTCTTCTTTTATATGTGGGACTGTGTATTTTTTCCCCTCTTCAGTTTTATATGAAACATTTAGCAATGAAGTAGCAAATAAAAATACTACATATCATCTAGAATTCATATAAAATTGTAGTTGGCTTGAACGCATCTAAAGGTTGATAAAAAGAAACACATAGATGCTTCTTAAAGGCTTATTTATATTTTATTACACATTACACACATCACACTCCATTGAGAAAATTTAGAAGTTGATGTGGTTCGCTCTGTCACAAGTTGGCATGGCAAAGATTACCGCGTCTAGAGAACATTCTTCCTTTGGAACACAATGCACTTGCTTGCCGTTACCCCAGCAGACAAAAATGGAGCAAATAAGCCATCCGCACGCACTTAGTCTTTGGGAGGGAGGGTTTCTGTACTCCCCCACCCCCCCGAGTGTGTACTCTTAGTGACCCCACCCCCCACCCAGCTAATCCTCACGCCAAAGTGAGCATGTGGCTGGGGCACCTTCGCCTCTCCGACAGACGCTCAGGTCAGCTAGAAGCTGGCAGAGTTGGCACCCACCCTGTCACACACCCACACGAGGAAATACAGGATGTCACAAGGCTGCGGACGCTAAGGGCTAAGTTAACAAGACTCCTGGGACTGAAGGCGGTCGGAGGAGGGAGGGCTCCCAGCTGCAGGAAGGCTCTATGTCAGGGTGAACTCTGGGTCCTGGAGGATGAGAGAACCTGCAGGGTCAGCATAGAGACCAAAAGGCTGAAGGGTGCCTTGGGGATATCAACGCGCCCCCCCCACCCCGCCCTCCCACAGAGAGAGGCAGGAGATGGAAAATGTCAGCAGGTGACCTCCAGGCTGGGGAAGGGGCAGGGCACGGACAGCCTCTGGTACTGCAGTGGGGGGGCTCTTTTCTGCACCTCAATATTGCCGGCGCCAGCAACCTCAGCACCTCTCTGTTGCTTGGTCTCTGGGAACACCCCCGCCCCCTTCTGCATAACAGGGAGACACACACTGCTTGCCACAGTAGGACACCTTGAATTTGCTCATCCCCACAGCACATGCCATGTCCAATGTGTTTGTAGCGGGATCATCTGCTATCTGTCGGCCGTGCAGCAACCATGTATGAAAAATAACACTGAGGGGCAAATTAACTGATCTGTCTGAGAGCAGCCCTTTTGGATGAGGAAGGGCTGCTGTTGACAAATCTATGAAAATTACACATAAATTATCTAAAAGCACACAGACACATGTTCAGAATGAGGACCTTGATTACGGACATTTTAAATACAACTTGGATGAAATCATCTTGTCTCCTTTGAATGCTGGAATAATAACTGAGAGAAGGGATGGGAGAAATCAATTATAAGCATCACCTTCCCGACCAAAAAAAAAAAATTAAGAATTTTCACTTTTCAGGATGAGGATGCCTTAACACACTGAGATGTCTGGGTGTTGCCCTACAAAAATGTGTTCTAGAACAGAGGGATCCAGAGAAGCCCTGGGGTGCCCTTACAATGCGAAGAAGAAAGTAGGGAGGCCAGGGGTGCCTCTCCCTTTGCAGTAGGACCCAGACAAGGATTTAAGGCAACTGGTTTATTTGGGGATTTCAGAAAGCTAAGGGAGTAGGAAGTCACAGAGGTAAGTGAAGAAAGCCAACACAGATTGCCCTGAAGAAGCAGGTCACCGCTGTGGGCACTGAGGCCAATCTTACTGGGGACCTCTGGGGGACAGAGAGGGCCATGTCTCAGAGGCATTCCTTACATCCTGGGGTGGGAGGCAGCTGGAGCATGTCCCATCAACTCCCCTTTCTCCTAGGCTTAGAGCTGCTGCCAGAGAGGGAACCCCCCCTGGCATTTTTAGGTCTGCCCTAAGGGGTCAGCAGAGGCTCTGGGGGCACAGGTTTGGGGAGGATCCTGGGACAGTACATTTCCAGCATGTGCAAACACACTAGGTTGGAAAATCATACCTCTGATTACTTGGATGGATTCAATTTGCCACTTTCAAAAGTCTAACAAAAACAGACTACCCCCCTCCCGTGTAATCACTGAATAATATTATAATCATTTTGCGTGAAAATTGCATTATTTCCCCGATGGAAGCATAGGCTTTCTACCTCTTAGGGCTTCACCTGCCACATTACTTTTCGAAGTATGAAGTAGCAGGTTCCAGTTATCTGAAAAAAAATTTTAAACAATAACAGCACAATACATAGTGTGATCCAGATGGAAAGAATACACATTTTTCCAGGACGGGCACCTTGATTGGTGGCTATAACTGTTAAACACATTTCAGGTAATACAGTGATAATGGGCATTAATAGTAGCAATAGTGCTGATGGGCTGGAATATAATTATTTCTGATTGTATTACTATTTCCTTTTGTGGAACACGGTGCATATTTCCGAAAGACTCTATGCTCATTAAAAGACACAAAAGCCCAGAGGCAGGTTGGCAGGAAGGTGGTCGGAAGGGGCTTGCAGTTCCTGGTGCTTAGAAAGTGGGGAAAGAGGGGGGCCAGGGTTCTTGGTGGGCCCAGGAGCCCCAGCATCATTGTCTGTGATCCGGCTCCTTCTGAAACCTTTGCCTGCAATTTGCAGACATCGGCCGCTGAATATCCCTGAGGAATGCCCGTATGTACGAGGTAGTAAGCTAATAGGTTTTAAAGGACAATTTGGGGGCGCCTGGGTGGCTCAGTGGGTTAAAGCCTCTGCTTTCGGCTCAGGTCATGATCCCAGGGTCCTGGGATCCAGCCCTGCATCGGGCTCTCTGCTCAGCAGGGAGTCTGCTTTCCTTCCTCTCTCTCTGCTTGCCTCTCTGCCTACTTGTGATCTCTGTCAAATAAATTAAAAAAAAATTTAAAAAAAAAAAGGACAATTTGGTAAATTAAAAAAATGTTTGTTTATGCCCAGATACATGACCTTCTTTCCCTTCACCTCCCATTAGCCCTCAGAAAAAGGGACTTGCCTTTGTTTCAATATAACCAATAAGTTGATTGATATGGTCTTTATCAAGAAAAGGACATCTCACAGTGCACTCTCTCGCCTCATTTAGCAAAAACGGATACGTAATCATTCTTGGGATTATGACTTCGCAATTTTAGCTTTTGGATGTTGCTGGAAACGAGACTGCAATGTCACTTCCGAAAGACACCCGACAATGGACCATTGCTGCAAGAGACGGTGAACATTCACCTGCGAGGCCAACAGAAACAACGCCACAATGTCACAACTGATAGGATCTGGGACTAGTGCCTAGAGACAAGATTGTAAAGGAAGGCATAATCCCCAGATTCAGAAAGTGGCTTCTCCTGAAAACCGGGATGCAAGCAAGAATCAGGAGCTCTGGAAAACCGTCAGAGGACTCCAGAGAAACTGCTCTAGTGGGGTTGGCTCAGTCTCGTACGGCTCGTGACTCTTGATCTCAGGGTTCTGAGTTCAAGCGCCGTGTTGGCATGGAACCTACTTAACAAACAAAACTGCTCTAGTGCTAGAAAGTACACTGGGAACAGAACAGTCGCTTGAGTTGAAACTGCAGAAGACAGACTTAAATGATGACGTGTGGAATCTATCAGTTGTATTTTGAAGTTAGTATGTTACAGATTTTGTCATTTAAAAAATGTGTAGCTAAAGCAATTCATTGTGTATTTTAAGTAAGTGGTAAGTTATCTATACTACAACACTATACTCTGTATCTGTGTATCATGCTCTAGATGTGTACATCTATATTCCAAAAAATTAATATATTCAGGTTGCCTAAGAAGGTTTTTTTGGAGACCTTTTTTTTTGGAAAAGTGGAGAATAGCTTATGTTTGGGTGGAAAGTTAGTTTCGTTAGCACTATAGAGGGATGGTCACCGTCCTGGCAAAGGCCTAATTTAATCTACAAATCAAAGCCATCAGGGACGCTAGATGATTTTCAGTTCAACAATTCCTTCATTATACAGACGCAAAAACAGAAGTCAGAGAACTCTCTATCCTACCAAGGAATCCTTAAATGAAGGAGTTTAACATACAAGAAAATCTAGAAAATCTGAGCATGGCTCCTTCCGTGGATACCGCACGTGGCAGTGGTTGGGTGTAAAGCTCTTCATCTGTCAAGTGGGGGTACTCTGGGGCTAACCTCCAAGATCTACCTGTAGTGGGTTGCTCCAGCCCACGACCTCTAGTAGGTAGCTTGCTTGCCTTCTCTTCAGGAGCTTTTCCCTCTGGATCACACACCAGCTTGCATTTCCGAAGTCTGCCAGAACACTACCACTGCTTAAAAAAAGTGAAGACGCATTTGTTGAAAAGCTTATCTAAATATGAAAATGTATGTCTGGTCTTCTTTTCAAGCGGGAGGAATCTGCTGAAAGGGGCCGGGTAGGAGTGGTCTTCTGGTCCTACCGCTATCTGCCATCCTGCACATCCCGCACATCTTCATTTAAGGATTCCCCGAGCAGCAAAATCTCTTCTCTCCTCGGGCCTGGAGTATGCCTTGCACCTGCAATCCTCAGGCTCCCGCTGTTCATGCCTGTCCGTGCTGGGCGGGGGGGGGGGGGGGGCTGCCCCCTGGACCTCCCATCCTGATGGGAGGAGGGGCTGCTGTTACTAGAAGGTAAGCAAGCCTGATCTACGCTGGCTCACGATGCAGCTCTCGGGGCTGAGACCCACATTAAATTTTCTGAGTCACGCAGACCCACTTCTCCCCCCGGCAAAGCTGGAGAAGGAAGGGTGCCTGTGATGATGGGGTGTGGTGTCCTGATGGAGAAGTTACAAAAGGTTCCTGGGGTCCTCTGAAAGCCCCAGGCAGCAAAGAACAATTCTCAGTTCCCAGAAGCATGCTTCTCTCAAGTGTTTGTCTTTCGATGGGGTATTTCAGCCACAAAGTGCCTAAAAATTAACAGCTCCATGAGAACTCATAATCAGGAAGGATTAAGCTGGCTACGTCAAGGCCACACTCCACAGAGCTGCAGGCGTGGGATTCCTGGAGAAGCTGCAGGAAGCTCCGAGACACATGAATTATGAATTGAGACCTTGAAGATGCTCAAGTTTGGTTCCAGAGCCCAGATTTAAAGGGGAGGTGGGAAGAACCGCACGTCATGCTTGTCTATGAGCCCAGTCTCGGTCAACCCTGGCTCCCCCAAGTACTAGTCATATGATGTCGAGCCAGCCTCATGACTCCTCTGCCTCAGTCTCCTCAGCTGTACAATGGGGTAACAAGAGCACTTCCACCATATGGCAGTTGGGAGAGCAAACGAGGTCATTCAATAAAGTACTTAGAAACGTGCCTAACACATAGTAAATATTTGTGATTTTTGTTTGATCTCGTCTGCCACCAGAATGATCTTCCTAAGACACAAATGTGGTTTGCTCTCATTTGGAATCCTTCAGTGGCCTCCCACTGAATAGGTAAAATCCAAAACACTTGGCACGGTTTCTATGGCCCGGACCCTATTCTAGTGATTTCTGCCTTTATTGCCCACGGTGCCTTCACCCTGACCTCCTGGAAACTCCTGAGCGTGTGCTGTGTTCTCGCACATCTTCATGCTTTTCCACAGGTGCTGTCTCTACCTGTCCTGTCTGTCCCTCATCTTCTGCTTGGCCAGCTCCACTGTGTATGCCTAAGCGCCCATCCTCCGAGCAGTCACCACCTGTGTGCATTTACTGAGGCACCTTGGACTCTATTCACATTTTGGACCAGATAATTCTTTGTGGAAGGCGCTGTCCTGTGCAATGTAGGATGGTTAGGAGTATTCCTGGCCTCTACCCGCTAGATGCCAGTAACATCCCTCTCTCCCTTACCCCCATGTTGTGACAATCAAGAATAACTCCAGACATGGCCTCCCATCCCCAAGGTAGAAAAGGGGACAGGGTTACCCCTGGTTGATAACTGCTGCACTAGACTATAAGCCCCTGGGACCCCTAGGCTAAAACTTACTCATTTCTGTATCACTGGGGCCTGGTCCAGTAGTTGGCAAATAGTAAGCGCTCAATAAATGCCCATTGAAAAAGAAAGAAGGAAATAAGATGAATTTATGCTCATAACATAGTAAATACCTGCCCCCCTCCCCCACCCAGGACGAGATAGGCATGTGCGATCCAACAATGAATAAATGAACAAGACAGTGTTTGATAAGTCACTAAACACACAGCATGAGCATTGAACAAACAAGCACTTCTCATTGTTTCAATATCTTAAAGAAAAATGTCAACCCCCCATCGCCTCCCGGTTTCCCCTCTCTCTGTCCTATTCAGCTGCTCTGCATCCCAGAGAAACTTCTGCAGGAGTTGCCTGGGCTTTCTATCTGCTTCCTCACCTGCCATTCCCTCCTGAGCCCATTGCTCTGTCTCCAGTTCTCTTGCTAAGGGCACCAACACATCTCCCCCTTGCTAAATCCGATGGAATGTGTCCACGCTCCGTCATATTGGCTCTCTCAAAAGCCTTCAACCCTGATGACCACTGTTGGGAGGAGGGCTGATGGTTGGATATTTACTAACTGCCCAGGCTTGGGCACCCACCCAGCACGGCACACGTACTGACCGGTCACGATGGCCATGGGGTATCAGTGGCCGGCTCTACCACGCTGTGCGTACAGGCTGAATGGAAAAAAGCCTTGCTTGAAACACTCCCTTAGCTCCGGAGCCACAGCAGTCTCCCTTTTCCCCTCTCCCTCTGGCTATTATCAGAGTTCCTTGAAGATTTTTCCTAGGCTTCCTTCTTTTTACTTGATCCTCTCCCCCCCAGATAATCGAAGCCCTGCTCAAGGCTTCAGGTACCCTCTCGTGCTGACGACTCCCGAAAGCATAGGACTTGCAGTCCCCACCTTTCCTCTGGGCTCCAGAGCTATACATCTCCTTTGCTTACCTGACATCTCTAATTTGATGTCTCAAAGGTAACTCTACCTCTTATGCTCCTTCCTCTGACCAAAACAAAATACAAAACCAAGCACAACAGAAAACCCCAGAGACTTCCCCAGTGCCACAGATCTCAGGAGACAGCATCTCTAACCATCTCATTGCACAGACTTGACAGTTAGCCATCCAGCAGGCGCTCTCCCTCCCTAACTACTCTTCAGCACTCCTTCTGAAAGATCTTTTAGGTCCATCTACTTCTCTTTACCTCCATTACCACTTTCCTGTCTTGCAACAGGCCTTTTACTTGGTCTCCCTGAATATTCACTTGTCGTTTTCTAATCTGTTCTCATGTTGCAGCCAGAGAGATTTTTCTCAAAATGCAAATATGATTCTTTTTTTCTCCTGCTTTAAGACTTCTTCATTAAGTGTCAGATAGACTGAAGCGCCAGTATGGTCCCAAGGCTGTGCATGGACTGGATACTGCCTCATCTTACCTCTCCCCTCTGTTCTCCTCTATACAACCACACTAGCGGCCTTTAAGTTTCTGGAATGTTCCATACTCCTGCCATAGGGCATTTCTATGTGCTGTTTTCTCTCTCTCTTCACCTGGTTATGCTGATTCAAAGCCCAAATCAAGCATTAAGCCTCCCTAGACCTGAGACTGTATCACATCCCTGTTTGTGGAGCTATGAGAATGTATCTTGCCTTCAAGCACCAGTGTTCATAACTTATATTTTTGATTATATGAATAATTTCTGTCTTCTTAGCCGAGTTTAAGTTCCACCAAGTAGAGACTATGTCCACTTTTGTTTACCTCTGTGTTTCTAGCCCAGGGGTCGGCAAACAATGGTCTTTGGGCTAAATCCAGCCCCTTACCTGTTTCTGTCAATGAAGTTTTATTGGAACAAAGCTACACCCGTGCATTTATGTATTGTCTATGGTTGCTTTCACCCTACAAGAGTTGGGTAGTTGCGACAAAGACAATATGGCTCTCAAAGCCTAAAATATTTACTCTACAGAAAACGTCTGCCAGCCCCTGTTCTAGTCAGAACACCAGCACCTAGCAGAAAGCAGACATTCAATACAAATTTGTTAAATGAATGAGTAAACGGGCAAGCTGAAAAAATGAGCTTCTGATATATGCCTTGGTGTCTGCTAAGTGAGTGTCTCAAATCGGCCCTCTCCAGGGCAATGCTGGCCACCTGCAGACCTGTGTGGAGCCAGGGGTCCTCTCATTCTCTTCTTTAGGAGCAGGATTTCTTAAATTTTCTTTGGATTCCCTGTCAACAGGTCACTCTAGGCAAGGAGGGGGACTTTCATCTGACTACAGGGCCTTTGCTCTTGGCGCTTCAAACCTGAGAAACCCTCAATGGCTATCCTACACCAGCCAGACCCTGCCACAATCCTATGACAACCCGAAAGGAAGAAAAGGGAATTCCAGAGCCACTCCCACCTCAGGGACACTGAGGAGACCCTGGGTGGGGAAGGAGCCCAGAACCACATCAAAAACCCCTAGAGGGATAAAACCAAAGCACAGAAGCAAAAGAGAGAACTGAGAACTCTTGGCTCTGCCTCTTCCTAGCCCAAACCTCCAGAACCCTGCAGCTCAAGACTACCACTACTCACAGGAGAAGATGGCCTTAGTCACTCCGGTCCCCAAAGACCTGGCCATTCTTTATTCAGAGCCCATTTTGAGTTCAGCCTCTGGTCACACATCCTATAGTGGTCCCTGGTGTTTGTAAGAGAGTCCCCGCCTCCACACCCTGCACTATCTTAGAGCGGGGCCTGCTTTATGCTCTCCTTGCCTGTCACCACCCCTTCCAGCTCCAACCCCTGGATCCGGAGGGCACAGAGTAACGCACGCAGGAGGGTCTCAGCAAACACCTAGGAAAGGAAAACTGCTCCAAACCGCACTGACTCTGACACCTGAGAAGCTGATCGCCGCCACCCAGCTCCCTTTTGCCTGGACCTGCTTCTTCTGTGGCACACCTGACCTGGAGTGACCCTGCCTCCCTCCTCCCTCCGCTCAGCGGCGTCCTAGCTCGGCCCTGTCAGCACATTTCAAACCAGCCTGGGTACACCCACAGTCCAGGCCTGTAGGCTGATTGGCGGGGATCTTCTGGAGCTGCCATCCTGGTAAAACCTCAAAGCCAAAAAGTAGCCACCTTTTCTTTGTTTTTTTTTGTTTTTTTTTTTTGATGGAAGAAGACTCTAGAATTTTAATACTCATAAATCAGTTGCACCAAATTCCCCAAGCAGCAATAAAGCTGGATTCAGGCTGAAGCGTTAAATGTGGCAGGAACAAAAAATGCAATGTGAGCATTTACACCAGAGCTCAAATAGCCAGAAACCCACAGAGTTGGTGCGGGAGAATGTTTCCGGCTCTTCGCTCATGGGTGCTAGACGCATGCATCACGTGGCTTTACTAGAGAGAAGAGTTTCACATTTAGTTCTCAGATGTTTTGTTAAGATCCACAGAAAAGAGAACGAATACTCCGGAGCAAAGCTCAAAGCACTGCTCCAAATGTTCTAGAACATCCTCTTCCACCTGCATCTTCCAGGGATCCTGGCACGGCTCCATGAACACCCGGGCACTAAAGGGACCCCACTGGGGGTTCTGTGCAGGCAGCTGCCTCTCAGTCCTGCCCCTGCCACTAGCCCACTGCATCCAGGGCTCAGAGCCCAAAGTCTTCTCTGCCTTGGTTTTCTCCATTTACAGACATGAAGAGGACGCTGGGGCCTGTTGTCCATCATGCAGGAATTTGCTCTGAAAAGGAATCCTTTCAAACAGGCTTGGTGGCTGTATGAGTCTGCTAGGGCTGTCATAACAAAATACCACAGACTGGAGGGGCTTACACAACCAAAATTCACTTTCTCACAGTTCTGGAGGCTGGAAGTCCAAAATCAATGTAGGGGCAGTTCTGGTTTCTCTAGGGGCCTCCTGCCTTAGCTTGCAGATGGCTGCCTTCTCGCTGTGTCCTCACACAGCCTCTCCTTTATGTGTCCACATCCCTGGTGGGTCTCTGTGGGTCTCAATGTCCTCTTTTGTAAGGACACCACATGACCTCACTTAACCTCAGTTACTTCTTTAATGTCTATCTCCAAATACTGTCTGTCACATTCTGAGGTACTGGGAATTAGGGCTTCAACAGAGCCGTTTTGGGGGGTACACAATTCAGTGTAGAACAGTGACTAACAAATGGGCCAACCATTTGTGTCACCTTGTTCTAGCAGAATTAAGGAAAGTGGGGACCTTCCCCCCCGCTTCTGCTGACTCTTCACTGAACAGCACACTGGTCTGCCTTCAGAGGAACTTTTGAGCAGAAAGGTGAATAAAATTCTTAACCAAAATAATTCCTGTTAATGGGATTTCCCTTTATTTATCTGTTTTTAACAAAGACCTCACCAAAACCAGACAAATTAATGACGACGATAGCAGACAAACCAACCACCAACCATACCAAGCAAAGCCACAAACACGCTTAACTTAAACTAGCTTGAGGTCGACAAAAATGTCACTCTGAACTACAACACCCAGCATTTATAAAACCTACTCGTTAATGTTTCTAGAGAGTGTTGTAAGTCAGTCACAAGAGACCACAGACTCTCTATCAACGGTCCGATTTCACACACAGACCTTTTTCACCAATTATTTAAGAAATGAAAATTAGACAAAACTGCTACCAAAAGGAGCCTGACCCGAGAAGAGGGAAGAGGCTGGCCTGGAGGCATCCCTGGGGGGGTCTTCTTTCATTCACTGTGAATTTGTTTCCAGAGACCCCAAACCAATCGAACACAGGGTGTGGGCACGAGGGAAAAATAGATGTGCCTCTGCCTCCTGTTTCTACAATGGTCAGACTCAGCGTAAAATCCTTAAGTGTCCCGGGGGTGTGGTGCCAGGCGCTGAGTAGGGGGCGCTGGCCGTCCATCCACCTTCCACACTGGGCCCTCGGCAAGCCATCTGGTGGGCAGTGGGCACCCGGAAATACTGGTTGTGTGGAATTAAAAAAAACGTTCATTGCAGAAGAGGTGTGGGCAAGGGGAAGACTGCTGGAAAACGCAGGAATAGAGGGAGAGCAAAATGCACAGAGAAACTTGGAGCAGAGCATTCTACAAATCACGAGCGACGGTGTGGATGAAATCAATCACTCTTCAGTTTTCTCATATGATTATAAAAGTAAGTGGAATAAAGTGGAATAAATAACTCCTTTAACAGGTGTCACTTGCGTCTTTTCCAAAATGAACTCAGAGTTTATAAGGGGTGTGTATCAAAGTTACAGAAGACATCAAGACGAGGCATCCTATAGACCAATTAAAAACCTGGGGTGGGGGGCACCTGGGTGGCTCAGTGGGTTAAAGCCTCTGCCTTCGGCTCGGGTCATGATCCCGGGGTTCTGGGATCGAGCCCCACATTGGGCTCTCTGCTCAGCAGGGAAGCTGCTTCCTCCTCTCTCTCTGCCTGCCTCTCTGCCTACCTGTGATCTCTGTCAAGTAAATAAATAAAATCTTAAAACAAAAACAAAAACAAAAAACCCCACAAAACCTGGGGTGGGAGTTCAAATAAAATCCAGCCTATAAAGCATAAAAATAAAGTTGTTTTTGAAACAATTACTCTATGAAGTAAAGAAGAAGCATATTAGCTTGTTCTTTTACTGAGCTCACCCTACAATATGATGGAGATCCGGGAAGTCTCCATCACACTGCGTTGCGAGTGGGACGGGAGGAGAGAGGAGGCAGGGAGCCGCCAAAACACGAAGATAAGACAGGCTGCAGCCCAAGCATAAAGGGCTTGGGCGTGAGGTTAAGGATTTTCTATTTTCTCCTCCAGCAATGGGGAGACAATGGAGGTTTTAAAGGAATAAGTGACTACATCAAACTCGAATTTTTCAAAAGATGACTCACCAATGAAAAGCCCCTAATGAAAACAGTAACCATTAGCCGAAACAAATATAAAACAATTAGGCATCACACAGGGTCTTCAAAGCAGGCAAGTTCTCCTGATTTGCTGTCTTCAATGACCAGTAAACAGTGAGTGAGCCATTGGTCTCATGGCTAGGGCTCGCTGTCTTGATTTCAAAACACTATAAATTCTCCGCAACATAAATTCCCCTCAAACGCCGTTCTAAAACATCTTCCTTTTTTAAAGAATAAAGGCAGGTCCAGTAAAAAAATGTTGCAGTTTGCCAGTCGTAAGAGTAAACCCGAATTTTCTTCATCAAAAGTGTGGGGGGGGCAACCCTAAAATACCAAGTCCTTCTCATTTTATGATCTTGCTTTTTCTAAATATTCATATAAGCTGACCTTTTCAAGACATCGCCTGGAACTGAAAACATGCTCGTAATAAATTGTGTTTCTCTGGCTTAATTGAAACAGTGTCTTTGCCACGAATCAGGGGCACTGGTTTTCATTTCTCAGGATGGCTGGAGAAGCAGAGCCCGTGAGGCATCATGTGGCTTCTGGGACCTGGCAGGGGCTCTGGTTCTAGAGGAAAGGCCCACTGCACATTCCCAGCAAGGATTGTGAGCGTGTGTGTGTGCACGCACGTGTGTACAAGACCCTCCTCCTGCATTTCCCATCTTTAAATCTTCCAAAGTGCCTTCTTGGGAGGGTAACCAGGAACCAGGGACACCTTTGGCAGCCTGGTGAAGCCTGTGGACACCTTTCCAGAATAATGTGTTTGCACAAAATAAAGCACATAGGAGGATGAAGGAGACCAACTTTGTTTAAGAAGAGTGTTCAAAATACTAAACACCGAAATGTTAATGTAGTAGTCAATGTCCTTCCTTATTAGTGCATCAAATAATAGACTCTAAAACTACCATAATTCCAGGCCAGTGATGAGTGCAAATGACATTCTGAGGCACGTGCCACAAGGATGAAAACGGCTATGATCTTACTTGTGACAAAGTCATGGGTCCAGCTCACGTGGTTCACTGCCTACCTGATTCATAAATCAAAGAAAATGCTAACTTCTACTGGAAAGAAAAGACACATTCACCCTCCATTTCCTACTCACAGTCTTCCTGTGCTAGACCAAGTATTGAATACAGCCCAATAAATGTGCCCTGTAACGTTCCATGATGGGGATGTTACTGCTCAACCTTATTTCATCAGAGAGCACGTCTCTTAGAGTTTCTGGGAACATGGCTGCTCCAAAGCTATGGTGCTGGTGTGAAGATTTAATGAGAAGTTCCTGCTCTTATTTTTTTATTTTTTATTTTTTTTTGTATAGGAATACCTATATGGCAGAATCTGAGATGGGTGAGGATAGATACCTACAACCCCCTTTTTAAAAAAAATTATTTTTTATTGAGGGTTTTGAAGGGGCGGGGCGTGGGAGGTCGGGGTACAAGGTGGAGGGTATTATAGAGGGCACGGATTGCATGGAGCACTGGGTGTGGTGCAAAAATAATGAATACTGTTATCCTGCCCTTATTTTTGAATGTTTAAGAGAGAAGCAGTAAATGAAGAGTTTAAGAACCGGTGAATCTACCTAAGGCCTTGGCAGATACCCTGGTGGTCACTGGGGCCCCTGGGACATGTTCCTTACAAGGACACTTCTGGGACTCTGGAGAGGAAATGGGGTGGCGTGCTTTGCCCTCCCGGAAGCACCCTTCCGACCGGAAGGACCTCCACTCAGGGAATGCCGTTATGCTGCATTTTCAGGGGCAGCCGCTGTGGGCTGGAAACCTGGTTCCGCCATTATTGGCTGTGGGAATTTAAGGGCATGTTTTTTTCCTATGTCCATTTCCTCACTGGCAAATGGACATCTCTCTCTCTCTCTCTCTCTCGGTTCAGATGTAGTTTAGTGAGTCATCAGTTGCATATAACACCCAGAGCTCACACCATCACGTGCCCTCCTTCATTCCCAGCACCCAGTGACCCCATCTCCAGGGCATCTCTTTTTCACAGAGTTTTGTAGGAGGAGATGAGCTAATACTACATACACATCAATGTTTAGAACAGCCTGGCATGAAGCAAGCCTTCAATAAATGCCAGCCATTTTTATCATTTATTGTGGCCCCATCTCAGGCCGTGATGATGCCTTGGTTACTACACTGATGTTCCCTCCTTCATCCTCCAAATGAAGCAAAGGCCTAGACATAGGGGGTGTCCTACTTCTGGAGTCCTTATACAGCAGGGAGGAAAATGCTATACCTCACAGTTTTGATTTTTTTTTTTTCCAACAGTATTTCTGAAAAGGTTTCACTATAGGAGATGCGCTATAAGCCAACGAAATTCTTTTTTTTTTTTTTAAGCCAACAACGAAATTCTGAAGCTTCAGAGAAATCCTATCTTTCGGCCCAAGGCCGGCCATTGCTGTATTTTCTGTCACCTTAGACAGCATAGGTAGTTGTGGGGCCCAAAGACACAGCCGGAAGTACACGAGGGTGAGGTTGTGGCTGGCTGATAATGGCGGGGGTGAGGGAGTTTGCCACAAATTTCCAGAGACGCTAGACCCTCGTGTCTGTAAGAGAACATTGTAGGCATAGGTAAGAAAGACTTCAAAAATTTAACTTATTTTTTTACTTATTTTTTTGTGTGTGAAACACATACATTATAAAAGGAGACAACACAGTTCTTGTTCTTTAGAAGTTTACCATCTCTCAGGGGAGACAAACCCAGACATGGGAAGACATAAAAATGTACAAAGAAACCACAATCCTAGTACAAATGGGGTGGTTACAGAGAACCACAGTGCTAGGGCTCTGAGGTAGGGGTGAGGGTCTGTCTTCTTACTGTCTCCTGAACACAGCCTCCTTGACCTCCTCAAGTTCTGCCCACCTGGAGATAGAAAGAAGAATCTTCCAGAAGGAAAAAGTCAGTAAGTATCTAAGGCTTGAGGGAAATGTTTTGTTTTCTTTTATCCTGTGACCTTTGTAAATGTGTCTGTATCATTTTTATAGTTAATAATATTCACGTACCACCCTTTGGCACATCAAAACAGAGGGGGCTGCTCCTTTCCGCGAGGGCTGTGACAGGACTTACTCTCCCACCTTGAGAGTAAAAATACTGAGGGCAAGAAGGGTGGCCATCGTGGGAATAAAGCAGGTGTGGTCCTCCAGGTGCCATTTGCAGAACTATTTAACTCTTTTGAACTTAAAGCCCAACGAGGAGCCAACAGACTGCCTTAGAAAAAGGGGGTGGGTGCAGGAGGCTACAGACTTGGCTGAGAACTTGCAGGGAACACGCAAGGTTCCCCAGACCCTGGGGCACAGGTGCAGCCCTGATGGGAGGAAGTGTGCAAACTGCAGACAATGTTTGCTGAGGGAATGAACGTGGAGAGGCAGGGCTCCTCAAGAGGAGGTAGACAGGTATTCCCGGAAGGCCAGGATAAGAAAGATGGCAGGAACTCAGGCTTGCTGAACTCTGTGTCCCAGGCTCCGTTCAAAGCCTCCACGTGTGTTAACCCGGGGAACTTTCTGGGATGGAGCACGGGAACTCTCCTCATATTAAGATGGGGAAACTGAGGCACAGAGATGTTAAGCCATTTGCCAAAGCTCACACAGTGGCTATGGAGTCAGGATTCAAACCCATGCACCTGCCTTCAAAAACTTAATTTACACTAAGTGAAAGAATTCAGTCCCTGAAGACCACATAGTACATGATTCCATTCATTTGATCTGTCCATAATAAGGAAAGGCACAGAGACAGAAGGTGGATTAGTAGTGGCCAGAGATTGGGGGAAGAAGGGTATGGGAGAGGAGTGCCAGTGGGTGTGGGTTTCTTTCTGGGGCGATGAAAATATTGACTGTGGTGATGCCTGCGCATATGTGTGAATGTATTAAAAACCACTGAATCATATGCCTCAAATGGGCAAGTTGTATGGAAGGTAAATTATATCTTAATAAAGCTATTCCTTTTCCTTTTTTTTTTTATGCAGTTACAATTAATTTTGTGAGAAGCAAACCATAGAACACACAACTCTCCTTTCACTGCGGGCCTAGGGAGACAGCTCAACTTGGCTTCAAAGGGAGCCAGATGAAAAAATGGGGGCAATGTGTGTTTTCTTTAGAGCCTTCCAGTATCAAGGCTGCTAAGTGAATCCTCAGGCCTGGGGCTGGGGTAGCCCCTCCTGTTCTGAAGGGAAGGGGAGCCCACGGATCCCCTGCGCAGAGGCCTCTGCTCTGTCCTCACGGCACAGCCGCCGGATGGCACTGTCAGGTTATTAAATATGAATTAAGAAAATGTAAGATCTGCCTGCCGAAATCCAAGCTATGGAAAAACAAGCCTGACCCTTCACATGATCCTGCAGAGCGGGCGAACCATCTCCACCCGATGGCACGTCCTGCCTGAGCAGAGCAGCTGGCGTGACCTGGGAAATCTTGGGAGAATCCTGTTCTGTCTCACCGAGAAGCCAGACGGAAGCTGGACAGCAAGGCCGGCGCCTGATTCATGATGAACTCGCCTGTGCTCTCACCACTTGTGCTCTGAATCATGGAATTGTTTTCCCTGGTATTTGTCACATGGAGGACGTGAGCCTTTTAATTGGTGAGCGAGCAGACACGCAGCTTGAGATGTCAAGAGCCTGGCTTTGCTGAGACGCATCTCCTTGACGCAGGAGGCTGCAAGTGAATGGCTGTGACCTGAGTCAGCTCCTGAGCCTGACTTGAGCACAGAACCAGCCAAAAGAAAGGAAGACTTAGTTTATGCAGAACTTTGCCAGACAGTCCCTGGGGGACTGAATTCTGCATGAGATTGGGCCCTGTGGGGTTCCAGAAAGTTGGACCCTCTACACCCCCATTCCCATCCAAGCAGGGCTTTCGAAGGCATTAGGTGTGTGGGCCTGCCTGAGAGGTCAAATACTGTGGCCTGAGGTTGGTCGTCCCAACTAACTGCCTCCTTGAATTCATACCCTTGCCCTATAACTCTGTAGTATCCTTTCCACTGTGACCCTGAGCATGACCATGCGACTTGGTCTGGAAAAGTGCAGGTGCATTTCTACTTCCTCTCTCACTTCTCAGCAATGGCTGGAAGAACTTGCTGGTCAGATTTGCTGGAGGATGAGAGGCAAGCCTACCCGGGCAGAGGTTTGTGAGCTGAGCCCAAGTCTGAGAGAGCCCCGCCAAGATAACAGAGCCATCTAAGTGACCCGCAGCTGCCCACAGAGGACGGATGAACCAGCTATGACAGAAGAACCAGCCAACCTGCAGACGAGATGAACAACTTTAGAAGTTCACTTTCTTTCTTCCCTTTTCTTTTCTTTTTCCTTCCTTCCCTCCTTCCTAAGAAAGAGGGAGAAAGCATGCTTGCATGAACAGTGTCGGGGAGAGAGGGAACCAAGGGAGAGGGAGGGGGAGAGAGAATCTTAAGCAGGCCCCATGCTCAGTGCAGAGACAGACACAGGGCTCGATCTCATGACCCTGAGATCATGACCTGAGCCAAAATCAAGAGCCAGGAACTTAACTGACTGAGCCACCCAGGTGCCCTCAGGTGTTACCTTAAGTCACTGAATTTGGGGATGGCTTTGTGCACAGTCCTGTTGGGTCGATAGGTTATAATATACCCAGCCATACATGGTAGAAGGAGATAATCTATGGTAGATAAAGATCATCAATTCCAGACCCCAAATGATTCAGAGTCTAGTTCTACAGGCCCCTTTGGACATACAGATACATAGACCAGCCAATGGAAGTTGTCTTGAAGGAAGAGAGCTTTGAGAAGACATGTCATGGGGGTCAGCCAGGCCAGAGATGAGCTCATGAGGTAGGAAAGGCAGTAGAATACACAGAACTTGGACTCTGGAACCAGGCGGCCTGGTTTCAAATCCTGATTCCACCACATCCTAGGTCATCTTTGTGAACTTTAAGTAATTAAGTAATGCATGGAACCATAAATTGGCCTAATCAACATCCATTCAATCCTACTCCTGATGTCTCTTCCTGTATTTCAAAGTCAAGAAAGCTAAAATGGCATACTTCTTCACACCTCTGGGGATCCAGATGTGTTTAAGGTTCTACCAAGAAGATGTGCTTGGATATGATGTGAGAGGCTAAGGAAAGGGGGTGGGGACGTAGGGCTAGAGATTCTGCTATTCTCCTGCCAAGCAGAGGTGAGGAGACCAGCCACCGGCTTTGTGGATGTGTGGGGAAGCAGAGCACACCCACACAGCGATGCTACTCTGAAGCTGACTGCTGCAGTGACCCCTCCTGGTCTCTGGATGGCAGCAAAGGTGGGTGTTCCTGAGGTCTGCAGTTCCCACAGTGGGGGGTCCTGATTCCTAGCCTTTCCATCCGTGGAAATGCAACTCTGCAGTGTTGTGTCGGGAACCATTCCTGGAGGCTGAGCAAAGATCCTGTGTGTCTAATGATTTTGGAAACTCCTAATCCCCTCTATTAATCTTTCCTTAAATAGCCAGAGAAGTGTCTGTTTTCTGGCTTCTAAAGTGTAATGGATACGCTTAATCTCCCTGGACCTCAGTTTCCTCGTCTGTAAAGGGATACTGATACTTTATGCCTCAAAGGGTTGTCACAAGGATTTGCTTAGATAATCCAGTTAGGCAATTAGAGCAGTGCCCGGCATATGGAAAACATTTAAATTAGGTTTTGGAAAACTGCTGGTGTCAGGGCACCCAGAGTTGACAAGTTATGAGGACTGCAAGACATCTAGTGACATTCTGATGTGGGGACCTTTTTCTAGGCTTCTTGCATGTTTGGTGGATTTTCCAGGGATGAAGAGGTTCTTGGTATACTGATTGGGTTCGGATATTTTCAAAGGCCTGGGCATGACATCGTTTCAGTCTTTGTGGCCTGGGTCACTTCTATGCATAACTTGTCTTGTCAGTCACATGGAGGGAAATTAAAGGCATCTCAAGTCACTGGTTTTATCCACGTCCATAATCCCTGAGTCCATGTCCTTGAGACTGAACTTGCTTTGGAATTCAGAATACAAATGCTGTATTTCAAGATACTCCCAGGAGGGTCTGCACCCCCGAATCAGACTTATTTATATTTCTACAGTGAAAGGTGTGAATCTTTACATTTACTGGGAGAAATGAGGAATCAGAAGGCCTCATGTCACTTTTTGTCAGGTTTTTCTGTCAAATTTCTTGTTTCCAGATCTTTTTGTCTTTCAGTTTTGTGAATAAGGGATACAGGCCTTTGCATAAGGCCTAATGATATGACAATGACCTTGGTGCTGAGACTGACGGTGGGGTGGGGGAGGGGCAGGGTCAGCCATAAAGGGCCAGATGGTGGGGTGGGGGAGGGGCAGGGTCAGCCATAAAGGGCCAGCTGGGTCCAAGTCAAGGCCGTCAGTAGTGTTCAGAAGACACAGTGGGCTGCTGGGTAACTTCTTCTATTTGCGAGGGTACCTGACCAAATGCAACAAAAGCAGGCACCCCCAAGGGACGATTTCTGCAAAACCGTGCTGTCTCTTCAAACAGTGATGACAACAGGAAGGAGGACAAGACACCAAATGAAGACCTATCTGGAAGAGTAGAGGATGGTGCCATCCCTTTGGGAGGACAGTGATGAACATAACAGAGCCCAGGAGAAGGGTGCTCTGAACACAGTCCCCAGTGTCCAGGAAGCACTTCGGTGGCGAGAGTTGAATTCTGGGGTTTCCTTTACTTACTGCTCCAGGCCTCGGTCTTGGGACCACGACTTCTGCTCATCGCATCCCCCCTCCCCTGCAGAGCCTGCACTCAGGCCATCTTTCTCAGTACCCCACTAGGGCAGGGTCCCTGTCCTACCCATCGTTTCCCTCACCACAGGACTGAGCACTCCGGGCACCCCAGGCATGCCATTCTAGCTCTGGGATTCTGTTCACACACCTTTAAGCAAGGTGCAAACAAATTTATCAAGCTAGGAAGTAAGGTCAACGTAGTCACTTTGGGTGCAAGCAGAGTCTAGGGCTGGGGAGACAGGAGCAAATGGAATTTAAAAAGAATAAGGCAGCCATGGTGTCCTAGAGGGGGTGCGCTCTGCACATGATTAAAAGGGCTGCTGGACCAAAGGAGAAGAGCTGGGAAGTGAGTGAGGCCGTGCCTGCCTGGTGACGAGTGCCCGCAGAAAGGTCTGCATTCAGTCCACAGGGGGAGGCCACGTTCACGCCAGCACAGGCCCACGATGGCAAAGGCGAGTCAGGGTGCCGATGTGTTCAGTGAAGTCAAACACCAGTGTCTCAAGTTGACTTTGGTCCCTAAGAACACTTGTCTGAACCCGCATCAGCTTTTAAAATCCTTCTGCATTTATTTCTCCCCGATCTAAAATGATAAGATTTAAAGGATGAAACTGCTTGACCTGGAAGCAAAGGTATTTTTCTGCATCAGGCAGACCTGTCAAAGAGAAGTTCCTTTGAAAAGTGCAGTAAATCTAGCCTGAAATCAAGGGCTGCCTGTTGTTTACATATTTCAGTGGTACAAAGCCCTCAGTCTCATCTAATTCCCTTCCTCCCCTCCCTTCGAAAATATATCCTGACTCCAAAAACGGTTCCAAAGATGCATTAAAATAAAAAGAAAAGAAACGAGTTAAATAATGTCAGGAAATCAGGATAAAGATAGGAAAGATAAGATCAGATGAGGAGTGAGAGAATAGTATAGTGAAGGCTCAAAAACATTCCAGAGTTTCACTGGGTTTTTTTCTTAGCACAACCCTCAGTATGGGACCATGACCCGTCATGGAAGCGTTTGCCATCAAAAGCAATTCCACAGGGAGCCAAATAGTACAGGCTGGTACATGGTACCTAATAGTCCAGCATGACCTAAAGAACTTTTAGAGCATCTACCCCCAAGGACTCGATATGCTGGCTGTCCCCCAGACCGTGCTGTCTGTACTGGTGGCCTTAACAAAGCTGTTGGTACCATACAGGTCACAGAGAGTCTGCTCTCTGTGATGTCAAATACAGTCTGGTCATGTGGACTATAGCCGCTCTCTGCTGAGGTTTAAGTGCTTTGTCATAAGCTTTGCCTTCTGGGCTTGGGCTGACTCTGGACTACGGAAAGAATGATAGAGACACACGCTCCCTCTACCCAGGGTTGGGTCAAGGTGATCTTTATGAATCTCAGGTCTGATAGATCAATGA
Source organism: Neogale vison (assembly GCF_020171115.1). NCBI lineage: Eukaryota > Metazoa > Chordata > Mammalia > Carnivora > Mustelidae > Neogale > Neogale vison. The sequence continues at coordinate 126,256,295 of NC_058098.1, forward strand.
ACAGAATAGAAAGCTGACAAGTAGACCCAAGGACATGTGGAAATTCAGCATAGGACAAAGGTGGCATCCTTAAAACTTTGGCGGAAAGATGTGTGGCCTTTTGGAAAAACAAAACTAACTCCGTATCTCACAGCATTCACCAGAATATACTTCCCATGGATTAGATTATCTAAATGGACAATGAAATTACACATGTCCTAGAAAGAAAAAAAATTGCTGAATTCCTTGATAACCTGGGGGATGAAAAGTCTTTCCAGATTTAACTTAAAATCTATAGATAATCCAACTTTGATAAGTTTGTCTACCTAAAAAAGTGAATGCACAGCAAAATACATATAAGCCAAGTCAAAAGACAAATGACAACACTAAGAAAGGAAAATAGTTGTAACTTCTATCAGAGACAGAGGTCTAATCTCTCTAGTATTAGAAAAGCTCTTAAAATTGAGAAGAAAAAGAGCAAGGCCAAGAGCAAGACAGAGAATGAACAAAAGATACATACGGTTCACAGAAAAGAGAAAGGAAGATGACCCTTAGACCTAAGAAAAAATGCTCGGTCTTCCTCAACCTAACATAAATATCAATCACAACTAAGCTGAAAAAAGACTTCCTCCTCATAATATTGGCAAAATCCAAAAGTTTGTGGAGATCCACTTACCAGCAGGGGAATGCAGGGCAGCATGGTCCCAAAGAGGGGAAGTTAGCAAGGCCCGGTGAAATGATGTCTGTTTTTTTTTTTTTTTTTAAAGATTTTATTTATTTATTTGGCAGACAGAGATCACAAGCAGGCAGAGAGGCGGGCAGAGAGAGAGGAGGAGGGAGCAGGCTCCCCACAGAGCAGAGAGCCAGATGCGGGGCTCCATCCCAGGACCCTGGGATCATGACCTGAGCCGAAGGCAGAGGCTTTAACCCACTGAGCCACCCAGGCGCCCAGAAATGATGTCTGTTTTTATCTGTGACTCTGAATTCCACTTGAAGACATACCTTCACATGTATGAGAAAACTGGGGTTAGAGATCATTCATTGCAACATGTTTGGCAGAGGAAAAAGACCAGGAATGACCCAGCAGGCCACTGGCTGAATCCACTCCAGTGCCACCACTAGGTGAGGGGCAGGCATCCCCGGCTTGAGAGGAGGACACCCTCGGTGGGCTCAGGTGGAGACGCATCAGGGCTAAGCTAAAAAGTGGAAAAGGCAAGAGGAAGGAAAGCACAGGCACTTGGCTACTCTTGTCTAGGAAACAACTGGAAATCAGAATGAATATAAAATCTGTTTATTTTTACAAAGAGATACAGGGGAAAGAGACATGAAGAGCTAACAGAACGGTGAAGAAGACAAGTGGAAAAGACGTTACGGAGTCAAGATTTAGATGAGGCTGCCGTGATTACACAGTGTTCAACGTTAAACCACGTACGTGTTTTTTATTTTCCGAAACCCCCCACAAAAATTAATTTAAAAAGGATAGGTAAGCCTTACAATTTAAAACAAATGTTCATACACAAACCTGTTTACCGAATTGATAACATAATCAAACAAAGAATGACTTTAGAACACTGTACGCTGTACTTTCCTACTAGGATAAAGTCTGAGGTCAAAAAGAAATGCAAAGAAAAGCTATACTCGTAGTTTTACTTTAGTAATAATATTGGTGTTTTAAGTTTGAAACTATTTTATGTGTTTATGTATTATTATGGACAGATAGGTACATCTGTCAATGTGTGGCAATCAAATTTTCAGTTTGGGAAGAGAAATTCAAATATATATTAAAAAAAACCTAAGAAGTTAAGAAGAATACTCTGAATATTAAATTTGAATCAGAAATATCATTGTGAACACAGCCTTTGGTAAATAAAAGTTTTCTGGTTCGATCCTCTAAATGGTCCTAGAATGAGTATCCCTAGTGCCCAGATCTGGGTTTTAAATTCCCCACTAAAAAGAACCACGATCCCTCAGGAAAATGGCTGAATCTAGGTCTAGAACAGTGAAAATACAAGGTCTATCTAGGACATACTGTGCCTAAAAGCAAGGAAGGGCTCAAAGAGGGACATGAGGTCTTCTTTACAAAAACCTTCACCTAATAAATGTAGAAAGAAAGACAGAATTAGAAAGTTACCATCTACACCTGAAATAACCGGTTTGAGTAAGGGTTTTTAGGGATGAAAAGCCTATTTGCCCCGTGCTGGAAGTATCAGCCCACAGGTTACTTGCAATCACAGAGGGAAAAACCAACCACCACTTTTAACCCAGTGATTCAACTTAACTTTTTACCAACAGGGAACACTACACATTACGTACCTCCATGTCTGATGCCATAGGAAGGACACAGCACAATTCACAAAGTATTCTTGACCAAAGTGTGGAACCCAAATCCAGCCAAGTCTTTAAACCTAGCTTCCAGTTTATAGGAAACATCGGGGATGGAGGAACAAGTCAGACACCACTGCCAGGAAGTAACTGGGTGAATCTAGGAGGAGAGACATTGCACAAGAAAACTGGCCTGGTCTTTTCAAAGTCATGAAAAGGTGTGGGGCTGTTTTAGAACAAGAGAACAGAGAGACATCAACAACTAAATGTATGAATGAATAAAAAATATTTTGGCGGGGCACCTGGGTAGCTCAGAGGGTTAGGCCTCTGCCTTCGGCTTGGGTCATGATCTCAGGGTCCTGAGATCAAGCCCCATGTCGGTCTCTCTGCTCAGCAGGGAGCATGCTTCCCCCCTCTCTCTGCCTGCCTCTCTGCCTACTTGTGATCTCTCTGTCAAATAAATAAAATCTTTAAAAAAAATTTTATTTTTTGGCGATTGAGGAAATGTGAAGGTGGAATGGATGTTAGATGATAGTGGGGAATTATGATTAATTTTCATAGATGTGATAACAGTAACGTGGTAATACAGTAGAATGTCCCTACAGTTAGGACACATATACTAAAGTACTTAGGGAGGAAGGCTCTTGCATATTTGCAGCTTTCAAAAGGCTCAGCAAAAAACAAACAAAAAGTATATATACAGAGATACACATTAGATAAATATGCCACACTATAAATTAAGCAAATATGTCATAATGTCAACAAGGATGGAATCTGGGTGGTATCCAGAAATTCATTTTATTGTTCTTTCCACTTTTCTCTATGTTTTAAATTTCTCATAATAAAAATTGGGGAAAGGAAAAAGAATCTTAGTTTTGTTCTAGCACAAGGCCCTAAAAAAAGTGGTGTCCCATTCAGAGTAGCAATAACAATTTTAGGCTGGAATATAGTTCAGCATAGAAAATGAAATGCTCACCTTGACCGAAAAGTTATGATAAGGCACCCATAAAATATTTAACTCTGAGCAAAATTACTTCCTGATGGAAACACCATGATGTTCTGGTTTGCAGGAAGTATCCTGTTTTGAATGGTAGACTGTTACCTTGGTGATCCTCTATGATCCCAGGCTCCTACATTCCCTCTGTGTACGTCTGCCCCACACTGACTCTATGCTTGGCCCTTGTGCATTCATTTCCTATTGCTGCTATCCCAAATCATCACAATCTTGTGGCTTAAAACAACATAAATTTATTATTTTGTGGTGCAGGAAATCAGGAGCCCAAAATTAGTCTCACTGGGCTAGAATCAAGGTGTCAGCAAGAGTGTTCTTTCTGGAGGCCCTAGGTGAGAATCTTTTTCCTTGCCTTTTCCACCTTTGAGTGGCTGCCTGCCTTCCTTTGTTTGTGGCCCCTACTTCCAGCTCCAAAGCCAACCTCGGCATTACTCCAAATCTGCTTCTGTCCTCCAAGCTTTTTCTCAGACATTGAATCTTCTATCTACATCTTTCACTTATCAGGACCCTCCTGATGACCTTGGGCCCACCCATATAATCCAGATTAATCTCCATCTCAAGATCTTTAACATCAGCAAACCCTCTCTTGTCATGGGAAAGATATCAAATTCACAGTTTTTGGGGTCTAGGATGTGGACACCCTTAGGGGGGGCATTATGCTCCCTGCCACACCATGTGACTGGTTTTAGCCAATGAGCTAAAAGCAAGTAGGATATGAGCAGAAGCTTGATCTGGGCTTGCACAGTGGGACTTGTCCCCTGGGAACTTCTCCTCCTAGGATACTCTCAGAACCGAACCACTGTGTGAAGAAAAACTCAACCGAGCCACGAGGAGAGGCTACAGGGGAAGGGAGCGATGCTCTGGTCAACAGCCCCAGCTGAGCTTCCATCCAATGGCCGGCAACAACTTGTCTCCACGCCCCCCACCCCCCCACCCCCCGTGAATGAACTGCCTTGGAAATCCACATTTCCACCTGGGTCAGGGCACTCAGCGGAGATCATGAGGACCAGAGATGAACCATCCCGGCTGGGCCCTGCCCACCGGCAAGGATCCTGAGCAAAGAATGACTGTTGTTCTTTTAGGCCATACATCTTGGTGTGGATTTTTGCCTGGTGTTATAGAAACGGAGACAGGATGTTTGCTATAAGGCAGTTAAATGCCGGAGAACATATGTCAAAAGTGTTGGCTCTGGGTTTAGAATTCAGCAGCCGTCTTGATGGTAATAATTAGATAGCAGAGCCCGTGCTCTATTAGGCTCTTTCTGAATCTGTGAAAATAGAGCCATGTCACCCACATAAAAGACAGTGCCTTTTCCCCTAGTCTCTCTAGCAAGAGGGATGCCAGCTTATCTGTGTTAAGGACCGGGTTAAAATAAAGGAGACTCCCCCACACAACGGTGATAGCATTCTGAAACCAGCCTCAATCTCGTGGCATTAAATGGGATTCAGAGATACATGGCTCTCAGGTGAACCAGATTAGGATGATCTTCGATGTCACCCCAGTCTGTTGTTCTAAATAACCAATTCAGAGGCTGGTTTGCATAGATGTGGCCTACTTGACTACACCTTGCCCACACATTCCTGCTGAACTAGGACTTTCAATCAAGCCAGTGGCCCAGCCGAGCCAGAGCGCGGGGGATGGATTTTCAGAGTCTTGATCTCGCATTGAGCTTTTGCTGCAGTGGGTGGAAACCGGTTACTTTCTGGTGTGTGAGAATTTGTGTTTACAGTTTCATTCCTCTTGGAAAATATGCTTAAAATCATTCATCTTCCATTCCCTTCCTTCTGGTCTACAATGCTCCTAGCAACCGCGAAGGAATAAACAGACCCAAGCTTCTAGTAAGGGAAATGCCACCCAAGACTGAGGCACATTTTTAATTTATAGCTCCGGGCACACCAGCGTTGACATAGCAAGATGTGGGCTTCTGTGGTGCCCCAACAAGCAAATAGCAGAAACCATTCTCATTTCCTTCATGGTCGTGAAAGGCTGGCCGGCTGCATCTCCAAAGCGTTTCTTAGCTCACGTGTAGCTAACTTGACCCAAGACCCTCCGAATCATCAAGGCTCCTCTTCCTGCTTCGCAGCACTCAAGGCACACCTGTGGCTTTGTACGGCTCACAATAAGAGCCGCTAGCGGATCCACACCTGTGACTCATCCGCTTTTCTCCCGGCTGCACTTGGCGCCTAAATCCACAGACAATGAGGGGAGGCAGTGCTAGTCTGCTCCCCAGGCGCAGACTTCCTCAGTGCCGTAGGCAATAGCCAAACAATTAACACCACATCTGAAGGGAAGAAAAACTGGCTCTCCAAATGGCTTTGTAACATCGGCTTTCAAGGGACCTGAAGGTAGACTCCTTTGATGATGGGGGAAAAGAAAAATACACTGAAGGCTATTTACATGTCTTAAACCCATAGATGTTTACCGAGTAAAGACAACACGCTCAGCTCCGTGCTAGGCACTGGGGGTAATACCGAAGGGACAGGAAAACACCCCCATGTACTCAGAGCTCAGTTATCTGCAGTAAAGCTACGGCACTGGACGTCATGGAAGGACCCCGCAGTGAAGGAGGGTAACAACCCTCACAATGGCCATGCACTTTAGGAAGAGTTGTAGATTGGAAAAGCTTGAGGCCGAAGATTAGAAATAGCAGGAGAATGAGGGTCCTAAAAGCTCGACAACTGAGAAATGACAGCTGGAAGCAAAGAAGGAAAGAACAGGGGGAAAGAAATAGCTCTTTTTTCTTTTTAAAGAGAAGACCCAGAGCTTACTAAGTGCAATAGCCTGGGGCTATTCAGGGCTGGGGCAGAGGGTCCCAAGACCTCAACAGGCCTTGAGGCGTGTGATGAGGACAGTTACAACTATTCATGGCAACATCTCATCAAGCTGTACGTACACGGTTCTCCTTCCTTTGCTTAAAAAGGCAGAGGCTGATGGCCAGTGGTAACCACTGCCTACCAAAGAAAAGCTGCCTACCAAAAAGAGCTACTTTAACTTCGGGCACTTAAATGAATAAACTTAGTGGAGTAGAAAATTGATTTACGTGCAACAGCAGCTTATTTCCCGAATTCGGGAGGTGAACTTGACTTCTCCTTCACCATGTCCCCCAAAAGGATTCCCAAGCCCCGCTGATTGGCCGCTAGGATTGTCCTGGTCAGGATCGTCATGTCTGTCTTGACACCACTGCTCTCAATGGCCTGTAACTTTTCTCCCATCCGGCCCAGCCGCGCCCGTCACTTGACCGTGCCATCTTTGTCACGTGATGCCTTCGCTCGGGCACAAAACCCGCCAACAGCTCCCGTAGCCTCAGGAGGTACACCCCAGGACGGCCTTCGAGATCATTCAAAATGTGACCCAGTCTACCTCCCCACGGTGGTCTCCCAATACCCCTCATCTACCAACACCACATTTGGTGCCTTCCGGAGTTCTCCACGCATTTCCATCCCTCTACGCCATTGGGGCATGCAGCTCCCACGACCCAGAATGCCCCTCGCCGTTCCATCACAGCTGCTGGTGTGCCCCATTCCAAAGGCCACACTGCAATGCCGCCACTTTTAGGGTACGCCCCCCCACAACAAGCTAATTATTCAGTCACACCCAGCTTCTGCCTCATGCTAGCCCCCAGCGCATCCAGTTACGGGACCATGTGAAGGAGGGGGTGGGCTTGTTTAGGACAAAACCTCTGCTTCTCTTGGCCAATGCCAGCTCTCACCTCCTCTCTGCTTCCCAGACCCTCCCTCAGCCCACGTCTCACTACCCCCGCCCCAGGCCTTTGCAGGGCACAGGCTACCCAGACCACGTGATGACAGAGCATTTGTGTGTGGCTCACAGCTGGCTGGAGAGCCAAGGGGACCAGAGGCTGAGGATTTAATCACAGGAATGCCTCAGTGTAGCCGGCCTCGCCCCATCATGGACAACTATTTACAGCATGTCAAAACCCAGCCCCCTGCGAAGCTACTTCATCTGACCCATATATTTGTCCCTTTGTAAAAATGTGTATAAAACCTCAGGAACCGGTTCACCAGAAATGGCCTGGGGGAGGCATCTCAATCTCTCCATTTATTTCTTTCTTCCTTCCTGTCTAAAAGGCCCAAGCACGAAATCAGGAGAACTTCAGTCCACTCTGGAACTATACATTACGACGGCCAGAAGTTTCAGTTAGGGTTGCACACTTGATTGGTGCCCTCACCCCAGCGGAAGGCTTGGACAAGGTCTTTTTCTCCCACAGAACGAAACCATCCTCATTGCCTTGTCAAGGCATGGAGTTCCGGGCTTTGGACCATGACCCAGAGCCCAGCTTTGGTTTCTAAGGACTATACACTCACATACGCCCCGCCACGCCCCCTGCCCCCAAGAGGGAGGACACTCACTGCAAACTGGACAGTTGCATTTTTCATCTTTTTTTTTTTAAAGATTTATTATTTATTTGACAGATCACAAGTAGGCAGAGAGGCAGGCAGAGAGAGAGTGAGGAGGAAGCAGGCTCCCTGCAGAGCAGAGAGCCCGATATGGGGCTCCATCCCAGGACCCTGGGATCACGACCTGAGCGGAAGGCAGAGGCTTTAACCCACTGAGCCACCCAGGTGCCCTGCATTTTTCATCTTTTAAAAAAGACACCGTTATTGCTTTGTGAAATCAGACTGGGAATCTGTTTGCTTCGGGGTTGTGCCTCCTATCGGCACCCTTCTTCCAGCTACAGCAGGTGATGCAGGGTGTCCCGCACCTGGTGGCACTGCCAGCAGCCTCTGGCCATTGCTCTGCCCCCTACCCAACCCCACGCTCCCTCCTGGGGCCAGCTGTGCAGCAGAGTCTTGGAACAACAAGATTCCGGCAACATCCCAATAATGGGTCTCTAGCCCCTAAAACTCAGGTGCCCTGGTAACTTTGTAAAGAGATTTTAGTACATGCTTTGTAGGATTTCCTTGTCACAGAGCTAACCCTTCTTCTGTTGGAGACTCTGGACTAGGACAGATGTCCTTCCTCCAAGGGGCTAGAGAGACCCCACAGAAGAGGCAAATGCGGGCATCCCATGGGCATTCTCCCTACCGAGGGGGCAGGCCAGAGGTGGGGAGGCTTTCCCTTGTCATCGGGACAACTCAGGGCACTTACTCTGGTAACCAGTGAGGAGGCAGAACCAGGCTCCTGGGGATGAACCCAGAAGTCTCCTTTGATTCTTCTCTTCCCCTGCCCCATACTCCCAGGCGCACCTCCATGTCCTGTAGGTTCCAGTTCCAAACAAATCTCGGTGCCTTTCCTGTCCCTTCATCTTCCTACCACTGCCATGTCACCTTGTTCCTGGCATGAAACCCACACAGTCAGCACAGCCTATAGGGTCCCCAGTGCTCCCATCACCCACTTCTCCAGTCTCTTCTTAGGCCAGCTGGCCCCCAGCCACCTGCACTCTGCGCCTCCCTCTCATTCCCCAGCCCTACCAGCCCAGCCCGCGTCCCCCCATTCCCCCGGCTTCTCTTACAGGCCTCTTTCAAACACTGGCTCAGAGGCTTCCTCCGACCTCCCCTCCCTGGGGGCTGCCCTGCCTCCTCCCTCAATCCCTCTATCTCATCATCTTGTTGGTTTCCTACAGCAGTTCTCACAAGCTGCTCTGATTTTTAAAATTTGCTTGTTTCTTATTTGCTAGCCACGTCCCCTTTCTGGAAGTGCGGCGACAGGGGCCTGGTCAGCCGGGGCCTTACAGGAGCCCTGGTATGTGGCCCCACGGCAGGCCCCTAGCGGGAGTTCGGTAAATACCTGCTCGAATGGGGAATGGATCAGCTTCGCCGCTGAAACAACAGCCAGTGAACTAACCAGGTCACTGGGCAGTACACAAAGATGGGTGCATTGTTCACAAGGAAAGTTTGAAAATAATTTCGACAGCCAACAAAAGAGGATTTCATAAATCAGTGCTTGAGCATTATGAATTATTGAAGGCTATTTAACAAGGATGAGTTAGATATTCCAGCATTGACATGGAAAGGTGCCCAAGATACTCTAAGTGAAAAAAGCAGGTTATGATATGCAAAAGCATGATTTCATTTATGGGTAAAAAAAAAAAAAACCCAAAACCCCTGTAACATTAAATACCATGTTTATATGTACATAAAGGCTTTAAATGAAAGAGAGAATGAGGAAAAAGAGAAAAGATAATCTGGAATTGATACCTATAGTTTAATACAGTGGTTATCTTTGGGGTAGGTGGTATAATGAGGTAATTCTGTATACTTCTTTTTTGTTCATATTTTCTGGTTTTTAAATAATGAACGTATATTGCTTTTGTAAGAAGAAAAAAATAAGGGTCGGTTTGTAATGAAGAACCATGTTCCCGCATCCGTATTCACAGCGGCCACCGAGAGACAGCTGCGGGCGGAGGGGCTGAGGGAGCAAGGCCAGCCAGGAGCCTGTCACAGCGGTCCCCCGGGAGGAGGAGGCGGAGGTGGGGCAGCAGGGAATAATTATTCTTGCCCCATTTTGAGCCCGCTTCAGAGAAAATACACTTGTTAGATAATAAAAACAGAAGCCTCCAGGCATATTTCCCTCCCACAGAGAAAGACCAGCTGTGGCTTTCTTCCACATTATTCACCCCATTGCTGCTCTCCACCCCGGGCTCTGCACACAGATCACACACACGTTTGCATAAAGGACCCATCTGCAAACTCTGGACACCTGTAAACTCAGCTCGAGCCCCTGGGGAGTCAGAAGAGCCAAGGGGGCCCTGGCTCCCGTGGACCCCTTGGAAATGTTGGGAATAGGATCCAAAATCCAGTGCCTTCTCCAGCAGCTACCCACACAGGTGCTAGAAAGCGTACAGACAATACCGTGGCAGCGGGCTGTAAGCGTCCCCAAGCTGTATGCAGGGAGGGAGGGAGAGATGCTGTACCCAGTCTGTCTCAAGTCTGAATGCTTTCCATGCAGCCACACCTAGGAAGGCATTTTAAGTGGTTATTGTAAATCAGTTGTAAGGTCAAAATATATATATTCAGTTGTCATGAATTAATTCAAAATGGAGTTTTATAAGGACAGTGCTGTGTGTGACCAGGGACAATCCTCTTTGCCTCTGGGCCTCGGTGTCATCATCTATACAATGGTGGGGGGGCAGATCAAACGTCCTTCAGGGGTCCTGCAGGCGCTGATGGTCTATGGCTCTGGGATTTGAGGGTCACTCTTTGGAAGAGACAAAATTCATTCCCAGGCTCTAAACGAGGCCATCAATCACAGTAGCACCCATGTGACTGTTCTCGTCAGGGGAGCTCTAGCCATAGAGGCTGGTATAAGCAGGGTGGGCTTCCTGGTGGAGGTGAAAGCTGAATCAAGGCCTTGAAGAATGGGTCAGATTTAGGTAACTGGAAATGGCCTTGGGCACGAATTGATTCAAGGTACTGTCACTTTGGGAGCAGCCCTAGGGGCCCAAGAGTCCTTCTTAGGGAGGGCTATAACTGTGTGGGTGTGTAGGGGGGGCAGTTTCTAAGGCTCAACAGGTTTCTTTTAAAGAACATGCACCATGCCACACAGCCACAGAAAATGATGTTTGCGAGGCTCCGCGGTCACATCGGGTGATGCCTTCTAGATCAGTCAGGAAATCGGGAGCTAGGTCTATGCAAGGAAGAAATGGAGAGCAGTCTGGGGGTTTCTCAAAGTCCGGACCCCAAGCCAGCACCCGCAGGGCGTAACCTGGGAGTTGGTTAGAAGCAAAATCTCAGGCTTGGACCTATACTGAATCCCAAACTCTCGGGGTAGGCCTACTGGTCTGTGCTCTAACAGGCCATCCAGGTGATTCTCACACAGGTGACGCCTGACAACAGACACACTAATGGAAGGAGCCAAAGTTCTGGGATCACAAGGCCAGGGTTCGAATCTCAGCCCTAGCATCTGAGTCTCCTTGGCAGCTCGTTCAGCCTCCAGTCAGTTTTGTCTATAAAACAGGGTCTTCCGTTAATTCCTTCCCAGAAGGACTGTTGCAAAGTCACGTTGTTAAAATACATCCAGTGCCTAGGATAGTGCCAAACATGAGAAAATAAAATAGGCATGTGAAAAATCGTGAGAAAGAAACTTAGAAAGTGATGGTGGTGGGCAGCTGCTGATTTCCTTCTCCTCAACTCTTTCCTAAACTGTTCATAGGGCAGTCACGGTACTTACAAAGCAAAAAAACCCCATCGATGTAATGCAGTGAGGGTCCATAGTTGGACCTCCTCTGTCCTTCAGGGCTGGAGTGCGGCTTGCACAGTGAGAAACACAGCTCACCTTCCTGCTGCAGCCTCTCCTGGGACTGGGACTGGTGGGAGGCCCTGGCCACCACTCCCTGGGCTGCACCGAAGGGGCTCACATGGACAGGATAGATCTTGAGCTCATCAGTGAGGGGTCAGACCCCAGCTGGGCACGTGTGTGTGTGTGCGTGTGCACACACACACGCGCATGCACACATGCGTGTGCATGCACATACATGTGCCCAAGTACAGGCTTAAGTTGGTGAGAGGTGAATGTCCACAACCCTTAACTGAAAGAGTTGGTCATTTCTTCCAAGCCTCCTTACTGTGCACATGGGGAAGCGGAGGCCCAAAGAGGAGAAGATCCTTGCCCGAGCAAGGTTATACCTTGAGTTAGCAATAGAGTCAGGGAGAGAACCCAGAGCCTAGCCTAGCTCAAACCTGGGCTCAGAGCAGGGCACAGAACTTTCCATCAGTTGTCTGGAGAGGTGCTTTACAGGGAAAGCAGGGCATTTGGGATGTGAATACTCAAGAAGTCTTTGGAAGCTCTGCCGGTTCTGTCAGGGGAGCCAAAGTCCTCAGACCATGCCTGGCATCTTGTGAAATCTTCAGGGTATGCTGAGCTCCTGGGTTTGGGTACAAGAGGGGGGGCCTTCCTCCCAACTTCTCCCATACATTCCTGTGTGCACTGAGTACGGATCTCAGCCCAGCTAACGTAACGTGAAATGTGTGAGGGGTGTGGAAGGCAGACAAAACTGCTTTCTTGATCCCAAGAGGATTCTAACCCTGATGCTCTTTGGCAATGGTGGCTGCACGGGGCAGGTGTGTGGTCATTGCTGGTGTGGGCAGGTAAGAGGAGCTGAGACACGCACACCCCTCATTACACGAGATAGGTTAAAGGGTTTCTGGAATGCAAGGAAAATCGGATGGACCTTGGGTAAAACCTGAAAAATCCTCAGGCCCTCAACACCTCAGAATAATTTCTAGGGCAACAGGGGCCTCAAGCTTCCAAAGCTCACATTCAGGGGACAGAGAAAGACACAGCAGCCTGTCCCAGAGCACCCCTTCTTCTCCACTTCTGCCCACGAAGACTCCTAGAAGTCTGCACACCTCGTCATGCCGAGGCCTCCTGCAGGCACAGCCAAACACTCCTTCCCAGGGATGGCTGCTGTCGTGGGGGAGGTGGGGCGGCAGGCGCTTTGTCATTAATCCATCAGTGGCCACAGCCGGCCACGCTCCATCGGGGTGTGACATATTTCAACACCAATCAAGAAATGAGCTCGCGAGCACGCTGATGGCTAATCAAGGCTCCAGACAGGGACACACTCCGGCACGCTTGTTAATGGCATTCTCTATTAAGCCGGTACCGCCCAGGTATAAAAAAGAGCGGCCCTGATCAGAGCCTCCATGAGCCCAGGAAGATGGGTAGACAGACAGCTGACGGGCTTCCAACATTGTTTTACTTAACTACAACATGCCAGACCATTCCGGCAAGAACAGCTCCCCGTGTTTAAAAATATGTCACAGAACTGACATCAAAGACCTCGCTCGTGAACCAACAGGATTTTTACATTTTTATCTTTAAATATTTCCCAGTAGGTGAATTACCCAAATTAGTCAATAATAGAACCCAAAATGACTATGTTTAGCCAATTGAGTGTGACACCAAAATGCCTGACCGCATGAGCCATCTCTCCCTCAAAGCCATTTTTAACGTGACTGTCCCCAGGCGCTGACAGGTGGCAATTTTGCTGCGATGATGGAATGCTGCCACAGAAGGCTACAAACTCATAAACATGCATGTAGGCACACGGGACATGCCTCGCCCCTCCCCCTCATGCAGAACACCGAGTTACTATTAATACCTACAAATTTAAAAAATGGTATTTCCACCAGTACCGATTTTTCATCAGGATGCATCAACCAGAGCACGGCTGCTCACGGTCACCGACTTCCTGGCAACTCAGGTTAAAGAAGTTCCCCAGTCAAGAGGGCTTTTTGACAAATTTCATTCACTTCCTGTGAGCACACCATATTGTGACGTTCGCCTCCATTCTGGTGCAAATATAGAACACTGTGCAAGTATCGGACCCAGAAAGATCAACAGGATGGGCGGCCGGCCCCGCTTAGAAGAGGGTCTCCCACGATCACCCAGCGAAGTAATTAGCTGATGCCTTTCGGTGACATTTCGGGGGACCCTGCGCTCCGGTTAGGTCCTCGGGTTTGGGAAAGAGTAGGGGCCTTCAGAGGTCCCTCTGGTTGCCACCTGGGCTGTGGGGTGCCTGGTCAAGAGGCCCAGGTATCATTAAAGAAATCAATTAACATCTCGAGTCTGTGTCACCCTATAAAAGGATGACATTACTTTTCTGGTTAGAACAGAAACAGGCCCTGGAATGAAATGTTCTTTCTGAACAACACACGCAGTCCTTCCAGAGGTCAGATTCTACGGTCCCTCACGTGCACCTCACCCCCATGCCAAAATGCTTCACCCCCACTGGAACACAGAAGCTTCGAGAAGAGCTGTCAGCTGTAACTAGGCCCAGCTGTTCGTCGAGATCCTGGCACAAAGAGCTGGGAACCCTGCCCTTTGCTGTCCTGGTTATGCTCTAAGCACTGCACGTGGTTCTCATGCCACACTTCCCGTGAATGTGGACAGACCGCAGCCCACAGAGTGACAGGTGCCTGGGATGCTGAGAGCTCATGATAAGTCTGAGTGAAGAGCTGGGGCTGGAGAGGTTGTTGCTGTCTTGGGGTTCATTTGCAGCAACGGGGAGGGGCTCATCTCTGATGGCACGCATCTGAAAGGCTGTCCTGGGGTAGGTGGGCAGGTGTGCTCTGGGTCACCCCAAGGGGCAGAGAGAACCGGAACCACAGGGGACAAGCTTGCGGAGAAGGCTACGTCTGAGTAGACAGCGGTGTGGGCAGCACATTCTGGCCTCTGGAGAAGACCCGCAGCACCTGGGAAGTCACTTGGCAAGGGAGCCCTTGGGGAGGTTGAGAGTCAATGAGTCTATAAATAATAGTACCTTGGATTGATACATTTGAGGATGGGCTGTGGCAGGTCAACCAACTGGAATAGATACAAATAAATGTCCCTGCAGGACGGGTCACAAAACACCTCCAGAAATGGTCTCGGCTGTTCCCGAAGTTAATCCTCTGTCCTGAACATACCTCTTCTCTCGAGTCCATGCTGCCCCTCCCTCCAGAGCCTCTCCCTGTGAGCGGATGAGGCCATCTCCCAGGGAACAGGAAAGGCATAATCAGCCTGTGATTAGTACTTTCTACACGGAGCATACTCTTGAACTTGACCACTCTAAAAGATTCCCTACACACAGGAGACCTCTTGGGCCACCAAAAGGCCCTGGGCAAGCTCTTCCCACCTCTGGGCTCCCTTCTGTCCCCTATACAGAAAGAGAGCTGGCTTGGATGACCTGTGCCCCGGGGTCCTTCCAGCTCCTACAAATGGTTTGGGGACAGAATCTTGCCGGGCTGCTAGCATCCTGCCAAGTCACGTGACAACCAGTTCTTGGAAATGATGTCACCTGTCTTGTCCACCTGGTCTAATCTAAGGCAAGCTGGCAAAGCAGCTTAGCTGGGGATTAGCCTTGGGATGCACCTTTTGGGACTGCTCTTGGGGAGACACACTGCATTGGTGGCTACAGAAATGAGGCTTGGTCCATCTTTGAAGAATGCACGTTTCACCGGGACTTAGCGTCAGGAAAGAAGAGGTAAAGGCAACCCTGAAAACGCCCACTGGCTTCTCTGGCTAGTGTGTGGCATTTGCAGTGGGGCCAGGCTCTGGGCTCTGTGAAGTGAGCAGGAATTTGCCAGAGCCCAAAAGAAGCTTTCATACTCTGTACCCCGCAGGGGCTGGTCACTCCCCAGGCTCATGGCCCTAAGGCTGGCCTCGCCTCCCTGGATCGCACTCCCTGCTGTGAGCTCCTGGGTTTTGTGCCTCTCAATCAGCATTTTCAATCCTGTTTTGACTAATGAACTCCATTCACAGTAATCTATAATTTCACAAACTCCCTACGATTAAAAAAAATCATTTTATCATTTTTGCATGGCTTACAGTAAAAAAGATTTTTAGTTAAATATTTTATATGAGTATATTATTCAAAGATTATATTAAATGAACATTAAAAGATAATTTTTAATAACGTTCATTATATATAAGGACACATTTCAACATTTTTCCATTTAACAAGTTACACACAACATTTCATTTCCTTGAAATTGGTTGTGCAAGGCAAGACTGATTTGTTGACAAATAAAAAACGACATTTTGGTTCAGGGACTAACATATATTTAAAACATAATTGAAACTTAATTATGTGCATCAGCTTCAAAAATAGATAGAAACTGTTTCTATGACCTGATCTTTAGAATTCTTACATGTTGAGCTTAAGGAAAATCCACTGCATTATTTTTGTAATGTTCCTGTTATCTAAATGATAAGGTAAAGCAGGATTCAGACAGAGCTGTAAGTTCTTCAAAATAACACATTGCTGGCAATAATTTTTTCCAATCAATGACAAGACAAGCTGGTGAAATTATCTCTGTATTTTCTGTACCCGCCCCTCACCTCCACCAATTTCCTTCTCTCTTCCTCTCATTTAATGTACTGAAGACATTTAGATGACCTAAATAAGAACTTGGACCAGATGAGCAACTTATGGATCTAGAAAAAATGCCTTTGAGGCAAATTTGCAGAATTATCATTTTTCAACTCCTCATTAGCTTGGGGAGGTTCAACATAAATGTTCTTTATGTTTCCTGTCTTTGTCACTTTTTACAGCTGAAGAGATCCACTTTGGCTATAAATGAAACCATATATGACAAATAATAAAAACAATTTAAAAGTATACAGCAGTCAAAGTGAACCAAATTGATAAACCAATCGGTGACAGAGTCATGAGCATGGGTGCCTGATCTCTGTCAGGCACACATTCTCACATGACACACACACGCACATAAGTGGGCACACTCACACACATGCATACACACACTCAGAGGTCCCAAAGATCCATTTTAGGGAAAACTGGGTAAATAAACATCTACTGGCTTTTAAAATACATAATTTGAAACAAATGCATTTACCACTTTGAGCAAGAATAAGCCACAAGCATTCATTCTGGAAGTCTCTTGGTTCTACCCATCTTAGGCCAGAAAAAGAGCAGTGGGTGGTGCTTTCATTACAAGAAGACATGGCCTGTCCTGTAGGAAGTTCTGCATGGAGGGGCTGGCAAGTCAGGCCTTTGAGGGTGGGAAAGGTGGAGGGCTGGGAAGGAGGTGAGTGTGGCATGAGGGCCACATCAGCAAAGGCCTTATGCTTGGTGAATGGGAGGGGAGAGGTGGTCTGGACTGGGAAACTTCCAGGAGATACGAGGTTGCAGAAAGATTTGGGGAATGCATGTTGGGGATGTGATATGTGATATCTCTGGCAACCCTTCTGAGGAAGCCTGTGAACAAGCTCCGATGATTTTGTTGCTTTTTGTGCATTACTGTGGGAGACTGGGCTATGGTGAGGGGAGCAAGGGGCGCCTAGCTGAGTCTAGCTGAGCTTGGGCTGCCTGTCTATGACACCCCCAGGCTGGAGAAGGAGCTCAGGGGATGTCCCTGAGCATAAGGCCAGGAGCATGAGAAGCTCCAATGCGGCATTCCCCCCACACCTGCACCCCAGTGAGCGAAGTGCTGGATGAGGTTCCTGCGAGTTCGCGTTCCCCGTCCCAGGCGAGGCCTCTCCTGATTGACCTCACTGCCAGTCACAGACCCACCAAGGTGTGGGGAAAACCCAACACTCCAGAAATCCCTGAGCCATTTTCCTTTGGGGGAACAGGAGTCCAGACTCCTTCTTGAAGCTGCTTGGGAACTGGAGAGGAAGAAGCAGTGACTCTGCAACTGCTTAAGAAATTCTCAAAGAGGATCTGAATGCAAGGGCCGACGGAGCCCGGAGCACAGCCAGCGGGGCGGAAGGAGCCCCTGTGTGAAGGGGAGGGACACCGGCATGAGGAGCCGGTCCCCAGGGGTCCGTGGGGGAGGTGACCCTGTGCGTGCCTCTCCCTGCTCTGCACACACTGCCCGTGACAGTAGGCCCCAGAAGAGGCCGTCCCACCTCCAGGCCTAGCACGGTGGTTTAGGGGAATCACGCGGACTTAGACATTCCCGCGGAGACGAGAAACAATGAGCAGGTGGGCGAAAACCACTTCCCACGACGCAAGCTTCTCTGGGGACCACCCGTGGAAGCCAGCCAAAAGCTCCACGTCAGCGGGGCCTGCGGCTCCCCAGACCCCACACGTGTCCCCCACACGCAGAGGCCGCCTACCCCGGATGATGTTAGAAGAACGGCAGCACACCCCCGAGCAGCCCCTCCCAGCACCCACCCAAACACACCTCCAAGAGCCCACCTCAGCGCCCCCGGGCTTCGGCGTGGGGTCCTGCTCCCACGTGTGGTGGGATTCAGCGGGAGAACGACCCCATCCCCCGGCGGAGGCCTCCCTAATCCCCCGCGGTCCCCACCCGCCCCCGCTCAGCCAGGCGCAGCCAGCGCTGGCAACAGCGACACCCCTCTCGCTGCCGAGTGAGCCACGGGAGCCACGGGAGTCACGGGAGCCACACGACCACCAGGCCGCAGCGGGCTCCTCTCGGTGGCAGCTCTGCTCCCTGCCAGGCACCGGCCTGGCTCCTGGCAGAACCTCTAGCTCGCAGGGGCCAGCCCCCACGGTCCTGAAAGAAAAATCTCCACACCCATTCATGGGCTGCTTTTGTTGAATGACTTGAGTTTTTCCTTTTCTGAGAAACAGGGACATAAATGGCTTGTTGGCATTTTACCGACGGAGGTGTGGGCGAGCGACTGGATCCCTCACAGGCTTGGCGCTGAACGGGAATTAGGGGCCTGCTAGAGGGACCACGGCGTCATCGTCAGGGCCTCGAGGGGCGCCCCAGCCTGCTGACTGCCTACCTGTGGGCATGTGCATACAGACACACACACACAACATGCACACACAACACAGAGAGACGTGCACAGACAACCCCCCCACGACACACACAGAAACACACAGAGACGGACGCAGATGCACATACAGACACAGGCACACACAGACACAGACATACACATACATACAACACACAGAGAAACACACAGAGACATGGAGAGATACACACACAGAGACATACACGTAGACACAGGCACACACAGACACAGACATACACATACATACAACACACAGAGAAACACACAGAGACATGGAGAGATACACACACAGAGACATACACGTAGACACAGGCACACACAGACACAGAGACACACATACAACATACAGCACACACAATGCACAGATATACACAGATGCATACACACACAACATAGAGATGTGCACAGACCCCCCTCACACACAACAACACACACAAACACACATGCTGACACACACTTGCAGACGCACAGAGACACACAGAGACAGACACAGACACAAAGACACAGAGAGACACAGGCAGACACAGAGACACACACAGAAACACACAGAGACATGGAGAGATACACAACACACACAGACACACACAGACACACGCAGAGACACAGCATGCAGAGACATACATATAGCACACACCACACACACAACACAGATATACACAGACACAGGCACACACAGAAACACAGATAGACATGGAAAGACACACAATGCACACAACATAAACAGAGACATACACAGACACAGAGGCAGACACGGAGACATACACACATAAACACAATACACGCAGAAAAAGAGACATGGAGAGACATACAACACATGTAACACACACAGAGGCATAACAGACACACATATAGACACAGACACAAAGACACACAGAGACACACACACCACACACAAATATACACAGACTCCCCAACATACAGCACACATGGAAACACAGACACAGAGGCACATACAGAGACACACATATAATACACATATAGAAACACAAAGACACATACACAGACACAGAGATATACACACACACAATGACAGACATGGAGAGATACAATACACACAACACACACAGACATACACAACACACAAGGCACACACAGACACACAAACATACACAGACACACACACAACATACACAGAGGCACACATAGACACACAGACATACATAGACACAGACATACAGACGCATTATACACAGACACACACAAAGACACACACAGACATACATACACACACAAAATAGACACAAAGATACACACAACACACATTACACACAGACACAGAGATACACACACAGACATGGAGAGACACATCACACACATGCATAGAGAGACACACACAGACACAGACACATTAACAGACACACAGATAACTGACGCATACTTACAGACACATAGACAAAGAGAAACATAGACACACAAACACACATGCTGACACACACTTGCAGACGCACAGAGACACAGAGACACATACAAAGACACACACTCACACACTCACGCTCTTCTACAACTTTCTTCCTAACATTCAGGACAAGCAGAATGTACTTCGGCCCAGGAATCCTTCACTTCCTCCCCCAAGAAGACAGCTTGGGCAGAGGTCAAGAGCAGAGGCGGCAAGTGCTGAGCAGCTGATCCCTGTTTACCTGCCCTCCCTGGGGAGACCTAACGTGGGGAGAAGCAAACATGCCCTCAGCAGGGGACCAAGCAGAGATCAGCATAATGCAGGCCACCCCAACTGACAGCACAGAATGGGTGCCAATGGTTCTCTAGTGTACAACGGACACCAAGGGCTCTAGGGGTTCAGAGGCCCTCGGGCAGGATGGAAGGTCAGACAGCACAGGAACTGACACTTCGGCTGTCCCACTGAGAAAGGCATCGAACCTTTCCGAGCCTGTTTCCCTCTCTGTAGTGAGAGAATCCAGAGCTACCGACTTCCCAGAGGGTTACTGTGAGGACTGAATTAGGTGAGGGAATGGTAATGAAAGCACCTGTGTCAAGGCCTGGTCCCGTCTCTGCATCATCTCGGTCAAGGCCTGAAAGAGAATGAGGAACTGATGGGCTTGGTAAGGCCCGGGATCGAGGCTGGGACGTAAAACCTGGCTAGGATTTCGGTGGGCGGCCAGCCGGAGCAGACGCTCACGTCACCCGTGGGGCCTGCTCCTCCCTGCTGGGGGTTGTGGTCCCAGGGGCCATTCCTGGAGGAACGCTAGACACAGACAGGACTCCCGATGCCAGGGACCAAAAGGCAGTGAGAACACAGTGCCACAGGCTCCCTGCGAAGATGCCCAGCCACGGAGCGCTCTGCCCAGCTAGCGAGGCCCACTGCACCCCCTCTTGTGGAATTCTCAGCAGAATGCACACATTATGCACCAGCTGACTGCAGGAGGAAAATGGAGCTTGGAAAGGCAAGGCTAGGACTAAGAGGGCAGCCGTCCCTCTGTGGGCAGAGACTGAGACGAAGGCGTGTGAATGACCCCTCACTGTTGGGGAGGACAGCAACCAGATGATCGGGTCCTTGGAGCCGGCCGGTCCTGACTTCCCACGGAATCCTGCCTCCCCTGAGTGTGCCTCTGATCCTTAATGCGATCATTTTGGGGCAGCAAGTGAGGCCAGATGCTGGGGACTGAGGGGCAACCAAAATGCTGGGTGAGTTCCAACCTTGAACAGCTTTGAATGGCTGAGTTGACTTTGATTTCATAGAGTGTGGAAGCATCCACGAGGGTCCGTGGGCCAGAGTGGAGAGCAGGGGACACAGTCGTCTGGCCCAGAGCACCCCAGTGGTGGGCCAAGGCAATGGTTGCTGAGTGTTGCCAGACAGCCCCTCCATCCCTGAGGCAGCCAGAGCTGCCAGGCTGGTCACTTGGAGAAGCTTGGATCTCTGTGTATGGAAAAATACATAATTCTGCCCGCGTTCCATGAGGTGAACAAAAGGGGAAAGTGCTGATCTAGCCTCTGTGACATGTTACATATGAGGCCCTCGAGGCTCGCAGAGAAGAAGGGAATCGTGAAAAGTCACCAGCTGGTCCAGAGCCCACCGGGATGAGGAGCCCACCCAAACCTGGACTAACGGACAGGCCGGAGATCCCTTCCTCTCCGCAGAAGACCTGTGAACTGGTACAAGAACTCCTGAATAAGAAGACGTCAACGTGCAGAAGCTGGCTGTCCCCCAAAGAGCAGCCTCACCAGGGGCCACGTCAACTCCGCCCCAACGTTCCACCTCAGGTGCTAAACCAAAGACTGGACGCCTCGTTGAGACCACCGGTATTGGGAAGACTAATTTCACTCAACATTTTTCAGGGGAAGGGCAATTAAAAATCTACTGAAGAGAATGAAGACATATTTTTAGAATGAGATTGAGAAGACTCCCTGAAAATAACATAAAACGTCCAAGTCCAAAGTGATTAAAAAGACATAAATCAGCTGTGTGCTCTAAGGAGTCCCAGAGCTGGGCCATTCCCTGGAGCCACAGATAGAATGGCCTCTTGGGGCTGGCCTGGGGCACTGCCAGCCTCCTCCCTCTCATATCCAGAGCCGGCTTCTCAGCTCCCACCAAGCGCAGCACAATAAAGACAGTGGAATGGGCGGGAGGGATTGGGGGGAGGGGGGTCCCCAGTGCCACATGGTCACACTGGTGGCAAAGGTCCAACTATGGGCCCAGGCCGGGCTCCCCCAGGTAGTGTGGGCAAGCAGACACCTCCAGTAGGTTGTGCCAAAGGGAGCACCAGGAAGGTCAGGGGTTTTCGCCAGGCTTCGGCCTTCCCTCCTTCCAGACATGGCAAAAATGAGAAAAAGCCAGAAGTTGGGAAGAGGGCTAGCTTGTTCTGAGGTGGCCCAGGGATGGGGCCGAGATAGGTAGGGTTCAAAACTACAAATCACACATTACACTTCATGGAATCGCTTCTTTCAGGGTGAATCATACTGGCCTGGGGATCTACAAACCTACTTTCTGACTTAACTTAGTTAGGAGGACAACTTACTCCTATTGGTAGGTCTACAGCTCCAGGTTCTAAAAGTACTGATGTGTAATGTGGCAGGGCGGGAGGCAAGCCAGTAGTCTTTTCAATCTTAGAAAAGGAAGCCCCTTCCTATTGGGAAAGAATCATCGGACGTGTTGGGGAATGCATGTTCCAAGGAGCCAGATTACCATGGGCCCTAAGCGACAAGTGGAAGGGAAAAAGAATTTCTTTTTTTTTTTTTTTTTTGGGAAAAAGAATTTCTTAAGCGCACTATGAATCAAGCACAGGGTTCTGCATTCTTTCTCCTGTGATCCCTCCCCTAACAGGAGGGAGGAGGGTATGGTTCGCCGTGTTTCACAGCTCAAACGGCTGCAACTCCGAGCAGCCACTGCTAACAAAGTCAGCAAGTGACAGAGCAGGTGTCTGCTGAAGGTGTGAAAGTAAGTCCTGGAGCTCGGGCGGCCCGGTACCCCACACTGGTTACTATTTAGCACACACTGAAATCTAATCGACAAAGTTCCTGGGTCAGCAACAGTCCGCGGAGGAGAACGTGAACAGTAACAAATGCTTGATTACTGTAAACTAGCTCAGAAATACCAGGGCACTAAATCATGCTGAAGCCTAACATTTCCAAACCGCAGCACCAGATCGCAGGTCCCCTCGGAGTTTCCCGAGTCCCTCTGCTGCAGGGACTGCCTGCCACAGGTGGCTGGTAGGAGGGATCCGGCCCCAGGCCCAACTGGGGAGCACCAGACTCAGGACACGGCCTCCCAAGAGGGTCCTAACGGAGCCCATGCCCACGCCATTCTGTGCTGGGTGCCTGGCTGCAAAGACCAAAAAGGAAGAGATAAGGAGGCGGGGCTGGGACGAGGGGCTGGGCACCGAGGGTTGAAAGAGAGAGAGGTCCAGGGCACACAGTCCTCCGAGGGCTGGTACTATGCACCTCACGCTCCACCGTGGGAGCTGTGCTGAAGACACGGATTTAGGAATCGTTGTTTTTGGGGAGTACAGAATGTTACTCAAGGAGAGTATGTACAGTGAGAAGAACACAGACGGAGTCTCGGGATTGGGAAGCAAAGTGAACCTGGCCGGGAAAGTCACTGTGGGTACTGCTGGAGATGTGCTGAGACACTTGTGACTCCTGACAGACCACAGAAAGTAAAAAAAAAAAGAAAAGAAAAGAAAAAAAAAAAGAAAAAAGCAAACTCGGGACAAATTTCAATAAACACATCAACCGATCTATGAGGTGTCATTGACGGAGAGTAGGGAACATCTCAAAGGACCTGGTGACATAAACCTCACAGGCAGAAGAGGACTTCAGTCCTTCCAACCCACTGCTGTGAGTGCACGAAGCACCTCCTACATTTGCATGAACAAGCCTGGACTTGGGTCTGGGGTCTGCCATCCCCTCACGGGCCTTTTGCCAAATGAGGAAACTAAGGCATGCAGCTGGGGAGGGTAATCCAGTCTGTCCCATCCATCCCGATGAGGGCTAGAGAAGGAGGGACAGACACCAGGTCCCCGCACAGGGTGGGGCCTGGCTTGCCCGGGTGTGGGGGAAGTAGTGGGGCTCCATGTGCTCAGGGCTGCTGAACCCGGGCTCCGTCAATGTCTGTAACACAAACCTTCTTCAGCCTCCAGGTGTGAGTGGAGAAGAAATAAATGAGGCTACCTGGGGGTTAAGAATGTCCCCAGATACCTATTACAGTGATGGCATACCTCCAGCAGGCACACGAGCAGATTCTCAGGTGTCCTGGATTATTTCGAATCTGCATCTAGAAAGCTGTTCAGGTCAATTTTGATCCTTCAACCTAGTAGTATCACCAATTCCTTATTGGTCATTGATTACGCACTTTATCCATGCTTTCTTACTGCTCACCACCACCAGGAGAAGGGAAGATTATTAACTCTATTGTCCATACAAGAAAATGGAGCCTGGAAATCTAGAGGTCACTCACGCAAACCTACTGAGCTAGTAAGTGGCAGATCTGGGATTTGAACCGGGCTGTCTGGTGCCGAAGTGCATTGTCAGAAACCGTGGTTCCCCGTTTTGTGGGCTTCACGGACTACTAAACTTCCAAAACATTTGGGGACAAATAATAGGTTGCCAACTTTATATTTCTCCAATTAACAATCATGTTTTAAACACCAGACAAAGCTTCACTTCACAGAAGGAAACACGTCTGTGACACACATGCTCACATGGCCACGCAGCTACACCTGAACCCCTGTCCTGGGTCTGGGAAAATGGGAAACACACGTAACCTCCCTCACTTCACCAATCAGACCCACAGGCACACACTTTTTTTTTTTTTTTTAAGATTTTATTCATTTATTTGACAAAGCCCACGTGCACAAGTGGAGGCGGTGGGGAGGGCACTACAGGCAGAGGGAGAGGGAGAAGCAGGCTTCCTGTCGAGCAGAAAGCCCGATGCGGGGCTTGATCCCAGGACCCTGGGATCATTACCTGGGCTGAAGGCAGACGGTCGGTCAACAGACTGAGCCACCCAGGCAGCCCTCGATGCGCACTTTTAATCAGAAGCCCGTGATGCCAGGAAGTGGGGATGGCGCAGAATCACAACGGGACCAGCATCTGTTGTTTGGAGCCCATGGTGTTGGTGGCACAAATGGGTCTGGCCCAGTAGGACAGCGGTGAGGTCCTTTCTGGGTCAGGTCTGGGCACGACTGATTGTCCTTCCTGACTGTGTGGTCTGTAAACCTGGTTCTCTATTTTCCTGGAGATGCTGGGCTGCCTTCTATCCTTTTAATAAAATCCTTTTTGGCTTCAATTAGCTAAAATTGGTTTCTGTTGCTTGCTACTTAGAATGGTGGCGGATAGAACATAATCTTAGAATAAAAGACGGCACTTTACACGGAATGCATTTAGTTCTATGAAAACCTCACTACCCAGCATCCCTCCTTATCTCCTTTTGTTGCAGACCAGTCTGTGTCAGGCAGGGAGGGACCTGGAGCCTGAAGTGGGGGACGGCACTCTACTGCATTGCCTACCCTTAAGGGGTTAGAAACCAGAACCAGGAGCCCCACCATGGGTCATGCCCTTTGCAGAAGGATCACCAGCGGGTCCCCACTGCCCACTGGTAAAGTTTAAAGCCAACCTCTCCAGCCCCATCTCTGCTCCTGCTGTCCCTCCAGGAACTCTGGGCTTTAGCTAAGATAATTTCCCCCCATCTGCAGGATGCAGACAGCATATCCCCACTTCTCATCTTTATTCATATTGCTATCCACTCCTCGCCTCTTGTTTTCTGCATTTAAAAGTTCGGCTCATCTCTCCAGCCCTCCCGCAGCCCAGCTTCCCCGGCCCTCGGAGAGCTCTCCGACTCCTGAGGTCTTGCCGTCTTCCTGTCTCTGTTAATTCCTTCCTTTTTAAAATTTTCTTTCAAAGGGAGGCACGAGATACCGCCTTGCCCCACAGCATCCCCTGAGCAACCATGTCTGCCGGCAAGACCCCCCCCAACCCCCACCCGCCCCCGCCCCGAGCCGCTGGCTCTGCCCACCCAGTCTCCCCGCACCCTGCAGGCAGGGGGCTAACTGGAAACTCTGCCTGCTCCTCTGAGACCCACTTTGTCTTCTCTCTCTCGGTGAGATGGAGGACGACTCATCTCTGTGCTCCTCAGGAGCGTCCTTCAAAGACAATTAAGTCCCTCCTCAGCCTCTTTCTTCTGAAATGAAATTATCCCTAATCCTTTCTCCTGTCTTCAAGAGTCCTGTTTTCCGGTGCTTTAATGGAGTGGACTCCATCCGAGGAACACCACAGCTGGGAGGGCTGCGGGGCTCAGACATGGGGTTCGTCTGTGAGAACAGCAGCCTCTTCTCTGATCATGTGTGAAGTGAAATTACCCGGCTAGTTACTAAGACTGCCTCCAGTTCAAAATACCTCTGGCTGATGCCAGCTTACCCCACAGCAAGGCCCCCAAACCTCACCTCGAACCTCCGAGGAAGGGAAGGAGGGAGACTAGGGACATAGTGAGAGTCCTGAATGCCAAGTTCCCCTGCTGGTCCCAGGGCTGGCTTCTGCATGGACATGGTGTCCCTTGACCAACTCGGTGCCAGTGTGATTCTGCAGATGGACGGTCTTTACTCACAAGGGATCCCTAACACAAGGCCAAGGAATTGCTTGATCCGTTCATTCAGGAAAGCCTTACAGGGCTGCTGCCTCCCACAAGTTCACCAGGCGCCGCACCCTGTAGTTCAACCAGTTCATTATCTGCATCCTGGGCCTCACCTTTCCCCAAATGAAATGGAGAACTGCAGGCATTTTCTTGAAGGCAAACAAGAAAATTGCCCAAAGAACCAAGTAATCTTCAAATGTCAAAGACATCCAGTGCGTGAATCACGCTTAAGTAAGAGCACAGGAATTTGGCAAAGTGACAAGCAGTGGTTTACAACATTAAAGGTGACTTAGAAACAGTCAAACAGTCAGAGGCAGAAGGAGAAGGAGGTCTGAGCCAGCCCGAAAAGGCCTTCTCCCTTGACGGGCCCACCCCTGCCATATCCCCATTTGGGAAAGGGCACTCCAGCGGTGGGCCGCTGGGGGTGCAGAGAGGTCATCCTCGGAGCAGAGCGCGGACCCCGTCAGCCGCATCAGGCCGGGCAGGAGGCTCTGCCACATCGACTCTGACCCTTGTGCGGAAGAGACCTGGGCGTGTGGTCATGCGGCCGCCTGGGCCTGGTGCCAGCACCTTACGCCGTCACCAAAGGCAGGATGAGTATCTTCCAAAAGAACCTGTGAGCCTCTTTCATCCAGGCCCAGGCGCTCCGAAGGCCTTGCCGGATGCTGCTGGTCCACAACAACCTTCACTCCCTCTGACTCTCATCCCAGCTCTGGGGAGTCGCCGGCCTCTTTCCCTTGAAGACAGTGAGGGGCAGTCCTGCAGCCTCTCCCGGGCGTTGAAGGGCAGTTCGGACTCGGCTGGCGTGGCACCGTTTGTATATACCGGACAAGCTTGCCGTGCTACAGTCCACAGTTCCTGTGATGCGGACCTCACTGCCTCATCTCCAGCAAGCTGCTTGACCCCTCTCCTCTTCTCCTGCCCCCCTGCCAGGGCCTACAACCAGCAGGGCTGGGAATGCAATAAAGGACTTGTTCAGGAATCATCAACACTGCTTGGGACCCAAATTCAGAACACGTGGATTTGTTGCTGTTCCTTCTCTGAAATTCCTCAACCACCGACAAACTGCAAGCAGATCCAGGTGTGAGCTGGTTGCTCCATGACCCTGAAGTACCCCAGTCCTTGGATCTGTTCAGAGGTGTTGGAGGAGGTGAGCCCCGGCCGCCTTAAGTCAAAGCCCTCTGACATTTCCTAAGAAGTCTGGGAGTAAGATCTAAAGGGAACTAAAGGTCATCCTAATGAGAACGGGAGTCAGAAAACATCCATGGCCTAAATTCTGGCTCTTCGAGAAGGTTATTGGTGCTTAGATCGGGCCTATGTGACTCAGAGAGAAACTCAACTTCCTTACTTTTGCTGGAAGAGCTCAAGGAGCCCCTCAGAGCAAATCCCTCAAGGCTGCTGACGTTGGGAGCTGCTGTGTGCACATCTGGGAAGGAGAGGAGCCAGACCCAGCAGTACCTGTTAGGATTCCAGTCCAGGCTTTCATTTCTCGAGGCAAGAAGAAGAAACAGGATATTTTTGTCTCGTCTCATCTCCTGACAGCAGGAATGGATGAGGCTGAGAAAAGTCTTCTGCAGCAGAAGGAAGTCCAGCCGACCTCACAACTCTGTCCTTGAGGCCCTGCCCTGTCTGGATGTGCCCACCTAGATAGCATAGACATCATACCCCGGCTCCCTGTATCTACCTGTTACCCGGGCCTGTCCACCCCAATCACACACATGCACACACACACACACACACACACACACATCTTTCCGACACACATACAGTATATTCTGGTCATGGGAACCACCACACAGTCCCCAAATACCTTCTCTTACCTGTCTGTTTCTTTTGCCCCAAACACCCTCCCAGCCCCACCCCTGCCCTTGCTACATGCCACAATTCCAGTCCCCCTCGACCTCCCCTAACTCTGCTGACCAGACTCCTCCCTTGCCTGGCCTCATGGGATTTGGGATGCCCTATTTTAGCTGGGTCCCATCAACAGGATAATCCCATCTCTTCTGGTTTTTGTCTCCTCTTCTCCATGAAAGTTCCTTCAGAGGGGTATGACCAACCATGTTTTGTTCACTATTTTTATCCATGTTACTGAGCCTGGCACATAGTCGGTATTCAAGAAATAGTCACTGAATGTACGACTATATAAATGATCTTGAATTGATGCAACTTCATGTTCTTGCCTCATAAACAACATGATCAGGCAGTGTATTTTAAGGCTCATCATTCAGAAATGAGGGTCTCTGGGGAGGAAGGAAAGGCTCAGGGCAGGGGAGGGAGGGACAGGAGAGACCCTGGCTCCATCGAGCTATCCTAAGACTCCCCCTGACCCATGCGGCTTAAGAGGCCTCAAGATAGACAAGAATTTATATTCTGGACTGTTGACATGTGTGGTTCCTCAGTGTTTGTGTGCCTTTAACTGCCTCCAGGGCTGACTCAGCCAGCACATGGTAGAGGGCACACAGGAAATCTCCTCGCCTGGGAAAGTGCCACCGCTGGAAGCCAGAGCAGCAAGAGGTCCCGGGAAGACTGGGTCCAGCTGGCTGGCCCAACAGCTTATCCCTCACCTCTAAGATCCTTCTTCTTTAATCCAGCCTGGGTGATTCCTCCAAATGTCTGTCCCCTCTGAGCAAGAGCCAGGTCCAGACGTTTAATGGCCTACCTTCACCACTGTCATGTTTCAGGAACCCTCACATCTGGTTCTGAACAAAACTCCATCTTCCCCAGCATCCCCGAGCATCCCAGGGCTCCTAGCTCACCAATACCACCACCATCCACCACACCATGCCTCCGGTCAGAAGTCTCGGGCCAATCCTCTCCTTTACATCCCCACATCCAACCCACCACCAAGGGCCTGGCAACTCCACCCTTTAAACATCTCAAGCTCACTTACTTCTCTCCATCTGCAACGTGAGGGCAGTCCTAGCTGCCGCCACCAGCTCTCCCCTGAAATCTGGCAATCATCTTGTAACTGCACTCCACATTCTCCCTGGGTACCCTTCAGTAGGTCCCCACACAATGGCCTGTGTTGTCACTTCGAAATGCCACTTCTGGGAGCATCTGGGTGGTTCAGTCCTTTGAGTGTCTGCCTTCAGCTCAGGTCATGATCTCAGGGTCCTGGGATGGAGCCCCATGTCAGGCTCCCTGCTCAGCAGGCAGTCTCCTTCTCCCTCTCCCTCTGGCGCCCCCCGCCCCCAGCTCATGTTATTTCTCTCTCCCTAATGAATACAGTTTTTTAAAAAAGTGCCATTCCCTTGCTTTAAAACGGTCCAAGTCATTCAGTGCTCCCGCAGTAAAGGTAAAGATGCTATATGTGGCCTGTAGGTCCCTGCATGGTCTTTCCCTGCCCGATTCTCTGGGGTCCTCTGGGACCACACTCCCCCTTGCTTTCTTAGTCCCAGCTTCCCTGGCCTTCTCTCGTTCCTTGGCTGTGCCATACTCTCTCTCATATAGGGCTACGGTATACCTGTGTCCTCAATGTGCCCTCCATCTTTCCCTCCCCACCCCAGCTCGGCCTCCCTTTAAATACTCATGTCAACTGTTCCCTGAAACCCCTGAATCCAAGATGAGACAAGGCTCTCCCTATAACAGCACCAGATGGCTTCTATCTGAACTCTCCGATCACCATGTCTCTCCCACTAGACTGTAAGCGCCTTGAGGGGAAGCAGCAGGCATGTTTCTGCTCACCATCAAGCTCCAACCCCCAGCCCAATGCCCGGCACGCAGAAGGCGCTCAGATCTTTGTTGAGCCATGATAATGGGTTTGGGTTTTATGGAGGGAAGCCACATTGCCTTTCAGTCTGGTTTCATAGGAGACAAGTTACAACATAGAAGACTTGCTGATGGCAACATTCCTTCTGAGGAAGATTTTCAAGTGGGTGAAAAACAACCTTCCTACACTGGCATACGGATCAAAGAGTAAAAGAGTAATCTTTCGTCCAACAGAGGAAACGCACACCATCCGTACGTTCACAAGCCGTCTGCGTGGGGACGTGGGGAGATTCCGTCCTCGCCACAGCCATATGCTAGG
This sequence comes from Neogale vison, assembly GCF_020171115.1. Taxonomy (NCBI): domain Eukaryota; kingdom Metazoa; phylum Chordata; class Mammalia; order Carnivora; family Mustelidae; genus Neogale; species Neogale vison. The sequence continues at coordinate 126,286,883 of NC_058098.1, forward strand.
GAGAATCAGGGAAGGAGAAATCCTGCCTTCCCCGTAACCGATGGAAGGCCTTAATTTGGGAAGATGGCAATGTAAGGCGAGCTCAGCGCAGCCGCTGAGAACAAAACGCCTTGGATACTACAGTTATGTGTCTGGTCATCCTCTCTCTCTCCCTTTTTTGCTCACTTTGAGGGGTTGTCTTTGTGCGGTGAACGGAAGTCGTGAGCGTCTTTCACGGCTCCACAATGGGCCAAGCAGTGTCTGACTGTTTCTTCATGCTCAAGTTTGTCTAGCTGGGAGCGCACATCTGAGGGGAATGAAACTGAACATCAGTAACAGCGAACTCTACCCAGGCTGCGACAAGTGTCCAGAGCTGGCTCCTCTACTGGTCTTCACAGCTACCCTGCCCCCCTCCCCACAAGGCAGGGCTGTGACCCTCTGGTCCCATCTGAGGAGTGTCCTCTTGATGCGGGGGAGGCCGGCGTGCTGACTCCATGCCCCAGATAAATGATAGGACTGGGATTCCGACTTGGAGCCAGAAAGCAGTTTTGCTGAAATGGCATATAAAACACAATGAGATGCCATCTTCCGCCAAATTAATAAAGATGCTGAATGATGATAATACAAGCTCTCCCTGATGTTACTAGTTGTATATACATTTGGTAAAATGATTAGCATGTTTTGAAAGCCTTAAAGAAGCTCCATTCATAAGAAAATCCAGTAAGCTTGCAAGATACAAAATACGTAAGAACCAAGAGCTTTCTAATTTGTTAGTAGTAACTCATTAGAAAATATGACCAGACAGAAAGATCTTAGTCTAACTGTAAGTAGCATCTAGGAATGAAGTTTCTAGAATAGTGCAGAGCTCATAAGAAGCGATGTTTACAGAGAGATAAGAAAGTAAACTTAAATAAACACACAGAGAGTAAATGGGATGGCATGTTCCTGAATGAGAAGACTCAGTATTGTAGTCAGATGCCAATTCTTTTTTTTTTTTTTTAACAAAGATTTTTTATTTTTTTTATTTGACAGACAGAAATCACAAGTAGGCAGAGAGGCAGGAGGAAGCAGGCTCCCCGCTGAGCAGAGAGCCCGATGCGGGGCTCGATCCCAGGAGCCTGAGATCATGACCTGAGCCAAAGGCAGAGGCTTTAACCCACTGAGCCACCCAGGGGCCCCCGGATGCCAATTCTTTATAATCAGTTTATGGACATCATCTAATTCATATGGCTAGCAGGTAAAAAAAAAAAAAAGTCAAGAGTAGAGTTTTTTTGTTTTGTTTTGTTTTTGTTTCTGTTTTTTTTGGCTTGGTGAAAATGATTCTAAAGTTCACCTGGGCTATGAGATGTGTCCGAGACGTATCTAAAAATATTTTGGAAAATAATGCAAATGAAGAGGATCCTTTCTACCAGTTTTTAAACATAATATAAAGCTTCTATAGTTAAAACAATGTGGGGGTCCCTGGTTGGCTCAGTGGGTTAAAGCCTCTGCTTTCGGCTCAGGTCATGATTCCAGAGTCCTGGGATCGAGCCCCGTGTCGGGCTCTCTGCTCAGCAGGGAGCCTGCTTCCTGTCTTCTCTCTCTGCCTGCCTCTCTGCCTACTTGTGATCTCTGTCTGTCAAATAAATAAATAAATAATCTTAAAAAAAAAAAAAAAAAAACGTGTTACAGCATTTGGTCAGATAAAAAAGAATACAGAAGGGAATAGACAGCCTGGAAACATCCTAGCCTATCCAAGAATTCAGTGTACGAGAGAGGTAACATTTCATTCAATAAAAAGAACTGCAAGAATTACGTAACCACTAAGAAAAGAGTTAAATCCCTATCTTCTATCTTAAAACAGGATAACTTAGAACTAGACAAAGAGCTGAATCTGTAAAATGAAATCATGAAACAAACAGAAGAAAATATAAATGAACAGATAGGGAAAGCCAGGATAGGGAAAGATTTTCTGGGCATAAAAACGAGAATAAACATCAAAGCGAACAAGGCTTATAAATGGGATGACAAGGAAATGAAAGGCTTCTCTACAACCAAGAAGCCATAAATGAATTGAAAAGACAAAGGACACACTTGGAAAAAAATATTTCTAACATTACACCAAAAGGTTAATATCCTCTTATGCATAAAGAGCCCTCACAAATCAATACGAGAAAGATGAATATAAATGGAAAAACAGGCAAAGGACAGGAATGTCAATAAACATAGAAACAAATGCTCCAGCCCACTGGTAATTAAGGGAGTGCTGATTGAGACCACGGGATACCATGACTCACCTATCCAAAAGACGAAGATATTTTTAAAAATTGTAATAGGTAAGAGTGGGGTAAAATGAATGCTCATGTGCTACTGATGGGAAGGCAAGCAGCGCAGGCTCTCTGGGGGCAATGTGGCAATACAGATCAATGTGCTCAGCATTTCCCACCTCCGATTTATAATACCAGTTCCAGGAATTAATCCTAAAGCAATAATCCCAAATGTCTGCATATATTTATGTTCAACAATATCTGATTGCAATGGTATTTACAATAGCAAATAGTAACTGAACTATCTACACCTCTGACAATAGGAAGTCTGTTAAATAAAATATGGCACATTACTCTAAAGGCGGGTAATGAAATGAAGCCTTTTAAGGTCATGTTTCTGAATATGTAATGACAAGGAAAAAATCAGTACCAGGTTAAGAGAGAAAGAAGTAAAAGATAAAATTATATATATATATAATATGTATATTTATATTTATATATAGTAGGATACCAATTCTGCTACAAGTGACAAATAATAGATTCTAAAGTGTTAATTGTTTTTATGTTTTAGTGATGAGATCAGCCATGGTTTTTCTTTCTGTTAAAAATTTCCATAAAGAGGGGCACCTGGGTGGCTCAGTGGGTTAAAGCCTCTGCCTTCAGCTCAGGTCATGATCTCAGGGTTCTGGAACTGAGCCCCCCATCAGGTCTCTGCTCAGCAGGGAGTCTGTTTCCCTTCCTTTCTCTGCCTGCCTCTCTGCCTACTTGTGATCTCTATCAAATAAATAAATAATCTTTAAAAAAAAATTCCCATAAAGAACATTACTCTTATCATTGGAAAGTTATGTAATTTTTAAAACCTCAAACCTTGGTAATCCTATTTCTAGAACTCTATCTAAAATATACTCTTGAGTATCTCTCAGAACCACCGCATGAGGCTGGTAGTATCGTCTTCATGCAGCAGAGGCCTGGGTGGATGTCGTGATGAGCCTCACGCTGCCCTCAGGGCTGGGTCCTGTCAGTGCCGTCTGACGCCAAAATTATGAACAAAAATGATACCCAAGAATACCACCAGAGGGTTAGAGTAGGAAAAAAAAAATACGGCTGATGGCCCTGGCTGAGTAAATAAGATGCAGCCATGATGACATACCAGGTAGGCATTAAGAAGCGATGTTTAAGAATCATTTTTTTAGAAGGGGGGAGGGACAGGGGAAGGAGGAGGGAGAGAATCTGAAGTGGGCGGATGGAGCAGGATGCAGGGCTCCATCTTATAAGCCCAATATCATGACCTGCGCCGAAATCAAGAGTTGGGACGCTCAACCGACAAAGCCACCCAGGTGCCCAAGAATCATTTTTAATGACATGGGAAAATGTTCTCATGTAAAAACAAAACAAAAACAAGATGCAAAATTTCTTATGCAACATAGACCCAGCTATTGTGCAAATGCACAAAAAAGATTAGAAGAAAATATAATAAAATATTAACAGTGGCCATCTCTATGCAATAGGTCTTTTTTTTTTTTTAGACATTTATTTATTTATTAGAGAGAGAAAGAGAGAGGGCAGGGGGAGGGACAGAGGGAGAGACTCTTAAGCAGACTCCATGCTGAGTAGGAAGCCTGACACAGGCCTCAGTCTCACCACGCTGAGATCATGACCTGAGCTGAAATCAAGAGTCAGATGTTTAACTGACTGAGCCACCCAGGTACTCCTCTAGGCAATACGTCTTTAGAGATTATTACTTACTTCAGTATGCTTGAAAATATTACACAGTGGATATTGCTTTTATTATCAAAAAAATGTTCCACATTCACTCAAAAAAATGAACCATCCATTGTAATCCCATTACCCTCTTTCATACACCTATCTACCCTTTAGGGTCCAGCTGAAGACTTGCCTCTTCTATGAAGCTCTCTTTGATTTGTTCAGCCCATATATCTCTGACCTTCCAAAACATGTTTCCAAAGTAGAGCTCTGACTCCTGGCTTCAGAAATGCTCACATGTGTGTCTACGCGCATCACAGCTCTTGGGCTAAACTCCCCACCCAGTGTCCCAGAACCAGAAGGGTGGGGAGCAGGCAACCTTCTACACACGTCTTATGTATGTGGCTGTGAGCTGAACAGGCTTGGGGAATTCGTGCCAATAGAGCTGCCATTACCATACCATACCTTGTTTGGGGGAAAGGGTAGACGATTATTATGAGTGGGACCAGTCCAAGATGAAGTTCCCATAGTCCATGGAAAGGGAGAAAACTCAAGAGTATGTAGCAAATTTTCCAAAACACTAAGTTCATTCATCTCTCCTTGTTCTGGGATCATGTCCTTCCTTCTCTTTGGTGTTAAAACATTCACTGTTGATCGCAGCGATGGGGTGAAGGGTACATGGCATCCAGTGTTGTAGGAGCAATGTCCATAACAGCCAACATATGGAAAGAGTCCAGATGTCCATCAACAGATGAATGCATAAAGAAGATGTGGTACACACACACACACACAGTGGACTATTACTCAGCCATCAGAAAGAATGAGATCTCGCCATTTGCAACGACATGGATGGAACTGGAGGGTATCATGCTAAGTGAAATGAATCAGTCAGAGGAAGACAATGATCGTATGATTTCAGTCCTATGTGGAATTTAAGAAACAGAACAGATGAGGGACGCCTGGGTGGTTCAGTTGGTTAAGCAGCTGCCTTCAGCTCAGGTCATGATCCCAGTGTCCTGGGATCAAGTCCCACATCGGGCTCCTTGCTTGGCAGGGAGCCTGCTTCTCCCTCTGCCTCTGCCTGCCTCTCTGCCTGCCTGTGCTCGCTCTAGCTCCTCTCTGACAAATAAATAAAACCCTAAAAAAAAAAAAAAAAAAAAAGAAAGAAACAGAACAGATGAACATAGGGGAAGAGAAGGAAAAACAAAATAGGATGAAAAGAGAGGGAGGCAAACCATAAGAGACAGTGAACTCTATGAAACAAGGCTGAGGGTTGCTGGAGCAGACGTGGGTGGGGGATGCGCATTAAGGAGGCCCTTGAGGTAATGAGCACTGGGTGTTGTATGCAACTGATGCATCACTAAATTCTACCCCTAAAACTAATAATACAGTATATGTTAACTAAATCGAATTTTAATAAAGAATAAAAAAAAAGAGTAGATGGTAATTTTAAAGTGTTGTTTAGCAAACCAATAATAATTACTCTTCAGAGAAGTTTTCCTAACTACCCAATCTGGAACAGCTACCTCTCCCCTTCTCTCATTGATCCTTCCTCATAGCATTTATAATTATAGATAATACTCCACTATTTATTTGTCTCTATTTTTTACACTAAATCTCCTATCAAGAATGTATGTAGGATCTTAGCCAGGCTCAATGCTGACACACAGTAGGTGCCCAATAAATGTTTGTTCAATAAGTAAAGGAAGGAATTTAGAATGAGGGAAAGCGCAGGGTCATGATACTGGAGGGACTTTGGCCAGAGTCTTAAAATAATAGAAAATGAAATTCAGTACTTAAGTCACTGATGGGTAACACCAGCTCTAGGAATGAAACCTAGCTCTGTGCTTACATGTGGCGTCTGGTATCTGAAGGAAACTCTTGTGAAGGTTTCCTTTGGTTCCCAGTCATTCTGGGAATAAGACATTAACAGCACAGCGAGTAAACACAGCGAGCAGAATTCCTGGCCGGTAGCACTGACTCGAAGGCTGGCAGGACAGAGTAAGTGGAAACATACATACAACTCAATCCCAAATTCCTCTCTACCCCTGCTTGTCATTAACACTCTCCTCCCCCCAGGCCTCTCAGCTTCTCTTTGGGAAACCAATCCTTTTTCCAGAAGTTGATGAGAAAATGCCCTCTTGTGGGCGTGACGGTGGACCACCTCGACAGTGTCAAAGATTTCTGAAAATGTGCTTGTTCAAGCGAATTCCTTCATTATATTTAAAGACTTTTAAAAAAAATCTCAAACATCAACCCTTTGTTAAAGTGAAGATACATTTTCTAGAAGGCCATTAAAGAGTACTCAATTCACTTCTGCCTGTCTAACTTAGGTAGGCAAGTTCTGAATGTCTTAAGCAGCATCGTCACAAAGAAAATTATTCTCCTTTCTAAACTTCTGTACGATTTGCTAATGACTGGGTGACTTTTTTTTTTTCATCGCCCAGAATCTGCCTCCTTTTCTGCTCCCAGGAAACCATCACCTGAGATTGACAGGCAGCAATTGAAAATAATAAAATTATGTAAGATGAGCTTGTAATCACCAGCATTTCGTGAGAAGCAAAATGCATTTCGCTCTAGCTGAGGAACAGAAAGTTTCTTTCTCATTTTAAATCTGTATCAGAGGTAAAGCCTTCTATTAAAACACAATTCTCTGTACACTTACAGTCTCTGGCAGACTGCCAAGGAGACTATCACCGAGCTGCTGCTGCAAAGAAGCAGGCCGTGCAAGACATGGAGGTGCACTCCTAAGGAAGAAAAGCAAAGTCTTTGGAATTCCTGGGAGGGCTCTGCTCACACACTCCCACTTCTTCTGGAAAACACACACACACACACACACACACACACACACATGCTTTCTGGAGGGGTGTGGGGTAGCAAACATTCAGAAAATGCTTTCCTATCTTTTGCTTTACACACACACACACACACACACACACACACAGGGTTTCTTCTTCCTTTTCTCACTGCCTTTTGTCATGTACCACCAACTTCATCATCCTCATCATCATCTTCAGACTGCAAAGCCTGTGGTCTAAGACCTGGTAATTGCAAACCTTTTTTGCCGGCTGTAATTTACAGGTACAAGTGACCACTTGGGGGCACAGTTAGTGGAGAAGGCTGGCGCCGCATTCAATGAGGCAGGCTTTCATGATGTGAAGCCTGTTTCAGCCGCCTTTAAGCAAGCACCCCAATCCTGGATCCAGCAGCAGCCCTTGGAGGGAACATAACCCCAACAGAACTGTTCATTTAAGGCGAATCTAAGACTCACTAGGAGGGAGATTTTATATGGAATTATATGAAATGATTCTATTCCTTCCTCCCTGTAAAGCCAGTGGTTTAAAAATTTCCTCCACGTGACGGCTTGTCTTTTTCACATTCTCATCCGTGTTAGTGTGGGCATGTACACAAACATATATTGCTCACTACCGGGGTGGTGGGAGGCAAAAATTAAACTTATTAGTACAGTTAAATCTCTGCCTTGTTAAATAAAATTTCATTTTTCCCCATTATGAAAAATACACTGATTATTTAAACAATCTGGAGAATTTTAAAGCAGAAAGATGATCACTGTTAACATTAGGGTCTATTTTCATCCTATTTTTTTTTTCTATACTCTTTTGCTTTTATATCCTTGACATCATAGTACATACATAATGGGTGCTTGATTTCCTTTAATTAACAGAATTTCCCTCTTAATTAAAAACAATTCCCTCAAACATCCAAACTCATGATAAAGTCACTATAGAAACTCTGTTCTCAATCCCCAAAGAAGTGTTTTATGCTTTTTTTTATTTTTTATTTTTTTTGGTTTCCAGTCGGAAGAGAACAAGGAATTCATACCACTATTTTGTCGACCCTACTCCAAGGCCCAAACACATACTCCAAGGATAGATTTTCCCCAAGACAAACCAGTGAGGTTGGGCAGAGGGGTGAACTACCTCACGAGCCTAGGATGGGGAAGAGACGGGGAAGAGAACTGGAGCGGGGAGTATAGGAAACGCTTGGGAACCAAATACAGGTTGGGCTCTTACGGGAGACCCCAAGGTCCAAGGACTGAAGATGAACACACTGGTTAGTTCCCTGGAAAAAAATTGTGTCTGGTGTGTAGGAGAAAATGGAGCAAAGATCAGCTTCTGTGGTTCAGATATGGATGCGTTGTTTTTCACATCCTGGTGAAGGGATCGCATACTGAGCCGCACATTTTAGGGAAAATCCCTACTTCCAATTGACAATAACTAACCCAGAGAGTATTCCACAGGGCTTTCACTTTTGCCAGAGAGAGCACGAAGCAGCACTAGATTCACAGGAAAGGAGCCCCTACCCTGACTGCCGCTCCTGTCCCTCCCCGCGCCTTAAGCGATGCTCCTCCCACATTCCAGGATCTGGGATTCTGGTTCCTGCTCTGCTCCTGACTGGCAAATCTTCATGGCATTTCCCTTCTCTGCACTTTGCTTGTTCAAACTGTGCAACGTGCCCAGCCCTGGTCCAGGCCCTTGGGGGGAAATCAACGATGGTGAGGCCATCGATCCCCCCAGGGGCACATGGTCAGCTAGGGCTCCTATGAAGCAGTCACACGGAGAACCTGGGTCAGGTGATCCCCACAGGCAGGCGCCTTCCCCCAAGGAAGCCATACAGGATGGGCAGGCTCTGAACTGGGCAGAGACAGGCAAGACTTCTAGATCAGGAAGTAGGGGAGGGAACGGAGGGTGGCCTCAGCGGGGCCAGAGAGTGGGTCCTTGGAACCAGCTGATGGTCCCTCTGTCGACACTGCATACTTGCTACTCCTGCAGCCCCACTTCCGGGGCTCCACTCTCTCCAAGAACGGATCCTTCCTTCCGGCCCAGGTCCCCTGGGCCAACAACCCACGGGCAGGCAGGACTCGCTACACCGGGACTGGCTGGGATGGGCTCCGCACTCCACTCCCACCATCCCCGTGAGCATCATGGGGCTCACCCACACCCAGCTCTGCCACCAACAGGTCTCAGAGGTGAACCCCAGGCACGTGTCCTCTATATCCTGTGCAATGCCAAGCCGGGTGTTCTAAGCTTACCTCTCACAGGGGCAGCAGATCTGTTAGCTGAATGGGGTTTGTGAGCTCTTAGACTTGGGCTGGGGGCCAAGGATATACGGACCGAGGCTCCGGAATGAAGGGAGGAAGACCACAGAACATACACTTGCCCTTGTAGGTCTTCCAAACTCTCCTTGCTCTGTGGGACTTTCCAGTGACTGTCTCTTCCCCCTGCGTCTCCACAGCTCTCTACCAAAGAGCAACGGGTCAGATTGTACCCCCACACCTCCCACGTGTGCATCGTCTGCGTCTTACGATGAGACACTGCCCAGGAATGTGGGAATGAGGGAAACAGCAGAACAACGAAACTGAGTTCTCACACAGATGAATTTTGTCTGAGTTCCTGGGAGGCAGGAATTTCCCTTCCACCCCGAATTTCCTAGAAGCCTGTGACAGGCAGAACAGAGGGCAGCAAAGCTATTATTAGTGTCATTAGAGAAGGTAGCTAGGTTCCAAGAGCTGAAGCAAGAGCCCACCATTTGCAGGAGGCCCTGCTAGGCTGCTGAGCCCAGATGGACCTGGCAGCGAAGGCCAAGGCTCTTCGGCAAGAGACCTCACTACTTTATGACAACAGACACTGCCCAGAAGTCTGTAAAAAGGGGACACTGACCCCAGAGTCAGCCTACAGATTCACTGAAGAATGGGGCACAACAGAGGGGGCAACATTACTGGAAGGAGAGACTACCTCACGCATCAGTGTCAGACGGAAGTGTTAACATAGCCACCGGAAGAACACGTTAACCATGCCAGACGCTCCAAACCAGGGACGAAGGGGCCAAGCTGGGAACTGGTCACCCCAGTCCTGCCCGAGGAGAGTGCTCTGCCCCCTCCTGCCCCCATGCTCTGCCCCACAGGTATCTGGACATTTCTGCACATGGGCCCCTGAACTGGGAATGGTGCAGCCATTTAAGGGACACTGACCTTTAAGACCATCCACCAACCTCCTGTCTCCACTGCAGTCACCAAGCAGCCTCTTGGGATTTGGCTTCTACTGTGATGTGCCTTCTGGGAAAAAAGTCCGTTCAGTGGCAACACATGGGCCTGGCCCACTAGATATCCTCTCTCTAGTGTAAACAGCCAAAGGGCCATCACCTGGAGACCGTTCAACTCTGGGTGCACTGCTGGTCAAGGGGGAAGACCCCAAGCAGGGAGAAGTTGTATGGGGACCCCGACATGGGCGGACACCCCCAACTGGCCGACTAACATCTTCACCTGCGGGTGGGTTTCTCCACACACAATGCCACCCCATGTCCATCCACAGGAGAAGGGACAGACAGACTATGGTACCGCCACGAACTACCACTTACCAATAAAAAATGACCACAGGGACACATGGCCACATGGATAAATGGCACACAGAGTATGCTGAGTGAAACCAGCTGAGCACAAAAAGGGGTACACGCTGTGTATTTCTGTTTCGACGAAAGTCAACAGCAGACAAAGCTAATCTATGGTGACTGACATCAGAAGGCATTTGCAGAGCAGAAGGATGATGGCCTGGAGAGGGGCGCAGGGAACTTTCTGCATGAAGGAAATGTTCTATACCTTGTTTGGAATGGTAGCTGCGCAGGAATAGACAATTTATCGAAACTCACAGAATTGAACCTTTAAGATCTGTGGACTTTATTTCATTGCCTCAACTATTCTACCTCAAATAAAATAAATACGATGCCCACCACAGGGCTGGGGACACAGTGAGTGCTCAAAAAAGGCTGTTGAACTGTTCCAGGAAATGGTTCCCCTGACGGCCCCCAGCAGGAGAACCAGTTTGCAGTATGTTTTTTTTTAGAAGCCTTTTTTTTTTTTAAACTGTGGTTAAAAATGCATACAATTTACCATTTTATTAAGTGTACGGTCCATCATCATTAAGTATATTCACGTTGCCGTGCAACCATCAACCACCATTTGTCCAGAGAACATTTTCATCTTTCCAAACTGAAAGTCTGTATCCATTAGACAGGAATCCCCCATTTCCCTCCCCTCCCAGCCCCTGGCGGCCGCCATCTCCCTTTCTGACTTCTTTAGGTGCTTCGTACATGTGGACTCATACAATATTTGTCTTTCTGTGACTGGCTTATTTCGCTTAATATCATGTCTTCAAACTCATGCATGGTGTAGCATGTGTCGGGCTTTCCGTGCTTTTTAAGGCTGCATACTATTCTGATGTACGTATAAACCACATTTTCTGTGACCGTTCATCTGTGGATGAGCACCTGGGTTGCTTCCATCTTCTGGCTACTGTGGACAAGGCTGCCACGGATAATGCAGGGGTAAAGATCTGGGTCCTTGTTTTCATTTCTTTTAGGTACATACCCATAAAAATTGCTGGATCATATGGTAATTGAATGTTTAATGTTTTGAGGCACTGCCATTTGGTTTCCAGAGCAGTTTTACCATTTTGTGTTCCCACCAGCAGTGCCTAAGGTTTCAAATTCCTCTGCAACCTCACCCACTGGCAACTGCTAGTTTCTGCTTTAAGAAAATTTGTTATAATAGCCATCCTAATGGGTATGAAGTGGTATCTCATCATGATTTTGATTTGCATTTTCCTAATTATCAGTAATGTTGACCATCTTTTTCATGTGCTTATTTGGCTACTGGTGTGTCTTCTTTGGAGAGATGTCTATTAAAGCCCTTTATTCTTTATTCTTTTTTTTTCTGAGAGAGAGAGAGAGAGGTGGGGAGAAGGAGATTCTTAAGCAGGATCAATGCTCAGCATGGAGCCTGATGTGGGGCTTGATCTCAAGGTCCTGAGGTCATGATGTGAGCTGAAATCAAGAGTCAGATGCTTAACCAACTGAGCCACCGAGGCGCCCTGCCCTTTGCTTATTTTTTAATCAGGCTGTATATTGTTGAGCTGAAAGTAAGATTTCATTGTAACTCTGAGAACACAGTCTTGCCATCCTCACTGTCACAAGCTCAGGCCCTAGGTGTCAATCTCACATCCCCTGACCCTGTCCCACCCCCAGTGTGGTCAAGGGGTGCACAGGAGCAAAGAGTTAGGACAGGCAACTTGCCTCCTCTTTTGCTGGGACTGAGGAGACCATCACTGGCCCAGTGTCTATTCCTGATATCAAAACATGTTTCTGAAGACCAGACATCCTGGGGGGCATACCTGGAATAAAAAAGCCGACAGGTACAGCCAGCTCTCAAATTGTCATGTGAGAGTTCAGAGTTCTCCTCCTCTTGCTCCCTCCCCGCCACCCCGGGTGGCCCTGAAGCCTCCCCTAGGAGCCTGCACCCACAAACATAGCTTTTTGTGGTTTCTGCAGAATCTAGGAGAGAAGGTTTAAATTTGTAGGTGAGAACCTGAGGAGGGTGGGAATGTCCTTCTCACTCGGGATGTGAGGTAGACAGCATAGGGAGAGGCAGGGCTGTCCTCGAGAAACGCAGGCCTGGAACCCTTGCCACAGGATGATGGGCTTGTGTTGTGTATCCCAGCAAGGCAGTATTCTGCAACCCTCCCTTCGGGTCCAATCACCAGTGCCTTCCAGGTTGTACAAGACACATCCCCTCCATCCAGAGAGCCGCATGGATCTCTGCACTGCCAGCTTTCTCCCCCAGGGGTCTCAGAGCACCCCCTGTCAGAGAGCTGGGGCTAGGGAGGAAACATACCTTCAGACCAGGAGGGAGGTGGTGACTTCACAGACAGGGAAAAAAGTGACTTCCAAGAAGCATGGTTCCCATGAAAATCATTTTTCACCTCCCGGAGGAAAGGAGGAAATTTCAAATCTTAATGCCATTTGATTGGGGAGGAAGGCCGTTTCCCCACGTCTCTTGAAGGAATCCAGGTGTTCCTTTTTTTTTGCAACGTGTTGAGTAGATTGGACATTGAGATGCTTTGGCTCTTCCGCTTGGCACACCTAGGCTTCAGCAAGAAGTATGTTCCTTTCACAGTCTGAATATTATTCAGGTTCTGACGATGAAAGCTAGTTGGAACAGCATGAACCGAATAGATTATAGCACTCTATTTACGGCAGGCTCTTCACAAGCAAGGCCAGCCAGACACGCGCACGGCACGCGGCCTCCAGGTCTCAGCAGCCCAGCTTCCAAATGCGGTACTTACACTTCCCCAATTCTGTGCCCTTTGCTTTGGGTTCAGAAAGCCAGAATCAGAGCACAGTCGTCTTACCCTTCTTCACATCCAGCAGATAAGCTAGTTCAATGCCAAAAGAACCCGCCCGTATCTCAAGAGATCAAAACCGTGCAGAAACGCAGCAAACGGGTCTCAAGAGAAGCGTGGGTACGAGCTCTCACTCGGCATCCAGGAGATGGACTGGGAAGGAACACGGACTTGGAGCAGGTGCTCTGCATCACAGCCCACCCGAAATGGCTGTCGTGTTCTGGATAGGACAGACCCAGTGGCTGTCCCCGCTAACGTGAGCACTGTTGGACTGGCCAGAATTCAGTCTGCTTGCTATCCTAAAGGTGGCAAAGTTGGCCTCACTGATGAGAGATTCTGGAGGGGAGCTTTAGAAAATCACTGCGCAGGCTTTGGCAAGACCACCACGTCTAAGCTTCATACCCATCTATGGTGAAGGACCAGGTTTTGAGGTTTTGTTGGTATCTTCAATCCATTTAAACCAAACTGTGGTCCTACCATGCATGGCTAGACCACAGCTCACACTGTATGGCACTCTCCAGGCAACCCATGTGAGAGTTTAACAGGGCCCAAACTGGTCTATACCTTGTTGGATAAGCCTAAGGATCATGATGTTGGCTGTCAAGGCAATGTCGAATGCAATAGAACTTTCGAAATGCTAACTTCCAATTTCTCTTGTCACAGACTAATAACAGTTCATGGCCTGGCACCAGCCTGAGGACAAGGCTTGGGGTAGCACTGTTTTTAACTCCTCTCTACTGGCTTGGAGAGTCTGGCCAATGGTGGCAGAACCCAACTCATGTGGTTAGGCAGAATTGAATGGACATCTATAGCAGCATTCATTATCAGTTACTCCCCCTTTGGTCTCAGAACGTCCCAGGAAGTCCCTGGACCAGATCACTCATTGATCTCACTCCACCTGCTTTCCATATGCTTTGTGAGGAGGCATGGCTTCTGAGTTAGACTGGGAGCTCTCCTGCTTGGGACCTTGTCTCGGGGTGTCCAATAGTGAGACTCCAACACGGGACAGGTCCAAGACTAAAAGACAAAGATGGTCCTTGTCCTCAGGGAGACCATGATTCTCAAGATGGAGCCAGAAATAACCACTTGTCCACGTGATTTGGAGCAGAACCCAACCCGCCCACATACACAGACGGTGCTTGTGACATGCCTGACCCTGTTCTTGGCACTTTGTAAACAGGAAATCCTGTCATTCTCACATATTCGCTCCTCACACATTTAAGTCAGTGCCCCTTAAGGAGCCTCTGACCATGAAGAAAAGTGGTCAGTTAGACCTAAGCCTTCAAGAGAAGTTAGAATCAAGCTTTTGCTCAGGTTACAGATGGCGATAACAGCACGTTGAAGTGTGAAGGTATCTGAAAGCATATGGATAGTTCTCTGTTTCCTGGAGTTTGTTTCGGGCCTGACAAGGTAATTAGCAGGACCCTCAACTTATTATATAGCAACAGTGGTGATCAGTGAGCAACGTTGCTCCATGCGTAATTATTGTATTATTTTATTTTTAAAAAAGATTTTATTTATTTGACAGACAGATATCACAAGTAGGCAGAGAGACAGGTGGGGGGTGGGGGGAAGCAGGCTCCCCAATGAGCAGAGAGCCCGATGCGGGATTCGATCCCAGGACCCTGAGATCATGACCTGAGCCGAAGGCAGAGGCTTAACCCACTCAGCCACCCAGGCGTCCCTCTCTCCTTTTTGTAGGTTGGCAGTTGCCTGGGGGCTAGGCCTCTTGGTCCCTTGAACCCATCCAGCATCCCGTTTGCCGATCGAACCTCTGGCAAATGCTTGGTCTCTCTACTACTCATCTGTGAAATGGGAACAATGTGACCCCTGCCACTGGGTAAGCAGCAAATGAGACGCCAGATGGACAGAGCTGTGCCTGCTCAGTGAAGTTACTGAGTCTACACTCCTGTAGACGCTCCAGGAGCTGAACAGCGATCATTAAAGTTCCTTGAGAGGCTAAGTTCAGTTGCAGTGTTGATCCAAAACCAAATGCTCAAAGCTGACAATGTGAAAAGAGAAGGTAAAAGAGAAAGGGAAGTTTATTGAAATCCCGGTTTCATCATTTCCCACCACCCCTCGGCATCGCGAAATGTCCAAGAGAAAAACAGGGACGATGTGAAAAACCGCTAGGTCTCACATTTGGCCTCAGCTTTTGACTAGTTTTTGTTTTTTACAAGACAGAGAGAGTCCTCTTGTCTGTTCTTACCTCTCTGCCTCACCCCTGACCCTGCTTCTGAGAGCTTTGTGGACATCCTTGAAGAAAAAGAAAGCCTCATGCTTGATTTTACCTTTAGGGTCAAAACCAGCCCAGCAGTAAGGAAGGGGGAGGTGGCGGGGCCGGACCAGCAGGCACACAGGTGGGGCCTGTGCCAACCCCACGTCCTCTGCCGTCCAGCCCTTGCCTGGCACTTCCTGTGTGGTCACTTAGTTACAGGTGTGATACAGGCCCTGGAGACCATGCTTTTCTCATGGTGAAGCTCAAACTGGAGAAGTCCTCTTTCGCTAAAGGAGGGATGGAAAAGTTAAAACAGGGAGCAAACATCTCTTTGCGGTGTCTGCGCAAGCTCTACTCACCTCCCTGCCCCTCTCCCCCATAAAAAAAAACTCATCTAAAGAATAAAAATAGGAATTCCTAGGTGTTGTATTTTCCTTTTAAAAAAGTGCTTTCGTGAAATGCCATAAATTAAAAAATCTGGAGGGGACAACACCTTGCAAGTAAGTGTGATGCGAAGGATGGACTCGGTGTCGCCTTGTAAACGTGCCAAATAGATTCAAGTTATCACGGGAATGAAGAAGCTCCAAGAAAATTAGTCTTCAAAGTCTCAAGTCATAAATCCTAGAAGATTCCATTTAGATTAGTTAGAATTCATCAACAAGCATATTTTATAGATATGTGCCCAAATATAGCATCTAAAATTCCACACAATGAAAAACCATGAAGATATAACGACATAGCCACAGAACAAAAAGAAAATCCCAAAAGCAGTCTTTGATGTCAATTACCTGACACCTTCTCTGGGCATAAATTGATGCAGGCAAATGTTTTCACTCTGGAGTGCTGTGCCCAGCACCGTGCTAGGCGCCGGGATTCAAAAGTGAATGAACCTGGATCAGTCCGCAGTGCTTCTGGGCAGATCCTTGATTCTTCTTACAACATTTTTACTCTTCAATTTGCTCTTTATTACACTGTCTAACACCGAAACACAAGCCATCAAAGCATCTAAAAGTTCTTCTCATTAGCCTTCCAGGGCCAGAGGAAAGGGAAGCAGGTGGGCAAATCTTAAAGTATAGCGAACGCTGGTCAGCCCTGGTTAATAATTCTTATTTAACTCATATTCCCTCTAATAGAATTATTTTATTTAAAATGTTAATTAGCACAGACAATGCAGTCCTTGGCAAATAAAAGGCATTGTGAAGAAGTGCAAATGCAGGAAGACCCAGTCTAGAGTATCAAAATCACATCCCCACATACGGAGAAGACAAGATAGACCCACTGGTCACTGATGGATCTGGATTCAAACAGCTGTACAGTGTGGCTAGATTTGTGGTCTTCGGCCAGCTGATTACCTCTCTGAGCCTCATCTTCATTTGTAAAATGTGGATAATCCCTACCTTGCGGTGCTGATATGGGGATTAGAAATAATATATGTAAAGTACTAAAATATAGTGGGCAATCAAAACTGGAAGCTGTTATTATCATATTATTGGCATTTGTTACAGGTTTGATGATTGAATAATGGGTAAATTAACGGACCTCTAAAATCCCTATCAACTCTAAAATTATGATACTAAAAAGTGGAATTAAAAGTTCATAGATGAAATCCACTTAAAGATATTTTTAACTATTATAATTGTGATGCAAATCTCTTATGCTTTTCAGAGTAAGAACTGATAATGAGACTCAGAGAATATATATATATATACACACTGTGGTGTACCACAGAAATGTTGATGACCAAATTTAGCAGGATAGGTGATGACAGTTTCGGAGCTCTCCAGGCTGTCATGACTCCTTCATCTAACCTCTCCCTTCTAGAATATTTCTCTAGGCCAGACACTGGGATGCATGTTTCAATGGGGTAATATTGGCCACGATGATTCCCTCCATCTTCAGAAAAGAGAACTGAAGCTTACTGGGATTAAGGATCTTTCCAAGGTCACATAGCTCGTGGGCACCAGGGACTGGACTTCAACTCTGACACTAAGCCTTCATCTTTACCCACTCTGCAACTTGATGCAACTCAGACAAGCCCTAAAAGCAAAACGTAGGAGATTCGAGGGACTTGCTGGGAAATGTACACACAGGCAAGGAAGAACAAATGTCAGTCACATTTACAATATTCTTTGTTTGACTGTGTTCTGTTGACTGCATTTTCACCAAGTCTCCTAAACAGAAGATCAGTGTAATCTATTAGTGTAAAAAGTGGTAGAACACAGCAATCCCTCCCCTGGGTATGTATCGAAAAGAACTGAAAGCAGGATCTCAGAAATATTTGTACTCCCATGTTCGTAGACATGAACTGGAGGATTGAACCTATGGGAGGGATCTAAAGTAGTCGCATTCACAGAAACAGAAAGCAGAATGGTAGCTGCCAGGGGCTGGGGAATGAGGAAATGGGCAGATGATGCTTTATGGGAACAAGATTTCAGTTTCACAGGATAAAAAAGTTTGGGATATCCAAGGACAACGATGTGACTATAAATACTATAAAACTAGACACTTAAAATGGTAAAGATGATAAATTTTATGTTTTTCCACCACAATTTTAAAATAAAGAAAAGAAAGCGGCAGATTATATGTTTGTATAGTGTATGTGTGTGTATGTTTTTATATAAATCTATATGTGTGTGTGCATATTCTTAAAAGAGTTAATGGTTTAAAAATTTCAAAACTAGCGGCACCTGGGTGGCTCAGTCTGTTAAGCACTTGCCTCTTTTTTTTTTTTTTTTTTAAAAGCATCTGCCTCTTGATTTTGGCTCAGGTCATAATCTCAGGGTCTTGAGACCAAGCCCCATGTGGGGCTCGGTGCTCAGTGGGGAGTCTGCTTGAGATTCTCTCCCTGTGCCCCTGCCCCCCCCCACTTGTGTGCATGGTCTCTAAAATAAATAAATATTTCTTAAAAACTCAAAACTCTATAAAAATTCTATATGAAAAAAACTCTATATTAAAAAAAAAAAACCTATGAAGATTGATACCTGTGAGGCCAGTAGCAGCTTCTGAATGTCTTGGGAACTGACCTCTTGGCCCAAACCCGATCCCCTGCCTTAACAGTGTTCAATTGTTCTGTTCTAGCTTCTGAGTCATCACCTGCTGCCACTGTTAAGCATCTACAAACCATCTGAATTTCACGCAGATATCCTCTCTCAAGGGAAATGAGAAATCTTCCCTTTCCCACCCTAAAGGTGGAAATGCCCCAAGACAATTAAGTTCATTTCACAAATAGCTATGTTGCTAATGATCAACCTGCTTCACCTTAATTTGCAGCTCCAATCTCCCTGTTTTCAAGTGATTTCTTTAAAGAAAGTATATACCTTCCTGGCCTAGGGTGCTGGGAAAGTAAGCGTTTAGCTGTTACAGGAAGAACCACAGAATCAGCTTTCAAAAGTGGTCCTGATGTCTGCTTACTTATGATACAACTGGCAGATCAAGAATTCTGACTCACTTTTCCTTCTTAGCCAAAATTATTAAGACCATTTCTATGGTAAAATTTACTTCAGATGAAAGTACTCTCCAGTGACTCTGTTACCCAATTTTTCTAGCATATTGGGAAATGACCCTCAATTTCCTGAGTAATAGCAAATGAGCCTCTTCTGCACAAATGACAAATATTCTTCCATTTTCTAAACATTCGAGTCTCCTTATAATTTATGTGCTCACAAGGAGATTTCTTGTCCTCCAGTCACGCTACATGGTTCCTGCCTTGGTTGATCTTCACCTCCTGCAACCCATGGCTGGATTTCTTAGTTATGGTGCCTCTTCCTCCCTCTACCCTCATGTAGGCATTAAGTTGACCAATTACAGAATCACAAGGTTGGTTATAATTCCGTTTCTCCATCTGACTTTGAACTTAAGTGTTCCAATTACTTTGCTTGATCCTAATAAGTCAGTAGCGTGCTAATGCTTGCCTTGATATTTCTGATATATACAGGGTATGATTAGCATGGGACTGCATCATTAGAAAGCAAAATGAAAGCGGGTGAGCAACATCATGGCTCGCATTTAAGCAAAGCTGCCTGATCAGTGAACTTACAATGTTTCAATGATCCTAGGGATACTGTATGCTGTGACCAAACATATATTGTATTTAGAAAATCCTTGGACACTCCAGAACATTCTGTCTTTTGCTACTACTAGAAAAGATCCTAGAAGGATAGGCCTGTTCCAAAACACAAAGTTCCAAAGTCTGTTTAAGCAGATACAGCTGAAGACATAAAGAATCCTTGAACCACACAGGTAGGAAAAAAAAAAAGAAAAAAAAAAAAAAAAAAAACTAAGGAAGGAGAAAAGGAAAGGAGGGAGGAAAGAAGAAAAGAAGGGAGGAAGGGGAAATCTTTAGTTAATTCTGCTGGATTGCACTGACGTTCCCGGGCCATAAAGCAAGAAAGCTTTACGGTAAGCCTGCTGGAAGAAAAAAAAATACCCATGCACACACACATTATCAAATGAGATGCTAAAAAACTACATTAACATCAATGGTGTTATTTGAATCTATTAAAAAATTTAACCCCTTTATATCTGTGTGTTACCAGGAATAGTGTAAACTTTTGGAAACTAGCAGGAAAAAAAGGAAACGCTTTAAACTGGGAATGTTTTGCAGCCAAATCAATTGATAAGTTAAAGAAAAAAAAGATGGCACAACTGAAATTGATGCCAAAGATTTATAAGGTTGACTAAGTAAACAAAAATGGAATGGATCACCATGGAAATGCATGAATATTGAAATAGGCAAGATTTGAATAGACTAATGATATGCCTCACTTAGACTGACAGGTGTTGATAACAACTCTGACACTCAAACCACACCAACATCCACACTTCTAACATGTTTATTCCTAGAAAACAGGAACTGATTTAAAGGTTCCTTTAGTAAGAGCTTATAAGAAAAATACATTTTCTCATCTTAAAGGGACTAACTCAATTCTCATCTACTTGAAAAACAAAAAAGGTTTTATCTATTTGCTTTCTGGATATGAGGAGCCGCAGTTAGCAGAAGTCATTCTCTTGGGCTCTACTAGTCTTTGTTCCAATAAACCTCTCACAAAACCGAATTTTCGGTCTGGCTTATCTCCCACACTGAGTACTTGAAGTATGACCACCACTCATTAGAAACATAATTAAAAAGACACAACACTAGATCCACCCCCCCAAGCACATACAGATGAAAACCAATAACCCTTAATCTATTTGTTACCATAGCTACCATAGGATTTTTTTAAAAATTATTATTATTTCAGTCCAACTCTGGGTATTTCGTTTGGATTGTTGCTTGCAAATGAAAGTTGGAGACCTATAAATTCCCATTAACTGTATAGAAATGGGGAGACTGAGCAGAAGAAAATGCTTTTCTTAATCATGGACAAATATGGTTTAAAAGATGCTTCTACAGAAAAGTTATTAAAATGGGTTAAATGCATCAGCCTGTAAGCCAATTTAAATGTCATTAAATTCATATAGACTTTAAGGACACATATGCTAGTAATTCCCTGATTCATAGCAGGATGATAAATCAAGAGCACTCAGAACAATGCATGGGACAGAGACTATATTCATCAGTGGCACACAGCTCCATACCTGTATAAACACCTAGATGTGACTACTGGAATACATGCGCACCAAGCAGCCCTTAAAGTATTCACCTGTGCATTAAAGGGCAATGATTTTACCAAGCGCCAGGATGAACACTCTGTAAAATTGTTCCTCACCCCCACAACAGTGAAAAAGTTAGCTCTGCACTTCCCCAATATATTTTTTTTAAAACATCAGTAATGAAGCGGGCTAATTAAATCTGCCATTCACCCTACACCGAAATAATTCCTTAAATATGCTCTCCCAGAGCTGAGCTGGACATAAGACCATAGGGCAAGGGGAGGAACTCTGTAGAGACCAGACAGATGACTTAAAGGAGACTGAAATTAGGGTAAATACAGCGGTAACCAGGACAGATCTGTCGCTGCAAGAGGAGTCTGAATCCCAGCGTAACCCTGCGTAGCTCCTGCATCAGTGGAGCCTGACAGTCCCCGAGCTGACGAAGTGGGAAGTTTCGCGAGCAGCAGCAGCACTGCGTCCTCAACGGTCCGGTCCCTCCAGCGCCGAGGTCTCGCCTAATGCTACATAAATACCTGCGTCCACGATTCGCCCGGGGCGCGCCGCGGCGCAAGCCCCGAAGGGCAGCAGGAGAGCGTTTGGAGAGCGACAGGGATGGCAAAGGCGGCGGCTCCTTACCCATCAGCATCCACAGGGACCCGCGGGAGGACCCGCCAAATGACCCTGTCTGCCGCTGGGTTCCAGAGCCCAGGAACAACAACTGGCTTCTCAACTGACGGACCCAGGCATCCGAGACTCGCGCTTTGCCCCCACCCCTACTCCGTGACGGCTGGTCGCGGGCAGGCAGCGCATCCCCGCCTTCTCCGGCTAACGCAGACCCGACCTGCCCCGGGAGCTGCCTCGGACCTGCCCCTGCTCTAGGCTCCGCTCTCCCGACTCCCGGCGAGCGCGCCCCTCCCTCGGGGCCCGGGGCCGGCGTGCCCAGCTCCCGCACCCGGGCCGCGACCGCAGAGAAACCTCGCGCTCTCGGCCCGTTCCAGGCCACTGAGACCGGGACGTGAGCCCTCCGCCACCCTGCACCCCCGCCGGGGTCGGGGCGCGCGTCCACACTCCCACATTGCACAGCTCGGGGCCCACCCTATCCCACACATAAACAACCCCTCCTCACCCAACATCACATCCTCGTCCCTTCACCATCCCCATGGGCTCTCTCCTTTCCGCGCCCCCAAACACGGTGGCACCCAAAAGGTGTTAAGGGAAGGGGGGTCACAACCAGGTCTGTGCGGGTTCCCTCCTCATAGCTTACAAGCTCCTCTACCTCGAAAGTTACTTGGGATTGAGTGAAGAGACCCAGTCCCCAAATGGGGGGGTCTGAGGACTGGAAGGGGCAAAACCCCCACCCGGCTTCCCGCTGCACAGAGGCGCGCGCCTTCCCAAAGGGCAGGGCGCGCGGCCGCCCCCGGGGTCCAGCCTTTCGGTGCCTCTTCCTGGCCCCCAGCCCGGCGCGGGCCCTGGGCCGCTCCGGGGAGGTGGCCTGGAGAGGAACGCGCACTGCCGGGCCCAGCCAGAGGGTGCCGGGGCCGGGGTCACACTCGCCTCCAGTAGCCCCCCACCACCATCGCGACATTGGGTCGGGGCAGCCCCCGCGCATACACACCCGGGGGCAGGAAGTTTTTTTTCCCCCTTCTTCCCCCCATGGAGCAGCGCAGGCGCAAGGGCTCCTGCAGCCTAGCGAGTCCAGACGCGGGAGGCTCCTGCCGCCGCCGCCGCCGCCGCGGGAGCGGAGCCCAGCGTTCCGGGTTCTCGGGCCCCGCTCCCAAGCCCGGCCCGGCCCCGCGCAGCCGCCAGGACCCGGGGTCCCCGGCCCCCCATCCTTGGCGCCCAAGCCTGGCTCTTACCTCTGGCCGCGCCGCTCCGGCCCCGGCCCGACGCCCGGGGAGCCGGGGGTCGCGGGTGGGCGCAGGAGGGCTGATGGATAGGGGACGTCGCCGGCGGGTAGCGGTAGCTGGGGCCGCTCGGGTCCTGGCCCGGAGAAACGGATCCAGGTCCACCTCCTCGCGTTCCTGCTCTCCGCCTTCTCCCCCTTTCCCTTCTCCTCCTCCTCCGCCGCCGCCTCCCGGCAGCCCAGGGAGGATGCCCGGGAGAGGGAAGTCAGTCCTTCTGCCTGTCAGCCTGAGCGGCTACGCGCGGCGCGGCGCGGCTCTCACCGAGGCGGCGGCGGCGGCGGCGGCTCCGGCAGCATCGCCCCCGCCCTCTCCCCGCAGCCGCGGCGGCCGCGGGGCTGGGGCTGCTCCGGGCTCGGGCTCCGGGCGGGGGCTGCGCTCAGGCGCGGCGGCCGCCGGGGCTGCGGGCGGGCGCTGCGGAGCCGGGGCTGGAGCTGCAGCTGGATCCGCGGCGGCGGGGACGGCGGCGGCGGCGCGGGGGTTGGCGCGGCCGCGGCGCGGGGACCATGCTCCCTTCTGGCTCGCTCCGCTCCGGGTACCGTCTTCTTTAGCTGCGAGGGAGGCGGGCTTCGGCGCGCAGCCAGGGGCGGGCGGAGCCAATCACGGGCGCCCGAGTGGGCGGGGGTGGAGGGTGGGGGAGGCGGGGCGCCCCCGGCAGGGCACCAGGCGCTGCTCTCCGGGCCCGAGGGATCCCGGGCAGCGGCTCGCTCGGCCCGGGCCGGAGTGCCGGCGGGTGTGTCGGTGCGTCTGTCCGTCCGCCGCCCCCGCGCCCCTCACCCCCCGCGGCGGCTCCCGGCTCGCCCGGCTCGGCGGCCGCGCCCGGCAGACGCGCGGCGCGTGGCCCCGGCTGCTGGGCCCCGGCCTCCCGGCCCCGCCGTCCCCGGGTTGGGGGACGCGGCCGAGGCGAGCTCCCCGGTTGCTCTCAACACCTGAGGAAACTGGCGGAAAAGTTTGAGAACGGAAAGTCCAATCGTCTTTCAGCTTCCGCCCTCCCTAGGACACTCCAGCCACGGAAAGGAGCAGGTTGTTCAAATCTCTGAAGAACCGCGACTAGCCCGCCCATCCTGTGCACCGACCCTCTCGTCTCTCCAGACTCGACTCTCCCCATTGCTCACGGACTTTCCTGTTTACACTGACCCACTCGAATCCACGCGACCTCCCTGTTTATTTAGTCAGCTCCCACTCAGGCCATACCAGCCTTGTATGTCTACACTCACAGCCCCCCCGCCCAAACACACATACACCACCACCACCATGGTCTACACTGACTTTCTTAGCCCCTTCACCTCTCTGTCTACGCTTGCCGTCCACACAGACCCTAACGTCAACCCTAATAGAAAAGGTTTGGCTGGAGGCCCGTGGCAGCCCCTAGTGCGGGATTTTCCATTGCGCCAGAACATTCCATTTCAGCACCAGTCTTCCGTGGTAACGCTCCAGCTCTGGTTTTTATTCCCTGACCTCTCCTTCCTCCCCGACTTCCCCCTTGTCTGGTTTTGAATTTCAGAGGAAATATAGCCCCTACCCCCAGCCTGAATGTAAGCGTTTGTGGGTTTCAACCTCCTGCCCTCACCCTCCGCCTCCCCGGGACGGAGCTGCAGAGGCCTGAGGCTTGGGGAGCAACCCGGGAGGGGGTATGGTCAAGTAGGGAGCTGCTGGCCCTTTGGCTGGAACTGGGAGGAGCCGGCCTGGGGCGGGCTCTGCCGGGCCCCGCCCTCCTCCTCTGGGGCCGCGGGGGCAGCGGGAGAACTCGGTTCGCAAATCCCCTGCTCTCAGCTCACTCCTGTGATGTCTGAATCCAGGCCTCTGCTCTCCTTGGCTGTAAACTCAGTGCAGGGATTGTGTCTTCTTTAATATCTTGTAGGAAGCAGAGTACAGTGTGGCGGCTGATAAATAATAAATAATAATAATCTACTGAGGGTAGCAGGAGGACTGTCAGTGACAGGGAATGAGGACACCAGGGAAATGGCACATTGGTGTAAGAGTAACTGCATTTCCTGGAAAAAGGAAAAATATATATAATAAAGTTTTGGTGTGTGAAGCCTGGGGACAGGGGAGGGGACAGGGCAAAGCACTTCGGAGAGGAATCCACCCTCGATGAGGGGGTCAGCTAGGAAAAGTGGTGTAGCTTTTCCAGAGAGTGACAGAGGGGTGTAGTGGGGGGGGGTAGGGGAAGGTGATCTCCCCAAGGGTCCTCAGCAACACCTGAAAGGGAAGATGTGGTTTGAATGCTAAGCCATTAAATTGGTGTATAAACAGTGATTGAAGAGTACTGTGCATAGAAAATGGAGAAAAGGGGATTACTAGGGATTTTTAGAAGGTAGGTAACCGGTAACAACAGCCTACAGGTCGAGCAACTCAAGGCCAAGAGAAGGAGAATAAAGGCACAAGGTGAGTCTGTGTTCATTCGTGTTGCAGGAAGCGATCCTCTGAAATGGTCCACATGGACGAGGACGCCCACCCCCCAACACCCCCACCAAACTTGTAAACCTGTAGGAACCCACTGGGCTACATTCTGCTGCAGCACCATACCTGACAGCATCATGGACATATAGCTAAGGTCTGCATGGTCTGCGATCTGTTAAGTTCTGGCAATTGATGCACTCATATTCTCTTATAGACCATTTTGAACGATCATCAAATGAAAGGAGGAGAAACATACTCCATGAATCCCCCCTCCACTACATCTCTAGGTGAAGGTATGAGGAGTCTCCTGGTTTCCCTGCCTGCCTTTGTGGAGGGGAGAAACCTTGCTGGATTCCCACCTGCACAGAAGAAGACTTCCTTTGGCCTCTGTGATGCCAAGCGTGCCAGTCCCAGAGTGTTGCGGTGCCTCCAGGGTTCAAACTAGAGAGCAGCTCACTGGGGGAGGGGGTGGTTTAGCCTGTCAATAGAATGGAAAAAGCTGTGCAAATTAGAATCACAGAGGGCTTGTCCATCCTCCCTCCAAAACACCCTTCTTTCATCCCCAGAGCCTGAATGCAAATAAGGATTTCCACAGTCTTGTAGTCTGCCCCAGTTGCCCCAGGGTCTTGGCCACGTAGACTGCCTCTGCTTTGTGTTGTGTAAGGGAACTCCTCCCTTTCTCCACAGATCTCGCTGGTGTCTTCGATCTGAGTTATGCCCTGCCCTGCTTTGTGTCATATGGAATATGTTCCATGGTTGGCAAGAATCTCTCACATGGTAAGTGGGATTTGTTGGGTGTTGCACATGGGAATTTTTGTCCTGGTCCCAAGTTTCTCCATGAGACACAGGATCTGCGCTGTGCACTGTGCTTCAAATGGCAGCACATTTGCTGTCCTGACTGAGCTGCCCCAAGCTAAGGTCTGGGGTCAGGATGAATGTGAAGGAGCGGACTTGCGGTGCACAGGGAGATTACTAGAATGTTCTAGAGCATTCTTTCTCTTATTATGTGTGCAATCAGACCAGGGTTTTATGTTTGAAAGGCTACTACTGTGCCTTAAAGAGGCACCAGAGGAAGCCACACCGGGATTGCCTGGAGTGCCCACTGTGGCCAAATGGACCTCTCTCCTTATTTACATTTATAATCAGCCACAGCAACATGATCATTTATTCAATGACCTCTACATTGCAAGCTCTGGACCAAGTATTCTACCTATGAAATCTTCTTAGTCATCACAGCAACCTGTGGAGTTAGTGTGACCAGTCCTAAAAGCCCGGTCACAGGAGAGGGTAGGTGATCTCCTGAAATCACATATCCAGGAAATGGCCAAGCTGGAATTGGGGCCTGGTTGGTTGGTTCCAAAACCTCTGTTCTTTTTACCACACTCAACACACGAATGCAATTTCTTTTGTCATTAGCCTGGTGATTTTCCCTTTAAATAGACACAGTGGATGCTGATTTTGCCTTTATCAGCAGCTGGTCCTGGACCCAGAACTGGAAATCAGTCTAGGAATACAGGGAACTGATGTCAAAGGGGGCAGAACATCCCTTTGATTACTGACTGTGCAGGTCACTTACAAGAGTGGACGCCTCATCAGAAACCCTCAGGTCTGAGAGGACATCTGTTGCTAGGAGTGTAGTGGGTGTAAACAGAGCAGGAGCCAGCCTCTCTGCTAGTTGGGGTTTTGTATTTGCTGTTTTGTTTTTCTAACATGAGTCTCCACTAAAACCACCCCCATTTAACATCAAAAGCATTAAAAAATCCTAGGCAAGTCATTGTCCCAGTGGTTAATCAATCCATAAAAATATATTTAGCACCTACTGTGTGTCCAGCGTTTCAACCCCATGGTGTTGATTAAAGCAGGAAGCAAGAAGTCACAGCTGCTGAATTTTCACTGTAGCCACCCTGCTCTTTGATGCATCACAAAGACACATGCTCATCATTCAATCAGCCAATTGCTGAGACCCTCCTGCAGCCGGGTGCAGCTCTGTGCTGGGTGTTCCAGAATACAGGGAAGGTATAAGATAGTTTGTTTCATGAAGGGGGTCAGGGCAGCCAAACAACAATATCTGGTTCTGGTTCTTGGTAGAGGTTAAAGGTAGCAGAGGTTGTTACCAAAAAACATTAACTTAGTACTCATTCGTGGTGGAGAAAGGCTCCCAAGTGTTGTAGAGTCCAGGGGATGATCTGGAAGAACTGGTCAGGTCATGGTGGCTTCCTGGAGGAGGCCAGTCTCAGGTTGGACCTGAGGACTGAGGAGGTTTTCATGGGAGGCTGAGGAGCCCAGACCAGCCAGAGCAGAAGGCAGGGGTCAGGAGGACCGAGGAGGTAGTGTCCCCGGAATAGGGGACTCACGGTATGATGGTTTCCGAGACATGACTCGTCAGCAATCATTTCCTTTGGGTGGCAATGAAAGTGTATTTTCCCCCTCTGCTCAAATCAATGGACGATTAGAGTCTAAGAATCAGAATAAAACCAGTGGTATCTTTCTCTCCCTTTATTCATTCTCAATGGCAGGAATTCAGCACTTTTTTTTTAGTGCCACTTTTTTTGCAGGTGGCAGAAGTGCTAATTAGAGCCACTAACAATTTTCCTGGGTGGTTCTAACTCCCAAACTGACAAGAAACACTGCTTGGGTGTTTTAGAGAGAGCAGATTCCACTCTTCCCATTGATAAAGTGATTCTTCAAACACGGTGGTCAGAGAAACGGATTGAATAATTTCTTCATCCATATGTGTTGGGTGGCAAATTGTTCACTTTACTTTTTCCATATTTAAGAGCGGGCCAGTGTTTCCCCATGCGAGAGTACAAAACAGAAAACCTCGGTGATTTGTAGGATAGGTTGTAAGGAGCATTTGTTTTGTTTGAGTGTTAGAGGCTTCCTTCACTCATGGAAGTAGATTCACTAAAAGGAAAATTCAGGAGAGTTTTGAGTGAAGGTAGAATCCTGATAGTTCTTTGCGTACACATATTTTTGAGCTGTTTTTGAGAATAAAGAGGTAAAGGGCCTGCCTGCTCCATGTTTGACTCCAGAATCTGCTGGTGTCATTGCCTTTTATCTCCCTCTGAGTTTTCAGTAAAACTTAGGACCGGGACTGTGTCATTAGTGTGGTCACTTTGAAGCTCCGAATTGGGCCAGAGGCAGGACAGTGACCATCCAAGGCAGGTGACTGCCCTGCTTTGACTCTCTCCAGGATGGAGATCTTCCTGCTCTCTGCCCTCTGCTGGGACTCAGGCTTCCTGAGAGGGTGTCACAGTCCACACAGGCTGTTTGCGGGGGCTCAGCCCGAGGCAGAGGGACCACAGTGCCAAGCCTTTGGCAGCAAAACCCATTTTAATCAGCTAATTAATGAACACGGTCAGGTCCAGGGCATTGTCTGAGGAGTTGCTGTTTATCTCCATATCCCCAAAGCTGAAGCTGCCTGTCATATTCACAAGCAAAAGACAGCCCCTTCTCCAGGGAATGAATGCACCCTTCTCCCAAAAGAGTGGGGTGTTGGGAACAAAGCTCTGTGTGCTCTTGGAGTCTGAGATATTTGAAGTGTCTAATGGTTTCAGCTCCTTTGGAATATGTGACTGCGTGTTTCCTCTTTGTGCTTATCTCTGCTAGAATTTGTAAGGCTGCATACGCTTCCAAGTGGGTCTGGGAGGAGGAGTTTGTGAGGTCCTGCCCAGTGGAAACATGATTGTCAACACTTTGGCCCCAGAGTCTCTGTCCTCAGGGAACCAGAGGCAATAGGGCCTGAACTCAGGGTACCTACTGAATATTTACTAAGGGCCTTAAATATAGCCCAAAGTCTGTGATAAAAATCACCATCTGGTCCAGGTGCATCTTGCTGTAAGAAAATCTGATATTTGAAAATTCAAAATGATATAACAGAAGGACTTGCCAGTTTGCATTACAAAAAGGAGGCACGGGCTTCCCTAAGTGAAGCTTTCCCCTTTGATATTTAATATGTGGCTGATTTATTAAAAATTCTGTTCAGATTCAACTGGTCAGAAACACATTCATTTATTTTTATTTATTTAAGACATGTCACCTGCTTACAAGAGGTCTTGCGCAACTCACAGGTTAGAACATGGGGCAAAAGGAGACATTTAGGAAAGAAATAGAACAGACAGAACCCAAAGGGAGGAGGTAAGGTTAGAAGCATCAAGCATACAAGATGAATGGGTTCTACAATTAGGCTCTCTAAGGGAAAAAAGGGCACATGAGCTAGGTTACCTGATTGTATAAAGGAAGACACATTTGTATCAGGTAATAAAAGATGTTTTGAATAGAAACTACTTAAAAATCAGAGACTGTTATAAATTGAAGAATGTAGTATTGTTGAGATAAAAGGTTTCTCCTCTAGACTTTTGGAGACAAACATGGAAAGGTATAACACTTCAGGCCTGTTATGTTAACATTTTTCACTACTTCTAAACCTTTGAATAATATTTACCCGACGATTTCATTAAAAAAACATTTCAATCCTTTATAGATTTACTTATTGCCAATTCAGGAAAAGGGCTGCCAATCAGACATGTTTCCTTTAGGTGGCTGTGAGTTTTCCTAGAAAGCAACAAGTTTCTTCCAGCTAATGTCTAAACCTTTGATAATGTCAATGTAGCTTTAGGTCAATTTCAAAATTATCCAGAGAGTTCTGGCTAATGTAGAATTTCACTAAAAACAGCTAGAACTTAAACATTAGAAGAGGCGAGTTAGGGAAACATAGGAGGGCTTGGAGAGAGTCAGAACAGTACCTGGGACCTGACATATTTACATACTAGTCTGCAGACGAATCCTATTAAACTGAACTTAGGATTTTAAAAGGGTTGCAGATATGACCTCACCCCGATAACCAAGGTTCTTTTTCCTGGGAATCAAGAGCGACATGTGGTTGTAGATGTGTACATGTTGTTCAAAAGCAACAGAGATGTTAGTTGGGGTGACAGTCTATAAAATAATGACATATCAGCAATATCTGGTATTGGTTTAGCACTCACTGTGTGCCAGATGCTGTTCTAAGCCTTTAACTCTCCCTTTAAATTGTCTCTTATATTCCTAACAAAAAAGGATGTGAAAATTGGTGAATCCTGAGTCTAAAAATTTAATGTAGATGCAGAGAGGGACAGGAGCTCTATCTTCAGGGTGAAATCTGGCCCAACCCATAGCTAGATGGGGGACAGAGGTGGCTCATTCTGGACACACATCTCAAACCCAGAATCAAAGTGGGAGGTTGTGTGGTGCCTTTTCACTACCTAAGCATACACCAGGTCCCTGGTCCCAGTAAACTCTGGACATGCCCAGCTCATGATTGTACTTCTCATGCCAGGGAAGTCTGCCCTAAAGGAGACCGGAAGCTCAATTAGAATGAGAGAGAGAAGCCCAAGTGTATTAACTATGGAAATACAAACTTCCCCCAAACCTAGCTGCTTAAACAAGATCCATTATCTTTCCCAGTATCTGAGGGTTAGGAATCCAGGAGCAGTATAACTGGGTGGTTCTGGCTCAGGATTTCTCATGAGGCTGCATGAAGACATCATCAGGGGCTACAGTTATCTCAAGGGTCTGCTAAGTCTGAAGGATTTGCTTTCATGCTCACTTGCATGGCTGTTTGGCTGGGGTCCTCAGCTCCTGGCCTTGTGGATTTCTTTATGGGGCTGTCTCAAGACGGGGCAGCCTGTTTCTCCTTGAATAGCAAGTGATGAGAGAGAGAGAGAGAGAGCGAGTGCATGAGAGAGTACTAGGCAGAAACTGCAATGTCTTTTAAAACTTAATCACAGATGAACGATCTAGACCAATAGAAGTTTAATGTGAGAAGGGACTAAGGCGGTGAATACCAGGAGGTAGGATCACTGGGAGCCATCTTGGAGGCTGACTACCAGAGCAATCATTTTAGCTTCGGTGATTTCCAGAGAGGGGATGAGTGGGCATGGTAGGATGTATTTTACTAGATTTCAGGAGTTCAGGCTTTGGAAGGTCCCACAAAGTCAGTGGACATGATATGAGACTCCAAAAGGGAAGATGGCTCAAGGACTCTTACTGATAAAATTCTTAATGTATATTGCCAGTGTTCTTGAAGAAAAATGGTAAAGTGGGAGCAGATGTTGATGAAAGCAGAGTGGCTATTGGAAAGCTCCCCTTCAAGTACAGCTGGCACAGGAGAGAGGAAGCCATTGGTGTAGTAGAGTCACACAAATCTCGTTAAGCCTAATTACTGAGGGCAGCACAATTGTAAGGATAACAAAAAAAGCTTTTTTTATTTGACATGAGCAAAAAAATCAAGAAAAGACCTGACTGATGACAGTGGGAAGTTCTCTAATACTAAATATTTCTGTAAAGCTAACTCTTACTGAGTCTCACTATGTACCAGGCAAAGTGCCAGGTGCTGAGGATACAAAGATAATTAAGAAAAGGTCGCTGCCTTCGAGGATCTCCCAGTCTAACAGGAAGACACACATATAAACAAATGCCATTCTGCAGGATCAGTACAGTAATGAGATTCAGTGCAGGTAGACCGGGGACATTAGGAGAGACACTGCCAGTGCTACTTGGGGGCAGGCGGGTCAGGGAAGGCTGTACAGAAGAGATTACACTTGAGCTGAGTCCTAAAGGATGAGCAGGATTTTGCCAAATGAACAATAGGAGGAGGGGCAGGAGAAAAAGAATTGCCAAGTGTAGAGTGTGGGAGCAGGGCAGAGTGGGGAAGCTGCTGGTGCTTCACAAAATGAGAGCAGGGTGAAGAGTGCAGATGGGGCTAGAGAGGCTCTGCACTGGGGGTGCATGGGCCAGTGTTGCTCTAAGTGGGGTCCTACATCAGCATCAGTTGGGAGGCTTGTGAAAATGTAGACCCCCTGCAGCCCAATCTTATGTCCACAACAGCAGATTGTTGACCTTACCCATTTTCTCTTCTTCCTGGGCTAGACTACATTTCCCAGCTTCCTCTGCAGTCAGATTCTATTTCCCAACCTCCTTTGAAGCTGGACTACATTTCCCAGCCTCCTTTGCATTTAGACTCTAATTCTCGGTCTTTACAGTTAAGTGCACTCATGTCAATGGAATATGAATGGAAGTAATATGTGCC
Source organism: Neogale vison (assembly GCF_020171115.1). Taxonomy (NCBI): domain Eukaryota; kingdom Metazoa; phylum Chordata; class Mammalia; order Carnivora; family Mustelidae; genus Neogale; species Neogale vison. Next base: position 126,319,189 of record NC_058098.1, read on the forward strand.
ATTTCCAGACCTGGCCCATTAAGATGTTCCCTGAATGTTCTCCATTACCTGTCCTTTTCTCCGTGTTGATGGAGGTGAGCACAGGGATCTTGGAAGCCACATGTTGGGGATGGCAGAGCTATTAACATTGAGGAAGCCCTGGGTCACTTCTTCATTGTTTAGGGAGGGCCACCCACTAATCTGAAACACCAGTATTTGAGTTTCAAGAGAATACAAAACAAAATTCTGTCATGTCTGAGCAGTTGTAAATTTGGGGGGTCTGTTTGTTTTTGCAGCTAGCATTACCTTTACTAATACAGCAATGGACTTGGCTTCTAAGAGAGGAATTCTTTAGAGAATCTTCCCTTTTTACAAGCACCCTAGAGAAGTTAGAGAGTCACTGCTCTAGAGCAAAGAGGAACCCGCCACTCATGAGTGGCAGACCAACTAACATGATGCTATTTGCATTTTAGAATGGCAGTGAGAAAGCAGAATTTTACCTCCTTCTTCTTTGCCAAGAAGAAGGAGGTAAAGAAGATTGCCAAGGTGAACAATCCACTGATGAAAAAGAAAAAGAAAACTGTGGTAAGAGAAAATTGAAGTTCAAGATGAGTAAAGAGATTATAACAAGCACCAACCTGCTGTAAATGAGCTCAAGTCTCTTGACCAGGACAAATTACACTCCAGGGAGTAGAGAACTCACCACCGATGCTGTAGCGTCTCTGCTGATAATCTTTAAGAAACATGGAGATGGGGAGAGAAAATGGAACTTTTGAGATAGGAAAATGTAGCTTTGTTTAAGGGGGAAGGGGAATGATTCAGCAAATTACAAAAGTGGGGGTATCCTATCCACCTCTTTCAGTTGATTATTTAAAGTTGATTTGTGAGCACATGAAAAATCCAGAATTCTCTAGAAGCCCATGTGGCTTCTTGAAGAGCAAGTCACAACAAGGTAACTATATTCCCAGTTTTGTGATAGGATTGCTAGATTATCATGTCAGGGAATTGTGTTAGTTATGGTAGAAGCAAAGCACACCTCAGCTCAGTATTTGTCAAGGAATCTCATGAGAAATCTGTACACAAGACAAAGTAATTGTAACTTCAGACTGGTATGCATAGTAGGTGAATTTAAAATTGTATTATGGCCATACCTGAAGATGCCGATCTATGTCAGTGAGAAAGTAAATTTCTAGTGAAAGGCCACAGTCATGGTTCCATCTGATATTTTCACTAGTGATGCAGACATAGATGACTTAGTGAATACTTAACCAATCTTTGGATGACATGTAGGGAATATATTATTAGTTGCATAACCAGACCCCCAAATAGGCTCGAGTACCAAGAAAGGAGATGAACCAGACAAATGGGTAGGATTGAGCATGTGGGTCCAGACAGTCCCCTGCACAAGTTTGGGGCTAAAAGATACAATCACTATGGTTTGAGAGAAAGACACAGAACCATGCCACCAAGCAGCAGTGTGGTTCCACTTTGCACAGCCCAGAATGGACTCAGAGTTTAGCCATAAGGCTCTGGGCTTAGCTGAGACCTGTGTGTGTTTATCTGAAGGGTGTCAGGAGCAGAGGGGTCCAGGCAGATTTCACAGGGGTCTGATGGGTGGATTCAGGCCCGTGAGAGAATGAACTCCCTATAGCCATCTCACAGCGGCCCCGAGGGCTGGGCTGCTTGGGAGGTAGGAGTGCCTGTCAATGGACATGACCAAGTGGAGAGAGAAAGTCCCTCCGTGGGACATCATGGAAGGGATGAAGGATGTTTGGTCACAGAAAAATCAAGAAAGTCCCTCCACATTTTAGTAGCTACTACGACTGACTGTCATTTTTTGAGAACTTAAAATGTGCCAGGCCCAGTGCTAAGTGGGCTCAAGAGCCTTGTATTAGTTTCCTTTTGCTGCTGTAACAAAGTACTACAAAATTCATGGCTTAAAACAATACAAATGTGTTATCCCTCAGTTCTGGAGATCAGAAGTCCAAAATCAGGGTGTCTCTAGGGCTCTGTTCCTTCTGGAAGCTCTAGGGGAGGATCCTTTCTCTTGTATTTGTTGGCTTCAGGAGCCCGTCTGCCTGCCTTGGTTTTTGGCTCCTTCCTGCGTCCTCAAAGTTAGCACAGCATCTGCAAATCTCTGTCCACCTTTCTGTCTATTTTTCTCTCTGCTTCTGGTATCATATCTCTTCCGATCTTGATCATCTTACCTCCCTCTCTGAAGGACTCTTGTGGTTACATTATATTGGACTCAGTCTAAATCAACTCTCCATCTCCACATCCTTAGCTTAATCACATCTGTAAAGTTCTTTTGCCATGTAAGCTACCATACTCGTGGGTTTGGGGGAGTGGGGCAATGACATCTTGCTGGGGGAGGGTTGTTATTCTGTTGACTACAAGCCCTTTATAGATTGTCTCATTTGATTTGTTCCCTTTCTATCTTGATGATTTAGGCATTATTTCCACCTAACAGATGGAGAATCAGAGCCACGGGAAGGTTGAGCGATACGTCGTGCCAGGATGAGACAAGACAGTGGGGATTCGAACTGGGTGCTGATTGGTTTTTTAACCACTCTGATGCTGTAGTGCACGTAGTATTATTATTTTTAGAGCCCATAATTCTCAGCACTAATAATCGCTTTTCTTTAGTGGTGTTAATTTAGTGGTGACATTATTGCAGCTTGTTTTTCCAAAATGTCACAGAAGTCAGCCATTTCCAGATAGTACAAAATGGAACGAGCCTCTCTTGCTTTCCCCTCAGCATCTCCAGCTCACAGCAATCCCCCCTCCTGGATTTTGTCTCCCTGGGCTTTCTCAGCTACAGGAGTTTGGAACAGTGCTATTTTCTGAATTCAGATCTGACAATCTTTGTCGACTAAAGGTTACACAGCTGCAAAAGTTTGTCTTTAACCCAAAGTCACAGCATTGTCAAGGAGAGTATAAAGAGATTCCCAGAAATGCAGGTTAAAAACCTCGTGATTCAGCAAGGCAGCAGGGGCAGCATCGCGACGGTGGCATTTAGGTCCCAGGGCAGGCGGCAACGTGGCCATGTCTGGCTGAAACCTGCTCCCCGCTGAAACCGGCACCCAGGCCCTGGAGAGGTGGGCAGTGCAGGCATCTCCTGCCCAGGCCTTCTGTGCTGGAATGTTTCTTCCAGCAACTGAACATCCACAGCCTTGTCTCCCCAACGGTGAAGCTCAGAGAGAGACAAGCCCTGTTTACAGATGAACCCCCAAGGCTCAGAGCTGTGCTCCAGGTCACCTGACCAACCCATGGCAGAGACTGTGCCCAAAGTTGAGAGCCCTGGGTTGTCATCCTGGCTCCGCCACCAGCTGCTGCTCTGACAACGAGTGTGGCCATGAGCATGTCATGTCTTTCTCTGTTCATCCTTCTAGGATGCTCCCTGTTAATGAGTAGGAGCTCCACTTGTCACCCACTTCTCACTGTGCTCAGCTGGGCCAGCCTGGGCCTTCCATGGGAACTGAGCTGGCTATGAATTGAGCCCAGCCTCTCTGGAGAGGAGCCCCTCTGTTGGGAAGGGGGTCCCTGATGACACCAGGAACTGTTTTCCAGCAAGAGAGTACACAGGGTATAGGAAGGGCTTGGCTGGGGGTGGAGGCCGTGAACTACTGGGATGCTGAGCAGTGGCTGGATGGCTGCAGAGGAGGGAAGGGCCTCTAGGCAGTGGAATTTAGCTCCTATTCAACTGCTGGGACCCAGCTGGCCCTCCCGGCAGGTTGTTTCTAGATGTTCACATGGCACTGCCATGGCAACTTTCATCAAGCTTCAGCTATGAGGGTAGTATTGATTGGGCAACTTAGAGTCTAGAAGGAAAGGTTTTGGACGACTTGTTTATACACTGGGCTGAAAAGGCAGAAACTGCTCTTACTAAATATCTATTTTGTGCCTGCTGCTGGCTGGGGTTTTCACTGACCCTGGATCCAAGAGGAATATAATACAGTTCCTGCCCTCACGGAAGTTCAGCCCACATGCCTGTGGGTGCTAGCCTTTACCAGACAACATAAGGAATAAACAAGGTGGTAATTAATGAAGATAAAAGGAAGTAGCAGGAATAGTAACCGAAGGACTAAACAGAGTGGTAATTAACAAAGATAAAAGAATTAACAGGAGTAGAAAGTGAGGAAGTGCTGAGTTTGGGAGTACCCAGGATCTGTTTTTCTGCCAGAACTCGGGCCTTAGGACGAGAGAGTGAATCTTTTAGAACATTTCCCAATAGGAGGCTTGATTTCTTAAAAGTAATATTCTGCTGCTCATTTGTGTTCTTTGTTTAGCTTGTAGTCCACTAGGACGCTTGGATCTTCTTTTCTCCATCTTGCATCTAACTTTTGTATAGTTGCCATCTTTCCCTGGAATGTACCCTTCTCAATGCTCAACATTCCTCTGACAAAAGAGTGGAAACAGGAGATAATTTTTTAAATGTTCAATTTATTTTATTTTACTTTTTTGCTTTTCCCCCAAACAGCTTTATTGAGTTATAATTTATAGACCATAACATTTACACATTTTAAGTGTGCAATTCAGTCAATTTTAGTAAATTTACAAAGATGTGCAACCATCACCACAAGCAGTTTTAGAATATTTCCATCACCAGAGGGAATAATTTAAGGGCACAATTCAAGAAATATGGGTTTATTCAACCTGCTTGAACATGCATTTCTGAAATTATTGTACTTAAAATATGTCAGCAAATTTTGACTTACTTCGTGGCGAATTTTTGCAAAAAAAGCAAAATGAACTGGAAGAATCCCTGTGCCTGAAATCTGAAGAAACCATTATCCACTTTATAGATCACTTCATTAATAAACAGATTATTACAAAAGTAATTATTTTAGAGATGGCAAGTGCCATTAGCTAATACTATGTTGTTGTCTACTGGGACTTGCAAGAAGTCTTTTTAATTTGCTCTTCAAAAATCATTTACACCCACAAAACCACTTCAGACAACGAAATGAATCTAGGTATGGGCAAACCTTAGTTACCATGGCAAAACCAGCTTCATCTTTTTACCTTTGTAATTTGTTGCCAGTGAGATTTTTCTGTTCTCTCCAGAAATCCCTGTTTTGTGGAAGGACTTGTGTGGTGAATCCCATCACTTTGTAGAAGTGTCTAGCCCTCCAGCGTGAAAGGCACCAGTCAGTCATCCAATCCTTTGGGGGTAAAAAGTACACTGAATATTGAACGCTTGGATGGTTCCATTGTAAGTACCCCTTTTTGCATGCCTAATAGTTAGAAAGTTCAGAATCGGTGGCTGGCCCCTTTATTAGGTATGCCTTTCCTTTCATGGGCTGATCCTTCTGGTAGAGCTTACGGGAAGGACGTAAACCCCTTTTCTTCTAATCTTATATTCTGTCCTCCTTATGCCATAGATCCATCAAATATAGAGAAATTGTGTATTCCCAAGCAGAAGAGAAATCATTCTTCCAATAAATGTATAGGAGAAGCATGATCTTAGGTTGGAAGCTCTTAAAATGCTCTCAAGTTCCATTGTGAGAGTATATTGGGGATTAAATATTATACTGCTGTCTGCTTTTTGTTAGAAAGAGACAAATGCCCAGAAACATAATTTCATCAGAGACTTAGTATTTATTTGTAAGTTTAAATGTGAAGTCATTGTATATTCAGAGACGTGCACACTATCAAGGATGCCTCCTGATACATTTTAACGTAGTGAACATACTCTGATCAAGATAGAGAACATCACACACACTCCAAAACCTCCTGCATGCCCTGTCCAGCATTATCTCCACAGAGTAGTCAACATCTGTGTTCTTTCAGAAATAGATTTGTGTTGCCATGTAAATGGAATCACACAGTTCGGTAGATGGACCCCTCCCCCCCCCCTTCTGCATGGTTTTGCTTTCTGAGGCTTTACTATCTGTAGTTTCAGCTGGGGTCTGGAAGCTGATGATCCTTCTGACATGTGTTAGAAAGTCAATAATAGTTGAATGCTACATCATAACACCTACATCTCGTCTCACTTCATCTTACCACATTATCATTTTACCATCTTGTATCAATCATCACAAGAAGAAGGGTGAGTACAATACAATAAACTATTTCATATTGAGTGTGTGTATATGTGTGTGTGAGAGAGAACACATTCACGTAACTGTTTATTATGTATGTATAGGGAAAAAACCATACTATATGTAGGTTTGGTACTGTCCCTGGTTTCAGGCATCCTCTAGGGGGTCTTAGGACATATCCCCTGCAGATAAAGGGGGACTACTATATGTATCTTTTTGTATCTGACTTTTTCACCCAATATTAGTGTCTGTGAAATTCATCCATTGTCTGTAGCAGGAGTTCAGTTTTTACACTGTTGTATATAATATTCCATTGTATGACTACACCATGATATAGTTAGCTTTTCTACTGTTGAGAGACATTTCTAGTTTCTAGTTTTTATCTAGTAGGGATAGTGTCCCTATGAACATTTTTTACACATCTTTTTGTGCAACTAGGTAGACATATCTATTAGAGTAGAATTGCTAGGTCATGGGAGTGCAATGTTTAGCTTTAATAGATAGGATAATTAAGACTTTCTAATTCTTCCGGAGTCAATACTTTCAGGTTGTGATTTTTTTTAAAAACAGAATTTGTCCATTTCATCTAAATTATAAAATTTATTGACACAGAGTTACTTAGAGCATCTTCTCATTGCCTCTTTGATAATTGTATGAATTTCTAGTGATGATACCTTTTCTCATTAGTGATATTAATAATGTGTTCCTTTTTTCCCTTGATCCATCTTTCTAGGGATTTATAAATTTTATTAGTCTTTTTAAAGAACCAATTTTGGGTTTAGTTGGTTTTCCTCTCTTCTATCTTTTTTCTATTTCACCTTTTGCTTATATCTTTATCATTTCTTTACTTCTAGTTTATTTGCCTTAATTTTGGTATTCTTTTCTAACTCCTTGAGGTAGTCATTCGGTCACGAGTTTCCTGCCTTTTTTTTTTCTAAAATATACATTTAAGGGTGTAAATTGTTCCTTTAAGCCTAGCTGAAGTGTTGTACTACAAATTTTTGACATGTTGCTTCATCAATATTATCCAGTTCAGAGTATTTTCTAATTTCCCTGAATATTTCTAATTTCTGATTTGGTTTTTGAATCATAGGTTATTTAGAAGTGTTATTTAGTAATTTCCAAACATTTGAGGATTTTTAAAGTGTTTCATATTGATCGCTAGGATTTTTTTTCTCACTCAACTAAGAGGACATACTCTGTTGAAACTTCAACCCTTTGCAATTTATCGAAATCTGCATTATGATTTGGAATATGGTTTATTTTGTTAAATATCCCCTGCACACTTCAAAATAATGTCATCCTGCTCTTGCCGGGTTCGGCATACTACCTATGCCAACAAAGTCAAGTTCGTTTCTCATGTTGTTGAAGTCCCCTTTATCTTTACTGATTCATTGTCTGATTAGTCTGTAAGTTGCTGAAAATGGATTTGAAATCTTCAACTACGCTATTGGATTTACTTGTTTTCCTTTTAGTTCTGTCTGTTTGGGCTCTGCATGTTTTAAGTTTTGTTTTTAGATGCATACACATTTCAGGTTATTAAATCTTTCTGCTGAATCGAATTTTTGTTATTGTGAAGTGCTCTGCTTTATCTCTGGGAATACTTTTTGCCTTAAAGTCTTGCTTTGTCTGATAACAGTATAGATAAGCCAGCTTTCCTTTGGTTAGTATTTCTGTGGCATATTGACTCTCAACATTTATGTGTCCATCTGCCATAAGCAGCATATAGTTGGGTCTTTCTGTTTTGTGTTGTTTTTTCCAGTCTGACAGTCTTTTAATTTTAATTGGATAATCAAGTCTACTTATATCTAACAAATTCCTGATTTTTTGGTGTTAATTTTATTGTCTTAATATTTATTTTAAATTTGCTTTATCTGGTTTTGTTCTTCTTTTTTTTTTCTGTTGCCTTCTTTTAATAAAGTACTTTTCATTATTACAATTTCTTCTTCTATTAGCATGTTAGTTATAAATTATTTTATTATTTATTTAGAATTACCCCAGAGCACTGGTTGGCATGCTTTTTATTTTCTGGGCAGAGATAGATAGTAAATATTTTAGGTGTAGAGGGATATGCATAGTCTCTGACTCGTTGTCCCCCTCTCTCCTCTTCTTCTTCCTTCTCCTCCAAGTAGTTTCTAAAAATGCAAAACCATTCTTAGTTCCCAAGCTGTATAAAATAGGCTGTGGGCTGGATTTGGGGGTGGGTAGGATTTGGATGTGGGTAATAGTTTGCCAAACTCTGCTAAAGATATTCCATATACATTCACAGGATCTATTCTTTGGTTAATAATTTTACTACTTTGTGGACAATTCATGGACCTTACAACACCTTAATTCCATTTACATAATTCCATTCTTCCTTTTATGCTATTTTGGTCATGTATTTTACTTCTCTATGTATTTGAAATCCCACAAGACATTATTATTTTTACTGTTTTAAAGATTTGCTTTTCTGTTTATCATTTCTGGTGCTATTTCTTTTTGCATTACTTTTCTTCCAAGTAGGATCATGTCATCATAATAACTTCCTTTAGTATTTCTTTTAATGTGTGAATGTTGACAATACATTTTCTTATTTTTTATTTGCTTGAAATTTTTACTCATCTTCCTTTTTTTTTTTTTTCCCCTCATCTTCCTTTTTAAGGGTGTTTCTGGTGGATATAGAATTCTAGACTGACAGCTACTTCTTTCTGCCCTCAGCCTTTTAGCTCTGTCATTCTATTGGCTTCTGGCTTCTATTGTTGTGTAGAGTGGGTCTTATGATTTCTCCTATTGAATTTTTTTCCTTTTCTGGCTATTTTAAGATTTTTATTTATATCTTTAGTTTTTGACGTTTTAGCACAATATGCCTTTTATTCTTTTCTTTGATTTTATGTGTTTGAGTTTGTTGGTGCTACTTGAATCTATATATTCTGCTCTTTATCTCTTTGAATACAGATTCTGGTCCATTTCCACTCTGCGGGGATTCAAGTTCCACATATATTGGTTCTTTTCACTCTGTCTCTTATGCTCTTTTCCCTGTTTCTTTTCCTGTCTCTCTTTTTGTGTAGATATGTCTAATCGTTTTTCTTCTGTTTCAATTTGATTATTTTTCTACTGACCTATTTTCCAATTTACTAATCCTCTTTTCTGCTGTGTCTAATCTGCTGTTAAACCTATTACCTATTTATTCATCCTTAATTTTAGTTATGATATTTCTCAGTCCTAGAATTTTTGTTTGCTTCTTTTAAAATAGATTCCAGGTTTCTATCCATCTGTTTGTTTGAACATCTTAATCCTAGGTTCATGGTCTTTGATAACTACAGTACCTAGATCACCTACATGTTTATCTATAGTTTCTCTGTCTCTCTTTTTTAAATTTGGTTTTGTTTCCTAGCATGCTGCATATTTTGATTGAACACTGGATATTGGGAATGAAGAATGGTTGAGGCTCTGAATAATTTTGCCTTCTTTTGGAGAGGATTTTTTTTCCCCCTCCACCCAGAATAGGCAGAGCACCTTGATCCTGTCAGGAATTGAGATATTTTGAAGTTGGATTTTAGGCTTTGTGAAGGCTGGTCTCTGCCTGGCTTGTTCTGTCTCTTAGGATATAATCCTTCGTCTGTCTCAATAAAAACCCAGGTTATTTACTGAAACTTCTCCTCCTTGGTGGGCCCTGAACATCAATATTTTTTCTCCTTAGCACTTGGAGACTGCTCATACTCTGACTGGTTTTTCAACCTTTTAGAAGCTGTTTACTGCTTAGTTTCTTGGCTGCTTGCCTATCATGTGGAAAGCTTAGGAATGAAAAAATTCCTTGAGGGGAAAGCAAATGCAGAATGCCTGGCTTATTTCTATTTAGGCTCTTTCTCCAGTATAAGAGTTCCCTATGTTCTGGCTGCTTCGGTAGATTTGCACTTCAAATTTTGGCTTCTCAGACCACCTAGGCTACTACAGTTCTAGACCAATGTTTCTCCTCTGTCTCATTGAAGGGAAAGCATGAAGGAAATTTCGGTTTTACTCACTGTCTTTCCCTTTTCTCCAGAATCTTGGCCTCTAAAGTCCTAGCTGCTTTTACTCTCTGATGACTTTTAACAGCTATTTTATGCAATATATTTAGCTTTTACAGTTGCTCTTGGCCGAAGTCTCCAGAGATTTATTTGTTCGTTTGTTTATTCATTTTTGAGTTTTGAGATTCATATTTTATTTACAAGTAAATGAAGAATGTCTCCTGTAAACACTAATTTGGGACAAGAAGAGCAATCTAAAGTAGGTGCTGGCTCCACAACACTGTGTGAAAGGAGGCTATGCCCTGTTCTTTTTGAGCAATGATTTTGCCATTAATAAGGGGGGAAAAAAAGACATGTAATTTCTTCATGTTGCATGTGTGAAAGAATTCAAAATGAAAATGACTTTTCAAATCTCTACAGTCCCTAGTCAAATGTGTGAAATGACCAGGATGTCACTTTTGTTCAGTGAGCACCCCCGCTCCCCAAGAGCAATAGCTTCTGAGAAACTGACCTAATCTTCATCAACAGTGTCTGCTTGATGAATGGAGAGACCCCGAGCCTCCAGAGCTTGAACTTTCAGCTTCTCAGCTTCTAGCTTGGTCTGCTGTTCTACCCTTCATTCTTCTAGGATTTCATCATCAGACACTTGCTGGTGTCACTCTCGTTTCTGAGACTATATCTCCTAGAAGGACCACATTTTCTCTTCTGACCACAAAAATCCCTTGAGATATATCACTGTATTTTTGCTCACATGAATGGGCTCCACAGTCTGATGTAACACTAAATTGGCAAACTGATCAATGCTTCTTATAAAACTGATAAGCATCCTTCCTTCTTAAATCAGGACCAAGAGCTTCTTGTCGATGTCCTTGAGGAGGCTGGTGGGGCCAGACACAGAGTTCATTCTGGGCTGAGATAGGGCTGCTGTATATAGCCTTGGTGGGCTAGCATGCCCAACATCTCCTTCCTTTCACCATAGTTGTGCCTGGGTGGGACCCAGACAGAAACCTAGAACCCAGACCAGGAACAGCATGCTGTCCCAGCTCTCAGCAGCTGAGGTCAGCTGGAAAATCCTCTAGAGATTTATTTTTAAAAAGTGATTTCCAGGGCATGTCCCAGGGCCATTGCACATTTAGCTCTATCTCTTGAGTCTTTTTGAGACATCCCCAACCAAGGGCTGGCAAGATCTTTCGGCTTCTTCAACATCTTCAAAAAAAAATTATTGAACTCTGTTGAATATAGTTTGTAAGTATTAGCTATTTTACATTTTTTAAAAGATTTTATTTATTTATTTATTTAAGGAAGAGAGAGAGAGAGAGAGAGAGAGGAGAGAGAGAGAGAGAGAGAGAGAGGAGCAGAGGGAGATGGACCAACAGACTTGTGCCTGGGTGTGGAGCCTGAGGTGGGCTTGATCTCACAACCTGGGACCATGACCTGAGCTGAAATCAAGGGCCAGACACTTAACCAACTGAGCCACCCAGGTACCCCAAACTATATTGTATTTTAAAATTGAGATTAATGTGCCACGTATGATCATTCTCAATCAGATCACTCAGTTTACCTCAAGACTGATTCTCTGTGGAATAGTTTACTGTCTTTCACTTTATACTGTGAGGCATTCCATTCAAACTTACACACACACACACACACACACACACACACACTCACTCACTATACATCATGCCTCCTTTGACCCTCTGGGAATCCTGACCTGAGGTGATATTCAGACTCTATTGTTATATTGCAGTAAGACCATGGTTGAAGCCTCTTTCAACCCCTTGTCCTCCATTACTTAATTTAGAATGTGAGGGAGGAGTGGAAAGTGGGATGGGACCAGGCCGGCTCACAGGGTCCTTGCAGCTCTGGTGGTTGATCTGTCTTCTATGCTTTGGTTTGGGGAATCTTTTGACCATAGAGCTCCCTCTCGTCTAAGTCATCTAGTCTCTTGGTTGGGGGGCCATTTTCTCTGGGCGTTAATGAACAAGCTGGGGCCCTGGGTCCTGGGCCTCTCAGGGAGCCACACCCTTGTGTGAATAACTGAATGGAAGAAAACATCCCATGTTATACCCAGTCTCCCCAAATCTGCACCACTCAACTATCTCAGCCAGGAATACCGCATTGAGAGGTAATTGCTTCTCAAGCTTGTTCCACATGTCTCCCTCCTGTTCTTCCTGAATCTGCCATCTTGTGAAAAATAAAGACGATTAACCCCTCCTTTGCCCAGAGGTAGTTTTAATGTCTTCAGTGTCGGATTAGTCCCTGTGCTGCCCCAGAGCCTATTTCCTCCCTCCCCTGCCCAGTTCTGTATGAGTGGACACTGACCTGTCCTGGCTGCTTTTCCAGGCTCCCCCAACAGAGGGCTCCTCTTGGGTTTGGTCAAAGAGAGGCTCTGGAGGAAGATTGAAGGGAAGAAGAAGGGAGAAGCCCACACATTTCTCTCCCTTTTCCTTTGTCTTGAGTTGTTTGAGTCCTTGGCAGAGCCTGCATGTCCCATGGCCCAGCTTCTCAGAGACTGACTTACAGTGGTTCTCAGTCTCTGCTGAGTGACCCCTGCCCCCAGCTCAGGTAACTCTGTGGCTCTTCTTAGTCCCTTCAGCTGAAGGATGGCAGTAGTCTCCTGTTGCACTCCTCTCTAGGGCACCTTACTGTCGCCATTGCCTTCCCAGCCTCCCTGTCACGCGGAGCACCGCTCAGTGTTACGAAATACCCTGTGTATGAGTACTTGGAGGGCTTGCTGTTTCTTGTTTACTTCCCAACTAACTGAGTTGCTAAAAACCATACTTCAAACGTCTTTTCCCTTCCTGTGTGTATAATCTAGGCGCCACCGAAACACATTCGCCTTCATTTCCGTTAGCACCTCCTGAAGTAGACAGAATTCATTCGCTCTTTTATTCATTCAGTCAATATTTGGTGAGGCACGACTCATATCCCCTAGCCAAGTACTGTGCTAAGGGATGGAGCAGTGAACTAAACAGGCAATGTTTCCGACCTTGTGGAATTCATGGCTTTGTGGGCAAGCCTTGAACCCCTAAAATAAAGTGTGTTAAGAATGAGACACTATCGTCACACACAGACTTAGGGGACAGAAAGAACTGGGTTTAGTTCAGCCCTGCCACTTGCTTCAGGTTAGATAAACACGGGCAAGCTGCTTTGCCTTCCTATGCCTCGGTTTTCTCTTCTTTGAAAGAGCACGTGGTGTCCAGTTCATGCCTGCCCCAGCCTCTTTGCATGCTCAGTGAGGATGTTGGTGTTGCTAACTTCATAGGCTTGCTCATGATTAAATGTGTTGCTTTTAGAGAAAGAGACAGATGTCCCAGAAACAAACTCACGTCAAATATTTATTTTTAAAAGCAGCTTTCAGGGGAGCACACATTCAGCACTGCTGAGATTCAGGTTGGAGAGGTGAAGTGGAGCTAGAAATGCGACAAGATGGGGTGAAGTCCCGAGACTGGATAGAGACAGTTGCTGGGAAGAGCACTGAACAAACTTCAAATCACACCCGTGGCCGTTTCTGCTGGCAGCCAATCAGTGGCCACGCTGGTCTGCCGGCAGGTGCAAGTGGGGGCCCTTCTTTCTGCTTTGCTTGATGAGACATCACTCCCTGTAGTAGGGGCTCACTGACATCTATCCCAGGCTTGTCTCTCTGTTACAGGTCCTCTGTCATCATCATCCCATGATTGCTAACGCTTGTGGAACTGAGCCCCCCTCACCCCCTGCATCCCCCCCCTCCATGTTCCAGACATTACGCTATGACTTTTCATGGCAGAGTCTGGAGTCTGGGGAGTAGCTTGGTCTTGTGCTCTTGCTAATCAGGCGTGTGTGTGCACGTGTGTGTGTGTCTGTGTGAAAATCTGCATGTGCCACAATAATTTTAAAGTCAAGGTAGGACATTTCACATCACCAACAAGTTGAAGTTAAGCTGGGCACATTATAATTTTAGTATTAATTGTGTGGCAAGTTTTTGAAAATTCTGATTTCCACATTAAGTTAGAGGCACACGTGTCTTGGTTATCGTCCATGTTCAGAGGCTCAGATTCATCACTTGTTTTTCACCCTCATTCTGGAGGCTGCATGTGGCAAGTCTCATAGGGCATGGTCCGCGGCTCTGAACCCATGTTTCTGCCATCCCCAGGGCTCCCCGGCTTCACCACACTCTGGGGCCTTCTGTTGGCTCTACTACCTCTTTAGATCCAGATTTAAATGAATCATTTGCTTACATTTCACTCACAATTTTTAATCATCCTACCCACAATATTCTAATAGCATTAAATAACTACAGAATCTAATAAAAATCAGTCTGAACCTCATTAGAATCTCATTAAGAATAGGGTTGTTCCATTTGCTAAATTGTCGGAGATTATTTTATCCAGTTTTGTTTTGTTTGCATTGTCCAGGAGAGCAGAGGGATAGATGGAGTCATAGAATGTGGCTTCACACACTCAAAAATTCTTTCATCCACTTTCTTGGGTTTACAGGTGAAGAAACTATAGTTCAAACAAGGGAGGGGGCTTTTGCAAAGTCCCACCTGAAATGTGTGGCCGTTGAGAACAAGAGCTCAGACCTCCTGCCCCTTAGTCTAGCGTCTCCCCTCCAAGTTCTGGGCTTTGAGCCCAGGCACTGATTTATGGATTTGAGGAGCGTATCAGCTATTGAGCAATGACTCACTGATCAGCCAAGCGCTCTTTCACTGAGCAAGTCTGGAGCCTCCAGATGGACACCAGGAAGTTTCAGAGATGCAGAGGGAATGAGTCCTGCCCTCTGGAAAGCTGAGAATCCACCAGGGGTGTGGTTCACAAGCAGATGAAGAACCGTTGCCTCCGGAAATGCTGGCCTGGGCTCGCACTGCTCACCCCGTCTCTTCCACATCAGACAGGGGTGGCATTCCTCCCAGTCCTGGCCAGTCCCGCAGGGAGAGGTACGGACAGAGGCTTCCCATGGCCCCAGTGCTGAGACAGGCAGGAGCTATTTGTCTGTTTTAACAAACAACATCTCCAATAAAAGGACTCATTGGGTAGGACTGAGTAGTTCACGGGCAAAGAAAGAAAGGAGGAGGCTCAGGCAGGAAGTCTTTTATGATCTATCAGTGCACAAATACTGGCATCTCTCTTTCTTAAAAAGAAAAAAAAAACCCGCAGTGCTAATATGAATAATTATGCCAGCTTTTGTATAGCACTTTGCAGTTGAAGACGTGCTTTTGAATGCATTCTGTTATCTCATCGCATCAGTGGGAGATTGGGGAAGGGGAGAGCAGAGGGGCTGGCACCTCTGGGGACGCAGCAGCCTCTGTGTGTCTGGGAGTCGAGCCTGGCACAGTGGGTGGACGCTACCCCCGAAGATCTCTTGCTGTGAACGTCCCCTCGGAGACGCCCCTGTGAGCTGCTGTTTTCCCGTGGAAACTTGAGCAAGTCTCTCCAGGTTATAAACTGGAGTCAGTTCCTGTCCTGCCTGGAACCACACTTCTTGAGCCGAATCCTTGGCAGGTGTTGAATGTCCCTCCCGGCCCTTGCAGGCTGCTCTGGGAAGGGCTGGGCGCCGTGCTTGTGCCCGTGGCTGCTGGGAAAGTCCTCCTTCACCACAGCAGGGCCCACGCTAGGACAAAGGTGTGCCACAGATGGGACCTTGCCAGGTGGCACAGTCTTGAGATTTCTTGCCCTAATAGGCCCTTTAGACACTGTGGGTGGCAAAGGTGCAGAAAGGCTCTTGCCAACTAGGAGCACGTGCAGGAAAATGTCGCTGTGAAACATTTTTCCAGAACTCCCCGCCTCATCTTGCTTGTCCTTCTGGCGGCAGGAAAAACAGCAATGATAACAACAACACAAACACCACCACCAGCTCTTGCAGTCTTTAACCTTGACAGTCGAAGGTGGCATGATTTCTTCTGGTCTAACGGGTACCCCTCCCCACATCCCAGCAAATAAATCAGCTAAAGTACATATTGTCCTGCGGTTCTGCAACTCCAGTGGGTTCTTCTCCCTCCTCCTCCTGCCCACTTTCCTAGGAGGGTGCCTGGGGGCAGGACGTCTTCACATCTCTGGCTCTAAAGGGCTTGCTGGTCCACGTGCTGACGTGCTTGTCCTCTTGTCCTGGGGCAGGTTCTGGCCTCACCAGCTCCACCGCTGAAGTGCCCACTGCTTGGGGGAATGGTGGCGGGGGGGCGTCCGCCTGTGTTCTTGGCTCAGGCAGAGCAGGATCCTTGACCCTGGGGCTTGGTGGGAGGAAGCATCTCCATCCCTGAAGCAACACTCTTCGGACTGCAGGAGATGAAGAGGGCGTGGCATCTTGGGCCGCCTGGACACATCCGCAGCCACTTCTAATTGACCACCTTGTGCCATGCTGA
Source organism: Neogale vison (assembly GCF_020171115.1). Lineage (NCBI taxonomy): Eukaryota > Metazoa > Chordata > Mammalia > Carnivora > Mustelidae > Neogale > Neogale vison. Next base: position 126,335,538 of record NC_058098.1, read on the forward strand.
ACACCTTGCCCAAGAGCCAGTTTCTCTGTGGGCACTCTGGCTTCCCTGAGATCTGCGCTGGGAAGTCGGGAGTAAGCTGCTGTGTGCGGGGATGTCCCCGCACCCCTGTCGGGCTGACCCAGTCTCTCTGCTGCCCACAGCGGTTTCAGTCACTGGATAGAGGCAGCAACGTCTGAGCTCCTCGCCACACTTCTTCCTCTCTCTTCCAGCCCCGGCACGCGCACTGAACCATGTTCTACTTCGTTTTTCAGATAGTTGGAAGCCTCTTCATGAGCTTCCCTGGTTCTCTGCCCTACGACCTTCTTTGAGGCCTTTTCTCACCTTCGCTGGACAACAAGGCTCATTGTCTGGCCAGGCAGGAGGGAGGCACAGAAAAGAAAAAAAAAACTGGGGCTCCTTATGGTTTGTCTCCCTCCCTATCCCATCTTGTTTCATGGATTCTTCTCCTACCCACTTAAGCCCCCGTGTTGCATCACCACTCCCTCATATCAGGGAGATCATATGATAGTTGTCTTTCTCCGCTTGACTTATTTCGCTAAGCATGATACGCTCTAGTTCCATCCATGTTGTCGCAAATGGCAAGATTTCGTTTCTTTTGATGGCTGCATAGTATTCCATTGTGTATATATACCACATCTTCTTGATCCATTCATCTGTTGATGGACATCTAGGAAACCATAAGTGACTCTTAATCTCACGAAATAAACTGTGGGTTGCTGGGGGGAGGGGGGTTGGGAGAAGGGGGGTAGGGTTATGGACATTGGGGAGGGTATGTGCTTTTGGGTAAATTGGAAGGGGAGATGAACCATGAGAGACTATGGACTCTGAAAAACATTCTGAGGGGTTTGAAGTGGCGGGGGGGTGGGAGGTTGGGGTACCAGGTGGTGGGTATTATAGAGGGCACAGCTTGCATGGAGCACTGGGTGTGGTGAAAAAATAATGAATACTGTTTTTCTGAAAATAAATAAATTGGAAAAAAAAAAAAAACTGGGGCTCCTGAAACCGTATTGGAAGCCATTTCCAAAAATTCATGGTGCTTTATAAAACCAATGTCACATGAATTGACGAGCCCCTGGGACAGAGTAATTCTGTCACATTCTTTGGGTCAGGTCTCTACAACCCTATCCTTGTCTGGTCAGGCCTCCTCCCCTCTGCATGGGGCCGCAAAGCCCTGTGAGAGAACTGCAGGCCTTGGGGCACTTTTCCGCCTTCAGTTTTCCTTATGGGCCCCGCCCACCTCACACAGAAGTCTGCCAAAAATTGGGCTGGTGAGTACTCTGAATAGAATTTTGGCAAGTGGCTAAGGTTTCACATTTACTAAATTTCTGAGTCTCTCTTTACATGCACTCAAACTGGGAGTCTGGAACATGCACCCTTTGGATTTTTTTTTTTTTTTAAGTAAAATAACATGTTTTTGTTATTTGGGGGGCAAACCTTTTGCCAAACAGAGAGAGCCAGAGGTGGTCTGCACTCTGCAATTTGTGCACCCCTTGTCATCTTTTAGAATAAAAATGAATAGTGGGCAGTAAATGCCATGGTTTTATGAGACTCAGTTATCTTGGGAAACTGGAGTAGGGAGAGGGGGGTATGGGGGGCTTTTCTTTGGGATGGAATGATACAATTTGTTAACCTGCTTCCCCCCACCACCCCAAATCTCTATGATTCCAAGGTTGGCAAAGGAGAATGAGGTTTGAGTTCTAATAAAACGCACTACAACTTGAAGCCAGCTTGTCGGTGTGTTTGCAGAGTGGGTGTGGAGTCAGGAGAGAGTTCAGTTGGGCCTATGATGGGATGCTGTGCTGTCAAGTTGGTACCTGCCCTCGTTGTAGCCTTCTTTGCTCTTTGGTGTCCCTGAAATGAGGACTGGGTATTTCACTCTTGGTTCTGGTGTTGTCCACCTTGGGTCTCGGCTTGTCCCCATGGGAAGTCATGATAACTGGGTCATCACAGCATCCATCTTTTCCACCATAAGCTAAACCCCAACTGACACTAGTTTGTTTCTATCGGCATCACTCCCATCATTCCAAAATGACTGGACAAAGCCACATGTGAAAAAATTCTACTAATTCCTACTCTGTAGCCCGTGTCTACCGCCCACACTTTCCCCAAGGCTGGGGCCCTGTGGCAGGGAGAAGAGGCTGAGTCATTGCGTCGTTCGTAAACAGTGAAAGTTGGAATTGTCTTTGCCTCTGGAATGGGAATCCTGAGAAGTTTTCCTTTCTGCCTAGCTTTTCTGGTAAAATAATGAAACGATGTGATTGTGCCTCAGAAATCTAGAAATAGACCATCTTTCCTCAATGGGCAAATATTAAAGTTAATGCTGAATTTTCAGAAAAATAAACCTTGGGAATGTTTGTGCAGATTTTTATTGGGCAAAGCCAGTGTCTCCCATTAGCTGAGTGAGGATGATGGTGGGGATGGTGGATGTTGGAAGTGAAATGTGGGTGGTCGGACCTGGTCAAGCTTCTTCCTTCCCTTTGTCACTCAGTATGGACACATGGAGCTCCAGTCTCCCGCTTTCCTAAAGCCCGGAGACTTGTCAGTCGGGTCTGCGTGGCTGGTAGGTAATGGCTGACTTGTCACACCATCTCTGCTGTGGTGGAAATTGATGGACATGCAGCCTGACTGCTCGGTAGGAATGTTTTCCCCCATGTTGGGGGCTAGCTCACTTGCTACCCTGGGTCTGGCCGACTCTCCTCTGGTCAGGGGGATAGAAATGGTTTGTGTTTCTATATGTGTGCAGGTGGAAACAAATCCATGATTGGAGAAAAAGTTGCTCAATCAAACTGTTTTTTTTTTATATGGCACCAAATGTCCAGAATCATCTGTGAGGTTTTTTTCCCCTCTACCTGACAGCGTTGGCTTATTGTTTTGGCATCCGAAGGCACGGGGATAAGGAAATACTTCAAAAGCTCCAAAGATCTGCCTAGGTTATCTCATCCATACCCAGTGCCTTTAAATGCCACCTCTATTGTGACAGACCCTAATTTGCATCTCTAGGAAGGACTGTCTCCTCTATCCAGTGGCCTCTGGGGGGGGTATGTTACACTCACATCTTAAACCATTGGTGTCTCTAACTGAGCTCGTGATGTTACCCTACACTCATTTCTTCTCCACTCTTACCCCCATCCAAAGACGGCGCTCAATGGGCAAATATTACCCAGCATTTACCTAGTTCCACAAACCAAATCTGGGAGTCATCTGTGATTCCTCCTCTTCTTTATACCTTCAGCAGTGAGGCCGGTTGATTCTACTTCCAGAATTGAAGTGAATCTCCTCCCTTCTCCCCAGTGTGACTAGCATCAGCCTGTCTGTGGCAGTCATCCCTTCCCCTGATGTCTGCCATGCCTCCTAGCAGGGCTTCGTGCTTCTTCTCTTGCTTGTCAACCATTGTGCACGCTGCAGTCTTTTCAAAACTTTAGTCGGATCCCATCACCCTCTTTTCCAAAACTTTTCACTGAACTCTGTTACACTGAGAATAAAATCAGAGCTCCAGGTGGGTTGGGATGATGGAGAAGGGGAGAGAGAGAAGCAGGCTCTGTGTTGGTATATGAATTATATGTCGATAAAGCTGTTAAGATTGATGACTTGAATTCCTGCGAGAGCATCCATGGCTCTTTGATGAGCGCCTGACCTAGCAGGCCAATCAGAGTGGGTTCCCATCAAATGGTAGCTTTGATTGGACCCGGATAATAGCTCCTGCCCCTCTCCTTCTCCTTCCCCACTTCCCTCCCTCTCCCTCCCTCCTTCTCTTCCTCCCCCCTTCCCTCCCTCTCCTCCCTTCTTCTCTCTCTCCCTCCGCTGCTGCTTAAATATTTTCTCAGCAGTCTTCTGGGAACCTTGACCCAGAGCCAAATTGGACATGACCTTTATCCTCAAGGAGCTAGGTTTTGTTGGGAGCAAAGTAGGGTGGAAAGGAATATGCAAAAGTGTGCACGGTCGGGACCCAGCCTAAGTCACTGAGCACAGAGATGGTATTGTGGGGATTCTGGCAAGAGAAATCATCTCTGTGTGGAGAAACATCTTTTGCCGCAGCAAATATGGTTTTATTTCTTTATTCTTGTATGAATTCCACAGACAGTTACTGTGCGCCGTGCTGGGGACACAGAGATAAATCAGAGAGTGTGTCCCCAAGGGGTAGGTAGGGCATATGTGCCAAGTCTGGTGGCCCTGCAGCCCGGTAGGGCTGGAGGCTGAGGGAGACCCCAGGGGGCTGCTCAGGGGCAGGTGCGGAGCTGCCTTCGAGGTTAGCGAGTGCTGGAAGGATGAGACTGCTTGGCTTGGCAAAGCAGCCCAGAGGCAGGTGTTTTGTAGAGAGCACAGATTGGGGCAGGTCACACAGCCTCCCCAAAATGGCCTGGCCTCAGAGGCAGGTTAGGGGATGGGGGTGTGAGCGCCCGGAGGGAGGGCAGGAGTGGCTTTGAGTCTGGATGGGCTCCCTCTCTGCGGCAAGGTCTTTCCTCTGGCATGGGTGAGATGCCCCGGCTCCCCACCGCCGAGCTGGTGGCTGCTCCCCGGTGTGGAGGGCTGGCCACGAGGTCCCTGCAAGAGAGCAGGCTCTGCAGAAGTCTGGCTGGCGAGCTGCCTGGCTCTGTGCGGGGCGTTTGCCACTAGAGGGAGTGCCTCATCGTTTTCCTTCCCCAGCGCTGGGCTCCCAGGGCTGCAAACCTGCCTGGGTAACTGCCTGGGATTGGGGGTTCCTGGGAAACTCCTTTGCTCTTTTCTACTTAAAGATTTCTCGGAAGCAGCTGGATTCAAGAATCCTTAGCATTGTTTGGCAGGAATTTGCAGAATGCTTCAAGTAGGGATGCAGCCTCAGGCCTCTTGCAGACCTTGGGCGGCTTTGGCAGGGATTCTGGTCTCCGGTGAAGCTGTCCTTTGTTCCCAGCACTTGAGGACTTGAGAAAAGCTGGGGACCTCAGTTCTGTTTCTCTGTGGGGAGTCTGGTCTGGCCCTCAGAGCTGCAAAGGGGAGGCCCATGGGTCATGGGCAGTGGCTCAGCTCTGTGCCACCTGGAAAAATAGTTTAGTGCCTGGTGGGAGGGATGAGGATGGGGAATCAGGTGAGGCCAGGCTGGCAGGACTTGGAGCTGCTGTCTGAGACCCGGAGGCAGGATAGCTGACTCCCAGTACCTCGAACATGGTGCTAGTGGAACGGATGGGCACTGTGGAGTGGTCGGACCCCGAGTCTGGGCAAGAACAGCCCTGCTGTGGCTTTCTTGGCATGGCCCTTAGATAACAGCCGATGATGGCTTGCGGATGCCCCCAAACCCCGGCAAGAGAGACTCCTCCAGATCCCAGCTGGGCTGGCTTCCTACGGCGACTGGCTAATGGCTGCTGCCTTTAGAGGCAGTGCTAGGACGGGATGAACAGGGTGTCCCAAGAATAAGCTCTCGTCCTTGGCCACCACTGACCTTGTCACTAAGATTTTGGACCACATCCTAAACCTCTTCTGACCCAGACCCTGCTAAGGGAGTCGGAAGCTTGGAGTCCATTTTCTCCCTCCAGCATTGACTCCTGGGTCTTGTAGATAGTCCCTGGGCATAGGTGGCAGGTGTGCAAGAGAACAAAGTGGGGGACCACGTGCTGCAGGAAGCTGGTGTACCGTCTGCAGCAGGAGCAGGTCAGAGCCGGCCTGCCGAGGCTCCTGTCACTGCTGTGGTTAATGCTGGTGATTACCATGGTTACCCGAGGCTGGAAGCTCTGAGAGTCTAAGGCAGAGCAGGAGAAGGATGTCCTCTCCCTGCTCTGAGCCACATGGCTGCCTCGGCCTCCCTGGGAAGGAGTCTCCTGGCAAATATAAGAGCCTGAACCAAAGAAGTTATATTGTCAGAGTTCAACTGACTTGTGTAATCATCTATCACCAAGCACTGAGGCCTTTGCAGGGCCCTGTCCTGAGCCATTCCATGGGAGGGAGGCGAAGGAGCTGTCCTCAGTTTGCTCAGTCTTAGGGACAGGTCCTCAGGAAGCTCGGAGTTAGAGGAAGGAAGCAGTAGGAGGGATGGGGGAGAATTCAGCACAGACTCTCGAGGATCCAGGCTCTCTGGGCCTATGCTCGCACCCTCTCCAACTGGGGTGCTGGCTGGAGAGGCAGGACACCTGCTCTGCCTGTGGTTGGAGGCGCCAGCTCCTGCCAGGTCCTGCTTCCCCATCTGCAAAATGGGGTTAATGGTTACTAATCCCCACCTACTTCAAGTCTGTGGGGAGGATTTTTTAAATGAATAATTTTGTGCATTGAAATGAGACAACAGATTTCAAGTCTTTGGAGAAAAGAACTTATTCATTATTATCAAAGACTCATTGAGCAGAAATTCCATTTATCTCCTTTGCTGCCTCTCCAGTGCTGCCTGAACTGAGAACCACATCACCTCAAGGAGATGGTGGGGTGTGCATAGCTGCTGAAATCCTAGCCCTGGGGGTCCCCGGAGGCTGAGGGAGGCCAGGTGGGGGCTTCCTCTGAGCTGGGAGGGGATCCCGGGACCAGGACATGAACTCCAGGTCCACGTGCCACAGCAGAAGTCTGAAGGTTCTCAAGCATGGTGTCTAGCCTGGGCTGTGAGCTGGGGAGAAGGAAACAGGAGCAGGTGGGTGGAGGAGGCCTGCTTCAAAGCTCTTTCTCTTTGGTTCATTATCATTACATGTTCATTTTAAAAAATGAGAAAATACAGATATGCAAAAAGAAAGAGCCAGAACGAAGACAAGAAAATTAAATCACTTATGTTAAATTAATTAAATTCTGATACTCAGTTCTGGTAAAGTGTATAACATTGAAGGTGTCTGCAAGCATCTGAGAGAATGAATGAACTCCGATGACTGTAAGCCATCTGATAGATATCTCCCAGAACTTTTTAAAAATAAAGATCCTTTTTTCAGAGAAGTTTTGGGTTCACAGCAATATTGAGTGGAAGGTACGGAGGGGTCCAATATCTCCTGCGCCTACGTGTGCATAGCTTCCCCGGTTACCGACATCCCCTGCTAGAGAGGGACCTTTGTGCCATCAGTGAGTCTCAGGGACATGTCATTATCACCAAAGCACACAGATTCCTGTAGGATTCCTTCTGCTGTTATACATTCTATGGATATGGACACACTCCCACCATGCGAGTATCACGCAGAGTATTTTCACTGCCCAAAAAACCCTCTGGGCTGCCTCCGTCAGACATATCCTCTTCCGGATGGACATTGAAACCCTCCCTCCCCGCTTGCATGAATGTGTATGTGTCCTCACAGTAGGATTCTACTATGCACACCGATGTGAAACTTGCTTCCCCTCTGAGAAATGAGATGGGGATAGTAAGTGTGAAACAGCCCCTTCTCGATAATGTGGACTTGACGGCTGTGTTGTGCAGACCAGATGATGAGGCTGACGGAAGGAAGGAGAAGGAAAGAACCTGAGGAAGGACAGAGTTCCTCGAAGGCTGGGCGGGAGAGGAGGCCCAGAAAGGGGAGTGAGGGGTGGGGCGGAATGTCCTTTGGTAACTCGGTGCAGTCCTTACCACCGCCCTCCACGTAGCTGTGCTGGCCCCCGGTGTGCTTCTCAGTCACGACTTCCTTCTCCAGAGTTCCATGCTCCTTGAAGGAGGTCACTTACCGAAAAAGAAAGGAGCCTGGCGGGGTAGAGAGATGTGCGTATTTGTTGATCAGGCGAGCTGTCCCAGGGCTTTCCGCATCCCTAGCACATCAGCAGGTGTGCCCTCGTGGGTCCGAGGACCCCCCTGCCTGTGGGCTCAGGAAAGAGCCCCATAACTCTAAGCCTCTGCTTGCCTGCATCGCTTCCTCTGCCTGCCTTATCTGTGCTGACAGCTTCTCCTTTATCGCTGAGGGTCTGGATCCCAAGTCCTTGACCACTGGGCTGTGCTTGAAGGGCTCTCTGCTTCCTCACGAGGCCTCTGGTCTCACATGTCCTATCTGCATGGTCCAGACCCACACGTCGGCTGGCGCTGATGGCTGCGGAGCGGGGAGACGCGGGGCTCCCCGGCAGAACGCCAGCCCGCCAAGCAGCCGGTCACAGGCACCTGAGCACAGAAGCCCGGCACACTGCCCGGGTCGGAGGGGACTCCGGGCTTGTCTCACTGAGGGCAGCAGGCTCCAGGCTCCCGTCAAGACGCACGCCTGACATCTCCCTGGAGGACGCGGCTTGGCACACCTGTTGTTGGTCACCCAGGGCCTCTTCCCAGCCACGGAGCCGGCTCTAGAGGAAGAAGAACTGTTGGTTCCTGAAAATCTTGCCTCCCGAAGCCTCTGCCCTTCGAGTTCTTCTGCGACATCCTATGCTTTTTCTCCCTCAGGGGATGTGCCGGAGAGCTCTGCCGTTCACCCCCTGATCATCACGTGTCCTCCTGGCCTGGCCAGTGCGGGTGGCAGGGAGCTGCGAGGGAAGGCTGGCTTGTTGGTGAAAGGCTGGGGCCAGGGGCCTAAATTAATGAAGAGAAACCAGTTGGGACACATGTGAAGTTCTCAGGGAGGCCTTTGCTCCTCACAGGTTCCACGCACGGCTCCGTGCACACGGAGGGCTCGCCGGGACATCCCACTTCTCTCTGCGTGAAGCCCATCTTCCTGCTGCACTCCTAGGAACCTCTGCTCCTCGCTAACCACAGCGGCTGGCCCTCCGTCTTCAACCTGAGCCCCCGCCTTCCCTGCTCACCAACTACCACCTGGCCAGCCTGCAGCTGCCCTCCCAGCCAGCGCTCCCGCCTGCCCTGCTGCGTCCAGCAGGTGCGGAGGGGGCGGAGCCTTCCCTGCTGGGCCCGCCCCCTTCCTGCTCTTCAGAAATCCAGCTCTTCAGAGAAGCTTGGAGGCCACTCTCTGAAGTGGCTTTCTTTTATCCCTCCTATGTCATCTACACTTTTTTTTTTTTTAAATAGTATGTATTTCAGTTTTCTTATTTTTTTGGTCTCTTTATTTACTTATCATCTCTCTCTCTCTCTCCAAGTAGCCTCCAGGAGAGCCAGGACAATGTATGTCAATTTTGTTTATTACGGTGTCCCTGGTACCCAGTGGGATGCAAGGCGTATAATAAGTGTTCTGTAAATAGTTGATTGATGAACGGTTTAGCCACACATGTAAGAATGTCTTGACTCTAGGTGACTTTAAGCTCGATCTGAGTAAGACATATGAACTGTCATTCTCCGGCTGATGCTTGCTCAGAACGAGGGAGAGGGCTGCCCCACTCTGCGTACACAAATGTTGTCATTCTGGAGCTCTTAGCGTGGTGCGGGGTTTGGAGGAAAAGTAGCATGTTAACAACATGTCATGTGCCTGGAGGAGATTCCGACATAGAACCAAAGGCTTTGAGGAAAATAAACTCAGGCCTTTCACTGCGGAAGGGAAGGCTCAGGGATACCTACAAGCTGTCCACCGGTGTCCGAGGCATTGGCATACTGTGGAACGAGAGGACTTACCCTGTGTGCTTAGAGGGGGCTGCCTGGAAGGCAGTGATATCTCCATCACTGGAAGTGTTACTAGAAGCTTCTCTTGGTAAGCATGTAGGATGAGATGACATTTAAAGTTGATTTAGTCTGAAGGGTCCACATATCTATCATCATTTTGAAATGTTTTTGTTGGGTTCCTCTAGCTGGCCTTGGGCAGGTTGGAAAGGCAGACTATTCCTATTCCTTCTTGATTCCTGACGTAGTTTCTGGCCCTATAAGAGTGTGTGTGTGTGTGTGTGTGTGTTTGTGGTGGATTGGATTCTTGTTCATCCAATATGTTCACCCAATATTCACGTTTTCTTCCTCCACAGGCTGGCATATACCTCCTTGCCTCTCTCCCCTTGGGCACAGCCATGGAACCAGTGCACAGAAGTGGGAGTACACCGAGGCCTTGAGTGTTTGTTTGCCCTCTGGCACACTCCCGCCTCCTCCATGACACGAGCGGACCCTGAGTAGCCACAGTTCCAGAATGAAGAGACATGTGGAGAGCAGACCTGACCCCAAGCACAACTGAGTCCAGCCAGCCTGCAGACGCTTTACTGAGAAGCAGTGAATGTCTGCTGTAAGCCCCTGAGATCTGGGGACTCTTTGTCACACAGCCACATTACAGAAAACCTGACTGACTAGTGTTCGTGGTATTCTTTACAGGGAACTTCTCCACTATTCAGGTCCTTGCACAGAGGGCTTCAGGTCTGGGGTGCCTGTTCAATGGCATGTCATTGAGGAGTTAGGGCATGGTAAATACTTCTCTGTCCCCGTTAGACTCCTTTCCCTGACCTCTTCCTCAAGTGTGTATGTCCCACATCGACAGGACAAGAAACCATTTTTACAAAATTCCACCTTCTCCTCCTCTACCAGCCACCTCGGCAGGCTCTCAGAACTGTCTGTCTCTGACAAGGGCTATTTCCATTGTGGGAGGATCTCAGCTTTATGGGGGAGGACGGAGTGGCCTCTGAAGCAGCAGGAGGAGGAGAAGGAGCCACCAGCAGGGCCCTCTGGAAAGATGGGAAGAGGCAGGCAGCTGAGTGCTCCGAGGATGTCACAGACCCAAACCAGGATGTTCTCTGTGATGTCAGGTGAGCAGCGACTTAAGTGCCTCTACCTCGAACGTCCCCAGCACAGGCATGCTGAAAGTGGCTTTTAAAATGCCTTTGACTCTTATCTGTCTTGCATCATGCTCTGAAATGAAATCTCAAACACTTTAGCGGGGTTTGATGCAGAGAACAGTAAGGCTTAGGCAGAAAGAGAACGGGAGTCAAAAACCCTGGAGAAAAGCATGAATGGGCTTGGAGAGGACAAATAAAATAGCAGAGACATTTATACGGGTCTCCCTACCTCTCAGAACAAAACAATTATGCGATAAGAGAGGCATGGATGGGAGGAAATTCTTTCATTTTTCACATTGCAAGCTGGAGAGACCCAATAGCCTGTTTATGAAGAACAATAAAGAAGATACATGAACTCAGTAAAGAGGTTGTTACAAATATATCGGGTGCTTTTGAAAGGCCAGGGTTTTCTCCCCGCTTTTGGATAAAGCTGTCAGCTAAGTGTTAAAAGATTTTTTTTTTTTTGCTTTTTTTTTTTTTGTTGTTGTTGTTGTTTTTGTTGTTGTTTTGTTTTTTTGGTTTTTTTCAAAAAGCAATAACAGACACCAGCAGTTTGCTACAATTGGCAGAAAGAGTTATCACTTTTATTTAGGATTTGGAAATGCAATCAAAGAAGGGCAGATTGGAGCTTGAATTAAATGAAGCTTAAACAGCAAAGAGAAAAATCTCTGCTGGTCTTTTAAACAAACAAACACAAAAATTACAGCTTCTTATTGTTAATTTGAGCTATAAAAAATTTGACACTCGTACTTGGTATAATAGTGCCAAGCAGAATGGTTGCTACTTTTTTGTGTTAAGTACTGAATGTTCTGATAGCCTTAAAAAGTAAAAACCCATGGTGTTTGGAAACTCTTTAGTGGGACCTAACTTATTTCGTGGGAAATTACAGTCAAGACTCATTCTGTTGGTTTTTGCAGAAACTATTTCCTCCTAGGCTATTTTACATAGACCAGAAAGTTGGGAGCATCATTTCTGCTTAGCTATCTTTTTCTATTTGTTGTGTTTTATAATTCCTGAATACCAAATGACCTCTCAAGGTTGTGGAAACTATGACTTGCCCTCACATAATTATTTCCATTTTTTTTATTCATCCTGATGAGAAAGTTTTATATTATCTAGGACCTTCCTTATCTAGATCACAGTTCTAAGAACCAGAATAGAAGCATAAAGTTCCCCTGAGAAGATAAAAGAGATGTCACAGTGGTTGCTCCTCATCTCAGGCATTTTAGCTGTAGGTCTCTGGACTCATTCAAGATCCTTAAATTGCAATAAGAGCAACAGGCTGATTTTAAAACCCAAAGTGAATTAGAAGTGAAGAGAGGTCTTTTTATGGGCCAGGATCATGACTACCAGAGATGACAGTAGACTGGTGGTAATATGAGACGGAAATACTACAAAACAGGCACAAGCCTGGAGGACTCATCAATTTGGCTTGATTTAGAAAAGGGATAAATTCTTTCCCAAGTATGATGGTTAATTTTATGTGTCAACTTGATGGACCATGGGGTGCCTGGATATTTGGTCAAATATTATTCTGGATGTATTCTGGGCATGTTAAGGTTTAGGGAGGAGATTAACATGGATCAGTAAACATATGGATGATTAAAGCAGATTACCTTCTTCAACATTGGTGGGCCTCATCTAATCAGTTGAAGGCCTGAATGGGACAAAAAGCCTGACCCTCCCTTGAAGAAGGAGGAACTGTTTTCTTCCTGTCTCTGAGCTGAGACATAGACGTTCTCCTATCTTTGGGCTTGGACTCAAAGACTGGAACTTATGCCATCTGCTCTCCTATTTCTCTGGCTTTTGGTCTTGGAGTGGAACTATACCCGTGGCTCTCCTGGGTCCCCTGCTTGTCAACTTACAGATCTTGAGATATAGCCTCTATAACTTCATGAACCAATTCCTTATAATTCCTTATAATACCTCTGTCTCTATCCTTATTTCTCCCTCTCTCTCTCTTTTTATCATCCTGGTTCTGTCTGGAGAACCCAGTCTAACAAGCCAAGCCTTGCTTGGGTCTTGGGGTTCCCTCTGATTGAATTGGCAACTCCCACCCTGTGTCATTAAGGGAAGGTACAGGGCTTGTGTCCTCCTTGCTACACAAGTATCAGATCAGCCGTCCCTTTGCCTGGACTCTGCCCAGAACTGGGACCCATGTCTATTGTGTCTGCTCAAGGTCATGCCTAATGGGTGCTTGCAGATTTGAGTCGAATTCCAGAATACAAGCTCCAAGGGACTCAGAGAAGCTTGTTTTTTTTTTGTTTTTGTTTTTGTTTTTGTTTTTGTTTTTGTTTTTTGCTGCCTGCCTGGCCCACACGCAGTCAGTTGTCTCCCACAAACACTGTGGAATAAATGAATGTTCTCTATACCCTCCCACAATGGTATTGAATAGAAATAACTTAAGAATTTTTTAGTAGCTAAGTTTTTTTTTTTTTAAGTGCTAATGTTTAGAGAGAAAATGCTCAGGCTTTCCAAACACGCTTACCTTATCCCCCAGCACCCTTCCTCACCTGTCCCAACACTACTTATTACTTTTTAGCGTGTAATGGTGTACAGGGCACTTTTGGTTCTAGCACACGATATGGTAGGAAGAAAGAATGCAAATAGAATCTGATTTTCTCAATGAGACAATGCTACCATAAGGGTTCTATTCCTTATTCATAATTTTTATAGAAGCACTTGATATTTAAATCCTGAAGTCTATGTTGGCTAGGAATCAGAGCTACAGTTGAATTCTGCTTCTTCCATAAGCTTGTTGGGCAAGTCCCCTAACCTCTGTAGGTCTGTTTCCTTACTAAAGAGGGGTAAATACCTCCCTCATGTGCTGGCTGTGAGGGTTAAACTCAGTAAGTATGGAAAAAGTACCTTGTGAATTACCTGGAACATAATATGTGCTCAATAAATTTTAATTCCCCATCTCCCTTTTCCTTTCTCCAATTCAATCAAGTATTATGACGGATGTGTTTCCTGTTCAGTGTAAAGCTTTTTAAAGTGCATATAAATCAATTAAATAGGGCAATGCAGTAGTTGATCATGTAACATTTATTTGAGGGATCCTCAGAAGAAGGGGAGAAGATTAGGGTCTCGTGAAAACCTCTAGACAGACCCTAGGAGAGGGCGGCTCACGTTGGGGTCCTGCAACATGGCGTGGGCTCTCCCTGCTATAAGTTCTGTGAGAAAGGGTGGGGTGGGCTTCAGGGCTGTGACTTATGGTTGGGTGTTTATAGTTCAGAGAGTGACCCTGAATGGTCCTTTCTGCCACTGTAGGTAAAAGCAAAGTGATCAGAGGAGTCACAGAAATGGCCATCTGACCTGTCTTCTTGGTGTAAGGTTCGTGAATTAGTTATCTCCTCAGTGAGTGTAGAAGGTAAAGCAGGTTTGACCGGACTGAAATTTCTCACCACTTGTCTGCTGTGAGAAGGGAGGCATGTTTGCAGGTATCCTTCCCTTCTGGCTGCTTTGAAGCATGAGCCGGGGCTGGAGAGGGGAGGGCACGGAGGGCAGGATCCTTGAGGCTTTACTTGGATAACTTTAGGGAATGCCAATACTGGGAGGGAGGATGGGATGTGCCACAGACAAATGGAAAGAGAGGTTGGGGTCAATAAGGAGTGCTCCTTCTGTGGCCAGGGAATGGCCTCCAATGTGATTCAGGTTCTAGGCAATCCTGAAAAGTCCCGACACCATCTTTTTCCCTAGAGGAGGGCAGTGGGAATTCTGTTTGCTCGTGCATAATTCCTTGCTGCTCTGTACCTAGTTGCCCCGTGTTTTAGAGTGGAATCTAGAGGGGGCATCCCTCAGAAAAAGCCATCCTGCCGTGTGAGGCCATCTCTGCCATCCCTCCAAGATCAGGCTCAAGGACTGTCCCTTCACCAAATGTCCCTTGTCTGCACCGTCCTTTGCTCCATCCAGGGCTGAGGAGGGAGCTGTGGTAGGAGGGTAGGACTCTGTCTCTCTGTCGTGTGAGTGTTGTGAGACAATTGTCCCCCTGTTCCTTGCATTTTTGCACATCTTGGTAGTGGAGGAATAGACGGCCTTTGTTCTTGACTCTGTCTTCTGGGATATTTGAATAGCAAAAGCCTTGAAAGATACAGAGTGGGTCTCTCTGGGTGGGGGGGGGAAGAGCAGGAGCGGGTACTTTTACTGTCCACTATAGTGAAGATAATGTCTCCCTCCAGGACAAAAGTCAGGCAGACTTATGCTTATTTTAAAAGGTTTGGCTTGCTAAGCTTGGATCCCCTCAGCTGTGAAGCAAACCCGCTGTGTGTGCAGCATCTGCCGGGAAGTGGGGGAGCTTCCACACCACTCCCTGCCCCTGGGGTTCGGGCAGGTAAGAGCAGCTGAAGCAAGTGAGATGCTCATGCTGCTTGTCGAACCCTGAGGAGTCCAGTGCTTTGTTTCTGGTCCAGAGTCTCAGACCTTCTACCTGCATCCAGAAAATTGTGGAGAGCTAAATTGTTAGCATGCAAGTAAGGTACAACAGGTGACCCTCCACAGCTCTTGATAGTGAATTTGTCACAAGAGACTAGTGACTGTCCAGGGCTGAGGGCAAGGCTGTGTTCACTCACAGGAGGCCAGCACCATGTGTGATTACAGTCTGGACAACAACTGTCTCAGACAGCTCTTACGCTGCTCTCTCTTTCTCCTGGCCTCCCCTGAACCTCCCGCATTAGGATTTTTTGCATCTCTGTGCCTGGTGAGGCGGCTGCAGGTTTTATCTCTCCCTCTCTCCCTATGTCAAGGCCTCCGGCTTGCCTTCCTTCCCCTCCCGCCCTGCTGCCACCCTCCCCTTTCTCTTACAGGTGTAGCCTGGTGCCTCTTCTCCTTCTAACCCAGTCCTGGGTGGTCCACTTGTCCACTCGTC
This sequence comes from Neogale vison, assembly GCF_020171115.1. Taxonomy (NCBI): domain Eukaryota; kingdom Metazoa; phylum Chordata; class Mammalia; order Carnivora; family Mustelidae; genus Neogale; species Neogale vison. The sequence goes on from NC_058098.1 coordinate 126,350,938, forward strand.
CACAACACCCCTTGTTGGGTAATTTTCCCGCCATCAGAGAAAGAAAAATGTTCTGCCGGTTTGGAGGTCAGATTTGCCTGAGAAACTTGGGTGAGTTGTGTCCACAGTCCTTCCTGGGTTCTTCACAGCTTGCCTCAGGCTGCAGGAAAGGGGGGGGTGCCTGTCTTTGGGGTCAGCCGCTGGGAGCCTCTGCCAGTCAGGGCCCGAGTCTCCTTTACTCTGCAAACTCCCATTTGGCCCTCCCCCTCTGCCACCCAGTCCTGACGTCTGTCTCTGGCATCCGCTAGGGACACACAGAGGTTCCGCTGAACAGCTGAAATTGAACCCGATTCAAAGCTGTTCTGTAATAGGCAGCTGGTACTGTCTCTCACTATTTCTTCTCTATTTGTACCCTATACCTTCATTCTTCAAACGATGTCATGCTATATAGCACCTTTCTTAATCTGCTCTTGCTGTTGAAAATTATTACTCCTAGAGTCGTGACCAAGCCATAGACCAGCTAGCCTTGGGGATCATGCCCCGCTGTGGGTCTGGTCATGGTCATGTATGTACAGCTCAGAGTCCGCCTCTTAGGGTTGTGTGGGGAGGAAGCGCAGGGAGCCAGACACCATGACTCAGTGAGGTGCACGGGGTGTGCGGCCAAGAGCTTAGCGGGCTGGGGAGGGCAGGAAAGGCTTCCCAGGAGAAGGAGGCTTGATGTGTCAAGCCCTCAGCATTTGTCTGTAGTAGGCTGGAAATCCCAGAATCTGGCACAAGATTTATTTCTGTAGGGAAGCGGAACTGACAGTGGTTTTGCATAGATCTCCTTGCAATTTTTTCAGTGTCCAGAAAGATATTTTTGGTTCTTCTACTCCCTGAGCCCTTCCTCAGTCATCCCAAAGGGCAGACTATTGTATTTGCTCAGTTCCCCCCCCCCCCACAGGGAGCCATGCATTTCACTTGTTTTAGGTGAAAAAAGAGCCTCCTTCTTTAACGGATGAATGAAGCGGATTAAGGAATGTGAAGAATTCTGGAAGCTTTCTGTCTAGGCTATTCTTGGGTCGCTCTTAGTATTCTTTCATTTACTCTTTCCTCTGTCCATTCCTCCCTCCACTCATTCATTCATTCATTCAACTGACCCTGAATAGTACTTAATGAATCTTGGCTCTGGTGCTGGACTCTGGGCCAGGCTGGGTGCTGGTAAACAGCAGCAAACAAAACAAGGATGTTCCCACTCTTGGGGGACTTGCAAGCAAATGAGGAAGACAAATCAGCAATACATGCAAACTGTTATCAGGCTTTGCAGGAAAAATGCTGCGTGCTCCAAGAGCAAAGAGATGAGAGGGTCTGCCTAAAGTCAGGTGGCCAGAGATGGCCTGCCTATGGAAGTGACCTCCCTGCGGAGCCCCAGAGAGCGAGGAGAACTGGCTGGGTGATGAGTGGGAGAAAGAATGTTGGGCTGAATAGAGCATGCTGGGCGCCACTATGCAAAGATATGGTCAGAGGAGCCCAGTCAGTGGAGGAGACAAAGCGAAAACAAAACGTCAAACCAACTCACAAAACAAAGAAGTCCTTATTCTCAGGAGGACCCGAGAAATGGGCTGATGGAGGGTACCCTGTGTGACAGGCACACTGTGTTTCTTGTCCCTCTAGCTGGAGCCAAGCAGTGGCTCCCCTGCAGTGGGAGCAAGGAGGGGGCTAGTGCTGTGAGACAGGATGGTGGAGAATCACAGGTGGTTTTCCAGGCCACCAGTGATGATGGAGTCCTCATCCCCTCCCCTCTTACTGGGCAACCTACAATTCTGCAGATGCTCTGTCCACTTGGCTACCCCTCGCTGAGTCTCTGATGAAGACAGCACCTGCCGCAGAGTTGAGTCTAAATCCCGGCTGCAGGGTTCAGAGGCCGGGGCAATTATGACAGAAGTCAGGGGGCAGAGGTCCCTGTCGTGCAGGTCGTGGTACACGGCCTGTAGTGGCTTTTCGCGCCGTGGTTGGGAGAAGCTCATTTAACGTTTTCTAACATTTCCCCAAGTGAATGAGTGGTCCGTGGGTACCACAAGAATGCTCATCTGTCAGTTTTGACAATATCACATAGTGTACATTATTTATGCTAAAAATAGTCTGTGCAAAAGATGAGGCTCTCCTGGCAGGCACCAGTGAAATCCAAAGCTTCCGCCAGACCCTCTTCCCTCAGAGGTGATTGACAAAGTAATTTTCCGCTGTGCTTTACTAAGCCAGAGCACACCGTGCCCACCAGCAGCCTCTGCAGCCCGATGAGATCACTCCGGGCCCGTCTCAAGGCCTTCTCCCCAGGATGGCCTGTGGACAGGTTCTCTTTCCGTGGGCCATCTTTAGGATGGTAGAGTCCAGAAACAAAGGGGGTTTGGTTCAGCACAGAGCGTGGGAACCGGGTGGCCTCCAGGTCGGGGCTGATCATGACTCTCTCCCATGCCTGGGGAGGGAAGTTGCAGATAGGGAACTGGGCACCAGAGTCTGCCTTTTCTGTCCCCATCGGGGCTGTGGTTGTAACAGCCACCGGTTCGTTGACAGCCCGCTCTGTGTCAGCCCCCGCGCCGAGTGCTTTCTCCTGCTGATCTCTTGTCCTCGGCAGGAGGTACTCCTGACACCAGAGGAACACTGCTGCACGACTCGGATGGGAATTAGTCGCTCCTGCGTGCGTGTCGAAGCAGGGAGCCCAGAGGTCTGATTCAGTGAACTGTGGGCCGGGTGCCGGTTTTTTCCATAACCTCCAAGTTGGGAGCTGGAGGAGGTGGTGAGGAGGGTTTTCAGCGGGGAGAGGACACACTGAAGAGCTCCAAATGATTCTCGCACATTTTAAAAAAGGCTGATGAAGGCGCTTGTTTTTAAATTTAGCTGCATCATCCCCAAATCTCTGCAGTGTGTTTTGGATGTAGAAAATGGGCCAGAGAAGCTTCTGTTTGAGTTTCTGTGAGAGAAGACCGGCTCAGGCAAGCTGCCTCGGCCTTGCAGTGGCAGAGAATGCAGAGCAGCACACAGTAGGTGCTATATTTTTTGTGGAATTGATTCGAGTCCCTAGTTAAGGCTGTACCCCTGCCCTCGCGTGCGTGCTTCTGAGGGTGGCCCTAGCTCTCCCGTAGCCTCAGGCGTGCCTCCAATGTGGGCGCCTGCGACCCGGGGTCAGCTGCCCACTGTCTTCAGAAGGGGCCTGTCCAATTTACTCCGAGGCTGCGACCACAGATCTGAGGCCCGTGAGTGCCAGGGACAGGCCAGGAGTGTGAGGCTGGGCCACATCACCTCAAGAATTTGCTACCACGCCAAGCATCTGTGGTTCAGCGTCTCAAGAGAGCCAGAGCGGCAGTTTCTTCTTAATGTTGTTTTTGGACAAGAAAGGGAGAAGAGAGGCCCCTTCGCTGGCTCTGGGGAAAACCCAGGCCTGGAGAGGAGGAAAACCCCTCTTCTCCAGGAGCGAGCTTGTTTGAGGGAGCAGGAGGGCCAGACTTGCTTCCTTCAGAGGCCAGATCTGCCTTCGCCCTGTGTTTGTCTGCAGACCACAGATTGCGGCCTGATTGGAACTGACTTTCCCCCAGGCACTCAGTGCAGGCCTATTAGGCTGACAGTCTGTAATGTGCTGGGAGAGGCCCTGAGTTAGCATTGCTCCCAGGGAGGCTTCTCTCTGCCTTCCAGGGCCATATCACACATGCTCCCTGCCGCCTGCATGTGCTGGGCCCGGTGCCAGGCGGAGTGAGGGCTGCCTAGAGGGCTGGACGGAGGCTGAGGGTTGCCCTCAATGACCTCAGAATCTGGAGAGGAAGCCTGCCTGGGCATAGCTGACCTTAAGCAGGGGGCTCTCTGCTGAATGGAAGTTCTATGCATCACGCGGCCGCTGAGCTCTCTGAGCTTGGGCTACTTGCCCCAGGCTAGACTGGAGAGTTTCCAGGTACCTTTTGCTCACTCTGCTCAAGCTGTCAGTCAGCCTACATTAAGCACCACTGTATGCACTCTTGCCAGACCCCAGAACAAGGTGGAGACAAGCAGGGGGTCAGAAGCCCTACTTTCTAGGCCTGGCCCTGCTGTCAACCAGCTATGTGGTCTTGAACAAGTCTTTCTGGACCTTAAATCCCCATCTGTAAATGAGAGGATTGGACAGTAAGATTCCTATGAGTTCTTCTGTCTTTGATATTCTAGTTCATTCTTGTTCCTTGACATTTCTCCTGCTCCTGCTTCCACAGCCCAGCACGGAACTGATCATACCGTTGGTGCTTGATAAATGCTGGCCCGTGTGACACACAGCAACCCAGATCTCTGAGTGCCATGGTCCAGCAGCCTTATTTTCTACCTCCTAGAGATCCAGGACCATAGCCTCACCCCCTGGCCCACTAGAAAACGGACCATGCCTGTTTATAGAGCTCACAATTAGTTACTCACTTAAGGATGCCTGCTCTGTCCATGGCCCTGGGCTGGTTTGGGTGCTGGATTTGGGGATGGAAGGGGCACCCCACCATTCATGACCCCTGGGCAGCCCAGGAGGAAGGCCCAGGCCTCGGTTTTGTGGTTTTCTGGGCACTCTTGTCTTCAGCTCTGGTAGCATCACACTCAGTTCAGGAGACATTTATTTCCTGGGGCATCCTGAAGGTGATCCATCTTCCAGAGCATGTGTTCAAGGTCTTTGCTCAGGCTTTAGCCAGGACGAGGTAATTGCACAGACTCCTGCTACTTAAGCAGCACCAGCATCAGCTGGGAGCTTGCTAGAAATGCAGGATCTCCACCCCCCTGCAGACCTACTGGATCAGAATCCACATTTTAGTAAGACCTCGGGGCATTTGGATTCACAGTAACGTTTGGGATTCCCTGGCATAGACCATTCTCCCCAAGCATGAGGCTTGGGTCTCCAGCAACCCCTCCATAGCCTGTGGCCATTATTAGCTCTTTAGGTGGTAGTTGTGTTCCCACTGAAGCCTGCAGGTGAGGAACTCATGTGTCCAGCTTTTCTGAGAGTTCCAGGGCTGAGTACTGACTCCCTTAGCATCCGTCTTTGCTGAGAATGGCTCATACAGAACCACCCCCTCTTTGGACACTCACACCCACTTATTTAGAGAAAGGCTTCCAAGGTTCCAAATTGAACAAATTAAAAAAAAAAAATCCCTTAGACTATGCCTGAAGTAATTCAGTTCAACCTTTCCCTTAAACACACACACACACACACACACACACACACATGCACACACACTGAGAAAGAGAGAAACAAGTAGGAAAGTCTTTAAAATAGAGACTGCTTATGTTATGGTTCTTAAGCAGAGTCTATGGTTGGGTTTCCAGTGGTGTTTCCAGAGCCCCTGAGTCCATACATGGGATACGTGTTGATGTGTATTTTCTTAGCAAGAGAGGATCCATGTTTTTCCAGATTCTCAAAGGAGCCCATGACCTAAAAAAGTCAAAGAACCCTTGGTTTTGGTCCAAGTGTGTTTCTTGGGATTTATTTAATACCTTGCTGTTGGAGACAAATCAGGGACCAGCTGAAGGCTGTTTATGAAAACGACGTCTGTGCTGCCAGTTAGACATGACTTTTCTTCCCTCTCTCTGCTCCTCTAAATTTCTCTTTGTTCTTCCTATTATCTCTATCAAGGGCTATTTTCAGGGCTGATTGGAAACGGAGAGTGGGCCTGCCAGTGCAGCACCAGGAAAGTATGTTTGCCGGAAAAAGCCTGGGCTGTAGTTGAGAGCAAAGGCAATTAGCCCTCGAGATTGGCCCATATTCCTTCCTTTCCTTCCTTTTTAAAATTTTAAAATTTTTTTAAACAAGTGAACCAGTGAAGCCATTTCCAGAAAATGACAAAGAGCAGATTCAGGTCTGCAATTTCCTCATCTCTGCCCGGATGGACATTCTGGGACAGGAGCCATGTCACCGTGCTCTGCACTGGTTTGGTCGTTCTGGTCTCAGGATCTGATTTTCTCTTCATCTCCCAAGGGCTTTGCTGTGCTGTGGGTGGGGGGGCACTTTTGGGGTACATCTGTCCCTTGTGGCTGTGAGGCCAGCCCCCTTGGGGAGAAGTGAGCCCACCACTCTCAACCCTTTTTGCTCTCAAGTCCCCTGCTCCTTTAATCCATGTGGCTGCAAGGAAGGACACTTCTGACATTGATGTTGTAGCCAGAAGCACTTCTAAGAACACCAGCCTGTTTCTTGTTTCCTAGTTCCTGACTCTGTGGTGACCTGACCTCTTTTTTTTTTTTTTTAAATTTATTTATTTATTAGAAAGAGAGTGTGTGTGAGCACAAGCAGGGAGAGGGGCAGAGGGAGAGGGAGTTTATCTCAAGTAGATTCCCGTATGAGTGCTGAGCCCATCGTGCGGCTCTATCTCATGACCATGAGATCATGACCTGAGCCAAAATCAAGAGTTGGACGCCTAACCGACTGAGCCACTCAGTTTTTGAATGTAGATGACCGGCTTCTTGCTTTTGAAGGCAGGAGTTGAATTTTCTATATTTATGGCATGGCTCTCCTGAGAACCATTTCTCTCAACCTTCAGCACATCTTCAAATCTTCCCACCTATTTCCCTAACCTTCTTAACCCAGCCCCTGTGCCTTTCTGGGCCATGCGCATTACAATGGGGAGACTTGGCTGACACAGTCTTTGCTTCAGCCCAGTAGGTTTACTCACTGCCCCCGGCACACCTGTGATCCCTATGTTTGCATCTTGGCCAACGCATCTGCCACCTCCCTGACCTTTCTCCTCAAATTCTAGCCCTTCCAAATCCCATTTCCTCAGCAATGAGGTAGCAATGACCCTCTGGGATGTATTTGCCCAAACTCCCATCAGGCCCAGATTCTTCTTCCGCTTGCTTGAGGACTTTCCAGCCTCTGAAGCTCTCTGTGGGAGGGGACTCATTTACTCAACATGGCCTAAGCCATAGCTGGGCCATGAACAAGGCTCTTCATGTTGACTTGAGGTCTGCCTCAGAGGCTTTTCTCCATGGGCACGTGTCCTCTGAGGCTGCCAGGTGGATAGAATCTCAGACTTTGGAATTAATGGAGTGGAATTTGAATTTCAGCTGCCTTATTTACTGACCGTGTGACCTCAGGAAAATCACTGCATCTCCCTAAGCAGGAGTTTTCTCATTGCGAATGGGGCTAATACTTATTTCAGGAGGTAGTTGTGATGATTAAAGATCTTGGAGACACAGAGTGGGTGTGCATTCCAGGAATAGTAGCTCTTGTTACGATTTTACTTTCTGCTTCCCTTAAATGTCTCCTTTGGCCTTAAATTGCTCTGATTTCATTTCATTTTTCAGGTGTGTGTCTGATCCATTCAACCGAACTGAGCTCTTGGAGGGTAGGTCAACATCTTTACCTCTATCTCCGCCCTGCTGTTTTAGCAGGGGTGGATGCACCATGCCTGCTCGGTAGTGGGTGGTTGACTGGTCCAAAGCAGTAAGTAAACATTTGCTCCATAGGTATTTGAATTAATGAAAACTTACAGATAGTTCAGATTCAACATTGACCAACCAAGTCTGGTGGGTTTGCAGTGATTATTCCCCAGGTCACCTCTTCTCTCTCTACATGGTTCTGAAAAGGCCCCAAAGTAGAGCTCAAGGGACACCTGGCTGGCTCAGTCCGTAGAGCTTGTGACTCTTGATCTCAGGGTCATGATTTCGAGCCCCACGTTGGGCGCAGAGCCTACTTAAAAAGAAATAGTTGTGTAAGAATAAACCGTAGTCCCTTGAAGGAGGTGGGGACATTTCAAGCACCATCCAAAAGAGCACTGCATCCAAAACTGAGGCATCCACCCATCAGTTAGCCTGGCAGCAGCGGATGGCCCTGCCAGTCTGAGAGCCAGGAGAAGACTTCAGGATGCAGACAGCCCCTCCCTGCAGTGGGGTGGGAAAGATAGGTACAGGGAGCTCTGTGGAGGCAATGCTGGGGACAAGGTCAGTGCAGAGGCTTGCTCAGTGCAGGATCCCTGGACCCTGCTGGCTCATATCAGAAGCAGGTGCAAGGAGCCAGGGCCTGAGCAGTGGTTAGAGGGCACTTGCCTCTGGCTCCTCTCCTACGGCACCATGCTTACTGTGGAGCGTCTCAAAGGTAGCTTCCTGGGCTGCAGAGATACACAGAAACCCCACCTGCAGGGGGAAGCCCCCCTCCACCACTGTTCCTGCCACCTAGATCTCCTGCTGCCTGTTTCTCTCCGGGCCCTGGGCTGGGTGTAACACTTGTGATGCCTGTAGGATCCTTTGGCCTGAGGTTTATTAGAGTCTGAAATTCTGGGAGTGAGCTTCCCGAGGGAGTGGAGGCTGTGGTTTTACTTCCGTGCGATCAAGGCAGATGGCAGGAAGGAAGAAAGTGTGGGGCTTAAGGACCGACTGCTTTAATGAAGAGAGCAGATCTTTCCTAGTTTATGTGCCACCCAGGCCTCTGGCAGTGAGTAGGTTTGTATTCAAGGAAAACATTTTATTTATTTATTTATTGCAAAGGAAATTGGAGCAGGGGAACATTAAAAGTAGGAAGTGAAATGCAGAAAGCAGAACTCTCAGCAAGCCACAGCTTTGAGCGAGGGCTGCTCACAGCCCAAGGAGGGAAGCTGCTCATTAGCATGTGGCTCGCCCTGGGTTCCTGGATGCCAAGTGTCCATCCCTCTCGCAGGACAGCCTAAAAGAAATTTGACAACCTCAAATTGGGCGGTGGTCCCAGAAGGCCACTGGCCTCACCTGTTGCCTGCCTGCCTGGGAAGGGCTTGTTCCCCTGGGTACTGACATCTCAGCCTGGCCTTTGTGGTGGGAGGCTGGGGAAGGCCCTTCTGCCCACCAGATAAAGGACACCTGCCAAGGGGGCGAGAACCCCAGCCAGAGGAGTAACTTGGGCTCCAGCCAGTTCCTGCCTTCAGCCTGATTACTTTAGTCCCATAGTTTATCTCTGGCCAAGGGAGGCTTATTACGATGGATCATGCTGGGGAAGGCCTCCTCAGAGAGGGCCTGAAGCCACAGGAGGTCATTCTCAAGGACAAGGAGACTAGACATTGCAAGAGCTCATGCTGTATAGACCGGGGCGGGGGGGAAGACCTGGAGGACAGAGCCTCTGGAGTCTCGACAAGGGAGGAGAAGGCAGGAATGATGGTAAGGGCGGCAGGGCATTTCTCTACTCTTCATCCACCACCCAGTGGTGCAGTATACTCCCAGGAGCTCTCAGGGAGTGGGGTAGGCTGCAAGGGGAAGGGCCCTGGGGCTCTGAGTTTTGCGGCTTCAGGAGAACCACTCAGGAGAACAACACACCGTGCACAAGGGGTTGTTAGAAACAAATGCTTATTGTGTTCAACCACTGGAATTTGGGATTGTTTGTTACCCACGTTAGTGTGTCATGGCTAATACAATGTTGACTCTGCTTCAGACTTCAGAGTGTTATAACGCCCAGTGCTGTAGACATGACTTGTTCACTCAGCAAGCACTTTTGAGTACCAACGATGTGCTAAGTAGGCAGTGGGCGTGGCCTGATGAGCCTAGGTGGACAGTGATCGGACTTATAGGAGTAATAGGAGAGGGTCACAAGGATAAGAGCAAAGTCCCACCAAGTTGGTTGAGCACAGGTTCCAGGTGAAAGACATTGACCTTGTTTGTTTAGCTCCAGGTCTGTCTTCTGTGGGTGGCAAGGGCTAGGCAGTGTGATTAGTCTGGCCATCAGAATTAAGTCTTTACCTGGTGTCTTTGGAAGATGTCACATCCCACAACCAGCCACGTCACCCTGGCACCCCGGGGCCTGGATCACCCTGAGAGCCAGTCAAGAGAAATGAGTGAAGCTTTCCCCATTTTTTGAATGATAAATGCGCCCTGGCTTTACATGGACAAAGAGAAATGTGCATTAAGGAAAGAGGTAACATTGTACCTTCAGCACGTTCAGCTGGAAGTGGCGAGGACAGGCCAGGGGAGTATTTCTACTGGTCGACCAGGTGCCTGTGCAGAGGCCACGCTAGCTGCAGGCCGCCGAGGTGCTGGCATGTCTCCCCCTCCCCCCACCCAGCTGCCCACCAGCTTCTCTCAGGGCCACCCTGGGGGCTGCAGCCCATGCATCTTTAATTTTTTCAATTAACAACAATAGAGAACAAATGAAGTGGAGTTTTAATTATTCATAATTCATTTAAGAATAAAATCTTTGTAAACTAAAGGAAGGAAAGGCCATATTACCTGTTCTAAAAAAAGAAGAAGAAGAAGAACATAGAAAGAAGAGAGGAAATCTACTTGTTGAGATGATTTTTCCAAGACTTTCCCTTTGGTCCATGCAGTTGGAAAAGGGAGAGGTAAGTGGGAGAGAAGCAGCAGCTCCTTGCTGGGCGGTCAGAGGGCTGCCTTTCACCCCCCTCCTGGCCTGGTCATGGATACACTGTGTGATAGCCCATCTCTGTCCTTCCTGTTCATGTGAGCTGTCCCTCCCCAAAGGCCTGAACTGACCAGGGCCACTGGGAAAGGCTCATCTCAGATCCCGCCTACTGACAAGTTTTGACAGAGCACCTTCAAGGTGTACACAGGCAGTAGGTCCCAGAGGGACACAGACAGGAGCCTTGCCCACCCAGAGCTTATGGGAAGGTCATCCAATAAACCTGTGCCTCTCTTCACACATGTACGTCATCATGGTATGTGCGTACCCAGCAGCCATATTCCCTAGGGCGGGCATTGTTGGGTGGGCTGCCTTGGGTTGGGGAGATGGTGGATGAGGGTGGAGGAGATTGGAAAGGTAGCCAAGGACAGGAACTGCCTTAGACCCCTAACCTGTGGTGGGCACAGAGTCAGCCCTGCCACAGACACACATGCATACAGCCTCCTACACTGTGCCATTCTGGACTTTTCCTTCTAGAAGACCACCCAGCCTTGGAGACTGGCCGCTGCCACAGCACAGATAGCGATGACATGGCAAAGGACAACAGATGCAAAGACTGAGAGTCACGCTGCCTGGGCTCAGAAACAGGGATACTGTCTGTGTAAAGCACAAGACATAGGCTCAGATGCTGAGTCCCAGACTCCAGAAGGTACCTGGAGCCTTGCAGTTGGGCTAGGTGCAGGTCTGGGCACAGAAATGCTGTCCCAGAGACATAGTCAGAGATACCCCAAGGTAGGCCCTGAGCCATGGTTACAGGTGCAAAGAGAGTCCCTCGTCAGACAGACAGACATCATCATCAACACATGGCACAGGGATGGAGAAGAAATCTCAGATCCTGGGATCCCAGAGAGCCTGGAACAGCAACAGGCAACAGACACAACTATGACCCACATTCTAAAGATGGAGCTGGGTAACCACGGGGCCAGGTCATCTCTCCAACAAACCATGATTCTGGCAGTCAGCACCCTCCCCTAGCCACACCTCCATCTTCCTTTTCCATAAAAAGAGCCAGTTAGGGAGAGAAGGGCCTTGTTCAAGTTCACAGCAGAGCAGGCTTTGTGGAGAGCAGGCTTAGCTTCTACTGCCCACTCCCTCTCCCAACGGCCTGAGAGAGGAGAGAGGTTCCCATAGGGTGGTTTGCTGGTGCTGTTGTGTTGGTCCCCACGGTCAGGACTGCAATGGGAGTAAGAGATCCTGGAAGAATTTGACCCATGACCCTTGGAGTTTCAGGGTCTGCCTGGCCATAGGGGTTGGCGCCTGCTTATCCCCTGGCGATTTCTGAAGTTGGGGGTTAAAAGGAGGGACCTGGGTGAGTGTCTTGGTAGAAGAAGATGACAGCAGGGGCCTATTGCTTGGGGTCTTCTGAGGACAGGAAAAGAGGTTCCTGTGACTCTCTGGGCAGGAGCACGGGGATTAGCACCAGGGGTGCCGGGGCTGCCCATTTGCGTGCTGCTGAGGCTCAGTGATATCCCCTGAGGAGAGCTGGGTTGTGGCCTGATGACAGGGCCAAAGGACCTGTCCTCAGTGATGGAGGAAGTCATGGTGGCACTGGCTCCAAGGAAGCCACAGACAGCCTTCACCTAACACACATTAAAGCCCTGTCCAGTAGCCAGTGAAGCGAGATGGTGCCGGGGTAAGATCAGGGGCACCTCTCCATGGCCACAGGTGACGGTCATGACAGAGGACACCTGACATCTCTCCCATCCCCTACCCTAGCTTCTGTTTCCAGAAGAGATCAGAGATAAGGAGGGAGAGAGGCCAGTGCCCTCTCTCCCCATTCAGCCAGCCTGCCTGTTCTAGGTTGAAATCAGGTGTACCCTGTGGGCAGGACGAGACTTCCAATAACTGAGTGACCAGAGACCAGCGGGATCCGCTTGAGAGGTCATTAAATGACAGGGAAGGATCTGACAGAGCATGGTTGAAGGCAGAAATGGAAAAAAAAATACATCAATTTCAGGGTTTTATGTCACCAAACTGAGACTGCTGGATGAACTGTGTATGAACTGGCTCAAATGTCTTGGTATAACTTTGCTGGCTGTTCACGGTGCGCATCTGTTCTCATTGGTTCCTTCTGGAGTTAAATATTCTGTAGTTCTGTAGTTAAATATTCTGATATCACTCCCAATGACAGATATAATCACAATGGCAGGGGACATTGACCAAGACAGTTAACAATCAGAAACGACCACAGGTATAATCAATCATAATTTTAGGAATAGGCAATAATTAGGCACAGACATAGTGCTGGACCTGAAAAACCATGGGAAGGATCACAGATCTAGTCAGTCTTGGGCAGTTCTGGCTCAGACCCAGAGATGTGAAGCAGAAAGGCACAGACCAGCACAGATCGGGGTGTGGATGGGGTGCACAGACAGCTCCCCCAGACATGGTAGAACAGCAGGGAACAAGCCTCAAAAGCCCAGAGAGGCATAGAAACAAGTGCCTTGGACCTTTTCTGCCTGGTGCTTTTGGGAGATGGTATTTCAGAAGGATGAGTCTTTTTAGATTCTGGGAAATAACAAAGGAACTTCAGCACTGCAAAGATCTGACTTTTGTTCCTGGCTTCCTGGGTTCATCCCTTTGCCAGGAGGCCATCATATTTACTCTAGTGAGTATGGCTTAGAGATTTCAGAGACACGTGGCTATGGGTAGTAGGTGCTCTGTGGAGGGGCAGGGGGCCAAGATAAGATGTGGGAGAGGACTTCAGTCTGTGGGTATCATCCCTCATGGATGTATGAACAGGCTCTGGTGAGTGGAGGGTTCTGGTGAGTGGTGGAGCGTTCTCAGACTGAGAGCTACCACACTCAAGTGGCTTTCTCTCAGGAAGCCCTGTCCCTGGCTTTGCCCCATCTGGGGACGGTGTCCTAAAGTGATGTCAGAGCTCACCCAAGCCACCTGTTTGTCAACAACAGTATGTGGCAGAGTTCTTTCAATGGAGATATTCATACAGAGGAGTCAAGAAGAGGGTAATGAAAAAATCCAGGAAAATGGTTACCAGACAGAAATACAAGCATGATCAATACAACAAGTGATGACATATTGGGTTTGGTCATTAATTTTTCTAATTCCTTCTCTCTTAGGTAATAACCTCTGCTCTGGTCCAGTTTAGATTCGTCATTCCTCCTGGGTGTTTTGTCTTGTTCTCATCTCATCAGCTCTGGATTTTAGAGTTCTGACCTGGAGAAAATTCTCTGTTTCTCCTTGTACGCTTGCTTAGAGTTCTTTATGACAAAGTCTTTGCTATTACATTGCTGAGGAGCTGGGTATCCCTGAGTCCTCTCTGCACATGGCTGTGACCTGCCCTCTCTGGTACCAGACGGTGGCTTCTCTGCCTGTTGGCTCGATATTGCAGTGCCTCACACCTAAAGGCTCTTTGTTCACTGGATGAGTGACTCCATTCTGACTGAAGTCCAAGCTTACAATATATTCCTCCTCCGGCAGATATGGTCATGGTATCAATTCTTGTGCACACACCACTGAATATCTTCATTAGCATGAAACACTCAAAGTTTTCCAGTTCAACCATTTTACTTCCAGGAATGTCTGGATTGCATGTCCACTGGTGTTACTTGTGGATCGGTAACCCCAGCTTCTTGGAACCTTCATTACGGGTCCTTAGGTCATGGCCATGACTTGCAGTGAAATCCAGGGCAACTTGTGGGGATTTCTGATTTTCTGGTATGTTGGTTAGCTCCTAGTAATTTGCTAGGGATTCCCAGAGGACGTTTTTCTCCCTCCAAACTAGTTCTATAAGTCCAAATGATGCCCTTTGAATCCAAAGTTATTCTAGGGAACCAAGGAAACATTTATCCAGGACAGACGTGTCTGCATCATTCTGAATGTCAGAGAGCCAGTGAATGCCCTTGAGATGGAGTGCTTCTACTGAAGGTGTGGCTGGGCACCGTGAGATTTTCTCAGGCATTTAAGGTTCTGGTTAGAAAGAAGGAAGTCTTTGCTCGTGGCTGAGATCACCAAAGCCCTACTGTTATTACCTGTGAACCGTGTCTGTGCATTGGTGGCATGACTGGGAGATACAGCTTGGATGACAAAAACCCAGACTACTAAACCCGAAGCCCTTGGGTCACCTGTCCACCTTTGGTATTCCATCCCTCGGCCCCCACTGTGTCTGACACAGAGCAAAGCAAGGTAGTCAAGGGAGGACACTGTAGAGCTCAGAGATCTTGCTTTCTTTCTGAATCTCTTGTTATGATCTTCAATCTCCTCTTCTTGGTTTCCAAGATGCTCCCTTGAGAGGTGCCCCAGACTATGCAACATTATTTATTATATCGATCATCCATAATATCCCCAAAGGCTCGATGTAAAGGGAAGTGACTGGTCCTAATGGCCCAATTAGGTTTATTATCTTCTGGCTCCTGATGTAATGTTTCTGCTGCAGACTGCAGCAAGGGAAAGGCGACTGATGGGGGGGAAGGAGCCAGGATGGGGAAACTGGGGACCAGAGTTGTGGCTCTTAGCTTTGTCGCCAGCTCACCACTTGACCTTGGGTGAGATATTCCTCCTTGTTGGTCTTAGTCTTCTAATTCTAAAAACAATCAAGAACATTTATTGAGTCATGGGGCAGTGGGCTAAATGCACTATGTGAATTATGTCATTGAAATCTTCCTACAGACCTATGAAGTACATACTGTTATATCAAAGAGAGGACACCAAGGGTCAGGGAGATTATGTGACTTGCTTGAGTTCTTACTGCTGGGAAACCACGCACTGGGTTTGAACCTAAGATGTATGAGTTTAGAGCCACTGTCTGAAGCCCTCCACTCTCCTGCCTCTTCAGCTGCACTTTGAGAGCCCTGCTAACCTGGCAAGAGAGATAGCTCTTGCTGCAAATCCTAATGCCAGCCCTATAGCTCCTGCTTCTACAGGAGGTCCATGAACATTGCAAAGATCTGTCCCAGCCTGGGTCTTATAATTAGGACTCCAGCTAGTCCTTGCAGTGCACTGCTGGAATTCAGAATCCAGTTATATTTATATTTGCATTTATAGACCTTTAATAAATCTACATTTAATAAATCTACATGTAATAAATCTACATGTAAATAAATTACAATGGAAATATTTATTCATTTATTTATTAAAGATTTATTTATTTAACAGAGAGAGAAAAGGAGAGAGCACAAGCAGGGGGAGCATCAGGCAAAGGGAGAGGGAGAAGCAGGCTCCTCATTGAGCAGAGAGCCCTACGTGAATCTCGATCCCGGGACCCTTGGATCATGGCCTGAGCTGAAGGCAGACATTGAACTGACTGAGCCACCCAGGCGCCTCAAACATACTTATTTTTTGGTGAGACCAGTTCTCTCTCATTATGCTTCTTGCCACCCTACCTTCTGTGTTCTAGCCTGCCGAGCAGTGGCTGCTGCCTTCGATCAGCCCCCAGAGGGTCTGGCCAGAGCCGAGAGTTGGTCCTGTTAGCAGGGGTGGGTGACATAAAGGTGTTTGTGCATCTTGATGCTGGTGTTTGCTGATGATCACTCTGGAGGCAACAGAGAAGAAGGCAGGGAGGTGTGACTGCAAATTCATTTTGGAGGTAGAACCTCAAAGATTTTAGTTAGAGACTTAGGGACTGTAATGTGTGCTCAGCCCTATGTCACACCTTGCTTATTGAGGATTTCACTTTAGTTTGGATTCTGGGAACCTACAGTTTTCCCTCAGGGCCCTCTCTTTCCTTTCTCTCACCCCATTTGTTGGCTTACCACCAGAAGCCCCATCCAGGTGCATCAGGCCTCGGACAGTGTTTGTGTTGGCATTCCTGGTATGCTCTGTGTTTGCCCTTTTGCTGTATCCTGCTATAGTATTAATGCCTCTTGAATTCAGTATGCACATTTATCCAAATAAGGGTGCCCTTTCAAACTGAAAGAGAATCTGAGAGCTCCTGGTGACTGGTGGCTGCTGTGACGGTCCCAGATCTGCAGCTCGGGGCTCTGTCAGGAGAGGGTGGCCACATTGTCCTGTGTCCCCTGGAGCCTGGAGGTGGGGGCAGGACTAAGGTTGCCAGGTGCGCTCTAATGATTGTTTTCGCTGAAGAATTTTGGACTCCGCGCTATACAATTTTCATCCTTTTTGCAAAATGGATGATAATTTGGGTCTGTCTTGACTGCCGGTTTTGCATTGCTAATATTGATGGGAGGAGGATTTTTGCCCAAGTTCTCTTAAAATATGAGAATTTTGGTCCAAAATATGTGAATTTTTAATTGCAAGCCTGGCAGCCCTGGGTGGGTTTTGTGTGCAGCATCTGTTCCTTCCTCCGTGCTCCTCCTGCAGCCTCTGCCTCCCCTCTCTTTTCCTTTCAAGCCTTTTCCTGGGCTTGGGCTGCCCTTGGATTTTCCTTGTGGGGCAGTGCAGACCTTCCCTCGGCGGCGGACCCAGCTCTGCCTCCAGTCCCGAGGCAGTACCCACAACCATGCATTGCCTCCGTTTTTTTTTTTTTTTTACTACAAATGCAATTTTCCAAGGGGCTCTTAACCAAGTTGCACACATTTGTCTGGGCTTGGAACCTGGCATCCTGGGCGAGGTCCCGGCCCTCACACTGCCTTGTCGTTCTGTGTGAAATCTCATTACTGTCGGTTCGGCCATTTTCCCGCTTGAGAAACGCGGCGCTCGGCTCGCTCGGATGCCGTTTATTTGTCATGTTTGCATTGCAGGGGCAGCGACTGTTAAAGAAACACCCTCTTCTCCTCTGATCCTGCCCGCCCCGCTAGTGATCAAACACGGCGCGTGCTGGTGCTGTCAGGAAGCCGGAGAACGTACGTTTTTCCGGAGCGCTTTAGCTTTACCCAGCAACGTGGTCTGACATTTAAAATTAATCTACGCGGTAAAGTTATTAACGTTTGAATGTTAGCGCTGGAATATCCACAGTGACCTCTCCTCGCAGGCTGGTGTTTGTTTGATAAGGATTCCCAGCCTGTGTCAGAGCCGAGAGCAACACAGTCATACTTGCTTTTTATTAATTCTGATACTGGGTCTCACCTTGGGAGATCTCCGAGAGCTCCAGAGGAGGGCTCAGATTTCTCCAGGAGAGAGCCCGGCGAGCCAGTCTACGCCAGCTGGCCTTCTCCTCCCCCGAGACACAATGAAGACCCAGAGAGAAACCAATGGGATTTTTTTGAGCTGCTCAGGGACGCTGTTCTGGGGCTTTAGTGGAACACACAGGTTCTCAGAAGTTCTAGGGCATGAGCTCACACACACAAACAGACACACACTCTTCTAGAAAGTTCTAGGGCATGAGCTCACACACACACACACACACACACACACACTTCTAGATGTCCAGGAGAGTGTGCTACGCATGTCCTGGCTGTTGTCAATCAGCCAGCCAATGTCTCTTCACGGTGACAGGAGGAAAGACTGGGGTGTCTTGCTACGGCTGTCCACGGCAGGATTTAAGGGACACAGGTGACTTATAATTAATGGAGTTAGGAACTAGATTTAGGGAGCTTGTTCACTAACTTCTCTGGCAGGCAAGAGAGTCAAGGCAGGAAGGGGAATTCTAGAAGGTAGAACAGCATGACAAAAATAGAGGTGAGAGGAAAGTAGGGGCCATGGCGAGGATGTGATTTTGATAGAACAGGGTTTCTGTATGGGAGTGTGAAAATTAGTAAAGGGAGGCCTCCCTGAAGCCGAGTCTGGAGGTTGAGCGGGGCGAGTTCTCACACCCTACAGCACTACCTCAACTGCAAATCCAACAGGAAGGGACGGATCTCCGAAGTCCCTACTGCTTTAGCTACTACTTTACTATCACAGCGGGTGAACGATGAGGCTTCCTCCTCCTCCTGCACAATAGCCGAGCCAATGAGAGACTGGCACAACTCAGCCAATGAAAAGCCGCTATACTTTGAACTCCCCGTGTGTTCCAATAGGCTTTTTGTTTATAAGACCCCGCCCACCGCTGTGCCGCTTTAAACGAGGGCTCCTGCCCTTTGTTGGACTCATTTGCCTGCGGTTAAATGTGGTGGTTCTCTTGTTTTGGGTTGCAATTCCGAATGCTATTTCTGAATAAACCCGTATATTTTGTGCGGGTGGAATAACTGGTGGCTTATCTTTTAAGGTTAAGAGGAGCAATTACAAGATGAGGGTGGAGCGTTTTGCAAGAACCAGCTTACAGAGAACCTTAAAGCCAGTCTAAGTGGGGAGTCTTTTGAGGTGCTCTGAGCAAGCAGATGTCATGGTCACAACTTCACTTTCCCGGGGTTAATGGGGCAGCCGATTGGAGCATCTGTTAGAGGGGGGCCCCCCGGAACCAGCCATGTCCAGGTGACGTTCTTGCCGTGAGCTTTTCGAGCTTTCTGTCTCTCTAGTCCCTTTACTCCTGTGCTGCTGTGTTCCTTCTCATCTCTGCCACTCGGACTCCTTATCCTTCTTCACCCGCTCACCCTGCCCCTTCCTGTTCTCGGGTTCTGTCCTGTGGTTACTAGTTTTCTTAGTCTGTTCTCTTTCTCTGGCAACCTTACCACTGTCACAGCCGCAAAGACCAGGGGATGTGTGAACCATGTGTGAGCCTGGAAGGCTCAGAACTTAGTTCTGTGAGGGACTTCCTCTGGCTTTAGAAGGTGAGGATGGCCCGTCCCGCTCCTCCTGTGTTTTGTCCAGCATGCTTGCACTTCCCCCTTCTTCTTAGAGTTAACATCCATCTCCTGCATCCCCACCATTCCTGTGTTCATAGTCTTTCTATGTCCCTTTCATGCCTTCCTTCCCTTTAATCTCTGCCCGTAGAAATCCTTCGTGGGCTCCCAGCAGGTTCATATGTCAGCTGCTCCCCTCTGTGATTTCCGTGACCTTTTCTCTTGCTGTGTTTCACTTGGGAGGTACCTGCCTCTCATTTTTCCAGGGTGGGTGTGGGTTAAGGCTCTGTGACATTGTGATTCTTCAGGGGACCAGGTTCTACCCTGAATATAGAGGTGGGTTTCACCATAAATGGGGGTCATACTTCCTGCCCATCATGATTCTATGACTCAGGACCCTCAAAGCAAATGAGACCCCTAGGTGGCTCTCAGAGTGACAGTTTTTCCCTGGGAGGGTGTTAGAGTGGTGGGGATCCCTGGGTGTGTGAACTTCGTGGACTTAGACTTCCCAAACTCTCCCTCCATGTTTACCTACTTTATTCTCTCAGGGTGCAGTAGAGACTTTGTGAGGAAGTCATTTTAGCTGAACTTAGGGAGGCCACGGGGACTGTCTGCGGCTCTAGTGACACCGGAAGCCCCGAGGCTGGCGGGAGGGTGTGTGCAGGGTGAGGCATCCCCGAGGCAGGCGGAATTGGCAGGTGGCCTGTGTCTCTTCACCAGTCCCCTCCCAAGATCCCTTCTCAGAGCAGAGTTTGCAAAAGCAAGGTGTTGTTTTACTGAAAAGGTGATTCCCTTACAGCAGAATCGATGTGGCTTCTGGAAGATCAGGAGCTGTGTCTTTGTCATCTTGTTTGAGCCCAGAGCCCAAGCACTGAGCCACTCTCAGTTTCTTCTCATCTTTCCTCCCTCTGCTCCTTCTTGCATCCATAAAAACACACATTTATTGTGGGATGAATATAATTGACGAGTTTGCAAGTGAGGGTACAGGAAGAAATGGAAGTGTGTGCACTTTCGTAGTTGATGGCTGTGTGTGTGTGTGTTGATGCGTGAGCGTGTGTGTACTGGTGTGTGAGCGTGTATGCATGTGCGTTGTGTGTGAGTGTGCATGTGTGTAAACATGCACATGTGTGTTGATGTGTAGGAAGCAGGGAAACTAGAAAAGAGGTGCCTGAGGATAAGTTTAATGGCCAGACAGGGAGGGCCAGTGCCACCCTGAACAACAGCCATCTGTCTTCACCATCCAGTTTGGGTCTGTCCTTCAGGCAGCCCAGCCCTTGGCCAGAGTCCGCTTTTCTGGCCTCTAGTCCTGATGTGGCTGAGGGGCTGCAGTTGTGAGGAGGGCTTCATTGGGGAGGGAGCAGGCGCTTCCTCTCCCCATGTCCTCCAGATCTTCCTTCATTTATCAGCACGTTTTGTTTCTGTTCAACAACAGGCACTAGGCAGGCGGCTGTCTCATGCATGGCCCTGCCCTCCTTCTTGAGTCCCTCATAAAGACACCAGCGGTGTGACCTCAAGTGTTTCCTGGAGGGAGCAACTGCATTCTCCAGGTAAGGGTGGTGACTTCCAGGACTTCTCCTTCCCCCTCAGCACTGACTTCTGTAAATGCCAAGTCCCGCCCCTTAAAAAGAGAAGGTTCTAATCGGAGGAAACATCCCTGTCCATTTTCATGCTGCTTTGGAAAACATTCAATAAAAATAGCTTTAAGGCTTTAATACTTAACACTTGAAGATTTCTCTTATAGTGCTGTGACTGAATGAAAAAATCCCATTTTGCATGAAGATAAAATTATTCAAGTTATTACATAAAATATATAACACTCCAGATATATATATATATATATATATATATATGCAAAAAAAGTCATTGAGGTCCAGAATCCACATTGTGTCAGCCATAAGTGGCCTCAAAGCATGACGACCAGAAGAAAGCCTTGATTCTGTTTCAGGCCCTGACAACAATCCAGTGACTGGTTCAATTTTGAAGTTTCCTTTCAAAATGGGAGCTGGTTTTTGTACAGTGCTTGTTTATTTATTTATTTAGTTGTGGCACACTGGAGAATAAGGGGGGGGCCTTGTGAATCCATGCAGGTGTATGTAGCCTGACATGGAGATATGTTAATTAGTTATTTAATATGGCTACAGTTATTTCCCAAGGAAAAAAAAATCCACAAACACAACAAGTAATTGCTATTAATCTTAATTATTATAATAGCCTTCCTATAAACAATAACTGTCTGGCTACCCTATCACGTGTTTATTTCATTACTGACAAGAGAGATCTTTAAAATCTCATGATAAATTAATGCTTTTACCATTAGCTTCAGTATGTTGACCATGGGAAGAAAAATGCGCAGTTTATAAAGCTGTTGAGAAAATTCTTCTGCTCTAGCTCTAATATTCTAGATTTCTCATCCTAATATAATTCTTAATTTTTTATTTCCTTTTCTCCAAACCTCTTCCCAGTTTTGACTCTTTCTCTGTTTAAATGACTTTTGTTTCCTAATTGCCCTGGGTGAATGCTCATGTCTGTTTCGTAATGATGTTTACAAGAATCCTCAAAGGGTTTAGTGATTCATCTCTGATACAAATGCCAGTGTTGTTGATGGGTTATTATTATTATTATTTTTTGCTTCAGGCCACAGTCCTGTGGCCTAAGATCACACTTAGCCTTGTCCAGAATAACTGGGGGGATGTGTTTATTTATCATCTCTTTATTTATTATGAATGAACAGAGAGGTTAAGACACCTGCCCAGAGATACCAGTGAATTATTTATAAAGACATGAACACAATGGACATATGTATGGGTTGCCAAGTGTTGCATTCCGAAATATCACCACCACAACCTGTAGATAAGCAAAGCTGAGTTTATTCCTTACCATGACAAGAGAGTACTAGCTGCCTAGAACCTGGTCGTGTCTTGCTGGGGGATGAGCAAAGTTGGACTATTTAATGAAAATTTCAAGTCTAGCTTAAGGTGGATCTTTCAGTGCAGAAGCTTGGTTAGGATTAGGTAAGAATCATGATTCAGTAGGTTAGTATTGGTGAGCATCAGGGTGAGGGGTTTGAGGAGAGGAGTTTAAAGGGTCTTGGGGTATAAACCACCATTGATGCTTTCTATTCTAGAGCAGAGTCTTTCAGAAAGTTTCTGGTTTGGATGACTTTCACCTTCTGAGTAAGAATGTCCTAGAAAACTGAAGTCATCTTAAGCTGAATAGTGAATTGTGTGGATTGTATGATTTTACTTTACTGTGTATAGTATTTAGTTATTTATATATTTAGTGATTTTTACTCATCTTTAGATGTTTGTTGATTTTGTACTTACGCCACCGGCCTACTGTGCATTTTGTATCAACTGAGAGCATGGCAGTGAATTCTCCCACCAACCCCAGAGACACTCAACACTATGGAATAGAAACAAGATTACAATCCCTCTTGACCTTGAGCCATACAAAGTTGACCTTCACAGAAACATCTCCATGTGCAAGAGAAAGCTAGTGGTACTCTAGATGAAATTACTCATTGAGACCCGGTCTTCCTGGGCTTGGAGAAACTTATGGGGGATTCTTGGGCTAGAGTACTTTGTGCTTGGATATTTCCAGCCTTTGAACCAGTGGTTCTCAATCAGTGTGCTTTGGTACGGTTGAGAGATAATTGTGAACCCTTACAGGTGAGTAGCCAGCATAGTGAATAAGATAAAATTAACTTGTTAAAACAACCCACTCTGGGGGACAGAAATGGAATGTTGTGTTGTGACACAGTGTAGAGATGGTAGAGTACGTTGCCAGAGCGATAGCATCAGGACACATCTGTGTTGTAGAGTGATCCCATTTTTACTGCAAAGTGCAAGTATGTTGCCTCCTTTATGTGTAAAGGAGCAAGTAAATTGATCTAGTCATGCAGTGACACAATGCTGAAATGAGTAGTGTGACAGCTTGTGGGGAATGTAGTTCCTTCAAGTGCACTGGCAAAAGTTCTATCATTTGAAAGTATTCTGTACATGCGAAAATTAGAGAATGCTGCATTAAACAGTCTGTTAACATATGAGTTAGGGTAACTTAGTTCTTGACGTATACTGTCCCAAAGTACAGTGGCTCAACACAATGAAGATTTAGTAACAGTAAAAGTTTATCTCTCTCTCAAGTCATAGTCCACTTTGGGTGCTCCTGGGTGGCAGGTGATGGTTCCCAAGTGGTAGTTCAGGGAGCCAGACGTTTTCCATCTTTAGGCTCCTCCATTGCCTGAGACCTCAGAGCCTTCTGTTTTCAGCTGGCAGAAGGGGAAGAGCAGGGTGGAGATGGAAATACCCACTTCTGAAAACCCCAGGCTGAAAGTAATCTCATCTGAGCACGTTCCTTTGGAAAGAGTGGGAACATATTTAAGTGCAAGGGAGGAGCTGGGAAGTGCAGGCCTTTGCTTGACAGCCACCTCCCAGTGACAGCTCCATACACTAGAAGGGCAGCATGACTTGGTGGACAGCTAGTTTTTGGTGCCACAGTCTGTCCCCTGGATGCCTGAAGTCTGTGCACACCCTTCTTGTACTCTGACCACCCTCACTTCTCCTCCCCACGCATCCAGCCCAAATTCCTGGAATTTGAACAGTTAAGCGTGGGTGTCGCTCACTGTGACCCAGTAAAGCAGTGAACCAAAAGACAGGGGATCTTTCTCCCTCCCCCTTCCCACCCAGTGTAAAGGGTAGAGCAGAGGCAGCATACCCCCCAGCAAGCGCTACCGTTCACAAGAGGAGTGGAAGATACAGCAGACACTGGTCCATTGTGGAAAGTCCTGGCCCACTGTGGGGAAGTCCCTTGACGAGCCCCAGTTCTGCTCTCAGGGAGGAACTCTCTTGTCCACTCTTCCCATAGCCCTGTTCCATTCTCTGGAAGGCTTCTCTTTGGCCATCACCCTTTATCTGAACACAGTTGACGTGGGCCCTGGGGAGTGTTCTCTCCTTGCTTGCTTCTTCCTGATGCAAGTTCAGGGGGACTTGAGGATTCCTTATTGATCACAAGCTTTTTCTTAAGGCCAGAATTATAGTTTTCTTGGTAATGTAATTTTGTCAAAAACTTAACAGGCTTCTGATCTTCTTGCTTATTTATGGTTTCATATGCCCATAACTTCACCTCAAGTTCCTTGCTAGAGATAATTGCTAAGCCAGCCTTATTTATTTGCTTATTTTCCTTCATGCTTCTGTCTCCCGGCTACCTTGAGACCATCCAAAACAATAGGTGTGTGTGTGGGGTGGGGGCGACAGTACCCTTAATTTACTCTGCCAGAGGACTGAGCTCTCCTGCCTGAGACATTCTAATGGACCTTTATGACCCAAAGCTTGTTTCAATCTTATCTCTTACTGTTTGTGGGGGTAGCAGGTGGGCCCTGATTTCTGGGTTCTTTCTACTCCTTTTCATTTTGTGTTTGCAAATAGGCCACTATTTTTCTTCAGCTCAGACCTTTTTGTCATCCCTTCTTTAATGCAGGTAGGAGCAGGCAATGCACAGTAACGCTGTGGCTCTTTTCAGCTGTTTCTCTTAAGCCCTAAGATTAGTAGGCGCTAGCTCTGCCTTCTAGGTAATGTCAGTGATAGTCCTGAGTGCTTTGGCCTTGCATACTGGGGGTTTCCATCTTTCCAGCCTCTGGGCTCCATAGCTTTACCACCTGCTGCCACGCCACTAGGGGGACAGCGCATCCTTGATAGGTTTGTTACTGTGGCCCACTACTTGCTCTGCCAAGTCTACCTTCTCTTTGTCTCCATCTTCTCTGGCCGCTCCAGACCACACTCTGTCAGAACCCATGTTTCTGGGCTGCTTGTGGTCTTTCAGATGCTCTCTGCATTTTTGCGATGCGTTTCATTTGATTATTAGTCACAAATTTTGATTCATTTTTCAATTGATCTTTTCTGCTTACTAAGTGTCATTAATTGACACTGTAGCTAAGCTGTTGAGTTTTGAAAATGAATGGAGACAGACTTTGAGTGTGGGCAGCTCACGCCAGCCCTGTTCTGACTAATTTCTTTGGGGATGGTTTGATTTTAACATCGGTCACGGAGGCACGTTCATAAGGGGACAGGTTGCAACCGCCATTGGTGTAGTGAGATCAGGTGGTGCAGATTTTCTCTGTCTTGTAGTACATAGTAGTATTAAAACTGTTTTCCAGGTAAATTACTGAACATGTCCAGTTCAATGGATAAAATGCCACTGAATATAAAACGTTTATATTCTATGGTTATTGTGGCCCACTTTTTGTTAAGTTGTATATACTGGAGGTGCCCGACATGATGTTTTGATGCACATATACATTGTGAGGTGATTACCACAATTAAGCTAATTAACACATCCATCACCTTGCTTAGTTACCATGTGTGTGTGAGTGTGTGTGTGTGTGTGTGTGTCTGTGGTGAGAAAACTTAAGATCTTTTCTCTCAGCAAATGTCAAATAAACAATACAATATTATTAACTATAGTGACCAGACTGGATATTAGATCCCCAGAACTCAGTCATCTTATAACTGAAAGCTTTTACCCTTTGGCCAACATCTCCTCTTTCCCCCAACCCCCAACCTTCATTTTACTCTCTTTCTATGAGTTCAACTTTCCATGTTCACATTTTAGAAGTTAGGCCAGGAAGATGTTTAGTGAAGTTTAGTTTTATGGTAGAACTTCAGATGTTCTTGGGGTCCCACTTAGTTGAAGAAGCCAATGTCCGAAGTCTGCTGACTCATGTTGTCAGTGACTCTTGTCACCCAGGTCATTTGGAGAGAGCTATATTGGTCAGGATGGGCTGTGCTTTGCTGGGGCAATGAGCACTACCCTTGGCTTTCAGTGAGCTGACCTAGAAAAGGTAATTTCTCACGGAACTGTCTGATGTGGGTTGAGAGGCTTTTCTGGCAGCCCTACCTCAAGCAGTGACTAAGGTAGCTGGATCTCTTCCTCCTTGTCATGCTGACATTTTTAGTACATGGCCTCACCAGTTGGCAGAGGAGAAGGAGAGGACATGCACAATTGTTCAGGAGTTTTATGACCAAGACTGAAAATCTTATATGTGATTTCTGCTGACAACCCACATCACCTGGCCCCAATGTAACTGCAAGGAAGTCTGGAACATGTAGGCTTCCCATGGGTCTAGGAAGGGGAAATGAGATTAGTGAGTCCTGAGCCAGTTTCTGCTTTAGAATCATAATGGTATTCCTTTAAATGTGATGTAGGGAGAGGGAGCAAGCCTGAGGGGATGGGAAAGGTGGATGGTCCATGTCACTCATGGGCCATACAAATGGACTGGCCATAGGAGTGACTCATGTGGGATGGGACAGAATGGGAGAATTCCTGCATTGTGCCAAGCTTCCGGGGAAAGGTGGAGGGCTGCTGCTTTTGACTGGAGTAGGAAGGAGACACAAGAGTCTGTTGCATATATACCCTTGCTCATGCCTCTCTTCTGACACCAGTTTTAGTTTTTCCCATTGTGAAAAAATTGGTCTTTCACCCACTGACACCACTTTGATCCCGCCAGGTGGTGGCCTCACAGCCATGAGAATGTAGCAGTAGGTTCTAATGGTTGGCCTGTAGCATGTGTGGGGTTAAGATTTCTTCCACTTCCCTTAAATACATACCTGTTCATTTTCCAAGGTGAGTTCATCATGGCTGCTTGCACGGAGTGCTCTCAAGTAGAAATGGGGCTACTTGGTCATTACTTGGTGAACCTGAGTCCTTCTGGTCATTAAAAGGGTATTTAGCCAATAAACACATGAAAAGATGCTCTACATCACAAGGGAAATCATTAGGGAAATGAAAATCAAAAGCATAGTGAGATACCATGTCGTACCCATTGGGATGGCTGTTATAAAACATATATGTACAAAAAAAAGTGTTGGTGAGGATGTAGAGAAATTGCAATCCTTATCTACCGCTGGTGGGAATGTAAAATGGTGTAGCCTCTATGAAAAATGGTATGAAAGCTCCTCAAAAAATTAAAAATAGTATTACCATATGATACAGTGATTTTAATTCTGGGTATGTGCCCCCAAAGAAATGAAAACAGGGCCTTGTACACTCATGTTCATGGCAGTATTATCCACAATGGCTCAAAGGAGGAAGTGACCTACATACCCATTGCACTTGAAGGGATAAACAAAATGGGGTGCATATACAATATGGGGTGAATATACACACAATGCAGTGTTCTGCAGCCTTAAAAAGGAGGGATATTCTGACACAGGGTATAGTATGGATGAACCACGAAGACGTTATGCTAAGTGAAGTAAGCCAGTCATAAGAAGACAAATACTGTATGATACCACTTATATGAGGTACTTTGAGCAGTCAAATCCATACGGTTGGAAAGCTTGGTAGGTGCCAGGGGTGGGAGGAGGGGCAATGGAGAGTTAATGTCAGGTATAGGGTTTCAGTTGGGAAAGATGGAAAAGTTCTGGAGATGGACGGTGGTGGTGATTCCACAATAATGCGAAAGTCCTCAATCCCTCTGCAAAGTATACTCAAAAATGGTTAAAATGGTAAATGTTCTGTTGTACATATCTTACCACACTTAGAAAAGGTATTTCCCTAATTTTCTACCCTCTAAACGTGTGTGGAGCCTGAGAGATGGGGGGGTAAGGTAGGTTCTGGGTGAGGATGACCCCTAGCGAAGCCGCCCAGTTCTGGCTGGTATCCACACATGCAGCTGGCCCGTCTGTAAACGGAGCTCAGTCTTCTCCTGCTTTGGTCTGAAGGGTCTAAGGGTCCCCTGCTGTGGCTGTCGATGGGGCAGGAGAGGTGCCTGGGCCACAGTGGTGGGCGACAGGCGCTTAGCAGTATGCTCCTGCAGTCTCCTGTGCCTGTGATCCGTTTGTGCCCTTCCCAGGGGGACAACTTAGGTCTTACTGGGAATTATTGCTGGGCCCACATGGCCTTAGGACCGGTTCATGGTGGGTGATTCTGCCCACATGGTCTTTGGGAGGCCCCAGGGGCGGATTTTCTGCCTCTGCTAGGGCCCAGTGTCACTCCAGAAACTACTTCTTGAGTGGTGTATACTGTGGCACATGGCATAGTCTTGCTCCAGAACTCCAGGCAACTGTGGTGGGACTCTCCAGTTAGAGGTTGCTGTATGTCACATGGCGTCTTTTCCCTTCCCTTTAACAGAGTGGTAAATCAAGATAGATGAAGGTACATATCAGGAAAAGAAACAGGTAAAAAAAGTCTCAGGATCAGGACTGGTGGATGGGAGGAGATGAAGAAGGGGATTACTGTCTCCCTTTCAAGCGTTACTTCTGTGTGAGTTTTATTCAAATCATGTCTGTGTATTATTTTGATACAAGTAAGTAGTAGTTAAAACCAGATATTATAGTCACCTCTTCCATGTGATCTGGGCATCATTTACTCATGCATTCATGCCAGCCTTTATTCATTTGCTCAGTCATTCAATAAATATTTCTTTTTTTTTTTTAAAGATTTTATTTATTTATTTGACAGAGAGAGATCACGAGTAGGCAGAGAGGCAGGCAGAGAGAGAGAGAGAGGAGGAAGCAGGCTCCCTGCTGAGCAGAGAGCCCAATGCGGGACTCGATCCCAGGACCCTGAGATCATGACCTGAGCCGAAGGCAGCGGCTTAACCCACTGAGCCACCCAGGCGCCCCTCAATAAATATTTCTTGAGCTACTTTCTCCTCTGGGCCAGACCTTGGGCCGGATATAGGGGATAGAGCAGTGAAGGATCATGATCTCTCACCTTCATAGAGTTTGGGGCGTAATTGGAGAACAGACAACCCGGGATGATCAGTACTGTGTCAGGTACAGGTGCCGAGAACGGAGTGTCCATTCTGGGGAATTTTCTCTTGGTGGCTTCTGGAAGGGTATTCCCACCCCCAGTCTTCATTGAGGCCACTCTAAATATGAGAGTCCTATGTTGGGGGTTCTGGACTGGTGTCTTGTAAATTTGCACTGGCAGAGCTGAGCTGGGGACGATTCTGGGGCACTGTCCTCAGATCCTGATGCTTGGGGACTCTTGCTTGCTGACTGTGCCAGGTGTGGGGAAAAGGGCCGGTAGAGGAGGAAGAAAGGACTGAGCTGAGAAGGAGGGACAGCAGGAGGGGAAGGTGTGACTGAGGCCACCATTGAGAGATTGCCAGGGAGGACAAGAGGGACTTGCTGTTTCAACATTGTTTTCAAGTCCCATTGAAGTGGTTTCTTCATTTTTATTTTCCATCTTGATGGAAATTTTGTTATTTTTACACTGTCACAGAACAAATGGAGCTGTGACTTGGAGATCACAATGTATATGGCTGTTTTGATGTACTTTTGACAGTTCTATCACATTTCTGACAGGCACTACTTTTTTCTCCCCTGGGATAGCGGGAGTGGGGAGATGGGCTTCTCAGACGCTCTGCTTAGGCTCAGGGTGACATCCATGCATGAAGACTTAGAGGATCCTGGGGAAGCTTCCAAGATGCCAACCCCAGACCTTGGGGACCCTGAGCATGAGGATGGAGCTCCTGTGAAGGGACGGGCAGGGAGGAAGGAGGGACAGAGGTGGGCTCTCAGAGCGTGGGGTGGTCAGTATCATCAGCCTCTCAGCAGAAGCCCAAGTCACACTCATCCCAGAAGGAGAGGAAATCCATGAGCCGAGTGAGGGGTGGCCATGGCAGGTCCCATGTGGAGATGTGAGAAGAGCAAGTTGACGGTGGGCAGTGAGGTCAGGGGACACCAGCACCCTCTGTAGAACTGCACATTAAGGCTGAAACCTCGGCTGTCTGGACGATGTGTCCTAGATATCCTGGGCCTGGTTTCCCTGGTTTTCTGCAGAATGAGCACATGTGAGGCCTGGAGCAGCTAGAGAAGAGGAGCGGGGCAGTCCTCAGTCAGAAAGGTCCCCTTGAAATGCCCCCCAAGAAGTGGGCCGCTGGCGTGCCACATCTGTGACTCTTTATCTGATCACCTTGCACCAATCCAACTGGCCACTTCCTCCTTTGAATCCTCACCAAAACCCACAAATACTTCTGCAGCATGCTATTGTAAATGATAATAATTGCTGATAAAGTGCTTACCACGTGCCAATCTCTTCTGCCTTAACTCCCACAGCCATGCTAGGAGGTCGGAACTGAGGCTTACAGAGTTGTGGTTTACTGTTTTGTATGTTTGTTTCATCTCTACCACTGAGAGCCCATGGCACGTGGGGGCTGTGTCTTCTCCACCTTTATATACTGGGGCAGGAAGCTGCTTGCTTGTTCAGTGATTGTCTGAGCGTGTGGACTGAAGTCAGACCCTACCTCTTCCCTAGAGAAATGATTGTCCAACTTGATTTCTACAGGTTTTACATGTCATATTCTCTGTTCTGAATCTTTCAAGTGGCCTCTTGACCTGTGGGTTGGCCCCTAAGGGTTGAAGATATCTTTCTAAATGTCAGGATGAAGTAGGTTTTCCAGAACTCCTGGAAGGGGAGTCTGCTATCAACTGCTGACCAAAGTGTTCAACCCAGAGGAAATACAGGCCTGAGCTTGTCCATTCTCAGAGGTCTTTAGGAGTGGGGTGGGGTGAGGAACGGCTTCCAGGTCTAAAGAACCATTACTAACGTTCATCATCGTGATATAAAGTTATCTTTTGTCCTCTGTCCTTGTCGTCTGGCTCTTCCAGAGTGGCTATGCTGTGGCTTGTGGAAACCCCTTTCACTTATTCCACACTAGACTGGACATTCCATAAGTACCATGCACTGTGCTTAAGGTTCCATAGGGTTTACACAAGACATGTCAATGCAGGACATGTGCTCAACACCCTCTTCTCCTAAGAGGAGGCATGGAATAGTGGCTACGTCTAGACTCAAGAACTGGACTGCTTGGGTTCAAGTCCTGCTTCTGACCTGTGTTGGCCATCTGGCCTTGGGAAGACTGCATCCTCTGTGCCGTGTCTCCCTCAGTACAGAGAATCATTTTCTTACCATATGGGGCTTTAGCTTTTTAAAAAAATGTTATTGAAATACAACATATATATAGACAAGTACACAAATACAAGTGTATGGCTGATTGGATTTTCAGAGTGAACATACCCAGAAAAGCAGCACCCGGAATGTCTGCAGCACCTGAGAAGCCTCCCTCATGCCTCCTCAGATCAGGACAAGGTACACTGCCCCCACCCCAAGGATAACCACAAACCTCACTTCTAACTCCATAGGGTAATGAGTTGTGCCTGTTTGGGAACGTCACAGATAGAATCTTATGATAGGTGGTCTTTTGCATTTAGTGTCTTTTTCTCAATATCCCGTTTGTGAGATTCCACCATATTGTCGTAGGTAATTATAGTTACTCATTTCCATTTAATTATTTAGTAATTCTCATTTGCAGGAAGATTCCAGTACCACAGTGCTGCCATGGTACACACGGCACACATGCATACATGCACACATTTCCATTAGGCACGAACCTAGGAGTGCAGTGGCTGGGTCCTAACATGTATGCACCTTTAGTAGATCTGCTGGACAGTTTGTACAACCATCAGGTACTGAGATTCTCAGCTACCCCATGTCCATGTCAACACATGAGATTTTCTTTTTCATTGTAGCCCTTCTGGTGGGTGCATCGTGGTGCTCGTTGGGGGTACAGTTTGCGCACAACAAGGTCATTGGGATAATCCGTTACATTGATGTCTGAAGGGCAGTTAGTGTCTGCACAGAGTGAGCATGTGCCATCGTTAGTCCAAACTCAGGTGTCTTAGGGGGTGAGGGATGTCTCCAGACACCACCTCCCTTCAAGAAGTCACAGTAGACATTTCCTGACTCCCCTCTTTCCACACGAGCTGTGGTATCTGGGCTTTGAAGTTGTCAGTGATTTCAGCCTAGATTCTTGGAACTGAGTGATTGAGGAGTCCAGGATCCCTGGTGACTGAATGATGAGACAGAGACTTTGCTTCCCAGAGTCTCTTAATGACTTAAAGCCAGAGGGATTTCTCCTCTGACTCCCCACCTGGCTCCCACTAAGAGCTGTGCAGGGAAGTGCTGGAGCAGGTGCTAAGATATGATTTAAGGGTTTTTCTCCTAGGATGCCCCAAGCTTGAGTCAGCACTGGGTGCATTCTATACTGTAATGGTGGCTCCTGCTGCATAGGCTCTGAGGTTGGGAAGGGGCAGGTGAGGGCACCAGGCTTCTGCAGAGAAGGTCACCGTGGGAACCAAGATGGCAGCCTTTTCCCTGGAGTCCTCTCCTAGGTTTCAAAGACATCCTAAACTCTAGTCGTCCTTTATCCGTGCACACAGCTGATGGCCAGG
Organism: Neogale vison; assembly: GCF_020171115.1. Taxonomy (NCBI): domain Eukaryota; kingdom Metazoa; phylum Chordata; class Mammalia; order Carnivora; family Mustelidae; genus Neogale; species Neogale vison. The sequence goes on from NC_058098.1 coordinate 126,383,067, forward strand.
ACTGGTCTGTATTGTGTTCTGTTTTTCTAACCTCCATCTTGCAGTCTGTTACTTGTGCCTGGACTCTTGGAATAGCCTCCAGCTGCTTCCAGAGAGCTCTTTCTGAGAGAACCTGGCTGTAATAGTTTTCTAGGGGCTTCATAACAGAGTACTCCAGCCTGGGGTTTCTTAGGATTTGCTGGAATTCTAAGATCAGGGGTTGGCAAAGTTGGTTCCTCCGAGGCCTCTCTTCTTGGCTCATAGATAGCTGCATTCCTTGTGTGTCCTCATGTGGTAGTGCCTTTCTATGGGCCCTAATCTCTTCTTCTTATGAAGAATCATTATAGCCCACCCATGTAACTTCAAATACAGCCAATATTCTGAGATGTTAGTGGTAGGATTTCAACATACAAATTTAAGGGGGGGTGCTGACACCATTCGGCCAACAGCACTAATGATGCCTTTTTCTACATGGAACACATCATGGAACACATGATTTTTGTTTTGCTTTCTTGTCTTTGCTCATGCCTGTTCTCCTGGTTCTAGGTGCTTCCTTTATCTCTGTCTCCAGAGCCTGAGCTCTATCCCCTCATTCACCAGGAAGCCTTTGGCCCTCACGGGCTGCTCTCCATGCACATCGAGTCATGCTTTCCATTTTGTTCCACCAGACTGAACACTTCATCCCAATTTTCTTCTGTTCTTTGTTACTTTATAGAGCATGTTGTGTCTATTCAACTTGACTTGGTGCTCCTTGAGGACAGAACACATGTTTTTCATTCACCTTTGCTTCTGTTTCATGTCAGGTGTGCAGCTGGTGATAAATACTATTGTTGATGGGTTAAAAACTGCCTTCCACGTGCCCTGTGAGCAGCTCCTTAAATGTTAAGCAAAACACCTCTTTGGTGGGGTGGACAAGTGCCGACATCCTTGGCTTCAGGAGCCTGTGGCAAAGTCATTTTCACCTTAAGAGACAATAAATTCAGGGACCTGGGAAAGGTTTAAACACGAGTCTTAAATTATTTGCTTAACTTTGATTTTTTATTTTACAAGATTCTGGGCAGACCTGGGAGCTATTTGCAGAAGGGGTGAGAAAGAGATAAAGAGAGAGTGGGTTTACCTAGATGTTGCCTCATAGAAAAATATGTGTGCACTGGGCAGGGTCTTCTCTGGTTCAGAGGCATGAAAAACTCTGGGTTCTGACCCTGGGCTCACTGGAGGGAGATTTGATTTCTGTTCCTGCCTTTTTGTCCCTCTGCTGGGGATGCATTGAGCTAAGCCACTGTTGAGAATGGCCCCTCCGAGGAAGCAAAGGAAGATCAGCTATTTATAGGCTGAAGTCAGACGTGACCCACCTTTTCAGCCTGTAATTTACAGTATATGATGAGAAAATGAACTTCTATTGCCGCAGGAATGTGAAAGGACAGGAGACTGATTTTTCAGCAGCTTGGGGTTTGGCTTCTGCGCTTATGAAATGTCTGTGAAAATGGCCACTTTGCTGTGCCAGAAGACTGCTTTTCCTGGTCCCCAGTCATTGATGCAAAGGGTGCCCATGTCCTGTCTCACCCAGGGATTGCAGGCATATTCACAACTGTGTGGATGGAAAGGGAGGCTAGTTTCTGTAAGAGGGAGGGAGAAAAGCGGGGCCAGGAAGAAATAGCAGGCATACAGTGGATTTAAGGCAGTGCCTGGTTTTTACAAAGCAGAAAGAGTAGTTTCAAGGAGTAGCCTCCCTGGGAGATGGCTTCGACTGACCTCTGGACCAGAATCTTGGCTTTGGTTTGGGCTGTAGCTCCTGGCCCAAGTCAGAGCCCTTGAAGAAGCTCAGAGATTGATAATAATTTCCAGCCCTCAACAGACTATTTCTGGAGTTCTCTAAAGAACATGCAAAACTCAGTGTATGCTCAATCAAGTAACAAACTTTTACCAAATATTGATCATAGGCTCATCACTGAACTGGTTGTAAAGGTGAATAAAACATGCATGGACCCTGTTCTGAATTGAGGGAGGAGACTGTCACCATGTCTGCCTGTCCACCCCCAAACCCTGAGGTTCAACAACGTGCTCACTGAGGGAGGCTGTGGACTGCACTTGCATCTTTGCTGGCTCCTGAACTTGACCTTGACTCCTTAACTTGCATTTCTGACATGAATCCATGGCATGAAATAAGGTTTTTAAGGGGGTCTTATGGAATGGGATGAGAAGAGCTGAGGACAGAACCCTGGGGAAGATCAGAAGATGAAGCTAAGCACACAAAAACAACAGTGAATGAGCAGGAGGAGAGTTAGAAGTAACAAGTCTAGGGTCTTGGAAGTATGGTTATCAGAGAGTTTCAAGAAGAGAGGAACCAATAGTTTTAAAAGAAGCAGAAGAGAAATTTGGTCATTGGGAGGTCATCGATGCCTCCTGGTCTGTTGTTTGACAAGAGCATTATGAGTGGAAGCAGTTAGTTGAAGAGTGAATGGGGGGTGAGGAGATGTGGATAGAGGATGTGGCCGGAGAGCCCTCTCTCTATAGGTGTTCATTAGATCAAGCTTTTAATTATGTTATTCAGATCTTCTATAACTTGCTAACTTTTGCTCTCTTTAATGTGTTAATTTTATTTTTTTATTTATTTTTTATTTTTATTTTTATTTTTTTAAAGATTTTATTTATTTATTTGAGAGAGAGACAGTGAGAGAGAGCATGAGCGAGGAGAAGGTCAGAGAGAGAAGCAGACTCCCCATGGAGCTGGGAGCCCGATGCGGGACTCGATCCCGGGACTCCAGGATCATGACCCGAGCCGAAGGCAGTCGTCCAACCAACTGAGCCACCCAGGCGCCCAATTATTGAGAGAGGTGCTAAAATTTCCCATGGTCATTGCTGATTTGTCAATTTCACATGGTATTTTCGACAACCTTTATATATTTTACAATTGTATTCTTAGGTGTGAGCAATGTTAGAACTGTGATCTCTTCCTGGGAAATCATTCTTTTTATCACTGGGCAGTGAATACCTTTGTCTCCAATGCTTTTCCTTGAAACTCCATTTTGTCAGGATTCCTTTGGTTGATCTGGATCTGGTATATCTTTTTTCATCTTCTTACATACAATAGCTGTCTTTTTTTATTTTGAGTACGTTTCTTATAAACAGCATAGGGCTAGATTTCATTTTTCTATCCAATCTGACAGTCTGGGATTTAATGGGTAGTTTCATCCATCTTATTTCTTGTGATTACTGATACATTTGGATGTATTCTATTTTTTTCTTTGCTTTGAGTTCTCTCCTCTCCTTTTCCCCTTCTTTGGATAGATAGCATTTTCTTTATCGTTCTTTATCCCTGCTACTTATTTGGAAGTTTTATATATCTATATCTATATAGATATAGATATCTTTTCCTATTTCCCAATGGTCACTTTAAACATAATTTCATGTACACTTTACCTAACATCAGAGTTAATCAATAGCTCATCCTCCCCAAAAATACAAATAATTTTGAAAGTTTTAACTTTGGTCACAGCCTTCCTTATAAATTTCTTTCATCCGGTATTTTTAGTTCCATCTTGATTTTTATGGTCCTCAAATTGATCATGATTTTTTATTATTTATATTGTTGTTTACCTTTATGCATGTGTTTACTCATTTCCCCCATTCTTCTTACACTTCACTCTTTTGGCTTTGGTTTCCATTTCCCTAATTTTCTTCCTTTATATTTGGAGGAAGAAAATTATTCTCAGCAAAAGTCTGTTTGTAGTAAGTTGGTTTTTTTTTTTTTTTTTTTTTTTTTTTTTTTTTTTGTCTTTACTGGTATTCTTCAGTGATAACTTAGCAGGGTATAGAAATCCAAATGGCCAGTTACTTTTTTCTCAGCTTTTTGAAAATAATATTCTGTTTCTTCTATCCTCTTTGGTGGCTGTAAAGACATTTGCTGATATTCTTTGCAGGTAATGTATCCTTTTCATCTGGTACTGTCTTTGGTGATAATACAATCTGACACCAGAATGTAGTTTATTATTAACTTTCTGAGAATGTTACCCTGAATTTTATATGATTAATTTTTTTTGGACTCTTCTTAGTGAATTATGGCACAGTTCTACTGGACTAGTAACACATAATTCTACATGTTAAATAAAAGTTGAGATTCTAATATTTTATTTTCACTCCTAATGAATCATCTTGTGAATACCCTGTGGTTTTAAAAATGGGTTGTGCACAGAATCACCTATTTTAGGAGGCTTGCTATCATCTTATGAAGCTGGTCTGGGAGGACAAGGGTATAGGGGGCAGTGGATATACATTTAATTTTCTGAAAGTAAGAGATAGACTTGACAATTTCTGATCTGTGAAGAATGAACCAGAAGAGAGGTAGGATCTGAATATATGAGGAGAGAAAGGAAAGCTGATGAACAGGGATTGTGGAAAGTGTGAAAAGGGAACTTTTCTTCCTCTGATAAGGGGTTTCTGTATTTTCTGTCTTTGATACTTAAGCTTTCAGATCTTTCTTCTGAAGGCAAAGTTCATTTAAGTTACTCTGAATCCCCCATGCTGTCCTTGACCCTGATCATGTTCTTCCATAACTTTTTTTGCCTAATGAAAAAACTCTAAGCTTTCAAGGTGACATTCAAGGTCCTCTGAGATCTAGACTTTTCTTAAATTAGACCATGGCCTTATCTCTCATCTCTCCTTTTCAGTTACTCTGGCTAGTGAAATTGGTCAACTTGCTGCTTTCTGAACATGTCCTACATATTCTCCCCTCCCCAGTTTTGGTCCTGAGCCCTCTCACCCTGCCAGGCTAATTTCTTCCTATTTTATCATCTATCCAGATATCTCTCTTTCAAGGTCCAACACATATCCTATTCTGTGTTTTCCCTTCCTTTATTCTTCCAACTATGCCCCGTAGAGCCTTAGGCCCTTCCTGAGGATAGTTCTCACTGCCTACGTTGTGTTGTTAGGTCCTTCTGAGGGCAGAAAACATGCCTAAACTTACCTCTGTGATCTACAATATACTTCATAATTAGAGTGCCCCTCAATGGTAATGAATGTAAAAGGGATTTTTATTTACATCAGTATGAAAACTATTGCCAAGAATTATGAGCTCTATCTGTTAGCTGGGTGGCCTTCAGGTTTTATGGCAGATGGAACAACTGAGAGTGAGTGTCTGTGAGCCTGACAGCAGGAGTGGCCTCGTGCTGGGCTCCCCATTCAGCTCTTAACTATGGAGGGGCCACATAACTCATTCTGCAAACTTGGGTAGTAGACAAAGACCAAGAGACTTAATTGGGAGAATGACTCTGTGGCCTCACTTCCTAGTTACTTTGGTAACTAGGAAGACATGAACTATACCCCAACAAGGTCCACTCCTGCCTCAAGGTCTCTGGGAGGATGAGTTTGGTTACCACTCTTCTTTGAGGCATCTACAAACATGGGGGAGTAAGGAATGGACCAGAATGTCTCTAAGGGGTGTTCAACTCTGATAGTCTCTGGAGCAACTCCTGACAAGACCTCCTTTGTCTGTTGTCTCCCTTTCTTCCTATTGCTGGATAGCTTGACTTCATTTGGTTCCTTTTGTGGTATTCAGAAAGGACCTGCCAATTAATCTGTCTACCTGGTCCTAATTAAGAATGACCAAGAGGTTAGACCTTTATGATCCTGTAATCAGTTCCTAGAGTTTCTCAAACTTCTCCAAAGGAGTGACACAAAAGCAGTGAGCAGAAGCCCGAGATTGTCCTGGAATCTGACAAAGATGAGGAGGTACCTTTATGATAAAGGCAAGAAGAGCCTGTAAGGTCCAGGGCCTCACTGAACCTGAGGATGCCTTGTCATCTACTTGTAATTCAAAGCTGACAGCCGGGCAGGAACTTGCCAGGAACTTTTGTGAGATCTGACACAGAGTAGAGACTACAGGAAGGTGTCACAGACTCACACTTTGCCACATTAAAGACAGCAAAGTAGCTTCTGCATTTTTCTCTCCAGAGCTCAGCATGGCCTTAGTAATCAAGGGGTTTGGCAGTATCAGCCACCAAAGGCACTTCATTTTCTTGACAACCTCTGTGGCATAGGATGGGTTCTTGAGAAGAGTCTGCCTCACTTGGCTGTCAATGCTACGTCCCAAATGCTGTCCTCCTCATCATGAACTCCCAAGGAAGGCAGTAGTGATCTTACATGAATGTGCCCATCATGTCCTGGGACCTTCACCAGGGACTTGACACGCCAGGCGCTCAATACCAGAAGGTTCATGCTCACCCTCCTCCCCTAGGAGTTCACGATGAAAACGACAGTGTGAAATACACTAAGCTTCTTGACACACAAATTAGAGGCTTTGTTCTAAGAACAGCAAAAGCCACTGGCTGCAAGAGCAACTTCCAGCAGCTTTTCTGTGCCCGGAGTCTGCATGCAGAGCAAACTGCCCACAGGGGGCAGAGGCATTGGTTGGGGAAATTGTATATGATTAGTGGGGTGGAGTCAGACCCCCAGCAGCTCAGCGCCCTTGGTTCAGAGCAAGGCTTTCCGCAGCACTTGTTTTCTGCTCTTTTTTTTCCCCAAATTGCAAAATGCGTCTGAATGATGGATAGGGCTGGGAGGAGCGGTCGTGGGTCTGGATTCCTTGATGCTTCAGCACTGTTGTGGGTTCCACAGGGCAGTAATGGCCAGCCAGTCAGTTTCTGGGACCCATTCAGCAATCACTCACTAGCCCTTTCCTGTACGCCCAGCAGTATCTGTGCTGTTGACTGTTGCCATACCAAGATGGTGCCATCCCTCAAGGATGTGTTGAGGCTAGTGAGGGAGCCAGAGGTACGCATGGATCTGAGGCAGAATGTGAACAGTGTAGTGCAGTGTGCTCAGTCTTTTCAACATATGTCTCCCATGGAGAAACATAAATCTTGAAAATTCCTTTAAAGTTTGTGTTTCAAAAGCAATAGAGTGGTTTTTTTTTTTTTTTGGTTTCCAAATATGAAATTATAATATTGAATATATTTTAAAAACTACACATGTCCTCCCTGAGATGTTTTTCAAAATTTTTTATTGAGGTGTAACATGCATATATAGTATATAGTATATAAATTTTTACATACATATGCATTGGTATGAATACCACTTGGATATATATGGAATATTTCCAGCACTCCAGGAGGCTCCTTCATGTCCCTTCCAAGTGAATCCCCCTACCCCACTCACCCAGAAGTAACTACCATTCTTATTTCTATCAATGTAGGTGAGTTTTGCCTTTTCCTGGACTTCATATAAATATAATCATACGTTTATGATTTGTGTCTGGTTCCTTTGCTCATGTTCCATAAACAGTCATTTATTCTTTTTCACTGCTGGATACTATTCCATTAGTACTCTAATGGAGTACTAATGACTCTACACGATTTATGTATCCATTCAACTCCTTTGAGAATCACTGGTGTGATATAAAAAGAGGCGTGTTTGCAGCCAGACATAGAAAGTCACACATTTCCTTATTTTCCAAGTGACCCAGAGTCAGTCACTTCAGCTGGCATCTTGGTTTTCTCACTTGTAGAATGGAGGGGGTCATTGGACTCACCATGTGAGGAGTCAATGTGGATGAAGCCCTGATGCAGTGCCTGGCACACAGTAGGCATTCAGTGGAGGGCAGTGAAGATGAGAAAGGGGTATCAGAGTCATGTGTTTGTTGCCATGGGTGCACAGAGACTGAAGAGCTCCCTTTACCTGCAGGATGTCAGGGAAGGCCTTAGCCAGGAGAGTGGAGTGGGTTGCACCATAGTAAGGAGGGTTTTGGGGGAGCAGAGACCCGGAGGGCTGAAAATGCCTTGCGTGTTGGAGGGACAGCCCTGAGGAGCATAGCAAGAGGTGAAGCTGTGGAGTCCTCACACCTGAGGGGCTTATGTGATAGCTAGAACACACAAGTCAGCAGTACAAAAATGGGCTTAGGGCCAAAGGAAAACACTGCTGGCCTGAGCTGTTGGAGCCCCGAGGCATAGAGATTCTGTGTGCTAGAGAGTTCTAGGAGAGCACCTGGGAGAAAGTGGGGCTGGAGCTGGCCTGTGAGGGATAGTAGAAAAGAAGAAGGAGGCCTTTCTTGGCATGGTCAGGAAGGCAAGAGCACAGCCAAGACTGTGGGAGTGGGAATACTAGAATAGATTTGAGGGAAGACAAAATCCAGCCCCTGATTACCACCACCACTACTGCTACAACTGTGGTTTGTATGTTTTGAGCACTTACTGTGTGCCAGACATCGTTAAATAGAACATAGATATTCTCATTTAATCTTCACATGGTTACATGAAGTAGATCCAGTTCTCTCCTCCATTTACAGATGAAGAGACCAAGGTTCAGGGAAGTTAACTAGGCTGAGGTTCTCTGGCCATGTCCTTCAGGGTTTACTCTTCTTTTGGGGGGAAAGGAAGATCCAACATGTTGCCTCATGCCCCCTGGACAGCTGAGACGGAGTCTCTGCTGCAGCTATGTAACCCCTCTCAGTACCTCAGAACTGGGCAGCCTAATGCTTGGGTGGACAGTTGGCTCCAGTCAGGTTGCCCTAAAGAGATTGTGGGTTGGGGGTGCTTCTGAGATGTGTGTGAACAATCTCCATGTTCTTGGTAGAGGTTGGGAATTGGGTCTTTATTTTGCTCTCCTGGCTTCTCTGGTCTGGCTTGAGGAGAGAATTTGGGGCAGGATGTGTTACGGGCTGAGTTGTGTTCCTCCCAAATTCACGTGTTGCCTTCTAATCCCCACTACCTCAGAATGTCACTGTACTTGGAGACAGGGTCTTTTAGGAAGCAGTTAAGTTGAAATGAAGTCCTTAGGGCAGCTGTAATCCTGTATGACTGGTGTCCTTATAAGGAGAGGAGACTGGGACTCATACACACACAGAGGAAACACCATGTGAAGACCCAGGATAGACAATCCAGATGGTAGACGACCATCTGCCAGCCAAGGAGAGAGGCCTTAGAAAAAACCAAACCTGCTGATACCTGGATCTCAGCCATTCAGATTCTATGACTGTGAGAAAATAAATTTGTGTTGTGTAAGCCATGGTCCTTGGGACTTTGTTATTACAGCCCAACAGATGAATAGGGGAGTCATTCAGTTCTTCAGTTATCTGAAGCTCGGAGAGGAAAACTTAGGGTTTTAATAACAACACCACAATGTTAATAATCACTGTCAATGTACATTGCATGTGTAAATACTGAAAGGCCGTTTTGTGGGTGACATAACTTGGGTATAAACAGGGTAACATGTTTCTTACCAATAGAGCAGAATTTCTTTGTAAAATTTGCACTGTGCAGGGGTCCCAGGGAATATTCAGTTGTGAGTGCTGCCTGGTGATACTAGTTCATCTATAGATTAGATAAATACAAATAATTAACCTTAATTCTCCTGCCTATTTTCTGAGAAATGCATTGTGCCCCTTTGGTGGTTGGTTGGGTGCCAAGGGTGGGGTGGGGCATGGGGTGTGGGGGTGGTCTGCAGGAAGAACTGTAAGAGGCCTCAGGTTCCTTTACTCAAACATCCTTTGAAATGAGATGTGTCTAGACTCCGGGGGCAACCGGAGCACACTCACAGAGGAGATATATCACAGAGATATATATCCCGGGACTGTCGTAAAAGTCTCCGCTTGTGATGCGTTCGGGTGAGTTACAGAACCAATAGCTTTGATCAAGTGCCCAGCTGTACTCGATTAGCAGAAGGATAATGAGAACGGAGCCGCAAGGCAGGGGCAGAGGGAGGGCAGTGGAGGCAAGGCTGGGGAGATCCAGTGGGAGGAGCCTGCAGCGTTTGCCTATCAGAGGCCACTCTCTGAGCTTCTGGGGAGGGGCCTGCCTTGGCAGGGCTGGAGGATCATGGGGCTGCCTCTGAGCAGTAATAACCCCTCTCCCTGGTGCAAGGTGCTTTCACCTATATCCATTCCAGTTCCTTCTTCCAGCAGCTCATGGTTGACAGAATGAGAAGTGAACGTTCCCTTTGGGTTTGGGGCCGGAAGTTGGCAAGGGGGTGGGATGGGAAGCTCCTAGGTGGGGAAGAGGGAAAAGCAGGGAGAGGGAGGCACCTGCTCTGATCTCAGTGGTGCCCAAGCTGTGCCGGAGTCCGCTGTGGGGCTCTATCCCAGGACCTAAGGATCATGACCTGAGCTGAAAGCAGACACTTAACCTGCTGAACCACCCAGGCTCCCCAACCAGTCTCTTATAGAACTCCTTCTCCTTCCTTGTCTCCCTGTTTTCTTTCCCCCTTTCTTCCAATTTTTCTTAATAGTGTTAGTAAAACTGACACTTTGTTAGCAAAACACTTTGTTAGTAAAACAAATTAAAATTTTGTAAAACTAAACTTGATTGGAGTTTAACATTCAGTGCACACTAGCCGTGTGCATGTGTGCTCCTGGACATGCTGAAAAGGAGAGAAGGGCCAGTCCTCACAGAGCTGAGGGTCCAGAGTGATCACTGATGATTAAATAAGAAATTATTCTAAGATGAAGTCAGGGTTACAATGTCCAATGAATAACTCTCCTCTTCCTCACCCAAGAGCTGAGCCAGCCAGTATACAAGATGAGAGGGTAAGGCAGATGGCAAATCAAACCAGTACTGAAATTCACAGGAAGCTGTTATTAGAGAATGTAGCTTATACCTTTAGACAAGTGGTCCACCTGACACTGAATCTCAGAGTTTGTCCAGCTGCCTGCCATTCCCAGCAGCCTGGGCCAGGGCAAGGCTCCCATTTGCAGCAAGAGAGCCTGCATCCCAGTAGAAAGAAACCTCAGGGGATGAGCAAGCATGTCTGGGATGTTGTTCCTACAGGGAACTTGCTCCCAAGAGGGAGAAGGAGGAAGGAGGGATGGGTTATCAGGTCAGGTTCCTCTTCTTTCCATTTTTAAGAATCAGTACAGACTCAGCATGGATGAGTGAGGAATGAAGAGAGGCCAAGGCCAGGAGTGTGATGCTAGTGCAGGCTCACCTCTGGGGAAAGAACTGCCAGGAGTAGAGAAGCAGCTCCCCACCTCCTCTTCCCTGTGCCAGCACTCACAGTAGGGGTGTGTGTATGTGTGTGTGTAAGAGTGTGTGACAGTACATGGGAGGAACCTAACCTCACCTAATGGAGCAAGTGACATCTAATCTGGGACTTACAGAATTGCTACCTACCTTGATGTGATAAAGTGTCAGACAAAATTCAGAACAAAGTACGCAAATTTACTTCTCTCCTCCTTCTAACCTTCTTCTTTATAAAACAAAACTCTGGGGAAGTGTCTTATTCAGTTATTCTGTCAACAAATATATATTTAATGCCTATTAAATGCAAGCTGCTTTAGCCGTCAGGAGAAATAGATTAATCGGATATGGCTTCTGCCCTCCAAAAGCATTCAGACTGGATGCTGTGTAAGGTGTCCTTACTGAGGGCAGACATATGAGGTGGGGCCTGGAGCATTGGTTGCTTATTTTTGAAATAAAGTAAGAGCTCTAAGTTAGCTACGTAAGGGTTTTATGGGGCTCATGTGGGGAAGAAGAAAGTTCTTATTAAAGGGAGGAGGTGGTATTTGAACCAAGCCTTGAATGCCAAGTAGGATATAAACAGATTAGTCTTGACCTTCTAAGTAAAAGAACAGCATCAGCAAAGACATAGAGGCCATCAAAGATGGGTATTTGCAGGATCAGTGAGTTGTTCAGCATGTTTTCTATACTAAATAAGAAAGAAGAGATTGGAGGCCTCCATTTTGAAGAAGGGGGACCCAGGCTCTTGAAAGTCAGCATAAAGGTCTGCCCACACCTTGATCAATTATGCTGATGAAGGTTGCTGAGCAGGAAGCATGATGGGATTAGATGGGTGTTTAGAACACTCACACCCCCTGCAGTGCTCTTTGGGCTGGAGGGAACAGAACTTGGAGATGGTCAGGATGTTGGAAAGCTTTGGAGTAGTCCAGGATGGAAGTTCTGATTGTCAGCAATAGAAATGAAGGTAGAGTATGTGGGTAGATTTGAGGGGTTGCCCTGTTCTACCCCACTGCTCCCCAGCCTGTGAGCACAGAGTGGGAAGAAGAAAGGGGGGTAGCTTACTCATGATTGGGACCAGTCAAGGAAGAACTCATATGTGTGTGTAGTACAGGCCCCAGCAAGAGAACACTGTGGGGTTCAATGGGACAGTCTCTCACACTAGGTCTCAAGTCACTGGGCAGTGGCAGGGTAGTAGAGAGTGGACCCAGCAGGTGGGCCAGTACTCAGTGAGGTCTGTGGGCTTCTGCAGGAGCACAAGGATTGCACATCCTCACTGTGGGGCTTTGTCTCATCATGTAAATTTTAGGGTCCACCGAAGGCAGAAACATTAAGGAGAGCAAGAACCAGAGAGATAGACTTAAAAACAAACTCACCACACGAAGAAGCTGAATCCGAGCAGCATTCTTAGCCCCGGGTGTGGGTCCCTGCTGTGGGGCGTTGTCACCTCCCTCTGGAGGCGCCCGTGTGGCTCCATTGCTGCTTGGACTTCATGACTTACTTGTTCTCAGAAAGAGAAAGGAGCTTATTAACTGAAGTGGCTGCCAAGTGTGTTTTAAGATGAACAAAGCCTGGATCATTTTTTTTCTTGCCACATACCATACATAATTGTATGAAGGGCAGGATTTATTTGGTTTGTATTATGATTTTTTTCCCTTAAGCTTAATTACAGTGTTAAAAAGGCAACTACAACTTGAAAGAAACAAGCTCCACCATCATGGAGACCAGCATGACCATTCTGGGTTTGAAACACAGTTTCTTTGTGAAGGGAATTAATTGTATATGAAACTTTGGGGCTTATGTAAAACACATTTTTATGAAAATAAACTTGAACAGTCATTAAAATGAATAGTTGTTTTAAATAAGACTCAAACTACACGGTGGTGCCAAGGAATTTTAGATGCCTTCTTTATTGGCTTTGTTTTGGGTTCAACTCTGCATTTCTAAGACAATATCAGGATCCTGCAGGTAAGTCTTGGCTTATAATTGGGAATCAAATGTATAATTCCAATGATAGATTAATAGGGCGGGTAAGAAAGTGAAAAAGCCTGAACAGTCTTTAGGTCTAAATACTTTAATGAATAAATAATTCTATGTTGGAAAATCCAACATGTTAGCAGGAAGTGTTGCCTGATAGTTTGGCCTCAGACCAAGGAACCAGTTAACGGAATGCAGCCTTCCAGCTGTGGGACAGTTCTTGGGCAATTTGTGGTTCAGAAATGTGAGTGATGACCCCTACTTTCTCCTCTGCCAGCATTGACACAGATTGTCTCTGGCTTGGAGATCTGTATGGTTCAGGGACAAGTCTAGAGCTGAGCTCTCAGCAAGGTAGTCTACTTGAAACTGGAGCTTAAACAAAGCTCCTCCCTGGGGGAGGAGGCAGGGGTTAGACACCTTTGTGCCTGGTATTCTGCTGCTGCCTCTGCTCCTCTCTTGTTGGGAAGGTAGATTTTGAGCAGCACTGCTCAGCAGTGTGAGCTCAACTCCCATTCTGGGGGCAGATGGGAAAGTGACATCTTTTTTAATTGGTGGGAACTTGGGCTCATGTCTCCATTCCTTGGAAGAGTGCCTCACTGTTTCCACACCCAACCACCCACACACATGTGGTCCTTACCCCACTAAATCACTAGCATCTCTCCTCTCCTTAGGGGTGTGTTTTCCTCCCTGAACTGAGATCCTTGTGGTGATTAAGAAAAAAACTTGCTTAAGAAAAAAAGCAGGAAAGGTCTTAGAACTGTGTGTAGGGATGTGCAGGAAGAGTGCCTTCAGCTGGTGTTGTACCGAGGTACATAATTTGACTGATGGCTCACTGACCTCAGTTCTAGAACAGGTAATGACACCATTGTGTATTTCCCTTCAGGTTATTGAGTTCTTAGTGAGGAAACATCTCCTGCTACAGACCGATACCCTTCTCTACTCAAGTCTCTGATTCTCTTCTTAGAGTTCTTCCCTGGTTTGGACAGAGACAATTGGGGCCATCTGAGGCCTCCAGACTAGTGGCAATTTATGTAGTGAAGTGAGGGAGGTCGTATGTGCCAGGCAGCACAAAGTTTCCAGGACAGTGTTCTGGAAGCCTCCAGGTGCCAGGGTGAGCTGCTCTAAGAAGGTCTTATTATCTTCTGCAGAGTGTGCTGGAGGCATTGTCACCCCTGCTGGCCTCTGGGCATATTCCTCAACTTTCCTCCCTTCTACCCACCATGGTTAAGGTGTTAGTTGACTGTGGTGTAATGGTATCAGACACATTATTCCCCTGGCAACTACAGCCCCGGCCCTTGGAATAGTAAAGCAGATGAGGTGGCTTTCCCGTAGCTATAGGTAGGGCTGACCTCCGCATCCCTACAGTCATCTTCCAGAGAATGAGTGCCAGGTAGGCTCTACATTCTGTATGGAGGGAGACCCGGGGCAAGGCGGGGAATATTTTGGGTGCTTGGAAAGACTTGTGCAATGAGTTATTTTTCATGCTAGAAACACATTCAAACCTAGAAGTTCTGAAGTCCGTGTTGGCCTGGCCCCCGAATGCGTGACTGGAAACACGGAGCCTTGACATTTCCCTTCCCTTTCAGTGGCATGGCTCAGTGAATCAATTCAAACCCATTAAGATTTCAGAATGACAGGAGGAGAAAATCCTTCCAGTGAACACTCTTAGGATACTGTGACCAAACACCATTTCCTTAGACCTGGACCGTTTTCTCGTTTTGAAAATCCCATCAATAGCAATCCCCTCCTCGAGGCTGAGCATCTGGTTTTCACTTTCCTATTTCTTGACACAAAAGCCTACAGCAAAGGCTTGTAGATATATGAATTACATACTTGTTAGTAACACCATGTTGTCCCATGTTTAAGAGGTAACGTGGAAAGAGTTTTCAATTTTTCTGTAATTTATAAATCTAAAGAGATAATTATCCTTCAAAGGTGTGGGGGTGGCCACTGGGTTCAGGAAACTGAGCATGCAGACCTGGGTTCTGCTCCCAACTTGTCTAATGATCCATGTTTGTAGGAGTCTTAGGTGAAAAATTGTGTGTATATGCCTATGTGTGCCTGTGTGTGTGTGTGTGTGTGTGTGTGTGATGTCTTAAGCAAACTAGTTTTCTGTGGGAGCACAATTGAATTTTTAAAAATCTAAATTAAGCACATCTTCTCCGGGAGCACATCTGTTGCACAGAGTGAGGCCCGTTCCATCAATACAGTTGCCTGCAGAGCAATGAAGTCATCCCCATCTAATTCCTGAAACCAGAAATGAGGATAACAGGCCAGTATTAAATATTAAAGTTTTTCACATTTTGCTGTTCTCTTCCAGAGAACACAAAGAGCACTGACATATTTCTGGAGCTCAGGTGGATAGCTAATGGACTAGAGGAGCTTTCAACTCAACTGGAGCGATACATAAAGAGAAAACTTAATTACAGTTAGGATTCAGTGGGTTAACTGGGTAAGCAAGTAGCCTCTGTGTTTCATAGCATCTAAGACACTATTGATTTTAAGATGTACCATTATTTTATGTACCTCTGAGGAAAACAGTACTGCCAATTAAACTATGACCACAATGCTTTATAGCTTAGAACTGTAATTCTGCCTTATTGAAAGAGCTCTTTAGGGTTTGTGTGGATACTTGTACATACATTAAAATGAAAATACAAGCGAAATATGTTGTAGTATTCCTCAGTGGTCTTCACAAGATGGGCACTTCCGTGGACTCAGATTTAGAGTTGCTGGTGTCTTTGGTTCTCTGGGCAACACTTCCCTCTGTGACATTCAGAGCAAATTATGAGCATTTCTTCTCAGAGTGCTATATCATTGATCTGGGCTTTTCTCTCTAGACCCTGACACACGTTTACAAGTTCTAGAGCTGGCATTTTCTTGATCTGACCAGAAGGTGAGAATCTGGGACTCATTTTTTCTCCTTTCAAATGTTCCTTAAATGGTTTGTGGATTAAAATATCAAGTACTCATGTGTAGACAGTGACAATGTTGTAACTTCCATCTTGCTTGACAACAGTTGTAAGATGCCGCCATCACCAGCACCATGAAAGCTGCTCTGCTAAGTTGCTTCCTACATCCTATTACCTTCTTCCCTAATCTCAGCCTTTGTTTGTAGAGCAGTCTCAGGTATAACTCATACAGTTCGGTGCATGGATGAGGATGCCTGGTGGCCTCAATGGCCAAGCCCTGCGTCTTTGTTACGTGGAAATGGGAAGCAGGAGAGAGCGCGTGGAGCCCAGATTCTTTTGAGGATCAGTGACCACACTCATTGGTAACAGGGAACTCAAGGATGGTCCAGCGAAAGCAGCTTCTGCTCAGGAAGTCCTGCTCCAGTACCCTTGTTGTGCTGACACAGTGGCCCATACTGGACTCTGTCACAGCATGCCCCATATTGTGTGCCATATCTCCGTGTATGTGGAGATATTGATCTTGAGAGCAGCAGCCATTATCTGTTCATCTTTGTAGCCAATGCATAGTGCATTGCCCAGGCTTTAGTAGTCTGTGTGTGGTTTGCCAAAAGACTGAGGATGGAAAGAATGGTGCAGGAAATGGTCAGGGGCAGAGAAATGTCAGCCAGATTCAGAGAAGATGGTGTCTTACTGTTTGGGATGGAGGGTATGGGTAGGAAACTGTGGAAAGTCAGAGCAGGAGTGTAGGCTGGTGCCGGAGGGCTATGGTACTAGCAGGAGAAAGATCAGCTGCACAGAACCTGACAGAGACTATTTCAGAGCGCCTGTGTGTAATCCAACACATATGTTACATCACACATGACAGTATGTGTGGCAGAATGAATTGGTCCGTATTACCCATAGATAGGGTGAGGTTATTCAAATAGAGAAACTGATTATCTTTAGTAAAGTAGATTATTTTTAAATAGTAACATTCATTCATTCATTCATTCTATTAAGATTAATATCATGGCCATGAACCAAGCATTGAGGACATGTGAATGTATAATTTGTGCCTTGAAGGAGCTTACATATGTGGCTATATAATGTTGGAAATGTAAATACCTAAGGTATATGTAAAGCAGGAAAATACTTGGGATTCTGTATATTCTATTCAGACTGCTGTGGAGGAACAGAGGAGGGATTGTCTTTACATGGATGGGTCAAAGGAAATTCCACAGGGCCAAGATGATTTTTAAGGTATTTATGGCCAAGACAAAGATAATTGTCCTCTGTAGAAGTATTCCCACAGAAGACTGTAATCCCCTGAGAAAAAGGGTTCTGTGGTTAATTATTAGGTTGAGAAAATGGAGCATAGTCTGTCCCAATCTTGAATTCACAGTGTGTGTGAATACATTACAGCTCCTTCATGATCAGCAATAAAAACTAACAACAAACAAAATGCCAGCTTATTTGGCATTAAATCTACCATTTTTCCAAACTGAGTTGACCACTACACCTCTCTGTGGCAAAATACCTATTAATATTTTAATATTTTAACACCTATTAATATCTTTGCATTATAGTTTAGGAAACATGACTGCTGTTGATTTGGATTGGGACTTATCCGAAGGCGCTGAGCACTGGATATCCCTTCCAATACCGTGAATTTCCTCTTTTCCTATTATTCTCACAAAGAATTGATATTTGTTATATGTGTGTGAATGCATGTGTTCATAAGCATGGTTTGTGCCTTTTAGTGTCCGAAATTCCTTTAGCTAAGGCCAAAAAATATATGGCTTCTGCCTCAGAAAGGCATGTAACGTGTGGGAATGACTGTTGTACTGATATCATCTCTTACTACACTAAAAATGCAAACGATGTTTATGAACTAATTTAGAGACCGGAAAAATGTGTATGCTTTGTACATTGTCCTTAGTACTTCTGTAGAATAAGGGCTTCTAAGACATTCTGATTAGTTGCAATGTTTTCTTAGACCTTAATTTTATATGTGATTTTGGTACGAATGTGGAAATCACTTGTCAAATTACCAGGAGATTTTTTCATCTCAGTAGCTGAATATGTAAA
Organism: Neogale vison; assembly: GCF_020171115.1. Classification (NCBI taxonomy): domain Eukaryota; kingdom Metazoa; phylum Chordata; class Mammalia; order Carnivora; family Mustelidae; genus Neogale; species Neogale vison. Next base: position 126,400,942 of record NC_058098.1, read on the forward strand.
GCTCAAAGCAAAAAGGACCCCTATTGCTATAATGAAAAAGTTCAGTTTTAACTGCACAATAAAAATAAATGTTCACCAGTAAACTTATTCTGAAGATTCTATTGTGTCCAGAAGGTTTGAAATGACTTTTGCTTTTTGATCACGGGTATCCTGGCTTAGGACATCCCCATCAAACGTGTCTGCAAAGTGAAATCTCATGTACCAAACCCATGTTTCCAGTTTGCCCAGAAATATATTCTGATTCATAGACTCACAGGCAGTGTTCAGTTTATATTGGTTGGTTGATTAGCTGTCTGAGAGCACTAAATATGGCCATGGTCATCCCTAGTCTTCCAATACCTAGTCCCCTTCTTTTTCTCCACAGAGTAAACCATAGCAGAGTTTAGCAAAGCGTTGCAGCCCATGACCAGAAAAACATGACTAGTGGTTGCGTTGTGATCATTTGAGACATGGCTCCAGGGCTGACATGATTTCCTTTGTGTGTATTTGGTGAAGAGAAGGCTTTTGAGAAGTATGTGTTAAATAAATCAATGAGTGAATGAATGAATGCATGCCAGGTCACCTTTAGCAATGTTCTGACTTGAGCTTTTTACACATCAGAGGGCAGATCTGTGGATTTCTGAGCAGGACCGCATTCTCCCCTTGACTTACACACTTGTCGTCAACCTGACCAGATGACACTCTGTGAGTCCTCGACATAGCTACACCTTAAAACATTTTCTCTTGCCTCCTCTCCCCAAGTGTGTTCCCTTCACAACCCTCCAGCCAAGCCCACTCTGTCTGGGAGAGGTGCCAGGAGGGAGGAGTCAGGGAGCAGGCCTTGAAAGGCATCTAAGGGTAATGAGAAAAACACATCTCGCTGCGCACACAGCTCCTTTTGCCTCGGCTGCCTGTGTGAGCTTGTGGGAGAGGCTGAAAAGCACATTCTTTAAAATCCTGGCCCTCAAAAGGAATGCATTTTGGGCTGAAATGTCAGCTTGGCTCTGTCCTGACCACGGGACAGTTCCTTTATTGTTGACTTTTTGACCTTATAAAACCTGGCCCCTTCCCCTCCACTCTGGGGATGGTTCCTGAAACTGATGAAATTTCAACTGTATTGGGTTTTTATCACAATTCAAGGATTTTACAAATGCATTTCTATCCTTCCTTTTTGGCTTCCTCCCCCCGCACCCCCGTCTCAAAACCACTTCTTATCCGGAACCAGTGGCGTTAGATGTCCAAGGAAGCCTTTGCTCCAGACCCTGGGGTCAGCTGAGCCACATCCATTTCTCGCCACCTTTTAAGAAGCCAATATGGGCCTCCACCTCTCTCGCCCATAGCAGGTTGGGTCAAATTGTGGGTGGCCCAACGATGAGCTCATCAGCTTGTCTCACTGCCCAGCTCACAGCTCCGCTTGCTGAACTGTCACTTGCTGAGTTAAATCCGAATTCCTCAGACATCATTCTTCAGCTATTTTCGTCTTTGGAGATTTTAAGCTTCTTTAAATGTATTCCAACTTTGTTTGGAAATTTGGTTTCTCTGACTTCTGACCTTATAACAGGCCCCCTGGGTTTAATTGCTTAACATTAGTTTAGAATTGACCAGACATTACTTCTCCCCTTTCCTTGCAGTTGGAAAGACAAACTGTGACTCCTACAGACAAAGGGCTTCTAACTGGCTTTGTTCACTCCTGTCCTGGATTTTCAGAGGCAGACATAGCGATCGGTCTGGTGGCTTTCTGTTTCAGTAGACAAACACTCATTGGACACCTACTTAAGAAAGACTCTCAAGGGTGGTCTGATAAGACCACTGCATAGAAACCGCAGCCCCGATTTAGATAAAAGCCTCTTTTGTTCTTTCATTTGTCTGGTGTTTCTATGTCCAGGATGGCAGGAGGCAGTCTGGCAGTGGTAAGGTTGGCTAGTTTACCTTTCAGGGGTTTGGACTTAGGATGAGATAAGATGTACATGCAGCAAAATGATACCCCAGCAGGATGAAGATATCATAAGCAAAGTCTCTGGGTTCGCAGGAAGAAGAAGGAGGTGTGGTTGGGAATGAAGCAAGCATGGTAAACTGTGTGTCTTGAACACTGGTATAGCTTCTGCAGGGTCTACGAGGGGCCCAGAGAGGAATCCTTCCCTGTCTGCAGGCTTAAGAAGCTCACAGTCAGCTGGGGGCGAGGAGGCCCATGTAGCACACTGTGACTGCTTGTCCAGGGAGAGGCATGTTCCTGAGACTGAGCTGTGGCTGGCTGTCATTGTCCAGCTGGCTCTTGTCACTTGTTCTCCTTACTGCATGGTGAGCAGATGGCCTGAAAGTTACAGCCATTCTGGAAAGACTTGTGTCTCCATTTCCAGCCACACATGGCAGGGATGACCGGGATAAACTGGCGATGACCTGAACTTTGGTGACCTCCTCCACCTCCGATCCTTACTCCAAACCAGGTTCTAGCCATTTCTACTTTCTAGGTTCCTAAGTGACTTTGATTTTTCAATAGAGTTACAAGTGTCTTGGGCCTTTAAATGTAATGAAATGGCTTTTAAATAAGTGCAGACACACTGGAGAAAAGGGCATGACAGATTTTTTACCTTAGCTTGCTAGCCATTAACCACTGGTCCTTGCCTGCCTGGCCACTGGAGTAGTGCTGGATGTTGGGGTGGTGACAGGACGAGAGGCACAGTCTGCAGGAGAAAGGAAAGGATTTTAGGAGTCAGCATTTTTAGTGTGTTTTTTTTTTTTTTTTTCAATAGGAATAGTTTTGTTGTCCCTGTGCCCAGAAGTGGGTTGTCATGTTTTCACTTCTTCCAATGAATGATCTCTTTGAGTAGGAGGGAAATTGCTAGGCTGGAGGGATGTTTGTGCTATGTCCCTATAAATGTCCTTTGAAAGTCCTCGTGTCTTATTTTTTTTTATCATGTTTTTCTCCTGTATGTGCGTGCACACATATAGATACACACACAGATGCTCATAGGACCCTCGAGAGGTAGATGGCATGAGGACTGTTGTGACTATTTTGCAAGACCAGCATGTTTGTAAAACTAGTGCCATGTTGGAACAAAACCCTGGCCTGAGGATAGGTGGGTTTCAGATCTGGTTCTAGTTTTTAATCCCAGTAGAGCCCCGGGGCAATTATTTCCCCTTTGGCCTCTTATATTTCTCAATTGGACTGTTAGGTGTTAGAGGATCTTTGAGGGCTCTCCATGATTCTAAGGATATAACTCCTTCTCTTATTGGTCTCTTTTGAGATGAGGCAGAGATCAGGTATAGGCCCAGATTAGACCTTGAGTTCTACTTGGTGAGACATGGAGCCGAACGGTCAGTATGACAAGTTGTGTCTGGTAGGAGCTGTTGGGTCCAAAGCTGACAATTGAGTCCAAATGTATTGTCTGTCAGTTAGCTCCAAGGAAACCATGGGAGATCTGCAAATTGGCAATGGCACTTTGTGGTTTTCCAAATCCAATTAAATCTCATATTCTCACTGTAGGGTCTCTGGGATTTGGCTCCAACTGCTTCTCCACCCGGTCTCCCCTACTATCTTTATTGAAATATAATTGACATATGACATTATATAAGTGTATGGTGTAAAATGTGATGATTTGATATATGTATATTTTGTGAAATGATTACCACAATAAGGTTAGTTGACACACTTTTTACCTCACATAGTTACCCAACCCCCTCTTTTGTGGTATGTTGCTCTTAGCAAATATCAGGTACAGTACAGTATTGTTAGTTATAGTTAAAATGCTGCATATTAGATTCTCAGAACTTATTCATGTTATCATTGGATATATACCCTTTGACCAAGATCTCTGCATTTTCCCCATCCCCTAGCCTCTGGCCACCACCAATCTTTTTGTTTCTCTAGGTTAGATTTTTAAAGATTTCCCTAGAAGTGATATTATCCAGTATTTATCTTCCTTTGTCTGACTTACTGCATTTAGTGTAATGCCCTTAAGATCCATCTATACTTGAATAGTAGACTTGGATGGTAGACATTCTACCTTTTTAATGGCTGAATAATATTCCATTGTATTGAATTCAGTTTGCTATTATTTCATTGAGAATTTTCTCATCTGTATTCATCAGGAATAGTATTCCTTCCTTTTCAGGTTTTTGGGAAGATTTTGAGGGGATTAGCATTTATTTTCTTTAAATATTTGATATAATTCCCTAGTGAAACTATCTGGTCCTGAACTTTTCTTTGTTTGGAGATTTTTGATTACTGATTCAATCTCCTTCCTTATTATTAGTCACTTCAGATCTTATATCTATTTGTGACTTAGTTTTGCTAAATTGTATATTTCTAGGAATTTATCCATTTCGTCTAGGTTGTCTAATTTGTGAGCATATAACTATTCATAGTAGTCTCTTAAGATCCTTTGTATTTCTTTGGTATCAGTTGTAATGATTCATCATTCATTGATTTACCTGAGCTCCCACTTTCTTTTTCTTGGTTAGCCTAGATAAAGGTTTGTCAATTTAGTTTATTCTTTAAAAAACAAAATCAACTCTTAGTTTTGTTGATCTTTTCTATTGATTTTCTGTACACTATTTGGTTTATTTCTGCTCTAAACTTTATTATTTCCTTCTGCTAACTGTGGGCTTACTTTGTTTTTCTTTTTATAGTTCCTTGAGGTGTAGCATTAGGTTGTTTATTTGAGATATTTCTTTCTTTTTTTTTTTTTTAAAGATTTTATTTATTTATTTGACAGAGAGAGAGATCACAAGTAGGCAGAGAGGCAGGCAGAGAGAGAGAGGAGGAAGCAGGCTCCCCGCCAAGGAGAGAGCCCGATGCGGGGCTCGATCCCAGGAGCCTGGGATCATGACCTGAGCCGAAGGCAGAGGCTTTAACCCTCTGAGGCACCCAGGCACCCCTCTTTTTTCTTAATGTAGGCATTTATAGCTATAGGCTTTCCTCTTAGAACTGCTATTGCTACATCCCATAAGCTTTGGTATGTTGTGTTTCCATCTTCATTTGCCTCAAGATACTTTCTGATTTCCCTTTTGATTTCTTCTTTTATACATTAGTTCTTCAGGAGTGTGTTGTTTAATGTCCATTGTTTGTGATTTTCCCTGTTTTTTTTTCCCCTGTTATTGATTTCTAGTTTCATGCTATGTGTTCAGAAAAGATACTTGACATAATTTCCACCTTCTTGAATTTGTCAAGACTTGTTTTATTGCTTAAAACACATGCTGTCTCTTGGATAATGTTCTGTGTGCACTTGTAAAGAATGTGTTTGCTGCTGCTGTTGGATAGAATATTCTGTATATGTCTGTTAAGTCCATTTGGTCTATGATGTTGTTCAAATCCTCTGTTTCCTTGTTAATTTTCTGTCTGGATGATTATCCATTGTTTTGTATGGGTTACTAAAATCCCCTATTGTTGTATTAATTGTTTATTTCTCCTTTTAAATCTATTAGTATTTACTTAAAATATTTAGGTATTCTGATGTTAGGTATATAAATATTTGCAACTGTTATAATTTTTTTATGGATTTACCCCTTTATCATTATACAATGAACTTCTTTCTCTGTTATGACCATCATTAGCTTAAAGTCTACTTTGTCTGATGTTAAGTATAGCTACTTCTGCTTTGTTTTTTTTTTTTTTTTGTTACCATTTACTTGTAATATAATATCTTTTTCTGTCCCTCATTTTTGGCCTATGTGTGTCCTTAAAGCTAAAATGAGTCTGTTATAGGCAGGATATCATTTGATCTTTTTTTTAAAACCCATTTTGATATTCTGTGCCCTTTGATTGGAGAATTTAATCTATTTATGTTTAAAGTAATTATTGATAAGTAAGGACTTACTGTTGCCATTTTGCTAATTGTTTTCTCACTGGTTTGTTTGTTCCTTTCTTTTTCTCTTGGGGTCTTCCTTTGTGATTTGATGACTTTGTTGTAGTGTGTTTTGATTCCTTTATGTCATTTTTAAAATATATCTTCTATGGGTTTTTCCTTTGTGTTTACCACGAGGCTTACATAAAATCTCTTATAATTATCCTATTTTAAAGTGATAACAACTTAACATTGACTGCAAACTGAAACTGTATCTTTTATTCAAACATTTTAGGCTATTAATGTTATAATTTACATCTTTTTTATATTGTGTACCCAGTAACAAATTATTAAGTTGTTTTTAATATACTTATTTTTTAACTTTTAAATTTGCATTGAAAGTGATTCACACACCGCTATTATAATATTAGAGAGTCTGACTCTGACTACATATTTACCTTTATTGGTGAGTTTTAGACATTCATATGTGTTTACATTTTTTAAAAAAGATTTTATTTCTATAACAGAGAAAGACACACTGAGAGAGGGAACACAAGCAGGGGGAGTGGGAGAGGGAAAAGCAGGCTACCTGCCAAACAGGGAGCCTGATGCAGGGCTCAGTCCCAGGACCCTGGGATCATGACCTGAGCCAAAGGCAGACACTTAATGGCTGAGCCAACCACATGCCCTGTTTTTATATTGTCAATTAGCATTCTGTTATTTCAGCTTGAGAACTCTCTTTAACATTTATTTTAAGTCAGGTGTAGTGGTACTGAATTTCTTTAGCTTTTGTTAGTTTGGGAAAGTCTTTATTATTCCTTCTTTCTGAAGGACAGCTCTGCTGGGTATAGTGTTCTTAGTTGATAGGTTTTTTTTTTCTTTTTAATATTTTTAATATATCATCCTTACCTTTTCCTGGCCCACACAGTTTCTGCTGAGAAATCTTCCCATAATCTTAGTGGAGCTCCCTTGTATGTGATGAGTCCCTTTTCTCTTGCTATTTTCAAAACTCTCTCTTTGTGACTTTTAGCCAGTTCCCTAGATAAGGAGTAATGAAATATTTTTTTAAAGATTATTTATTTATTTATTTATTTGACAGAGAGATCACAAGTAGGCACAGAGGCAGGCAGAGAGAGAGGGGGAAGCAGGCTCCCTGCTGAGCAGAGAGCCCAATGCAGAACTTGATCCCAGGACCCTGAGATCATGACACGAGCTGAAGGCAGAGGCTTAACCCTCTGAGCCACCTAGGTGTCCCAGGAGTAGTGCAATATTTATCAGCACAGGCTCTGACCTATCAGGATGAGTGCCAGCCATTACAACCAACATGGCAGCACTGGTGTGTACCAGTTGAGCTAAGCCTGCTGTAGACCACTTGTAATGGCAGGGATATGATGGGCCACTGGCTTAAACAAGAAGAAATTTATTATTTCAGGTAAGAAACCTGGAGGTAGGGTGGCTCATAGTTGATTATTTCAGTAACTCAGCTGCATAATGGAAGATTCAGCTTCTTTTCATTTTATTGCTTTGCTATCTTTAGAAACTGGTATTGTCTTCAGGCTGCTTCCCCTTACAATAACTGATAGCTTCCTATTAATTCTTGAGACAGAACAAGGAAGGGTATAATCCTTTTTCTCAGAAAGAAACATTTTCCTGAGAAGCCCCCGTAGATCTCATCTTTCATATCATTGCCCCGAATTTGGTGATAGACCAATCACTGGCAAGGACAATGCCATCTACATGAGTGGCTTTTACCAATTAACATTTACTCTAGTCAGAAGGGGGAGCAGTAGCCACAGGAACAAAATCAGAGCGACACCTCCCCCCCCCCGCCCCCAGCATTTAGGAAATGGATTGACCTCTGTCTGGGTAGGTAAACAGAGGTATCTGCTATATCACCCTTCATAAAAGGGAGAGAGAATCTGCCAGATTATCTTAAAAGATCTTGGACTTACTCAAATCTTATGTTAAAAACAAAGCACCACAAAACAAATCATAGTCAGATGTAAATAAAACTGAATATGATCCAAATCCAGGTTAGCCTTTGGGTAGAAATCTTTGCATTTATCATAGGGGTTGTCCAGCTTAGCACTTCTAAATCCTGAGAATTACTCTATCATTTGAGCCTTTAGGGAAACTGCTTATGATTTGAGACAAACAAGATAAACATACATTTCCTCACATATATTTCTATCTATAAAAATCATATGAATAAAATTCCCAGTGCTTGTGTATCTTATTTCTAATTACTTACAGATTTTGTGTGTGTGTGTGTGTGTGTGTGGTTTTCATTGCCTATTAGAAAAAAAATGAAAAAACTCAGCAAGATATCCCAGACCCTCTGTGGTCAGGTTTGCTCTTCCCTCCCCAGCTCCAGTAACTGTGGCATCCTTATGAGCCCCTAACTTGGTAGCCACACAGATATGCTTGCAATGTCTTTGAGAGGCTTGTTTCCTTTTCTTTATCATTTTTATTTTTTGACCTTTCACTTTTGTCATTCTGGCAACCTCCATTCATCCTTCATGACCTAACTCAGTTGTTCTTTTTTTTTTTTTAATATTTCTTTAAGATTTTATTTATTTATTTGACAGACAGAGATCACAAGCAGGCAGAGAGGCAGGCAGAGAGAAGAGAGGAGGAAGCAGGCTCCCTGCCAAGCAGAGATCCTGATGCAGGGCTCGATCCCAGGACCCTGGGATCATGACCTGAGCCGAAGGCAGAGGCTTCAACCCACTGAGCCACCCAGGTGCCCCTCAGTTGTCGTTCTTATAATGGCTCTCTTTTCCAGGCTTTGCCAGGCAGTTCATGTGCATCTGCCTGTGTGCAGTCCCAACGTTAAAGCAGCTGTCTGTCAGAGCCTTCATCACATGGCTGCGGTTACCTATTCTGCCGGGCCGTGGGCTCCCTGAGCCAGAGTGGTCACTCTCCTGCTCTCTGCCACCTGCTTCTGGCGCAGACCCGACATTTAATGTGAGAGCAGTGGTAAATAAGTGGTTTCACATGTAAGCTTAGCGTTTTCTTAATAAATTAGAGATACCTTGGTAGCTGTATTGCTTCCTGCCCTCGTTCATGTCCAAATTGGAGTCATAATCTGATAATTTATGAATAGATTAACTACTTGGAAATGGACATGTCTCTGCATATTTACCCTGACATATATGTACTAATGGCAACAAGAACCATTAGTGAATTCATTGTTTTTGAATCCAAGTTGCACTTCTACTGCTAAGGTTAATTATTGATTTGTTTTATTCTATGATTAAAGCCATTAACCACTATTAGCAAATGATGATGTTTATGCATGTTTGAATATCAGCTGGGTTGCATTTCATAGCAGGGGCCCAAGCCAAATTAGTATTTCCTGGGACTGGCATCTAGAATGGTGATACAAAGCCTTGCTGAAAATAACCAATGATTTTTTCCTTGGGATAGAAGGATAAGCAGAACCTGATTACCTTCACTAATTATTCCTTCTGAGTGCAGACACTGGCCAGAATTTAGTTTTAGTTGAATGTGCCTCTGTCCCTTCTGATTTTGAACCATCAGAGACTGAGCAAGACTTTAAAAGTCTAAGATGTACCCTGGCTCTCTGCCTACAGATGCCACTTTTTAAATTATCCTTTATCTGAGAGGTAGAATGAGCTCATTTCCTCCCTGAAATTGTAGGAATGGACTTTGCAGAGCTTGGCCTCACCTGAACATGGATTCTGGCAGTGAAAGACCCTGCTTTTCAAAGTACTTTCTGGACAGGTCACACCTTTTCCTGCTCTGCCCTGTGTGAGGGAATGTTGGCCTGAATGGACCTGGCACCCACGAATCTGCAAGACTGGAACTCTCAACCACCCAAAGACAAGGCAGGGTGGGGAATATAGTTCTGTCTGGCAAAGTAGGGGGGAAACCATTTGGAAAATGGCCAGTGTCTGCTGCAACCTCCTTTGCTTCTTTCTAGAGAAGAAGCTAAGCTCTACTGAGAGGGTTTTCCTACCTGGGCCACTTCTTTATCTGAAAAGAAACAGCCTATATCACCTGTTTCTTTGGTGTCATGAGGAAGCCACCTCCAAGTTCATCCTTCCCTGAAGAGTCTTCAAGCTTTCAAGTCTTCAGGTTAGGCAAAGGCAGAGAAAATAGCTTGAGGGCAGAGACAATCAGAAACCTGAATTCCTGGAGATTCCAACAGGGCATGGGGCACAAAGTAAACGTGCTGAGTGATGGTTGGCAGGCTGAATGATTTTTAGGTGAACCTAAGGTTCTTGTCATCTGACTGTGACATATATTCATTTTAGAAGACCCATCTCTTTACCCTTTGCACATGCCTTCCCGATTGTTATCTGCAGTTCATCTTTCCCAGGGAGATGGTTCAATTAAGACAACTCAAAATGAGTCCATGATTCGAGCGTACAGTTGACTGCACTCTGATTAACTCCCTGTTCATCAGTCACAGAGATATATGATGGGAATTACCAGGGCAGGCAGAAAGGAGGGCAGACAGGCTAGTGGGGAAGGGATGTAACAGCTGGAAGATCAGAGTTTTGGGGGTACAAAGAAGAGGAAAGTGCCAGGAGAAGGTGCGGTTCCCCAAGAAGAGGAGAAGCTTGGAAGATAGCATGAGACCGCAAACAGTCTTTAAATAAGTGTAATTTTGATGTCATAGCATTAGAAGGTCTGACTCTGAAGTTGAATTGAACTTTCCTGTGATGTGAAAAGGAAAATAAATGTTAGAGGGCGGGAGAGACTGATGAGTTAGAGGTTCCGCCAAATGATTTGGAAGCCTTGCAGTCCAACCTTTCCTCAGCCATATGATACCAGTACTTGCTTGAAACCAGGAGTGATAGGGCTTCTCACCCAGAGACAATGTTGTTCCCCTGTTGGGGGTTAGAATTACTGGAAAGATCTCATACTCCATTATGGTTTTATTACCAAGGATATGCAGAAAATACTCAACCTTATAGCCAAGCCCAGAATCTTCATGTGATGCCTGATCCCTGTACCCCATGTCTACCAAACATCTCACCTAAATGTCTAATGAGCAGAACACAGGAAAGACCAGCTCTTCCTCTCCTCCGTTCTGTGCGCTCCTCCCCTGGGGTCCCTAGCTCAGGGAATGACAACACTATCCACACAGACACCAGAAATGTGGACATCCTCTGTGACCTCCTCCTCTTGATTCTCACCTATTTTCAATTGTCCACCAGATCCTCCAATTCTACCCTCTTAACACCTCTCCAACCCCACTGCCATGTTCTTCATCCAGGTAACAGGATGCTTGATCTAGATTATTGTACAATTTTCCCAACTGGGCTTCTTGTCTCCAGTCTGTCCAGCTGCAACTTCTGCAAATACAACAAAGTAGCCATTCTGGGGTGAAATTTGCTTTAGCCTTTGGCTTCTTGTCTTCAGCGCAGAGGCCCATCTCCTCCATTATTGCTTCTGACAGTTGCACATTTGTCCGTCCTCCTATCTGGCCAGTCTTGCTTTTTACTCCCTGCTCTAGCCATGTGGAAGGGCTAGTCCCCAGAAGACAACATACCCCTACTCCCACACCTCCAGTTTCCTCTGCTGGGAACCATCTTACCCCCACCCTACTCCCTTCCACCTACAAACAGTGTGGTTCACTTCTCATCAGGCAGGTCAGGCATAGCTTCTGGATTGTCCAGCCTGTGGCCCCTCTCCTCTGCTTTCACAACACGGCTTACTCCTGCATGATCTTCTTATGTCACGCTGCTGGGCTTCACGCTTCTACGGTTAGCTGCCCCAGTTTACTCTCTAGAATGTGATTTCTGAAGCACAAATAGAATTTGATCACTTCTCAACTTGAAACTTTTTAGGATTTCCCCCTGCACCTTTTTCATGGCCCTTTATAATCTGTCCCATTTACCTCTCCGGTCTCATTTTGCCCCACTTTCTTTCATTTTGGTTACTCTGTGCTGCAGCCATGGATCCCCAGATGCTCCCTGCTTTCTCTTGCTTCATCTCTAGACCTTTGCACTTGCTGATCCTTCTGGGAGGTTCCTCCCCGCCACCTCCCTCTTCCCCCAGCAGCCAGTTACAGTTTACACTTCAGTTAGACCTCACCTCTGTCAAATCTCCCTCAAGTCCCAAGAGCGTCCTGTGGTTCTCTGCCCTGTCCCAGTGGGATTGCATCTGACTCATTCTTCTATCACAGAGTCTAACGCGGTGGCTGGCACTGGGCCTGGCTTCATGGGTGTGTGACCAGTGCAGCTGCAAAAGGCCCTGGGCTCAGAAGAGCCCTGCACTCGAGGTTTCATGTTCTGTGTCAGCCGACTTGAAAGTCTTAGTAATATTATCTTTGAACTTGTGTTTTGTAAGTGAAGTCCAGCGGAACAATGGAGCACTCACTGGGGGTCCCACCCTTCCACTACATCACCCAGACAGTGTCTCAGCAGCTCAGTTCCTGCCTCCACCCGGCAATGTCTGCCCCCCGTGGGGACCTGGGCAAGGGTGTGATGCTGACTCACAGGGTGGGCCCTGATGATGGACCTCAATTGCCCCATGAATGTCCCTAAGGCAGGCCCATTCTAGTAGATGCAGGTCTCCTCCCATATTCTGTGTTGGCTTGAAGGCCTCACTTAGCCTTGCTGAGCCTTTGTGGAATGGTGTTGTGGTCTAGAGGGGTGGAGAGAGCAAGGGAGAGGGAAGACCCTTTCCTGCTTTGGAACGAGTGGCCTTGCATTTCCTGCATGTTCATGTTGCAAATAGCCTGCAGATAGTAGTTTGCTGAAGTCAAGCTGGAGGCCTGGCACATGGTAGGTGCTCAGGGATGGCTGGGTCTTAGTCTTCTTAAACACCTCCCTAATGCACCCACATCCCTTCCGTTCCCCTTCCATGATCCTAATCCAGGTTCAAGCTGCTCTTTTAACTACTACAGCAGCTTTTTGTTACTACTACTGTCCCAGGTGTAATAGAGGGTTTGGACAGAGCAAGATCTCTGTAGGCATATATTGCATATATGGAATAATTAAAAAAATCGAAAATAGTCTTTAAAATAGCATGCTGTCAGTTCTGCGGGTTCAAGTGCTTTGTTAAAGTGCCTCGCAGGTATACCATTAGTAAATGTTCCTGGGAATTGTTTATTCAATTTTGTATTCTGGCCTCTGCCAGGAGCTGGTCAGAGCCCTGGGCTGATCTGTGCAGACAGGGTACTGCCTCACCCTTTATCTTCACAGAGTCCAGCTTTAGGCAACAGATGGGAAACTACAGAGCATTCCAAGATTGGAAGCTGTTTTTGAGGAATTTGAATGACCAGGGGAAAGAGTTTATAATCAGAAACCAAGATCTATTAGGTCCTCAGTGATAGATCATGGGAGGTCACATCTAGATAGTTACAGCTCTGCTGGAAGGGTCAGTGATGTGGCCCCATAGCTTAACATTATGAAAGGAAGGAGGTATCCAGAGAGTGGTGCTTGGTTTTGGTTTTACTCCCTTGTCTCAGTTTACCCAATGAGGCATTTTGCTTGTGTGTCTCTAGGATGTTTGCTGTAGTATATGAGAAACCTTCTTCTGAAGAAGTTGTAGGGTTGCTTGTATTCTGGCTGGTTTAGTCTCTGCTACTCTGGATCACTGATCTTCAGTGAAGACTAAAAGGTCCAGTCAGCTGAATCTGCTTTGCCTTTATCCAATCTGAGTTCCCATCTAAGCAGGCACAGAATTTATGCTCACCCCTCACTGCATTGGTCACATCTTCTAATGCTTCAGTGGCTCCTACATTGGGCAACAGTCAAGAAACTCATAGCTGTGATGCCCATAACAGCATACACATTGTAGGCATGTTCTACTGATAATGTGCCAAGAAGTACCTGTAGCGGCCTTTATCATAACATTGGACTGTTTTATTGGAGCAGGCATATTTTTCTGTGGTTCATGCAGTTCAGAACAAGGCAGCTTATGTCTGTCAAGTATTGTTTTGACAGCTGTCATTGCTACAGAAGGCATGCATGGGTGGGGTGTGGAAGGTCTTTCAGTGGTAGGTGGTTCCACTGGCAGGGTGACTCCTGGTGCGGGGAGTGATCTCTGCCTCTTGGTGATTGCAGCAGCTATAAACCAACAAGTAATACAGGAACTGGTTTTTTTTTTCCTACCTACTTCCTTTACTAAGAGGAGATAGAATCAGATGCTATAGAAATTTGGAAGTTGTTTCTAAGGTCTTATGGGATCCACCATTATATTAATCTTAAGGTCATACTCCCTGAAGGCTTCTCCCAGCCAACAACTAACCATGGCATAGGTGCTAAGGAAGAAGAGATGTGGACTCTTCTAATAGATGAATTTGACTTGAGTACTTCCAGTGACCTGTCTGAATATTTCTTAAAACTGTGCTATAGTTCAAGATTCTTCCTCCCAGAATCCTCTTTCCTTTCCTTTTTCCTTTTAGAATTGTCAGACCTACATCATAATCTGAGATGCTCCTTTCATTCTCCTGTTTGCTTTTCCAACCAATCTCTTTCATGTTTAATATCCTTTTGATGTGCCCTTCTCAGGGATCTAAATGAAATGCATTTCCTTCCCCCATCCACCCATCTTCAGAGATAAGTAAACTTGCAATATTTTTTTTTTGGTGTTGGGGGTTGTTGATGCTAGGGGTCAAGTTATTTTATTTAAGAAGTAGAGGAGACTGTAATTGGAGAAGGGAAGCTGGAAAGGTGCCTGTGGTTTTGGTGTCTTTGAAAAAAGTGGAACTGGGGCACCTGGGTGGCTCAGTCAGTGAAGCATCTGCCCACACCTCAGGTCATGAACCCAGGGTCCTGGGATGGAGCCCCTCATTAGGCTCTCTGCTCAGTGGGGAGTCTGCTTCTCCCTCTCCCTTTGCCCTTTTCCCTGTCCATGTTCTCTTTCTTACTCACACTTTGTCTCAAATAAATGAATAAAATCTAAAAAAAGAAGTGATATCTCATTGTGGTTTTGATTTGTATTTCCCTGATGCCGAGTGATATGGAGCACTTTTTCATGTGTCTGTTGGCCATCTGGATGTCTTCTTTGCAGAAACGTCTGTTCGTGTCCTCTGCCCATCTTGATTGGATTATTTGTTCTTTGGGTGTTGAGTTTGTTAAGTTCTTTATAGATTGTTTATAGCAGCAATGTCCACAATAGCCAAACTATGGAAAGAACCTAGATGTCCATCAACAGATGAATGGATAAAGAAGATGTGGTATATATACACAATGGAATACTATGCAGCCATCAAAAGAAACGAAATCTTGCCATTTGCGACAACATGGATGGAACTAGAGCGTATCATGCTTAGCGAAATAAGTCAAGCGGAGAAAGACAGCTATCATATGATCTCCCTTATATGAGGAAGTAGTGATGCAACATGGGGGCTTAAGTGGGTAGGAGAAGAATCCATGAAACAAGATGGGATAGGGAGGGAGACAAACCATAAGTGACTCTTAATCACACGAAACAAACTGTGGGTTGCTGGGGGGAGGGGGGTTGGGAGGAGGGGGGTAGGGTTATGGACATTGGGGAGGGTATGTGCTTTTGGGTAAATTGGAAGGGGTGGTGAACCATGAGAGACTATGGACTCTGAAAAACAATCTGAGGGGTTTGAAGTGGTGGAGGGGTGGGAGGTTGGGGTACCAGGTGGTGGGTATTATAGAGGGCACGGCTTGCATGGAGCACTGGGTGTGGTGAAAAAATAATGAATACTGTTTTTCTGAAAATAAATAAATTGGAAAAAAAATAAATAAATTGGAAAAAAAATAAATAAATTGGAAAAAAAATAAATAAATTGGAAAAAAAAAAGAAATAAAAAAGACAAAAAAAAAAAAGAAGTAAAAAGGAGAAAAATGTGGAACCCTACACTGCCTCCCATGCAGGGCCTACAGAAGAGAGGGTACAGAAGCTTCAATAGCAGCAGTGGAGGTTCCCATTCCTGGCTTGCATTCATTTAATAACAGCACAGTAAGGATTAACTTTGAGCCCATGGAGATGGTGATGATTGACAGTAATAAAGACTGGATTAATTGTCAATGGCCGAAACTTCTCCATGTTCCAATGAAAGTGAAAATATGACAGACCACAATTTGTGGGATGTATCTAAAACAGTACTTAGAGGGAAATTTATAGCACCAAGTGCCTGTATTAGAAAAGATAAAAAGTCTCAAATCGGTGATATAAACTAGAATTGTCAAACTATGGTGGTTTGACATTGACATTGAATCCACTGCCCATTTTTGTAAATAAGGTGTTATTGGAACACACCCAATAATGGGTTCATTGATTCATGCATTGTCTATGGCTGCTTTCATGTTACAACAATAGAGTTGATTAGTTGTAACAGAGATCATATGAATCTCAAAGCCTAAACTAATTCCTCTCTAACTGCTTATGAAAAAAATTTGCTGCTCCTGACCTAAGTTTCCACCTTAGAAACTAGAAAAGAACAAATGAAACACTAAGTAAGCATAAAGAAGGAAATTATGAAGAGCAGAAACCAATGACATAGAAAAAACAAAAATTAGCATAATCAATGAAATGAAAATATGGTCCTTTGAGAAGATCAGTTAAATTGACAAACCTCAAGATATATAGAGTAGGAAAAAAAAAAAAAAGAGAAAAAATACATATTGTCAGTATCAGAAGTGACAGTGGGAAATATAAAGATTTCAGGGCTCACCCCAAGATGGGCCACCGTGGCATGAACAATATTTTGAGTTAAAAACAATCAAACCCCAAAAGATTTAGGAAAACATCTTTACCTCCCCCTCACTGCCTCTTTGTATCAGGAAGAGAGCTATTCATAGAGATTCCTCTCTACCTAAGAAAGTTATCTACATAACAGAGGGATGTTTGTTTTCCAAATTCCCCTTTCACCATTTAGCTAATGGTTTTCCTTCTTTTTGTATCCTTAGACCCTTACGCTCTCCTTAGCTCTTAGCAGCCTCCTATTGCCTGTTTTTAGAATTTCCATGTCTCTGTAGGTTCCCCATACAGTACATATCCTATTAAATTAGATATTCTCCTCTTAATCTGTCTCTTGTCAATCTGATTTTAAGTCCAGCTAGAAGGACCTTGAAGGACAGAGGAAATTCTTCCTCCCCAACAAGATTTTACAAACTTCACAATAAATACAGGAATATTATGAAAAATTTTATGCCCATTGATATAGGAAAAGATGTTAAGGTTTGAAGCTGAGGACCGAGAAAGAGTTCTTGAGAAGTCTTTAGTGCAAAAAGGTGATTTTATTTTAAAGCGTGGGGTTAAGACCCCTGGGCAGAAAGACCCTGCCTCAGGTCTTGAGGATTGGCTCATTATATACTTCCAAGTTGGGAAGGGATAGGGATAAGGTAAGTCTCTAAGGAATTTGGCAGTAAGGGTTCCAGGACCTTGAGGGGGCTAGCTATTTTGGGGGTAAGTTCATTTATTACCATCTAATAAAACCTTAGTCATTAGACCCTTCAGATGTATACCAGTGGGTCGTATGCTTGGGGCAATAATTGTTAATATGTGTCTTGGGGGGTAGAGATAAAGACAGTTTCTAAAGGAATTTTTATATATTAAAGTAGACTTATAGGATCCTGGGGGTCAGGCTAAGATTGTCTTTTGCCCTTAGCAAAGTATTAACTTCGAGGCAGTTGAGTCCCTAGAGGGATGGCACTCTGCCTGTTTCCAGGATGTGTCAATGGGCTATATATAGGTAGTACGGAAATTTAATAATTTCTCTTTGCCTTGTTTCCCACATCACCCATGAATTTGACAATTTAAATAAAATGGACAGACTCCTCAAAAGATACAAACTACCAAAGTTTATTCTAAAAGAAACGGACAACCTGAAAAATATTTTTTAAAACTGAATTTGTAGGTAAAAGAAATTCCCACAAATAAACTCTAGGTCCACATGGTTTCATTGGTGAATCCTAGACATATTTAGGGAAAAAATAAGATAGTAATTCTGCAGCTCTTCCAGAAAATTATGAAAATTAGCCAAACTGTATACTTAAAATTTATGCATTTTACTACATGTAAATTACACCTCAGTTAAAACAGAGTATGGGAGAAGATAAATAAAATTGTATCTCCCTATCTCCTTGACTGGCTCAGTCTTCAGAGGTAACCATCATTAACCATATACTTCATATTATTTATTTCCCTTGTAGCACTTCTCTAATTTGTGAAGATATTTATATCCAAAATTGTAGGCCCAACAAGGCGTTGTTTGAGTATAAAAGTGTCAGACATGCATTCACAGATTTACAGGAACTCAGGAACTACAGCACTTGTTAGTCCCTTAAGTAAAAGTGGAAGCTAAATAGTTTTTTATGTACATATCTATATGTACATTTAAATGGAAGCTAAATAGTTTTTTATGTACATATCTATACGTACATAAAAAACTATTTAGCTTCCATTTAAATAGTGTGTTCATTGCTCATTACCAGTGTTTTGACCACAACTTCTCCATTTGTCTCGAATAGATAGATTTTGTCATCAAAATTTTTTTACTTAAGGGACTAACGAGTGCTGTAGTTCCCGAGTTCCTGTAAATCTATGAATGCACGTCTGTCACTTTTATACTCAAACAACACCTTGTTGGTCCTACAATTTTTGGATCACTTTTTTCCTTTAGAAACTCACATATATTGTTCCATTATTTTAATGTTGCTAAAAAGAATTATGAGGCTAGCCTTATTCATCAAACTTTTAAGTACTTTTTGTTTGTTTGTTTGTTTCTTCTTTTCAAATGCCTAAGGAATTCTCCCAACATTTTTTATGTTTAGTAATCCACCAGGATTGATCTTGGCCGTGCTCATTCTGTCTCAGGTTTCCTACAACATGGCTACTTGGAATGGTCTTTTCAGTTATGTGGATTCAGTTTTTCTTTCATTTAAGGAAAGTTATTATTTTTTTTTTCCTATTACCTATGGAATTTGTTTTGTATCACTTGTGTCTCTACTTCAGGGATACCAGTTGTCCTTTGTTCTATTACCATCACTGAAAGAGATATTATCTTGCAATTATTTTAATGTAGTTATCCTAAGTACACAGGCGCCAGCTCTCTGCCTCTCTCCAGTATCCTGAGCTCTCAGGCCTCCCAGGCAGAGGCGACGCCTTGCAGACTGCCTGGGATGACAGGATTCAGCTCAGGCATCACCACAGCAGCACAGGCACGCATGGCCCCTGATGTAGTCTACTCAAGCTCTAAGGCCAGCTTTTTCGCAGTGACAGCTGTGACATGGCAAGGATTGTCAGGATTTCCTCTGTCCCTCAGTCCTTCATTGCATGTTTTGTCCGCCTTCGTGCCAAACTCAGATCCCAGAAAAGGATCTGAAATTGACCACCAAGCCTTCTCTCCCAAGCTGGGCTTCTAATTCCCTGGTCCTAAACCCTTCCCTGGCTTTGCAGACCTCAGGCCACAGTGTGGGGAGTTGAGGGGTCTGCCTGGCTTCCCTGACTGCACCCGCGTGTTGAGTGGTGGGCAAGACTAGCCTGCCCGACTTGTGAGTGTCACATGTCCAGTCTTAATCCCCAGGGCCCTGCTTTCTGTGTTGTGCCTGTCCTTGTCATCCGGGTGGGGTGCTTCCAGGGCGCCGCTCTGTCTCCTGCCTGCCCACTCACCTTGGCGCGTGCTCTGAGGGACATTAGCTCCTCACTCATCAGGGTTTCCTCTCAGGTAGTTCCTGCTGTGCAGAAGATTTCTTTCACTCTCAAATGAGCTGTTGTGTTTCTAGTTTATTGGAAACATCTAATATTTGTATGGAGCTTGATAAAGTGTTAAATTGGGGGAGGAAACATCCAGAGACAGAGAGCCTTTCTGTTAAGGTGTAATTGCTTTTATCACTTTTATGGAAAAAGTGCTCATTAGCCTAGCTACTTGAAACGCACTTTCCCCCCTTCGATTTATTTTAGGGATCACTGAGATCTTAAAATACCTCTCACAAAAGTTATTTCCAACATTGGTTTTATGCATCCAAATGTAGTAAGATGGGTGGGCTCAGATTGTCATGTTTCTTTCTCTCCTCAGGTGGAAATGCCTTCTCTTGAAAAAGAGCCTTATCCCATATGGGGCCACTCTCGGTCACTAGTTTCTGTTGCTCACAGCAGACTTGTTTCTTTCTGATTACACCCAACCCCATTGGCCTTGTCAGGAAGTAAGCTGTGTACGGGCCTCTCTCTTCATCCACTTAGCCGATGATGCTGGACATGTGGGCTTAATTTCATGTTCTTTCCAGGGCCCAGAATTATGTAGGGCTCAGGGGAGGCTCCAGTGTTTGCTGAATGCTCTGTGGCTTTATAATCATGGGGGAGGCGAGGTGGGGGGTGGCGAAACGTTTTGAAATGCCTGGGCTGCCACAGGCTGGTTATTGTAACCCACTTCTGGTTTTCTCCTTTCAAAAATGATGCTTTGTTTCTGACTAGTGGTTTCAAAACATAATAATCTCAGCCAGCGTGGTCAGTCATTCTGACCTTCAAACTGAATATTTCCTCATTTATATGGTTGGCTTGTTTGAAACTCAGTCCAAAAGGGAATGGAGTGATGCCTTTTAAGATGCCACTGATCCCAATTTGACAGTCTCTCAGCTCATTGGATGCCGGAGCCTGGATGCTAAGTGTTGCTCAGAGGTAACTTGCAAGCAGATAGATTACTGTTGCTAGATAAACCATAACTCTTCATTCCTAAATGGTGTCACTTTTAAATTCTCAACCCCAATGTCATAGCAAAGCACATTGCATTGAATAATTGTATTTCTCACAGGACATCACCAATTTTTTTGTCTGACCTTTAAGAGGAAAAGCTTTTTAATTTTGATCAAAGTATTTCCTTTTGAGCTTTAAGGAAGCGCTGCTGATTTACTTCTCTTAAGACCTTGACAAAGAGACATCTCTACTTGAGCCAAAGGTTGTTCAGTGTTTACTAGAGTGGACCTCATTTTGGATACTAATGAAGTGGAGGCGAATGGGGACAAATTGATCTCTTCATGATTCGTCAGGGGAAGAGTGGCTAGCTGAAAATTTCATTATCATAGCTGTTCTAGGGAAACTGTAAAACAAAGTTAGCAATAGTCAGTTTCATAATGTTTCAGGGTGAGGAGGATTCTTGGTTGTCATTCATCGAAGAATCTGCTGTAGTTTCTGTGATGCTGTAGCAAATAAAAAAGTGATTTGTGAAGTTACTCTTAACTCCCTTTGAAACGAGGGAGAGCCTCGTTCCATTTTCTGAAGCTGAAAAATAATTTAAGAAGCAGCATTAAGAATTGTTGTTCTAGCCATTACAGCTATGATGTAGGTGTACATTTATCAACACGGATAGATAGTCATAGTACATTAGTACACAATGTGGATTACAAAATAGGATGTAAAGGATGATTCTATATTTGTTTTTAAAAGGTATATGTATTTGTATGGGAAAAATCTAGAGATATGCTTGCATAATCACATAGAGAAGGAAAAAAGATAAGCTCAACCAAAGAAAAGAGCAAAGCATGCAAACACAGAATTCATAAAAAAGAAATGAAAATACACAAAAAAATAAGTGAAAATTTTATACTTTATTTATAATTACAGAAAACAACCTAAAATGGTAATGAGATACCTTTATTTTTGTCAGTTTGGCAAAAATGTTTAAAATAGAGGAATACTCGGGAAGAAGACAAAAGGCATGCCAATATATTCCTGATGGTGATATATTTTAGCACAAATTTTTAAAAACATCCATTGTTTACAAATCTATTGGGTATAGTTGGCACGGGAAATTGCATACAGTACACTGCGCATGTCGTCACAAGGGTGTACACCACTTAAAGTGTACATTTTGATAACATCCATCGTATGTGTACACTAATGAAACATCACGACAGTCATGAGAACACACCAACATCCCCCCAAATTTCCTCCTTCCCCTGCATGTCCCAGCCCGATCCCAGGCATCTACTGATCTGCTCTCAGTCATTATATGTTATATTTTCTAGAATTTCATGAATGGAGACATGCTATATGTACCCTCTCTTTTATCTGGTTTCTTTCATTCAGTGTAATTATTTTGAGATTCATCCATGTTATTACATGTACCTCTAGTTCATTTTTTTTTTTAATAGCTGAGTGGTATTAAATTATGTGACTATTACCACCGTTTTTTCAACTCTGTATTAGGTACTATTTTTGTCCTAGTTTTTAAGAATAGGAAACCGAGTTTATAGAAGTAAATTCATTCAAGGTAGCCCAGATAATAAATAGTGAACACAGAATTTGAATCCACACACTTTTACTTTGTTTTTTTAAGAAGACTCCACACTGGGCATGGAGCCCAGCATGGGGCTTGAACTCACCAAAAAAGACCTGAAATTACGACCTGAGCTGAGATCAAGATCAAGATGCTTTACAAACTGAACCACCTAGGTGCCCTGACACTCTGACTTTTTAGAATCACATTCCCAATCACAAACTTAGGAGTATTGTTTATAGGTTACAGAAATATCTTAAAATCCCAGGAATAGGGGGATAATTGAACTGTTTTACATGTCTGTAATAGAGTTTATATAGTCATTTAAGGATGTTCTTGTTGGAGAACATTTGAAAAAGACTTCAAGGTTTAGTAATAACATGATATCGATTATCCCAAGTAATGAAATCATAGGTGATCTTAGTTTTCTTCTTCTTCTTTTTTTTTTCCCTTTCTTAGAGTTTTCAAATTATTGGACTGCTCATAGAGAAAATAAATAAATAGAAAGGATGGAAGCTGTAGGTGCTTCTTTGTCCACTAGCCATGAATGAGTTCTAAAAGTTGGGCTTTTGGCCCAAATTTCCGATGTTTGTAGGCTCCCTTTTCTTTTCCATTCTCATCTTTTCCCTCTTGCCAGATTTTACCCCATCCTTTGTAGCCAAGCTCCTATTTAAGCTCTTCGGGGGTATCTTCTGTGTTTACACCTACTGCCGTTCTTCCACAGCACATAGCACGGAAGGGACCATTTAACCAGTCTAACCATTGTCTCTCGGTGATTTTCTTCTCTTGCACATCTGGTTACAAGCTCCTGTAGGGCAGTGCCACACTCCGTATGATCCTATGTCCCCTTCTTTGGCCCAGGGGCATGGTGAACACATTGCCATGAAAGCACACCATGAGATCACAGGACCACATGGTGAAAAACTGCTTCCTTGGCTGTTGGCTCATTCCACTCTTAAGCAACTGTCTGCGATGGTGGTGATTTGGTATGTAAGGGGGCGGGAGTCTTGTAACTCCTGTTTTATAAGGAAGTGTACTGAAGCCTCTATCAGGCAAGCAACTTCGTTGAATACCACAACTAGCAGGCAGCAGAACTGGGATTAAAATACACGTGTCCCAGTGTCAGCCATGGTTCTATCTGTGCTGTCACAGGCTGGGGGAATAGTCGTGAAGCCTAATTCCAAGTCTGAGCTCCCCCATCCCACCCTCCTTTTGTATCATTTCAGCCTCTTGCCCTGGCTGCCTTTAGCTGCTTTCCCTCTGGCTTGGAGGTGCACGTGTGACCCTGGAGGCCGTCAGTGCTTCCCCGTGGATTATCTGCCCAGTGGGCTGGAAAATACCTGCTTTTGAAAAATAAACATGGCGTCTATTATTGGCTCATTTCCCCCAGACCCCGGGAGGTGAATTCTTAATTTCCCTCTCCCACTGCTTGAGTACTAATTTGAATGCCCTTGGCCTGTTTAGTTGGTTTTCAAGGGTTTGAAGGGATGTGCAGCTCATGTCTTTGCTTCCCTGTGCCTGGTGAAGCACCCTTTCCTTCTCTTAATGAACAAAAGGTTTTTCTATGGGAAGTTTCTTCCTGAACTCCTTACTGTTAACCCCATATATGTCCATGTGGCACATCTTGGCCTTAGAATTTATAGGCTTTAGAGCTCTGACTGGATGCTTTCCTGATTCCTGGGAGAAATTGGCCACTGGTTGGGAAAAGTATTGCATGCCCTTGACACTTACCCTCACAGATTGGGCAGGCTGGCAATAGACAAAATAAGACACTGGGTCCTCAACCAAGGAGGTATCTTTACCCAGAGGCAATAGTTTTGATTCCAGACCTAGTCTAACTGTGTATACTCACTTACTTTGCCTTTTCTGATCTCAGCAAGGGGGGGACCACCCTTCATTTGCCTTTCTTCAGAAACCTCAGCCTCTGCTTTACCCTCCTGGTTTTCGTAATTGCCCAGACCCATGCTCAGAAGCATCTTTCTCATTCAGATTCATCCTGTTTTCTCCTGTTTCTTACCACCCTCAACATGGAGTCAACTCTCCTGTGTCCCTTTGTAGCTCATGGTTCTTCTGGCTCTCAAGACTTTGCTCCTTTTTTCCTACTACTTCCCAGTTTCAAGTGCTGCCCTTTCTTCATGGCTTAGCTCGAATTCCTGATAACTCTGCCCCATCAGTCTTGGCCCCTCCAGAGAACTCATTTGGGGATTGATTATACTTGGTTGTCACTTTATCATTACACTGCTTCCTTCTCTCTTTTCTTCATGGTTAGGCAGCATGTGTCTAAGTAGGTTGTGAACTGCTTGAGTCAGGAGTGCTCCTGTGATATGCAGCAGAGTACACATGATGATTGTTCAATGGCTTAAATTTCTAAGGTGTTGTGGAATCTCTTTCATTTAGTTATAGTGTCTCCTGACACTGCAGTGAGAGGTTATGAGAACTCTAGTCATGAGATAGAGAGTAAGATTTTCAGGGTTAGCACAAATAGTGCTTAGCGTTCATGGTTGTTAGGGAACAAAAGAGGGAAAGGGCTAGAATTATCCAGATTTTGGCTCTGGCAGCTAGGAACACAGTAAGGCTGTTCATGGTGAGTATAGGAAGAGGTGTGTGTGTGTGTGTGTGTGTGTGGTGCATAAATGTGTTTGTGCTGTGCACGTGTCATTTGTGCATGTGCAGAAGTTATGGTGGAGATGATACATTCCCTTTTGGATGTGTTACACTGGAGGTATATTCAGTCTAAACCCCCTCTTGGGCCAGAGCAGACACGGTTCAGGCTGCAGCCAAGGGAGTAGTGGACAGATTTAGTCCTCAGGGATTCTCTGTGAGTTACCCAGGAGGAAAAAGAGCCAGAGCAATGAGCCCAAGCCAAAGTCCTTAGTAATGCTGAGAGTCAAGTCAGGAAAATCAATGCAGTGTGAGTTCCCTGGCATGTCTCTGAAACCCCACACAGGTCACCTTTGACAGGCTGGTCATGGGCTGCTGGCCTCTGATATATAAAAGGATGACTTTTTTCTTGAGACAATCAACCATATTAGTTTTAATCTTATTAAATGGTGAAATATACTTTGGAAAATTTGAATTTTACAGTGTTTAAGAAAATGCGCCTGAGAACATTTTATTCTGCTGTCTTCTCTTTTGGATGAAATACAGTACTTTTGATGAAGAGTTCGTTGAGATATCATTCCTTCTTTGAGTGTCATGATCAAAATTCACACAACTCAACAATCATTCCTCTCACCTCAATCTAATTTCAAATTGCAGATGACAATGTTATTTGGAGGGAAGGCAAAATATATAATTCAAGTTTAAATTTAATAGGGGATGGAGGTTTGAAGGTGAGAGGGATGTTGCCGCAGTCTCGGTCTGGAGCAGCTCAAGCTTCCTTGTGGGCTAGGGCCAGGCAGCGTGCGGGAGTTCAGTTGGATGACATTCCAGGTGGAGATGCCGGCACCATGCCATGGTCCCATAGGCACTGCCCATGGAACTCAGTGGCCTCCATGTGTCTGAGTTTGAGTCGCTAAACTAAAAATGAAAATCATTTTCACTCTCGGGTTCTTCTATCCTGGAATTTTTTTTAGCTTTGTGGTCAAAACCCCCTTGAGGTGTGGTAATATTACCTTTAGTTATCCTGACAACCCCTTAAATACAAAAGACACAAGGGTATTTATGTCCATCAAATCTAGAAGAGCATAGAGCTGTGAATAAGCAAAATGACCAGCCCCCGGGTAGAGTAATCATATCCTGAATCCATTACTCCATGGGGTGTCATATGTTATAAATAGAGAGAAGACCAAGCCCTAGAAGGATGCCATCTCACCCTTATCCAGGGCCTTGTTGATGTTATGTAGCTTGATGTGGTCATGGCTATTCAGTTCTGTGTGCCCAGAAACCTGACATTGCCTTCATAGACAGAGGCCAGGTCCCCCACTTCAGAGATGAAGACACTGGCCATGCTGGTGTGAGCCTGATGTGTAAGTGGGACCAGATCATGCCTTTACTATGGCAGACTCCTAGATGATGACTAGTGTGCTTCATCTCATCACCCAGAACTGTCCCATCTCTAGACAGAATTTCTAGAAGGATGGGTTGTCATCTCAAATTGCTTGGGGACCAAGGGATTAGAGCCGGGGGCCCTGGTGGAGTCTGATGAACCACTCCCAGCTCACAGAGGAGGCCACATCTCCAGTGGCCAAATGTGTCTGTCCCCAGCATTGGCCTTCTCTCAGGTACTGTGTGACATACATCCTGATCTTCAAGTTATTGTTTTATAGCCCTGGTTCCCTGGAGACTGTGTTGGTCATGCTGGTGTCCAACAGGTGTAGCTCAGATCCTGGCTTCCCTTTGTGGCTGGTTTAGCTCTTCCCTGGTGAACCCAACATACTAGTTTTATACTCAGAATTTCCCTTTATTTACAAATCTAGGGATCATCTCAATTCTCCCTTCTTGAATTATGGAGATTATAAAAATCAAGACCATATGACATGAAACTATAGAATTTGGAAAAAGTACAAAAGAGATAATACCACAAGAAAGAAGGATACACAGTTTTACTTAGACTCTTCTTGTGGCTGTAAAAAAAATGTGTGTATATGTGGGCAAGGAAGACCAGAGATTATGGAGAAATGTAAATTTGATGTGATTGGATAGCGGGAGCTTGTGTGTCATAATTTCCCCTGACATTATAAACATATTTTCTTTTCTTTTTTAAAGATTTTATTTGACTATTTAATTAATTAATTAATTAATTTAGAGATCACAAGTAGGAAGAGAGAGAGAGAGGAGGAAGCAGGCTCCCTGCTGAGCAGAGAGCCCGCCTGATGTGGGGCTCGAACCCAGGACTCTGGGATCATGACCAGAGCCAAAGGCAAAGGCTTTAACCCACTGAGCCCTCCAGGCACCCCTATAAACATATTTTCATCATAAATGACAAAAAGATACCTTGACCTTTGGATACACAAACTCTGAGCAAGGTATTCATCTGTCTGGCTCAGAAGAGGATGGATCCAGCTTGTGGCCAGAACAGACCTCTCCTTGGATTCCAGCCTTTGTGATCAGAATCTCCACTTTCTGCCCAAACACTTACCCCTGCCTGACAAGACCTCCCAGGAGTGTTGCAGGGTTCTGGGGGGCTCAATTTGCAAACTTTAGCATGGGGAATTTTTTTTTTAAGATTTTATTTATTTGCTTGACAGAGTGAGAGACAATGAGAGAGAGAATACAAGCAGGGGGAGTGGGAGAGGGAGAAGCAGGCTTCCCGCTGAGCAGGGACCCCCCCCACACACACACCCCCTCAATGCAGGGCTTGATCCCCAGGATGCTGGGATCATGACCTGAGCTGAAGGCAGAGGCCCAAGGGCTGAGCCACCCAGGCACTCCAGCAGGGGGGATTCTGATGAGTATGAGGTCAGTACTTAGAGCACAGGTCAGGGGATTTAGATTTCAGACAGATTCTCAAGCTTGAACTCCCCAAAAGGGAGACCATGATAGGGAAATAACCAGGAAGCTTTTCAGCTCCCAGTTCCTATATACATGTGTAATTTTTTTTTTCCTCCTTGAGTCCCAAACCATAGGTTTTGAATTTCTCCCTCTGTCTCTCTTTTTTTTCTGATGGACCCTCTGTTATTCAACTTTCTCTGCCTTTTTGCATTCCTTTCTCTCTTAAACAAAGAAAGCTTTCCTTTACTTGATCAAGTGAGATATATGTTTTGTAAGATGCAGAGGGCTGCACAGCATAGAGGGTTACTCATGGTTGTTTTGTCAGCACTGATTTGGAAGGATCTAACAAAGCCATTAATCTATAAAAGAGCCAATGCCACAGAATTCTAACATATGTGTACTTATCAAGGGAGGTGGGAAAGCAGAAAACAGACTCAGGGTTGAAACATCAGTTTAGCGCCTAGAGCTTTGAGTGCATAT
Organism: Neogale vison; assembly: GCF_020171115.1. Lineage (NCBI taxonomy): Eukaryota > Metazoa > Chordata > Mammalia > Carnivora > Mustelidae > Neogale > Neogale vison. The sequence goes on from NC_058098.1 coordinate 126,428,788, forward strand.
TGATGAAGCGGGTGACTGGCACCGGGGAGCGTGGAAGACCTCCTGGTGAAGTGTCTGGAGAGGAGGACTGAAGTGTGGCGGTCTTCCTGAGAGGGACTCTTGGCTGGTGTTTCATGCCCTAATGTCTTCCTTTGTAAAATTAGGCAGCTGACTGGGGGGGGGGGGGCGGCTCTCCAAAGGCACTTGTAGGCGTAATGTTTGTGACTCACGAAAACGTAATTGAGATACTTGGTTCTCCCATTCTCATTTTTCATCGTGGTAACTTGCATGTTACTTGAGTATAATGGCCACAAGTCAGAGTTAGAAATCCAGAGAGACTATAGTGTGGTGAGGTTTCTGAAATTTGCGGTTTCTTTTTTATTGGAAGGTCTAGTTGGTAAATGAAAGTTACAAAGGTACACTCTGGCGCAGGTGCCCGCAGCATACAGAGGATTTCATATGCCATGCCTGAGCGGCAGGTGGAATGATATCTCAGCATGAAAGACAGACGAGGTCGAAGACAAGAACCCGCTGTGACAAATACAGCCCGGGCTCAGATTTCTGCCAGGAGGAAGTTTGGCCTCTCAGGATGCATACGTGGCCTCAACCCACGAAACGATCACAGAAATCTAATCCTAGTACTTTTCATGGGTCTGCGCCTATAATGTCTCCTCACATAAAGACATACCCTAGAGGAGAAAAACCAAGATGAAGTACTTTATTTTTATGCATTGTGGGTCCTCTGTTGAAGAAAGCCGAAGCAGTTATGGCATTGGTTAAACTTAGATTGTGGCTGGGAGTTACCCACAGATCAGGACATTAACTGATGATTCAAATCCCCATGTGTCCTGTTCTGGTAGCTGAATGGGGCTGTGAGGGATATGCCTGCGGGGTGATGTGTTTCATTGGGGCATTGTAAGGCGAGGTTTGTGCCCCATATCGAATGTTATTTATTAAAAAATGATATATAAGCTGGTTACATGTGTCCATAAAGTGTTGGGTGTTATGAGTTCATATACACACACACACACACACATATATACACACACACACACACATATATATACACACACACACATATATACACACACACATATATACACACACACACATATATTTATACACATGTATAGACAAATATATATATGTAAGTATAAGTACAATAAAAATTTGGGAGATAGAACTTCAAATAAGAACAAGGTTAAAAAGAAAAGAACAAAGTTGGTTTTTGTTTGGAGTTGCGTTTGGAGCAGAGATGGTCTGCATAAGGCTCACCTTTCAGAAAGTAAGCTGGAGTTGAGGCACCAACAAAATACGTAGACCCCAAATCACAGCATCATTACTATCTGGCAGCATTGTATTAAAAAAAAAAAAGTCCTATTTAAAGATTATTGGTTGAGAACCAGCTATGGCAGCATCTGTAGAAGATTTTAATCAAAGGCAAGTTTTAGCCCCTGCCCTAAGGAATTTATTTTTTGTGAATGCGGGAGGTTGTTGGTAATTAGAAAAAACATACTACGTCATTTTAGTAAACAGACTTAGTGGAAGAATAAGTTCAGCCAGTGGGTCATAGGAGGAGGGAGTGGGGAGAAAGATTGGGGAACAGATAATGAGGAAGCCCAGATCTGCTGCTGATGAGAGGCTGGGGGAATCCATCATAATTTTGAGAATTTTCTGAAAGTTGAATATTGAGAATCCAAATTAGGCAAAGAAACAAAAATGATGCGGGAATACAAATACATTTCTAGTAAAATGGTTTAAAATATGTTTTCAGTTCAGTCCCTTTCTAGACTTTAATCTGATCATTGCCTGGGATAGAGATGGGCCATGGAGGTAGTGGGAGTTTCGTCTTGAGCCATTGTGTGGTGGACATCCCAGCCAAAGAGCCTTCTTGGATAGCCAAGACCTCTGATCCTTTCAGTGGCTTTTGGAAAATGTCCACATTAGGAGATGTTATCATACCAAACAATCTTTTAATTTTTTTTATTATTTGTTTCTAAAAAGCCTTGGAAACAGAAGAGTAAAAACCATAAGCATTTACAGAATGTCCAGGAAAAATAAAGAGAAACAAAAAATCCAAACATTTACAAAGTACTTACTGTGTCTGGTACCACAGGTGATCTGACTCAATCCTTGTAATTATGTATGTGGCATGTATGATGTATGTATTATTATCCCTGTTTTATAGCTTAGTCATTAATTAGGACAGCAGCCAAAATGGAATGCATGGTTGAACAGGTAGAGAACCCAAATGTCAAACCTGGTGCCCTGGTTAATTGGTGGGTTGTTGATGGATATTATCTGGCTGGTGGGTCTTCACTAAACTAGGCATTGACTTTGGTGCAAGAAAAAACGCCTTTGGTAAAAATGAATTTATCTGAAATAAACATCACAATATTATGTTCTAAATCTCATGTATAAAAATTCAAATATAGAATACACATATAATTTTCCCCTTCTATTGAGGTCCCTTTTGATTTTAAAACTACTGTAACAATCACAGTCAATTTTAAAGTGTTGATGATAACAATACCGTCCTGAATTTTTAGAGAGACTTTTTCTTGCAAGGACCTTGAAGTGCTAAAAATGTTGTCAACCATATAGGCAAACCTCGGGAATATCTAATTTAGCAAATGTCAGTGATAAATTCTTCTGGTGCCATTCTCCATGTCTTTGAATATATTAGAACGCCCTGGAAATAAGAATGTTTATTCTACAGCAATTGACTGTTAGTAATATGGTTAGTTGGTATAATTCCACTTGTATTTACTGTTTATCTTTTAAATAGCTGCTGGGATTAAAAAAAAAATCCTTTACGTTTTCTGTTTCTAAAGTGGTAGGTATTACCCACTATTCAGCGCTTTCTTCGGGTGGTCTAAGGAAACACTGTCTTTAGTATACTTCATCCTTATGCTGCTGAGGACCCTTTCACAAACACAACTGGATTTAAAATAGAACCTTGGAATGTTAAAGGCCAAAACACACAGTTCCCGTGTGAACAGGAAGCAGTGGAAACTGTGAGGTCATGTAATGCTTGGAGGATGCCGGGAGCAGTTACCATGGGCCTCCCTGGGTCTGCTGAGCTCACTCACCCGTTAGCTGACCAGCCTTACTCCTGGGAGGAGAATTTTCTTGTCCTATGTTTTGTTTTATACAGATTATGAAGTCATTCTGTTTCAGTGAATGATTGTGAACAGTTCAGTCTTTGCTCCTTATTTTAATTTTCAGTGACTTAATTATTGAAAACTAAACTTTGTTCACAATAGCAGCATTATGTTGAAGAGCCAGTTAAAGGCTGGGCAGTGTCATTAAATGGAGTAATGCAGCTGGCAGCGTCTGTGTTTGCTTGGGAGCAAGCTTGCAATGCCCGAGCTCCTCGGGGTGGTGGTCGGGCCTAGACTCAGATCCCCTTCCCCGGTCCTCTCTGTCCCAGTCACTGTTGGCCAAGCCCGCCTCCTTCCCCATCCTTGCCATCGTGTTCATCCCTCACCCCATGTCCTTCTCACAGATCAAAAGCCTCCCTGTTCCTTAATTCCAATTTCAGTCCCTCCATTCACAAACTGTCTCTGATTTCTCAGCTCATTGCCGGCCCCCGATGATGATAGGAACCCCAGATATAATTTGGAAATATCTATTTGTTTCTGTCTCTGGGGGTGGATCTGTTCAGTCTTAGCCCAGACAGGATTTAAAGGGAGAGACGTTGGGATGACATTTGAGGATGGGGCTTTGTTGTGTCTGGGCCCGAGAGCAGGAGGAGTGACAAGGAAAGGGCTTATCTCAAGGAATACAGCAGTTCTTGCCTCAGGTGAGGGCCTGGGGCTTGCAGTGGGGTTGCGGACCACAGAGACAATGGCAAAATGTGGTCAGTGCAAGCCATTGAGAACTGGGCTGAGTGATGTCCCGTACCTGCATTGATCTTCTAGTTATCCCTATATTCAAATTCCTTAAGGGTAAGACCCCTTGCCCTGTGTAGAGACCTCTGATCTGAGTTGTCATTTCCAGGCGGAGCTTGGAGCTCTGAGAGGAGTCATGGCTAAAAGGCATGGACAGGTGGGATTGTGTCCTCTCGTACCCAGAGAAGTAGGGTGTCCATTTCATTTAGTATCCTAGTGTGGATACTGGACATGAGTGATTATGCTGGGACCACAGGTATAAGCCTGGACTGAACCGGGCGCTCTAAGTGGGTGTTCTGACCCAGAGGCCACCTAGCGTGCTGACCATGCACGGTGCTCAGGGCTCTCTTTGTTCCTCTGAACTGGGTCCCTGCAAGTTTACAGCATCTCACTGTGCAGAGGAGAACATGCAGGCTTGTATGAGGGTCCTGGGGTGGTCGATGGGTACAGATGCAGCTGTAAGCTAATGCCCACATCCCACTCTGCTGATGAGAAGGACCCAACATCAGCAACCTCAGCTCTGCTTCAGAGGGTCCTGTGCCCTGATTATGCCTGTGGGGGCTCAGGCCGGGCACCCCCAAGGACACTGCCCCTAGAAAAAGGCTTGAGTCCTCAGAGACCCGCTGACTTGAGGAGCAGGGACCCTAAACTCAAATGCAGCAGGAGATCTCTTCTGTGGTCCACTTGCTCTGCTCACATTGTTTCTGAGTCTAAATGCAGCAAGCTGCCTCTCCCCCCGAGGGCCCCCACCGCCTGGGGCTGGTGCCCTGTTTCCCCCTGAATTCCAACAAGGTGTAGGGCATTCACGTCACTGGAGTCATCTTCCAAATGAACAAATTGTGTTTTCTTCTTCGTTGAACCTGATATTTGAGCCAATCTGTGCAGGCAATTTCCTCCTCTTTGTTTTGCTGACCCTGAGCGCTCTCCAGCCCTGCTGTAATTATCGGGCCTCTCCTGCCGCTGGGAGTGTGGATCCTGTCGGCAGCACTAACGATTCTGCTGAACGTGAAGAGAAAAAGGCCCCGATGCCGGGGCTTTGTCTCCCTCTTAGATGTTGGTTATTTACAAAGTCTTCCTCTCAGTGTCGAGTTAGAATTTCCCAGTGACATGCGGGAAAGCATGGCCCATGCTGTGTCTTCACTCTACCCCAAAGAGAGCCGGACCGCTTCCCAGACGTGGCACCCCCAGCCCTCATGTTCACCTCAGGGTCACATCGCTCATCACCGCTTCCATCCTTTTCCCAACATTGTGTCTCTGCCGTGGGACTGTGAAGGGGAGCAGGGAATCATCAAGCAGGTGCTTCCAGGGAGAAAGGAGGGCCTGTGGGGGAGGAGAAAGGGGCCAGCCTTTCCTAGCTCCTTATTCCTGCCTTTGGCTCTGTCCTCAGCAAACCCCTGTTTAGCAGCCATTCTCTTTTGTTGTCCGTCTGTCTTTCTGTATCCACCCCCTACCCCTATTCCACCAAACCCACAACACTTATTTTATTTTTATTTATTTTTAAAAAAATTTATTAACTGGGGCGCCTGGGTGGCTCAGTGGGTTAAAGCCTCTGCCTTCGGCTCAGGTCATGATCTCAGGGTCCTGGGATCGAGCCCCACATTGGGCTCTCTGCTCAGCAGGGAGCCTGCATCCCTTCTCTCTCTCTCTCTCTCTCTGCCTGTCTGCCTACTTGTGATCTCTGTCTGTCAAATAAATAAATAAATGAATGAATAAATAAATAAATTAAAAGATTTATTAACTTATTTTAGAGAGAGAGAGAGAGAGCTTGGGTGAGCTTGGGGTGGGGAGGGTAGGTGGGACAGGGAGAGAGAGAATCCCAAGCAGACCCTCCGCGGACTGGTGAGAGTGGAGCCTGACTTGGTGCTGGATCCCACGGCCCCGAGATCATGACCTGAGTAGAAACCAAGAGTTGGATGCTCACCTGACTGAGCCATCCAGGTGCACACCACTTACTAAGCACTTAGCAGTTGTTATGTGCTGAATTAGGTATCCCCCTCCCCCAATTCTTATGTTGAAGTCCCAATGCCCAGTAGCTCAGAATATGACTGCATTTGGAGAAAGAGCCTTCAAAGAGGTAATTAAGGTAAAATGAGACCACTGGTGTCCTTATAAGAAGAGATTAGAACACACACACACACCACATACACTGAAGGAAGACCACTGTGAAGATACAGCAATAAGATGGCCGTCTACAAGCCAAAGAGGAAGGCCTTGGAAGAAAGCCACTCTGCTAAGAGCCCGATTTTAGACTTGCAGCCTCCAGAACTGTGAGAGCATAAATTTCTGTTGCATAAGCCCCCCAGTGTGTGATATTTTGTTACGGCAGCCTGAGCTGGCACAGTGGTCTCTTGCAATGGGAAGCCGGTGATGAGGGAAGAATCTTCAAGTTGCTCAGAGCCTAGCGAGGGACCTGGAACCTTAAGAAACAGAGGCAGGAATTCATAGGTGGGGAGTCCCCTGGCTTGTTCTTCTTTCACATTAGCTATCAGACAACATATAAGGGAAGGAAGGATGTGCGTAAGCAGTCAGAGTGGTAGCTGAAGGATGGATCCTAGCAGGACAGTATGGCCTATGACACACCATTATGACACAGGGACTCCATCTTGGTGGCTTAACAAGATAGAGTAGAAGAACAAGAGAGCACACATGCACCATATCTAAGGACATGCCAAGGGGGAAAGGCAGTGAAGCAAAATTGATGAGGATCCTAGTTTATACTCCTAGGCACATGAGGCTGGGTTATACGAACATTGGCTTGTATTTTTGATATTAATCAGTGAGTGTTCGTTAAGTAAAGAGCCTTATGCTTTTGATGGGCTGATTCTGAGCTGGGGAAAGGAGGAGGAAGAAATCAAGGGCCTGTCCTTGTCTTGAGAAGACCTGGTCCTGGCCTTGGGGACACTCCTGATCACATGAGGGGAGATTTATCCATGAGGAGATGGAAGAATGTTCTGGACAATGTGGAAGTGGCAGAGAGAGTGGTTCAGACCATGAGGTCAGAGCTGAGGAAGATCAATGTGGGCTAGAGAAGTTCATTTAAGTAGCAATTAGTTATAATTAATCAATTATGTAATTGAGTAGCACTTAATTATTTACTGCCTTGTTCAGTTTTCCAACTGCTTGCAAGTGTCGGCTTTGTTTCCCTGGCCAGAACAGAACCTCCCCAAGAACAGGGATGGGCTCATTTATTGGTGTCGGATGGGGCCAGGGTCAGATTCTCCCATCTCAGCGCAGTGATCTGAGGAAACAGAAACCATGGGACAATCACTTTGAGGTCAAAATTGCACAATTCTGCCAAGAAATGACTGTCAAGTGACTCAGCCTTCAAAATAAATACAGAACAGTGAGGAACCAAGGCAGCTCAGATGGGTGTGTGGTTTTTCAACTGAAATTGGGCAGAGGGGAGTGGCAGGGGGAGGATAGGACCCCTTGGGAATGAATGGTGATAAATAACACTCATGACATCTGTGTATAGTCTGTGAGGGTGCATCCCCAGAGCTTCCCTGGCATGGGGTATGGGTCCTGTTGATGCTTCCTGAAGGGTCCTAGGCTGACCCTTTGAGCTGAAACCCAGCAGGTCCATCTGGTGCTCTAAGAGTTAGCACCAGGGGCTGGAGTATGTCATGTGAACGAGAGGACTCACCAAATTCAGCCTCACGGGCTTTTGGTGCTCTAATGGTATTTGTTATTCTTTGGGATCAAGAGCTGCCTCATGGAAGTCAGATAGACAATTAAGGGTAATGCAATGAATGGCTTCCTAACGATAAGTGTAGGGTGTCCCAGGGTTTTAGGGTTATAGGAGGCCCTGCTAAGCTCCAGCTGCATGGCCACCAAATGAGTCTGAACCTCCGGAAAGGACAGATACCCACAGTTAATGCTTAAGGAGATCCTGAGCTTTGTGGGGAAGCCAAACAAGGCCACCTTCTAATTCCAGGTTTCCCTGGTTGTTTCAGGTCTGGCTCATTTGCAGAGAACGATGGTGACTCCTTTCCCACCATGAGGTCAGTGGTATTATTACCTGTATTCACAAATGGGGCAGAACACCCCGAGACTTGCAGACTGATTGCTTTCATTAACTTTAATTGGATTCTTTCGCACTTGGAAAGAGAAGTGTAACCAGGGTTTAATTGGAAGAGCATCTCAGACCCAGGGTGACACAGGATTGTAAACATTAACAGTGCTACAGCTGCGTTGGTGGGAAATGTCGAAGTCACTTAAATGTTGTTTGGAAGAAGAGCTTACAGATTTGGGGATATTAGGATATTCTGGGTGTGTCACATTTGGGGATTATTTTTGTGCCTGTTTAGAAAAAAGGTGCGGAATCAGATGTTTGTAAGTGAAACTGTGGAGGAGACCAAACACATCCCAACTCTGCCACATGCCCAAAAAAGCCTGCAGAAGCTGGGGGACTCTTGGAGTTGGTCCATTCCCTGGGCTTGCCAGGGGGAAGCATGGAAAGTCTTCACAGTTGTACTACTTCTACTGACTTTTCTCTCTGCTTCCTCTCTTTCCAACATCTTCCACCTAGGAGAGTTCTCTCTCATTTTTCTGCATGGCAACCCCCCACCCAGTGTTTAAGACCCTGCTTATGTGTCACAGCTTGGAAACTTTGGCCAATGGCTCTACCGGAGTTTGTTCCCCTGGGCACCTACAGCTTTGTTTATATTCAGCAAGGCAGGTCAATAAAAAGCAGGGAAGGGAGAAAGAAGGGTCACAGATTGAAGATCCCGAATACCAGTTAAAACACAGCTTTTGGGTGGAGTAAATGATATTTTATTTTTTATTTATTTATTTATTTAAAAAATTTTTTTTTAAATGTCTTTTTTTTTTTTTTAAAGATTTATTTACTTAACAGAGAATGAGAAATCACCAGTAGGCAGAGAAAGAGGGATAAGCAGGCTTCCTGTGGAGCAGAGAGCCCGATGCGGGGCTCGATCCCAGGACCCTGAGACCATGACCTGAGCCGAAGGCAGAGGCTTTAACCCATTGAGCCACCCAGGCACCCCGTAAATGATATTTTAAAAGAGCTGATTGGGACGAGGGTGTAATATGCATCAGTTGAACACGTGAATAAGTGGCTTGATTGATAAGCCTAGGATTGGCTCAGCCTTCAGCCAGGTCAGGACTGGGTTGCTTTGGACCGGCTGCTGGCCTGGTGGAGGCGCGTGGGACAGAAGTCAGGATAATGGTAGCTGGCAGCCTGCCCTGAGAGGGCCCCAAGAATCCCAGAGAGTGGATTGTGCCCAAATCACAGCTTCAGCCCCATGGCCCTCACTCTCACCAGCCTAGCCCTGAGTGCTGTGCCTGGCACGTAGAAGGCACTGAGCGACATTTGCCTGACACGTCCTGTGTGCCCACCTGTATTCTTTCCTGGACTTTCCTTGTTTAGAACCTGCCTTCTTTCCTCTGGGGTGACAACGTCTGTCTCCTCCTGGACTGTCCTGCCTTAGGTTTCAGGCAGAGGTGCTAATAGTGGCATTGCTGAGTTCTGGGAGGAGGTCACAGGGCCACTACGTCATTCGGTGCATTAGCTAGTCACTGCTGCTGGGCACGGGAGGTTCTGAGCTTCCTATAAGCCCTGGATTAGATTTTCAAAGACATGTCTTGAGCACGTTTTCCCACTTACCCCTCTAGGAACCTGCTTTAATCTCCTTGCTCTCTGGCGGCTCTCCCACGACCTGTGGATGGCTAGTTGCCTGCAAGAGGGCTCGACACTCACCTTGCCGAGACGTGATGAGCTTGCCTTCCGGAGGCCGGTGCTCATGAGTGCAAAGTGCGTGCACAGGTCACTGGTGAGGAAGCTGCTTCCCCCTAAAGATTGTTCTTTGATTTAAAAAATAGTCTTTCCTAATTCACATGGAGAAATGAGAGACATCCTTTCTGAAGTTTTTAAAAAAGAATTTAACTGTTTCATTAGGACTCAGAAGGGCAGCTCAGATAGCAGATCCTAGGTAGGCAGTGGGGTCTGGCTTGCCAGGCTGGGGCAGAGTCAGCATCGACTGCCCAGCTGGGTCCTGCAGGCCCAGGGGCCGGCTCTCTCTGGCCAGTTTGTACTCACGGGGCATGGGTGAAGCACACTCGCCTCCGCCTTGGCCCTCGTCTAGGACATCCCCACTGGGTGTGGAGTATTTTAAAGGAGATCATGTAGCCTGTGCTGCTCAAAGGGGGCCTGGGAGCCACATGTGGTGATTGGGCACATGAAAGGTGGCCAGTCCAAACTGAAGCGTATTGTACACGGAAAGTAAGGATACATACCAAAATCAAAGACTTAGTACAAAAGAGAGAACGAGGATAGTCTCATTTCTTAATAAGTTTTTATAATAATTACATTTTGTAATGATAATATTTTGAATTTACTGTGTTAAACAAAACATACTATTAAAATTAACTTTGCCTGTTTCATCTTTTAAAGTGTGGCTATTACAAAATCTAAAATTCTGTGTGACTTGAATTCTTTTTCTGTTGGGCAGTGCTAATCAAAGTCCTCTAAGACCAGGGAGGGTGGGGGGAGTTGGAAGACCTGGTGGGCATCAAATCAGAGAAACAAATGGCACCAGGGACTTAAAGATAGGCCACTTACCTTCTAGGGGTAAATATCCTTTGTTGATTTGCCCTGAAGACAGTGGAGGTCCAGTTTCCCTTGGAATATTGATTCCCTTTTTGGATCTGAGACCAGTATAGTACAAAGCACATTTTGGACAGAATTGGATCTACTTCGGACCCTATTCTGGGAGAGGAGAACTAAGTTGACTTGATCTGCCTGGTTGGGGCTTTGTTATTGTGACTCAAGTTGCCAGTGGGGTTTCCTGGTTGAGATAATCTATCCACAAAAATTCCCAAACCAGTTCTTCAACTCAAGCTGGATAATGACCTCAATACGACTAACTCAGGACACCCATACTGTGAGATAAGAGCTAGGTAGACTTTACCAACCAGTTACCCTAAGCTTGAGTACATGTAAGTAACTATTCACTATACATTTTTGGGTCTGATTTAACTTCTAATTCTCTTGGGGTGGAATCAGTAAGTATCTTAGGAACATCTAACTAGGGGAAAGCTCTCCCGTAGAGTTCCCCCTTGTTTTTTTTTTGTCTTTTGCTGCCATGGCTTTATTTCTGTACAATGAGCACATCTTCTGTGTCCCATGCGCTCCGTGTTCTATGCTGGTTTGTGCCAGAAAAGTCATTATAGGCGTTTTGGTCTCACCAAATGTAATTTCTCAGGGATAGTTATATCTCTTTATATCTGTAAATAATGTGTACATTTAATTCATATATATGTTTGAGTTAAGTATTTTATTGTTACAACGTTCACTCTATAAACTTGTTTTAATCATATATAATTCTTTTTGTATTTATACTAACAATACACTGGTTCTAATAAGGAGAATTAAAAGTGGTTTCAACGTTCATCAATAAAGGAATGTTAAAACATGTATTCATCAATGCTATGGACTACATCACATAAAGGTTAAAGAGTAATTAATAATTTGTGCATTTACATTGCATGTAATTACACACAGACTTAACGTTTCAGGCATCCCGAGCTTTCTCCTCTTTCACCTGTGTTTGTGTTTATGCTTCTCTACTTGGATTTTTTTCCATTTTTAATAAAAATTATATATATTTAAGGTGTACAACATGAAGTTTTTATATATATATATGTACATTGTGAAATAATTACTGTATTCAAGGTAGTTAACATATCTGTCACTTCACATAGTTGTCTTTGTGAGTGTGTGTTGAGAATGCTTAAGATTTACCATCTTGTTAAGTTTTAGATATACAGTGTGATTAACTAGAGTCACAACACTGTGCATTAGACCTCTAGGACTTATTCATCCTACATAACTGAAATTTTGTAGCTTTGACCAACTTCTCCCCATTTCTCTTACCCCCCACCCCTGCCTCTACCACCAGTCTGTACTCTTTCTATGAATTCCATTTTTTTAGATGCCATATGGGAGATGGTACAGCATTTTCTTTCTGTGTCTGGCTTATTTCACTTAGAATAATGTTTTAAGTGTTCTCCAGGTTCTCCATGTTGTTGCAAATGACAGATTTCTTTCTTTTTAAAGGCTGATAATATCCCATTGTGTGTGTGTGTATGTATATGTGTGAGTATGTGTGTATATATGTGTGTAACCATCCGATAGTATAATACAGTTCTCTCTCTCCATGTATATATGTATATATAGTATGGTATATATTTAGTATGGTTATAATCCCTTTATCCATTCATCTATCAATGGACACTCACATTGTTCTGTATCTTGGGTATTGTGAATAATGCTGCAGTGAACATGGGGATGCAGATATCTCTTTGAGATACTGATTTCATTTACTTTGGATATATAACCAGGAGCAGAATTGCTGGATCAGATGCTAGTTCTATTTTTAAGTTTTTGAGGAGCCTTCGTATTATTTTCCCTAATGACTGTACCAATTTACATTCCTGCCAAGAGTGCATAAGGGTTCCCTTTTCTCCACACCCTTGCCAATATTTGCTGTCTTTTGTCTTTTTGATTATAAGCATTCTAATAGGTATGAGGTGATTTCTTAATGTGGTTTTGATTTGCATTTTCCCTGATAATTGGTAATGGTTGAGCATCTTTTCATGGATCTACTGTCCTTTTATAGGTCTTCTTTTGAGAAATGTCTATTCAGATCTTTTGCCCATTTTTAATTGGAAAATATATATATATATATAGTTTATGAGTTCCTTATATATTTTGGATGTTAACCCTGTGATATTGTGATTTATAAGAAATGTGTATTTGGTCTTTGTCAACAGTTCTGGCTCACAATTCCTCAAAGCCTTAGAATTCCAAAGTGTGGAGAGTGATAAAGGTGTCTTCTGTTCTGTTAATGGAGTGGCTTCTGGAAGCACCTAAGGATAGGGTCTGGTTACCAGGGAAGCCAACCATGTGGTTAGAAGGTTGGATCTTTCAGTCCCCACCCCCACCCCGGGACCTCCAGGAGGGAAGAGTTCTGGAGGTTGAATCAATTGCCAGTAGGTTAATTAATCATGCCTCTGAATGAAGCCTCCATAAGAACCCAGGAGGCCAGGTTTGGGGAGGTTCTGGGTTGGTGAACATGTGGAAATTCAGGGAGAGTGGTGCAGCTGGAACAGGGTAAGGAAGCTCCATGTCCTTTCCGTGTATTTTGCCCTCTGCATCTCTTCCATCTGACTATTTCTGCATCATAACTTTTTCTTCTAAATTTATTTTTTATTTACTTTCAGCATAACAGTATTGATTATTTTTACACCACACCCAGTGCTCCTTGCAATCCGTGCCCTCTATAATACCCACCACCTGGTACCCTGACCTCCCATCCCCCGCCCCTTGAAAACCCTCAGATTGTTTTTCAGAGTCCATAGTCTCTCATAACTTTTTATGACGAATTGGTAATCTGGTAAGTAAAATACTTCTCTGAGATCTCTAAGCTGCTCTAGCAAATTAATCAAACCCAAGGAGGGGGACGACGGGTTTGGAATTGGCATCAGAAACGGGGATGTGGGGAAGTCTTGCAAGGGCTGAGCTCTTCTCCTGAGATCTGGTGTTATCTTTGGGTGAACAGTGTCAGAATTTAGTGGAATTCTCCTTAGATACCCAGAAGTCTGAGCTAGGGTGAGTTGTGAACACCTTGGTGTGGCTTAGGTTACTGTGTTTTTTTCTCTTGCTAAGGCAACCTATAGAGGATCAGACACTAAGTAGATAAAAGATCCTTTGGTATTGGTATGCAATTAGAATAAACACTAAACCTTAAAACAAGTATAAAAAGGTCCAGCAAAATTCTTCTTTCTCCAGTGATGATTACTTGGATATTTTTAAAAAAATATTTCCAGTATCAGATTTGTTCAAATATATATTTTGGTGCTTCTATTTTTCTGGTGTCCTGATGATATCCAGTGTCCTGGCTAGCGGGTGTTGTACCAGAGCTGTGGGCATGAAATGGGAGTGGGGAAAGAGGGAAAAAAATGCTCAGAGGAGACAGTGAGAACTTCACTGATGGCCCTGGTGTGGGGTCATTGGCCTTCCATTTTAGAACTCCTGGGTGGGGCTTCAGTCCCTAAAAAGTCCAGGGTCGGGGAGGCAAATCCCTCCATTGGAGGGATTTTTTTTTTCTATGCTATTCTATTCTACATTAGAATACCTGTTACCATTATAGTGCTCATAGAGAGGGCAAGGCCTCACAGTCTACCCTGACCAACACTCTTGTTTTAGAGTGCAGAAAGTTATACAATCTGCCGAAAGCCAATGACAGAGCTGTCTCTAGAACCCAAAGTCATTGGCCTGGTGCATTTCCCAGAACCCCTCTCAGGCTGTCACTGGTATAGAGAAAGCATGTCCTGAGGAGCTTCTTGCACAGTGCCTGGCATATGTCAGCACTCACTGCATTTTTGCTGATTGAATGAATGAATACATAAATGATTTATCCATGGTGGTTTTAAGGCATACAGCATCTTTCTCAATGACATACTGAGACAACAAACCTTTTAATGTTAGGCTAAATCTCTTGAAATAATAGTAGATACCAAATATTTATCTATTAGATTTTTAGAGCAGCATTCTTCATTCTAAAACCTCAGGGTGCATTCGAATAAAATTACAAATAATTAAAATCTTTTAAAAAATCATAAAAAACCTTAAAAGCAAAAATGATATTTTATGGTTAATAAAGCTAGAATGTAGGGATGATTATAATGCTATATAATCACGTATGTAATTATTACATAAATAATATATAATTATCCTAATAAACCATGCAATTTCAGCCACTCCTTCCCCTGAAGCTTCTCTATTTATAGGCGTGATAAGTTGGCAGGGGGGAAAGATAGATTTAGGGGAGGCTCGAGGATTAAGCACAGTGTGTAACTTGGAAGGGCCTGTGCCATTTACTAATTTAACAGAATCTGCATCTGAACTGAATGAGGAAACTGGCTTTGGCTCAGAAGGGCCCTTAAGGGAATCACCTGGACCCAGTGAGCTGGTTCTTCCCCATTTCCACCTACCCCGATCCCCCCTCCCAGCCACACACAAGAGTGCCCTTCCTCATCTCATGCCTTTTCACAGCCAGCTAGTATCCCTGGAGACTCATTGCTCCCCTCCTCATGTAGCAGTGCCAGTCTCTGCAAGGCAAGTGGGTCACATAGTCTGGGGATTTTTGATCATTTGCCAGTTGAGTATGGATGCTGTTCTTGCTCCATTTAGCGTGAATTCCCCCCAAGGCTGGGAAAGTGAATGGGCCCTTCTCTTCCCTGGATCTCACTCACCTCCTCTGTCCCAGCAGGAAGAGGGTCAGTGTGCTAAGCCAGGCAGTAACACTCATTTTGGGATGGAGGCACACCTGCTTCAGACAAGTCACAGATTTCTTTGGGCAGTGGCTCTCACACTTGACCAGAATCAGCTACAGAGCTGGTTAAGCTCTGATTTCTCCACCTTCCTCCTCTTCCCTAACCAGGATTTCTGATTCAGTGGGTCTTGGTCTTGATAATTTGCATTATTAACAAAGTGAGGGGACTTCACTTTGAGAACTCCTTTTTTAAGGGACTATCATATGGGTCTGTTGAAGTTTTAAGGCTGTGATGGATTTCTGGCTGACGGTGCTAATTCTCTCCCAGAGCTGTGTGTGTGTTACTGTTTACTAAATGCTTTCTCATATATTCTTCCACAACCTTCCCAGGACACAGACAAGGTAGGTGTTGATTCTTGTCTAGTTACAGAGAGGTTAGGTACCTTGGCCAAGGCCCCTGCAGACAAGCCAGGTTAGCTGGGGTTCAGGCCCAGGCCACTCTCCCACATGTGTTGTGCCTCCCAATACTTCCTCTTTGGATGGGACAGTGTGTTTGACACTGGTTTGAATTTGCAGGGAGCCCTTCATCCAGTGATGCAGGCAATGGACCAGAATGTTTACTCGCTTCTGGGAGGGCTGGTTGCTCCGCGAGTCCTGCAGAATCTGCGATCACAGGCTCTTTTCTTTGGTCGATAAAGCACACTCTTCTCACATTGGAAAGGAAACAGGCCATAATTTGCAAGATGACACACAGCCTGAAGTTTGGGCCCATCTCCGAGGCTATTAGTAGCAGCTGCGTTGTCGGGAGACACAAGGTGGGCTGAGTTTGGCCATTGCTTACTGTTCCTCATCCTGTGACATCTCTCTGACAGGTTCTGGGAGGCCAAGGGCTGCTCCTCCCGTGAGTGCTGGCTCACTCACGGGAACCAAGCAGCAAAAGGTTTGTCTTTTGAATCTGTTCATCCTGTGATCAGGTCTAGGAAGTAGACGTCTCCCTCATCTCAAGGGCCTGAAGTAATGGTAGGGTACCTGGGAATATGCACATTACCAACCTCACTGACCATCACGTTCTGTTGTTGGATAAAACCTCTTTCGAGCTATTGCTCATAAACTTTGTATCCATTTTAGTACTGAGATAATCTATTTGTGATCGATTTCTCTCATCTATGAGAACAGAAATGCCATGTTTTGGCAGATTATTATCTAGGGCTCCCTCCATTATAACTCCATTATAACTCGTTGCACTGTATGCTCCCCCACTTTCTCATGGAATATTCTGAACATCCGGGTCAACAAATTCTGTAGTACACTGTCAGTTGCCTAAGTCCTGAGCTCCTGAAGTGACATTCAGAAAGAAGAGAATAGCCAAGATCTTTGTTTTATTTCATGGTTCTGCTTTGTCTTCTTTGGAAAACACTAGCAGTGAAATGAAGAATTTCTCAGAGATGTCTGTATTTCCAACAATGAGTCTCATACTAAAAAAAAAAAAAAAATCTAAGCAGCAGCTTCTAGGTAAAGAGAACTTGGATTGAAAAGAATTTGAAATGCATGAGCCCAGTCTGAGACCTCCATTCTGGGGCGTGGGGTGGTGGGGGGCTTGTGCATTGTTTCCCAGGCATTGATCATATTGAGGACTCAGTGGCTTTAACTGTCAAACACACTGTCCCATCTTGCCTTTCATGGTACGATGGATGCTGAGCTGTCCTAGCTTCGATGATGTCTTTTTTTTGGACTTGTTTATCCTTGGGGCTCTGTGGGGAGCTGATGATCCTTTCACAAGATGCACATGCCTCCAGGACTGCGTTGCACAGGATGGACAATCGATGACCTTGTGGTCACTGCTGTCCTGCAGAGGGCGAGACTGGGGCTATTCACAGCTTGGTAATTGGCCCCGATGCTGAGATCTTCATCCTGAGCAAATGCTGGCATCAGGGGGGCAGTTACAGATCAATGCAGGGGCGCTGAATACACAGGCCCCAGAAAAAAAAAATACCAGAATCAAAAATGGATTTGTGTTTAGCGTGCATTGTATATCCTGGTCTGGTTATGAATAATTTAGTCTTCCCCAGGCTGAATAGACTATATTTAGCAAGCCTATTTTGCTTATAATACGTCCTATCCTTTTATGAAGAAGCATAAAGCATAGGAGAGCTGCTCTGAATTTGGGGTGACTTCATTTGGCGGGAGCAGGAGTGTGGAGGTATTCTCCCTCTCAGGCCTGTGCTCATGATATACCTGAGACAGCCATGGGCAGAGGCCTCAGGGCCCTGGAGCTGAGAAGGGCACAGGACTGTCTCTCCGTGACCAGGCATGGGGCAGGGCTACTTTTCCTGTGGCTCCCGGCTGGTCCCCTATCCAAGAGTGGGGACCTAGCAAGATTTGAGAGGTGCAGAGTGGTTTCACTTCCCTCCGGTTTTGTTACTGTCCCAGCAAAATTGAATGGCACACTCGAGTTGGGCAGTTTGAGTGGACTTTACAGACTCTGTGCAAAGGCGCAGGCAGGATGAAGGGGAACCCACGGGGTTGATGCAGATTCCCAAGACAGCAACAGCAGGGCTCCTCACCTCTCCTATGCCTGGAACAGTGAGGGTAGAGAGCGGTTTCTGGAACCCAGGAGAGAGAGGGCTGTGTGGACTGGCTGTTGAACAAAAATTCAGGCTTCGGTTGGGAACGGCCCTGTGGTAACCCCACGGGGGAGGAAACCAGAAAGAGAAATACCTGGACCAAACTTTCTTCCTTTTTCTCATCTCCTGTTGCTCCTGATCTTTCTCATCTCGCATCTCCTGATGCTCCCCTATTGATTGATCCCATAGAAAGCTAGAAGCAGGGGAGTCCCTCAGAAAATCCATATAGACCAGCCTCCCAGGGAGAGGGATGTGGAAAGCAGATCTGGAGATACAAATGGAAGGTGCCAGTGCACCCCACAACCTCTATTATAAGGAAACTTCTGCCGCAGGTTGCATTGCACTAGCTCTAGAATGTACCTATTAACTTGCAAACATCTAACCTTGGGAAAGTGATAGACTTAGCCATTAGTAAAAGTTCTGGGGTGTCCATCAAATTGGTTGGCTATTGGCTATTTCAGGGATGGCACACAGGACAGGCACATTTTATGGGTAAGATGGAATAGTAGTATGGGAGGCTAATGGTTCAGCTTAGGTGGCTTGGCGAGAGTCTTTCTGGGTGAGCTCTCTGCTGGGGGCCTTTATTTGTGTAACAGCTCTGGCAACCAGAAATCACTGGCCTGGTTTGGGAGTCTGCCAGACCTTGAGGTCTTTGGGAGGCTGATAGTCAAACCCGCTGCTGATTGCCAGGTGTATCCCAAGAATTCATCCCCAAGTCAGTTTTTTCTAGAATGTAAAACATATTTTCCTGTAAATAGCAATTCTCTGAAAACTGATTATGATTCTTGACTGCTCCTCAAATGTCTATTTAAATGCTGAGTGGTAAGTGCAAGGGCATTTGTTAAATTATTTTCTTTTTTTCCCCCAGTATGTTTGAAATAGTTCATAAGTAAAAATAAAATAGATTAAAAATTCAGTTTAATACATAATATTCTGACCTCCTCATGTCCTGGGAGGTGGGCCAATGGAGATGATATAGAAGTTAAAGAAGGAAGAGAGTCCTTTTTCCATTATTTTTGGGGGCAAAACTTTGAAACAGGTATGTATGTCCTTGACTTCCTCCCACATTCCCTTCTGCACCTTCAGCGAGCTCCTGCCTCATCCAGTGTGACAACTCCACACCCTGTGTCAGCCCTTTGAACACCATACCTTCCTGTTCTCCTCCTGTAAAACCACCTTGTGGCTAGTCTTGGGAAGTGTTAAGGATGCTCAATGAACTGTCTTAAAACAACCATCATTTTATCTGCTCATCCTTCTGTGGGTCAGGAATTTGGAGAGAGTATATGGGGGTAGATGACAGTGTGTGTGTGATCCATGATGTCTGGTTTTCTCTGGAAAGGCTCACGTGGCCAGGGGCTGGTTGGGGTAGCTCAGTGGAATCATATGTTGGGGGTTCTCCTGGCTGCCAGTCGGTTCTTTGGTTTTCCTCCATGTGGTTTTTTCATGAGCCCAGCTTAGGCTTCTTCACAGCATGGTGGACTCATAGTATTTTGATATCCTACATGGTATTCAACTTCCCCTGGAGGAAGTGGAAGCTGCTGGCTCTTTGAAAGACTAGACCAATTACTGGAGAGCTACTTTACCACATGCTGTATTGATAAAGCTGGCCCAGATTCAAGGAGAGGGGAAAGAGTAGTACCTTTGATGAGTGAGGTGACATGAGTGTAACAGCGGGGGAAGGAGTCAATGGTGGCCATTCTTGGAGACTGACTTTCCCACAAAGGAATCAAGCTGACTTAAATTTTTCCTGGGGTGAATGTCAATAGCCTTGTATGGTGTTAAAAAAATGGCTGAAAATTCTTTGATGTTCCTTCCTAGAGAGATGGTCTTCTCTTGCATCTGGGTGGGCATGAGCCTGGTTAATTAAAAGAATGTGGTGGAAGTAAGTCTGGTGACTTTCAAGGCTAGATCAAAAGGGCCATGGTGCTTCTGCCTGGTTCTCTCCAGATGTTTGCTCAGGGAAAAGCCAGGTGCCCATTTAAGTCTTACCATCCAGGGGCCACTATGGTGGGGAGGACACATGAAGGGGCTCCAGTCTGCACCCCAGCTGAGCTGCCAGCCAACAGCCAGCATCAACTACGCCCCATGAGTGCACCATCTTGGACATCTAGTCCAGTCAAGTCTTTACGTGTCATAGCCCCAGCTGACATCTCTCTACAACCCCAAACTTGAACATCCTGAGAGGCCATAAGTAAGAACCCCTTGGACAAACCTTTCCCAAATTCCTGACCCACATAATGGTCAGGAAAAAAAATGGTTATTTTAAGCCTCTAAGTTTGGGGGGGGGATTTGTTATGCAGCAGTATTACCAGAGCATCTTATAAAGCTCCTGGAGATGTTTCCATTTCAGCTGTTTCCGTGTGGGGAATGGAATTCAGTAGTAAGGTAAAACTGTGGGTAATGGGGGAAAGACACGAGTTGGTGGTGATATAAAGTAGTCAGATTTGCTTTGGCTGAGAGTCTGGGTTCCCTAAGTGGCTCCTGCTTTTCACAGACTCCTGTTTACTCCCATATGAACCTGCAGATTGTCACAACCTCCAGGCAAGACAGAAACCATTTCTCTTTCTAAGCTCCAGGGTCCTCATCTGAAAACAGGGGCACAAATACTTCTCTGAGTTCCTGTGAGGCTTAGATGAGGTAACAGTCAAGAAATCATCTAGTACACATTGTCTGCTATATAATTGTGCAAAAATTTACTAAAGATGAATCTGAGAAGATGTTCATATACCAAATATTTCCTGAGCAATTACTTTGTAAAACCTTGTGGTAGGTGCCAAGATTCAGGAGGTTCCTGGGACAAGAGATTATATCTCTTGATTATTTTATATCCAGTTTCTGTACATACAAGTCTCCCCTGAGCTGAGGCTGAAAAAGGGGCAAATAGTCATGACTCAGGGATGGAATTTCATTTCTGAATTGTGGCTCCATCTGGTTTAACACTTTGAGGTATGCAAGGAGCCCAGGACCCAAAAGGGCCTGGGAGTTTCAAGTCAGGAAAAGTTTAACATTTAACAGTGATTAGGATTGCCGGGACCCAATCCCAGATTTCCTACTTAATAGCTAATGAAATAGTGATAATAATAGTGACTCACCTCATATGATTATTGTGAGTCTTCAATCTGAGTGTCAGGCATGCTGCTATGTTTCACCTAGACCAGCCCAGCTCTGAGGATAATGAAGATATTGTTACATTATCATTGTCACTACATTTAACCTTGAAAACTCAGCACAGACACACACAGGCAAGTTCCAGGGTTAGGCTATTAAGGTCTTGAATGGAGGACATAGGTATTGTGTCCTATAGACAAAGGGGAATTTCTAGCTGGAGAATGACAGGATCAAGCTCCCTCTCCCACCCTCCCTCTTGCCTCTTCTGCCCTTGCTTTCTCATTTCCTCTTCTCTCTCCTCCTTCAAAATGATGGCAGTATGTTCAAGTTGTGCAAATCAAAGGAATAGAATAGAAACAGAAGAATAAATGTGCTTAGCGGACCCCGGAAATCTCCAGGGGATTGGAATTGATTACCCAGCATGTAACATACAAAAATGATCATTTTTCTGCATGTGGTGAACAATGGGAAGTAACTCCCTAACTCGCCACTCCAGTCCCCCTAATCTGATGGGGTTTTCTCAGTGAGAAAATGGAATGGAGTCAGAGTGGTGGGCAGGCTCGAACTGGGCCACCTCCCAATGACCTTTTTACTGGAAGTGTTGATGGCAGAGGGAAGAACAGAGCACGTTCCGCTGAACTTACCTTGTTTAATTTGGAGAGGAGACCTGCCTTCCTGGGAGATAACAGGACCTTGGGAAGTTTTGTGGATGAAAGGATTGATGCTTTATATTGAAAGTCACTGAGGCTTATAAAATATATTCTGTTGCCTTTCCCCAGGTGAGGAAGGACCTCTTCCTTGGGAACCACATGGCCTCATTATCATCTGGGGTGGTTTCCTGGTGTTGGACTTAGCTGGGGGCCCAACATTCCTCCAGTACTTGGAGAACCCCCATTGTAGGATGGGTGCAGGTTGGAGAATGCCATGTAGGCCACGAGCATCAGAGTTTTGTCTTGCAATTCATTTTAGTGTCAGTTGAGATTGACCATAAGATCCTGGCTCAAATGAGTTGAAGTCACTAGATGGAACAGAGTCACCAGTTTTGGCTGAGTTGCTGATCCATTCATCCGGAAGTGTAAATTTCTGATTTCTACCTGCTGCTCATTTTCTTTCATCCTGAAGGTTGAGATCTCTTTGAATAAAGGGATAAAGATGACAGCCTGTATGATGTCTTTGCATTTGTTAGGAAAAAACCCACACACTTTCAGGGCATATGTAGCATATTAAACTAATGACTTAGGAGCAAGCATGACCTGTATTTTAACCTCCTAATTATCTCCTGGTTGGGGAGAATTTTTGTAGTACCCACCTTGTACATCCAGATGTGGCAGTCTTGCCTAAAAGGAAAATTCATGAAAATAGGCAGACCCAGTGCTTCAGAGAAGTGCATGAGCCTGGGAATCTTTTCTGATTTAGTAGTCTGTGATTAATAGTTTAGGGTTTCTGACTTATTAGATCTGAGGTAGGCCCCCAAGAATTTGGATTTCTATTACTCTGAAGTGATGCTGATGCCCTTGGTCTGGGGGCCACATTTTGAGATCGACTTCTCTGGAGCATAATTCCCTGACCCAGAATTTTCCACTGCCAGGCACCTGACTTACTCATGCATTCTGATTTAGTGCAGTAGTTTGGTCCCAGATAACACGGCTTCCCTTTCTGGAAGAGGTTCTTTCTAGCTTGAGGCAGTTTCCTGTATTCTAGGGAACCCACTGGTAAATTTGGAGAGAGTCTGTGGCATCCTGACTAGCACAGCCCCCAGCATCAGAGTGGAGTAGAACCGGTTCTTCCCCAAACCCCTCATAGTCTTCATAATTGTTCCCTGGACTCAGACCTCCCCTGCTTGACTTTAGTCTGGAGATCTAATTTTTATAGTCTGCAGAGAATATGCTCTGCTATTTTTCCTTACCTAAGTGTAAAAAAACAGGACAAAACTTAGTGTATTAGGAACGAGGCAGAGACAGTTTAGGATTAAGGTACCTTAGGACACACATGTGTGCAAACACACACAGGATGTACATGGGTGACACAAGCTTCTTTGGAGACATGCCTGAGTCAGGATGGATGAAAAATGGGCTTTCTTGGCACTTAAAGCCGAGCCCATGAAGTTTGCTTATAGGAGCTTGGTTACTGGTGTTATCATGTTCTGTATGGGCCAGCAAGGAGTGGATTGGGACACTAATTTTTAGAGCTATTGGAATTTCAAGCTCCTTTGCGGTCTTGGCAGTGGACCCGGCATGCTTTGAGATGTGGATGGCTTTCCCACTGACACCTTGCAGGACCACAGGATATTTTTTAAAAGGTCGAGCACCAAGTCACCACATCTCGTTAGTGACAGCAGTTGCTTTATCTGTGAGAATAACTGCCCTTCTTCGTTTCTCAATTTGTCACCTGTGCAATGATTTATTACCTTCTAAAGCTGCAGTCATTGTATAATGATACAAAAATAATGACAAGCCACTCTGATAAACTTTATTACCTGTAGCATCTTGTATTCCAACTGCATTCCAGGGTGCTCTGTAGCATTACAGAGCATGCCCACGTGGACGACAGCTAGCCAGGTGAGTGGCTTCTCAGGCCTGGAAGGAAAAGAGAAAAATAAATGGGTCTTGAACTTCCTGAACAGAGGCTAAGAAGAAATGGGCTGGGGTAAGTTGATTCCATTTGGGGCACACATGTCAAATGGAGTTATCTTCATTTTTATCCTGAGAATGCTGTATTCACTTGACTATGTTAGATTGGGAATATAGAAGTGGCTTTAAAAAAAATCTTTAATGAAATATATGTTCATAAGAATGTATATAAATGGTGTGCAGTTGAATTTCCATTTTTTCTTTAACCCCCACTTTTAGAGACTCTCTAAACCTTTTTTATCAAATACCTAAGCTTTCAGCTTTTACATGGGCTCAGATGATACCTTCCTTGGAGCTGGGCTGTAAAGAACTGCACAATGTCCTAGTGCTCAGCGTTTAAAGAACTCAAGAAGGTTGCATTATGAAGTAACTTTCAGATTTGCTTCTCATTTTGGAAAAATATATAAGGTTAAAAAAAACCCCTACATGTGGAATTGAGAACTGAGATATAAAATTTTAATCAAATATGGATGATAAGAGGGTTCTTCCAGTAACCAGAACTTACTTGATTTTGGATTATGGTTGGGGGCTGACAAGAGTAGGTTACTTCATTATTTTCCTGAATCAAGAATAATGAAGGGTCTTATATAGCTAACTGTGGAGGCAAAGACAGGAATCCTGTGTCACCTTCCATCTCCTTCATGAGGACCTGCCATAACTTCAGGGAATACCTCATTCTTTTTTTTTTTTTTTAAGATTTATTTGTTTATTTTAGAGAATGTGCACAAGTAGGTGGGAGGGCAGAGAGAAAGAATCTTTAAGCAGATTCCTGATTGAGTGTGGATCCTGATGTGGGGCTCAGTCTCATGACCCATGAGATCACAATGTGAGCCAAAACCAAGAGTCAGATGCTTAACTGACTGACACACACAGGCACTCTAATGCTTCATTCTTTAATGATGGATTCTCTTGGGATTGTACCAATGGGCCTGGAGAAGGCCTGTGTCCTGAGTGTGGGGTTTGGTGTTGAGGACTGGGAGTGGCTATAACAGAGTACAGATATTGCTAGTGCTGACCAATGTCCACTTTTCTCATCTTCACAGTCTCAGAGCAGGTCTGTATTTCCCAGCCTCTCTTGCAGCTAGATGGGACCATGTAACTTATTCTGGCCTATGGAATGTAGGCATTTCCAGGACTGCACTGAATCTCCCCTGTGTGATCTTCTTTTTTCTCTTTCTACTGCCTGCCATTGCACAAGACCAATGCAAGCAGATAGAATAACCAGAGATGGTGCAGCCTTAGGGGTTGAGTCACTGCATGGAAGAGAGACTCCTGTGATTTCCGTGGACTATGTTGTGAATGAGAAATATATCCTTTTTTGGTGTTAAGACACAGAGATTCCAGTTAACTTGTTAGCACAGTATAATCTATCCTGTTCTGACTTCTTGGCTCTGAGAACCTGTGGAAGAGGTTAGTCCTAAGCCTATAGCCATGTCCTGACCTCCAGAAATTGGCCTAGGTCTTTCTAATTGACCAAGGTTTTATTTTCCTCTTCTGAGTCTTCAAAATTGGGAAGCTTCTTGGTGTGAGAGTCCAAATGGTGATTCTAACTCTGGAGAGGCCCAGAGTTATAGCTACTTTAAGGGAGACAGTGGTTTCGAGGCAAGGCTGGAGCAGACTTTCTCAATCTTGGCTCTATTGACAGTTGGGTTAGATAGATCTTTGTTGTGGGGGGTTGACCTGTGCATTATGGTAAGCTTAGCAGAATTGTTCGCTTCTCCCTACTAGATACTAGTAAGTATACCCCCATAGCTATGACAACCAAAATATTTCAAGGTGTTGTTAAATGTCAGTGGGGCGAAATCACTCCTAGTCAAGAACCACTAGGTAATAGAAAGGCACATTCCCAGCTTGAGACATTGGGAACATGAGTTTCCTTCTAGTCTGTGGCCAAATAAATGCTTTCCTGTTTTTTTTTCCTCTACTTTATGTCACATGTTGAAATATTCCTTGCTTCCTCATAATACATTAAGACCAAAGCTGGCTTTTTGCCATTCAAGGTTCCTTATGAATGGAAATGCGTTGCCTTTACTGGCTTCCTTTCTTCTCCCGTACCATATTAGTTATATGTAGCTGTAAAACAAATCACTCTAGAAGGTAGTGGCTTTGAGCAAAAATAATCGACTATATTATGGTTCCTGCAGGCCAGGAATTCAGGAGCAGCTTTGTTAGTGGGTCTAGTTGAGGGTTTCTCATGTGATTACAGTCAGGATATTGGTGGGGGGTAGTCAACTGAAAATGAGCATAGGGGTTGGGGATTTACTTCCAAGATGGCTCCCTCCCATGGTTGTTGGCACCAGGCCTCTATTACTCACCATGTAGGTTCTCCATGGCTGCTTGAGCATTGTCACAGCATGGCACCTTGCTTCCTGAGAGCCAAGTGGTCTGAGAGAGTGACAGAAAACCAGGAGGAGGCCTCAGTGTCCTTTATTACCTGGCC
Organism: Neogale vison; assembly: GCF_020171115.1. Classification (NCBI taxonomy): domain Eukaryota; kingdom Metazoa; phylum Chordata; class Mammalia; order Carnivora; family Mustelidae; genus Neogale; species Neogale vison. The sequence goes on from NC_058098.1 coordinate 126,454,759, forward strand.
TCTGGGGTCACACACGACCATTTTTGCTTTGTTTCTTTCATTAGAAGTAAGTCACTAAGTTCATCCCATGTTTAAGAGAAGGAGAATTGGCTTCCACCTCTTGAAGAGAGGAGTATTCAGCAATTCGGGGACATATTGGAAAACTATCACATCCCCCAGCACAAGGCTCTGTCTGCTTAGATACACTGGGCTGCTTGCTGGGCTGTGGCCACGTGAAGCTTACTCCTAGATTTTGAACTTCCCTCACTTCTCCTACCCACAGTACCTTCACTCTATCTTCCACTAGTCTCCTCAGTTCCCACTAGATGGGAACTCACCCAGGGCTCCCCTGTGGAGAAGCATCTGAAAAGGTCATTTTGTGAAGCTGTAAAATAAAGAAGGTTTGGAGTTCGGCCCTTCCCAGAGTAGTTGCCACTTCGTAGGAAAGCCTAAATTTGGTTGCCCCATGACCAGTAAGTCAAGCTAATGGTGGAATTTCAGATCCTATGAAAGGTGTGTGGTAGACATTGAGAAAGGCTGTTTCGTGCTGGCACTGGGGAGCTGAATGCCACCTCCCTCCCAGTCTCTGCCCTGTCCAGATGCCCAGCTTACCCTGAACACGGTGACTGCCTGGCCAGCAGCTCCTGAACGCAAATCAGGTCACACGATGATAAAGAGGACTGACTCTGGAGCCCAGTGGAATGTAGGCATTTAGACCCCAGCTTGATTTTAGATCCCAGCTCCAAAACTGTGGCAGATGAGCCTTGCTAACTACATGATCTTTGTGTTTCCCTTTCACAGTGTAGCATGGTGACCAGAAGTGGCCACCCAGCCTAGGTGAATATTTCTCAGCCTTTACTTGCATCCAGGCAGGTCTATATGACTGAGCGTGGGCCCTTGGAAAGTGGATGGAAGTCATATGCCCCTTCCAGGTGTGGCCCATGAGCATCTCCCTTGTGACTGTCCATGTTTCCCACGCCTCATATGTTCTGGAGGTAGGTTCTCAGAATGACAATGGACATCCCATGGAGGATGGCAGGCTACACCTGTCAGCACTGTGTGTGACTAAGCCCCTGATCTTCCCACCAACAAAACTTTCCATGAGTGAGATAACAAGGTTCTATTGTGTTATGCCTATGAGATTTCAGGGTTTATTATAGCTAGAAGTATGTAATGAATGGAATTACTTTTTAACTGTATAATGTTGCGAAAATTAACCTGTCTTGCCTCAGTTTCTTTATCTATAAACTGGGTATCCTGAAAGCCATTATCTTATTATCTCATAGGGTTGTAATAACGGATAAATAAGATCAAGCCACATAAAGCACTTAGAACAGTGTCTGGCTCACAGAACATGCTCACTAAGCTTATCTATTCTTACTGCTAATTGGAATAAATAATTGCCATCTGCCTGAGCTCTGTTGTGTGGAAAAGACTTTTTGCTTCAGAATGATTTCCCCTTCTGATTTATGGAGACTTGCTGGGATCCATCTGGGATCCAGCGGCAAGGCAATGCTCTTGTGTATTCTGACTTAAGGAAAATCCAGGTGGGCTGTGGGGCTGGGGCTGCATCGTGTTCCTAACTCTCCACAGGCTTGACAGTTGTTTCTGGCTGTCGACATAGGCAGCGTCCTCACTATGCAAACATCTGATGGTCAGGCCACGCCAAATCAAGGCACTGGGCAGACAGCTGGTCTCAGTGAAATGGGAGTGGGATTCTACAGCTAGCCAGTGTCCATGGAAGCTGTGTAGTGGCCTCCCCCTGGCATGTTCAGCTTCCAGCCTGGCACCTTCCCCATCCAGGCTGCTGGTCTTGCTAAGCCTACTCCTAAAACCAGAGAAATAAAGCCCTCCTCGCTTCCCCTCAAACAGCCCTCATCCCTGCTTTCCCACTTGCACAAATGTACAATGGCCATTTTGTTTTGGTGGTGGAGTGGGGGAAATGCTGGGCAGGAGGAATTCACTTAGACTTTGCATCATGACTTGTTTCTCTTCACCACTGCTTTTCTGTTCAGATATGTTGGGCACTCTGCTGGTATTTGTAGTGGTCCTAACAGTATTAGCGAGCCGGGAGATGCACTTGGGGAAGTGTTCACTGCCTCAACATTTTGGCCACATCTGTACAGGCCAGAGATTTACTGAGGTCAGCAATGGTTGGAAGATCAATAAAGCGTTTCAGATAAAACTCCATTTTTGCCTCCAGCAAATTCCCTGCGTTACTTTGCCTTTGTAAACAACATCCTAAGGAATGCTGATTGTAAATCATCCCCAGTGCACTTTACACCCGTCTTGCCGTGTGTTCTTCCTGATAATTTTATTCTAGACGCAAGAAGGGGTCTTCGTGCCAATGAAGACGTGGAAGCCCAGGGGATTCCGGTGACTTGCCTAGGGTCACGATGAATTAGTGTGGGGACAGATAGAATCCCAGGCTCTCAGCTTCTGGCCTAGGGCCTTTGCCCCTGCTTGGCATAGTCTCCAGTGCCTCACTTAACTCAGGGCTTGGTAGTGCTCCTGATCTGGCTCTGGGCCCCTGCAGGTCTGATGAGTTAGCACTGGTAGGTGGGCTACTGCGGCCCCAAGCTCAGGAACACTGTCAGCGCCAGAGGCTTCCCTCACCTGCCGACTGGGTGGGCTGGCAGGAGAGCAGATTTGTTTCTGGACCTAATTACCCAAGAAGAAAAGAGCATCTTGCTGTCAATTCCTTGAACTACCCTTTAAGCAGCCTGCAGGGAAATGTACGCAGAGATTAGGTCCTGCCCTAGGAGGGAAAGATCCACATGTGGCTGTACCTGCAACTGACCCACTGCTGGCTGGGTGGGTCCAGGATATTGGCTCCGCTGGTTTCTCATCCAACCAGAGAGAAGCGCCTTCCAGCCTGTGCTTAGTACAGTGGGTGTCAGTGTGGATCTGGCCATGGGGATGGTCCAGGGGCTGCTGGAGAGCATTGCCCCATTCCTGAGCAAAATGGCCGCATGAAGGGAACTTAAAGCACACATCCTATCCTTGTACCGAGCCTGAAGAATGCAGAGTACGGGCCAAAGATCCCCTCTAGGATTCTTTTGTCCAACCCTGCAGACAGATACCCCACTTCTGGAGAGCCAGCACATTCCAGCCCCAAGCCAGGCTTTCCCTGAGGCACCGACGGCGGGTGTTTGTAGGAATGGCTCCTCACCTGCAGAACAAGGGTCAGGATCTAGTTTTGTAACCATGGTGGCTCTGTCCTTTACCCCAAGCTACTGAGTCACCTTCTGGGAAGAGAGAGAGGGGAGTGGGCTGGCAGCGCCCACAGGTGCCGGGGCAGGTCAGGAGGCACATGGACGACACAGCGGGGGGCCTGCCGTGGCTAGAGAGCACCAGCATGGAAGGCCGGCCGCCGCTACCGGCTTGCTCAGCGAGGGCTAAGGGTCTGTCCCTAACGTCACTTAGGGTTCAGTGGGTGGCCGCCAGCATCTAGGCTTACAAGAGCCAACTGTTAAATTTTGGTTAACTGATTGATATCTTCTTGATAGTTTCTCATGGTCCAGGGTGGAAATATTTATATCGTGAAACTTGACAATGCTCTCACCCGGTGGTTAAACGTTAACCAATACATCCCCACAGAGGGTTCCCTGACAGTGGGGTTTTCTTAGCCTCTTGCTAGACATGCCCTGATTTTGCTACGGCTCACATATTTCCTCTAGGTGACTTCCAGGCCGCCTCTCTCCTGATGTGGCAGGACCCCGGGTCTCTTCATCTCTCTGTTCTGGCAGGTGTGCAGCAGGCTACGGGGCTCTCCTGCTGGGGAGGAATTCTGTGTCCCCGCAGCCAGGGGGGAGGCCGGTGACCTTGAGGTGACACTGCGATTCCTCTTGGTGCTGCTTGTCAGACACAGGAGCTGAGCTGCTCTGACCTCCAGCTTCTCTTGTTCCTCCTCCTTCCCGGGCCCTGTAGCTCATCACCGCCATCTGCTCGTGCCTCCTCCCTGCTCTCAGGACGGACCCTCTGTGGGGCCAGCAGGTGCTGTAGAAGCAAGCCCTGGGCTGTGTCATTCCCCGGCATTGGTTGGTTGCATCTCAGATCTCCATTTTTCTGTACTTTTAAGAGAGTAGCAGACCTAAGGGGTGACCCCTAAATTCATTTCACCTTCCTGAGCCAGCTGCCATCTCTGGGGGCTCACCATGTGCCAGGAACTGTGATGCACCCTGTTCTTTCTCAGGTGCTCTCCCCAAGCACCCTGTGAAGCCAACCTGGCTGCTAGCTTTGTGTCACCGACAGGGAACGGTGGTCAGCTCTGTCAGCCACACAGCTCAGTAAGTGGCAGGAGAGGAATCCAGATGCAGACGGTTGGTTTCAGTCTCTGTCCATAATGATTCTATTTTACTGTCCTTCTGTCACAGCGATGGCCCAGGACATGCTGCAAGGGTCAGGAGTGAGACCTCACCTTTGACCTATGTAGCCCCTGCAAGGTTCTGGAAGACTTGGGTAGCCAGTAGTGTTGCAGTGTGGGTGCAGAGTTGTTAGAGGTGGTTCACTGAGTTTGGGATGGACATTGAATTGGAAAATACTTTCGAGATACACTGCTGGCTTTTTGTATTAGTTTGCTGGAGCTGCCATAATAAGGGGCTACAAACTGGGTGGTTTAAATAACTGAAATTTATTATCTCATGGTTCTGGAGGCCAGAAGCCTGAGACCAAGGTGTTGGCAGGGTTGGGCCCTTCTGAGGGCCATGCAGGAGAATTGGTTCAGTCTTCTAGCTTCTGGTTTGCTGGCAGTCTGTGGTGTCCTTGGTTTGGAAAGCATCCCCCAGATCTTTGCCTTCATCTGCACGTAGTCTCCTCCCTGTGTGCATGTCAGTCTCTGTGTCCACATTCGCTGTGTTGTAAGGACACAGCCATATCGGGTCAGAGCCCACCTTGATGGCTTGATCTTTTTCTTTTTTAAAAGATTTTATTTATTTATTTGACAGACAAAGAGAAAGCACAAGAGGGGGAGCAGTAGAAGGAGAGGGAGAAGCGGACTCCCTGCCAAGCTGGGAGCCCCATGCAGGACTTGATCCCAGGACACCCGGGATCATAACCTGAGCCAAAGAAACACATTTAACCATCTGAGCCACACAGGCACCCCTTGATGGCCTCTTCTTAACTAGGTGTCTCTTTAGTGGCCCTGTTTCCAAATAAGGTCACCCTCTGCTGTGGTCGCTAGGACTTCAGCACATGAGTTTTGGGGAGACACAGTTCAACCCATAACAAGTTTGTTCATGTTTGTTCTCAAGTTGAGAAAAACTATTTAAGGAAAAACTTTGTTCTTTTCTTTTCTTGTAAAACTTTTTCTGTGCTGAAACTTCTGGTCAAAATGAAGTAGGCCTGTGCTCTCTCTCCTGCATGGACTCTTCTCCTGACTGGATTGAAAGCAGCTCCTGAGGCCATCTGGGATTGTCTTTCTCACCCGGTAAGGACTTCTCCAGGCCCAGTCTTTTGGATGTGGCGAAATCACATGTGGGGTCAGTGATTTTCCCTTTTCCTTCCCTGGGTGTCTGAGCTTGTTTCCCTCATAGACCCCAGAGTTTTCTCCTCTTATGGGCTTTATTTTGATTCTCCTGTGGATAGTCTGTGCCCTGGCAGGTGGCACACGCAGCAGGGGTGAAAGGTGTTGGGTCCCTCAGGCTAAGCTAGTGGCTGTCACTGATGGGGTGTGAGGAGCTTGCCCGAAGTGGGTCCTTCCGCTGATGGAATGAGTGCTCTCTCACAGACCTATGTGGGGTGTGGCTCCTGAGGGGAGGGAAGGTGAGCCTTGATTGAGAGCTGAGGACCCGGATGGGCTGCAGGAGAGGTGGGGCATGGGGAGTCGGGAGAAGCCACTTAGGCCTGGGTTGCTGCTTCTGGGGTGTTCACTGGAGTTCTTTTGGGGGTACACTCTTGAGACCCTAGAGGGCCCTCTGTGTCTCCCTGACCCACTGGCTGACGCTGCTCTTTCAGTCATGGACTAAAAATCTTAGGGTGTCACATGAAGACACCCTAAACTCAATCTGTGGCCCAAATGTTTCTCCCAGACTGGACATTTCCATTTGATCATTTATTTGCCCCTTTCTGCACTCAACCAAGGACAAGACTGGCTGGAAGGGGACCAGTGGGGGAGGGGAGAGTGTTCTGGGTTTAGAAACAAAGGGCCAAAGGGCCAAAGGGTCAAAGGGAGTGTGGCCTTTGCCTGAAGGGAGAGAAGGTAGATTTGGCTGGAGGGGGAGGAAAGGGGCGTGAGAGAAGGCGGGACACTGGGCGTCACATCAGTGAAGTCCTCACAGAACCTGGCTATATCCCAAGGGCACTGGGCGGTCCTCTGCCTGAGAGCCAGGAGAGGCGTGAGCGACCACTCTGGTGGTAGAGGGGGCATGATTCTGAAGCAGGTAACATCCGGGTCAGAAGATGCGTCAGAGGCTCTTGTAATAACGTGCATATTCGCCCACTCACGGGTTCCTGTGTCCTCTCTGTGTTGCTGGGAGTGGGTGGAGTTGGAGGGGGCACTGCGCCTTGGGGACCCCCCCCCCCGCCGTGCTCAGCCTGCAGAGGGGCTCTCCCTTCTCTTCCCTGGGCTGACATGGCTACGGCAGCACTGCCCTGTGCGTTTTTCTCATTCTTGAAAAAATACTGGGAGAGCGGGAGGCTGTCAGCTGTGTTTCCCGCTTTAGAAGAAGAGTCCATAGTCTCTCATGGTTCACCTCCCCTTCCAATTTACCCAAATTCCCTACTCCTCTCTAACGCCCCTTGTCCTCCATGCTATTGGTTATGCTCCACAAATGAGTGAAACCATATGATAATTGAGCTTTGTTTGAAGAAGTTTCTGAGTGCAAAAGCCAGATTGAATACAGTGGAGACACAAAGTCAAATTGCTCTTTACAGGAAACATGGGTGCAGTAGAGTGGAGGTACACTTGTGTCCACACTGTGAATGTCCCGAGCACGTCTCAAGGCTACCGAGTAGGGGAAGCACAGGCGGGAGCCAGCCAAGGGAAGGATGAAGGCTGGTCAGAGAGCTTGCTGGGTGTGTGTGTCCGTGCCGGCACATTCACACTGACCCACATGTGTGACTGGGAAGCACGGACTGGACAGACTTGAAGGAAGTGCTTTGAGCACCAGTTTAAAGCCCGACATGGGACAGAGGCTCTGCTAGAGTGAGAAGCTGGCCCCTTCCCTGCCCACCCGAAGCTCTCTGCTCTGTACCCCTGTGCCCGCCGTTGCCTCCACATAGCACGAGTACCTCTGCGGTGCCCAGTAGGTCCACGGAAACTCCCCAGGAGACCGTGGGAGAGAAGGGTAAAAGGCTGTGCTCTGGGCACTGCGTCTGCAAAGTGGGAGACTCGTTCCCTGAAACCGGGCTCTGTACTCACCTCGGCTCCTTCCTGTGACTTGGTGCTTGGTGCTTTGTACCAATAGTCAGTCACCAGCCAACAGGTCTTTATTAAGTATCTACCACCTTCCCACATTGCTGTAGGGGCTAAGCTTGCAATCAGGACTGGACCTACAGGTCCGCGATTTGCTGGCCTCAAGTGTTTCTGTCTGACTTCCTTGGTGCTATTTATTCATTTGTTCCTTTGCTGATGCCTCGATGTGCCTTTAGTGGAGCAAGGCCTTGCCTGCTGATCATACTTGTCTTACACCCAGCTGTTGCTTTGCTTGCAACTCACGTGAAGAAGAAAGACCCACACATGTGAAAGAGTTGTGTCTCTTCAGTTCAAGTGTGAATCAAGGCTTTGGGCAGGGAGAGTCCAAGCCAGCAGGTACCTGTGAGTCTGCAGTGAGTTTGCTCTCCAAAGTCAAAATGGGTAAAGTGCCATTGAACATTTTTTGTGTTCAACACAGCTTCTGTTTGTGAGACCTTTGCCCTTTGGTCTCCAGGCAAGTTGCGTTTGGAGGAAACAAGTGGTTGAAATGCCTAAGAAGGTGCTTTTGAATGGATGTGTGGTGTTGGGTTGGGACGGGGATGAGACAGGGGTGGGGACCAGTTACTCAGCCCAGAGACTCTTCTAAGCTGATCTCATCCTTGCTAACTTATTCTCAGTACCACATGACACTGAGAACTGACTAGACCAGTGCTTTGAGCAGTTAGCTGGGTCTTACCCTTTCCTGCTCACGAGCCCTCATGCCTTTGATTCATTTAGGCATCCATTCAAAACTGATTTATGGAGCGTTTGTGTGCCAGGCACCGTCCTGCGTGCTGGGGGATGCGGCAGTGAATGCAGACACAAATTCTTGCCTTCATAGAACTTACATTCTAGTGTGTGTTTGGAGAAAAGGGCACAGATAATGATATAAATCAGTAAGTTATGTGGAATGTTAGAAGGTGATAGACCAAATGCTGTGGGGACTGGGTTAGGACAGCCACTGTGACAGGTGGGGAAATGACAGGGTATTAAATAGAGTGGGCAGAGGAGACCGCTGAGAAGGATATTCGATGCAGGTTCTGAAAGCAGTGAAGGACAGTAAAGTGAATATCAGGGGCAAGAACATTCCAGGAAGAAGGACTGTTCAGTGCAAAGGTCCTGAGGCACAGAGAGTAGGCCTGTACAATGGTGATGGGGAAGGGGAGAGCAGTAGGCAGGAAAGCAGCTGCAGACAGAGCTAATAGGGCCTTGCAGGTGACTTTGGGGACTTTGGCATTCACTGTGATGAGGACAGGAGCCACCACAGGGTTCTGAGCAGTATCATGATCTGCTTCCCTTTTATTATGATCATTCTGGTAGGCTGTGGGGATTGGGGGTGGAAGCAGGAGTTCAGTTTGGAGGCGTTTGTCATGGGCCAGGTGAGAGATGACAGGGGCTTAGACTGGAGTGGTCTGGTCGCCATGGTGAGCAGTGGCTGGGTTATGGTTGGACTGGAAAGCAGAGGAACCATTATCTCCTGGTCACTGTGGTCTTTCTGCGGGCAGGGTAGTTTAGGGATTTACTTTGCTCACCATGTGCCGAGCACTGTCCCATGAGCTTCATAGACTGTGTCATCTCATTCAATCCTCTGGTGTCCTGCTGAGAGAGATACAGTTTCTCCCAATTCACAGATGAAGTTGAAGTCTAAAGAGATGAGTTCCTGGCTCACATAGCTTATGGAGGACAGAAGTGGGGGGGGCCCACTGCTGCTAAACTCCCCATTCTCATCCAGATTGAAAAAGGTTTGGCAGTTTCTGGTGCTAGTGAAAGATCTCTCTGCCTGGATAAGGTCAGCTGTGATCCAGCTGTGTCTGATGGATGGAGCCATTGCGGAGCTCTGGAAGTCTTGGGGTGTACCCATGTCAGGTGGTTCCACGGATGGGGGAATGGGGCTCCCCAGGTGCTTCCTACACTCCCCACCCAGCCCATGTTTTGCCCCAAGCAGGCTCCACTTGTTCTGCTTTGGGTTTTAACTGGCCATGAGCTTCATTCTTTAACCAAAGCCTGGACCTAGTAAGATCAGATTCTCCTCTTTTCTAAAATGTGAACTAAGTCCCAAAGAAGTAGAAGGCCAATTTGGACCCAAATCTACACTTGCGCTTGTAAAAAGAAGCTGAGTGGATTTTCCTGTTGACTCAGCATTGGCAAGCGTGGCTCAGACTGAGGATAGAGATGCTAAGTGCTGTGCATGCTAGAGGTAGCTGCCAACATCTGGGGCCAACACTAGTCCCACTGATGTTGATGATGCCACAAGCCCTCCTTGGTTTCTATGTGAGAGGAGAGAAATGTCTCCTCTATGTAAGAGTGGAGTGGAAGTCATCATTATACATGGTCATTGTGAGAGGCATGGCCTTCACCTTCGACCCCAAACTCCCAGTCAATGAAGGGGATCAAGAGAATTGGGGATGCTGACAACAAGAAGATGAAGTTCATATTCTAACTCCAGATTCAGTGTCTGCTTAGACTGATGGTTCTGTGATCTGGTCTTCTGCCTGGAAGAACAGGGAGAGAGGGCAGTGTGGACCTTGAGGTTAACAAGAAAAATCTGTATGTCTGTGTTCTGGTGTCACAAGGAGGCATGAGTTTTCCATGGGTCTAGCAGACAATGTGGAGATGGCTGGGCTTGTTCATCCTGCCTGTTGATGCCTGTTGCCCAGTGGGTGGTGGACCCTAGCAGTGGTAGCTGGGAATGTGCTGGGGCTCAGCATTTCAGTGAGAGAGTGCTATGTAACAAAATTACCATATCCCTGGGGGCAGGGCTCTAACCAGAGACATTTCTTCTCACACTTCTGGGGGCTGGGAAGTCCAAGACCAAGGGCCATAAGGTCAGGCATCTGATGAGGATCCACTTCTTAGTTCATAGATGGGAGTCTTCTTGCTGTGTTGGTAGGAGGGATGGAGGAGCTTCTTTTGTAAGAACATTAATCTCATTCATGGAAGCTCCATCCTCATGGGCTAATCACTTCCCAAAGACCCCACTTGCTAATAGCATGACATTTAGAGGTAGGATTTCAATTCATAAGGAATTTGGGGGGAAACACAAACATTAAACTCATTTGTACAATAAAGTAAGGGCTGGAATTGGACATCCATCCTCCCATTTTAGGGAACCTGGAGTAGAGAGGGTGGCCCCCAAGAAGTCCTCCTGTGCCATGCTGAGGACTGATTTGAGTGATCAAATTAATAATTAAAGCCTGCAAAACAAGGAGGAAACAAAAGGAAAACTTTCCCAAGCATCTTACAACTGGGAAGACCCCAAAGAGGCAGCAGAGAGCACCATCTGGTACGAGCCTCATCCACACCAGAGAATGTTCTTGGCCAACTCTTTCTGATTGGGAATTTTATGGACTATTTGGAACAATGATAGCCACAGGGGCTGCCTGAACTCTGAATCCGCACAAGTCAGGGGGTGTTCCCAAATAGCTGGGAACTGACTGATGAAGGGCATCTTCTTCGTGTGTAAACCTTCTCATAAAAGCACTGAGGACTTTTCTTTTTTTGCTTAGGCAGTACCAGTTTATACCTTTTGTTTCAGTGGCACTGTCTTTTGTTTTGTTTTTATTAACATATAATGTATTATTTGCTTCAGGGGTGCATGTCTGTGAATCATCAGGTTTACACATTTCACAGCACTTACCATAACACATACCTTCCCCAGTGTCCATAACCCAGCCACCCTATCCCTACCCCCAAACTCCCCAGAAACCCTGTTTCTTTTGTGAGATTAAGAGTCTCTTATGGCTTGTCTCCCATCTTGTTTCATTTTTTCCCTCCCTACCCCTTACAACACCGTGCCCTGCCTCTCAAATTCCTCATGTCAGAGAGATCATATAATTGTTTTTCTCTGATTAACTTATTTCACTCAGCATAATACCCTCTAGTTCCATCCACATCATTGTAAATGGCAAAATTTTGTTACTTTTGATGGCTGCATAGTGTTCCATTCTATGTATCTACACTGCATTTTCTTTCCATTCATCTGTTGCTGAACATCCAGGTTCTTTCCATAATTGGGCTCTTGTGGACATTGCTGCTATAAATGTTAGGGTCTACATGTCCCTTCAGATCAATACATTTGTATCTTTAGGGTAAATACCTAGTAGTATGGTTTCTGGGTTGTAGGGTAGCTCTATTTTGAACTTTTTGAGGAACCTCCATACTGTTTTCCAGAGTGGCCGTACCAGCTTGCATTCCCACCGAGAGTGTAGGAGGGTTCCCCTTTCTCCACATCCTCACCATCATCTGTCATTTCCTGACTTGTTAATTTTAGCCATTCTGACTGGTGTGAGGTGGTATCTCATTGTGGTTTTGATTTATATTTTCCTGATGCCAAGTGATGTGGAACACTTTTTCATGTGTCTGTTGGCCATCTGGATGTCTTCTTTGCAGAAATGTCTGTTCATGTCTTCTGCTCATTTTGTGATTGGATTATTTGTTCTTTGGGTGTTGAGTTTGATAAATTCTTTATAGATTTTGGATACTCGCCTTTTATCTGATATGTCATTTACAAATATCATCTCCCATTCTGTCAGTTGTCCTATGGTTTTGTTGACTGTTTCCTTTGCTGTGCAAAAACTTTTGATCTTGATGAAGTCCCAATAGTTCATTTTTTGTCCTTGCTTCCCTTGTCTTTGGCGATGTTTCTAGGAAGAAGTTGCTGCGACTGAGGTCGAAGAGGATGCTGCCTGTGTTCTCCTAAAGGATTTTGATGGATTCCTGGCTCACATTGAGATCTTTCACCCGTTTTGAGTCTGTTTTTGTGTGTAGTATAAGGAAAGGGTCCAGTTTCTTTCTTCTGCATGTGGCTGTCCAATTTTCCCAACACCATTTGTTGAAGAGACTGTCTTTTTTCCATTGGACATTCTTTCCTGCTTTGTCAAATATTAGTTGACCATAGAGTTGAGGGCCTATTTCTGGGCTCTCTATTCTGTTCCATTGATCTATGTGTCTGTTTTTGTTCCAGTACCATATTGTCTTGATGACGACAGCATTATAATAGAGCTTGAAGTCTGGAATTGTGATGTCACCAACTTTGGCTTTCTTTTTCAACATTCCTCTTGCTAATTGGAGTCTTTACTGGTTCCATATAAATTTTAGGATTATTTGTTCCATTTCTTTGAAAAAAATGGTTGGGATTTTGATAGGGATCTCATTAAATGTGTAGATTATTTTAGGTAGCATAGACATTTTCACAATATTTGTTCTTCCAATTCATGAGTCTGGAACATTTTTCCATTTCTTTGTGACTTCCTCAATTTCTTTCATGAGTACTTTATAGTTTTCTGAGTACAGATTCTTTGCCTCTTTGGTTAGGTTTATTCCTAGGTATCTTATGGTTTTGGATGCAATTGTAAATAGGATCAACTCCTTAATTTCTCTTTCTTCTGTCTTGCTGTTGGTGTATAGAAATGCAACTGAATTCTGTGCATTGATTTTACATCCTGACACATTACCGAATTCCTGTACAAGTTCTAGCAGATTTGGAGTGGAGTCTTTTGGGTTTTCCACATAAAGTATCCTATCATCTGCAAAGAGTGAGAGTTTGACTTCTTTTTTGCCAATTCAGATGCCTTTAATTTCTTTTTGTTGTCTGATTGCTGAGGCTAGGACTTCTAGTACTATGTTAAATAGCAGTGGTATAGTGGACATCCCTGCCATGTTCCTGACCTTAGGGGGAAAGCTCTCAGTTTTTCCCCACTGAGAATAACATTCACTGTGGGTTTTTCATAGATGGGTTTGATGATACTGAGGAATGTACCCTCTACCCTACACTTTGAAGAGTTTGACCAAGAAAGTATGCTGTACTTTGTCAATTGCTTTTTCAGCATCTGTTGAGAGTATCCTACGATCCTTGTTCTTTCTTTAATTAATGTATTGTATCACATTGATTGATTTGTGGATGTTGAATCAACCTGGCATCCCAGGAATAAATTCCACTTGGTCATGGTGAATAACCCTTTTAATGTACTGTTGGATCCTATTGGCTAGTATTTTGGTGAGATTTTTTGCATCCGTGTTCATCAAGGATATTGGTCTGTAATTCTTTTTGATGGGGTCTTTGTATGGTTTTGGGATCAAGGTAATGCTGGCTTCATAAAATGAGTTTGGAAGTTTTCCTTCCATTTCTATTTTTTGAAAGAGTTTCAGGAGAATAGGTATTAATTCTTCTTTAAATGTGTGATAGAATTCCCCTGGGAAGCTGTCTGGCCCTGGGCTCTTGTTTGTTGGGAGATTTTTGATGACTGCTTTGATCTCCTTACTGGTTATGGGTCTGTTTAAGTTTTCTATTTCTTCCTGGTTCAGTTTTGGTAGTTTATATGTCCCTAGGAATGCAACCATTTCTTCCAGTTTGTCAAATTTGTTGGTGTTTAGTTGCTCATAATATGTTCTTATAATTGTTTGTATTTCTTTGGTGTTGGTTGTGATCTCTCCTCTTTTATTCATGGGTCCTTTCTCTTTTCTTTTTGATAAGTCTGGCTGGGGGTTTATCAATCTTGTTAATTCTTTCAAAGAATCAGCTCCTAGTTTCATTGATTTGTTCTACTGTTCTTTTGGCTTCCATTTCATTGATTTCTGCTCTGATCTTTATGATTTCTCTTCTCCTGCTAGGCTTAGGTTTTCTTTGCTGTCCTTTCTCTAGCTTCTTTAGGTGTAGGGTTAGGTTGTATACTTGAGACTTTTCTTGTTTCTTGAGAAAGGTATATGCTTTCCCCTCAGGACCGCCTTTGCTGTGTCCCAAAGATTTTCAACAGTTATGTTTTCATTTTCACTTGTTTCCATGATTTTTTTGATTCTTCTTTAATTTCTTGGTTGACTCATTTATTCTTCAGTAAGATGCTCTTCAGCCTCCATGTATTTGTGTTCTTTCCAACTTTCCTCCTGTGATTGAGGTCTAGCTTCAGAGCACTGTGTTCTGAAAATATGCAGGGAACCATCCCAATCTTTTGGTGCTGGTTGAGACCTATCTGTGACCCAGGATATGATCTATTCTGGAGAACATTCCATGTTTACTAGAGAAGAATATGTATTCTGTTGCTTTGGGATGGACTCTTCTAAATATATCTGTGAGTCCATCTGGTCCAGTGTGTCTTTTAAAGCCTTTATTTCCTTGTTGATCTTTTGCTTGGATGATCTGTCCATTTCAGTGATGGGGTGTTAGAATCCCCTACTATTATTGTATTATTGTCATGTGTTTCTTTGATTTTGTTATTAATTGGTTTATATAGTTGGTTGTTGCCATGTTAGGGGCATAGATATTTAAAATTGTTAGATCTTCTTGTTGGAAAGACCCTTTGAGTATGATATAGTGTCCTTCCTCATCTCTTATTGTAGTCTTTGGGTTAAAATCTAATTTATCTGATATAAGGATTGCCATTCCAGCTTTCTTTTGATGTCTGTTAGCATAGTAAATTGTTTTCCACCATGTCACTCTAAATCTGGAGGCTTTGGGTCTAAAATGAGTTTCTTGGAGACAGCATATTGGTGGGTTTTGTTTTTTTAAGCATTCTGATACCTTGTGTTTTTCGATTGGGTCATTTAGCATATTAACATTCAGGGTAACTATTGAAAGATATGAATTTAGTGCCATTGTATTGCCTGTAAGGTGATTGTTACTGTATATTGTCTCTGTTCCTTTCTGGTCTACTATTTTAGGCTCTCTCGTTGCTTAGATGACCCCTTTCAATATTTCCTGTAGGGCTGGTTTGGTGTTTGCAAATTCTTTTAATTTTTATTTGTCCTGGAAGCTTTGTATCTCTCCTTCTATTTTCAGTGATAGCCTATCTGGATGTAGTATTCTTGGCTGCATGTTTTTCTCATTTAGTGCTCTGAATATATCATGCCAGTTCTTTTTGCCCTGCCAGGTCTCTGTGGTAAGTCTGCTGCCAATCTAATATTTCTACCATTGTATGTTACAGACCTCTTGTCCTGAGCTGCTTTCAGGATTTTCTCTTTGTCTCTAAAACTTTTACTATTAGATGATGGGATGTGGACCTATTTTATTGATTTTGAAAGGGGTTCTCTGTGCCTCCTGATTTTGATGCTTGTTCTCTTTGCCATTTAAGAAAATTCTCTACTATAATTTGCTGCAGTATACCTTCTACCCCCTCTCTCTTTGTTCTTCTTGGATCCCAATTATTCTACTATTGTTTCATCTTATGGTATCACTTATCTCTCGAATTCTCCCCTCATGGTCCAGTGTTTGTTTGTCTGTCTTTTGCTCAGCTTCTTTATTCTCTGTCATTTGGTCTTCTATATCACTAATTCTCTCTTCTGTCTCATTTATCCTAGTAGTAAGAGCTCCATTTTTTATTGCACCTCATTAATAGCTTTTTTGATTTCAACTTGGTTTGATTTTAGTTCTTTTATTTATCCAGAAAGGGATTCTCTAATATCTTTCATGCTTTTTTAAAAGCCCAGCTAGCACATTGATAATCATCTTTCTGAACTCTAGTTCTGGCACATTACTAATAACTGTATTGATTAGGTCCCTAGCCATCTGTACTGCCTGTTTTTTTTTTTTTTTTTTTTGGTGAGTTTTTCCACCTTGTCATTTTATCCAGGTAAGAATAGGTAAGAATAGATGAATGAGAGAACAGAATACTAAAAGGGTGGCAAAAACCCCAGAAAAATATACACTAACAAAGTCTGAAGAGACCTGAAACTGGGGGGAGAAGGAAGGGGGGAAAATATATATAAACTACTACCTATACTGATAAAAAATATATTTATATATTTATATAAATATATATGTAAATATTATACATGTATATATATAAATTAATATTTTTAGTATTTATTAGTATAAATACATATAAATACAAATAAATATATAAAAACATAGTATTAGTATAAATACATACATATATATTAGACTGGTGAATAGAACAGAGCTACCCACTTGATTTTGGGTGTATTCTGGTCTCTTAGAAGGAACTACCTCCTAAAATTTTAAAGAGAGAAGCAGTCAATCCCTCCAGTCTCCCTGGTCTCTGGCCACATTCTGTGCTCACCCAGCCTGTGACTGAGCGTTTCTGTCTCTGGTGCATAGCGCCATTTGGAGTCTCTAAACCCAGCAGATTCCTGTGATGTGCTCTTGCACCACTCTTCTCATAGGAGGAAGGAGGGGTTCTCTCCAGATCTGCCAATTGTGGGGTCCCTTCTCAAAGAGCAACAACCTGACTGTGCCTCAGATCACGGTTCAAGGTAACCCCAAACTGAGAGCTCACTTCTTGGCTCTTTCTCTGCCGCTGGCTTTCCTGTTCTGATACCTGGGAGCTCTGCCACCCTCAGACACCCCTGGTCTTTCTGTAACCTTGCAGGTCCGACACCACACTGTCTCCGCGAGGGCTCCACCCCTACTTAGCCTCTGGAGTGATGTCCCTCAGTGGAGCAGACTTCTAAAACTTTTGGTTTTGTGCTCTGCTGCTTCACCAATTGCCAGAAGCTGGCCCTTACCCCCACGGTCTATGTTCCCGTTGCTTTAGATTCACTTCTCTGCATGTCCTGCCTTCTGGAAAGTGGTTGATTTTCTGTTCCTAGAGTTGCTGCTCTTCTTCTCTTCTATCTCCTGTTGAGTTTGTAGGTGTTCAGAACGGTTTGATAACTATATAGCTGAACTACTGGGACATAATGATATTTCAATCTCCTACTCCTCTGCCATCTTGCTTCCTCCTGTCCCTTTTCTTTTTTTTTTCAAGGAGCAAAACCACATTCCTAATTCCCCAGCTCTCTTTCTTTCTAACAGGATAACTAGCTTTTTCTTGGCATGTTCTCTGTTTTGGCCACAGCATATGTATTTTTACACAACTAAAATCGTAGTGCCGGTACGGCTTTGGTCTCCCCTTTAAAAGTAAGCATAGACTCAGGACTCCAGAATATTTTATTATGAATCCCAGGGCACATCCCACTGGGTCCTCATATCGTTATTTGTATTTTTAAATATCCTATATGCTACTTTAGTGAACATCTTCCTCCATGTGGTAGTTTTCTTTTAAGGAATGTTCTGCAGGTAGATTCCCAAGGATGGGATTTCAGAGTCTGACCGAGGGGCTGTTGTTGTGCATAGCCATGTTTTCCTCTTGCTGGTCCTGACTTGAAGCGTGCTCCCTGCCAGTGTGGGTGGGCTGCCCCACGAGGAGAGCTCATGGGCCCAGACACACTAGTCAAGAGAGGGAATGCTTGACTATTTGCAGGCAAGTTGCTCACCAGGATAAAGAATTTTGAAGGAATAGAGTTGGCTTTCTAAGGCTTATGCACAGAGGACATTTATTCATTTTTTATAGTTGCCTATGATCAATTATGGGTAAACTCTTGAGAGAGCCTACTTATTTTCTGCCACTCTCAGCCCTTCAGGTAGGATGGAGTGCAAGTCATTTATTTCCATTAAATCTTCTTTCAGAAACAGTTCCTGTACCTAGACCTGTGTGGCTGGGTCTCACGGGGAGGACATTGGTGAAGAACATGTGACCCTTGCTTAGATGCAACTTCCTTTCATTCTGGTGCCATTCTCTGAGTGCTGTTCTAGCATAATGATGATCATCACTGCTCACATTGGGACACTGACTCTGATCCAGGCACTCCCTGCTACTGACTATGTCATATCGTCTGCACAGCCATCCTCTGATCTAGGTTATGTGACTGTTCCCCTTTACAGAGAAGGAAATCGAGGCCTGGAAGGCACATAGCTGACAAGTGGTCATGTTGGAAAGTTAAATAAGACTCAGCCTCCAGAATAGAACAAAACTTCCAGTGACACTGAAAGCCTTCAGAAGAGGACACTTACCTCCTACTAGTATGGGGGGTTGGTTAGAGTTGAAGTTTACAGAGGGACAGATGAGAAGCTGTATTTTTAATTGGGAATAGGAGTTAGATAGGAGAAGGCTACCATATAGTTAAGGAAAGACAAGATTTACTCAGAAAAGACTAAATTATAATACATGACTCAAGGTTAGGGGTAACATGTAGACCCTGGCCCTCTGTGGCAGTTGTCAAATCAAGGAGGTCAAATCATTGTTGAGGCAGAGAGAACATGGTAGGAGCCACTTCTGATATGGGATGATGTGTAGGGGAAGAATACACTGGGTCTCTAACTTGCCACTGGTGGCTGGGCCTGGGCCTGGGGGGTGGTCCACAATGGGTCACATAGGCAGAGAAAGTGTGACGCTGTATTTTTGTTTTCTTCAAAGACACTCATTTCTTTTATTTGATTATGATGGTTCCACTGTATTTCCTTGATTCTAAGTCACCATTGATGTTACTGACTGAACTGTTGCCTCTCAAAATCATATGTTGAACCTCTAATCTTCCAGTGTGACTGTATTTGGTGATAGGACTTTTAAGGAGGTAACGAAGGATCGCATAAGAGTGGTCCTGAATCCAACAGGACTGTGTCCTTGTAGGAAGAGGAAAAGTTACCAAGACCACAAGAGTGTATAGAAGGAAGGGCATAAGAGGCACATGAGGGACGCCTGGGTGGCTCAGATGGTTAAGCCTCTGCTTTCAGCTCAGGTCATGGTCCCCGGGTCCTGGGATCGAGTCACACATTGGGCTCCCTGCTCAGCAGGGAACTTGCTTCTCCCTTTCGCTCTGCTGCTCCCTCTGCTTGTGCTCTCTCTCTCTCTATCAAATAAATAAATAAAATCTTAAAAAAAAAAAAAAAAAAGAGGACACACGCGAGGAAGGCGATCATCTACCAGCCAAGGGGAGAAGTCGCAGAAGAAACTAAACTCGCTCACACTTTGATCTTGTATTTCCAGTTTCCAGCTTTGTGAGACAATTAATTTCAGTTGTTTAAACCACTCCATCTGTGATATTTTGGGAGCCAGTCACAGCAATACAATCGATTTAAGAAACACCATCAATTTAATTGTACTTTTCTGAGGGGAAGTAAAAAATCCCACTTCATTCCATGTGTATATCAATTGCAAGGGTGTGCCAAATTTCAAAATGTTAAAATGTGAGAAATGGTGCCTAATTTCCAGATTTGGAATCAGTGGAGCAGAAGATGTAAACATTTTTATAATTCTTGATATATATTGCTAAAAATTATAGGTAATGCTATTATTCCCTCTCCTAACCTGGACACTGGATTTCAGACCTAATGCGAGCACATATATAAAACAAAACCATGGTTTCTCTTTCCTGGATATAATAGACAAGCTAATTCAGTACAAACATAAGGGTATTTTTATCATTTTGTGTTTGATTTGACTTTACGCGAGAATGTAATGGCTCTCTTTCAGAAACAGAACTGATAGAATATGTAAGACAGAATCCCATTGTCTCAGAATTTGTGATGCAGTGCAGTGGGGCTGTGGGTGAAGTATGGGACTGGGTTGTATCATCTACACCCTTATACGGGAACCCCAAGGTCACTGCCAAGCCAGGAACCCCTGGGGACAATGGTAATCTCATCTCTAACCCTCAGTAGGGCTGGCTTGAGTAATGGAAGGCTCCAACATTGATGACTCAAGACCCAGACTGTTATCTGTGTACCTTGGTCAACCCTCATTGCTTACACTGCCCCCAGCTCCATGAAATCAGCTAGAAAGGTGTGCAGAAGCCCCGGTTAGGAGAGACCTTCACTGTGGGTGGAGTCTGTGCCTTTGCTTCTCCTCCAGGGTTCTGCCCTTAAGGGGCCCTTCACTCCCGCACCCAGGACAATATCACGTTTTTAAAAGAATTGGTATGTCATAGTGGTTTTAAGATAATGAGCCAAAAGATAGGACTTTGTATTTTATTTGGAGCATGCTTTGCTTTAACCTTGTTCTTGGTACAATATCTTTAATATAGATCCGTATGTCACATACATTGCTGTAACATTGTTTTCATATAACCATATTTGACACCCCATTTGACAATGTCAACATTCACAGTAGTTCCTCAATACATTTGACAGTATCAGCCCTTAAAATGTTTTCACAATACTTACATGTAAGCACATTTGACAGGATCAGCCGTTGAAATGTCCCACAAACCATGCATTCATAGTTTCGAATACCAGCAGCTACTGCGTTCACCCTATCTCTGCATAGTGACTGCTCATTTATTCAGCATGCTTTTCTTTTCTTTTCCTTCCTTTTTTTTTTGAGAACTTATGTCATAGGGTCTCTCTGACATCAGGTACAGAGATCATTAAAATTTAACTGCCACATTCATAAAACTCTTAGCAAAATTAAGTAACTATTAACCAACATTTCTTGAGCACTTACTATGTGTCATTGATTCAAGTGATTTTCATGCAGCCACTCCCTTAGTGACCCAAGGTAGCTTATATCAGTACTATTTTACAGATGAAGAAACATGGTATGGAACGGATAGCAGTTTGCCTGAGAGCACATAGCTAGAGAAAGGCCAAACTGGGATTTGAATCCAAGCAGTTAGCCCCTTGGACTCTATGTGCTTTCTCTCTTCACTGTGCACTCTGTGTTACACCATAATTATTGCAATGGTGCGTGAGCACATAGTGTAAGTAATGTGCTTTGGGGGCAAGGCAATGGAGCCAACCACTGTCTGGTGGTGTTGAAAGAAGCCTTCAGGAGAGGGTAATATCTGAAGGGACCTCAAAGATTTAATATAAGTTGGGTCAAATGGAGAAACTGGGAAAATGTAAGAGTTTGTGGAAATTCTAGGGGATACTTACTGTTAACACTGGTAAAGGGAATGGGTCAAGTGTGGGATGGGGCTAGGAGGTGTGGATGATAGAGGCAACATTAGGAAGGACTTTGAATTCATTAGGAGGAAAACTTTTCCTCTATCCTCTTAGGTTCAGGACCTGGGGCTTGCATGTTAAATTAAGAACAGGTATATAGGGAAAGGCACACAATTTTTATCAATATTTATATGCCTAGGAGTTCACAGAAAATAAGCAAAACTCAAAGAAGTGATTAGATTTAGATGCCAAAGTACCATTTTAACAAGGGAATGAGGGATCAGGCTCTAAGAACAATGAATTGTGGAGAAGTAACTAGAACATATAAAAAGGAACTAATGAAAGGTTGAGGTTATTTTAATAAGGTCTGTTTCTGCAAACTCATCTCAGTGTTGACTCTCTCTGGTGATTGGAGTCCCCCTTCCCTTCCTGGTACTGGTGGGGGTGAGGGTGGGCTATTAAGCATCTTCATAAGGGAGATGTATGTCCTATTTATAGGTGAATAGAGGGCAGAGAAGTCTTCCTACATCTTTTCATTCTCAGTGGCCTTGAAATAAAAAATAATCCTATGACAATGTAGTATATACTGGGGTGGTGTCTTCTGATCCCCTTTAAATGCCATGCTAGGAAATTTGGGTTTTATTTTATAGGAAGAGAGGCTTTAAGCCTTAAGTGACATGGTTAGATTTGTGTGCTTGAAGATGCATTCTGGCCGCAGTGTGGGGAAAGGTTTCGAAGCGGAGAAGCTGGCAGCCGGGAGACTTGCCCCACAGGTTCTCCACGCATGTGCAGAAGAAAGAGAGGGAGAACGCTGTGCTGGGATTCCCTGTCTTCTTTCTGTCCTCCTGAAGGAAAGCTGGGCTTTCAGTTTTCATCTCCCTGTGCGGCTACTGTTTGGTGGCCGCCTCCGAGCAGGGCTTTTCGCTGCTGCTTCCAAGACGCAGAACCCTAGAGCCTCTAGAATTCCACAGAGCCCGCCTGGTGAGCAAGAGCACGCGGGTTACCCAGACCTCTTGAAGCATCTGCTCAGAGGCTGTGCCCGAGAAGTCATCTCTGTCTTGTGCATGGTTGCCTGGCCCTCAGCAGGTCTGTCTTGCTCAGTGCTGCTTCCAAACCCCTTTGTCCCTCCTTTGCAGACATTTAACTTTGGAGATCAGTTATTCCTAGGGGCCAGGCCGTGGGGGCTTCGCTTTTCCTTTTGATTTCAGAGTAGGGGGAAGCACCCACAGATATATGCACTGGGGCAGGAGTTAAGAAGGGGATCCCCTTGTTCCCCTTTCTTGGCTCCAACAGGCAGAGAGGATGCCCCTGCCCATGCCTGCGATGCCCCAGAAAACCTCCCCTTCCTCAGCCACTCTTCTTGCTCCATGACTCCCCACTCCCTCTGCTGCTCCCTGGGTTCCTGGGAGACTAACAGCCCATGGAGCTCTCCCAGCTGCTCCCCTCCCTGAGACAGTATCTTTCCAGAGCTGGTATCCTAGCTTAATGATGTTCCTCCAATAAGGGGAAGGTAATTGATTGTTAAGTGAAAATATAAATTGTAATTGAATCCGTCACATTTCAGTTTTTCATTATCGTGTGACAAGTCTCTTAGTGCCTTCGCAAGGACTGCAGGGATGGGGGAGGGATGGAAGAGGGATGGAGAGAGAGAAGAGAACTGGCCTGTTCCATATCCAGCCTGGTAGGTGGGCCTCACCGGGACTCTCTTGTACACGTGGGAGTGTGTGCGGTATGCATGCACAGTATGCCCAAGGTCCCATGAAATGAGCTGAAATACTTCCAGGCTCTTGGCTGTAGTATGCAGGTCTGGTCTGAGCTTCAGGACTGTATTTCTAGCTTCCTTTTGGACATTTGGATTCTTTAAGAAGCTCATATAGCTAGAGGCTTTGTGCTAAATGTGTTCAGTGTTGTGATTTCATTTAGTATTAAGTAGGAGGTATACCATGGTGATTAAGAAGTGGGTTTGTGCTCCAGGCCGCTCAGGTTAGTGGAGTCATTCTGCCACTTACTATGTAGGCTTCTAAGTTACTAACCTACCTGTGCCTCTGTCTTCCCATCTGTAAACTAGGTATAATTCCTGTTTACTGCTTAGGACTATCATGAAGATTGCATAGGGTTAACTTAGGGAAAGCACTTAGAAAAATACATTTGAGAAAGACCCGGTAAGTATTAAAAACTACTATTTTTCAGAAACAGTGGTGTGTTAATATGAGTCTGGGTACCTAGAAAACAGAGCCCAGGGCCAAGTTCCCGAGTTAATGTTTTTTTGGGAAGGGGGAGGGTTAACCCCCACATAGCTGGAGTGAGGGAAAAGGGAAGGTAGGGCAGGAAAGGAAGGATAGCACATGATGGTGGGACTCCGGTTTGCCCCAGCTTCAGGAAAACACAGCCTGTGCCTCTGTAACAGGAGATTTCTTTCCAGAGGCTATATGGAATGACACATCTCAGGATAGTCTCAGGCTTGGATGGGGGTGGAAGCATTTTCTTGCTTCTTTGTGTGTATCCTAGTTTTTTAAATTCTCTACCAGAATATATGTATGAAGGGACAGAAGAGGCAAAAGTTAAGTGAGCTGTACATCTAGAAAAGTGAAAGCCCCTTCTCTTGGGCTAGTAGGATAGAATGAGGAGAAAATCCACTGTACAGTTGAGCTGGGCCTGGTCTTTTTGCAGCTTTGGTTAGACTTAGTTCACTTCTGGCTTTAAATGCTTTGAGGGTGTGATCAAGACTCTCCCTTCAACAGGGCTGGGGATCTGAACAGAAGTGACATTCAAGAGATGTCTTTCAACTTTACATCTTCTAGAACCATGGAATATTCTGTCCATTTTGTAGTCCACCTGCCCATTTGTTTGGTCCCTTGAGAATTCTGTTTTCTCCAGTCCTGCTGCTTTTCTGTTCTTGGGAAGTTTCTTTCTGTTCTGCTTCTCTGCTTTCAGCCTTTGGAGGGCTATTCCAGTGAACCAAGTGAAGCCCCTCAGAGGCTTTGTGGGGATTTGTCCTGGCTCTCCTGCCTGCCCCAGTCCCAGCCTTCAGTGGCCCATACCTGGGCACCAGATGTAAGTGCAGGATGTCTCAGAGAGATGTTCTCAGCTCTCTTGCTCTGCCTCTTCCTTGAGGTGGGTCCCTGTCTTGTGCTCAAGGAGGGCCCTATATGTTTTGGAAGGGGACATATCTTTCAGATCTCTTCCTTGCCCCCATCCTTTAATATATTGCTCCCATATACTTGGTGAAAGCCTATGACAAAGAAATGGGGTGTGGGTACAGAGTTATCTTGTGGAAGGGATGCCATGGGCTTCCTTTCTCACTAGCTCACATGTGGCCATGAGAGACTCATAGAATGTTTGGCTGATTTCTCCTTACCTTTGTGTATATTGAACTCCTTCTTCTCCTACTATTCTGCCTAGGATGAGAGCAACTGTGTGTCTCTACTCTCCAAGGAAGCACTCATTGCTTTCTGGAATTTAATTCATGTAGGCTAATTGACATCTTCAGCTCTCTGATGGGCTTAAACACTACAATTTTGCAGCTTATCTGGCTCCTTCTGCTGTTAGCATGGGGGTGACCCTCCTCTGTGATTTTCTGCATTCTAAACCCAACATCTGTGTTTTGTAGTGTGGCTTTCTAGAAGTCTTCACTGTGGGAAATAGAAGGTTTCATCTCTGGACAGATTATTAAACTCCAACCAATGGTTGTTTTGTTCTTCGGACATCCAAAGATCCATCCAGATAGATGCGGACATCAACACTCTTAAATAAAGCTTTTCACTTTTTCAGGTCATCACTCCTAGCATTTGGGAAGCAATATCAGGAGACAATATTAGTCTGAGTAGGCTGATTTTGGTTAAGGGGGCTTTAATAAAGCAAATATTTTCTCTCTGACTTTAAGCAGTGGTTCAAACCAGGTCTGCATCATGACGGAGACCAGGGCATCCCCTGTATTTTTCTGTTCAATCTAGAAACCTACAGTCAGGGGAGGGAGACAAGTTTCACAAAGTAGGGGGTCCTCTTCTTTTTCATTCTGTAATCAGGTATGACTAGTCTGAATATTTATTACCCATTTCATGTAAGAGCACATTCTACTCTGGGGTCTTGTTTCTTCTAGGGGCTCAGTTTCCCTTTGTTTGGGTTTAGGGCTTTTTCTACTTCTGAACATGGTATCTTAACACCCCATGATATCCTTTGGGAGAAGTGCCGAGAAATCACTAGATACTGACACGGTATCTTGGAGGACAGAAAGGCTCAGTAAATCAGCAGGAGGCGGCGAGTGTGTGCTTTGTCAAACTTCACAGCTACTGCAAAGAGTACTGCAGTTACTGTAAATCCCTGGGCTCTGTTATGTCAAAGCGCCATGGGCATGGTTATAGTGCCAAAGCTAATGAGACACTTTTCATAATATACTAATAATAATTTTAATTAATGAAGATCAGCGTGTAGCTCTTCATGCTCACAGGCAATCATGCACCCCAAAGTACATAGGAGGTGTGCATCTAGAGACAGGCAGGCAGGTGGGAAAGGCTACTTCTTTCTACTTTCCTGTTACGTGGCTCGTGGTGGCAGGGTCACCCCCTGTGACTTGGGTTTGGCTTGTGATGGTGAAGAGAGGAATGCTAACTCCAAGGCTGATTTCCAGTGAAGAATAGAAATACTTTCTTCAGTAAGATGTCTAAAACAGACCCATAAAAACTCAAAGAGGCAGATTTCCCATAACTGTATCCTAAAATCATAGGAATAATTGTCCCAGATCTGTGAGGACAACATGATTGAGATACTGGTGATCTAGAGCATGAATCCTGACTCCTAGGTCAATTTGCCACTAGATATGGTAAGGATCAACATTATTCCAAGTAACCTTGTAGATTTTTGAACTACTTCTGTTGACTTTTTAGGTGACATTGGTGAACCATTCAGTGTGGATCTGTTTTCATACACATAGTTTGCAGAGTCAGATATGATATTGTCATTGGGTGTCTAACACACACCCCAGACTTGGTAAGTTCAACATAGAACTCTTGATTCTTCCCTAAAACTCCTTATGCCTCAGGCCCTCATCCACCACTTTAAAGCCACAAACCTAAGCACCATCTTCAATGTTTTTTTCTTTAATTCTCCATATCCAAGCCATTTGCAAATCCTATTGCCTTTTCTTACAACATGTACTTCAATCCACCTATCACATCAGTACATGTGTACATGACTGTGATATTCATGGGCATGTATGCATGTACACATGTGTGTGCTTCTGAATGCATATGTATGTGTATATAGATGGATGGAGATCTATTTTATGCCTCTCTTCCCACCCTCCCAACTATCATGTGAGCTGCATGAGAGCAAGTCCCTTGACTGCCAGCATTGTATCCCTAGTGCTTAAGACACTCTGAATAGCTGCCTAAATCCTGGAAGGAAACATCTGGAATTGCAGTTGTGAAGTAAATATCTTTTACACAAGGGGCACCAAGGTTCAGAGAGGTGGAATAATTTATCTAATTTCACTAGAGAAACACGTTCTTGGCCCAAACATATACTGGGGAGATGCCTGGTAATGAAAAAGATCTTGGAGTCAATGTTCTTTGGTACAAAGTCTCCCACTAGCAATCTGAGGTTCAGATCTGGCCTGCACAGTGTTTAAAAGTTTTTAATTATGTGACAGCATAAAGCACAATAGATGTTCTGTGTCTCTTGGAAGTCTGGGCTGTCTGGCAACATGGGACTTGTAATCCTGTCTAGTGATACACCTGGTAATAGTACTGAGCTGTGACTGCCCTTGAGCCAGGACCCTACTGTCTGGTTGGCCACAGAAGGTTCTTCCTCGGTCCATTTCACTCATTTGCATTACCTCTCTGGCCTCTGTAAGCCTCTGAGTTTGAGACTGGGCCAGTACCACAACCCAATATATTCCTTGTTTTCTGGTTATTTCCCAGACGTGTTCCTAAGAGCAGGGTGAAGAGAAGGTGAATGCTAGAGTCAACCATAGCCTTCATGCCTGAGGCAATGATTTAACATCTAAGTCCTGACGATTTGGCTTTAGGGTCATGTGCCCAGGGCTATATTGACTGTATGGAAGAAGTAATGGCCCAAGTGTCAAGCTCTTCCTTGTCAACCACAACCAGAACATTTTCTCCTCCACTTCCCTTGACCAAAGGATGCCAGTGTTAGACAGGAAGGCCTCCGAAATCCTGTTCTTCAGCCTTGTCACACTTCTGTGCTTGGAAGCTGGGGGCCTTCTAGGAGAGGAAATAGCCAGCCTGGGTCAGAATCAGGGTGTCACTCATCCCACGTTCTTGTTCTCTTATATATGTGGCCAATTTCCCGGAGATTTTTGTATTTCTCAAGGGTGGCAAGAGGTCAGACTTCTGTGAGAAATTACTCCTTAAGATGAAGTTGTGAATCAGAATTTCTCTTAATGTTTCCACAACCGTACAGTATAGCCGTGGAGCCCAGGAGATTTCCCCAGGGTTGGAAATGCCTATTCATTTAGTTATGTTGGTGGGTATTTTTAAGTCACAGAAGGAATATAAATAGACAACACTCAACTAGCACACACACGGCATAAAACTCGGGCTCAGACAGCAACCTGTACATCCTCTACCATGGTCACAGCCCGGCCATCTTCTCGTTTATCCAGTTGTTGTTTTAGAACATTCCAGTGATCAGTATGTTTAACTCCTGTCTGGAAGGCTCCAATGAACAAAAGGCATTGGCTTCAGAGGATGCCACTTTCAATGATTACAAGCAATTTGCTAGTTTTCTCAGAAGAGCTTAACAGGGTTTCATGAAATGTCTGTTTTCAGAATCATTAACCATCGATTAAACTTTTTTTTTTTACTTTGGGAAAATTCTGTTAAAAACGAATAAAGGGCACATAACAGTGGGGAATCAGTGGGTGCTCACAGGACAGTCCAGCGCGGGTCTGCCTGTGATGTGCTCAGTTTCAGGCTCTTGGAAGGGAGGGCTGATGGGGAACCTTTTGCCTGTCCAGGGTATTCGGTTTCTGTGACAGCTCTGTATTTTGCTGCCCAGGTTCATCCTTTATGTTGATTTCTATTAGTGAATTTATAAATACGGCCTGAAGAATGCTACCTGTCCCTTAGCTCTTGAACCATCATTATGATCCAGAATGGTAAATCCTTTGTAGGAGTCACCTTGGTTCAGCTGGAAAAAAAAAAAAAAATTACTGATGTGCTTTGAAAAGGTAGAGAGAGTTAGAGGTGTTTTTTTTTTTAATTTTTTAATTTTTTTTAATATAGTTGAATAGGATTTTAAGAAAGCAGAATTATAATGTGGAGTGAAAAGAAAAGCGAGAGGTTGGGTCAGAAACTGGGTTATCAGTACAATGCAGAAAGGGAAAATAAATGCTAATAGACTGCACATGTGCCCTTCCCGCTAGATTAGAGACCAGGAGGGCACGTGCTCAATGCGGCCCATTGTGCGGCAGAACAGAACACAGGTCTGGGCTATTATCCCCTCCACACCCCCTTGTGCCGCAGATGGTGGTTCTTGCTTCTCTTATCGGGTGGTGCATTCAGTCTCTGTAGCTTGATCTCTTCCTCGCTCTTGTGCTCATGCAAAATGGATTGATCTGCTGAAAGAGAGGGACTGGGAGAGGGGCTGTCAGGGGGAAAAGGGGGCACATGGGGACAGACAGCCTGGGGGGCCAGGTGCAGGGATGCAGGGTGTGGGGGGAAGGGAACAAGCCACCGGGTGCAGCCCAGAGACAGCCCTCGGCTGCCTGAAAAATGGCCTTGTGCCTTTGCGCTCTAGAGTGCCAAAGCTCTCAGCTGTTGAATGATTAGCCTGACCCTTTCCGTGGGGACATGGAACCTCCAGGGGGCCTTGCTTCCTGCCCTTGCTGCGCCCTTCCCAGTAGAGTCCAATTCGTGCTTCTGAGCTGGCTGGCTGGAGCTTCGAAATGAGTGAAGGTGAGCTGATGCCTGGGATAAAGAACTTGAGGGATGGATGCCTCCCAGGAGAGCCTGCTGGGGGCGGGGGTGGGGGTGGGGGGCAGATGGAAGGGATCACCCTCAGGGCTGAATCCAGAGCCCCAGGGTGGCCTGGCCAGAGCTGTTCTTCCTGAAGCACATGAAGCCCAATGAATGAGTTCACATCCAGGCTCTTCCGGTTACCAGCTGGGGAACTTTGGGAAGTGTCTTCAGTTTCTCTGGGCTGTAGTTTCTCCTCTACAATAAAGGGTACCTAATTCAGAGTTTTACGGTGAAGATGAAATGTGTTAAGTCATGGAAGGGCCTTAGAACAATGCATGGCTTAGAACAGGACCTTAGAAGGTAAGCTATGATTATGACAACCATCATCATTTATTATTACATTATTCATTATATCATTATACATCGCCATGATATTACCATGGCCTGTTGTCATTATTATAACATACATATGTTATATATGTCACATGTGTGAACATATATATTTTTATATGGAATCATGGTGCAGTTGAAAGGACATGGTCTTCAGGGGCAGGCAGTTTGAGGCCTCACTCTGACGCTTGGCACGGGTGTGATCTTGGTAGTTCTCTTCCAGCCTCCTTATCTGTGACGTGGGGCGCAGCGGTGGGTTGGATGGGAGGAGAATGAGGTAATGACTAAATGCCCCAGTACAGAGCCTGGCACACTGAAGAAGCTTGGTAAATGGAGCTTGTGTTACTTTAACTCCCCTGTGCAGGCATGTGTTGTATGTATCTGCCTGTGTGCGGCTGGTGTCCGGTGCGCATGTTTCTGTTTTTGGATGCATTTTTGGACTACACGTGTATTTGTGGGCACATGCCTGTGGGTTGAAGGCCTAAGGCATAATTGTTTGGGTCCTGTTTAGGGCTTCTCTGAACCTTCAAGCCCAACCTATGTCTCTCCCAGAACTCTGCTGCCTATTGTAGCTGACAGCCCTCAAATGCAGTTTTTGGGGTGAGCTTTGGTCAGGAAGTTAAGAGAGGAGTTAATCCTGGCTCCTCACCAGCAGCAAATAAGGCCTGGGGCATGCCTTTCCCCTTCCATGTGCCTTAGTTTAACCAGGGGGCTGCCCCACACGAGCCCCAGATGCCCCCCCAGCTCTGTCACATGTTGGTTTCTTGATTTCTAAGTTCTTATGCATCTCTGGTGTCCCCTTTCTACACTTTCATCAGCCCAGGTCCCCAAAGAGCCCTTCTTTTCCATTCCTCTAGAAGAGAAGTATGCTTGTTGAAAAGAATGAACAGTGTATGCCCCAGGGAATCACTTCCAGATGAAGTGTCCTGTCCCCTGAGTGTCTCTTGCTCTGTCTTGGCAACGGAGGCTGAAACGGCAGAGGGAACCCAGAGGGAAGGGTCTGATAGAGCATCCTAGGCTGGAGAGAGGAAGAAGTTGGCGAAACTGATGTAATCAGAAAGATGACTTCATGATTCCTGGACTCATTGTCCTCACATACCTTTCCTCTTTTTTTTTTTTTTTTTTTTTTTTGTGGGACTACATGTCCTTATCTGAGTGAGGACTAGAGGAGACCCTAAGAGGGGGACACTGAGCTTCTCTAGGTTCCAGGTGCTGCCCCCTGATGGACAACGCAGCCATGCCTTAAACCCTGACTGGCACAGAGGTAAAGGGTCCATGTGGTTGGGAACCTGGTTGGGAGCTGTGCCTGAATGACTCAGGAAGCACCATTCACGTTCTCAGTCATCCCAAGTTTATATCACCATTATGACAGTTTTCCAGCAGATGGCCATAAAGTGTCTTCAGAAAGTAAGGGCCATTTCTTTATGATTTATACAAGGTCACCATGTTGACTAGTAAGCAGTCTATGACTCAGGATCTCCTTGGCTGCCCCTGTCTGTTCTCTAGCCCACCAGGGTCCCCCTTCCAGGTCCCGTGCCACATCCTTCTTCCTCCCTCACCCCCACTCTTGGTTTAAGTCTGAGATTTGCACTAAGTAATTGCAGGAATCCGGTCAAAATGAAAGGAAAGGTAAGACTTTCAGAATGGTCATTCTTGAGTGTGGAGGGTCTGAGGCTCCTGGGTCCCAGAGTGCCCTGGTTTGTAGTCCCTTTAGGCTATGTGAAGAAGGTCATCTTTTGAAAAGGGCTTGGACTAGGAGGTAGGAACTAGAAGTCAGCGTTCTCGCTCTTAACTTTCTACCTCTGCCACTTTTGGAGTGGTACAAATTTTGGACCTCAACTTTCTTATCTGTAAAATGGAATGCAGTTGTGTCCCCTTATCTGCAGTTTTGCTTTCTGTGGTTTCAGTTACCTCCAGTAAACCACAGTCTGGAAACAGGTGGTCCTCCCTCATAGAGTCAATGGTAGCCTGATGCTCCATCTCAATCTTACATCACTTCCCTCACTGTGTGTCATCACGTAGGCATCTCATCATCTCACGTCATCAGAAGAGGAAGGGGGAGTAACATGGAAGATGTTTTGAGAGACAGAGGCCATATTCACATAACTTTTACTACAACATATTGTTATAAGTTTTGTTTTGTTATCAGTTAATATTGTTAATATCTTACTTGCCTGATTTACAGATTAAGCTTCGTAATAGGTCTGTATAGATGGGAACAGTATAGTGTATCTAGGGTTTTGTACTGCCTGTGGTTTTGGGCATCCACTGGGGATCTGGGGACATGTCCCCCAGGGGTAAGAAGGGATTATTGTAGTAGTAGTTAGCTTGTCTATAGAACTGGATTTTCTGACACTTAAGTTGGAAGAAAGCATGAAAAAGAGTTTGAGGACTGAAAATGCTGGGTGAAAAGTGCCCATATTCACGGCAGGAGTTCTTGACCTATCCCTTCCCTCTCCTCTCTCAGGCAATAACACTATATTGAGATCCCAGCAGTTTTGTATGGACTGTCTCCACCAAGGGTAAATAAACATTAGCTATGTTTGATGATTCATCTTAACACCCTTCTTTGTTTTTCTAGCATCTGGTATTAAGTCCCTGCTAAACATCAAACTTGTGTTGAAATGTGATCAGCATGTGGCGGGGATGCCCACTGGGGAGACCCCCTCCCCGCCATTTCCCTGTTGGGACCAACTGGCCCAGTGTTTGACCAGGGGAAGGATAAATCCAGTCTAAGGTGTAAGCTCCCGTGTTTAACGTTGAACCACTGCCCCCAGGCAGTGATGCTTCTTCAAGTCTTCCTCCCCCCAACTGGCTAATTCTGCCGTGCTAGGGCTCTGAGGGGTGAGATGGTTGATACACTGCAGCCTCTGGCTGTCCCAGATTTCCACTCCAGTTAGCCTCAGAGGACATGAATCAAGAGATGATCCCTTTTCCCATATCCAGAGCCCAGCCTTGACAAGGAAGCTGGCCATCTCCCTTTCCCCACTGTGGCTCTCCCCGGAAGGAAGGCTGCCTCTGAAGGATGGGGCCCCTTCGCTTCCCTGCTGAGAACAGCCAAGAGTCCAGACCCTTCACATGAGTGGGGGCAATTCATGGATCTGCCTGAACCACTTCCTTCTTTTGTTTTCCACAGGGTCACTTGTCAAAACAAAATTGACTCTGAGACCAAAAAAAAAATTCCTCAGCATTTTGAATACATTGATAGCTAGGTGAAGCCGATCAGTTTGAGTTTTTTCTACACGTTCCACACTTTGTTTCTGAATAATAATAAAAATATCCCTGCAGCAAATACTATTTTGAGACTAATTTCTGGAGACTCCTAGCAGGCAAATCATTCTTTTTCTTGCTGTGATGTTCCTTTTAGTCTTAAAAAGAAAAGACTTAGGGAAGATGAAGGCTTTTATTTTTCAAACATTGAGCAGGTGTGTTGAGGAAGAAACCCTGAAAGCTTTAGTGGCTACAGGGAGTGGAGCTGGGGGGGTCCTGCAAGGGGCCAGCTGGAGGTTGAGGGGAGCAGAGCTAGGGGAGACCCACAGAGGGGCCAGCTGGAGGTTGAGGCTGGCAAAGAGGATATTCCAGTGCTGGGATTCCCAGCCCGCCTTGTGTGGGTAATCCCAATTGAGCTCAACTCTTGTATAGAGGCTGCAAATTGTGTTCTTTTAAAGATGCATTCTATACCTAGGGAATCAGAATTACCATAGGAAGAAAAACATTTTAAAAATTGTCTGCAGTGATTCTGATGCAGGCAGGTGCCGGTGCCCAGAAAGACATTTGCCTAAGACAACTGGCCCTTTCAAGGTGCTCTCTGAAGTTTTGGGGCTCCTGCTGGGATAGAGCCCCACGGAGCCAGCATGTGGATGCCCAGGTGCAGCAAGCAGCTCCTTGCCAGGGGTGGGTGTAAAGCTGACTGGATGGTCTTAGGTACCTGCTCTGACTGCATCAGTAGCTGGAGCTATTGCCTTTGTTCCCCAAAGCGAAGTGTCTGATACAAAGCCATGTTTCAGGTTCATGTTCAAGGTGAATGGGAGATGGAGTTGGAAGGAAAGAGGCCACAGAGGACGTGGTAACGTGACTTCTTTAACCTCTGCGAGTGAAATACGGACTTCACTACCTTGGCAGCTTTCTTTTACAAAATCTTCCTGTAGCAGACACTTGGCATGTTCGCCTATGTGTATCCACTTAACCATCCATGAAGACTCCTCTCACGTCCCATCCTCCATGAAGCCTCCTTTTGTGAGCATGTCAGGTGTGGAGTGCAGTGGTAGAAAGAATCAAAGGAAAATTAACAGTCATCTCTGCACAGCCAAGCTGGTGGACAGTACTGGCTCCGTGAAATGAAGGAGTCAGGTCCTATCCTGGGATCTTGGATTTAGGGCAAGAGCTGCTGGTGCCTGGGCCTCTGGAAGCTTCCACACCTGGCACACCTAGTAGGTCATGGCAGAGATTTCAGGGCTGATGATGGCTGACATATCTGTGGTAAAGAAGCAGTAAGGTTTTGCCCTCATTAGGAGGCAGTGAGTTAGCTTAATTTATCTTCAGATAAGGTTCTATGTTGTGAAAACAGTCCAAAACAAACCTTAACTCCGAAGACCTAGGTTCAGGTCAAAGTTCTTTTTCTTTTTAATCACATGCCAGAGATCTTGGATAGGTTAATATTTTTGATCATTAGATTTCTCATCTGTAATATTGGGTTAATAGTACATAATTGGTTTGTCGAAAGGATTCAGTAGAATTATGTTCAGTGCTGTGTAAATTATAAATATTCTAGAAATGTGAACTATTAGTATTACCCCAAACTCTAGTTTTGTGGGAACTAGGGAAAGTTCACATCTGAGTCAAAAGGATTTTACAAAATTTTGTAGACCTTTAATTTTGAGGAAAACAAAATGTCTCTTTTCTTCCTTCTCTCCCCTCATGCAAGACACACATGTATTGGACATTAACTTTAGGGCTTGGAACTGGAGATGCCAAGAGGGACTAGGCCAGGTTTATGCCTTCGTATAGCTCATAGTGTAATGAGGGACAGAATTAATGAAGAAATAAATTATTGTAAATTTTGATATGTACCATCACAGAGCAGAATGCCCTAGGTTCAGAGATTGGGCAAAGGAGGGAGTGATTAAGGATGAATGCAAGAATCACTTCTTAATAAAACCAGTATTTCATTGATCTTGAAGGAATTCTCTAGGAAGATATGGAGAGCTTGAATTGTCTAGTCTTTTTGGATTGTATCCAAGACTTTCTAAATGATACATTGTAGACACTCTGGCTTATTCTGTTTAATTCTTCAGGGTTTTGTTTTGTTTTGTTTTATTTTTAGTAGGAAGTTTAACTTCCCTGAACTAAATCTCTAAAGTCTATCCCATTGGAGTCTCCACTGGCCTTCCTCATGTATTTCCCACACGTGTGTTGTTTAGGGGACAGCCAGAGATTTGAGCAGAATTTATATGTAATACATAGGGCTCTTCCTCCTCAGTTCATTTCCTTTAGGGTTGCCTTTCCCTCTTCTCCAGCAACTAGGGACATCCTGAATTCTGTCCTCTGATTCTTCAAGTCAGTAAAATTATGGGATTTCTATCAAATTTTAGCTGCTCTATTTGCTGCTGACTGAAGTCTGCCTTCAGGTAAAAAAAAAAAAAAAAAGTTATAAAAATGGAGAATTGACCCAGTGCCATTCCTTTCTTCCAAGAAATGTAAAGAGTTTCTTCTTGTTCATTTCTTGTTGTTCCTTTACATTTCTTCTTCTTATTCATACCTTCATGTAGCAGTCTTGAAAATATTTTCTAGTTTATAATTGTTATCTGCAGGAGAGTTGGTTTAATACCTGGTCATCATACTAAAGGAGCAGACTGTTTAATTAGAGGGACAGGAATCAAACACAGGGAGAAACCAGAGAATGAGTCCAGAAACATGATACGGATGAGTACCTCATTCATTCATGTATTTACTTATCCAGAAAACAATTTTGAGCATCTGCTGTTGGGTAGGGCTCTTCTTAAGGCACAATATAGCATAATGTTGGCTATAGATATATATTCTATAGTTATTCAAGATGAAAGATTTTTTGGAAGATGTTGATTTAAGAAGAGATTTAGGAGAAAAAAAGCCAGGATTCAGCTTCTCAAAGGAGAGATAAAAGTGGTCTACATATTTGCTTTCCTGTACGATTTCCATCAGCCACAGATGGCTATTGATCACTTGAAATGTGATTAGTCTGAAATGAGATGTGCTGTAAGTATAAAATACACATCAGATTTTATAGACTCAGTGTGAAAAGGGAATGTAAAATATCTCATTAATTTTTTTCATAATGTACTATTTTGGATATATTTGATTAGATAGGTTATTACAATTAATTTCACCTGTTTCTTTTTACTTTTTTAATGTGTAGAACTCTGACACCAGTTTCAGTGTGCGTGGTTTTTCCACACCACCAATCAATTCTCTGATACCAGCAGGGAGTTCCACATATTTAAGTCAATTCTGACACTGTCTACCTAGAAATAGCATCAGACCCCACAGGTCAAGGTCTCAGTCAGAGGCCCATCACAAGTCCAGCTGGTTACCTGTGCTTCTGACTGACTGGCTGTAGGTAGGAGGCTCCCATCATTCCCTCCTGAGGTTTGGTTAATTTTCTAGAGTGGCCCACTGAACTCAGAGAAACATTCTCCTTACAAGATTGCCAGTTTTTGTTTTTGTTTTTAAAGATTTTGTTTATTTGATAGAGAAAGAGACAGAGCACAAGAAGGGGGAGTGGCAGGCAGAGGGAAAGGGAGAAGCAAACTCCCCGCTGAGCAAGGAGTGCACACACACAAGGAGCCAGGACCCTGGAATCATGACCTGAGCTGAAGGCAGATGCTTAACCAGAGGAGCCACCTGGGAGCTAGATTGCCAGTTTATTGGCTGTAACTCAGGATCAGCCAGATTGAAGAGACATGTAAGGCGAGGTTTGTGGGAAAGGGCCTGGAGCTTCCATGCTCTTGGAGAATACCACTCTCCCCAAATCTCCATGTGAACATCCTTTGGGTTTTTAGGGAGACTTCATTACATAGGCACGATTGATTAAATCATTGGCTATTGGAAATTGATTGTATCTCTAGCCCCGACCACCTCCCTGGAGGTTAGGGGGCGATGAGACTGAAAATTCCAACTCATTGGAGAGTTGAGTGGACACAGGGTTAGTTCCCCTGGCAACTAGGCTCCATCTTTAGGTGCAGTCTAACAGTCACCTCATTAACATAAATTCAGTGGTGGTTGAAAGGGGCTTGTTGTGAATATCAAGACATCTTCATTGGTCTTATCACTTAGAAAATTGCAAGAGTTTAATTTTATTATTATATTTAAAGTTTTTATTTATCTTCCAGTTAACATACAGCATAATATTAGTTTCAGCTGTATGATACAGTGATTCAACACTTCTGTATAATACCCTATGAAAATTCCAAATGTTTTAGAAGCTCTGTGCCAGAAATGGAATGAAGACCAAATATATACAGTTCTTATTTGTAAATCATAGTATCACAGTGTTCATATTAGAAAATGTAAAGTTACATATGCGGCTCACATTATTTTTCTGTTGGACAGAAATGGTCTAGACCAGGGTCAGCAAACACTTTTTTTTTTTTTAAATTGAAGTGTAATTAACATACAGTGTTGTATTAGGTTCAGGTATACATTTCACCCACCTTCCCTGTGGCAACCACCAGTTTGTTCTCTGAATTTAAGAGTCTGTTTTCTTGTCTCTTTTTTTCTTTGTTCATTTGTTTTGTTTCTTGAATTTCACATATGAGTGAAATTCTACGGGATTTGTCTTTCTCTGACTGGTTTATTTCACTTAGCATTATACTCTCTAGGTCCATTTTTGTTGTTGCAAATGGCAACAACAGTTAGCTAGTAATTATTTTAGACCTTGCAGGCCACATGTTGTCTATTGTAAATACTCAGCTCAGCCCTTGTATTGCAAGAGTGGCAAAGCTAATCCATAAACAAATGAGTGGCTATGTCTTAATAAAACTTTATTTATAGACACTGGTATTTGAATGTCCTGTAATTTTAATGTGTCCCGCCAAATCACTATTCTTTTGACTGTTTTTCCCCCATCACTTAAAATATAAAAACCATTCTTAGCTTGCAGAATACAAAAACAGGTGATAGGCAAAATGTAGCTTGTGGGCCATTGTTTGCCAAGTTATTTTGAAGGACCTGAAAAGCAATTTGCTTTGAAAAGTATCATGATAAATCAAACCCATCGTAGAATGAATTACTGTTTGCTGTTCTTCCTGATTTCCTGTGTCGGCATTTCATATCTACAGCCTCTCCAGTGTGACTTTGTGGTACCAGTTAGTAGAGTGGGTTCAGTGTACATCTTGACTATGGCACATGGATAATGGGATGAAGGTAAGTGTGGCAGTGTGCCAGGTCCAGGTTAAGGCTTCAGAGGTTTTTTCTGTTTCCACCTACCTTTATGATATTTCTGTCATTAACATGAATGAAGCTTCTTCTTCATTCCTGTTGCTATTTCATCCCGTCTCCCAGAATAAGTACATGTGGAATAGAACAGAGCATGAACGACAGTTGAGATACACCAATCCCAGCCCCATCTGCAGCTTGAAGCAGAGCTACCTAGAAAAGCCCAGGATAGATGGGCAAATTCACAACTGACCCACAAATATGCGAAATGTAAATGTTTATTGTTGTGTTACTAAGATTTTATGATTATTCATTACACAGCATTTGCTGACCATTACAAATTCTGTTTACATTTTCCTTTCATTGTATTTTACTTTATGTCTGCTTGTCTTGTCCTAATCAGCAAAATCTGGGCTCTTCCCTGCCCATCAAGAGAGGTGCCATGACAGCTGCAGTTTTACACTTGCTTCTAGGATATCTCAGTTGAAGGTATTGTTTATTTCATGTTGACAATGGGAGAAAGACAGCCAGCTAATCTAGATGCAATTGAATTTAGAAATAACTCAAATATAATTTTACTCACTTCTTCATTCCCAGGTTACTCTTTCTGCTTCCTTTGGTTGTGTGTGTTTCAAATCATTTCCCACTGTTTATTTTTAATTTCTACATTATTTTAATTATTTAATAGGTGGCATCTGTGTAGCGCCTGTCATTCATCGAGCAATTTGTTTTCTGCTTATGGAATCACAAAAAATATTTCATCTGCTGCTACAGTGGTGTCACCATCACTCAAGCTCTAGAATATGGAATCTTTCCTTCTCTGTCGGGAAAACAAAATTCTCTAAGGTGACCAGAGTCCTTTGAAAGCCCAGCACCCAAACCGAACCTGAGCTCTAGTGAAAGGCAAATAAAGAGGTTTTCACTCTATCTCTGTTGCTTTTGAGCAGATGTGTTTCTTCTTAAATGTCTCAGATAACATGACATGGATAGCCTGCTCAGTGATGACAGTGATTGGTGTTAGGGACGAATGCTTAGGCCTATCTCCGTTTTCCCAAGTCACATCACCTCTCCCTTTTGGGGATGGGGTGTACTGGAAGGGGTGAGTCAAAATTCAGATCTGTAGGATTATATCTACTCATGCTCTAGGGACATGGCTGTAGAAGCCAAGTGAGTTTTGAGCCATTGAATGTAGTTTCCACAGGAAGGAAGAGGTTGGGGGAGATGGAGAAAGGCTCCCTGGAACATAAGTAGCAGAATAATAATGATGACAAAGTTATCAGCAGCATTCTCTCCATTCCCAAAGTACTTTGCAACTTTCAGAGGTTAGGGCAAACCAATCCCATGGGTTTCCTGCTGATGCCTTCCAATTTGGAGATTTCTGTTCCCTCATTTCTAGAATGGGTGGGCTCCATTAAATAGCCTCTTGTAGCTTTGCCATCCTAGGCCTTGGATGAATTCCATGTTCTTTATCTAATTTGAGAAAATTTAAAATTTGAAAGAGATGGTATCACTTTTTCTCTTGTACTGCTCCAAAGAGCTTAGCATCCTTAGCTTGAGTCTTTGCATTTGTGCAGTCTTTTGTGGTTTCTGAAATCACATTGCTAGAGGTCTGTTTTTTGGAATAGGAACTGAAGAAATGCCTCTTGGACAGGCAATGGCATTACACTAGATACCTTAGTGAGAATCATTGTGTGAGGTTAGTTAGTCCGCTAGCACCATCTGGAAAGGAAAGGACTATGGGCAAGGACAGGTGTAACCTTTGCGGGAAGACTATGGTGTCCAGGAAACAGTGATATGGGCATATTTGCTTACATTACAAAGGAAAGGAAAGCATGGTGAGGGGAATATAGGGAAGCTGTTTTGGGCCCTAGAAGGTTCCCTGGAGCCAAGCAGTGGGGTTTCCAGACAGACCAGAACAGTCTGCCCTGGAACAGATTGCAAGTGAGCTTAGAAGATGATACACAGGAAGCAGCAGGAACAAGCAACAGAAACTCGTGCCTGGACTCCCAGCCTCCACTGTGGGTCCTGAGCCATCTGTTCTGTTCACTGCAGAGCAGCCAGTGTGATCACCATGAGACTCAGATCACACTGTGACTTTCTTCAAAACCCTTCATTGGGTTCCTGTCACACCAACAGTGGGCTCAATACACTACCATCCTTGATCAAACCCTATCTCATCCGTGACCTCATTTCTTCTCTGCCTCCTTCTTGCTCATGGTTTTCTAGATGCATCGGCCTTGGTTTTACGTATCTAATACACTTTCTACCTCAGCCTTGGCTCTAGGTGTTCCCTCCCGCTGAAAGCTGCTTCTGTCAGATACTAATGAAGTTCACTTCTTCACTGAATCAGGTCTCTCTCCAGATGTCACCCTCTCCATTTTCTTTTACCACCTGAAATAAATATCCTCAGTCCCTGTCCATCCACTGATACTACTTTATTTTCCTCTCTAGCACTTATCACTACATTGTTATATATGTAGAGCTATAATTTCTTGTTTGTCTCGTGAGAACAGAAACTCTTGGAAAGGACAGGAACTTTGCTTCTTTTGTTTTCTGCTGTACCTCTAGTTTGGGGAACAGTATCTGGCATATTGTAGCTACTCCCAGAGAAAGGATTGAATGGATGAATGCACAAATATCTTTAGTGTCTAGTTCTAAGGCAGGAAGGCTACAGGTGCCTGGGAGGACTTGGCTTGTTGAAATTTCATCCATCTGGTTGAACATTTGTACTAAGTAGGTGCTAGTGGTTAGATAGCTTGAGCTAGATGATGGATAGAATCAGCAAACTGGCACTCTGTATGGACATTGTACAGACTGTAGGGTGTGAAAGGATGAATGGAAGAGGTCAGCTTAGTAATATCTTACCATTATCACACGAGGAAAGAGACTATAAGCCAACCTACAGAACTGATACTGACTTCCAGAGATGTTCCAAAAGTGAGCTGGGGAGAGGAAGTGCTTCCTCTATTGCCACAAGGATTCAAGTAGGACCAGCATGGAAGGCTTGTTAGAAATGTTTTTTTTTTCTTTTCTTTTTTTCTTTAGAAGAATTTATTTATTTCAGAGCTAGATGAATCATGATGTTCTTCCACGATTCTCAGTTATTTCTAGTCTCTTGTTTTCATCTGAAAGCAGCATAGTCTGAACTCGTGTTGCTCCTTATTCTTTTTTTTAATTATAATTTTTCTATTTTATCTTGTTTGTGTCTGGAAAAATCCTTCAAATAGCTAAATCAGATGTTGGCGTCACCTGTAAGACTGAGTAGGGGATATGTGCTTCTTGGAAGATTGAACTTTATTCTTGAAGAGGTGATCGCTCCTAGTGGGCGGGTTTCTGGAGGAGGCAAGGCTTGAACTGGACACTGACAGATGGATAAACTTAGGAAGAGAGGAAAGGGGGAAATTTAAGTACCACGGTGCCAGCAAAGGGCTCTGAACTCCGCAAGTGGTGGCAGCGCCTTTCTAGCTTTCCTGCTATGGAAGAAAATCTTCCTGCAGGGTCTCATTATATGGAAGAAAGAGGGAAGTAGGACGACATGTCCCCCTACTTAGCCTTGAACTTCATGTGAGATCTCTCCCCTCACACATGCAGCCACCTCACTACTGGAAATACACTTGTAGTGGGCACCGATTCTTGCCCCAATTCTAATCCTCCAAGTGTTCAAGACCCTGCCTCCACCCACCCTACCCATCTCCCCTTAGCCCTCAAGGAGTAGGAAGGGAGAAAGAGACATAAACCCGACAAATTGGTATAAATTTGAACCACAGTCAAGTTTATTTAGATATGCAGCCAAAGTGGTCTAATAAGGTGGGGTCCTGGACATGAACTGGAGTAAGTGGAAAGCATATTACCGAAACCAAATGTTTAAAATAAAAATGGAAAAATAAAACAAAACCCATAGGAACCCCAAATTTGAATTTCTGTTTTCTCTACGTAGCCATGACATCATGTCACTGTGTTTGGAGCTGAAGATGTGTACTTATTCCTCTTCTTCCTTAGGACAGAAAGTGATCTAAGAGCTTTGGGTAAAGAAGATTGTATTGATAGATGAGCATATGAACCAATGTGAAGAGGACACACTTCCTGGTACTGGGAGGTAGCCTCTAAATGATCTAAGACTTTATGCAAGGTCCCTCAAAGAGTATATGTACAATTGAAACTTAATCATTTAATCTTGAGACCTGTGGAAGATAGAGAACAAATATCGACCCTTGCTCCCTAAAAGTTACAGACTTTAGCTTTATTGAAGGAACTAGAATTACAAAATTAACTCATCTCAGAAAAAAAAAAAAGATCCTTTACATCTTTGCCTTTTGGAAGAAAACTGTAATCAGCTGGCCTTGTTAAGCTGTTTAAGAAGGTAAAGAATATTAAAATATTTGTCTTGGCTTCTGCACTTTCTCAGTGCTATAAAAATCATGGAATAGAGCCTGCCAATCATTGATTTGGCTGCCTGGATGAAGGAGCTTGATAGGTGCAACAGTCTGTAACTACACAAGACACCTGCAGAATTGGGTGCTTGGGGCCAATGGAATCTCCTGGAGTGGGTCCCAGAGCAGAGGTAGAGGTGGCTCCCTCAGTGGGTTGGCACTAATGAAGCTGCTGGACTCCTTTGGAGGATTGTCACCAGTGTCTTCCCTGCATGTGGCTATAGAGAGGTCAAAACCAGGCTGGAGCTGCCAGTGCCATGGGGTTCTTTCTATGAGTCCCTTTGTTTTCTTGATCCATAATGTTGTCATCTGTTGGGTTCTCTAAGGAAGCTTCCTATGAATAGGAATCC
Source organism: Neogale vison (assembly GCF_020171115.1). Lineage (NCBI taxonomy): Eukaryota > Metazoa > Chordata > Mammalia > Carnivora > Mustelidae > Neogale > Neogale vison. Next base: position 126,497,283 of record NC_058098.1, read on the forward strand.
TCTGGTCTTCATGGCCCTGAAGAAGTTATGAACTAAAGAGTAAGGATGGGTTCCCAATGTATTACTGATAACAGCTAAGTAGGAGGTCATGGGCATAGTTCAATTATCTTGTGCACTGCTTAATTCTAAGCCCCAGATGAAAGCAGGCACATCCACCCAGACCATGTCGCACTGAACGGGGCATGGCTTTTCACAGAGGGAAGGCTGCCCAGGCCAGCATTTTGGGAAGACTCCTTGTCCTCCTTGGACTGGCTGAGCATCCTCAGTTATTTTTCTCAAATTCACCAATCACGTGGGTGATGTGGTGGGAGATGGGCAGAAACCAAAGTTTGTCCATGATAGAGTTCCCGCTGCTTGCAAGGAAACATCAGGAATGGAGAAAAAGCCTTGTTTACCTTTAAAATCAGCTTGGGCAGGAAGGGCCCGGGGCTGGCAGGCCAAGCTCTCAGGCTTGTCTGCTCAAGTGTACTCCATCTTCTGTGTTCTGTAGCCTCGCCAGTTCTTAACAGAGACATGGTTGCTCCAACTTTAACCTACTGTGTTCAAGATTAGTGCCATGCACCAAGCACAAATAGAGGGACTTTGTAGTAGGGCAGCTCTTAGATCCTCTCTCTGCTGTGTTTCCCAAGGCTTCTGTCATGCCATGGATTGATATTATCTCCCATTTATGGGAAGACACTAGTCTTCTTAGGGACCTCCTGGAAATCTCTTTCCCACACTGTAATTCACACTGCATGCTATCACTGGACTAATTTTCTGAAAACACTACTCTTACTGAGTCAGTCAAATTCTCTGAGCCTCTGTCTCCTCATTGCTAAAATAGATATGTTTATGTTTTCCTTGCTTGCCTACCCCATATTATTGCTGAAAGGATCAAAGAAGATTCTGGAGGCAAAAGTACCCTTTAAATGGAGAAATGTTATGGATATGAAGGTGTGCCTTCCCATGGGATCTGTCATTTCTTCCTGTGGTCTATCAGATTAGATTTGTGCTGTTGCCCTTGGCGTTCAAAGCTTCATCATCAGGCATCTTCGAGATCTTTCTTCCCTTCCACCCAGCTCCTCTTTCCCTTTCCTGCCTGTCCCTCTAATAAACCTTCCTGATTGCTCCTACCCTCAGAAGTCTCCCTCTCACCTGAGCTTTATAGGCTCTGCATTTGGAATAAATGGGTCTCAACCATGGCTACACATTAGAAATACCCAGAAAACCTTTAAATGACACCATTGACTACATCTCAGCCTGGAACAACTGAATAAAAATATCCTGGAATGGGACCAGGATAACCACATTTTCTAGAAGCTCTCCAGTGACTCTAAAGTAGGGCCAAGGTAAAGAACTCCTAGTTTGTACCTTATGCTCAACGTTGAGTTGTTTTTTTCTCATGAGCACATCTTTGACCCATGTGGTCTGTGGATTCCTTGTAGTACAGAGACCCTGCTCCATCTCCTCAGCCCTTTTCCTTCTTCTGTTGTTCTTCTTGTCTTTCCAGAACATATCTGATTTCTATGAGTTATACTTAGCGGATTTGCTTCAGGATGCATTCACCTGCTTACTCTCCCTGTCCCCAGTCTGAACTCAGCCAGGGTTAGTGAATATTGTGTGGAGGGCCATAGAGTAGTCCAGTCTGTGCTCACCAGCAGCATTCAGATTCATCATGTTTGCTTGGTGTACTAATGGGGAGCATCACAAGAAGCCTCTTTGTATGCGGGTCCCATCCACCTCTTGGGAGAGATCCATTTTTTGAGGTTATGGGATTCAGGAATGAAAAGAAGTAAACATTTAGAACTAAACATCTAGAACCAACATTAGGAGACAATGGTAAGACATTTTCATGTGAAAAAGAAAATCTGGAAGATACATATGTTCAAGGCCTGGATGCTTAAGATGAATGTCTTTTAGCAAAGACACTGTAGTTCACACTTCATTAAATAGTACACAGCGGCCTTCTTTATGTTCTGGGCTCACTCTCCCAAATGGCTCCTATGAGGGGATTTGTCAAATCCTTCCGGAGATTAGATAGTTCTAATTATGGAGGAGAGCAACACTTAGAGCTCAAGAATGGAATTCCTGTTTCCAACAGATACATGCACTCGTGCATTTATTTCTCAGGCACCATTCAGGCACATGCACATGGAGAGTCGCTGTGCATGTAAGGGATTGCATGCCTGCTCAAGTACACCCTTCCTGCAGAGGGGTTCTAGTTACGATGATTCTTTCAACCTCATCAGCTCTGGACAACTTCAGTTTGGTTGCAGTTTTAATGGAATGCTTCCTTTCATTTTTGTTCTTTTTTTCCTGTTTATATGATGTTGGAGTTTGTGACAAATTCCAAGTGTCATACAAGGTCTTCTGCTTTTCTAGGGTTTTCTTGACTATCTGCTCTGCTTAGTTTCTCTTTGGGACACATCTGGTCATTATGGGCACTTAGCAACTTTGCTTTGGACACATCTATTCTTTGGTGCCTCTTTCCTGACAACCCTTGCTTTGGTTTGTGGAAAACAAATAAGCATGCTTGATTGTATTGTGCTGCTGCTGAACACTGACCATCTTCTCACAGATACGAAAACTTCAGACAGTGCACTGAATTCATTTCCAGCCTAACCTACTAACAGACAGTGCACTGAATTCATTTCCAGCCTAACCTACTAACCATTTAAATCTCACTCCTAATCAGTCATTTGACATAAATTCAATATTAGGCTTGGATTGACAGGCTCATTGTTAACAGTGACTAAGGCCACCTTATAAAAATTGTGCCCGCAACAAATGTCTTACCTTGCCTCATACCTGGACAATTCTCTATCTACTTGAATGCCTGATTCTTAAGGACATGAATCCATGTCCATAGTAAACATTGCACTATAGTATGCAGCGGGATCATAGTTGAGTCCAATTGGTGTTCACCGTGAATTCCAACATGGTGTGTGCTTGGTAGACTGATGCAGTGGGCCAAACAGAAGTACTTCGTGGTTTACTAGCTGGCTCTCTGCTGGTGAACTAGCTTAAATGCTTCTTGGCTTGTCTTTCCCCCTAGATTTGTTCATCTCTTTTTCTTATCTCTTATTCCTGGAAGTCATCATGACCCTCCCTCGGGATCTCTGAGCACTTAGAGCTCCAAGAACTTTCCTCTTCATGGTCAAAAAAGAATATGTTCATGAGCTCAGAACTTCGAGAGGGTTGCCTGTGAGTGTTTCTTGGGCTTTTGCCTTATTGTTGATCAAGCTGTGAGGTGCCCTCCCTTATCATGGGAAGTTTAACACTAAGTAGGCCATGGGTTCATCTTCTTTGCAACAGATTCTTCTGAAATAGTCACAACAAACTCTTTAGATTACTTTGCAGTAGTTAACATGTTTAGCAAGTCATAGTCCAGCTACAGTGCCTTTGGCCTGATAAAGGACATCCATACTCTTCATTTGCCCTGATGTTATGCATGTGTGTGCATGTGTATGGTCTGCAGTAGTTACGGTGTAAGCTCGGGATATACCCGAGAAGGTAGATGGTAGCATGAGAGCATTTTTGCATCAGTGGAATTTAATTCAATGCTTTCTCCTCCCTCTCTCAGGGTCAGTTGGCACATCTGTAGAGATATTACCCCTTGTGTCCTGGCACTGGAGGAGATTGGTGAGGACACCTGGTTCCTTCCTGTTCATCACAGGAAGGGAAAGGCACAAGGGTTGTGAGCTCAGCGGTGAACATCTGAGTCCCATGGAGACATTTCAGCAAATATGCTAGGAGGGCATATGCTTGGAGTTATTTTTCCAGAGTTGGGAATAGAGCCAGAAGTACTTTATTTCACTCATTCCTTTGTTCAACATGATTTAGGTTGCTAATGTGTGTCATTCCTTGTTTTGAGAGCTGTGGGGGGTAGAAAAGAGATTTTTATAAGATACTTCTACCCTGGAGTCTGGGGAGACCACATACACACACACACACACACCCCTCAAGAGTGACCTGAGTGAGAAGAAGCAGCCCTCGATGCTCATTAGATGGGGCGAGGGGGCACCATTTTGAGAGCTGCCCCCTGGATCCTGCCATGATCAGTTTTCAGCTCTACATTCATTCACAGGCCTAACTGGTCTCGCTGCTGAGTGATTTCCGCACCAAAAAGGAAAAGGAATATACTGTTTATGTCGAGTACCAGGAGCCTGGAAGGAGAAAGCAGGGGTCCATCCGTTTTGCATCAGTGTTGCAAGACTCAGACGGACATGGCTTTGTTGAGTGCCTTTTGAACGTATGCTAGATTTTCTGGGGTTATGGCCCAGAAAAAGATGCGTTTGCTGCAAAAGGTGCATTGGCTGCAAATAAACATCCTTGTCTAAATGAAAGCAGTAGATGTGTTTACTCAGTGATGAGTGACTCCAGCCCTTTGAAAGACCTGAAAGAGGTCGCAACTCCAGCCATAACTGTGCCTAGCAGGGATATAAACAGGTGGGGGTATCGTGGGGAAAGAGAGATTTACTCAGAGAACCGAGTAAAATCTACACCAGGTGATCAGGCACTAGAAGCTTTGGTTAGAGGCCCTTTCCCCGGGCCCTCATCCTCCCCGAGAAGGTGGGAGGATACTTGGAAAATAGGAAGGAAGAGAGCCAATGGCCAGGACTGCATTTTTGATAGATCCAAGTGTTCTGGAAAAGAAAGATGAGCGTCTCCCCCTTTCCCAACTGGGAGGTGGATCTCTAGGGTATCCAGTTTGTGATCTTTTATTCATGCACACAATCTGTTTGGCTCTGTCTTTGGGAAATTACTTCTATTTAGTGCTCTTAATTGCTTAAATTGCTGTGGGTTTGTTGCATTTAAAAAAAAATTCGGTAAAAGACATGAGGAAAGATTGACAGTAAAATGTTTATCAGGTGAAAATCTTCACAGATTCATGGACTCAGTTTTATCTTGCAAATACTGAATTTGGAGGCCCAGGAAACAGATGAGAAGCCATTGATTTTTCACTTGTCCACAAATAGCAAGTAATAGAAATAACAATCATGGTTGCGAATTTTTGAGCAGCCACAATATGTTAAGCACTAAGGATTTTACATCAAATTCAAAAGACAAAGTGAAAGAATCTATGATTCTGCTCCTGGCAACTCCGTGACTTCTAGGTCTTGATCTTTATGCCCACTCCCAGTGCTCTGTGAAGCCTGCCCAGCCAAGCTAGGGAAAGTTCCAGGAAGATCCTGCCCTCTCCCCACCTCTTGCTCTGTAATACCTTTCCATTTTTATTCATGGCCATACCTCAGGAGGGAACTGAAGAGGAGAAATTCTGGGAACCTCTTTCTAGTAAGCCAGGAGAACTGGCATTAGGCCTTAAATCTAAGAAAGTCAGAGCTGCCTAATAGCAGAGAAATGACCACAGCAGCTGCCACATGGTTGCCTTTGAACCTTGGCTCTGTTTCCCAGCTGCGACTCTTGACTCTTTGTAACTGTGCATCTAAGGTCATGTTCCCTTTTTTATTTACACTTGGTGTTACTTGATCTTGCTGACCCCTTTCCAGAAAACATCCATATTGTTTGTTACAGCAAATCAGAAAAGTGACCTGTTCATTCTTTCATAGAGTTTTACCAGTTGCCTGTGGTGGGTGCATCATTGCAGAAGGGCTTAAAGCAAATGTTCTGAGCTGAAATGTCCAAACTTCTTTAGCACTGTTTGCTGGAGCAGGATTGAATGCTATCTGTCTGGGGTTCCCATATCTGTGGACCACGTGATCATGATTCTGTTCCCGAGCTAATCAGTAGTTTATAGAGCACCCTTGATCTCTGGAGACATTCTGTCTCTGAGGGGGCATTTGGGAGTGGGTCAGGGGCCTTCGATTGACCCCATGATGTGGGCAGGACGAGTAGGGATAGGTACTGTATACGAGGAATTGTCCTACGTCCTACAGGAATCTCCAAAGTTTGAATGGATGTTGATGTGTGTGAAAAACGCTTGTTAACTAGCTGAACATAGATCTTAACTCTTCCACATACAGCATAAAGAGTCCTGTGCACCATTCTGATCTGTACTGACTTTCTCAGGGACTTTTTCTATTGTGCAAATTTTGAGAAAAGATTGCATTTTATTACATTCAGAATTTTACCAGGGATTGTTCACACCGTTCTGATCATGGAAAATCATTATCACCAATGGCAACGTCTCTTATGGTATCAGAGCCGCCTCACAAGACACCTGCTGCCGTCTGTGCTCCCAGCTCTCTCAGTCCTGGTGAGTCCTTGTGAAGACACACGCCTCTGCCCATTCTTTGTGTCTCCTAGGGAGGGATCCTTCTGTGCATTTGCAGATGGAAAACCACATTATTTTGTGTGTTGTTTTCCATCTATTTCTCCCTTACTTCATTATATTGGTGATTGTCTTTGCACGTTTTAAGTGAATGCATCTTTTCTCCTAAGAATGCAGGTCTGTTGTGAAATGAGGTAAGGTTGTACTTTACTGTGCTTAGAACTTTATCGAGAGTTTTTTCACCACCTTGAAAAATGAGCTCACTGATAGAAACAGTCTCTGGTAATCTCAATCATAAATACAAGATGCTTGAATCTGCGGGCTTTTTAGGTGTCACATTCATGATGATTCTTCCAGATATGGGGTTAACAGCTAATGACTTGATGTCTTCTAGTGTAGTTATGATCGCTTACATATGGAGATAGGGATTTTATTGTAAAATCCCTATCTCCACTTACTTAGAGTTAGGATTATGTATTTCTCTTTTTAAAAATTATGTTGGTAGGATATATTATCCATGGCTTTTGTTTCAGGATAGTAAAGAGCATGACTAGAAGCTTGTTATTAAAAGGGGACATTGGTTCTGACAGGGTTCTGATGGGAAGCCCTGAGGAAAAGCTTGGGTGCAGGCATTCCCTGGCATAGAGAAGGGACTACTCTATCTGCTTCAAGCCTTCATGGGTCAATGTGGGCATCTAGATTTCTGTAGTCAGGTTTTCTTTCCTTAGACACCCACATGACTTGGCTCAAGGTCAACTCGGTAAATATCAGTTGGAAATTTGTCTATTGATAAGTTGGTCTAAAATTCAGCTTTCTTCCAAGTGTTTTACTTTTCCTTCAGGTGTTCTATAACCTTTTTTGTATTTTTTTCTCCTAAAGACACTACCACATTTGCCTTGTCATTCTCTCTCTCTTCCTTTATATATATATATTATATATAAAAAATATATAATATATAATATATTTATATATATTTATATAAATATATAATTTTATATTTAAATATATAAAATTTATATAAATACATATATTTATATATAAACATATTTATGTATAAATATATATGCACATACATACTTCTTTTTTTCTAAGACATTTGAGATTATGTGCACAATGATACCCTTCAAAGTACATAAATATGAAATTTCTAAGAAACAAGGGCACTCTCCTCTAAAGCCACGCCACACTTCACCTCTCATGGTAAGGAAATTAGCGTTAACATCTTACTGCCACATGCATGTATTGCCATGGACCCCATTCATGGACCTTGCACGTCCTAACACTGTAATTTATAGGTGTATTCAGCAACACTCATTTAGTTGTCATGACTCTCTAGGAGTTCAAGCTGATACTTTTTAAAAGGACAGGTAAGTTTCTTGGAAGACTGTCCCACAGATGGGTGTCATGTGATGCCTCTTCTGAAGTATATCAGATGATGCAGTTCGGGGACCAGTGTCGTCAAAGTGATGCTCTGTGCTTCTGGGTATATAGTTTTGGAAGGCACATGATGTCAGTATCCCCATTCCTGATAAAGACAAAACACAGCTTTTATCACTCAGTTAAGATTGTGACTGTCAAGTTTCTCCAGTGGAGAGGGAATAAGTAGGTATTTTTAAGGGGAGATTCTTTGAGACTGTGTGCATAAGCTCCTTCTTATCAAAAATTCACCCTAGAGCATGAGCATCCTTTGCTGAATCTTACCTGAGTCAGTTCTGGAACGGCCATTTCCTCCACGTAGGAGTTGGCAGTCTACCGTCAGGTAGAACTTCTATGTGTGTGTATTCAAGGGTTTCTGTTTTAGTCAGTGGGTTATAATCCCTTATCATCATTATTTTGGTGCTCAGATGTACTCCATTTGGCCAGTGGGACAGCTGTCAAGATGGATCCCTATCTTTTGGATGTGTTCCTGTCATTCTGACACAAGGTGGTCAAGCTTGTATATTCCCTTCCCAAGCCTGGGAACCCACCATTCTCCCCCACCCCCAGAGATTCCTGATTTCCTTTAGAAACCATGGTCTGATACTGGATGCGCTCATTGTTACTGGTTTCTCTTGCTTCCAGGCCTCTCAGAGAGGGCTAGAATATTTAGCTAGCTAGCTGCATATCTATATCTGTTTCTATATACATACATATTTATCTGTCTACTAGGAACCATAAGTTCACGTCAGTATCCCTAGATTCAGCCCAATATCATGTGGATTATTCTAACATTCTCATTTCTCTATTTGTATTCCATTTTCAGTAGAGAGAAACCTGGTTTTCATATCTTAATTTATTTACTTATTTTCTCAGTCATCTTTTATGTAACTAATCTCTCAACCACAGGAGCCGCCATTTCTTTGGCTAAGCACTGCAAACTCCCACTGCTCCTTCCATGCTGAGAGATTGCTCCCTCCTCCAGCCCTAGTTGATGCCACCTGAGGGGTTGCCTATACTGATGTTTTTGAGGTTATGTGGAAGAGAAAGGTTATGTCACCTGTACATTTTATTTCAGAATAATGGGGCAGTGTTGCAGGAGATCATCCAGAGGACATGACCTCTGGTTGACCCAGGAGCCTGATCCAGGCAGTAGGAGACTCCTGCCTCCTTTGTCTTTGGAAAATGCCTTCTGCCCACTGTTCTCATAGCCAGAGCCATTTTCAAGGACACAATCTTGAGGGAGCATGAGATTGTTGAGACTATATGGACAGTATGTCCGATGAACCCAGTTAATGCCTGGGTTCACTTGGTATGAACTTTTAAGATCCTGGCCTGCAGGCCTATAGATCTCCTCTAGTGGTGTCCAAGACAAGCCTCTTAGGTAACTTCCCTTGTGTATTAAACCTACCACCTCCAAGTATGGAGTGGCCTGCCTCTCTCTTCCCTCCCTCCTTGCCCTCCAGTTTGCAAACCAACAGGCAGTGTATCTTTATAATGATATATAATAAGTATTTATTTTTAATGATAACTCTTATCAATTTTCTTTTCTGTGCTCAAAAGTATTTCTCATGTATCATATCTTCCATATGGTTTCAATTTTCTGTCTGAAAAGTGACTTTATTTTGCCTTTTTCCTAAAATAAGAGTTAAACTGGCTATAAAGACTGCAAAGTGTTTCTCCTTCCACCTTTTGAGAACGTTATTCCTTTCTCTTCTGGGATTTAGTTTTGACTTTGGGAAGACTGTTTTCAGTCAACATGTGATAGCGTTCTTTTCAAAGATAGGTTTTAAGATTCTTTGTGTAATGTTCTGTAGTTGTACTATCTTTTTTCTAGGTATAGATTTATTTTTACTTTTCCCCTTCTATAAATTGAGGACATTTATTCTCAAGATTTCTGTCTTTCTCAGAGTGCCTGGGTGGCACAGTCGGTTGGGCATCTGACTCTTGGTTTCAGCTCAGGTCATGATCTCAAGGTTGTGAGACTGAGCCCTGCCTCAGGCTCTGTGCTTGAAGATTCTCGTTGTCTGCCCCATCCCCTTCCCACCCCCTGCCAGCTCTCTCTCCCTCTGTGTCTCTCTAAAATAAATAAATCTTAAAAAAAAGATGTCTGTCTTCTTCTACTTCTGGAAAATTCCCAGGTTTCAAATATTGTTTCTGTGTCACTGCCTCCATTCCCTTCTGGAGTGCTCATTCAACCTGTGTTTGCACCTCTCCCTTTAGCCCATCTTTCTTGGGTAATCTTTCTTCTCTATTTGCCTTTTTCTCTCTGTGCTTGTAGCCTCTGGCTGCACTTCTCCACACCATCTTTGCCTTTGCTACTTTCTTTCACTTCTGTTTCAGAGTTCCAGTTTCTCTCATTTATCCATTTAAAAATGCTGCTTCTATCCATTACTCTTATTTTCATTTCTAACACTTCTTATGGATTTATTTTCATATCATATTCTCATTTCACTTTTGCCTTTTCACTATAGAACAAGAGTTCATTGAAAGGATGTTATTCTTTCATTAATCCACGTAAACATGCTTATTTCCACACTTCAATAAAGGGATATAGATTGATTTTGAGTTTCAATTGCTCATTTTGTTTGCTTGCTTTCTTAGTGTAATATTTCTTTACCTGGTTTGGAGTTTTGATTTATGGCTTCATTTTGAGGAGGGAGATCCTATTGGTTCTTCGTTAGTCTCTGTCTTTTCTCCTGTGAAGGCTCACTCCTAGCTGAGTGGTTATGTGGTTGCCATTACGTCATTGCAATCCCTGATCCTGAACAGATCCTGCAGGGGTGGTAGTTGTTTCCAGCCCAATTATATATGATCAGAGACCTTATTAGCCTTGTTCCTGTCACTAGTGGGTGCCTTGCTTCGTTCTTGATTCTGGGCTGGATTTGTATTTCTGTGCCTCCTGGAGTACATGGGAGTAGTTCTTTCCTGCTTCATTTCTCCAGTACTGCGTGTGTGTGCCTGTGTGTGTGTGTGTGTGTGTGTGTGTGTTGGCCAGGATCTACCCCCTAGCTTTAAGCAGTGAACCTGCTTCTCACCTCTTGTTGTCCCAGAGGAGTTGAACTCTGGGTCACCACAGTCTTGGTCTGGGCTTATGATTTCAGAGCCATTGATATTTTGGAATTGCTGTTCTATTCCTGATCCATTAAGATATTTACTTGTTTCTGTGCCTGGCATATTTCTTTGGTTGTTTTAAATAGACCATTGCTACATGTTTGGAGCCAGAGTGGTAATGTCAAAATGTAAATTTACTAAACTATTTGGATTGAAAGTTTCTTATTTCCATTAAGCAGGAGTAACCTTCCAGTAAGGTACTTTTTAACTTCAGAGACGCTGCTGGCACACATTATCTGGTCAGAGCATTGAGAGATTTTATCCCCATCCTTCACTGATTAGCAGATTCCCAATAAGCACCACTAAGTTGGACCTTGCCTGTTTTTCAGTGCAGGGAATTTTCCATGGAAAGTTGCAGCCTCTAGGTGCCTTTCATTGTGGTTCATGTGTGTGAAAACCTCCAGTTTATTTCCCTTTCTTGGTGGAGCACCAAGGGCACACTTGACACATGTATTCTTAGCTATAGAAGGAAACTCAGCGATCTGTAAAGCCAGCATCCCTCCCCGCACTGGCATACACGGCAGTGATTCTAGCTAGGGAAGGCAATTGGATTTTTCAAAACCCATGCAATGGTTGCCCAAGGCAATCTTTATAGATCCTAAAGAGCAATATGACCCTTGCTGACATCAGCAGAGTTACAAAGTTTCCTTACTATCAAGTCCAAATTGACCTCCTTGTAACTGCTACCATAATGATATTCCTGGCTTGGGAAGACATTCAGTGTTTTACATTCTGAGTTTTCTTCTTTGGGCTAAATTCCCCTATTTCCTTTAGCACTGGCACCTATAGTTCAGATGCCTTATTCTGTGGCCACCTCATTGATAGGTGTTGGGTGTTTCTTGGCCATTTGTTTGGGTCACCTGCTTATGCAAAGGAGCAGGCAGTGCTCTAATTTTTAAAGGATGAGAGTGGAGAGTTCCATTTGATATTGTGTTCCCTGCTCCCTTCAGCTGGGAAGACAAAGGATTCATTTGGCTCTGTGGCTGGCTTCAAGGGTTGGTGGGATGGTATGATTACAGTTGCTTGTAGCCTTGGTTGTTCAGGCCATGCTTTCCCCAGGCACGTGTCCACAATCCAGAGCTTCTCTTTTGGGTGGGTAAGCAATTCAAGCAGTTCTGCAATCCTGTCTTATTCCTACTGGAGCCTGGGAATGGTTGCTTGCAAACCCCTTCTGTAGACAGGGTGATGGGGTATTGATTGCTGAACAGGTGGTAGGGGTATAGTTTGATTTTTAGATATAATTATTTTTTTCTGCCTTTTGGCTTGTGGCTGGAAGGTTTTATGCTGTAACCTTATTGTGAGGGTAATTTTGATTTCAGTGCTTGCCAGTAGTTCTCCTTTCTTTCTTTCTTTCTTTCCTTCTTTCCTTCTTTCTTTTCAAGCACAGACTGACTGACATGGTGCACTGGGACCATGTGATGATCAGACCAAGAAAAACTGTGATGTGACTTGCTAAACTGGGGATATGCAAAGAATGGATTTTCATTGAGGGACCTAAGTGAACCTTTTATGGAAATGTTTCACAAAGCATGCTTCAGGGAATACTGCAACCCTTTGAGATACTCTGTCAATAAGGGGACTCTGTGGTCATATTATTTGCAAGTGATGTATAATATACCTCCTTCTTGGGGAGAACTTTTAATCTGACCATTTGGAAGGCTGTGAGATTTTCAGCAGCAAAGGATATTTTTAACTTTCTTTAATTTAACATTGGCCATGCTTATTTAGCCATGAAAATCCTGGAGGAGAAAACTTTGGTGCTCATTAATATCTTTGGAAATCAGCATGCCATTGGACACACTCTGGGTAATGCTTTGCTAAGCTCTATACTGTAGCTACGAATGTGTGTGCTCTGTGCCCACACTCACATGCATGCCAAATACCTCTCTTGTGCCTCTGCTGTCCAAAAGACATTTTCTTGTCTCTTATTGGGCAGTTAATTGTACAGTTCATTCTAAAAGGGATAGCACCAACCCCATAGAAGTATGGTCCCTGAGTGAGATGATGTTGAGCAGTTTGGGTCAGGAAATGGGGAATGGCAGAGAGGGAATATCTCAAAATGAGGTGGAGTTCATCATAGTGCCCTCTGGTAGAACTTTGAAGTGGAAATTTTGTTCACTGGAGGCAGCCAATTTGGCCAAGTCAAGGAGGAAAAGAATTAATGAATAGAAGATGGGTGGAGAGCAGGCATGTTCCATGTGTTGGGTGACACATGAGGGAGATGCGCTGACAAAGAAGAAAGAACATTGCTGTAGACAGGCAGATTTAGAGGATAGCTAATGAAAGACGCTCAATCCTCCCTATAAAGCTTGAAGGAGATGCGAATGATGTTCAGGATCCTCCTAAAGACCTCCAGGGAGGGCAAGCTAGGATGTAAATAATTTTCATTGACTTTCATGGACCAGGACCCCTTTGTCTGCTGTCAGACATATTTGGGGGTGATTCCAAGGCTGTAGGGATGGAGGATGGGGACAGTTTGGGAGAAGAACTTGGTGATTACAAAGGATAGAGAGAAGAATCCAGATCAAATCAACTGTTAGGATCAGAGTAACTGGGATCCAGGTGTTTCTGAAGGGTATACTTCTCCTCAGGTCTCATAAAAATTGGTTTCCCCTCCCTCCTTGAAGCAACACTGGGATTGTCAATGAAGTTCTTAGCTGGAGGCTACCCAATCACCATCCAGTCATTAGGAGATAAAAACTATCGATCATTATTTGTCTGCTGCTTGTTGGAACCAGCAGGCCTCCTGCTAATATCTTTATCCACTTCTAAGGCTGTCAGCCTATTGACTTTTTTTTTTTTTTTAAACCAGCTGATTGGAGTGTGAGATGCTGAAGAAATTACTTTTAACCAAATGATGGGAAATTTGAGCATGGAACATCTGTAGCGGAGCATTCAGAATTTATGGTGACTCTTTTCCAGTCTGGTGAAAGGGGGGAGGGGTGGCAGTGAGAGGTCTGTCTCCTCTGTTTACCTTTCGAGCTCCTTGCTTGAGAAAAGCCCAAAGCACAGAGAAAGTCAGAATGAAGAAGCAAGGTTCAGCGAGTAACCCAGAACTGCCTACACGACCTCCTTGGCCTTGGTTTACTCCTCTGGGCAAGGAGTTACGTGGCACCAGAACTTGTCTTATGTTCTGAGGCTGTGGTAATGACAGGGTCGCACATGGCTTCTCTGCCAAGGCTGCTGGACCCCTGGGGTATGCAAAGCACAGAGAGGACCAAAGCAGCCCTTGGTCTCTGGTTTTCTGTAGCGAGTGCCACACTGTAGCCACCTGCAGGGAGATCTAACATGAGCAAGCTCACAGGACCTTTCCTGGGGCATGCTCTGATAGGAAACACAGTGGGCCCTGGCAGAGGCAAAAAGGCCAAAGGTACATAAGATGCTTTTCTTTTTAAAAATTAATTACATGTCATCAGAGAGTGAAGACTAACCTCATGAGGGAGATCTCTCAGTGGGAGATTCATCAACTAAATCATCAATGTTTTAACAGAGGCTTCTGGGGCTTAACCCTAGGCAGGTAGAGGAAGGACCCTGATGACAGGGTCCTTAGTCTTGGGATCACTGCTGGGGACAATGGTTGAAGCTCTTTTATGGATGCTGGTCATGCTGTGTGTTTTAAACAACTTTATTGGGGTATAACGGACATATAATAAACTTCCCATATTTGAAGCATGTTATTTGATAAGGCTTGACTGATATGTACACTCATGAAACTATGCCTAGTCAAGATAATGAAATACCTATCATCCACAAAAGATCTCTGGAGCTTCTCTGCAACCCCTCATTCCTGCCAATTGTCAGCTCCCCATCTCCTAGGAACTGGTGATCAGCTGCCATGATAGATTTGCATTTGTGAGTATTTCGTATGAATGGAATCTGACACTAAGTACTATTTGGCTTTTCCCACAAAGCATAATTATTTTGATATTCAGCCATGTTTTTGTGTATAGCTAGTTCATTTCTTTTATTGCTGAGTAGTGTTCCATTATATGGATAAACCATCATTTGTTTATCTCTTTACTAGTTGATGGGCATTTGAGTTTTTCCAGTTTTTGCTCTTACAAATAAAGCTGTTATGAACATTTGTGGACAAATTTTGCCTGTATACTTAATAACACTGTTCAGGTATTCCATATTTTTCCCAATTACTTTTTGTACTACTCTCTCAATTTTTGGGAGATGAATGTTGAAAACTCTGAGTGTAATTGTGGACTTGTTTATTTCTTTTTGATGTTCTATCAATTATTTTCATGTAGCTTAAAGCTCTGTTATAAGTTGCATAAACATTTAGGATTATTCTAGGACTTTGGTGAATTGACCCCTTTATCATTTTGACATGACTTTATTTAACTTTGAGAATATTCAGTGCTCTGAAACCTATTCATATGCTATTAATATAGCCATTCCAGCTTTCTTTTATTAATAATTATATAGACATACATGTGTAAATGTACAGGTTATATATATATATATATATTCTATTATTTTACATTTAACCATTTATGTTTTTATATTAAATATTTTTATGACAGCCTAAATTTGGTCTTATTTTTTTGAATCTGAAAATCTCTGCCTTATAAAAGATTTTTATTTTGAGATAATTGTAGACACATATGCAGTTGTAAGAAATGATATAGACAAATCCTTTTCTCCCTTTGCTCAATTTCCTTTGATAACAATTTGAAAACTGCAGGACAGTACTAAAATCAGGATATTGGCATTAATATAATCATCAGACTTGTTCAATTTCCTGTTTAGCTTGTACTTATTTATGTGTGTGTATGTGTGTGTTCCTCACTCAGTCAAGATGTATAAAGTTCAGTCAACACAAAGATCTTTCATGTTTCTCCTTCCTCTGTTCCACCCTGCCCCTGTTTTTAATCCCTAATAATGACCAGTCTGTCCTCAATTTCAGACATTCAACCTTTTACCATAAGTACAATGTGCGCTGTGGCTTTTTTTGGTAGATGCTCTTTACAAGGTTGAAATAATTCCTAATTTGCTGAGAGTTTTGATTGTGAGTGGATATTGGACTTTGTCAGACATTTTTTCTGAATCATTTCAAATTATCATTTGAAAAATCATATCTGATTTTTTTTATTTAGCATGTTGATATAAGCTATTGATTGAATTTTCAAAGTTGAGCCAACCTTGCATACTTAGTATATGTGCTGCCGAAGCGAGGACTAACCTTGCATACTTAGAATAAATCCCATTTAGTCATAGGACATAATTCTTTTTATACATCATTGGATTTGATTTGTTAATATTTTGTTGAGGGTATTTCTATCTAAATTCACTTGAAATATTGGTGTGTAGTTTTCTTATTTGTCTGGTTTTGGTAATCTCTGCCTTTCAATTGTAGTGTTTAGATCCTTTATATTTAATGTGACTATTAATATGGGTAGGTTTAAAATCTATCATCTTGCTACTTGTTTTCTATTTTTTCCATCTATTTTGAGTTCTCCTTTCCCTCTTTATCTACCTTATTTTTGATTAACTGAACACTTAGTTTTTTTTCTATGTTATCTCCCTTGTTGTTTGAAGTATAGCTACAATTTGTCTAATTATTCTTTTTTTTTTCCAATTTATTTATTTTCAGAAAAACAGTATTCATTATTTTTTCACCACACCCAGTGCTCCATGCAAGCCATGCCCTCTATAATACCCACCACCTGGTACCCCAACCTCCCACCCCCCTGCCACTTCAAACCCCTCAGATTGTTTTTCAGAGTCCACAGTCTCTCATGGTTCACCTCCCCTTCCAATTTACCCAAAAGCACATACCCTCCCCAATGTCCATAACCCTACCCCCCTTCTCCCAACCTTGTCTAATTATTCTAATGGTTTCTTTATAAATTATAGAACACATATTTATGTTAACATGATCTACTTTCAAGTGATATGATATTATCTCACATGTAGTAAAAATCCTTATAACAGTAAAGTCTAGGTCCCTTGGACTTTCAACTCTACCTGTTTGGCTCAGGCTATGTGTTGGTCTTTGCCTAGGTCCTTCTCTTTGAGTCCTGACATAAAGACTCTCTCAAGGCAGTAATAGGAACATTTATAAGGCTCTATTTATTTGTTCTTCCTCTTTCAGGGATCACTGTCCTTAATTCTCTGATGTATTGAAACTTGAAAACCATTGCTTCATATATGTTGCTTTCTTGTTTGCTCTTTTTGTTTGTTCAGTTTTTTTCAGGCAGGAGGATAAATTTGGTTCCTCCTACTCTATCTTGGGCAGAAGAAGAAATTCCATACTGTGGTTTTAATGTGGATTCTGTAAACTTCATATTAGGGTCAAAGCACTAATCCTTTTAATACATTCTCTGTTGTGGATCATAGAGAATGGTCACAGAGAATCAAAGCGTCCAGGCTATGTGACATGTATTAGGACTTTCCTTTCAGAAAGATCAAGCCCACATGCTGTAACTTCATGGCATGGCAGATGTTTATGTGTGATGGTAGAACAAATTCTCCAGAAAGAAGAGGTGATTTCTGCAGAGGACTTTTGTTATATGTATATTTTTCTCCATCTCACTTATATCTCTATGAATGAGACCAAAATCTAGGACCATGAAATCTCCATTTCACATTTATCAAATAAATAACTCTACACCAAAGGCAAATGTAATTGGAGAGAAGAAAGGGCATCACATGTGGAAAGATTCACATAGTCTCAGATTCAGAGGGTCCTCAAGAATAGCCCCCTGCTTCTGGGAAGTAAGATATCATCATTTTCATTTTATATATTCTGGCAACTCTGAGTATTACAGACTTACCCAGGGTCTTGTAAAGAGTAACCTCAGTTCTCTTTCCAAGTGTAATAGACACTTACTTTTGCAATGATTCTGTCTACAGTATTCCTCTCTTGCTCATTTTACTGTCTCTGGGGTGATATCCTTCCCCCCTAGCTTTGCCCGTCTTCTGATTAGCTGGTGACATGTCCCCTCACGGCTTTCAGGACATTTGGCATTTCTGGGTGAGGGCAAAACATACTTCCCTCGGAAGTTTCTCTGGGAAAGCTTTAGAACTATACAATTAACAGTTTTCTCGTTCATTTCCATCCCCTTGTGGACCTGGCCTCTGACAGTGGATGGATGGCTGTATCATAACACTCCCTCCACATCATTTGTCACGTCTTGGCACTGTGACAACAGCTTCTCTGTTTCTAGAAGGCCAGGAGCTAGAATGTCAGGCAGGGAAACTAAATAACTTTTCACCCTTAGGACATAGTTCCTTCTTCAGAGAGCTGCAGGCCACTGAGGGCTGGTGTAAGGCCGTTGAGCTATTGAAGCATAGAGCATTTCTACCACCCTGGAACGTGACTGTGAAGGCTTTATTCTGACCATGCCTGGTCCTAGAAAATTGATTTGGAAAAATGACCTGGAAGCTTTGCAGACAGTGGGGTCTTTCCTCTTCTCTAAAGCAATGAGCTACAATGCTCTGGCCTCTTTCAGCAAGGTGCTGTCTGCTAAAGGGGAATTATGTAGATCCAAGAGCAACTGTCATTAACAGGGCAGAGACTTTGATTTGGAGTATAATAATAACCATAATGTTAACAACAGACATCTTTACAGGGATTGCTTTGAGGCAGGCACTATCCTAGGTCCCATAGGTGTATTAGCTTATGGAATCTTTGCAACAGCTGTTCCATGTAGGTAATGTTATTATATCTGTGTTACAGATGAGAGAGCTTAGTGACTTATTCCAAGTCACTTGGCTAACAGGTAGCAGAACCTGGATTCAGACCCTGGTGTTCTGACTCGAGAGCCTGTGCTCTTAATCTTAGTACCATACTGCCTCTGATTAAGAATATAAAATTACTCTTCCTTATCAAATCACAACATGGAGAGAAATGAGCCTTTAGATAAGAAAAGGTGGACTTCGGTAGCAGAATAAAGAGGAGAAATACTTTCATCCATAGAACGAAATGGCTATTTAGTAGGTGGTACAGACTTGGTCCTGCAGGGATTTCTGTAGAACTGTTTTTCTATGCTTACTTGATTTAGATTCAACATGTGACTTGTTCTGGCCAATGAAATGTGGGCAGAAGTAATATGGCATAAGGTGGTTAAGTAATCCTGTGATTTCCTCTGATCCCTTTCTCCCCATCATCTGGCTTGTGAACAACTTGAAGGGCAACCTCAATTCTGTGATAAGGTAGAACCACAGGAGAGAAGCAGCTTGGGTCTCAGAACCACTCCTTGGAGGAAAGCTGCTGAGGAGAACTACCAACCTACGTGCAACTTGTAGTGAGTGAGAAATACATTGATAATTGTGTTGTTAAGCCATTGAGATTTCAGGGATTTTTTCTTCTTGCAGCAAAGACAAACCTGTCCTGATTAATATATAGGCTTACATGTCCCAGCTGCCTTGTGGCCTTTTCTACTCTAAGGCCCTTTGTCTTCAGATCTTAGGAGACATTGCCTGAGCAGCTAGGGAGGAGACATTTTCTGCCAGGAACAGTTCAGCATTTTCCCACCTTTTGGTGTCCCTTCTACAGGAGATACAAGAGACGGGGAGAGATCTTAGTTTTCTCATATACGAAATGGGTGGAGGGCACTATGTTATCTCTAAGGGCTCACTGATTTATAGTCGTGTATCAGGCTGATAATATGAATTTTTTTTGGCTGCTTGGAGTTCAAGCTGATGCCGCAAAATCCAATAAAAAGGTATGCCAACTACCCACACAATTTAAAGTGATAGGCTGGCCATCCTAAAGGGCTTTAAAAAGAGGTGGCACAAACTCTTCTGTCAGCATTAGCTCATCACCCATCTCTGGGGTATAAAGGAAAAGAGGTGGAAGAGAGGAGGGCAGGACATGATGTCTTTGGAGAAAGTTGTTGATACATAGAGACTTGTTCTCTGTACATCCCAAGTAGGAAGGAGGGGTGGAGACTTATCTAGTCAAGGGGACAGCTTAGAAAGCTTACCTGTGTTATCTGGCCTTTGGTAGACCCAGAAAATGGACTATTGGTTAGCTTGGGCAGAGATAGCAGAGAGGAAAGAATCAGAATTTCTTTGGGAATAGCCTGCCCTTCCAGGGCGTGACCAGACCTGTGAAGTGAATTTCCTGCAGGACAGAGGAAATTCTGAGAAAGAGGTCTGCCTAGGGCTCAGCTGCCCACAAGGACCCATGGAGAGGTGAGGGGACCTAGGAGTGGGGTAGACTGCAAGATGCTGATGACTGAGGGAATGCTGAGGGGCACAGGAAGCATTGTTTTTGCAAGAGATTGAAAGATTGGAGTCTCCAGAAAAGCACCCCATGAATAAAATAATTAGCTTTGGATGATATGCCCAGTATTCCAAGAGTACTGATGCTGAATTTTATCTTCACCATTCCAGGAAGACCTTTCTTGCCCCTTTCTTTCCCTTTCTCCCCCTTGTACTCACTCCTGTGGGGCCACAAGTAAGCAGGGCAAAAAGAAAGAGCCAAGGAGCTCACTTTGCCCTCAGGCCTCCAGGGCCACCATGGGCCTGACCAGTGCAATTATAAACCAGAGGAGATCTTAGAATTTTAATATTACATAGGACTGGATTCCTTAATGTGCTCTGTGGAGGAGGTTATTTGCTTTTTTATCCGAGCATTAACAGAAAACGTTATGAGACTTGTTGGCTCTTCATTCAGGAGCAGGGAGGCGTGACCCCACAGAATAGGTTGAAAGGGGGCAGCTGTGACAGAGAAGTCAGGTCTTGTTGCTTGTGCTCTGTGGAGTCTGGTTCATTTATTAGTCAAACGTACATAGTGTCTCACTTTCTGAAATATATCCATTTGCATTATCTTTTTGGTACTTAGCTATCACCTGGTTGGGTGTACATAATCTGGATATAACCCATTTGTGCTCAGGTATCACTTCCATGATATTTCCCTTGCTGGGCCTCCAATATGGACCCTGCTATGTGGGGACTGGTTCCTTGTAGCCTCTGGTGCTGACTGCTGCTGCTCTCCTATTTGGACACTGCAGGCCATGAGCAGTTCTGCGAGATACCTGGGAAGGCTTCGGAGCACCTTGGAAGCTTGTCTCACATGACTTCCCTGGGTATCTAGAGAAGAGAGAGTGTTGTGTACCCAGTTGGTCAGAATGGTTCAGGGCAGAGGATACTTTGTGTTGCTAGGACTATCCCTAACCCTTATCATCTGCCTCCCACTGCTTGCCACTCATGATCCTCCTTTCTCTGTGCACCAGAGCCAGCCTTTTCATGATTCCATTAATATCCTGCATTCACCCACCTCTGAGGCTTTTCTCAAGCTTGTCTCTGTCTTAAATGCCCTCCTTCTATCTTCATTATCCATATCTTGACTTTCTCCCAAGTCACGTTAAGTTACTCTATCACCCCCTCAACCCCAGCAAGCCTTTTCTGATGCCTCAGAGGAGAGCTGCTTCTGTCCTTAGTCCTACAGTGTATTTTTTATGTCTCTGTGTGGTCCCCATGGTCATGGTGGCCTGATCATGACGTTGGTGATGGTTTTGTCTCTCTTTCTAGTTTATGAGATCTCAGAATACAGAAAAGTGGCTCTGCTCATTTCTATATCATCCCTGGAGCCCTGTGGGTACTCATTGAATATCTGTTTAGTGGAATTAAATGGCAAATGACCAGTTATGGGTGAATTGTAAAGGATGTGTGATCTGGCATGTCAAAAATATCTTTAAAAAATCTGAGGCTCAAGTCCTAGCTCATGTTAAAGTGAGCTGAAGTGTTTCATTTCATGACCCAAGTAGTCCATAGAAAATCCAGGTGTTCCATCCTATTAATTTATAGTCTTGCCCTATGAATCCTCTGTGAACCCAGAGGGGCAAATATGTGCATCCTGATTGGAAAAAGAATGGACAAGTTGTTGATCTGGTTAATATCCTCCATAACCACTCTTTTGCCAGGTAAAGAAAATATGAGTTAATTGGAAAGATACAGGTCAGGTTGGGGAGGGTAGGGGCAGGTATTATAATTCTGGATCAGGAAGGGCCCCCAGTATTACAAAGGGGAGATTTATGTAGTCTGCACAGGCCTGGGGCCATTAAGAAGTGGTTCTCAGAAGGCTAGGTGGATTTTAATTCATATACAAATATGGCAGCTTAAGAATGCATCAGGGAATGGTTTTGAGCCAAGTAGTATTTAGGATGACCTAAATGTCAAGGATAATGGTTTTCCCTTTTGCTGGGAGTGTGGGATGCTGGGTGGATCTCCTATTCAGTACAGAGGGATAATAGGTGTGAAGACCTCAGCATCCATATGACATTTGCACCCAGTTGGGGTCGGCCCTTTCTTTGGGGGTGGGCGAGGCCCTACAGGCAGAGGGCTGGCAATCTGCCAGGTAAATGGCTTCCATTTTAACAGGGTCAAGCTCTGCTGTTTTGCTCGCCTACTGTTCCTGATCATTTTTCTCTTCTGCCTTTTATTTTTCCCCCAGACCTTTTGGTACCCAATGATTTTTGATTAATTTATTTACCATCGTTGGGTGATTGATGTTGTTTGGTGCTGGTACTTTGTAACTTTCCAATTCTTCTGGTTGTCAATGTGACAGCCTCTTGATGATTAATTAGACCCCGTCCCCTTGCTCTTTTCATTCTCCCTCTGCGCCAAGGCTCCTGGTTTTCAGCAAATATAAATATTTCTAAATGCAGATTTAATGATTGAGAACACTCAACAAAATCCAGAAAGATCTATGATACTTTCATTCTTCTTTACTTTCCTACTGAAATATAATACATTGTGTTTTTTCTCTCCCTGTTCTTTAAATTTTGGGAATCTTCTTGCCTTTATTGGGAATTCTCAAAGCTATTTTCCTACTCTTCTGGTGTTTCCATCTACACATGATTCTTCTGTCTCATTTTCTCATCTTTCGTCCATCTCAGTTTAGGGGAACTCACTTCCTTCTACATAATACATAAGCTGGGGATGGTAGGAAGAAAGGAAACTGGTATTTGTTAAATCCCTATTGTTTTCCTCGAACTATGAGAGACACTTTTCTATCAGGGTCATAAAATATTTATTGAGCCCTTATTATGGGCCAGAAACCCCCCCATAACTTCCATACAAGAGAGTCATCTTTATTTCTATTTTATAGACAGGAAGCTGAGGCTTTGGGACAATAGTCAAGATGCTTTAAGTCATACAGATAGGAAATGGCAGAGCAGAGATTTGAACGCAATTTTTCTGATTTATCAACTTGCAATATTTTCTGACACTATTCTGGATACGTGAAGGATTCCTAGAGCTCAAGAATTTAGAAGAGACCATAAACTTTATCTATACGTGTGGTTCTCAAACTTAGGTAATTAGAACCTTGCTTGATCAGCTACATAAAAATCCCTTGGAATGCTTTCAAAACACAAATTTCTGGGCCTTTCCACAGTTGTTTAAGAAGTCTGGATTGGTCCAGAACTGTGTATTTTTAAAACACTGTCTACATTATTCTGAATATTAGGTTAATGAACTGGTGCTTTCAACCAACTATTACCTAGTGCAGGACTTTTCTTGACAATCTTCATGTGCATCCAGCCTTGGGGTAGGTCTCACGCCCATGTAGTAGCTTCCATGAGTGAGCAGCCCTCAGTACTTCTGGAACATTCTTCTTCATGATGCTCTGTCACCAGTTCTGTCACCAGAGTCTGTGATGCAATATAAATGCTCAGCACTGGTTATTAACAGCTCCCTATGTGCCAGAGACGTGGTAAGTGCTTTAGCTCTCTTGGGCCACTCAACCCTGTAAGGCTGGCATTCTTCTTCCTAAATTGCAGAGGAGATCATTTCATTCTGGAGGCACAAATTATATGTTTATTCTACCTATTGTCATTGTCTTTTCCAGATATTTGCAGAGAACGTCCTTCCCAATCTCCCCACACTTTCATAATTTAATATGATAAGAAATTGAACTGGGTACTGACTTCTTCCAAGGCAAGGTGCTAATGTTGCAAATATGAGGAAGGTCTTTTACCTTGAGGTTCTGCAGTCTAGTGGGAAAGACCAGAATAGGCTCTAATGTAGTTTTGTGTGTGAACCTTGTTTCTCTAAGTGGACAAACGGTCCTTGAGGGCAGAACCTGTATTCTTCTCATTTCTTCCCTGCAGTCAGAGGGTTGAATTTGTGATGAGGAATCAATAGAGATGCATTGTCATGGATTGATTGAGACTCCTTTTTTTTTTTGTCTTTTTTTCTTTCCATGTTTCCTGAGTGATTCAAGCGATTGGGCAGAGAAGAGGGTATGAGGCAGCCTTGAATTTCTGAAACATATGCCTTTGAGATGGTTCATGAATTTCTTTGGAGTCCACACATCTGTGGAATGTCTCCCTTAGAGAAAATAGCTGTGATGGTTAATTTTTAAACTTGACTGGGCTGAGGGATGCTCAGATAGCTGGTAAAACATTATTCCGGGTGTGTCTGTGAGGATGTTTCCAGAAGAGATTAGCATTTGAAACAGTAGACTGAGCAAGGAGACCCACCCTCACCAGTGTGGGTGGGCATCGTCTAATCCACTGGGAGCCCAAATAGAACAATAAGATGAAAGAAGGACAGATCTGCTTTCTTCTCTTAAGCTGGGCCATCCATCTTCTCCTGTTTTCAAAAATTGGAGCTCCTGGTTCTCTGGCCTTCAGACTCTGAAGTTAATACTTGTGGTTCCTCTTCTGCCTCCCTTGCAGAGCACCCTCCCCCAACTTTTTCATGCCATCAGACTTGGATTGAATTCTTTCTTGGCTCTTCAGCTTACAGATGGCATATCATGGATATCTCAGCCTTCATAATCACGTGAGCCAATTCCTGTAATAAATCTCCTTTTACATATCTATATGTTTCCTATTGGTTCTGTTTCTCTAGAGAATTCTAATAATAATATCTGCCCACAATGTCCTAGCCCAGTAGATTAAAATATAGGGGTTATAACCAAGACCATGTGGGCATCCTATCTACATTGTTGACTTTCTCCATGATCTTGGATCGGTCCTTACTCCATTCCCTGACTTTTTCCATCTGCCAAATGGGAATACCAATTCCTTATTAGTTCTTGAGGATATCTAGGAGGAAAGTATTAGTTATTATTAATGTATTTCAAACTTTGTGGTGACACTAGCTACATAAATATAGATCTTTCTTGTTTTAAACAAGTGATGCTAAACAAAAACCAAAGAATATTAAATTATGAATTACAGAAGAGATAAATTATGGAGGTAGTTATTATTTAAATTGCAGAAATATTTCTCATTTTCAGCCCAGGGTTCTTTCACAAAGCAATCTGTCTTGTGCTTTTAAAAAAGTAATTCAATTTACCAAAATTTGATTTGCATGCAACTTTTTAGAAACATTTATCATGTAAAGTGAGACATCATCTGACTAAATTAGAGAATTTACCAATATGTTTTGGCTTAAGATGAATATCACTTCCTCCAAGGATGTGAATATTGGCAAATTGAATTTCACTTCTCCGCTTCTCAAAGTAAGACTATCCAAGTCCAGTTTTGAAGCATCTGGTCTGAGAATTAGTGGTCATGGTGGAAATACTTGGATTCGTGCTCTAGATCTGTCAGTACATCACACATGTCTCAGGGAGGTCAACCTCACAGAGGCCTCAGTTTGCTCATCTGGAAAATGAGATTGTTGGAGTTGATGGCCCCTCCCAGCTTTCAGGCTCGTTGGTAGTGCTCAGTGCTCACCAACAGTGCACGGAGGGCAGCACATGGCGTACTCTCAATGTGTCATAATGTTTCATCAATGGATGAGTCAAGTCTTGGGTTTCATTTCCTTCCAGGCCAATTCTGAAAATTCAGAAGTTGATTATAAAGACAAAATCAGTTCAGGAAACCCCTTTCCTTACTCGTCACTGACTTGACCTCCCTTTAGCAGTTTCTTATCTTTAAGCATGGTGAGAAAAAGATATCAGCTCCAAGGGAGGATCGGGATTTGCATTTCGAATTGGTAAATTGCAGATGACAGTTGCAACCCTGGAGAGACGCTGAGACAAGGTGGCCCCTCACCGTGGTTTCATGCTGCCTCGTGGCACAGCCCTAGACCTGCCTTGGCGTTCACTGCCTGTGTCCTGCCGTGGGTCGGGGCTCCACCCTCTGGGCGGCCTGGCATGTCTGTGCCTTCCTCCACACTGTGCATCATCAGAGGTGCTGAGGCTCTCCCAGCGTCGTGGTCCTGGCAGAGCTGTGGTTTCTTCTAACAGTGGAGGGGAGAGAGAGTTGCTAAGGAACACCATTAATATGCTGACGGCACCGCAGTCTCCGAGAGTTTTGGCCTCGGACGTTTGACTCTAATCAGGAAATCATTTTTAGAAGGATTTGTCAGTGTAAGAAAACAAGCTCCTGAACTAAATTAGGATCTGGATGATTTTTTTCCTCCTCTTGCAGTCTGCGGCACGAGGCAGATTGCTGAGCCCTCGCGGTTTGTGTGTGGCGGATTTGTTTCTGTTGCACATTTGAATCTGGAGCTCCCAAAGGCGTCTGTGTTTCTAAGGACTGCGTTTTGGAGCGGTCCCCTCAGAGGTTTGGGGCTCATCTCTCCTTGCCTTGTACTGGTTGGCTTTCTTGGCAAGGCGGCCCAGCTTCAGGACTCTTTAATCTGATTGTCTTTTTCTTTTCCGTTTTTTCCTCCCTGTAATGAATTCTCCGCGTGTCTCTGGGAAATTAAGGTAATCCATTATACTCTTGTCTCCCCATGGTTGCTGCAGGGATAATAGTGTTTAACCCAGCTTCGCAGTATCCTGAGTGGCCTGTCAGGGTCTCTTCTTTAGGAGGACAACTTGAAAACATTTTAATAAATGCTCCTTAACTGTATGCTTTAAAAAATACATGGGGCCAAACGGCAAATGGCTCAGTAATAACTAGTCCAGCAAACAAGACTAGCCATTCATCACTCTCTCTGTTACTTCTGTTTTTCTCCTCTTCCTCGCTCCACATACCTCCATTTTGCCGGGGGCACACTGTCTCTGTTCGGGGTTAGGATCTTTGGGGGAACCTAGGGTTTTGGTTGGTCCAGACCAGTGCCTGATGCCCATGCAAATCCAGCCATCTCCTGCCTGGGAGAGCATTCGAGGTTCTCCCCCCGGCAGTGCATCTCAGTGCTCCTCAGTGCTCCCAGCAGATATGCCTGAGGACAGAGAGGTGCGTGCCCGGCTCCTGCACTGTGGAGAGGACTGGGTAGCCTGGCCTCAGGTCCCATTTCTGATGCAGTCAGGGACCGAATCACACTTAGGATGTCATGGCCCGGTCTGGGCCTCTCAGGCTAATTTCCTCCTTCACTGGAGTGGAAAGGCGTGTTCCCACAACCACAGGCCTGAGGCCTGGGGGTCATTCTTGGGGAGCAGGGTAGAAAGTGCCTTTCATCTTCTTATATGTTATCTTCTTACCTTTTCTGAAGATAAAGGTGGCCACAGACCTGACAGAGTGGGAAAGTGCGCAGGGGCCGTGTGAGCCCATCCTGGGGATCAGAAAACAGTCAAGGCTGAGCCCTTTTATGTTTGCAGAGCTGGCGTCATGAGGGGACATGGCAGCTAGTCATACCCAGAGGCTTTAGATGTCCCTCTCACGTGCCTTCAGAGTACCCGATATTTAACCCTTAAAGAGTTCCATTCTTCGGGTTTGGGGGTTGTTTGGGAATTCTCAGGAATGACATGATGTAAGCTCTAAGAGGAATTTCCTGCGGTGTTTTCTGAGGATCCCATGTGCTCTTCCTCACTGGAGGATCCTGTGCTGGTAAGTGCCCCTCAGCCTCTCAGACAGACATGTTCTAGATAAGAGACCTTTATCTTGAAGAGGACCTGACGGCCCAGATGAGCTTCCAGGTCAATCTGAAAGTTCGCATTTCTTCAGCTCATGAGAGACGTGTTAAATGCAAAGGGGAAAGAGGAGTGTAGAGGAGTTCTCCATGAAATGTGATGCGGGAACTGCCCTTGTTCAATCTCCAAACAGTTCCTTCTGCAGGATTGACTGGCAGGTCAAGTCTGACCCTCTCAGGAAACATAGTCCTTGGCTTCTTGACACTCAGAGCTCCTGGGACATGTGCTCCGGAGATCCCACCAGCAGTCAAGCTCTATAGCTATAACCAGGCTTCCAAGCTATTAAATGAGGGATTCTCTTATCTCAGTGAGATTAAGAGACTTCAAGCTCGAATTTCTCAGCCCTGGAGTAGACCACAGAGGCGATCATGCTCAGTGGATTCCGGGTATCTGTGTTTGTGTGTATGTAAGCAACCTGGCCTCTTGCCCCCACCAAATAATATCTTACGAGGCATTCCAAAATACGAAACAGGTACAGAGCAGGGACATTCTCACTGAAGTGGGCAGGGGGTGGGGATTAGGGTATCATCCACTTGTCCCTTCCCTGGCCCCATCTCCCACGTGGACTCTGCCCCTCCTTGGCTCCCAGGGTACTTCTCTGGAGTCTGGAGCCACGACCATCAATCATGCTTGACCCTTGCCTTTTACAGATGAAGTCACTGAAGTGCAGAGAGATAGCTTGGCTTCCAGTTGCCCCATGCACATAGGAAATGTCTGACATATAAACCAAACACACTAAAATTCTTACTGTGATGAGGAAGAATTAAACTAAAACAGCCGGAAAAGTACTATGGCCGTGGGCTTTTGTCTTCCATGGGAAGGAAGATCACTTTTGCTCTCCCCTCCATTTTTTCCTGCTTTTATGAACCACCTGTTTCCTTCTGGGCCTTCACTGCTGTGTACACAGGTATGGGGGCTGGGATGAGCCCACAGGAAGGGACTCTCCTTGTGTGCTAATGCAGGAAGGAATGTGGCATCGATCTATCTGCAATTATAAGCACAATGTGTTTCCCTTGAATTTTTAGAAAAACCAAAGGTACTTTGCAAGTGCAATAGAGCTTCCAATTAGGCAGTTAAGTTCCCCATTTCTATTTCCCTAATGACTTGACTTGCTCTCTTGCTTTATGAAATGAAAATAGCTTTATTTGGGCACAAGGATGCAACTGATTGCATGCTTAATATGCTTTTGCCACAAGTTCCTGCTTGTTCCGAGCATACGCAATGGGCAGAATAATACATTTCTGTGCTTCTCTCTGCTACGTATAGCAGACATATCCCAAACCTGTGGTAACTGAGGGTAGTGCATTTTGATGTTCGGGAGGCTGGTCTTCAAGCCTCCAGAAGGAAAAGTGTCCTTGAAGGGAGGGCACTGCCCCGGGGACCAGTTTGTTGGGGGTATGGAGTTGTGGATTTCAAGTGTTGAGTGGTGGAAAGCAGTGGTGGGGCTGGTAAAAATCTTGTAGCAGAGTTGAAGCAGAGACATGGAGGGCAAAGAAAAGGCATTGGAAGGACATTAGCTGAGTTTTAAGAAAGAAATGGTAGGGATGAAGAATTCAGCTCTTTGAAGGTGAAGGGTAGGGGTTTGGTATTGCTTCTTCACTTGAAAATAAGACTTGAAAATAAAAGATATGCCTCTTCCAACTTTTTGTGGTTGAATACTGCACAGAGCCAGACCCCAGGCTCCAGAACGCCAAAGGACATGCCTTCTCAATCTTTCCAGTTTACAGAAAACATTGCCTCAACCATGGATGGCCTTCAGAGTTGTTCAGATATCTGAGCAGCACCTTTGAAAACCACTTCAGAACATTCTTGCTGTTCTCTCTCCACACTGTGTCCCCACTTTTTCTGAGCTCAGCACCAGCCCAGAAGCCTTCTGAGGGTCTCCATCTGGTACTCTGCAGACCCATTAATGCTCTGAGCCTGTGCCCTGGCTCCCAGCACTGTCTCCCAGCTCATGTATAATGCCATTCCTTTTCTTCCCTGATCCCCTTGGTATTCCCCAGAAGTCGTGTCTCTCGACTCACAGGAAGTGGGACCAGAGCATAGCCAACTTTGGCGTCCTGGTTGACAGCAGCAGATGGGGATTGCCCTCCAGCTTCCCATCACTGCCCCCTGGCTGGCTCAGCACATTTTTCATGTGGCTTGTTAGAAACAGAGCCCTCCATGGAGAAGACCACAACCATGGCTCGGTTGTCTGGGGCACTTTGCAGGGCAGAGTGTAATCTGTCTCTATGTGGTCTGGGGCTACTCTTGGCTTTCTTGTCTAAATTGCCCTTGATCAGAGTTGAGATTATAAAGGAAGTCAGTCATCGTTGCAAGGCAGCTGTGGCTGAAAAATAGAAAAAGGAAAGAAGATCTCACATGGGTCGGCTCCTCTTTGTCTCTGGGAATGCTCTGGGCCTTCCTTAAAGCGCACCACCTGCCTAGAAGTGTTGGCTGGTCTGCTGATGGGAAGACCTGCTTTCCGAGTCTGAAGGAGACCCTGAGGTCATTGTGTCCATTCCTCTGCCTTCAGGTAGGATTAGAGATAAGCTGCCCTGCCAGAGGATAATCTCTTCTACTTGTAAAAGCTTCCAGAGCAGACCTGAATCTCTCTCTAGACCATTCATTGCAACTTTTAACAACCTTCACCATCAGGAAATTCTACCCTAAATCCCTTATGCTGTGGATTAAGTTCCTTTCCTTGTTCCATCCTCAGTAGCCACTGCCAAGACTTAGCCGGCACTGCCTGAGAGCTCTTTTGATACCTGAAGATTGTGTTAAATCCCACCTGCCTGTCTTCCCCTGATGAATAATCCCAGCCTCTTTTTCTCCCAGGCCCTGCTGCTGGGCCTGCTCCTCACTTTTGAGGCTAACCTCTGCCTTCTCTCTAAGTGCCAGTGCCCCCAGTGGGAGTCCAGAATTGGACTCAGGAGTACAGTGTATTTCTCACCCATCTTAGGTCTGCAAGAGTCTGTCTTGAACCCATGGCATGACTATTACCTTTTTGTTCGGGCACCTGCATGGGGTGTATGGGTTGGTGACACTGTCACTTGCAGCCTCCCGGCCACCTTTCAACCTACTGGCATATCAGATCATTTTTGTTGCATGTGTTAGGTCGGTGTTCTGTGCAGAGAACCTTGGACCAACAGTCAGAGAGGCTTCCTGGAGGAGGTAGGGTTGGACGGGAGCTGGCCCTGAGGTCTAGCTGTTGACTGGGCTTAGGGTGTCCCATAGAGATTCTGTAAGAGAAGTCTGTGAGAGCTGGGAGGTGCTTGGTTGGTTCAGGGCTGCTGTTCTTCTCCCCCCCACCCCCCTTCAATCCTTCCAGCTCTTTCTATCTCTAATTTCCAGAAGAGATCACTTTCTTCCTTTCATCCCATTCATAAGTGAAAACATATTGAGTGAACATCCTCTACTTGCTGGAACTATTCCAGGCAGGAGGCAGCCTATAACATGCTGAAAGACCATGACTGGTTTTGGTGTGTGGGTTCTGATCCCCTTGGCCCCAGGGCTGGACAGGTGTGGTTTGGGCAGTTCAGGCTTCTGGGTCTGGGTCACCTCAGTTTGCTGAGTAATATGTTGGTTTCTCACTTTGTGCTGTGCAATATTATCATTTCCCCCATCTACTCTCTGTGGTTGGGGGCACTGTCCTGGGCCTTGGAATGCAGAGATAGCAAGGTGGGTAAAGTTCTACTCTAGTGGGTGTGGCAGGCAGCGTTCTAAGATGGCCGTCAAGATACCTACCTCTGGTGGACACGCCCCCTGTAACCTTGTCCCCTTGAGTGTGGCTGTGGACTGTGACTATGATGGGACCATCAGTTTCATGAGGAAGTCGTGTTGTATGGCACAGCAGATTTTAAAGTGATTGTTCTAGGTGCACCTGACATAATCAGGTGATCTCTCCGAAGGGACTTGGCTCTTCCTAGTGGGAGAGATTCAGTGTGTGTTGGGGCCTGGGTGTGAGGAAGATTCTCAGTTTCTGGCTTTGAAGTTGGAAGGGCCCCATGTCAGGAAGGTGGTTGGCCCCTAGGAGCTAAGGGCACGCCCTGGCTGACAGCCAGCTGGGAAATGGCAACCCTCCCTGCAGGGAGCTGAATCCTGCCACCACCATAGGAGCCACAGGAGCCACAGGAGCCTGGAAGAGGACCTTAAGCTCTAGGTGGGGGTGCAGGCCAGCCGACTCTGTGAGCCTGTCCAGAGAACTCAGCCACTTCTGATGCACAGAGCAGGCAGCTAACGAATGGGTGCTGTTGCAAGCTGAGTTTGTGGTGATTTGAGATACAGCAATAGAAAACTAATAATTGGTGGGGGAGGGAGTAAAGAAAAATGGAAAGATTCAGATGGTGGCAAGGATTATGTAGAAGTAGACTAAAACTCAGAAATGTAATGGAGACAGGATGCTGTGAGGAGCCAAGGAGACATCACCTTTGCTGAGGTGATGCTTAAGCAGAATGACAAGAAGGACCCAACCTAGTGAAGAGCAGGGGATGGAGCCATCCAGGTGGAGGGAACAGCTAAGGCAAAGGTCCTGGGGCTACAACAAGCCTGGGGTTTTCAGGTATGAAAAATGGGATATGTGGCTGGATCCAGTCTATGGAGGCAGATACCATATCATCCATGGCTTTTGGATATTGAACATGGCATTTGGATTTTATTTTCAGAGTGAGGGAAGCCAAGAAGGATTTTAAGCAGAAAAGTGACATCTACACTGAAAGATATTTCTTTTTTTCCTTTTTAAAGATTATTTATTTTAGAGAGAACATGAGTGAGTGATCAAGAGTTTGGGGAGGGGCAGAGGGAGAGAGAATCCCAAACAGACTCCCTGCTGAGCATGGAGCTTGATGAGGGGCTCCATCTGAGACCCTGAGATCATGAACTGAGCTGAAACCAGGAACTGGACACTGAACTGACTGAGCCACCCAGGTGCCCCCTTTTATTTCTTTTTTATTTTTTAATTAATTAATTAAAATATTTTATTTATTTATTTGGGAGGGAGAAGGAGAGAGAGAGTGAGAGAGAGCATGAGTAGGGGGGAGAGGAAGATGCAGCCTCTCTGCTGAGTCAGGAGCCTGACGTGGGGCTTGATCCCAGGACCCTGGGATCATGACCTGAGCTAAAAGTAGATGCTTAACCGACTGAGTCACCCAGGCACCCCCTATTTCTTTTTAAAACTCACTTCTGTTCTTCTGTCCTTAAAGAAGGAGGCTAGGGACTCTTGGGGGACTGAGCATATGAATGAGCATCTGGGGTCTGGACAAATGTAAGGCAGAAGAGTGGGAACACCCACAGGGCCTAGCCTCCCGAGGCTAGCTGCTCTGTTGGACACATGCTGGGGGAGGCCAGTCCCTGGGCATGGGGAGTCCTGGTCACTCATGGCTGGTGCCCTGCCCTTTGCACCGCAGTTTTCTCCCTCCCTAGAGAGACTGGAGTGGGGAAGTCGAACTTTCTGTGTCCATGTTGCTGGGGCTACCCTTGCCACCTGTGCTCCAAGCATGGAAGTACTTGGTATGTGCTTGGCAAAGGTTGATGGCGACATGAGGTCGAACTGACTGTGCACAGAAACTGCCATGTGCACTGCTGTGGATTCATTCATGCCTTTATTTATTCCGTAAACATTTATTGAGGGACTGCCCTGTGCCTTGCCTTGTTCTAGGGGCTGTGGATACCATATCACATAGACAAACTTTACCTTTTCTTTAAGGAGCTTATATTCTTAAAGGAGAGATAGATTTTTTTTTAAAGTATAAAAACAGTGAATCAAAGAAAACAATAACAAATGGAGGTAAGTGCTATGAAGGAAATCAACAAGGAAACTATGTGCTTGGGCTTGGAGCCTCCCAGAAGGACTAACTCCAAGTTCTGAAGGTATAATTTAATGAACGAACAAATGCACGAATCAATAATTTTCTTTCCTCTGGATTTGCTGCATTCCGCTCAATTTCTCTTCTCTGAGTCTTTCTCCTGGGAGGAGGACTGTGTGTGCTGGGGTGGGGGCGGATAGGAAAGGTTTAAGGAGAGGGGAGAAAGCTGCGGTTCCTCTCGTAGAGCTGTCTAGCTGCAGTGGGAATGGGGTGCGCTGCTTGCCAGGACAGAGGCCCTTCTCATGTTAGGGGGTGTGATGGTGGGGACTCAGTTAATGGGGAGAAAGAGGTGGATTGAAGGACACTTAGGAGTCCTAGAGATAAGACTTGGAGGTTTATTGGTTAAGAGAGGAGGTTAAAGGTCAGGGGAGGGTGGGGGTTGGGGGGTGGGGTGGGGTGGAGGCAAGAGACTGTGTCCAGGTGCCTCTAGTTTGGACAACCAGGCTGGCTGGCCGGCTGGAAATGCTAATTTATTGAAATGCAACATTACAGATAAAGAGGGAGGAGAGGTGCGGTGAGAATTTTAGCTCTGGGTAAGCTTTATGCAAGACCCTCGTCTGTGGGGAAGTTGATGCACCTGTGGTATGCTCAGGCCTGAGGGCTGGGCTGGAGACACAGGTGTGGGGCTTATGGGGGCTCATGCTGGAAGCCGGGGAGCAAGGGAGCCAGCGGAGGGCCTGACGCTGAGGAACCAAACTTAAAGATGGGGAGAGACAGAAGCTGGCAAAGGAAAAAGTTAAATATTCAGAGAGGATGAATAGAAAAAAGACCTGGCTTAGGAGGTGCAGACCAGAAGCACAGGAGGCCTCCTTTGTGGGGAGGAACATGGTGGCCGCTGGAGGGGCTCTGCCAGGTGTGTGCACGCAGGGGAAGCTGAGGGCGCCCATCTGGTGCTTTGTTTTCACCGCAGGCACCAGGTGAGTCTGCGTCTTATGAGTCTTCCCATTTTTTTAAGGGGTAAAGCTCTGGGGCAGTTAAGATTCTCCCAAGAAGGAGCCTGGGAAGCTGAAGGGGGTTGGTGGTATGGGAGGGAAGGGCCCACACCTGAAGCGGCTGTGTGAGGAGGAGGACCACCTCATCCACCTTTCAGCAGGAGAGGATGGGTAGAGATGATGCTCGGAGTGTGTGCGTGTGTGTGTGTGTGTGTGTGTGTGTGTGTGTGATGTATGTAATTAGGAGCCTCAGGAGGTCATGTGCTGACTTCTATGTTTTCTTAGAAGCTGGAGGCAAGCTTCTCTGCTCACGAAGAAGCTGGTGGGAAACAGGTGGGTGAGTGGTGGGTGCTTGAGCTGGTAGCACTGAGGGGTCTCTGCATCGAGCCCCACGAATAATTCCAAACCATACTGGGTTGGGCCTGTTGAAGTTTTTTGACTCTGAAGCTGAACAGTTTGAGAAGGTCAGAGCTTTTGACCCCAGAGCATGTGCTTCCTTCTCAGCCTCCTGGAGGGGACACAAGGGAGGTGGCAGTGGCAGAGGGAAACCCGAGTTACTACTTTCCTGGGTGAAATGGGGGGAGGAGACCAACCTGTGAATTTTTAAGATAAGCTTGTGTGATCGTCATTTTTGTCTCCATTTTTATATTTCTTGTCTTACCACCTGTCCCTTCCTCCTCCCCAAATCTGTTCCTTAAGTAATTAATGACTGGGACAGCGTGTTCTGTTCCTATAACTGAAGACACCTTTTGGCAGCTTTGGAAGTCTTATGTCTTTCTTGGCTTCAGAAGCTAAGCTGTTCACCTTGGGTCTGAAAATGTGGCTCTAGACACTGCTTCTGAGTGTCTTTGCATTATGGTGGGTGGGGAGTCATGATTGCAATCATCTCATGGCTGTGGGACCTGGGCAGTCAGCGGATGTGGAAGGGTCTGGCGACATTGAACTTGGGGACCAGCAATGGGTGCGGGAGAGAGGAATTTTAATGGGTGTTAAGAGGCCAGATTCAGTACCAAACCCTTGATTCCGTCTTGGAAGAGTATGCTGTCTCAGGTCGGGTCCTCTGGAAGCAAGCCTGAGATGAGGATTCTTCAGAAAGTGATTTATTGAAGGGGTGCTTTCAGGAGCAGGGATACAAAGAAAGCAGAACCAGACAGAGGAAGAAGGCAAAGGGAGGATGTGGCCTCAGCTGCACACTAGCTCTCTTTGGTCCCATAGCAACCTCTGAAATGTGAACTGTACCCCAGTGTTGGACTTTCCTTGCCTAGCCTTTGTTTAGGAAGTGGGGAGGCAGTGGTCATTGTTTCTCCTGATGTCCCCACTTAGACCAAGATAAGTCTAAGAGAGCACCCACGGTTTCCGTTACTATGTCTGTTTACTTTGTTTCATATAGTGAAGCCATTCATTCATCCATCTATTCATTCATTCATTCATTCTACAAATACATATGGTGACTAGCTCTTCCCTTTACCCTGATTTTATGGCTGTTTAAGACACATTTTCCTTAAATGCTGTACTAGTTACTGATAGCTAAAGAATTATGTGCTCTCAGGAACATCAAGAAGCCTCCCTTTTCTTTGAGTTCTTCATTGGCCTAGCTCATTGTTGTGTTTCTTGGCATTTCTACTCTATCTAAATGAAATGAGTTTACACATCTCACAGGTTGGAAAAGGAAGAGAACAGGAGAGCACTGTAGTGTCAGGAGGAGAAAGAAGGAAGGACACGCCAAGGAAGGGAAAGGCCAAGGGCCCAGTCAGGTTTCCCAGCCCTTCCAGCTATTGGTTACGGACCACACTTAAAGATAGAAGAAGATAAAGAAGAGCTCGGCTTTGTGGATGGATCCTACCTTTCTGGCATGGATGATGGAGGATTCAGGTGCTGGCCCAAGGCCACCTTGGGAGTTTGTTGCTGTGGAAGCTCCTACTTAACGCTGAGAAGCTGAGGCTTTATGAACTCATTGCTGTATTTTGTTTGATGTCAAAGAGAGGCCACTGTCACTCACTTCCACATTGTGACCCCATCTGTAAAACCGAAGCTTCTGGTAACTTGATCTTGAATCCCATTCCAGGGTTAAGAGCCTCTATCTCAGTGATTCCTGGCTTACCTTGTTGAGAACGATGAATCTAGTCCTGAGAGGACATATCTACTGGCAGGTCTCTGTATGTTCATTATTTCATCCATGGCTCAGATGAGCGATAATGGAATGCTGCTAGGATTTTGGAGGGATTAAAACAAGTGTGAGAGGGATCCACAATTGTCTTGGAATCAAGACTTACTAATCCTGAGAGTCTGGCTAAATGGATCAAAACCCGAAGGATAAAATGCCACATTTTTTATTAAAAACTCACAATTGCACAGATGCAGAGGAGAGAAAGGTGATGTATGAGCAGTTCAAGTGGAAAGACTTAGGAGTTTTGGTTCAGGATGTATTTATTTATAAGTTCAGTACATAATAATTGGGTGCCAGGCACTGATCCAGGAGCTGGGGATGCAGTAGTGAATAAAGTGATGTCATCATTACGCAGCTTACATTCTAGTCCTGTAGTGCAGTGTGAGCCACAATACGCACTATGTGAGACAAAGAAGTAGATTCTATGGTATGAGCTGGCCATGGGTGGTAAGAGGAAAGGCAATGGAAAACGTAATGAAGAGGCACTCTTTTAAATGGGGGAGTCAGGGAAGATTTGTGTGAGAAGGTCACATTCGGCCCATTAGCTGGTTGACATGGTTGCTGAAAAGGTACTGAAATATGGGTTCTATGATGAATTAGTTCCACTAATTAGCGCGACCTGCCTGGATGCATCTACCCACCTAAGTTCACCTGACTTCCTCCAGCTGCAGGCTCAGCTCTGCAGGCCCAGCTGGGCCTTTCAGGAAATTACCAAGCCAGCCTTCCTGACCTTGGCCTCATTTCAGGAAATGTGCCTCTCCTCCTCTCTTGAGAGCTGTCGCCCTCTGCAATACACTCTGTCGCGGCTCGCTTCCAACACCACACCCCACTATCTGAGACAGTGCTGCAGACAGCGGGGGCTGGATGGATTGCCCGTGGCCCCTGGGTGGGGCCACCCACCAGGCCCAGATGACCCTGATTCACCCAACCGGAGTGATCGACTCCCTCACTGTTGCAAAGTGCTCTGCTGGCACCGGCTCCAGAATAAGATTCAAAGGGAACATTTTCTGTTTTATTGATGTTCATCTTCTTAAGTTTGCACAGTGTGTGGCATAAATGCTAATTTTTCTAGGTGGGAAAAAAAAAGTTTTCTCCCAAACTTCTTGCAATTTTATTAATAATGTAGCAAATGAGACAACATATTCTGAGGGCTTAGTCAATCCCGGGGAGGCAGCCTGGGCCTCGGAGCGGCCGTGTTCTTCCTCCCGCTGACTCCATCTCTCCCTCTGTCTCTCTCTCGGGTGGGTTGCCAAGGCACTGAAGAGCAGAGGGCAGGGGGAATTATGCATGAGCAGAGAGAGGAGACGCTGACCTTCCATGTTGAAAGGTTAAGGTGATTTCTTGGGAAATGGAACCAACTCACTAATCAGAAGCTGTTCTGAATTTTTCTGCAAAAATTAGACCCTGTGACTCACTTCACAAGCTCTGTTTGTGAGGATATCCATATCTATATATGAAACAACTAAGCCAAGTTCAACCTAAATTTATTAAACACCTACTGTGTTCCCTGTCTTAGGAAGAGTTAGGCTAAAAGGGACATAAAAAGTAAATCAAAACCCTTAGTCACCTGTAACTCGTGTAAATAGATGTGCAGTCATCTTTCATCTTCATGTGACTTAAAAGAAACAGGATAGTTATTCTGAGGATTTAATTAAAAGCAAACACGATCAGGGTGTAGTCTACCCCCCACTTCCGCAGTCATGGTGCTGATGTTAAGGCAATGCTCAGGATGAAGGTCATGGGTGCCATGTGATCTTAGCCAGTAGGTTGAATTGAAGAGAGACACAGGAATGGCTTGGAATTTGAAAGTCAAACATGTATGGAGTACATTCTCTGTGTCTAACACTATGGTAGACACTTCAGTACAGGTAAGATACAGCTCTGCCTTCTAAAAACACAAGCCTGATTAAGATAAAGACATTTTCTATTTTGTTCTCTGCTATATTCCCAGAACCTAGAGCAGTATCTATCTGGCATTTAGTAGAAACATAATGATGTTTGATGAATGTATGAATGAGTTTGTAGTAGAGAGGGAGGCAGACATGAATATAAGTGTCGTGCATGTCTTACGGTTCTCATTGTGTGTATTTGTTAATGTGAGAGAGAGATTAGGGCACAGTGGGGCCCGTAAAGAGAAAGAGGTTGGTTTTCTCTGTTAAGTGGGAACAAGATGTGAAAAAAGAATTCACAGGTATATCAGGAAGAATTCTTACTTTTAGACAATAGAAATTAACTCTTAAAGCACAAAAATGAATTTATTAACCTGGCGATTCACAGACTTGTACCCCTGGGGCTAATAAGACATTAGATGTTTATAAAAAAATAAAAAATTGGGGTGCCTGGGTGGCTCAGTGGGTTAAAGCCTCTGCCTTCAGCTCAGGTCATGATCTCAGGGTCCTGGGATCAAGCCCTGCATCCAGTTCTCTGCTCAGCAGGGAGCCTGCCTCCTCCTCTTCTCTGCCTACTTGTGATCTATCAAATAAATAAATAAAATCTTAAAAAAATAAAAAATTATTTAAAAAATGAATTTATTAAAGAACAGGGACCTTATAAAATTCCTAGGAGTACAGAAATATGAGGCTTGACACTATGGGATCTTAGGACTCACACTCAGAGTTGCACAACAGAGCTGTGTAGTCTAGAGGAGATATGTTGCCCCTTTGCTGGACATGGTCATGGTGGCTTTCATTCTTGATACCACAGTGCTAGACATGGTACTGCCACTGGAGCCTGGACATTCCTGTCTTCAGCCTCACCAGAATGAATTCTGTGCTATGCACCCTTCATGCTGCTAGCCATAGATTCAGACTCTCACTTGGGTTCATCTGGCTGGGGACACTGAAGTCAACTCAGGCATCCTGTACCCTAGCCACAAGGGAAGCTGGGAAAGTGAGCATCTGCTTTGTGTTCTCCCAAAAAATTCATGAGGTGAAGAGTTTGTGGAACATGGAGAGTTTTCAAAAGGGTTAGGTGGTAAAGAAGAAGGATATGTGATTTGTTACATATCACAGATAGTCCTAGTTTGCCAAGGATGAAGTCAGAAAAATGGTGGGGAGAGAGTATGTAGAGTATTGTGTTAACTTGTTTGAAAGTTTGGACTCTTCCCCACAGACAGTTGAGGGGCAGTAATAGGTTTTAGGCAGGAGTGTGACAAGGTCAGATTTGCTTTTAGAAGGCTGGCCCTGAAGGCAGAGTGGGGAGAGTGGAAAGGTGAGTAGGTGTGGAGGAGGAGGGATGGCAGCAGGTTCTGGCCAGAGCTGGGGAGGTGGAGCAGGAAGTAGAGATGAAAATGGCGAGGTAGCAGTAGGAGGGACATTATAGAAAAGGGATCAATGGGGCTCCTGAAGGTAAAGAAGAAGCTTTCAAGGAAGACTTGTGGATTTCTGGCCTGGGTGGACTGGTGGGTGAGGAGAATGATGATTGGCTCCACTTGAGAGAGTGGGTGAGGACAAAGTCCCAGTAAAGAGCATGAGACTGAAAATGCCAGAAAGAGCATGAGACTGAAAATGCCAGAAAGAGATTGAGAAAGAGAGAGCATGTACTCATGGGAGAGTGAGTTCTTAGACGAGAGGAAAGCTAGAGTGAAAAGAAGTTTCCATCTTGGGTCCAGAGGGGTTCACTTTTTCCTCAGAGGCCAGGAGAAGAAGGTAAACCTGGCTGTCTATGTAGATACACTTTTCGAAGTGGGTTCATGGGTTCAGGAAGTGGAGGGGGGGTGAGTTCGTGCCCAAGGGATGTACATTTCCCAGCTCCTTGAAGCCTCACCCAGCCTTCCTACATCATCTGTATGGATTGTCTCCCTTTACCTCTTCATTTAGCTCAGGGACAAGCGAACATTTTTCTCAGGGGTCAGCAAACATTTTATTAAAGGGCCAGATAGTAAATATATTTTGCTTTGGGGGCCATAGGTCTCTGCTGAGACTCTAGGGTTGTGAATCAAAAGCATCCACAGACAATCCACAGAGAAAGGTGAGACTGTGTGTCAATAAATTTTATTTATGAAAACTAGCACGACTATAGTTTACCGATCCATAATTTAACTGATTCCTCGTCATCCTGACCTTCCTGGTAGATGTTCTTATTGCACTTTGTGCTTTTCCTTCATAATACTTGCCTCAACTCTAGTTATTTCTGGTTGTGGGCTAAGCATCCACTTTATTCAGTGTTGGAGCTCAATGCAGGGCTGTGCCATTGTTGTCCTCATGGACTCCAGAGCATCACACGTAAGAACAAGCATGTCTTCTGCACTCACCAGGCTTGATACTGCTCTAAATCTTTATGTGCATTGATTCACTTATGTTGTTCAGGAATTCCAGTAGGATGACGCTGCTCTTTTTTCATTTTACAGATAAGGAGCCTGAGGCTAACTAAGTTGCTTAAAATAACACCATTAGAAAGTAGAGGGTCAAGATTTAGACCATCTGGCTTCTTTTGTTAAGTTGCTGGTGAAGAACAAACAGTGTGAATTTGAGCTTCAGTTCTTCATTTGGTAGAAAAGGGGCTGGATAAGGCAGGATTCTCCTGAAGTGGAGGATGGAAACCCAGCAGTATTGCTGTGGGGAAGGCAAGTGGGAGCTGACTGTGGATAGGTCATGGCTTTGCTCTGTAGTCCAGGTGAAGTTAGAGGACTTATTTGGGTGTCATCCTGTAAGTGCAGTGGCCAGTCGGGGGTCACTGGCCAGGCCAGCTGAGGTCTGGGTTCCAGCAAGTTAGGGTTTGCCAGGAGGTCATCTGGGGTCAGAGCAGCATCCTCAAGGCAGTTGGAGCCTGGATCAGATTACTTCAAGATAAGTTTCTGGTTTTGGTGCTCACTAACCTTGTGATATGGACATATTGCCCAACATATCTGGGCCTTGAGTTTCTTATGTAAAAATGAAGGTGGTAAGGCTTATATTACTGTGTTTTGGTGAAAATAAGAGAAAATGCTTCTGAAGGTGCCGTAAGGTAATAGAAGCTCAACAAATTGGCCCTGCTTTCCCTTCTGATAACTTTTTTGTCCATGAGGCTCCATGAAAGCAATATCTGGTCCAGGTCAGTCAAGCCGTGAACAGCCTTGAGAAGCTATTCCTCTTTGTGTCCTCCCATGTGCCTATGCCTCTCTTTCCAGCTCTAGCCAGTGTCCTCAGTTCCTACCAGGTAGCACCTAAGATAGACTACGTCCTGCCTGCCATGTGCTCTGGACTCATTCTGGTGTTGTACCGAGGTGTGTGTGCGGGTGTGTGTGAGGAGAAGCGCACGCCATGTGTCTTTGTTTTATGTGGGAGGAGTGAGCACATACTCGTGTGTATGCATTTGTGTGTCACTCAAATTACAACCTCCAGTTCCTTGTGGTTGAAACAAGTTTCTTTCATGATGTCATTGGTAACTAAAAATACAAAGGCAGCTAAAGATGAAAAGATAGAACAATGCTGATCATCTTTGGAGAATAGGGATCCATATGGTGTAGAACAAACCGAGGGGCCAAACTGCAAAGAACTTATTAAAGGACAGGTCATATCCGATAAGATCAATTTTAGTAGGGTAAAAACAAAACAAAGCAAAAAAAAATTTTTATAAGATTCGTATAACAAATTGTGCAAGTCCATGGTAGAAGGAAAAGTGTCTAAATACCTGAAAACTGTTTGGGATAAGAGGCCTGAGAAGTCTGCTCGACTAAAAACTCATTATGGGTGCAAGATTGCCTTTGGCCTCCCCATTCCAACCGAACTCCTCCATCCAAGCCAATACAATGATGCTGAAGGCATGGGATTCCCTTCTTGGTGCTTTTCTTCCTAAATCATCTTCCCTTGAGAAACCATGAGTAATGAAGACATTTTCTCTAATGAAAGATTTCCAGACCTAGGGGAAGTCATGAACTCTCAAAAGTAACAATGTGATCTTTGGCTGCATTACTAAAGGTTTGTGCTCAGACCTTAGAAGGATGACTGTCCTATTTGTGGTCTGTACTGGCAAGCCACATTTGGGGAAATTTGCATTCAGTTCTGGGTGCCTCCGGTGTAGAGCGCATCGTACAATTTGAGCGTATGGGAAGGAGTCAAGGGAATCAAGAGGTTTATGTTGGGACAAAATTCTCCATGGATCTCTTGAGTTTCTGCCCAACTTCTGAATAAGAGGCATTAATAGCTTATCAGTGCATGTTTGCGATAGTTTAGAAGGGAATTTTCTAACTGTGTTTTAGGGTGGAATGAAAAACTCCTGAGACCCCTGTCATAATGTATTTTTGAAAGTCAATGATATTCCTTATGTTTAGAAATTCTTCAGTTGAGAGACATTATTTTGGATCTTTGGTTGCAAAATGCTACCTCCTCAACTGAAAATGTTCCTGAAAGGTGGGTATGTTGTTGTAAATTCCATGATTTGTATCAGGACTGCTGGCTTAGACCAAAAGGAAGCACAGAGCAGAGAAGGAGTGAGGGCAGCGAAGGCAGATAGTACCAGTAACTATTCTGTGAACAGGGGCCTCAGGTCTTTTCCTCTTCCAGTCTTTACAAAATTAACTTCTCGCTTGCCTCCAGTCCTTTGCTTAGATTGGTTTGCCTTCCTATTTTATTATCATCAGCAAATAGTAAAAGTGTGTGTAATGTGTGATATTTGCAGAAGGAATTAATGAAATATAAAATGTAATCTTTGACTTTTATATAATTTAATTCTTTCATTCATTCCACAAACTACAATTGAGAACCTACACTGTACTAAAATACAAAAGTGAATAAAGCATTACTTCTTGCCTTAAGAATCCACACTTTATTTGGGAAGACAGGATCAATACATGGAAAAAATGCCAAAAAACAAGGATATAGAATGAGTTAGATGACGGTATACAAATTCATGATTTCTGCATGTTCACAGACATTCCTTTTCCAGAACTCCAGAGAGAATCATTTGCTTGTGACCTCCATCCCCAGATCATACACCCCCTACCGCCCACCCCCCCACGGCACCCAGCCGCCGCCTTCCTATGCAGTAAAGGAAGAAAAAAAGCCTCATGGACTGGAGGAAGAAGGGCTGCTTTCTGGGAGGGGCCAAGGAACATGTTGCTGGAGTAGCTTTAGAATGGGAAGGCAATTGATGAACGAGGGTTTTAATAAATATTACTATAAACTATGCATTGGGAGACCTTTTCATGCCCTTTGAGAGAAGTGAGTAGAAAATAAAATTCCTTTTTAATTACTTTGGGCAGTTGAAATTTTCCTTCATGAAATCAGCCCCACTCTGAGACAAGAACCTTCTGGTTACAAATAATGTGGATAATGCTGAACCAGTATTGTTGTGGAGATGAACTGGAGCTTGATTTCTGGGGCTGGGTGGGAAAAGGCAGGCAGACAGAGGGTAACGAGAAGGAGGTATCACATGGTGGAGGGTGGGGGGGATGGTGTGTGGAAACAATAGTGAATGTGCTAGGGTGGAAAAGGTGAGCGCATCTCCAGAGGCCAGTAGAAAGGCCCAGGAAAAAGAGAGTTTAGGCTTATCAACCCAGCTCATCGGCTTCTCT
Source organism: Neogale vison (assembly GCF_020171115.1). Classification (NCBI taxonomy): domain Eukaryota; kingdom Metazoa; phylum Chordata; class Mammalia; order Carnivora; family Mustelidae; genus Neogale; species Neogale vison. The sequence continues at coordinate 126,541,235 of NC_058098.1, forward strand.
AGGAGCCCTTCTTCCATCCACCTTCTCCTGGACTTCCTGTAATTTGTTGTCTACATGCAGTGAGGGTGTGCCCCTTCCTGTCTCCCTGAGAGTGTTATCCCTTCTGAGAAAAATCCTAATGCTCTCTCTCTCTAAGTTTCTCCATTTCTGGTCCTGGCTCTAAGAGTGTTTGTACCCTCTTCTCACTTATACAAAACTTTGGGTCTCACATCTAGGGCTATTTCCAAGATGGCAAAGACAGGATTGCAGTCACATACAAATGAATAAAATATTTATGATGGACCTGAGAGGCTAGTTTAATCACACACATCTCTTTCCTCTTGTGTATTAATTAATCCTGATAAATCCCCCTACCTCTTTCTTTCCCCTGCTGCATCCAAATTGCTCAAAAAGGTGTGTTTGTAGAAGATAGGCTGAGGGGGTATTTCAGGAGCATCTTCAAAGAATAAGCCCTAAATATTTCAGATGGAGCAATGAGTGTAGCAGATCCATCATCAGAGAATACAATTTTGTTGACTTTAGGAGAAATATCCATTTTTATGGACTTGAGAACTGCTCTGAACTCACTCTGATTTCTGTGACCTCCTCTGTTATGACATGAATCCGGCAGGATGGGTCATGTTGGAATCCATCAAAATGAAACCCCGAGCTCTACCATCAGTACCTACTAAGTCATAACCAAATTGTCTGGATATTTTATGCTAGAGGCTGATGAAAAAATGGGAAGATGTGTCAGGAATTATGACCCCCTTTCAATGCTCTGGCAACTCTAATAAATCCTTTTCTATAGTTAGACAATGAGTTTTACCCTGAAGATGAAGAAAACCAACACCAGCACTGTCTACCCACCACTGGGATGGGTTGCTGCTGCTGAATCCTAGAGAACCTACTTCTGTCTGTTCTCATTCACCTTCACCAAATTTCTCATCATTTCTAGAGCAGCTTCGGATTTGGTTTTCTTACTCTGATCCAGCTTTTCTATAATGAATAAGATTTAACAATACTCAACATGCAACATAATTTCTGACATCCATTTCCAGGAAAAAAAGAATCTGATTTAGGAGGCAATGTCTTAGTCTGTTTGGGCTACTATAACACAATAGTACAGACTGGGTAGCTTATAAACAATGAAATTTGTCACAATTCTGGGGGCTGGGAAGTCTAAGATCAAGGCACCAGGGTGGTCTCATTTGGTAAAGGCCCTCCTCACTGTAGTGCCTCCAAACCATGTCCTCACATGGTGGAAGGGACTAGGGATTTCTCTGGATTCTCTAATAAGACACTAATCCCATTGATGAAGATTCCACGTTTGTGACTTAAGAACCTCCCAAAGCCCCATCTCTTAATATCATCATCTTTAGAAGTTAGGATTTCAACATGAATTTTGGCAGGACACAATCATTCACCATAAAGGGTGGGAAGACCTTGAGGGAGATAGTAACATCATCCCTAACTTCAGGATTCTCCAAGTGTGGTGAAAGAGACCTGGGGGTCTGAGAGAGGACAGTGTGCCTGACATAGGACAGCTATTTCAGTAGATATGCAGGCATGTGATGGGAGAAGCAGCAGCAGAGGGAAGCAGGGGCCAGAGCACAAGAGGACATTTTATGCCAGCAAATCTCAAGATCGGCTGCTCATGAAAATCTCCTGAGGAGATTTTAAGAAATACCATCATCAAGTCCTATTTCAGACTGATGTATTTTTAATAATTTATGTCTTAGAGTGAATTAATTCAATTAGATTGCTTTCCCTCTAAACTTTAGTTGAGACCACTGAATAAATAGAAGTTCTGTTTGGGGGAGTTAATTAACCTTGAAGCATGGATTAATTAATTAATTAAGCAACCATGTGTGCATTGTTTTTCTAGACATAGTGTGAGAATGAAGAGATAGGGAAGTCTTTGCCCCCCACTTTGAAGAACTTACCCACCAGTAGAGAAGATATGAAAATAAACAGATATTTTGTAATACTACTCTTATCTCAAAAGAAGTTTTCTAGTTGGAGGGTTCCCTGGTTCCTTCCAGCATATTGTGCTTTACATTCATGTCTTTGGCTCTTGCGAAGGCTAGAGATATTCTGGAAGGAGATATTCTGGAAGGGTGGTTTTTGTTTTTGTTTTTGTTTTTAATGGTTTCTCCTAACAGCTGACGTGGGCTTGTCAGGTGCTTTTAAGGGGCTGAAGTAGAAGGGGTACTAATTGCCACATGTATAAGATTGTTTCTTTGGGAAAATGCATTCTATATTAGGAAAGGAAATAAGGTAGAAACCAAAGACATTTAGATTCATATAAAAATGGGGGCATTATTGATGCTTTTCTTTTGCTTCATCAAGTAAATGGAATGACAAGGTACCGACGTGATATGATTACTTGCATTTTCTGCTTATAGGCAAGGAAAGGAAAACTCTTATTATTTCAATTACCATTGGAAATATTTCAAGAATATGTTCATCTGCTTTTCTGCCTTGGTGATGGAGTATAGTGGATATAATGGAATATTTGTTTCCCTGAACTTCAATAACCTTGCATTTTGATATTTTAATCACATATCTCCTAGTGTTATTTAATAATTATATCACTGTGAATCTTACCTCCCTGTTATGATCTGAATATTTGTGTCCTCCCCAGATTCATATGTTGAAGTCCTAACCCCCAAGGTAATGGAATTAAGAAGTGATTTGGGTGGTGATTAGGTCTTAAGGCCAGAGCCTGCATGATTGAAATCAGTACCTTTATAAGAGGAGACCTCAGATAGCTAAATTGTTTCCTTCTACCATTTGAGGGCACAACAAGAAAACACTGTCTATATACCAGAATGCAGGCTCTCACCAGAGACTGACTCTGTTGGTGTCTTGATCTTGAATTTCCCAACCTCCAGAACCATGAGACATAAATGTTTCTTGTTTATCAGCTATCCAGTTTATAGTCTTTTTGTTACAGAAGCCTGAATAAACCAGACACTCTTCAAAGAGTCTATGAATTCCCTGGTAAGCAGAACATATTTCCTGTATCTTGAGCTTCCCTACAAAATCAGGTTCATTGTCTTGGGCATTAGCAGTGACCCATGAAGAGCTGTGAATGGGGCACCAGTCTTTCAGCTGTTGTGGTCTGAGTGTTTTTTGTGTCTCTCCCCAAATTCATGTTGAAATCTTAATGCCCAAAGGTAATGGTGTAAATAGGTGTGGCCTTCGAGGTGATTAGGTCTCAGGTGGAGATTAGTGTTCTTAAGAAAGAGGTCCCACAGAGCCCCTTTCACCATGTGGGATGGAGTGAGAAGTCTGGGACTCCGAAGAGGGCTCTTGCCTGACCATGCTGGCATCATGATTCTGGATTTCCAGCCCCCAGAACTGTGAGAAATAAATTTCTGCTGTTTAAAAGCCACCCAGTTTGTGGTATTTCATTACAGTCACCTAAACAGATCAAGACAGTTGCTTTGGTGTCCTGACAAGTAAGGTGCCATGGATGCTTGCCTGGTAAGGGATGGCGATCAATGAAAGAGGGTGAATGCATCAGCATTAAGAAGCGACATGACAACACATGAAAAATAGAAGTTCCTTGTCAAGGAAGGCATAGGGCAAGCCTGTTAAAAGTAAATTTATTAACTGATTAAATGTGTGTGTTTCTCCCATTTGAATCCTAGTCTCTGAAGTCTGAGGAGAAAGGAACTCCTGAGGGCTCCTTAATTCGATGGATGCATATTGCTGACCTTTGGAGACCAGTCATCCTGCAGTTATGACCCACTCGGGAGCCCCCGCTTCCTGTCTGGGCCGAGGTTCACCTGCTTCAGCTCCCTCTCTGGCTGAGGAGCACCAGTGCTGGCAAAGGTTGGATTTAGCAGCTAAGTCTAGACTTGGGAATGTGTAGAGAAGAAGATTTCTTGTGAAACAAATGTTTTTTAATGTAAACTCAGTATTTTAGTTAAGCATTCTTTTTCTGCACAAGGGAGACAGGACTCCTGTAACTGACATCAGCAAGTGCAATGGTTGTATAAGGCCACACTGTGCAGGGCATCGTAAGTGTAGGCTGTGTGTGGACTCACATGCACACACACTCTGTGCATGCACATTTTCTCTTGGATGAATGTGGGTGAGTTATCTTTGGGGCATAGGCAACAGTCCCACTGTGGTCTGGCTTTCACTGATGTGTTTGTCTTTCCTTGAAAGAAGGCTTTAGCTGTTCAATTTAGTTTTGTTTATTTAAGATGTTGTGTTCGAACTTTGCCTGCATGCCTAGAGGCTGGAAGGCCATGGAAAATATGTGTATCTAACTAAATCAAAAAGCACAATCACATCAGCTCAGACATGGACCCCTAGGGACCATCTTTTACTCCAAGAAACGCTTAGGTTGGGAAAGAAAGCTCTTTCCAACCTTGAAAGGATGAAAAAGAAAAAAAAATGTTCAGACGTGAAAATTCATAAAACAATTTTTTCTTTTTCTTTTTCTTTTATCCAAAAGCATAACAAAATTTGTAGCAGGATATTACGAGCAAATTGACTTTTGCAGTAGTTTCATTTCAAATGATTGTGTATCCCTTACAAAGTTGCCTCCTCATTTTAGTTTTTGTTAAATCAAGAATATGGTTTATCCCCGTATGATTTAAGTGATATTGAGAGGAACTTTCAGTTGTATTGAATGACAGTGTATTGTGGCAAAAGGAGAGAGGGCATCAAGAAAATCTGTTGGTAACACTCAGAAGGGTTACCGCTTCTGTCTCAACAACAGTGTTTAAAGAACAATGTTCCAAATTAATAATAATAAAAAAGATGAGTTCTCCCCTAAACTATTTCAAATAGTTTATAGTTTATGAGAATACAGATTACTTTGCAAAGGGATCGTCTAGTGATTGTAGTTCACAGAAAGAAAAGATAAAATATAAAGAAAAATAGGTTTGGGGTTTCATAATATAGGAAATATGGGAAAGATTAAATCCAGTTTTTGAGAGGTCAAGCAAATCACCATAATTAGCATACAAAAGCAACCAGTGATAAAATATCTTATTTTTTATGGGTTTGGTACTATGCCCGGCAAACCCAATGTGCTTAATAAATTTTAAATGGTATCAACAATATTCCCTTGTTGCTGATAGAGAGTTCATGTCATCATTTTGGGAGGCTTCCTTAACCCTTTAGGTATGGTTACTTGATTGAGTGAAGAGGGGAGAGGATTTACCAGAAAACAGCAGGGGTGGAAATGATGCTTCTCCCCACCATGAACAGATGTCTTGCGTCTCATTGGGATAATCGATTCTAATATTATTAAGCACAAGCCTAATAAATCTGCCCTTATATTTTTCTGATACAAATACAATATACCTACCACTGCTCAATATCCTTCATATGTGAGGTAATAAAACTGATCCAATATGAAATCTTGTACTTTACATGTAAATTGGATTGCTATGGGCCATTAGACTCTTTACATAAACAATATATTTTGTTTAAAAGAAAACTGTGCTCAGTTTCACATTCTGAAAGTTCATAATGTGCAAAACCACATTAGCAGAGTAAATGGTGTCGGGAAGGAATCTGGCATGGTCAACAGAGGCGTAAAGGAGAATGGGGACTTCACTTCCAGTAAAGTAACTTTTCTCTCGTGGGTGGTTTTAACAAGATGGATGCCAACAGGTGAAAGCACTAGTGTCAGATGTAATTAAAAACCTTAATTCCAGAATCATTCTCTAAAACATTCATGGTGTACCATGCCCAGGAGCTAAGGCAGAGAAGCCTAACCAAGGCAGCGAATTATTTGCCTCTCCAAGAAGACAGCCATTGCTGCACAGAAAGGTGATGACATTTTGAGGCCAAGGCTGGCAATATAATATGATATCATAGTATCCATTTTTGATATTAGATAATGGCCTTCATTCTGATAGGTCAGTATCTCATTCCTTGCCTTATTTATCTCCATTATGTACAAAATCTGCAAACCAGAACTCACAGACAAACCTTACCCAAGTGTACTGCAATATTTGCATCTTGGCCTCCTTTGCAACACTGATCCTTGTGCTCTGCCACAGCTGTCAGAGTAATGGCTTTTTTCCCTTTTTATCTGGGTTGGCTTTATTCCCAGATTCCAAATGAAAGAGACAGCATTTTACTTGACCACCCCATTCCAACCGTTAAATACTGTGCCTTCAGGCTCTGATGCTCTAATGGTCGATTAAAGTTGATAACAGTCTGTCCAATTTCCATTTTTTAACATTCAGCCTGCTGAAATTGTAATATTGTGAAAATCTGAAGTCTACAGGACCTGCCTGAGAATCTATCTGGATGTCACCACATAATAATAAACAAAGGAGGAGAAGTAATGCCAACGGGCCTCAGCATTTGCAGAATTTGGGTTAGCTATGTAGCCTGGCCAGTTTATGTAGGGTAGGAGTGGATAGTAGATCAACTAGTCTATCCAAACAGGATATAGAGTAGAACCACTCATGGGGTAGTTATGACTGCAGAAGACAAACATCCTAAAAAATTCTTTAAGCCACCAAACAGCATATACATTCTGTTCCCACCTGCCTCCCCCAGTGCTCTGCCCTTCTTGGTCTTATTAAAAACCTTCCTTAACTGTTTGGCAGACACATAAGTCATAGCTCCTGGACTTTGTTGTTAGGAGTGAAGGGTCACAAAGGTACAAATCTAATTGAAGTATTTTCAGAAATCTGATTTCTCAGGGGATCAGAATAAAATAGTTTGAAATAATCTCTTTTTCAAACCAACATTTGTCTTTCTTGAGCCTTAGAAAAACAGAACTAAACCCAGGAATTCTGAGATGGATTTGTAGACCAGTAGAATTTTGAGATAAGTGTTTTGATACCCAAGTGGTGGAAAAAAAATAATGGTACCATGAAACATAACTCTCTGTATGTGTAATATGCAGACTCTATTCAGTTCCTTTCATTGGACTAGTCAGCTTGCCTGTCTTAGCTATGCTTGGATTCTTTTCTGAATGTGAACAATCTCCCGGAGTTCTCATCTTTGGTCGGCTGGTCTCATTTTTTCCCATCAAATACTCAGCTCTAGGATGCTTTTTTCATGTTGGGGAAGCAATTGCCCATTTTCTAAGTCTTTGCTGCAAAAGTAAGTGGAGATGAGTCCTTCAGACTCTGAGAAATTTATCACTGTCAATAAATATGACATTTCTGGGAATGTGGTTTCAATCTCCTTTTTCCTAGGCAAGCTGAAATGAAGACTAGAGAACTTGAAGGGTCAGATATTTAGTTCTCCGTGTTATTACCACATCATAGAGTCTATACTTATACTTAACTTTTTTAGACAAATAATCTTTTTTTTCTAAAAATATGGATATTATTGCTGAACAAAAGGATACACTCTGACCCCATCCAATAATTTGAACACCAACTCTTGTCCATTTCATCTCTGTAATGGACGGGGGGTTCTTCCCTTTAAGGAAAGGGAATATTCATAGTTTTCTCATATACAACAATGTAAAAAAAAAGAACATGGAGGAATTTAACATAAAAAATTGATGCGACTCCAGAAATTTTTTTCTCCTGTTTTTGAACGTGGTGGCATAGAGTCTGCCCCATAGCACATACGCAATGATGACATTTATCTTTATTCTTTTCTTCATACTACTGAGGATGTGGGTGCTTAATGTTTATTGCTGAAATGCTTTTGGATTCTGGGAAGCCCATACTTCAAACAATGTGTGAGTTAAAGGGGAGAGAAGTACTCCATCTTTCAGGACTGTCTTCATTTCCCAGAATTAGCTATTGATGTTTGTCTGGTAGATGCTTTCGGTCACAAACTTTCTGCCTCAAAAATCCATTTCTATTTACATGTTTGCCCCAGTCTCATCAATTTTCTTCTGCATTTCCTGAAATCCATGAAAAGTCCTTACATGTTAGATGATGATGATGATGATGATGATGAGGAAGATGGCAGCAACTGACACATAGCAGCTTACTCTGTGCTAGATAGTTTTCCAAGTGCTTTCCAAGGGTTAACTTATTTAATCCTTATGACAACATTGCAGGGTTGGTACTATTATCCTCCTCATTAAACAGGAAAGAGCTGAGGAATGGATTAGTTACATTACTTACCCAAGGTCACATAGCTGATAAGTGATCAGGAGAGAGTTAAACCCAGAAAGTATGATTTGAGAGTCTTCTGCTTAATTTACCCCATGGGTAAATCTATTCATTTGCTTAGGTTGTCATTAACAAAATACACAGACTTAAACAACAGAAGTTAATTTTTTTAGGCAAGAGTTCCAAGATTAAAGTGTGAGCAGGTTTGGTTTCTTCAGAGGCCTCTGTGCTTGACTTGCAGACTGCCACCTTCTTGCCATGTCCTCACATGGTTTATCCTCTTTGCATGCACATTCCTGGTATCTCGTTGTCCAAATTTCCTTCTCTTATAATAGTGCCAGTCAGATTGGATTAGGGTCCACCCAAACAGGTCTCTTCATTTTAGCTTAATCACCTCTTTAAAGGCCTTATTTCTAGTTCAGGCCATGACAGTGAACTTCTAAAGATCTGTTTCCTTGGCCCTTGAGTCTTCTGCATTGCTTCATCATTGGGTATCTCTTTTAGTCTCTCTCTACCTGACACTTTGCCCTGCTTGCGTGCCCAAACCCATAGAGGCTCATACTTTGCAGACTTTGTCCCACCTGAAAACCATACTAAGCTCAATGGAGAATCCATTTCCATTGTCTGTAATGTCTGGAATGAGGTGTTGCCTAGAGCCTGCTGTTGACATTACTAAGGGATGCTTGGGTATTGGGTGTGCCTCTGAGTTATAGCTTTTCCTCAGTTTTTGTTGGGCATGCTGACTTGTGAGTTTTCTGATTATCCCTCCACATTCCTTGTAGGCGGTGAGCCCTGGCTTCAGTGTTAACTTTGTATTCTGCTACTTTAAAAAGTTCAAAAATCCCTCAGTCTACATTCATCTCTAAGTGTCTTCCAAAGCTCTTCAAGGTGATGCTTGATAATGCAAAGTGAGTGGGAAAGAATATTACAATAGGAGATTGGAAGAAAATAGAAAATAATTAGAATAATAATTGAAAGAAAGCAAAAAAAGTCTGTTATACATACAGTGTGTTTTATGGATTGTATAATTTATAGGAAAGTGCTCAAAAAGACTTTAGTGCTCTTCAGTGGGAGGTGGCATTATTATTATAATTGTTGTATTTGTTTTATTATTCTTACCTCACAATTCTGGTTTCTGTCAAAGTTGAACATAGAAATGAATCAGTAGGTGGATTGGAAATCTGGAAGGCTGGGGTGCTGTTGAACAACTATGAATGGGGAAGCTGTCTTCTTGGGGCTCCTGTCTGTCCGGCGAGCATCTTTTTTTTTTTTTTTAAAGACTTTATTTATTCATTTGACAGAGAGAGATCACAAGTAGGCAGAGAGGCAGGCAGAGAGGAGGAAGCAGGCTCCCCGCTGAGCAGAGAGCCCGATGCGGGACTCGATCCTAGGACCCTGAGATCATGACCTGAGCCGAAGGCAGCGGCTTAACCCACTGAGCCACCCAGGCGCCCCTGTCCGGCGAGCATCTTGAAGATCAAGGGAACATCCAGTCCAGCTTTCTAGAGGAGCAATCGGTTGTTGAAGTAAAAGGCCTGTCTGTGCTGTAAATAGGAAAGGGGAAGGGCCAATTCCCAAATCAAGGCCATGAAAGATTAGTTTAAACTGCAGGGAAAAAATACAGGCCACCAAAACACAGAACAATTCCAACCTGGCAAAGGAGTTAGAATCAGAAACACTCTTGCAAATATAGCAGAGAAATAGGAGAGGCTAGAGAAAAAAATAGGCCAAGTAATAAGTGCGAAAGGGGATTGAAGCTAGTAATGACTCAAAAACGGCTGAGCTGCCAAACCTATTTAAAAATCCTCTTAAAAACAGAAGCAGAGAAGAAAAGGAACATGGACAGAAGTGGCACAAGGATGACCTTGAAGAATAATTAAACCAAAACTAAGCGAGGGGCTATTTTGCAGCTCAGAACATAGAAAAACCAGTGTGAGATGGCAGGATTCTGAAGGCATGAAGGGAGCCTGTGCTCCTAAGCTAATTAGTTCACACACTTACAGTTATTTTGGGGACAAGTAATAGGGGTCTAAAGATGCTAAGAAGAGAAGGAAATATAAAAGGTGGGTTCAATCTTAAACCAAGACAGAAGCCTTATGGAAATGCAGTTCAATATGGCTGATGTCAACATGCAATGGGGGCTGTGAAGGAGGGACCCCAGCATCCAGAGGGTAATGGGATCATTGGCAAGAACCATGATTGATTTTTTTCAAGAACAAAGCAGGCCCAACAATTGATTTTTTTCTTGTGCACAGGAATTGGCCTGATTTTAAAAGATAGCATAAATCTTTGAACTTAACTTATATGTTTGGCATCAGGGTTCCCATAATTTATTTCAAACCTGGGGTAGGTTGGCTGATGGGTCCTTGCCGTATGGATTGAGAGTGGTCAGAAGACCAAGGCAAAGGAGGGGGCAGATGGCAGTTTATCCAGCTCAGAGTTGGGTGGAGAGTAAATCATTCAAGTTAATTAAGCCTTCAGGTGATTCTCAATTGGAGGATTCTCATAATTCCCTCAGAATGTGAAGTCTTGCACAATGAGATTTGAAAATTGCAAGATGAGCTTTGGCTGAGGGCAAAACTGGATATAGTCTTAGTAATAGAACTCAGTTTGAAAAAATTCTTGCCTTGAATGGTTGACCAGACTATATGAATTCTGATGTTCCTTACATTTTTTGGTATTTTATAATTCTAAGAATAGTGGTAATTTTTGAACTGTGGGAAGAAGCAGGCAGGGAGACAACCAGAGGTTTAAGTTGGAAATCAAGAAAAGAGAATTATCCCAGGGTAGCGAGGGTCACAGACCCTTTGATGTTCTTCTTTCTTCACCCATGCTTTGCTTCATTCCAATGTTGAATATGCTGCTTCTGTTGCCCCAGCCATCTCCGAACCTTGCACTTTTCACCCCATAACCTACAATTCATCTGATTTCCTGAGAATTCCTATTGTTATCCCTAATTTGAGCCCAAGTATATTTTAGGTAGAGTCTGTACTGTGAAAATGCAGAGTAGGCAGAATATTAAGGATATAGAGATCAAGAGGAATACATAATCTACTGCTTTTATGGTTTAATTCAGAAATTCTTGTGGGCAGATATATGTAAGTTGTATGATTCTGTATGGATAGAATGAAAAAGAATCAAGCTTGATAAGAGGAAGGACAGGCTATTAGATCATAAAGAAGGTGCTGGCTCATGATCCTCCTGAAAGCCCTCTTTTTATATGATTTAATTGCTCTTGAAGCCTCTACTATAGGATCTTTTCCATTTTATAGATGAGGCTATTGAAACACAAGTCAAGGGGCTTCCAGTTTTAGCTTCTACATGTAAAGATCTTGAAGTAATCATCCCATCCTTAAAACAAGAAAAAAGCTGAAAAAAAAACTGGATATCAATGACTTTTCTTAGACCATTAGAGAATAATATTGCAGAGCAACCATCACTTCAAAATCTGGAGAGACAGGAGAATATAGAAAAATCACACTGAAATATGCTTACCTGGAACAAAATTAAAATAAAATTCTTTATATTTCTTACCCTTAATGGATCTAAAAAACAGATGTTGAAGTAAAAATAGTAATAATTTATTTGCATAACTATGTGATTATATGATTTGGCTTATGGATAAGTGAAATGAATAACAGTATTCTCATAAGGGACAGAGAGGAGTATTTGTGATGTTATAAGGCATTTTTACTAAATGTGAATCAGCATAACTGTTATTTATAGGTGGACCTGGTTTAATTAACTGTATTTCAATTCCATGACAAAAATTTTTTTAAAGAAAACTGTTTATATGCATAAGGAGGAGAGAAAATAGATTCATGTAAAATTCTCTGTTAAAACCAGAGAGAGCACAAAAAGGTATGAAAATGAAATAAGGACAATGAATAGAAACACATACAAATATAATATTATATTAATATTAATAATTATATTAATATTATATATTAATATATAATATTAATAATTAATATTAATCAAACTATATCAATACTCACTTTAGTGTAAATGGTCTAATTATACTAATTAAAAGTCAAAAATTGTCAGAGTAAAAAAATAAGACCCAATTATATTTTTTCTACAAGAGAGCTACTTTAAATGTAGTGACTCAGGTTTATTAAAAGTAAAGGAATGGAGTAAGATATGCCATGCTAACATTAATCAAAAGGTAGCTGGAGTAACTGTATTTATTTCAGACAAAGCAGACTTCAGAACAAGGAAAATTATTAGTAACAAATTATTAGTAACATTATATAATGATAAAGAAGTAAATTTTCAAGAAGATATAATAATCCTTAATGTATATGTAACTAACCAAAGAGTGCCAAAATACATGAGGCAGAACTGACAGAACTTCAAGGAGAAATGGAAAAATCCATTACTATATTTGGAGACTTTAATACCCCTGTTTCAGTAATTGATAGATAAAGCGGACTGAAAATCAGTTAGGCTATAATCAACTTGAACAGCACTATCAACCAACTTGATCTAATTGACATTTATAGAATATTCCATTACATGATAGAATACATATTTTTCTCAAGTTTTTATGGATAATTCACCAAAATAGACTAATTTCTGGGACATAAAATGCATCTTAACAAATTTAAAATAATAGAAATCATACTAAGTATGTTCTTAGACTGTAATAAATTAACTTGGAAATCAATAGTAAAGATAACTGGAAAATACTCAAGTATATGGAAATTAGAAACACTTCTAACACATGGATGAAAGAAAAAAAGCCTCAATGGAAATTAAAAATTGTTTTAAACTAAGTGAAAATGAAAATAAAATTAACCAAAATTTGTAAGATGCAGTGAAGGCAGTCCTTACAGGGAAATGTATAGCTTTAAATGCAAATATTAGAAAACAAGAAAGATCTTAAATCAATAATCTAAGCTACCACCTTAGAAAACTAGAGAAAAAAAAGGCAAATTTAAGCCAAAAACAAGAATAAAAAAATAGTAAAAATTAGAGCAGATGTCAATGAAATTGAGAACAAGAAAACAATAGAGAAAATCAATGATTCAAAGTTGGTTCTTTGAAAATTTTAAGAAATTGATAAATATCTAGTCAGGCTAACCAAGAAAAAAAGAGAGAAGACACAAAATTTCCAAAATCAGAAATAAAATAGAGGTTATCACTACTGAGTTCATGGACATTAAAAGGATAATAAAAACATACCATGTGGGGTGCCCGATTGGCTCAGTGGGTTAAAGCCTCTGCCTTTAGCTTGGGTCATGATTCCAGGGTTCTGGGATTGAGCCCTGCATTGGGCTCTCTGCTCAGCAGGGAGCCTGCTTCCTCCTTTCTCTCTTTCTGCCTGCCTCTCTGCCTACTTGTGTACTCTGTCAAAGAAATAAGTAAAAATTAAAAAAAGAACACATACCATGTGTAACTCTATGCTCACAGCATTGATAATTTAGATTTAACAGTTCAATTCCTTGAAAGAAACAAACTGCCAAACTCTTTTGAGGATAACTAGATTGCATTAATAGCCTATATCTGTTAAAGATATTAAATCAACAATTAATAACCTCCCCCAAAAAAGTATCAGTTTCAGTTCCAGATGGTTTCACTGGTAGATTATGCTATGCATTTAAGGAAGAAATGAAATTACTTTTCAATTATCTTTTCTAGAAAAACAGAAACATAAAGAACACTTCTTTTTTTTCTTTTTTAAAAATATTTTATTTATTTGACAGAGACACTGCGGGAGAGGAAACACAAGCAGTGGGAGAGGGAGATAGCAGGGAGCCAGATGTGGGTCTCTATCCCAGGACTCTGGGATCATGACCTGAGTGGAAGGCAGATGCTTAACCTACTGAGCCACCCAGGTGCCCCAAAAGAACACTTCTTGATTCATTTTATGATGAATCATTTTATGATTTCATTTTATGATGGCAGCACTAATCTAATAACAAAACCAGTTAAAGATATTATAAGAAAGGAATGCTACATTAACATAGGAACAAAAGTCCTCAAAATATTACTTAATTAAATCAACATTGTATAAAAAGAGTTATACACCACAAGCAAATAGTATTTATTTCAGGTATGAAATAAATAGGCTAACTCAACATTAGAAAATCAGTCAGTGTAATCCATCACATTAACAGGTAAAGAAGAAAATCATATGGTACTGGGATGCTTGGGTGGCTCAGTTGGTCAAGTGTCTACCTTCAACTCAGGTCATAATCCCAGAGTCCTGGGATCAAGTCCCACATTGGGCTCCTTGCTCAGGGGGGAGCCTGCTTCTCCCTCTCCCCTGTCACTTCCCCTGCTCATGTGTACTCTCTCTCTGACATACAAATAAAATATTAAAAAAATCATATGATACTATCAACTGGTAAAGAAAAAGAATTTGTTAAAGTTTAACAGCAATTATTGATAAAAACTCTCAACAAACTGGAATTAGAGGGGAATTTCCTCAATTTGATGAAGAATATTCACAAAAAGCCTACAATTAACATTATATTTAATGGTGAGAAAATTTCCCCCTAAGATCAGAACAAGTCAAAGATAGTATCTCTCACCTCTCCTATTCAACATTATAAGGAATCCTGCTAATGCCATAAGACAAGAAAAGGAAATAAAGTTAAAAAGATAGGGCATGAAGAAATAAAACTTTTTTTTACAGGTGACTTGGTTGTCGGTGTAGAAGTCTCAAAGAATTAAAAAACAAAACCTCTGTTTTCAGATCCTCAAACTGAAAAAGAGCTTCAGCTTCAAGGACTGGATTTTGATATCTTCTTAGAACAATTAAAAAAAATAGCCAAGTTGATTAATTGTCTAATTTGTTTATCTTTGATTTTAGAAGGCAATGCATGCTCAGAGTGATAAATGCAAATGGTACAAGAAATTAGGAAAATAACTTTTTCTCTATTCCAAGAAATAATTACAGTTATCAATTTATGATATGATGTTCCACAAATGCTCTAATCATACTCTGTTTTGCAGAAGGTAGATCAGAGCTTGTAGCTTAAGATGTAAAGATGTAAAGATGTTCCATTTGTGA
The DNA here is from genome assembly GCF_020171115.1 of Neogale vison. NCBI lineage: Eukaryota > Metazoa > Chordata > Mammalia > Carnivora > Mustelidae > Neogale > Neogale vison. The sequence continues at coordinate 126,556,304 of NC_058098.1, forward strand.
AATCTTTATAAACCATACATTTGTGGAAACTTTTTCTTTCTAGTTTGCATCATTTTAATTTTCTACAATGAATAGTTACTGATATCATAGTTAACTAATGGATGCACTTTTTTTGGTTAACATAAAATTTCCAGCTACTACTATCTTCTGTTCCTTTTGGTTAAATAATTCAAGAATGTGGTCAGGGTTAGTGAGATATTTTCTGTTCTTTTTTGAGTGTGCATTGCGTGTGAGTATGTATGTAGAATTTGGAGAAGAGAAGAGGTCAAAAAAAGATGAAAGAAGGAAAGAAGAAAAGACTTCTTGTGTGTCTCTAAGTCCTCCAGGACTACTTAAGAGTTACAAAGGGGTGTTTCCAGGTCATAAGACCTTTCTTGTGGACATCACTATTTGGGAAATGCTTTAGAAACAGCAAAGCCTTAAGCTGAAGCAGGCCTTTAAGTCCTTGGACTGTGGTTTAGAAGCACGAACCTATGCAGTTTTCCAGGGTCTGACTATGGATAGGGAAGCTTTGCATCTTTAAAAAGATCTCTCTGCCTCCCCATTTTGAGTCTCTTAATCTTTGTTAGCAAAGTCATTGTGAAGTGAGAAGGGAAATGAGCTCTAACACATTTGTGCGCTCATCATCATCATCATCAGTACCTGGTCCTGGTTAAAACCAATTGTCTTCTTCTTTTCCACATACTGAATTTCTTGCAAATTGTCACAGACATATCACATTTTGGAAAGAAAATTGCATGCCATTTTAATGAACTTAAAAAAAATTGGTCCAATTTTTATTTTTGGAATTTGATATGCAAGAATGAACACTTTGATGACATTGATACATGACAGTTGTCTTGACCAATATCATATATGAAGACTTTCTTCTGGGGGTTCCATCTGCTTTGAGATTAAAGTTAAATCTTCTCTCTGAGCCATAGTGTAGGCATTAGAGGGGGGGCTTTTGTGTACAGTGACCTGTGATAAGGTTAAGGTTGAAACTAGGGTTTGGAGAAGGAAAGGAGAATATGAGGAATTGGAGAAGAAGAGCTTAAAATTTAGGAAGGGAGGCAGAACATTTGAATAGCCTTAAAAGCATTATTTTAGAAAAAATAAAATAATGCATCAATATCAGGGAGTGCCTCATATGGTGCAGGAACCTGTGTGGGTGTGGACAGAAGCAATGGGATGTGGTTGGAAGATACCACACTTCCACAGGGTGTCCAGGAGAACCTTTCAGCTGTGATTGGCAGACTGTCTCCCATTTACCATCTGGAGGTTTCATGTAGCAAGGTCACATTCCCAAATGCTTTGCTTTTGGAGTCCAGCCAGATGCGGCCACTAGCTTTGCTCAGAATTTACTGGATGCCCTGTCTGAGATCCTTTGGCTTAGTGACACTTCCCTGTAATGTGGCATGTGATGTCTGTATAGTCATGTGCAGCCCACTGACATGAACTCCAGGGGGAATCTTGTGGTTCTGGTGTTTACCCCTTAATGACTTGAGAAAACAGCACGTCTCTCTTTCTGGACAATACTGGTTCTCATCTTTCCAGTGCTCTTGTCTTGGTGAGGATGATACAGTTGTTATTTTTGGGTCTCATCATTTCTCAGTGGAGTCATTGTTGTGGTTTTGATGCCCTGTGAAGAATACCTTGGAGTGCTCTGAAAAAGCATTAGCTGAGGCCAGTTGTCCATCAAATCTGTAGATGTGTGCAAGGGCAGGCTGGTGAGTCAGATGCTTCCCGTCACCAAATGAATCACCTGGAAACCTTATTAGGAACTTTCCAGTGACAGGCTCAAATATATTTACTTGACACTACTTGGTTCTTTTAACTTTAGCTTGCTCATCTCAGGGTGATGCTGGGTGCTGCCAGCTGCTGTCTTTGTCTGCTCTGAGGGACATATAGTCATGAAAGTGTTAATTTGTTATTGATGCATTTGAATACCGTGAAGTTAAGAGTGGTAAGGAAGTTTGATGGTGAGGCAGAAACCAGTTTGCCCAGTTCCTGCTCTGTGCCAGGCACAACGCATTACCAGGCATGAGTCCTCCCCTCTAATTCATTTCTTTAACTCTCACATTAAATGAGGCTGTATCTCATAGATAAGAAAAGACTGATGCAGTGCTTAAAGAATGCTTGATAGTTACCTGGTGTCCCCCTTCCCCCCCAGATTGTGTCAGAACAGTTGCAACACCATTCTGACTTCACTTTGTCACTTGTCAGAAGCCCTCATGTGGTGGAGATTCATCTCAAAGAACTCAACTCAGGCTTGACCTCAAGGAGGATGTCTTGGGTGTGGGATGCAGACTGCTTAAGTTGCTGGCGAAGATGTTTAAGGACCAGGGGAGAAGTTCTGATTCACTGTTCACCTCTCCGTCCTTCCTTGAAAAGAACACACAGATTTCGCTAAATTCACTTACCACCCGCAGTACCTCCAAAACATTTGTCATACTCAGTTTCCATTTTTATCTGCTGGCCTAACTCATCTGTAAGCCCATTTTCTTTTTCAAATTGTACACTTGCATCTTCCTCCAAACTGGTTTTCTTGTATGGTTTGGCTATTTCTGCATGTTAGAAGATTACCCTGAGAATTTATTTTTTTTCCCATTCCAATGACATCAATAAAGCTAAAGTATATTCAGTAGCAAATACAAAGGGTAGCTTTTTTTCTTCACTAAGATCTTCACTCTAGCTTGGGTAAGGCAAGTTCAGCTCCATGCCACTCTTTTTCATGTATCTGTCCAGACCTTAGTTTTGATCTCTGTAAAATAGGAATAGTTACAAATCAGATGCATCAAACTGCCTCAAGTCTATTGTGAGGACAAAAGAAGTAAATAGTATCCTTCCAGAGAACTTGGAATATATACAAATGTAAGGTTTTATGATAAGTAGTGGCATTGACTTTCTATTTTGGCCTCTTGCCTTCTTCCCTCATACTTCAGTCTTCATACTTCAGTTTCAGGTATATGGTCACATGTTTCTGCAGGCTTCTATTGTCATACTCCATGTATTATATTATTCTGTGAGGGCTGCAATAATAGGGATTCAACCACAAACTGGGTATCTCAAACAACAAGTATTTATGTCTTCACAATTCTGGAGATTGGAAGTCCAAGATCAAAGTAACAGCAGGGTTGATTTCTTCTGAGGGTCTCACTCCTTGGCTTGTAGATGGCTGCCTTCTCCTTGTGTCTTCACATGGTCTCCCTTTGTGGATGTCTGTGTCTTAATTTTGTCTACCTGTAAAGGACAGGACAGAATCAGTTGTATTTTATAAAGGCCTACCTAATGACTTCTTTTAACCTGAGTTATCTCATTAAAAAACTTATTTCCAAATACAGTCACATTATGGGATTTGGCGTTTAAAATTTAATCATATGAATTTTGGGTTAACATAATTCAGTCTGTAATACCTTATTACTTTTCCCCATTTCCCATCCTTCCAAGATGCCCTGCTATGTGTTTTCACAGCATCCTTCATTTTTTCCTTATTATGGCACTTACCATTCCTATAACTTCTTATTTGCTTAGTTTTATTCCACACTAGACTCTAATAAACCTGAGCAGATCTCTGCTTTGTTCTCACCATATCCCCAGTTCCTGGAGCAAATAGATTTCCAATTAATTTTTGAATATTTGTTGAATGATTGTGTCCCTGTTACTACTTCTAACTATGTGAAATTATACCAAATATTCCATATTTATAATGTCTCAGATAATTCATATATCTTATTTCATGTAAAAATCACAACAATCCCATGAGGTAGATACTTCTGTTAACATCCCTATTTTATAGTTGAAGAATTTGTAGCACAAAAATGTCAAGCAATTCACCTAAAGTCAAAAGGCAAGTAATACTAGGGAAGATGGAATTTGAGCTCAGGAAGTATGACTTCAGAGCTCTCATGGTTAAGTACAAGATTGTGATGTTTCTTGGTAGAACAACAGTATGGTTTCTAATACCCCAGCTTCTGGATTTATCTGAGCTCAGCAGAGCATCTCTTTAATCCATGCCTTAAACCAGAGAGTTTCTTCTGGTTGTCTTAGAGTGGTAGAATGGAGGTAGAGGAAGGATAGGGGAGAGATGGACAGGTTTGAATCACAGGGGTTGTATTTTGAGTCAGATTAGGCAGAAGAGAGACAGTGAAGGAACTGGAAGGGGAGGTAGTCTAGATGAAAGAGTTTTTGCTACAATTTTTATCATCCCATCTTACCTTAGAGATGAACAGCTTACAAGTCTCTATGGTATTCAAAGCACTCTCCCTTATATCATCTCATATGATTTTCAAAATTGTCAACTGACATAAGCTGAGAAGGTATTATTATCTGTATTTGATTGATAAGGAAACAGATTGAAAGTGGTTAAGTACATCGCCTAACATTGCCAAGCTTGTCACTGGAGGTCCCTGTGATTGAATTTTAAGCCTTCTGCCATTCTGTCTCTGGGACTGAGTTTAATATGGGAAGAGAGTGAAGAGAGAGCTGCATTTCAGGGGACCACCTTCACTCAGGAAGGAGAAAGAGCATCCTGCAGAAGAGACTGTGGTAGGCTGCTAGAAAACACTGACGAGCTCTAAAAAGTGCTGGTGGAGGAAGTTAGGGGATCAGGGAAACTCAAGAGTTGAAGTCATCAAGTGAGATGACTTATGAATGCTTTATACATGTGAATACTCAGAAATTTACAGTTGGGAGATATGGAACATGTTCCAGAACGTGTTTTCAGTGGTGTGGCAAGGTCTATGTCCAGACAAACTCTACTCTCTGAATGAAGTTTGTATTTTTTTTCACTAGAATTTCCATGAGCCAAATATTGCCAACTTGCTAGCTATCTTTCTTTTTTTTAAAGATTTTATTTATTTATTTATTTGACAGAGAGAGATTACAAGTAGGCAGAGAGGCAGGCAGAGAGAGAGAGGAGGAAGCAGGCTCCCTGCTGAGCAGAGAGCCCGATGTGGGACTCGATCCCAGGACCCTGAGATCATGACCCGAGCCGAAGGCAGCGGCTTAACCCACTGAGCCACCCAGGCGCCCGCTAGCTATCTTTTTATTTGCTTTCATTTGTTTCAGTTTTATTTGCCTGAAGGTGTACTACTCTTGAGTCTTCCTCAGGATGGGTCTTTTTCTGCAGATTTTTTGCAATACCTAAGTCCGTGTTTGCTACTGCTTCCCTTCCGCAGACCCAAGGTCCTTCTGTCGTGATGCAAGCAAGATTATTATTTTAAAACCACTGATTCTGAGATGTGGCATCTTAATTTTTATTCTTTCTTCCCCTTAGTTCTTCCTTCCATGAGTTAGAATTGAAAATTAGATCTGTTTTAGAAATATGTCTAGAATTAGAAATAAGATGTTTTCTCCTTCATGCTATGAGGGTTCCTCAGCTTTCCTTTCTTCTAATCCATTTCTGGTTCTGTAAATTGTGCTGTGGGGGCTGCTCCATGAGATAGCCTAGCCTGTAATGAGAATGAGATGTGCCTAGCTGGAGTAACAACTTGGCAGTGAGGTCATTGAATCCAAGACAGGTAAACAAAACATTATTTGTCTGACTTCTGAGGATCTTTATGGATCCTTCTTCTTGCCAGGATTAACCACCACCACATTTTCTTATTTACTAGGATTAGAACATAGTAGTTTAAAGAAGTGTTGTTTTAGTTAACTTCATAGATAACTCTTTGGGAGAATCATAGGGTGAGAGAACATGTGGTCTGGATGTGTCTGTGTACTTCAGCAGCATGTCCTACTGTGGCCAGAAATCTAAAAATTTAATTTTGGTACTGAAGTCATTCAATTTTTGACAAAGTTGTTCAGTTCAGTACTGATGTAAAGAGCCTTAAGTGATCATTTCTACCTCTATTTCCTCCCTTGATGTAGAGAGCTTGGGGACTGTATACATTTTATCTAGGTTTGGATCACGAATTTGGCCTTGGATGGACAGTGTGGCCTTTCCCAAAATATGATCGATCCATTCCTGCCTCTGAAGCTTTGCTAATTGCTTTGTCTTCAAATGGTTACCCTTTTTTTCCCCCTGTCTGTGCAAATCCTACCTTCTCTTTAAGTTTGATCCAAGTGCTTCCTCTTCTCAGAAGCCTTTCATGATATGAAAGTCAACAGTTCTCCTCTGTGTTCTGTTTGCTCTTATCTCTAGCTATGATCCAACATATATTATCAATTTGTCTTCTGAATGTTTAATCTTTGCCACTAGATTGTAAGCATTCCAAGGCCAGTGCCCTTTTCAAGCTTTGCATGACCAGAATCTTTCTACAGAGATTTGTTTATAGTAGGTGTGAAATAAACTTGTGATATTGGTTGATGTATGAGTGTGTTCCCTAACACAAGACATATGGAGTTCATTGGCTTGGTACTTGAGTGTCACCACCCTCACCCCCACCCCTTTCTCCAAGTTATCCTCTTGGCCTGGCCCAGCTGAAGCTGTGGAAAGTAGATAAATCACCGAGCTCCTAGATCAGACAGCTCAGAGACAAATGAACACAGCAGGTCGTTGCCACTATAATGATGCAGTGGCTGTGCTGTTTGCCAGTTTCTGGACAACAATAGATTGCCTTCCTTCTCTTAACTTTAATTCCATTTCTCATAAGCTGAAATTGCACTTACTATTTTCCAACTTCTCTCCCCCCATCCTGCCCTAGTTCATGTCAGTGTTTCCTTAACTAACATTTTTATGGCTTGAAAATCAATTCTCTACCAGATATAAAGACATACTCTGTCTCTAGCCTTTGTTCTCAGCACCAGCCTCAGCACCCTCCATTAGCCCAGTGGCGTGGCTTCAGACCCACTTGAGAGTTTCTAATCTCTGATTCCTTTTTATTTGAACTCCATGTAGATCTGGGTTGATGTTTATGAAATAGACTTTCTCATGCTGACTTTTCATTGATTCCCAGATAATGAAATCTTTGGAATTATGAAATTGAAAAGATATTAACTTGAGTAATTCTTTTTAATTGGAAGCCTCACTTATTTTACCCTGTTCAACCTGAAGATTTTGGAAGAAAGGAGAGATTTGTGGGTTGAGGCAAAGGGTTTGGAAGAGACTTTACTGACTCTCAATGGCCAGATTCAAAGAAGTATTCAGAATTCCTTATAATATAGATTCAGATTATCTTTTATTTTCTTCTTTATGGTTGTCATGCTGACCTTTAAATTCAGCACCATGGACAGAAGAGTTGCAGCAAAACTAGGACTCCGTAGAATCACTTTCACTCTCAGGAACAGACTTGTTTAAAGGCACATGAGCTCTGAAACCAACAAGGTATTATATGTTAACTAACTGAATTTTAATTAAAAATAAATAAATATTTGGAAGGAAAAAAAAAAAATAAAGGCACATGAATGTCAAGTTGAGAAACTCCATAAAGAATACTTTTGTTGCCCTAATAGATCACCTAAACTGAAAGGTTCAATTAAAGGCATTCACTTTGAATCAAATATTAAAACTTGCATTCTAACTTTTATATATTAAGTATATGACTTTGGGTCTAGTGCTATCTCTGAGAAGCAGTTTCTTTATGTGTAGATTGGGAAACTACTACCCTTAGAAGATGTGGAGTGTACATCTAAGGACTAGATTTGAATCCTGGCTCCACTCTTTGCTAGATTGGGCCAGTTACTTCAATCTGTATAGTTGTTTTTGTACTTCTTAAATGGTGATAAAAATGGTACTTTTTTCATAGTGTTGATGGGAACACTTAGATAATATGCACAAAATTTTTAGAAGTGTACCTGGAATATAGTACACTATTATTATTATAATAATTATTTAGTAAGATTATTGTGCAAATTTGATGAGAAAATATATGTAGATATTGGACAGAGACTAGACATGCAATAAATTCTGGTTATGTTTTCTCTTCTTTCCACTAACATTGGAAATAACCTTGCAGTTCCTTTGAGTTAAGCATTGAGCTCTAAGCCTTGTAAGTGCCCTTAGAAGGGGATGCATATTCAGATAAACTGGTATAAATTCAAATCATTTATCACTTACTGTAATACAGAGAAGCATTAAAGTTTTGGGTGCCACAGCTGGGGAGAGTGGGCCAGGAATGGAAAGGTAGAAGATTACTATCCTGTTTTCTAGTTTATTGGAGTTGAGTGTGATTTAGAAAACTCGATGATCAGAATCCTCTGCTTGATCCTGTGCAAAAGGCTCCCCATTCATACATTGTAGCTACAGGCATTTTGTGATTTGCTATATGAGGCTATGAAATTTGGTCCAGAGTAGAAAGGGACTCAAAGAATGTGACTACAAATCCAAGAGCCCAGCCCATTGGTCTATGAAAATTCTGCCTATAAACAGGACAGAATTTTGTTTTATTCATTCATTCATTTATTCATTCATTCATACATTCATGCATTGGCACATTAATTCATTTATATTCAGTAAGCATTTACTGATCATTGACTGTGTGTAGGCATAATGCTAGGGATTATAGCAGAATAGGATCATTTAGCCTGCCATCAGGATTAGGGGAAGTCAAACATATATGAAAATCATTAAATAAATGAGTCAATGAGTATTAAGTACATAATGTTGTACCTGGCAAAAAGTAGGAATTTAATATTTATTAGCTGGTTTTATTGTAAGCTACTCTTTCTACTACTACTATCATTATTTATATGATATTTTGGCTAGTGACTCTCTGGGTATGGTGTTTAGAGAAGGAGGGAGTGATTGGCAATTTTGGGAGTTGCTGGTAGTATTTTTGGAAAGGAAGTAGCATTTGAAATGGGCCTTCAGGCATGGGGATAACTTGGTCACAGACAAATGGAGAGGAAGTGGGTTTCCAGTTGAAAGATGTGTTGAACCAAAAAGTGGTAGGTGATCACAGGGGGTTAATTATTAGGGAATAGCAAGTACTTCAAAGTGGCAGAAGCATTGTTTACAAGAACTGGGAGACAGGACTGGGAAGGCAGGTTAGAGGTTGATCTGGGTGGCCTTGGATGCCAGACTGTAGACTTTGGGACTTAAACCGTGAGTGATATGGCACTATCCAGAATTTCATTTTGTTTTATTTTCCTCAAGGAGGCTAACCAGGTGTTTATCTGTTACTTTGTTACTATGGTAATCATTGTCATTGTCGTTGTCTTCTTCTTCTTTTTAACAATTAACAATAGTCAACGATAGCACCATGGTTCATATTCTATTTAATTAAAATTCCCTGTGAGAATATTGGGTATATAAACTGATGCTACCTACTCATCCCAATTTTATAAAATAATCTCTTGATTTATGATTTTTTTATTAACAGATTCAGCCATTTCTTCCTAGGTCCCAGCAACCAAACCTGGACCAAAGACTCTGGTCCTTAGGTATCAAGGTGCATGCGGCAGTGGTATCTGTGCTGAATTGGTGCCAAAAGACTCTTGTGGGAGAAGTAATATTTCACTTCTCTTTTGTTCTCTTGTCTGGAAGCTGCTATTACACAGTCTTCACTATCTGATGCCAATGAAACAGAATTCTATACAGGTGAAGGGCTGAAAGGTGATGGTGTCAAAGGAAGTGATGCAAAAGATGAGAAAGTTCTTCATTGCATTTCCTGTTCTTTCTTCTCTCCCCTTTTCTTGCTCTTCTGTCCCTCTTTTCCCCTCACTCCCTCTCTGTCTTTCTCTCATCATATGCATACATGCACACACAATGTGGAATCTCAGACTGCTGAGCAGAGGCAAGTTTATATGAAAGTCAACTTCAGTTTGCAGTGGGCATTTCATTTAGTCTCCTGTAATTGACAAAACAGCCTCTCATATCCTTTCCTATATAACAAAAGTAGTCTTTATGTTGGCTGTAGTTATGTGGTGCTAGTGATTGTGAGGCAGACATTAAAATTGGTTGTGACAGTGAAGCTCTCATTCACCTGAGCATATTTGGGAGTGTATAGAAATGATTTGGCTGAGTAGTTATAAAGTACCAGCAGAGAATGGTTAGATTTGGGGAGGTGATTTGTCAAGGAATTGAGCCAATTCCAAGTACTCCAAAGCAGCTGACTTTATTGAAGATGAGAATGTATTGTACTTTATGAAATGTGGCAACCCAGAAATCATCTGTCTTTGCAAAATAACAGCCTTGTTTATTCAGTCAGTATTTGAACACCAACTATATGCTAGGACTATCCTGGAATTTACAGAGATAGTGGTGAATAAGACAGAAAGAAATTCCTATGCTTATGGAGCTCTTTTTGTGGGACAGATGGAAGGAGTCATCTCAGAAGCTTGGTCTCCTGAAACTACTCCCTGCTTTTCATCCTCTATAGGTTTTAGTGAAACATTTCAGTCCAGATAGGGGAGAATGGTTGGCCCTTGTTCCTAGGAGGGGTTCAGAGTTCCAAATTCCAACCTTCTGGTTATATTTAAACAGATGGACAGAAATGGAAGCCTCTATTCCAGGATGGATATCTTGGGGAATGTTGGTTGTTATTCAACCATTTTGAGTGAAATGGAGTGCAACTGGAGACAAGAAGACAGAGAAGCCAACTCCCTCCTCCCAGAAAAAACAAAACAAAACAAAACAACCCAATTCTCAAAGAAGACTTTTAAGGTGTAGTAACTTGATGGGCTGTTAGAGAATATAACTTTCTCCAAAGTATGGGATCACAGGCCAGCATCGAATTGACTAAAACTGGGTTGACCCTTGAGATCACACAGAGAAACCTAAGAAAATCATCTAGAAAGACAAGGATTGAGCTTAATTTGCCTGAGCTTTGAGAGCTTTGTGTGTTTCTCCTGTACTTATTTCTTCCTTTTTGCTTCTGTTCTGGCACTGCTATTGGCATGGCCCTTGGTATCTTTCTATGATCTTCTACTGGCTTGTCTGCTTCTAAATGCTGCCAGATTAAAGTATAACCTGATCTCACTGACACAGTCCAGTCTTGTTGCATCAGATGCAACACAAACACTTCTGTCTCTACCAGAGACCGTGTGGCAGCCTGAGGCACAGAGGCCTCTGTGGGAAAGCTGTATCAAGATGGGGCTGCTGGCTCTTTTGTTTGCATACACCAAATTTGAAATAGGCTATCATTAACCAAATGGAGAACAGCTGTGCTTACTAAGAAAGTATGCCTCCTCAGATCTGTGGACATGTTAGAAATTCTTTAACCACAATATCTGACTCTAGAGGCCTCAGGATCCAGTAAAAAAGAGACTTAGTTAATGTTATAGAAAGTACCCTTCTCTTTGGATTAATTTTTTTTTTCTGATTCAGTGATGAATCCTTAGATTCCTTAGTTTGAGGATTATACCTTCGGGATTAATAGGGTTTTCCCAGTTAGAAGGCAAATTCCACTAGCAAGATCTTATATAAAACAGTTTCCAGCCAGTAACACCTTCTTTAATGTGAATTGAGTTTAATGTGAATTCCAAAGGAAGTGGGCAAATTCCTTTGGAAATTGAATGTAGAGCTGTAAGAGGACCATAGGAGGGAGAGAAAAGACCAGAGTGGAAGTTCCCTCACAGGAAATCTTCCTACCACAGGAAGTAGACTTCCTAGTCTACAGTCTAGGAAGTCCACAGACGGAAGGCAGAGCTGCCAGAGACCAAGTTTGCATACCTCAAAATTGTGTCCAGTGTTGCCTCTGGCTGAAATCAGATTTATTTTTGTTGTTCTTGCCATGTGGTCAAAGTTATGGTTAGACAGATATGTCCCACCTTTTTCTTTCTCTTCTCTCTTCCTCCCTTACCTTCTTCCCCTTATGCCTTTGAATTTTACCTCTCCCTCTTCTTGTCCTTTTTCTCAGTGGTTCAGGATCCAAGTTGCCACCTAGACCCCAAAGTGTGGGTTGTCCTCACACTGTAGGAACCCAAGAAATACTTGTAGAGAGGTGATTTCTGAAACTGTGGTGTGAGGAGCATGGACCCTCTACTTAGCCTAAAAATATAACTGGTGCAAATTATAGATATTTACAAAAACATTTGAAGTCTCTAGAAATTGTCTTTAGGGAATAGAGCAGATGAAGAAATACTTATTGAAGAAGTTTTACTGAGTTTTGGCAAGAACAGGGGAAGTCTGGGGCATTTGCTGCATGATTTTCTCCTCCTTTCTCACCCTCTTAGTTTATAGAGCTGCACATCCACTCATAGCAAATGCAGTCAAGAGCACAAGGCTCCATCTTTACCCAGTTGGGAGCTATGGTGTCTCCCAGGGAGGGGCAGACCATTAGTACTTCTCATTTTACTTGTCCACTCCCATGTCCGTGTTTCAGAGGCTCTATTCTAGGCAAGAGTGACTGAGAGATACAGGGCTCTCTTCGTTTCCCCATTCTCCTTTGAAAAAAATAATCTACCCTGGGCATAGAAGTCCAGAAAGAGGGGTCCTAATCACCTCAACCTAGCTTGATTTTAGGGCAATCCATGACAGGAGTGGCAAGCCACAAAGACTTGAGGTTTTTGCCCCAAGCCAGGGTAGCACTGATGAAGCTCAAGGAGTAGAGGTGTGCCTCAGTGAAGTAGGCCACTGTCCCTACTGCCAGTTGTGGAGTTGTGGTGCAGATTTGTTGCTCAAGAGGAGAGGTAGGCCATAAGAACAAAGAGCGCTGAAGCCCTTCCCAAGTACACTGAATTTATTGGTACCATAGTGTGAGGAAATTCCAGCTTAGGAGTTCTCTTAGAGACAATGGAGATTTTAGAAATATGAAGTTAAGAGAAGACTGCTAGCTCCATTAGAACCACTAAGGTAAACCTTAGACCATTTGGAAGTTTGTCAGAGAGAAGTATAGAAATAGTTAGCTAAGAAGATCCCTCCTGGGGTTGACACACACAGATCTCCAAGACCGGTCTCAAAGATAACTCTGCAAAAGTATCCAAATTTAATTGCAACAGACTGTAGAGCAATATGTGCCTCAGGGGATTGTCAAAAATAATAATTAGCCAGCAATTAGTGGAGGCTAATAGCTAGGCATGATATTGATGGAGACAGACAACATAGAGAAACAAAGGAAGGAAACAAAGAGAGCACTAGTAAAATCACCGCCATCCCAGAGTGACAATGTGCAGGATCTTGCCTGTGCCTTTTGAGCAGTTACAACAGAGGGGGTATTCTTAGGGGAAAATAGACCACTAAAATAATTCATCCAATTGAAAACAAATAAATAGGAAAAAAGCAACAATGAGACCCAGAGGAGGAGATCAGTGTATAGAGTTTCTACAATATACTGTCCAAAGTGTCCAGTTTTCAATAAAGTATGATAAGGGATGTAACACAAAGAAGTAGAAGATGACCCATATGGGAAAAAAGAAAGCTGTAGAAAGTGTCTGTGATTGGCCTGACTTTGAGACAGAGACTTCAAATCAACATAAAAGTATGTCCAGAGAACTCTAGGAAAAATTATGCTTAAAGGAATGAAGGAAGGAGGGAGCATATAACAACAATGTCTCATGAAATAGATAGTAACAAAAAGAGAGAAATGATAAAAAAAATAACCAAATGGAAATTATGAAGGTGAAAAGCACAGTAACTGGAATTAAGATTTTACTAGAGGAGCTTAAGAGTAGATTTGAACTTGCTGAAGAAAGAATCAGTAAACTTACAGATTGATAGAGATTACACAATCTAAACTGAGAGAAAAAAATTAAGAAAAATAAACAGCTTCAGGAATATATGGGACATATATGTGTGATGAGATACCAGAAGGAGAGGAGAAAAAGGAGCAGAAAAAAATGAAGAAATCATGGCTGAAAACTTCTGAAATTTGATGAAAACCATTAATCTATACAACTCAGAAGCCCATTAGATCCCAAATACAGCAAATGCAGAGAGATCAACAATCAGATGCAGTATTGTAAAAATTCTGAAAGATAAAGAAAATCTTGGAAGAAGCAAGAGAAAATGACTTATCACATACAAAGGGACCTTATTACCAACTAACTTTTCATCAGCAACAATACAGGCCAGAAGGCAGTGTGATGACATCTTTAAGGTTCTGGAGAAGCAGTAATGGCAACAACAAAAACCCAACCGGCCCACCAAAAATCTTATATTTAGCTCAACAACCTTTTGAAGATGAAGGTAAATGAAAACTTTTTATAAACTATATAAACACAATCTGAGAGAATTTGTTGCTATCAGACCTACAAGAAGTTCACCAGGATAAAAACAAATGACTTCAGACAGCAATTTGAACCCACATGAGAAACATGAAAAGTGAAGATCATTGTGTCATTTTGAAGGAAAGTATAAATGTGTATTCTTTCTTTTCTTAACTGACTTAGAAAGCAGCTGTAGTAAACAATATGATTATAATTGTATTGTTGGATCCTGAGCAGAGAGAAATGTAATATGCTTTCCAATACAAGGGCCACGAGACAGGTAGGAGAAAAGCTGGACCAGCGTAAGGAAATTAAGGAAATCACACAAGTTGGTAACTTGAATTTACAGGAACAAAGAACCCGAAATGACAAATGAGAAGGTAATTAAAAAAAAACTCTATAAATAAATATTTGTTTTCTTTTGTTCTCTCAGTTTTAGAAGACATAACATTGTATAAAGTAAAAAATGATAACAATGTGTTTGGGGTTTGTGGCATATCTAGATGTAGTGTACATACCAATAATAGCACAACAAGGAGGAAGAAAGTAAAGGGTTACATAGGAGTAACATTACCTTGCCTCACTGGTATAAATCTGAAAGAGATTTTAATAAATTAGCATGTAGATGGTAAGCCCTACAGCAACCACTAAGAAATAACTTCAGAATGGTAAAATATCATTTATAAGAATTAAAATGCTGCTTTAGAAAATATTTGCTTGATGCAAAAGGAAACAGTAAAGGAAAAATAGAGGAATGAAAAAGACATGCATATGGAAAATAAAAAGCAAAATAGTTGCAAATTCAGCTAGAGTTGAACTATGAAAATTGCAGAGGTTGGGGGCACCAACCCCCCTTGCAGGAAAAATCCATGTATAACTTTTGACTCCCCCAAAACTTAATTACTAATAACCAAGTTTGGATTAGAAACTTAATGGATAATATAAACAGTTGATTAGCACATGCTTTTTATGTTATATGCATTATTTGTTATATTCTTACAATAAGCTAGAGAAAAGAAAATATTAATATGAAAATCATAAGGAGGAGAAAATACATTTATAGTACTGTCCTATATTTATCAAAAACTCCACATATAAGTGGATCCACACAGTTCAAACCTGTGTTGTTCTAGGGTCAACTATATAACAATAGTAGCATTAAATATGGATGAATTAAAATCCAATCAAAAGGCAGAGATTGTCAGACCAGTTTACAAAAAAAAATCATGATCCAACCATATGCTGTCTCTAAGAGGTACATTTTAAATTCAAAGACACAAATAGGATGAACATAAAAGGATGGAAAAAGACCTATCATGCAAACATCAACTATAAGAAATTGGGAGTGGTTATTACTAGTATCAGACAACATAAACAAAAGGCAAAAACAAAATGTTAAAAGAGACATTTTATAGTTATACAAATATCAGTCTATATGATCCTAGAACAAGTACTTATACACACCTAACAACAGAGCCCACAACTACTATGAGACCTGCAAAAGGAATAGTTGGAGACTTTGAGTCTCTCCTTTCAATAATGGATAGAACAACTAGGCAGAGGACTAACAAGGAAATAGGAGACTTGAACATGACTGTAAACCATGCAGGCCTGACAGGCATCTAAAGAAACAACAAGAGCCAAGGGTACATGGCATGCTTTCTAGGCTAGCCCGTGTGGTAGTCCATGAAAAAAGCTTTGATAAATGTCAAAGAATTAGAATCCTACAAAAGATACTCTCTGATCATAACAGGGTAAAATTACAAATCAATAACAACAGAAAAAAAATTAAAAGACATATGGAAATTCAACATCCCACCCCTACATGACTGTGGGTTAAAGAGGAAATTGAAGGGAAATTAGAAAATACTTTGAGATGAATGAAAGTGAAGATACACATACTAAAACCTTAAGTGGTGTTTAGATGGAAAATTTATAGTTCTAAATGTCTATATTAATAAAAGAAAGATCTGAAATCAATAACTTGATCTTTCATCTTTAAACACTGGTGAAAAAAGCACACTAAATCTAAAGCAAATAAAAAGAGGAAAATAATAAAAATTCAAGCTGAAATTAATGAAATATAGAATAGGAAAACAATAAGCAAAAGACCAAGACCAAAGCACACAAAAGGCTTACATTATTAAAATCACAAATTTATGGAGGTCCTGATCAATGAAGTAACAAAAATTGTCAAAACACAAAAATAGAACAAAACAAAACAAAAAAACCCCAACCTATGAGAACCAATAAGAGTACAGTTAGGAAGTAAGATGACATAAATATGTAGTGTCCTTCCTATCAGAAGTAAAAACCTGAAGACATAAAAAAATGTAAAGTGACATTTGCAATACCAACAGGATCTCACAAGATACCTAAATATAAAATATAAATGGAAGAAAAATAAATCTTTTGAAGTACATATAAGAAGACTTTTAACAAAGGAAAGAATACACTTAATGAATTCTCACCAAATTAATCTATAAATGCATTATGTGGCATTTTCCCCAGACAAGCCAAAGTGCCAGGCTGCAGGGAAGGGCTGATGCTTGCAGACCTGGCCTCGTTCCTGGGAGGGCCACTCCACGTGAGGAAGAAGGGCAGTGAAAAGAGACAGGTGGGGCACGAGACAGAGGCAGATCGGTGCCTTCCTGATTTCTCAGTGTAGAGAGGGCCCAGAGGAGTGTACTGGGCTGCAGGAAGCAGGAACAGTGAGTGACAGCCATCACCAGCAAGAAGAGATGGAGGCACCCCTAGGATTTGGGTCAGCCTCTTGTCAGTGAGTCTTGTCTAAATATGGGTGACGTGCTGAATGTTGCAGGATTGCCCAGGTACACGGTGAGGGTACTGATCCCGAGCAGACACTTTTCACAGGGTGGACATGAACATCCAGTGTCATAATGGAAGTGTTCCTTAAAAACTGGCAGAACATTCTGTGCATCTGAGGTGACATTCCAGCTGTTTTGCTAAGACATACAAAGTGGCACTCAGGTTCTGAACATCAGAACCTGGTTTCCCATTTTTTATGTCACTTCTTTGTACCCCATTGGAGGGCCTTCGTGGGGCTGGGGTTAATTGGAATCAGTGCCCAATGGAATAATAATTTCAGTAACTTAGGGAGCCATACTTAAGTTCCAATTTAGCATGGCTCCTATGAAACACTGCCTCTGATTCTCCTCTCTGCGTGTGATCGGTTCTTGTAGGTGGGGGAAACTTGCTGCCCAGTCCTTGTAGGTGGGGGAAACTTGCAGCAAATGTGCTTCTGCTCTAGCTGGGTGCTTAAACTTAAGGAAAGTAAACTTGATAGGACTTAGCTCTACCGGGAACTTGGGGTCCTAATTTAAAGGAGGGTCTTTGAAAGGCTTTTGATAGGGAGGATCTCTGGCCAGCAGGGTTGAGAATGGGGAAGCCCTCTCTGGGATATAATCTAAACACAACTAATGAATCTTTGAGCACTACATCAAAAGTTAATGATGTACCATGTGTTGGCTAACTGAACATAATAATAAAAAAAACAAAACCACACTTCAGACAGTTTTCAGAAACAAGTAGGATGTCTCTTGGGATCAAAGTCACCAGGTTTCCTAGTAACCATATCTTTCACTTAAAGGTTGGGACTCTTAAGAGGAGGAAAAAAGAAGAGGTTGAAGTCTGGTATATCTGTCTGACTGTCTTTTTTCATTTGTTCATCAACTAAATATTTGTTGAATGACTACTATTTTTTAAAACTTTAAAATGACTTCATTTTTTGAGTCTCAGTTGCCACAGCTTTAAAAATTTGCAGAAAAATCCAACCTGCCTTGCCAGGTCAAACTTCCTTAGGAGAAGGGGGGTAGTGATCTCATCTAAAGATACTCTTGTTGTCTCTTTCTTGTACTAACATTGGTCTTGCCTTCTCTAGGAAACATAGGAAGCTTTCACAAGGTATTGCTTACATCTGCCCATCCCCCAAGGCCAACAGATTGGAACGGCTCCAGATTGTCTGGAAGGGGATGGGTGGTTGCCCACTGGGTTTGGCTGAATGTACAAGCAGGAGAGCCTGGGAATATGGTGGTTGCTGCCGCTTGACTTGGGAAGGGTGGCCTGACACCTTTGGCTTCTTGGAGCTTGCAAAAGCATGTTGCAGGATTCTCAATAGTAACTATACATTTCCTGGGTGGAAATCTGGAATTACTGAAGGCTGGTTGTCCTTTGCTAACTGACATGCAGGCCCGTATGTTAAAGATTTGGCGGTTCATGAGAATACAAGATAAAACAAAGATTGTCGGGTGCCTGGGTGGCTCAGTGGGTTAAGCTGCTGCCTTCGGCTCAGGTCATGATCCCAGGGTCCTGGGATCGAGTCCCACAACGGGCTCTTTGCTGAGCGGAGAGCCTGCTTTCCTCTCTCTCTCTCTCTCTCTCTCTCTCTGCCTGCCTCTCTGCCTACTTGTGATCTCTCTCTGTCAAATAAATAAATAAAATCTTTAAAAAAAAAAACAACAAAGATTGTCACTGGGTTAGAGAGGGCTGAATCTTAAGGATAGACCCAAAGCGACAGGAGTCGTCCAGCTGTATTTGTTCTTGTTTATCTGCACCTGTCTTTGTGCCAAGTGGATGGAAAATGTAGCATAAAAAATACATTTGGAAGAAATATCAGGAAGCTATTTCTTGCCCAGAGAATCAGGGGGGTATGAACATTCCATCAAATAGCATTGGGTTGTTTAATCGGTTAATCAGGTAGTAAGCACAATTCATGAGGGAAGGAGAAGACATGAGCCAAAGAAACCACGTATTTTATCCCTGGAAGGGGCAGCTTTCTGTCTTTTACTCTTACTGTATTCCAGAATTACCCCTTCTCCACCCTTGGTTGGCCCTGGATTTAGAGCACAGAGGGCACAGGGCTGGTGTTCTTTCCACCCCCTATTGTTGCACACTCTCGAAAGCCATTTCTTATGCACGGGCAAACATGGAGAAAGAGAGCTAAGAAGTGATGTCTGTTTTCGCCGTCGCTGCTCTGAGCTGTGCTCAGGGTGGCATTGGGGAATGGGGTGTCAGGTGGCTGGGTGGAAGGTTGTCAGTGTTGATCCTCAGTATAATTGGGTAGTAATTGCCATCAGAATCTCCCAAGGGAAATCAGTTTATGTGCATACACATGTATTCGTTTCTCTGACTAAAATCCCAATTAATTTACATATAAACCAATTTTAGAAATGTTATCTTTGTTGGAATGGGGTGATCTGGATAGAAGGTGACATTCCCAAGGTGCTAGAGCGAGAACAGCAAGGTATCAAGACGGCACCGAGATGGGGGAGGGATCTGACAGGTCTGAGCAGTTAGCTAAGCGTAGAGCAAATGCTGATTGAGGTGGCGAGGGCTTTTTGGGATTTGATAGGACCAGCTTTTCTGTACACTCTCTTCTGCAAGGCTCTTTCTGTAAGCAGAAGGCCTATAGTTTGGGTATATTGTGGGCTGATAAAAGTACCTGAGATGTGGCCCCAGAGTCCACGTAGCTGTTTATGTACGGGTAGGGGTCAATGGAGAAGATTCTTATGTTTTCCAGTCAATTAGAATATTTTTCCAGAGGGGATTAAAGTCACCAACATGAGTGTGGTCTCCTCGTCTCTCCTTTGCCGCTTTTGCCGGAGCATGAGAGTGCAGGACAGCCAGGTGAAGAGGAAAGAGGAAAAGTGTTAGGGTCATTACATTCTCTAAATTGGCCAGTGAGGAAAACAGTCTGCTCATGGCTAAGGTGGGAGAAGGCTCGGGACAAGCTGCCAGAAAAGCCTCCAGATATCAATCTGGTTTGCAATTTGGAAGCTCTCCTTGGGGGCTGTTTTTGAAATAAAGATTTAGGATAAATTAAAAGAAAGTTCTCTGATGAACTCAGAATGTAAAAACCAGGTTAAACAATGAATAAAAAACAGTCTGAATTAGTGAGAAGGGTACCAAGCATATCTTGTCATTTTATTTATTTAACATGGTGCTCTTTAGGAATATTTACTGAAGATTTTCAGGTTTAAAGCATGCTATTTAAAAAGTGGCATTTTTATGAAGAATTTTTGAGCAGATGCAAAGGTAGACAGTTTCTTTTAGGGAACCCTCCTGTACCCATCACCCAGTTCCCATGGCAATTTACCCCAAACCCTACCTGCTCCATCCATACCCTGACCACATTCTGGACACCCCCCCCCATATTGTTTTGGAGCAAATCTTATAAATCACATCATTTCCTCAATAAATATTTCAGTGTGTTTCTCTAAAAGACAAAGCATTGCTCCTTTAATAAACAAGATAAACCTTTTGCTCATCCATTTAAGCTTGGGGGCGGGAGAAGGCGAACTGTGTGACAGGTGAGGTCATACTTAGGTGATCTTGGTTCCCCTTGAGGGATCCAGAGCCCGCTGGCCTCCTGAATTCTCGGCCTAGATACTTAAACTGGGAACAGAGCGGGAAACGACGCAGTGTGTAATAGCCCCACCACTGCTGGGGCCACTGCTCGGTGTGCCCAGGACGTGCTCTTGTCGTCAGCCGTGTTCTTGGCCAGGCTGCATTAGCTGCCTCATTGAGCTCCAAGCCGACTGAGGTTACTTAGTGCAGGGGAGGGAAGGAGAAACGAGGGGGTTTCGTGTGGTCAAGGGAAGAGAGGGGTGTCACTGAAGAGAGGCTGTTATTGTCTGAATCAGGGCAGGATGGGCACATTAGAAGTGGAATGAGATGCAGTCAGCGCCATCAGGCTGGGGCGCGACCCTGTTCCAGGAAGCAGACACGGGTGACGGAGCCCGGCTGCAGCTTTGTTCTCGAGCTGGACGGCACCCTGGGTGTGAGGATTAGACTTGTGCGTCAGCTTCACTGGCCTCCGGGATGCCCAAATAGGTGGCCACACATTGTTTCTGGGATGTGTGTGAGAGAGTGTTTCTGGAAGAACTTCTCATTTGACTCATTAGACAGTAAGGCTGATCCAGTGGGGGTGGGGCATCATTGAATCTGTTGGGGGCCTCGATGGAACAAAAAAACTGAAGAAAGGGCTGCTTTCTCTTGAGCTGAGATGTCCGTTTCCTCCTGCCGTGAGACATCAGAGCTCCTGATTCTTTCAGCCTTTGGACTCGTACACCAACTTTTTAACACAACCTTTCTTGTTTGTCCAGTTTGCAGACGGCAGACTGTGGCTCTTCTCAGCCTCCATAACCATATGATCCAGTTCCTATGACAAATCTCCTCTCCCATAGCTCTCTCTACATCCTGTTGGTTCTTTTTCTCTGGAAAACCATTACTAATGTACTGAGTCCTGATCCTTGCTTTCCCTCTCACTCCATCCCTGGGGTCCAAGGTCAGCCTTACAGGGAACAGTCAGGGGTATGTCTGTCTTCAGGCTTGTCTTCCTGAGCTGGTGTGGACTTCATTGACAAGTGTTTATTTATGCTCCCTTTCTTTCTTTCTTTCTTTCTTTCTTTCTCTTTCTCTCTCTTTTCTTTCTTTCTTTTTTTTTCTTTTTTTTCTTTTTTTGCAGCATACACTCACAATAAGACTGTGCATTAACTGTTTTCATTCTCGGTTTCACAGTGAGTGTGCTGGTGTAGCAGCAGGCTAGGAGGAGAGCGTGGTTGCACAATCTAGGGACAAGCCATTAAAGCTGCCTCTTGCAAGGGTAATAATTTCAGAAATGTGATTCCTGAGTTCCAACTATGAATCTCTTTCTGATCGGGTCATCAGGCAGCCCTATTCTAGACTAAACTGCTCCATGGCTTCTAGGTGGGGCTAGCTTCACCATGAATCCAGGCCTGGAAAAAGTGGGTGTGTCATACTGCTAGTTATGAGATTTAGGTATCAGCTGGATAGAAAAGACACAAGGACCTCTGTAGATCTGGTTTCTGGGTGACTTGGGACCTCACCCAGGAATGAGAAACACCACCATTTATTTCCGAGACCTATAGGAAATTAGCCATCAGAAAGTTCTCCAAGCCACATAGAGAAGAAAAAGCACAGAAGTTGAAGATGTACATTTGAACCCCGGATCTACCACTGGTTAACTTGAGGACTCTGAATTTCTTACCTGTGGAAAGGGACAAAAGTAGTAATATTTTTGAGGCTGTCAACATAAGTCAAATTACTGGTTATCTCTAATTTGATTACATGTTTTATTGCCAATGCTGTTGCCATTGTTATTTAAAAAGTAATCAGATTTGTATGTTGGTGACAGTGGTTTCCATCTCTCAGTGGCATGATGATGCTATATTCAGTAGTTAAAAAAAAAAGAATATTCCACTCCTGCTGTTCCTTGGCTAGCGTAATTTCAATGAAGACTACCACCCTTTTCTCCCTCCCTCTCTTAAAAATTTATGTATATAAAATATATTTATTTATATTTATATTTATATTTATATTTATATTGCATCTCCTGATAGTGGTAGCAATGCCAAATGCTACATTCATTCTCATTTTGATTTCCTGGCCCCAACCCAGTTCTTCCTGAGTGGGCTGATTGCAGTTTTTTTTCCCCCCTGATTTTCTTTCCTTGAGGACACATAATATTCACAAGGCACAACATTTTCCTTTAAAAAGACTTCCCCTAAAATCCAACTGTTAATGGATCTTCAGTCTCTCCTGGAAGACGTGGACCCAAATAGCAGACACAACTGAAAAACCACACAGTCATGGAGTAGCCTTTGAGGTTATACCTGCTTCTCCTCTCTACTCTTTCTGTTGGCCTTGGGTTAGTAGCATGTATTTAGAAAGTCACATAGCACTGCTTAGTAGTATTTGACATTATTGTTCTATATGTTCCTTCCAGCCTGGTGATGGATTAGAAGCTCACTTATGAAACTCTCAACTATTTTATAGTAAATAAGGATCCTTGCAAATAGGGTTTATTTATTTGTCTATTCAACAGCAATTTGTTGAATGTCTACAATGTACTGAGTCCTTTGCTAGGCACTGTAAAGAGTAGGAAGGTGAGAAATTCAGGTTTTTGCCTTCTTGGAGCTTATATCAAGGACACAGATAGGAAAACAGGTAGAGAGGTAAATGGTGGATTTTGTCTGGAAGGATGGAGACAGCTTCCTGACGTGGCTCACCTTTCACTGTTCCATGTCCTGCATGGACAATGCTTTCATGCCTGCGCCTCTGCCAGCTCCCACACCTCACTTCTGAGTCTGCTGGCCTAGCATACAGCTCACGTGAAGGTGGGCGTGGCCGCTCCATCTTTTGATGTTATGCTGCTCATTTGCACTTTCTTCAGCAAAGGAGTTGTGTTTTATGTCCTTCGAATGTCTATCCTAAGGGATTCCAAAGTATTTCCAGAGATCGAAGGTGGAATGTTACCCAACTGAACCCATCTTGCCTCCCCCTTCCTCTTCCTCTGTCTTCTCTCAGCTGACCAGGTTGTATGATCCAGGGCTGTATGATCCCACTGGTGCTGGAACTTGACAGAAGATGTGTGAGACCTGGACCCAATGGGCCATTATACTCAAGCCCTCACAGCTCATCTCTGTGCTTGGCCAAGCTGAGTCACCCTGGAAGTAGAGCAGGGGTGAAAGAGGGGAGGCCCCCAGAGATGATAGTGTTCCTGGGGGGAACCAGAAATTACCAGAACAAACTGTTATGTGTTCATCCCTGTGCTAGGTCTTGCTGGAATCTTCAGATGGGTTGTGGCCTTCCAGGAGCCCTAGTTGTACAGATCTCTTATATGAGTGTATGGTTGAGCAGGACAAATTAGCGATCCCATGGCCATATGTGCTCAGAGCCTGAAGAGGATCCGAGGTTGGCAGGGCTACAGGTGCTCAGAGGGCAGAGACTTTCTAGTCGTCATTAGTCAGAGAACTCCCTGGAAAGAGGTGGGGCAGGAAGGTGGAACTGGGGGGTCAAAGCTTCTGAGGAATTTTGAGGAGGCAGAGGGAGGTTTTATGATGCCACTTTTGCATCCCTGGAGTTCCAAAGACTTAGAGGAGGTATTTTATAATATTAATTGATCAATTAGTTTTGGATTGAATCTAAGACTGGTATGGATTCTAAAAAAATCCCTTTCCATTTTAGTGTTTAATTTTCTCATTGTATCCCTTTCTTTGCCCTAGACAGAGATGCTAGACACTCCCTATGTCTAGATTTCCATTTTAAAAAAATTCGAGAGATGATCTTTTTATTTATATTTATTTATTTATTTATATTCTTATATATTGCTTTTTATTTCTAGGGGCTACATTCTTCTAAGTGAAACCCTTTAGACATATGGATATTTCAATTTTCAGTAGCTATTTTCAGATTAATTTCACAAAAGATTGTAGCAGTGAACATTCTCATCATCTATGTATGAAATTGCCAGTTTCAACTCCACCCTAAATAACATCAGATTCTGTTGCTCTTAATAATTGATAATCTGAACTTGAAACACTGTTTTGCTTAACTTACATTTCTGTACTACTAATAGGGTTGTGTGAGAGATGATCTTTTTAAATGGCTTCCCATAGCAGACAATTTATCTAGCCGAGTGTTGGACCGATTATATTCTGAACAGATGCTTGAAACAGTCATCCTTTTGCGGATGATTCTGCACCTAGAGCTCAGTTTGTATCTCTTTCTGGTCTCCAGACCCGTATGTCCCATTGTTTGTTGGGTTTCCTCCTGGATATCCCATAGGCATCTCAAAGTTAACATTTCTAAAACTTTTCGTTACCTGGGTCATCCTTCCTCCCCCAACACCCATTTAGCCTAGTCCTCCTTCCTCAAAACCGCCATGGCCAAAGCACTAGTCCTCTCTGACTCCTTTCTTTGCCTCCCTCACCCGCTCCCTGGAGTTGCGGGCCGACGTTCCATACTTGTGGCTACATCACCCTCACTCCCCACCTCGCTCCTCACCATCGCTGCAACTTTGCCGACACCCCTCAGCCTGTTGCTTAGACTACACGGTAGAACGGAGTTGGTATGCTTGCCCTGAAATAAAAATCTTTCCCATCAGTCCCTTGCTTAATCCCCCACCCCCACCTGTGGGTTTGACTCCAGGACGGAAACAAAACCTGTGAGTGGGGCTCACAAAGCTCTTGTCTTCTTGTCCCCGTCCTCTTCTCCAGGGTCGCTTCGTCATTCTCCCAGCAGACTCCTTATGATCTTAAGCATGCTCACGTTTGTGTCTGTCTTTGCCCATGCCCATAAATATGCTTGACTTACTCCCTTCCCTCATATCTGCATCAGGAAAACTCGGCGCATGGGACCTGACATCGTGTGTTTGCTGAAGCCTTCTCTGACTGCTCCGGCAAGGTTCACCTCCTCATAAGGGTTTCTGTGCCACCTTGGCTTACCACATCTTTATAATTATATTTAAATTTGTGTAATGATGATCTGTCAGACTAAGAGGGAAGGGATTACTGTCTTATCCGTCACGGACACTTCATTGCCTGGCTGAATGCTCTGTGTTTGTTAATGGTTAAAATAGAAAGGATCTGAGATCTTACAGAGTCTCTCCTAGTTTAATTCCTCTTAAATTCATTTATTTACTCATTCATTCATTCGCTCTCTGTGCAAACATTTGCTGAGTACCTACTATGTGGGAACTCCCCCTGTTTCTCCAGGCAACAAAGCCTTGATTAAACAGACATGAAAGAGAAGCAGCTGCCAGTCCTTCCTCCAGGAAGCTCTGCTCCACAGGCCTTCACTTAAGAATCCTGGAGCTTCAGTTTCCTTTCGTCAGCTTTTTCCTTAATGGCCAAACTCATGGTGGCAGTGACAATGGATTCTGCATTAGTATTAAAAATTTATTCAATAAATAATGGATTAGAACCTCTGTTTAATAATTATTAATGCACTGCAATTTCAGTTGCCCAAATCGCAAGATGTTTTAAACATAACTAATTGAAAACACAATTAACAGCAACTTGCCGAAATAAATCTGGAAGGCAAAACACCCTTGAAAGGCTCAGACTATAAGAGCGAAAATTCAGAAGCAGCCCCCTGCCCACAGTGCCCCAAGACGCAGGATCCATGCTGGGCTCTGCGGAGGCTCTGGGAAGGGTGGCGGTGCCTGGCAGAGTTTGGGATGTGGAAGTTGGTTTGACGGCCGCGTGTCTGCAGCTCCCGAAACTTTAGGTGACCACTTCATTATACCCGTGGGCATTTGGGGTTTGCCTGAGCAGTTTGCTATGCCCAGACACTTGTGTCACATGGGCCATTAGAGGCTGATTCAGTGACCTCATTATGTGCAAACTCAGCAAAGCACAGGCCAGCTGCTGGGGTCGGGAGTGCCTGTGGCCTTGAGTCCAGTAGACCCGTCGCTGAGGAACCCGGGTCCCCAGCATCTGACCCAGTTCTCCCCGACCAGTCCCCCAGCCCTGGTGCCTCCCATGTTCTTTCTGGGGCTGGTTCTTCTTACCTGACTCAGCAGAAACAGTGGAGCTGGGTCTTTGGATCAGAGGCTTAACCTGAGGGCCCCTTTGACTTTGTTGCTTCAGCAGCAGTCAGCCAAGAAAAAAAAAAAAAAAAAAAAAAAAAAAAAAAAAAAAAATATATATATATATATATATATATATATATATTAAGGGACTTATAGGATGAGCCTGGGACTGGCTATTGGATTCTAGGATTCCAGAACAACATGGGAGGAAGGCACTGGGTTTAGCATGGATTTTTTTTTGTTTTCCCAACTTTTCATGTTTTTACAACTATTGCTACTCTACTCTATTCCATGGAGGGGATAGAGTATTCACTCCCCTTTGTATTCACCTTAGGACTTGGGTATACTGGCCTTCTATTTTCCATCAGTCCTTCAGAGGATTCTTTTGATGAGTATTCAGTGAGACATAATAGGGGAGTTAGTCAACAACAGGGTTGGCCAGTGGCAGGCACTCAGCACATGGTAATTTCCTTCCAATCCCAGCAATGCCCACTGCTCCTGTATGGTTAATTTATCCCCAGGATTCTGAGCACTGGTGTGGGCATGCTTTCAACAGAATAATACGGATATTGGACACATAGATGTTATTCCTAGCAAACAGGAGGTGACTAAGGAGAATGCTGTCCATTTTCAGGGGCTTAGTCTGGATGGCAGCTTGGCTGGACTTTGAGTTATGGCTAACAGGACAGTGAGTGATGTGCAATAGAACGGTGACATATTGCAAAGTACCTGAAGAGCCAGGACAATGAATTTGACTTTCAT
This sequence comes from Neogale vison, assembly GCF_020171115.1. Taxonomy (NCBI): domain Eukaryota; kingdom Metazoa; phylum Chordata; class Mammalia; order Carnivora; family Mustelidae; genus Neogale; species Neogale vison. Next base: position 126,583,428 of record NC_058098.1, read on the forward strand.
CTTCGGGGGGGGGCACTGAAGGATTTTTAAGTCAGAAAGTAGCATAGATTTTAGCTTAATCTATGTATTCAAGAGGAATGATTCTTAAACATTAGTATGCATCATGAAGGCAAATTCAAACTCTAATTGCTGGATCCCACCTCCAGAGTTTCTGATTCAGTAGTTCTGGGATGAAGTCTGAAAATTTGCATTTTTATCAGGTTTCCAGGTGATATTGATGCCACTGGTCCAGGGACTATGCTTTGAAAAGCACGTGTGTGGAGGATGGGCCAGAGGTGGGTAGGCCTGCAGGCACCGAGCTGGTTAGGAGTCTGGTACAATGAGCTGTAAGATGATGTGAGTCTGATTTAAAGCAGGAGCTGAGGCTCTAGAAAGAAAGAGAGCACAGAAGAGAAGAGTCAGCAAGATTTCCTGGCCCAGTGGGATGAATGGGAAAGGTTGGCGAACCTTCCAAGGGTTTTCTAACTGGGAACCTGAAAGAATGATGGTGCTTCGCAGGGAAAGACCACAGAGCAGAGGGCCAGGATGGAGGACAGGCGTTTGGTGCGTGGTTCAAAATGGTCCCGGGTATAGTGAGGACCTGCAGTGGCTTCCTACCTGGGGCCTTGAGTGTGTCAGTGGCTGCAATAGCTACATTTCTGTTTTTTCGAAACAAAGTGAAAATGAATCAATATCAAGGAGCAGATGCTGTTGGACTAAAAGAAAAAAATGAAGCAGCACTTAGAAAATTACCCTGGGAGCAATGAGGACACAGGTATGCCAAAAGGCTATATGGATTTAATGCCTTTTCTTATCAAAGCTGTCTCTGAATGTCTTAATGAAAGTGATGAGCATGGATCTGACAACTCTTTACGAAAAGATATGACCTTCTTGGAATCTGATTGTGATGAACAGCTGCTTATTACTGTGTCATTTAATCAACCAGTTACGCTTTGTTCAATGAAATTTCAAGGGCCAGATAATGGTCAGGGTCCTAAGTATGTAAACATTTTTATCAGTCTATCCTGTGGATTTTGGAGAAACAGAAAGAAGTGAACCAGCTCAAGCTCTGGAACTAACAGAAGATGATATTGAAGAAGATGGCATTGTCCCACTTTGTTATGTTAAGTTTCAGAATGTTAACAGTACAACTGTTATTTATTCAGTCCAATCAAGGTGAAGAAGAAACAAGGAGAATTTCATACTTCACTTTTATTGATACTCCAGTCCAGGCAATAAATATGAATGACTTCAAACGAGTAGTTGGCAAAAAAGGGAAAAGCCAGTAAGGTACAGAAGACACTGGAAGACCATATTGCAGTCAGATCCACAGCTCCTGGATAATTGCTTGATTCTTGCCAGAAACTGTCAATGTTCCATTCATTGCCATTACCAATAAATTGTTGCTTTTGTTCAGATGGTTTAAAAAAAAAAAAAATTCAAGAGGGGACCACAGGGCTAGAGCGAGTCTAGGAGGGGAGGACATGGAGCCCTGGAGCACATTTAAGGGGCGCCTGGGTGGCTCAGTGGTTTAAGCCTCTGCCTTCGGCTCAGGTCATAATCTCAGGGTCCTGGGATCGAGCCCCACATCGGGCTCTCTACTCAGCGGGGACCCTGCTTCTCCCCCTCTCTCTCTGCCTGCCTTCTGCCTACTTGTGATCTCTGTCTATCAAATAAATAAATAAAAATCTTTATAAAAAAAATTTAAGGAGGCATCACTCAGGGTTGTGCAAGCTTTTCCTGACCCCAAATCTGAGCCCCAATTAAAATTTATGCCTCAGCTATCTCAGTGGACTTGCCTTAACCCCCCTTTGGTGAAGCTATTGCTGTTGCTTCAAGCTCTTGCTTCAAGAGCTTTCAGGTCCCCTGAAAGGGACCTCGTGGGGTCAGCAAGTGGAAGGGAGGGCTGTGGACCCCACTGTATATTGAATCCCATAGGTCCATATGGGAAGCAGGTCATGTGCCTCAGTTGTCTTATCATCGGAGGTACCTGTACGTGTACACCTCTTCATGACTTGTACGGATCCAGATTTTGTGTCCATGGGACCATTGAATAGAACTGGTCACAGGGGCCACAGATAACTGGAAAGCCTTACAAATCTACAGTGCCTTTTGCGGATGATGTGGAGGCAATTCTAAGGCGGTAGCAATGCCTGGTATTCCCTCACTGGCTGAGCTTGTGCACAGAGCCAGCTGTTCTGTGGAAGGGCAAAGATAGAGCCTTGGAACATCTTTCTTGAGCATACTTTTAAATATACTTTGTTGTTGTTGTCTGTTTGTTTTTGTTTCTGTTTTGTTTTAAGGACTTAATCTATGGAGCTCCATCAGGCAACCAAAGCAATCCAAGTTTAATCTCTAAGCATTCATGTCCCAAGTTCAGATTTTTCTTGCATCTTCTCAGCTGGTGCATTCCCCAACTTCTGAATTTCTAAAAATACCCAGCGTGGTTCCCTCTACAAAACACCAGCACCCTGCCAGCTGTTAAATAAATAAACTCAAAACAAAAATGCTGTAGTTGTGAAATAAGATATATTTAATTAAATAAAAAAGGAAAAGCAAGTGCTATTACAAGAACATAAAACTGTAAGGCATAAGATAAAAACTAAATTACTACAAGGCGGCTCGATCCAATCTAATCCTTAAAGATAAAGATGAAACCAGAAAATTGCATGTATTGAGAAATCAACATAAGCCCTGAGCAAATATTAACTAGAGATCTATAAACTGGTTGATAATAAACAGTTCTATGAACATTAGGATTAGGAAGGGAATGGAAATGGAGCCATACTGGGGTATGGGGGACTCAAGCACATCTCTCCATCCTGCTCACAGCAAGCTTTTGTGCAAGGATCCTGTTCAGGTGGCTTTTCCATTAGCCAATTTCAGTAAATCTGAGAGGAAAAAAAATCAAGTGGCGTAGAGGTACCTGGGCAAATTTCTCTCCATCATCTTTTGAAAGACACAGAGATGCATGTGATCTCATCTTACCAGGTTATAAAATGGAGCTTGCAGATAAAATGTTTGCCTTTTACTGTGGGTTTCTAACTTAGCTATTGACATGATTTTAACAGTGTGTTTAAGCATGAAGAATGGTCCAATTACATGTTAAGTAGCCTTTTTTTATAGTTCTAATAAAGGTTCATTTAGGCATTTATACTGACAACTCAGTTCTTTGGAAGGGCATTTTTCAAGTTGCCTGCTAAAAGAAAACATTTCCTGGCAAAAACAAAACAAAACAAAACAAAACAAACCCCCCAAAACCCAAAACCAGCAGTAGCAGCAATGGCCTTGGCCTGCTATTAGCTCCAGAATGTTGCTACTGTTTCTGGAGACGCCATTTTCAGAGAGGCCGGTTCTTCTGTTGGAGAAGCCAGCAGTGGCAGCTGAAAAAATCAAGCTCATTCACAGGTGAAGATGCCCTCTTTGTCACAGTCTCAGGCTCTGGGATAAAGACGCTCTTTTGAGAGCATTCATGCATTTCACACCCCACATGGGGAGCTTCAGAATACAATCTGAATGGGAAAGGCTCCGGAGAGTAAGGGGGCTGGCTCTGCCAGGCAGGGAACACGGTCCTCCACCAGATCAAGGTGCAGGGACAGCCGGCTCTCTGAGGGAACCGGAAGGCCCTGTGGGGACAGAGTTAGTGTTCTCAGGCCCCTGGGGATGTAAGTGACCTGGGGCCTCTTAAAACACAGCTCTGTGTGTGTGTGTGTGTGTGTGTGTGTGTGTGTTTCTCCTCTAGTGAGACTCCAACAAAAGTGTTCCTGACAGAAAAAGAGCTATCTATGTGCTTTTCGCTCTGGAAAAAGTCTCCAAGCCTCCTAGAGTCAGGATCATTAACTTGTTGTGAATCATCTTGGGGTCTCAGTCTCGCTGCTAGATTTTCGAAGAAAGGGGCTGTATTCCTCTGCTCAGGCTGCCATAGCCACGTACCACACACTGAGTGGCTTCAACTACATAAATGATTTTTTTTTCTTCACTATTCTGGAGGCTGGAAGCCCGAGATCAAGGTGTCTGAGACCTCTCTCCGTAAGCATGTAGACAGCCATCTCCTCCGTGCGCCTTCCCATGGTCTTCCCTTTGTGTGTGTCTGTGACCAGATTTCCTCCTGCGAGGACACCAGTCATAGTAGATTAGGGCCCACTTTAATGATCTCGTTTTAATGTAATTGCCTTTTTAAAAATTCTATCTCCAAATAGATTCACATTCTGAGGTACTTGGGATAAGGGCATCAACACATAAATTTTGGAGGGACACGGTTCAGTCCATTACATGGCTGCATCTTTATCCTCTTTGTGAATCTGGGGAGTACAAGCACTTTGATTTCTGACCCTTTCTTCAGAGGATTATATGCTTAATACTTGATAGGGGAGGGAACCCACAATAAGCCTCATCTGTTCCCCCATTCTGTTAATGGAGACCAGGAGACAAGCTCCATGCCTAAGAATTTCTGTTGTAAGGTAAGGAAAACTTTACTTTCAAAGTATTTGCAACTATGGTTCTCAGTCATGCCTGGGCCTCCTCTCCAGAGCTGCTCATTGAATTGACCTGGGTTAGGTTCAGACATAGATGGCTTTTCAAAGCACCCTCCCCCCCCGCCCTCCCCTCCCCGCCAAAGTGATTCTACCATGTAGCTGGGATTGATAAGCCAATGTTCTCAGAGCCTCTGAGTACATGAATGTGACCCTCAGGGCCACCTGATTTTGTTTTATCAGTCATTACTGATGCATTGGTGGACCCCTGCATGTGGTCTGGAAGTGGACAGAAGACCAGTAGCTATTCTGTGTAATAACGTGCAGGGATTTTCATGGTGCTCAGGAAAAAAACCCTTTATAGATGATGTAGTCTTTAGAAAAATGTTTCTCTTCCGATGGTAGTTTCAGGCTGTGCTAAATCCTGTATCTGAGAATTATTGTATATATTTGGGAAGAGGGTGTGTGTTTGTGTGTGTGTGTGTGTGTGTGTGCATGCACGCGCGCTTGTGTACGATTGAGAATATCGCAAGAACCACAAGGTACTGCAGCTTCCTCTGGGTCCCCATGAAGTGAACATGGAGAGTCTTTTCCCCGGAATTACTTGCTAAAAGTGCCCATAGGGTTTTTCTAGATTGAATATGCCAGATTCTGGAAAGAACAGTGTCTCCAGACTTGCCCTGGTGAGCAGAAGGGAAATGAAAGCTAAAGCCAACCTTTGGGGTGAAGTGTGGAGAGGGTCAAAAGCTGGAGGGCTGAGGCTGTCTTTCAGAAGACAGGGTGGGCTGACCTGACACCGGGATGCTAGGCTAGGAGCTGGGGTGCGCTCGTGAGAGCATCTCCTGCAAAGACCTTATGATTTCTCTTGAATTTTAGGAAAACCGTATTGTATCTCATTTAAATTGTACCACCACTACATTGTCGTTCCGCTCAGTAGCCGAAACACCTTTGGCAGAATCCTTCCATCCTCTCAGCTCACTGTGGATGTCCGCGGTGCAGCGGGTTTTAATGGGCAGGAACAGGCAGGTCTTTTCAAAACTGCTAATGTCTGGGCTCCAGCTAGATCAGTTTCATCCATCTGGAGGTGGGGCCCGTGCAGCCAGAGTAGAGAACCCAAGAAAGAGAGAGTGATGGTGGTCTAAAGCTCCAGAGATTGAAGGGCTAAGCCCCAAGGCAGCTCAGCGGGAAGCATGAGAAAGAGCAGGTGAGAAAAGCCTGTGTCTCTGGCATACCAGGTAAAGGGAGCTGTGACGTGTTGGTGGGAGTGACATCTGGACCGCTGTTGTACCTTTAGAACCTGGTGAGGAGCTCAGTGTGTAGGCAGAGGTGATCTGTGCTGTCCTCCTCTGTGTTCTTGTGTTAGGTGCTTCTCAGGAATACTGGCACATCCGTCACAATGCTGAATAAGTACGATGAAGCAGAAGTAGACGCACAGCAGGGTGTTAAAGCTGCTCTTATGTCACCTGCAGGCGTCCTCTTTCAACTGCCCTACTCCACTGTTGAGACCAATAGGGACTGCTTGGCTACAGTCCTTCACTTCGCATAAGCAAATATTTATTGAATATTAATTATGTGTCCAGTGCATGGACTTCTGGGAAGCTTCCAGTTGAGTTGTCAGGATAAAGTATGTCTATATAAAAATATAAATTTCTGCATGAGCCTAATGCTTTAGGAACAGTCTATGGCAATACTAGGCAAGCACTTAGAGGAAGGGTTCCTCCTTCGGGCCCGGAAAGAGGCTGGGTTCATAGAAAGTTGTTGATGGAGATGCTTGTATGTCTGGGTGAAGGGGAACGATCTCTAGGTAGAGGTAACCACACGGAGGGGCAGACATATGCATATGATGGGGCGTCAGGAGAGAGCAGTGATCTCTAAGTCTGGCTGCAGGGTTTGCAATGGGGAAGATGTAGGAGACACTTCAGATAAAACAGGGCCCTTTGCAGGTACTGGCTGGGAATGCAGAAGCATGGACTGAGTGGTGGGTGGGGGGATGTTGATTACCTTGCTCCCTGGTCCTGCTCCGCTGCACTGCCCCTCTATAGCGGTTTGGCCATTAAGACAGGGAAACTCTGAGAAGCTGCTAAAGACCAATCTCTCGGATCTGATGAACACTAAGCAGACAGAGGTGGGTATGGGGCCATTGAGTAGAAATCAAGGGGAAGAGGCAATTGTTTTATTTTAGTAATAAAAGAATGAAAAAGTAGATTAGATGTGGATGATTTCATGCTAGACTCAAAGGCTCCTTAAAATCTCCCTGTCTTTTCAACTGCCTCTTATTAAGACTCTATGGCCATACTCCTAACCTACTTTAGAAGTCCTATTTTCCAAGTCATTAATTGTTTTCTTGCATTCTTAGAGATCCTCAAGTTTCTTCTAATCCCTCCCAAATCCTGAGCATTTCAGAAGTAACCAGGAGAGTCTTAGAGTGTCCTAGAGATGCTGAAAAATCTCCAAATACTTCATCTGATAGAGGGGCTTTTTTGTCATTTGTTCCTGCATATAATTCATTTAAACGATGTGTGTGTGAGTGCTGACCCCTCCCTACCATGTGTAGGGGACAGGAACTGACTGATCAGAAAACAAATTAAACTCTGAAACTCACTTTGCAGAAGAGGAGTAGGCTATACAGGAATTTCTATTAAGTACGTTGTAAAATCAGATATGTATTAGTAGGAAAAAATGTCACTCTGGTTTATATAGGATGTAATCCTACCAAACTGACAAGCTTTTAAAAAATCACCCCTTAAAGGAAAAATAATGGTGACACAAAATCACATCAGTAAGGCCCTGTTATTCATAGTAAGTCACAAAATGTAAGCAAAAATTAAAATTCTAAACCAGAATGTTTTGGCCAGAATTAGGATGAGGTAGGGGCTTTCATAGGAATCATCTGGTATGATTGTTTTCTGAGTGATAACTTGGTATCCAAGGGCAGTTCTTTTTCTTGTGACTTTAACTTGCCAGCCTCCTGCCCCAAGGACCCTGGGGGGCTGTTAGAAGAGACTTGGGACAGAGGGAAGCAGCCCCTGGGACCAGAACCCCCTGTGCAGGCGCCAAGCTAGTGGGATGAGGGTCAGTGGGCTCCAAGCCCATGCCTGTGCAAAACTCCCGCACCCCTGACATGACTTCCTTTATCTGATGTCCTTCCTGAGCCTCACTGGGAGCTGACAGGACATCACAGGGTGTCTGTGTCACCTGAAGATGAGGAACCAGAACATCACAGGGTGTCTGTGTCACCTGGTGAAGATGAGGAACCAGAACAGAGGGGAGCAGAAGGAGACCTATCGTCTAAGTTTGGGTGTACAGAGAAGGCACAGTTGTGATTATAAGTGACTGGATTTCTGTAAAGCAGTGGGGTGGGAAGCAGTGAAATTTTCTAGTGAAGGAGCAGGGGCCCTCTGAGGGACAGAGGACAGGGAAGTCAGTACCTTCTAGGGTCACCTAGTGCCAAGCACTGAAAGACTTCTTGCTCTGGGGGGTGTGGTCAGCCTTGGCAATGAGCAGCAGTTTCTCACCTTGATGAGGCAGGCAAGGGCTCCCTGATGTGAATTCCAGGGTCTGGGGTGGAGGAGTGTGAGCCCGCCTGGGGGGATGGGCTGGGCCTCGGGCTGTGACCTTCCTGATACAGGAAAAGGGCCGGTGGCAGGCAGAGCGGCAGGTGTAGGCTTTGGTAACAGGAGAGTCTCCTTTGGACCTTCTGTCTTCTGCCCAGTGTGCCACACTTGGCTCAGGCTCTTTGCCTCCGCTGGGTGCCTGGGGGGAGGGTGTGTGTGTGTCTGTGTATAGGGTGGGCAGGGCCTGGACTTAGCGGGCAGATGTGGGAGTCTCCAGAAACCAGCCCACTCTTTATCCATTTTCAGTATAAGGGAGGCAAATTAGGGAGACTGAACCCTTTGGTGCTTTCACTTTCCTTCTGACTCTGCCCTGGGCTGGAGGCATGGGGAAGGCATCAACATGAGCAGTAAGAGCGAAAGGGTTGAAGTGCACTCGTTCTCTGGGGCAGCCCTAACGAAGTAGCGCAGACTGGGCAGCTGAAATGACAGGAATTTTCCCTCTTCCTGCTCTGATCAAGGTGTTGACAGGCTTGGTTCCTTCTGACGGCAGTGGGGGTGGGAGTCTGTTCTTTGACTCTGTCCTAGCTTCCAGTGGGTTGCTGGCAACCTCTGGCCTTCCTTGGCTTGTGGACACTTCACCCCATCTCTGACTTCCCTTGCACATGGCGTTCTCCTGGTGTTTCTGTCTGTCTCTGTGTCCACAGTTCCCCATTTTATAAGGGGGAATTCCCATTTCCATACCCATACTGGATTGGAGCCACCCAATGACCTCATCTTCCTTGATCATCTGCAAAGACCCTAATTCCGAAGAAGATCACATTTATAAGTGCCAGGGGTTAGAACTCCAACATCTTTTGTGGGGACAGAATTCAACTCATAATGGTGGGCAAGTGTGCTCCTGGGCTGTAAGATAAATGGGGACTAATATGAGTTTCTGGAACAGGCAGCAGCCCTGCAAGGTGTGAGCTTGGTGGGTCATTCAGTACTTGGCATTTTTAGCCAGCAGATGAGGGTTTCCAGAGAGCTGCTTCCCAGAGTTGGTGTGAGGGTGATAATGATCTAAGGTCCTCTTGGTTTTTGAGGAGGAGGAAGCCGTCATTGTTTCTGGCTGTAATGTGCCATCCATCCATTCTCTTACTAAAGATGCTGGTGATATTATTAGGTCACTTGTTTTCTCAGCTGTGAAATGGGTTGAATAAATAATGTGTTAATTTGGCATGTAATCCTACAGTGTGACAGTTACAAAAATAGCCATGTGTGGTTATGGGGGGCGGGCAGGGGGTTAAGATCCACAAGGGACAATAGCTCCCAGGCATGTGGTTAGGCTGGAGGAAGAGGGAGTGGCACAGGGAGCGGCTGCTGCAGAGAGAGCCGCAGACATCCTGTGGCACAGCCCGGAGACAGAAGATGTTCTAAAGTTTTGTCTGCAGTGTGTTCTAAATGATGTTAACAATCCAATTCCGAAAAATTCTGATGCTGTGGGTGTTTTCCCCGTAACAAGCAAATCTCTGACACCAGCCAGGGGTCCTCTAATCCAGCTTAATTCTAACACTGTCCACTTGGAGGTAGCATCAGGTCCCAGAGGTTAAGGGCTCAGTCCTATAAGTCTGGCCCCTAGTCCTCGATCAGATGCCAATTTTAAGTCTGGGTTGTTATCTGTGCTTCTGACTTTCTTGGGTTTAATTAATTTGCTAGAGTGGCTCATAGAACTCAGAGAATCATTTTACTTACTTGACCACATTTCATAATGAAAGGATATAGCTCAGGAGCAGCCAGAAGGAAGAGATGCACAGGGCAATGTGCACCACTCTCCCCAAATCTCTGCGTCTTCACCAACCTGGGAGCTCTTCGAACCAGCCTGTATTTGTGCAATTTTATGGAGGCTTCATTATACAGGCAAAATTGATCATAGCTCCGTTACTATTATTTCTCCTTTTTCAGGAGAATGGACAATGGGGCTGAAAATCGCAGGTTTCCAGTCATGGGTTGGTCTGCCTGGTGACCAGCCCTGATCCAGAAGCCCACCCAGAGTTGCCTTATTAGAACCAAAAACACTCCTAATCACCCAGGGAATTATAAGGGTTTTAGAAGCTCTGTGCCAGGGACAAGTTGCCCACAGACCCATGTATTTTCTATTATCTCACATATGCTATTTTATAGACACTAGCCACAGTACACCTCAGGGTCCCAATCTTTTTTTTTAAATTAATTAATTTATTTTCAGCATAACAGTATTCATTATTTTTTCACCACACCCAGTGCTCCATGCAATCCGTGCCCTCTACAATACCCACCACCTGGTACCCCAACCTCCCACCCCCCCGCCACTTCAAACCCCCTCAGATTGTTTTTCAGAGTCCATAGTACCCCAATGTTTATAGCAGCAATGGCCATGGTCGCCAAACTATGGAAAGAACCAAATGCCCTTCAACGGACGAATGGATAAGGAAAATGTGGTCCATATACACTATGGAGTATGATGCCTCCATCAGAAAGGATGAATACCCAACTTTTATAGCAACATGGATGGGACTGGAAGAGATTATGCGAATGAAATAAGTCAAGCAGATAGAGTCAATTATCATATGGTTTCACTTATTTGTGGAGCATAACAAATAGCATGGAGGACATGGGGAGCATGAGAGATCATGGTCCCAATCTTATCTTTGGGTCACATTAACTGTGACCTCTGAGATCTGTCCCAGAATGGGAGACCAATGACTGGCTTTTGGAAAGCTCCATATTAGCTCTGCTACTGGTTTTGGATTCCTCCCTTTTGATAGCTGCTACTTATAAATATATGCTCGCCTCTAGCGTTCTAGCCTAAGTCAAGGGAGCCATTCCTTGAAAGCAACAGAGGATGACCAGCCTTTCCACCATGATCTGGATGGTTGAACCATCCCAGATGTTCTGATTGGTGGCCCCCAGCGCTGCACTCAGCCTCCCCTGCACTGGTGGCCTCCTCAGTGGGCCAGGGTTTCATTTGTGCACCTACACGTTAACCACAGTGTTTCATCTTTTACTCTCAGGATCTCTCCCCAGAACCCCTCTCTGATTCTGATTCTTGGTCTTCCCATCCACCTCATCATTCCTAGACTGACTGATTTATTACTTAAAGGCTGTAAGCCCACACCTTTCACTGCAGCCTGAAAGGGGAGGCAGTTGGTTAACAAAGAAAGCTATGGCTGGTGATTTTTCTTTTTCTCCCTGCTCAGTTCCGAAGCTGAAAAAAATCATGGCATACTTCAAACTTGAGCAGTGGCTGTGAATGTATTCACTCTTGAATTCATCTGTGAGGTTATTATATGCAGCTTTGATGTTACAGCAAGACTACCTGGGTCGTTTTGTTCCAATTACTCAGTGCAGAGGAGGACTTCATGCCGCACGAAGGCGCCCCACTTTGATGTTTTGTCGAGGCTGCCCTTCTTGGGGCTGAGGACTCGGGAGAGATGCTGGGCCACTGGGGCCACGCCCATGTGGCGGGGTCCCAACCTGGAGCCCAGTAGCTGGGTGCTCTCCTCACCGCGAGCCACTGTCTGGCCTTGAGGAGCTGCGGGGGGAGAAGCTGTAGTGTGGGCCGATCAAGCACATTTGCCATTGCATCACAGAGGATCTGGAAATAACCTCATTTTCCTCAATTAGGAAGATGGAGATTGTAATGGCTGTACTTTGCTCTCCTCAGACGTCTTTCATCTCTGCATTGCAAAGTGCTCTGAAAGCATGATTAACGAAGCTTCCCAACTCGTCAGCCGGCCAGGCGCCCTACTGCCTGCTTCTCTGTCCAGGCTATCTGGTTGAGGCCAGCTTGCTGGGGGAGCTTAGGGTGAAGGGAGATCCTGTGGACTCCAGCAGAGGGCAAGGATGGTTGCTGGAGACTCCGTGGGGCGGGGGTGGGAGGAGGAAGAGGCGGCATGGGGGCTGGGAGGCAGGAGCCTCAGAGCTAGCCCTGGCTAGCTGTCCCACTGGCCTACCATCAGGGTGCGGACCCGGGAGCACCATGCTACCCACACCCTTCCAGGTCTCAGTGTCAGCTGCAGCTCCCAGAGCTGTCCTCATCATCTATGTCCTCCATAGAGGACTGCTACCCTGTCTCGCGAGCACAGGCTCCCACACTCATCCTTGACATAGACCACTTGGGCATGTTGTCTCCGGGTTCTAGAATTCGGCTTCTCTTCCATGCCTTGCCTTCAGCGTGCCTTCTCCCACCCTTACCTCTTTCCTCTGCCTTTCCTCCAAACACAAAGACGGGCTCCTTTTGTACTTCTGCCGCGCCGGATTGCTCTCGCCTACCCATTCAGGTCGGATCTCTCCTCTAAGACCCTCCAGCTCCTGCAGAGCCTCGGACTCTCTGCTCAGGCCTCACCTGTCCGCCCAGCTGACTGCGATTTTCAAACTTTTGTCACCTGCTTCTGGATTTTCTGTCTGTTCACCGCTCATTGCTACGGATATTCCTACCTGCCTGTTGTGGTAATTCCTGTGCCCTTCCTAACCAGCTGCCATCGTATACCATGGACTGAGAACCAAACTCCTGGGGCTGTTGAATCAGAGGTGTGACAGGAAGGCTGAGGCTTCCACATTTCTGCATGGGAGGTGGTGCCTCTGATCTGTGTGCTCAGCTCACCTGGGCTCCAGAGGGCTGAGGTGGTAGGATGCTGGAGCTCTGGATGCCGGGGGCATAAGGGAAGTGCACAGACAGGTTGCACACAGAGGAGGTGCCAGAGAACTGAGGGCAGTGAAAGGTCCATTCCCTTCTTATTTATTTGACAGAGATCACAAGTAGGCAGAGAGGCAGGCAGAGAGAGAGGAGGAAGCAGGCTCCCCGCAGAGCAGAGAGCTCAATGTGGGGCTCTATCCCAGGATGCTGAGATCATGACCTGAGTCAAAGGCAGAGACTTAACCCACTGAGCCACCCAGGCGCCCCTAGACCTGTTCTTTTTTTTGTTGTTGTTGTTGCTAATATATGCTTCCAGTAGTGCATTTTGAACCAGAAATTGTGATGCTAGACAAACCAGGTTTTCCACTGGTATTTTGGAAATCCCAGGAGTTTCACAGGTGAAATATGTCTTAGAGGATGACATCTCAGTTGGAAGATGCTTATTCTTGACCTAGACGTTGTGCCCTGCCTTCTGGCTCTCCCTGGGAGGGCTCATGAGTTCTTGCACTCATATTTTGGGAGCTAAGGTGTGGTGCTCCCCCTGGATGCCCCACTTGTGGGGTGCTCTGACTGGCCACAAAAGCAGTTTTGGGGAGAAGCTCTGTGTCGTTGTAGAGGCTTTCAAGAATAAAAAGCCCAGTAAAAGTTAATTCTGTCTCTTTTCTGGAACAAACAAAAAGAAAACTGCTGAAGTGGAAAATGCAGAATGGGAAATACAGGATAGCCATGAGGTTGGAGTTTTAAAAACAGGAAAAAATTCCTTTGAGAATGCCACATGTTTGCACTAGGCACAGACTCGGGTCTTATGGGCCTTTCTAGTGAGCTGCTTCGAGTGGTCCCCTTGTGGTGAGCTTCCTTCGTCTGGCCTCATTGCCGGTGTTCCCTTCATTCTGGTGCACCCCCCACCCCCACCCAACTTGCTCACAGACAGGGTCACTGAGGCCACCAACCACAGGTTGGGTCCTGGGGAATCCACTCCAAATGCAAGCAGCGGCAGGGCCCCTCCTGTGGCTCTCCCGGCCCCAGAGGACAAGTCTCAGCTATGCACTCAAGTGTCTCTGCTACTGGGCCTCCTTTGCTGCCACCAGCCTTGAACAAGGTCCCCAAGGGCAGCTGTCCAGGTGCCATCTGTGGAACTTGACTGCATCCTGACTCCTGAGTTCTGCCATTGCAGCCTGCCTGCTTCTCCAGTTCTGTCCGGCTCAGTGGCTGTCCAGCTGCCCTTTGACCAGTGACCAAAGCCTTGTCACCTGGCTCACCATTGCGGATGTCCTTGGGCTGCAGAGAGGCCCAGCCGTGGCGTCGTGTGTGGGGAGCAGACAGCTCTCTGGAGAGGACCGATGCTGGGAGACATTGGAGGGGCTGCCCTGTTGAACCAGCAGCGTACAGGGAAGGGGTGGAGAGAGGGAGACAGGAGGGACCAACAGCCCTCCTGAGGGCTGGCTTCCAGCTCCCATGTGGAGATGATTGTGAGAGGGTCTTTTTTGAATGCTGAAGTCACGGAAGGTGAGCGTGACTTTTCTTCATCAGCTCTTTAGCATACTTGCCACTGTCATTTGTGCCTTGTGGAGTCTATCTGCAGTGGCTTGTCATTTCATAGGTACCCTGGATGCTCACTCATGCCGTCAGAGCGATCCTGTTGGCAGAAATGGTCAGCTTGTCTCCAAGGGTATGAGCTCCCCACGAGAGCATGGCACTGTCGCTGGGATTGGCTGACCCAGGGGGCTGTTTCCACCAGCGCCCCTGCCTTTAGGTGGCACTCCACAATGGCCCCACGATGAGCTGCTGCAAATAGGAATGTGAGTGGAACCCATGAGTGTCATGTCTGAGCCAAAGCATTGAAAAGTCTTTGCACGAGTCAGCAGAGGGGAGAAGCCTGTGAGGACATGGAGCGGGCAGAGCCCTGAGCTCGAAGGAGCCAGGAGCCCCACGTGAGCAAGGGACAGGTGCCTGGTGGGAACATCCAGACCTGGGCTGGGATGTGCGTGGAGAATACCTGTTCACTGTGTGAAGCCCCAGGGGACTCATGGGCATTTAGTGCTTCACTAGTACAACAACTAGTACTGCTCCAACTAACACACATTGGTTTCGACAACCCAAAGCCTTTTCGGTCCTAGCTGAGCATTAAGTGTCAGTCCTTGTTTCTTCTCCCTCCTCTCTGCCTTTAGGAGCAGTGGCCGCTAAGTGGCAAGGTTTGCAGAGGGAGTGATACGAGAGGACAAACAGAGTAATAGGTGGGTTAGGGTTGTTATTGAAGGAATTTCTTCTCTGGGTCCTGGGAGAAATTTTTTTTTTTTTTTTTTTTTTTTAGCGATTCTGGGTCTCTGGAATTATGAAAGTAATGGAGTCATGAATATAATTACCTCTATTCTGTAATTACCCGGCAAATATCATATGAATACATCGGGGGTTTGAGTCAGCAGATCTGGCAGCTGCAGAGTTTGATTATGATGATTTAGCTGTTGGGAAATGCCAGGGATTAATTTCGGTCATCAGTGTAGGAACAACAAGGAGAAATGGCCCCAAATTAGGAAAGGACAAATGCAGGCTATGTGGTAAGAACACTTGGGGATTGGAGGTCAGTTGGACAGAGTCCCCCTCCCCCCGTAAAGGCCCCCCCACTCCGGTGCTGGTCCTGCAGGATGGGAATGTATGCCACTGTCCCTAGGTCACTGCCCTGCAAGACTCACATGTGTGATTGCAGAAGGTAACAGATGTGTTTGTCTGAGCTCGCCGGCTCTCTCAGCAGGTTTCCCATCCACTGTGGCCACAGGCTCCTGTAAGGGGGAGCAGGCACAGCCACCCCCATTCATAGGTGACAGGATGAGCCCCGAAGGAGGGGATCCCTCAGGGCAGCACAGTAGTGAGAGCCCAGGTCCCCCGTGTCCTTTCTCTTCTCTGGTACTGGCTTTGGTGAGGAACGTACCTCTAGTTACGTTTTTTCCCCAGTGGAAAAATGTGGTTTCTTTTATGATTGCTTTTTCAAATGGTTTTCGGGAGAATTATATGAAGAAAATGTGGGTATACCTTTCATGTAGACCAGACCCTGCTGTCTGAGGAAAGAGGTAGAGAAGACGCTCTGGAAGCTCCAGGACCCCTAACAGAGGCCAAGGACCCCCGTGGTCTTAACTTAGTTGTGCAGCTGAGTTATGTTGTGTGTCCCTTCCTAATTTAGGGCCATTTTTCTTTGTTGTTCCTGCACAGGTGACCAAAATGAATCCCTGGTATTTCCCAATGGATAAATCATTATACTCTGCAGTTTGATTTTACTTAGGGGTTTCCTGGCCTCTGCTCTGGACGGCACCCAGTCACCAGCACTGGAACGGAGACAGCGGTGGTACCTGGGCAACACCGGTACTGCCCTGAGTGTTCTCCATTAGCTTGAATTGCACTTTACTCCTTTTATTTTGGGACACAGTGCTCACTACTCAGTGTCCTAGGAAGTCCCCAGAGGCTGTGATTCAGCTCTAAATCTAACTACCTGGGAAAAGGACTTTGGAGGAGGGATAGTCAGGGCTGTTTGGAGTTAGGTCTGCAGTGCAAGGGTGTTCTGGGCACAGTGGTGTGCAAAATGGAATCTGTCTGGGCCTAGACCTATTCTCTGCTCCAGGTTTGAAGACATTGGAGTGATTTCTTATCTTTTCCAATGGAATAATCAAGACTTGCTTTACTTACTAAAGCCTGACAGGCTAGCTGCTGGTGTGAGGGTAGGGAGGTTAAGCAAGGTGGAGGCAGGGGGATGGTGACTCAAGGCTCCTTATTCATGGCCACAAGTAATGCCAGCACCCAGAGTGAAGCTTCTCTGGGCAGCAGTGCTGTCTACTTTCTGAGTCTGTGGAACTGTCTCTACCAGATGTCATTCCAATCTCATGTGTACCTTGCCAACACACATAAAGCTGTCACATATCTCTGCCCTAAGCACAGGATCACCACAAAGTCTAACCTCTGATTTGGTCACTACTTTAAATGGGAACATTCCTGAAGATCTGAATTCGGATCTAAATACTGCTTTTGATTGAACGTCCAGGCTATCTTCGTGATGCTGACTTGGACTCTAACAATAACTCTATAACTCTTAATGTTGACCCTAAATCAGATCTCAGCAGCTTCCAATATATGAACTAATCATAAGGTCTAAGCGGAAGTCCAGCCCCAACTGAAACCTAGACACCAAGCGTCATTTGAAACATGATTTTTTATCCTAACCTATAGCCTAACCCTGACCCTCACCGTGATGCAGACATTAACCATAGGTAAATTTTACCACTGTAGATTCAAACTCTAATTTTAACCCAGGCTTAAACCTCACCCAACCAAGAAATGTTTCAAAGGTCTGACTCTTCTGAGCTGGAATATGATGCTCTCGTCCACCATCTGTAGGGGAGGAAATTTTCCTTTCACCCTCTTATATTCTCCAGCTGAGGCTGAAATACAAAACAAAAGAAAAATAACACAAACAAACAAATGAAAAACCTGACAACAGGCCTGCTAACAGGATTGTTCCTGTTAAATTTAAAGAGAAGTGACAAAGCAAAGGAAAGGGACTTCGAGCTCCTGGTGTAAATTGTAGGAAGGCAAATACGTTGGGAAAGTAGCAGTGGATAAGGCTGAGTTGATAAGTTTCGTTTGTGAGGACTCTTTCTCAGTGCCATCTCCTCTCTGGTGATAAGGCCATTAGTCCCCTCCTGGCACAGGAAGTAGATTGGGGTGGGGTGGGGACCCCTTCACAAGGGGAAGCTATGATCTTTGTTTAATTACGGGAGGATTGTAGAGAGCTCATCTTGTGTCTGTGTTTTCTCAGTTGCTTTCAGCTCAAAATAATCCTCATGCCAGAGTAGTATATTTTGGGTGCATATTCTAGTCGCCTACACATCCTTTCCTTACTTGTCCCTCCATTCCCCTGTAGGCTACTGTGGGCTCCCAATGGTGATGACCCCTCTCCCCCAGGCAGGGTTTTGAGTCTTGAGCTTTGAAGTTCTGTCACTGCTTTTTGATTCCCAAGATGGAAGATGAGCTGATATGATGGTAGATCCTGGACAGTGTATTAGTTGAGGTGAATGGGTCTCGTTGTCACCTTTTTTGAGAATTGATTTGCATTAAGAATGTTATCAGATCCTAGGCTCTTGGGGTAAATAGAGAAAAATTCAGAGTGGTATATGTGATGGTGAAGTGGGGGGAATAGGTTTATCATCTTTTTTGGGTTTATCATCTTTCTATGCCTCACTCCTCCAAAATAAGTAGTAATACAGTGAAGATTAAATGAGCTAATATATTAAAATGTGTGTAGAGCACACGATGAATATTTATTATTATTATTTATCATCATCATCATCATCATCATAGTTCAGTTTCTAAGGCCTTGAATAGATATGAAACCATTTCAATTTTCACAAAAACAATTTGAAAACGTGAACCTCACGTTTCACTGTCTTTCCAGCAAGAGCTACGATTTGGAGATATATACATTTTTGGTAAGTGTAACTTCCCTGAAGGCCAGCTTCATAAAGTTACGTAAATAACTTCTGTGCAGCAGAGAGGTCAGTGGGAGATCCTGAAATAGGTACATGTGTGTGAAGCATGTGTTCTGCTCAGTGTGACACAGGGAGGGAGATGTGTTTGTTACAGCCATGCTCCACTGCCTACCCTACCAGTTATGGGCGTTTCACTCATTCATTCACTGAACCATACCATTCTCTCTGTCGATCCCTGAGCAGAGTACACAGCATTCCAGCCTTCATGGAACTTTCAATGTGGTGACAGATACTAGACATGCAAACAAACGCGTGTTATTATAATCTGAGATAAAATTCAAGGTGTAAGATGGAGTGTAGTGAAAGAGGGTAATGGGAAAAAAAGGTTTTCAGTTTGGGGGGCCCTCAGGGAAGGGAGTTCTAGAGCTAACTCAGTAACAGGTTGGGGGAGAGAGTTTGATTTGGACAAGACTGTCATCTGGCCTTAATTCATAGTAGTGTGTGTGGTGCTTGTGTGTGACTTTGCAGCTGTCTCCATGTCCATGTCGAAATTATGGTAGTTACTAGACCCGTTGCTGGCTCCTATTACTTAATACCTTGGTGAAGAAGCACATATGTTGTTGCCACATCACAAGCGTACCTTTTAATAGACTATTTTTTAGAGAAGCTTTAGGTCCACAGCAAAATGGAGCAGAGGCTACAGAGATTTCCCTATACCTCCTGTTCCCCTAGATGCTTAGCTTCGCCCATTGTCAAAATCCTTCAGTGCTGTGGTATGTCACAAATGTAGGCTTACAGTCATATTTTCGTATAATTGGTTCCCTTTGCATCCTCTGCATTTTATTTTATACATTAAAAAATATTCTGAGCAGGGCCCCCTTGCCAGAGCAGTTCAAGCACAGGAAGGGTTAAGATAGCAGCCTGTGGAAGCAGCAGCCTGTTGTGAAGCCTGAGAGTGTGTCAGGGACAGGGTTGGCCAGGAGGGCAGAGGCACCGTGGGTCTGGACAGGTCTGGGGAACCAGATACTGGAGAGCCTTGCCGGGCCGGTTGAAGAATTTGATTTTCTCTAATGGCAAATAGGAAGCATTGGAGAGTTTTATGCAGAGATTGACTTCATCATTTGATTGATGTGAAAACAACATTGAAACATTAAAATATCCCCAACCACCACCTCTAGTAGCCTCTTCATAGGTGCATGTGAGAATAAGAATGTGGGGATGGTGGAAATAAAATCGGGGTCCCTGCTGCTGGGGGGGTAGAGTGATGGCAACTGGAAAGCGGCGGAGGGAATGGAGTTAAGAGCTATTTGGAAGCTGAACTTGGAAGCTTGTGGTCATGAATTCGATGGGAGGTGAGAGAAAGCAAAGTGTCAAGGATGATCCCACAAGTTTCTTACCGAAGTCACAGGCAGACGATGATGCCATTGTCTGTGACAAGGAAGACTGAGAAGGAGCAAGTGACAGGGAGGCCTCAGTTTCAGACATGTCAATTGAGATGCCTGGGAGACGTCCAAATGGATGTGTCAAGTAGGCGATTGGATAAATGAGTCTGGAGCTTAAATGAGATCTGGGTTGGAGATATGAATTTGGGGATGCCAACATATAGATGACACTGAAAATCATGGAGATGAATGAGACCGCCTTAGGCAAGAGTGAGATGAGAAAAAGGCCCGGAACGGCTCTGTGGAACTTCAGGACTTGGACGTGGAGTGATAATGGATTGTCATAGCGATAATACAAGAGCTAGCATTTATTGAAGGTTTTTCGAGCACAAGGCATTGTTCTAAATGGGCTGCATGTATTCATTCCTTTATTTTCACAGCAACCCTTTCACAGTTTATGAAATAAATGTAGGCACGAGAGATGAACAAGTTTGCTCCAGATCATAGTTAAGAGGTGGAGGAGCTCAGAGTGTAAACCCAGCAATTTGGCTCGGGAACCTCCCCCCTTAATCCCCGTGGAGCCTGGACCGGAGTAGCCAGAGGTGTCAGGAGACTGGCGGAAAGCCAGGAGTGTGCTCTCCCGGAAGCTGAGAGTCAAGGTGGAGGGGTGGTCCGCCCGGATGCTGCTTGGGTCCAGTAAGATGGGCTCCAAAGCTTCACCAGCAAGGCAACATGGAGCATATAGGCAACATCAGAAAAGGCAATTGCGGTGGAGCGGTAGGGAGGTAGGAGTAGAAACTAGTTGGCTTGGCTTGGCTTGGAGAGAGGAAGGGCTGAGATCGTAAAGATGGCCTTGTTCCTAACCGTCCCCTGAGGATAGCTACTTGCTTTGCAGGGTAGTTATAAGGTTTGGAGAAAGTGTATCTAAAGAGCCTAGTGCCAGGCTTAGCACAGTGTTAACAGTTGTAATACAAGTCATGCTGAGGTTGTAAAGGCCTACGGTGCTGGTGACCCAGGGCCAAGAATAGAAATGCCCAACATTTGGTCAGCCAGAAGGCATGTGCAAGAGCACACGCACACACGCACACACACACACATACACACACACGCACACACATATACATGACTGTGACATGTTCAGTTGAGAGTTCAGGATGAACTCTCAGATGAAGAAGGCAAATTCTACCCCTTGGATGAACTGACCGGCTGGTCCTAGATGAAAGGTATGCCTCTAAATAGGTACTAAGGCTATCTGTGACAGGCCAGAGCCATGAGTGTGCAGCGACAGAGGTTGAAGGAGTACAGTGGCATAGCTGGATTCCCCGGGGAAGACTCAGACTGTGTTGCCAGTATCCCTGGTTTCTGTATAAGGAGTCAGGGCCTGGGGCAGGGGCTTTGCCCTGAGGTTCTAGGCAAAGCTATCAGTCACACACATCCCTCCTTGCGTACCAACACTTCACATTTAGAAGTACCTCTCTCCACAGGGCTGAAAGCAATTTGTAAACAGAACAGAATGTATCTCATTACTCCTCACCACCCATCCTCCCGTCCCGCTGTGACTGATGGCTCGGGCTTGTGGGAAGGCGCCAGAAGACCCTGGTGTGGCTGAAGACAGCATCAGGAAGCTCCCACAGAAATAACTTGGAGCTTGGAGGCAGAAAACTGGGTGTAGGCGTGGGTTGTTCCTAGAGTTCCTAGAGCTGCTCTTCAAATCCTTCCCTAGGGGAGCTGGCAGGGAAAGCAAGCCTCACTCGCCCTTGGATCCATTAACTGCTTTTGCTCACCAAAGAAAGGTGGATCCGGCTCAGTACCAGGTCCCAACCATCTGCCTTCAGAGAGTCTCTGGCATTTCCCTTGCCCCTGAGGCTGAGTGATGACAGAAAAGCTAGGTTTCTTTACATTCTCATAGCGGACAGACCTCTCTAAATCCTGCCACTTTGCTGGGACCTCTGGCCTAGTCCCTGGATAGGAACTGGGGTGGGGGGATGCTAATAGGGAGAGGCCCAGTGGGTCACAGTGGGTGGGCTGCATGACAGAGCCAAGGGTTTCTTCAGGAACTGGGGGCAGGCCACGTGATGCATGGGCACCCAGATCTCCTGACTGCCAGTCCTGGACTAATTTGGGGTGCTGTGTAGCTTTCTGAATCATTCGGAACTTGCTGCCATTTTTCTGATATTAGTACATTGCTCTTCAGTAAGTATTCTTTTTCATACAATTTATATAAAACCATCTGCAAATGTGTGGAGTGCCCTTGGTAATTCCTGCAGAATCTCTGGGTTCTGGGGAAGTCTTTGGAGGGGGTTAATTTAAGTGAGTCTGGGGCAGAATGGGCAGGAATTTGCAGATAAGCAAGAATGTCTTGTGTAGAATTAAAGGGAAATTATTTCCTTTTTTTGGTACTATCCCATCACCTCCTAGCCTGCCTAATCTCAGCCATCCCTCAAGGTCCAGGTTAAATTCTGTATCTTCTAGACCCCCCTTTTTTTTAAAGATCCTATTTATTTATTTGACAGACAGAGATCACAAGTAGGCAGAGACACAGGCAGAGAGAGAGAGGAAAGCAGGCTGCCCGCTGAGCAGAGAGCCCGATGCAGGACTTGATCCAGGGCTCTGGGATCATGACCTGAGCCAAAGGCAGAGGCTTAACCCACTGAGCCACCCAGGCACCCCTAGAAAACCCTTTTTGATAATTTTTTTTGCAGTATTCTTTTATTTTCCTTTTTTATTGAGGCAAGATTCATATAATATAAAAATAATCATATTTAAGTGAAAAATACAGTATCATTTAGTAAGTATACTCACATTGTTGTGCAAACATCACCTCTGTTAGGTTCCAGAACATCCTGATCACCCCAGAGGGAGGCGCTTTCTACATTAAGCAGTTACTTTACTTCCTCAACACGTCCCCCCCCTACCCCCCGCCACTCCTGCCAGGCTGACAACCTCCAGTCTACTTTCTCTCCTATGGATTTTCCTATCCTGGCTATTTTATGTAAACAGAATCATGTGATGCAGGATGTTTTGTGCCTGGCTGCTTTCAGCCAGTGTAATGGTTTCTCGGCTCATCTCTGGTGCAGCATGAATTTGGTACTTTATTCCTATTTATGGCGGGATAACATTCCATCAGGGATATATACTATCACTTGTTTATTTGTTGATGGACAACTGGATTATTTACACTTTTGACTATTGTTAATGGTGCTGCAGTGAACACTTCTGTACCAATTCTTGTTTTAGAACTTTTCTTCCCTGGTTCTTTTAGGTAGATACCTAGGAGTGGAATTTCTGCGTCATATGGGATTCTATGTTTGGCTTTTTGAGGAACCACCAAATTGTTTCCCGCTGCAGCTGTACTGATTTGCATTCCCACCAGCAAATCTTGATCTTTCTATTTCATAGTAACTTTTCTGCAAAGGAAATTATGGTATTTTTTACCCATGTTAGATGCCTTCTGGGTTCTCTGTCATCATTTCTATATTATCTTTTAACTTAATTTTTAAACTCTACACCTCAAGGACAAATCTTTATTATTTATTCATTTATTGATTCACAGATTCAATTAGCATTATAGTAGTTAGCATTATAGTTTAGTAGGGAAGAATCTTGGCTCTGGAATCAGACCACCTGTGTTCAAGTCCCAAAGTGCCAGTTGCTAGGTGCACAATTTAGGGCAAGTCGTTTCACCTTTCTGCATCTTAGCTTCTTCATTTGTAAAATAGAAAGAATGAAAGTTGCATCAGTTTCATGTTGCTGCTGTAATGCTTACCACTTTTGTGGTGGCTTAAAATAGCACAAATTTACCATCCGACAATTCTGGACGTCAAAAGTCTGAAATGGGTCTCCCGGGGTGAAAATCTAGAGTGGTAGGGCTATGCTCCCTCTGGAGGCGGTAAGGGAGAGTCTGTTTCCTTACTTTCTCCAGCTTCTAGAGGGTGTCTGCATTCCTCAGCTCATGGTCCCTGTCCATCTTCAAGTCGGCAGCTCCGTCACTCTGGCCTCTGCTTCTATCCTATCTTCTTCTCGGACTCTGCTGCTCCTGCCTCCCTCTTACAAGGATCTTTGTGATTTCTTTAGCCTCACCTAGATAATCCAGGATAATCTCTCCATCTTTAACTAAATCACATCAGCAAAGCCCCTTTTGCCACCAGTGGTAACAAATTTAGGTCGTAGACATTTTTGGAGCCCATTACTCTGCCAATTACAATCATGTATGTTGCCTCATACAATTATTTTGAGGATAAAATGAGATATTTCACTCAAAGCACAAGTTCTCAATGATGTTAGACATTATTGCTGCTCTTGCCAATGATGACTGTGCCTATGGCTACTTCTGGCCAAATGCTGTTAGATTAGGATTGTGAACACACAAGCGCTCTGTGAGTATCTGGGGACTACATGTGTCTGACTCCTAGAATGGGTTGCCTTTTCTCAGTAAGAACAAAGTCACTCATTACACTCCTTTTCAGAGTCCTCCTTGGTGTTCCACTTAGTTCAGACCCATGTTATTTCTTTTGAGATAACAAATCTGAGCCCTAGCTCTGGTCTGCCCCAGAGGTCTTACATGTTTCTGTTGTCTCTGAATTACAGAATCAGAAGTTCTAGATCACAAAAGACACATTTGATAAATGACTGTTATCCAGAATATACAAAGAACTCTTAAAATTCAAGAATAAGAAATTAAACAACCCAGGGGTACCTGGGTGGCTCAGTTGGTTAAGTGTCTGCCTTTGGCTCAGGTCATGGCCTTGGGGTCCTGAAATCAAGCCTTGCGTCGGGCTCCCTATTCATCAGGAAGTCTGCTTCTCCCTCTGTCCCTCCCCCGCAACTTCTGAGTGTTAGCATGTACTCTCTGTCTTTCAAATAAATAGACTCTAAAAAAAAAAATGGGCCAAAGACTTTTTTAAATTAAGATTTATTTATTTATTTGGTAGATAGAAAAGGAAGGAGAGAGGAGAATCTCAAGCAGACTCCTTGCTGAGTGTGGATCCTAAGATGGGGCTCGATCCCATGACTCTGAGAACATGACCAAAGCAGAAATCATGAGTTGGATGCTCAATCACCTGAGCCATGCAGGCGCCTCAGGGGTCAAAGACTTGAACAGACACCTTACCAGAGAAGATATACAGATAACAAGTAAGCATTGAAAAAGATGCTTCACATCCTTTATTATCAGGGACATGCACATTAAAACAACACAGAGATACCACTGTGTACCTATCAGAATGACCCAAATCTAGAACATTGATGACACCAAATGCTGATGAGGATGTGGAGCAATAGGGACTCTCATTTACTGCTGGTAGGAAAGCAAAACAATACAGTCACTTTGGAAGATGTTTTATGGGTTTCTTACAAAAGTAAACACACTCTTCCCATAGGATCCAGCAATTATGCACCTTGATATTTACCCAGAGGAACTGAAACCTGTGTTTCACAAAAAGCTCTATGGAGGAGTTCATAATTTTTTGCTCATAATTGCCAAAACTTGGAAGCAGCCACAGTGTCCTTCAGTAGGTAAGTGGATACATTGTGGTCCATCCAGATAGTAGAATATTATTTAACACTGAAAATAAATGAGCTGTCAAGACATGGAGGATCATGGAGGAATCTCAAATGATATTACTAAGAGAAAGAAGCCAGCATAAAAAGGCTGTATGACTCCCAATCATATGACTTTCTGGAAAAGGCAAAAGTATGGAGACAGTTAAAAGATTCATGGTTGCAAGGGTTTGACAGGGTGAGGGAGGAATGAATAGGCAGAGCACAGAGGATTTTTTTAGGGCCGTGAAAATACTTTGTATGATTCCATAAGGGTGGATCCATGTCATCACACATTTGACCAAACCCATGGAATATACAAGATGAAGAGTGAACCCTAATGTAGACTACAGTTTTGGGGTAATAATGTGTCAATGGAGGTTCATCGATTGTAACAAAGGTACCACTGTGGGGGCGGGGGGATGTTGGTGATGGGTGGGGCTGTGCACTTGTGGAGGTTTAGGGGACATCTTCTTACCTTCCTCTGAATTTTACTCTGAACCCAAAACTACTATAAATAAATTAAAGTCTTGAAAGAAAACCCTTCAAATTCTGGGTTCCTGGGAAATCATAATGAGGCCCAAGAACAAAAGGCTGGGAGATAATACATATGAAGGGAAGCAGAGCTGGAATTTGTATCGAACTATGAAGGCTTCTGAATTGCTGTACCTGATGTACAATTGATCCCAAAGCAGAATCTTTTTATTTATTTATTTATTTATTTATTTATTTTTGCAAAAAGCCTCTTTTTTATTTTTAAGTTTTTCTATTACAGATATAAGTATAAAAGAGAGAATAATGTAATGAACTCCCATGGATCCATCACACAGTCAGCTGTTTTCAACATTTGGCCATTATTGGTTTTTTTGTTTTTTTTTTTTTTGTTTGTTTGTTTTTTTCCCCAATTTATTTATTTTCAGAAAAACAGTATTCATTATTTTTTCACCACACCCAGTGTTCCATGCAAGCCGTGCCCTCTATAATACCCACCACCTGGTACCCCAACCTCCCACCCCCCCGCCACTTCAAACCCCTCAGATTGTTTTTCAGAGTCCATAGTCTGTCATGGTTCATCTCCCCTTCCAATTTACCCAAAAGCACATATCTTTTTATAAGAGAAGTTCCCCTAGGCAATGGCAGAGGGAAGGTCCCTAGAACCATCTTATTTTGTCTTGCCTCAGAAGATGGGCCAGAAGGTGAAGAGCAAATGGGGATGAGGACCTTCAGACAGTGTAACACCTGTGTGTATTCCTTTAGTCACTTGGGGAGAGACGGAGAAGATTTTCCTTTTGCTGTTGTCAGGTGGCCTGCTAATTGCATTTGTTCTAGCAGTCCCGGCTGGGAGATGTGCATCTGCTCTCAGAGCGCATGGCAGGAGCAGAGATTCTTTCCCTGTGTGTAATTTAGGGGCCTGGGAATGGAGGCCTGGTCCCTGGATGAGGGGGCTGTGGGTGAGGCTGGGGAACAGAGGGTTTGGCTCTTGTAAAGAAACTTCAGTTCCTTAATTTTCCCCTCTTGGCCTTGGTCACCCCATCTGAAAAAGGTGGGTGGGTTAAAGATCTTGCACAAGTCCCTACAGCCCGTGATTCTATAACTGTATAAAGAATTATGCCAAAGGATTTTAAAATAAATACTTCTCTGATGATGTATGTGAGCATGATATCAACAAAGTGTGACTCTTGGGGTTTGACTCAGTCCATGGAAATGTCTGGGTCATGTCCTGCCTACTTATGTTTACTCATCTGCGGCACTTAGGGAAACTCTAGGGTCTCCAGAGTCCTGCCTTTTATGCATACCCTCGTTTTGCCAGGATCAGCTGGCCTCTCAGGGCTTTCAGAGGTGCCATAGTTCCTAGGAGAAAGGAGAGAGAAATATACACTGCTGGCCATGGATCTTTCCCAAGAAACATAGAAATAAAGGTGCTTTTTTGGCCATTGCTGTTGTGGAAAAACAAGACCGGAGACTGAAAGCTGTGAAGCTGAAGAAGGATTTAAATAACATACCCCATGGGGAGCACCCCTTGGACCACAGAGAACATGGTACGGAAAACCAGAGGGCCATGAGTTGACCCCAGAATTGATGACGTCCATGGATGAGTCAACCCTTTGGATACTTTCTGGGAACCTTGAACTTCGAATAGAATTTGAAGAGTTCTAGAATGAAATGGATCTTTTTGATAGTTAGAATGATATGACACGGGGCACCTGGGTGACTGAGTGGGTTAAAGCCTCGGCCTTCGGCTCAGGTCATGATCTCAGGGTCCTGGGATCAAGCCCCACATCAGGCTTTCTGCTCAGTAGGGAGCCTGCTTCCTCCTCTCTCTCTCTGCCCGCCTCTCTGCCTATTTGTGATCTGTCTGTCTCTGTCAAGTAAATAAATAAAATCTTAAAAAAAAAAAAAAAAAGAATGCTATGACACTACAAGAAGGTAAAATTGAAGACACATAGGTAGGAAAGACCCCCTACCCCCAACCAGGGCCCAGTGTGAGGAGAAGGGAGAAGTCAAAAGGATGGAGGAACAGCAGGAGAGGCTGCATGAGCAGAGGTCCAGGGACAAGAACAGGCTTTCTGTGTTTCAGAAGCTACAAGAAGCCAGGTGTTTCTGGAACGTGGACTGAAAAGGTGCTTGATCTTGTGAGGCCATGGGAATGTGGAACCTTGAGGGGTATCAGGCAGGGATGCATCACTGTCCATTGAGAGTTCACAAGCCACAGAATATAGGCCAGCCACAGAAGATGATGAACATTCCTTGTCACCAGGTGCATGTGCTCTCTGTCCCTTATTTCCACAGGAATCACAGGCTTTTCATTTAAGAAACTGTCACTTCAAGTGGAGAACAAGCAGAACAACAAATTCTCCAGAGAAATCTGCGCTTTTCCCAAATTGGTATTTGCAGAGTGAGAGGAAGGGAACTTGACACGGGATAGTTGGATGTGGGGGAAACCTGGTGGGTTGTGCACGTTGCTGTGGGACATCGAGGTATCCTCTTGATGCTTTTTTATATCCTGCATATTTCCTTGGAAAATGCTGAGGGTACAGCGTGTTTGTGGCCAGCATGTGTCCTGCCCTGTCTGATGATGCTGTTTCCCCTTTCCTAAATACTAAACCTCAAAAGCAAAGCAGACTCCATTGCACTCTAAGCAAGGACTTGTGGAAAAGCAAATAGAATGAAAGGGAGGAAAGGAAGTGCCTCTTTCTCAGTCTTGCTGGACACAGGAGGTATGGCTGTGATGGTCTGTAGAGTGGCCAGAGGCCCACATGTCAACACTCATCCTGGTCAGTGGCTGTGAGGGGAAGGGCACTGGGATCCCTTTCAGTCCATTTGTCCCAGAACAGCTGTGAGACCTTGGGCGTCTCATTCCCTCTCTTGACATTGAGCTACATGTTCTCTTCTTGCTCCCAAATGCTGTATGGAGCCTCTGGAAGGGTTCTTCCTCCACGTCTGAATCCTTCCCCCCATTTCATCTTAAACACTTTTTGATGGTGTCTATTATTTATAACCAGCTATTTCCAAAGAGGATTTGAGTCAGCTTATAATAAGAGATGTGGCCACAACAGAATCATTAAAAGGCAATTAATAATCAAATTTCATTTGATAGGTGGTGATGATGGGGTGAAAAGTATACCAGAAGCCCACGATAAAAACAGCTTTCTCAACTAAGTACCAGCAGAGTGCTCTGAGCTTCCTGGCAAGCCCTACGTCACACTCAGAACCAGCCTCCTGTAATCGGACCGCTGGGCGCGTGCGCGCACCAGTGTAGGCGGTGTTGTGAGCACGTGAATCTACAAATCACCAACAGCCCTTGTATAAAGATGCGAGATACTCAGGATACTCTCCACGTGGCTTTGCTTGTTTTCCCTCTCTTCGAGATTCCCATTTCCTCTGGCACCAGTGAACAGATGTGTCTCGGAAACTGAAGAAGGCTGACAAATGTAGTTTGCGTCGAGCATTTTCTAGAAAGTGGGAGAAATAAGTAGGGTCTGCTCTTGGTGGGGGTGGATGAGAAGCTTGAGCCTCTCTTCCTGGAAGCCAACCCTCTGGGTCTTGGAAAATCTACACTGCCTGTGGGATTGGAGCCTTTCCTGTCCCACCTCTCCCCGCCTCCCATGCCGAGCTCTTCGCAGCGCGGGCCATCCTCTCCCCTGCCAAAGCTGCTACCTCACGAGCCTTTCTAAGGAGCCCAGCACAGGGCTTTGAACAACTTTTTTCTCCTACTGATTTACAGAAACCTTTTGGGGGTTTGGGGAGTCTACATTTCCTGCTCTGAAGCAAGTCGAGGAAATGTCACGTACTGAGTAGCTGCTCTGCAGGACAACCTGTTGGAAGCAGAGAAAATAAAAACTTAGCTTGAAAATGAGCAAGTGTTATGTTCTGTAGCCACCGCATCAGAAATACACGTCTGCTGCCTACACCGTGGCAGAGACAGAAAACCGTCCTTCAAACGGCTGTGATCCTGACTCTGCATAAATTCGGGAGCTGCTCTGGGAACGGCGGGCTTGGAGGCCTCCCCTCTCTCCACTGCCTGTGCGAGTAACTCATGCTAAGGATAATATAAGGTACGTGGGCGCTCAGACATGAGCAGAATTTAACCCATAGCATGGTGGAAGCAGTATATGTGTGTCCGTGTTTAACTCAGGGCTGGGAACAAATACTCCATTAAGAGCTCAGAGCATTGGCTCTCTAGCCATTCTTAATACCATGTGACTTTTAAAGCTGAGAGGGTTCACTTCTATTTAATCAGGCTGCACACAGGATGGAGGCTCAGCTGAGAGGCTCAGAGGACCCCACGCTCAGCATAAAGATTGGTGGGCCTGGAGCTTTGGATGTCTTTAACTAGGAAAGTCTAAGAACTCCAATCTTATTAACACCTTCCTTGCTATTCCTCCTGATTTCCCCCAGTCTATTGAAGTCTCTCACCCCCATCACTAATTTCCTTTCTCTCTCTATGAACTCTGACTCACATTCTCATCCTGTTTCCTCTTTGAAATTTCCCTTGACCGCTCAAACCGGCAGTAATTATAGGATTGTAAACTCAGGGAAGATCAAGGCTGGCGGGGCTCTAGATAACACGTCACCTCCTCTCTCCTTCGAGGAAAGAGATTCCTTAGAAAGTATGTCTCACTGGTCCTTCTCCAGCTCCTGCGTGAACACTGCTACTGATGGCAAGCTCACTACCTCTTGTGTGGTGTGCTACTTAGGCTGGTACTCTGCAAACAAATAGAGA
Source organism: Neogale vison (assembly GCF_020171115.1). Lineage (NCBI taxonomy): Eukaryota > Metazoa > Chordata > Mammalia > Carnivora > Mustelidae > Neogale > Neogale vison. The sequence continues at coordinate 126,613,702 of NC_058098.1, forward strand.
TAGGTTTGAAATAAGCTCTGCTACTTATTTATTGGTTGTCCCAGAAGACTTTTTGTGACCCCCTCCGTGCCTAAGTGTTTTCACCTCTAAAATGGAGTTAATAGCAGTGTCTACTCAATAGGGTTGTTAAACTACCCTTGGGTTTTGACCAAGGTTGTGTCTTTTAGAGACTAGCGTTTGTAACAGATAGATAGTTTTAGGGAAATTGTGCCTTTTCATTTTTAAGGAAGTGAAGGTGGATAGATAACTAATGAGATATGAAATAAAGCCAGCATAACTTCATAGACATTTACACAGACGCATGTTCCACTCTGGACAGTTGATATTGGGTTTATTAGTTTGCGAAGGCTGTCATAATCAAATACCACAAGCTGGGAGTCTTAAACAATAAAAATTTATTGTCTTGGCAGAGTTGCTTCCTTCTGAGGCCTGTGTGGGCAGGATCTGCTGAAGGTCTTTCTCCTTGGATTCTCTATGTCTCTTCACACGGTCTTCCCTCTACGCGTGTCTCTATTAGTGTCTAAATTTCTCCTCTCTACAGGTAGCAGTCTACCCTAATAACCTCAATTTAACCTGATTACCTCTGAAAGACCCCATCTCCAGATAAGGTCACATTCTGAGGTGCTACTGGAGATTAGAACTCCAACATAACTTTTTGGGGGGACACTTCATGCCCCAACATCAAGTAATGGACAAGGCTTCAGACTGGGTATCTAAGAGCCTTGGATTGGGTTCAAATTCTGTCAGCAACTGGTTGCATATTTCTGGCTGATTGTCTAGACCTGCATTTTCCCTACAGTGATATGGGTAGGTTGACCTGAATGACCAGAGTTCCTTCTAACCTTAGAGTTCTCCGGTTTGAGTGGCCCATTTGTTTTGACAGAAATGCAAAGGGGAGATGCTAAGTCAGATAGTAAGGGGACAGGTGTTTCTGAGTGGGGAGTATTGTGCTGTTGAGTTGCCCTCAGATCACAGCAGATGGTTTTAAGATAACGGACAGCAGCTTTCTATGGTTCTGAAAGAATCCTTTCCTTCTCTAACATCCTGTTTACAATCCTGTTGCTTGGGGGAATGGCCCTATTTTAGCTCCAGTGCTGTATTTTGAAGGTCTTAAAAGCTCCATAAAGCAATAATTTGGCATGAGGTAGCTGAGGAATTCAGTGACTTTAAGAGCATATTTGTAGTATTTCATAAAAATAAATCAACTTTTACCTTTTATGGGAGTAAACATTTTCAATTGGGTGAGTGGTGGTTTTCCCCCCTCTACTCTAATTCTTAGAATAGTCTTGCAAAATGGTACCCAGGAGAGTCCTTTGCACATTTCTGCCTCTTGACATACTGTTGAAGTCGTTGTTAGGATGGTTTTATTTTTGTTAAGTGCTGGTGTTTAAGTGTTGGTCCATTTTAGCAGAACACCAAAGCCATCAAACATATATAATTGTATTAATATTCTCACTTCAACAAGAAAGGCGCTTTGTAATCAATTGTTATTTAACCCTGACAGCAACCTTTCCAGGAAAGAAGAAGACATATTGACAGATCCCTGCATGCTGTAAGATGAGCCATTTGTGATCTCTCTCCATTCAGGGACAAAGTGGAAGAGAATGCCAAGCCCCCCCCCCCCGTCACATAGCATGGCACAGAGCACACACCAGGATTTTCACAAAGGGAAAGGGAGAGTAGTCTTTTTTGCTGGGTGTAGGAATCTAGACTTAAGCCTAGGAAGGGAAAAAGTTTAGGGTTATTGATATTTGTCAAATGTAACTAGGAGATCCTGACTCAAAACAGATGTATCTTGGGCCAGCTCTCATTTTGATGCACTTGACAATGCAGTGATGTTTGTCAAAGTTTTGTCTCGGAGAAAGTAACTACTTCTTGGGATCTGGAACAGGGCATCTTCCAGTGAAGGATAGCTTGTCTCAAAGATCCCTGCAGTGATTGAGGGGGGAATGAGGGCCAAGGTCCCAGGCTCCTTGGTTAGTGCTACTATGGCCAGAAAACAGCTGTTTGATCATATTTTGTAAAAGGGATACCGTGGCTAGCTGTCTCCTCTCTCTGGATGTGATGCAGTGAGTACTGTGGAAATCTGGGTATAGCAGGAGCTTATAGGAAAGAGTAGTTTTTCACTATCCAGAATCTCACAGCCTGGACTGCCTTTTGAGATGGTGAGAAATTTAGGCTCTATCTGGATATTTTGCTTTAGTCCTTTGTGAAGAAGTTGCCAGTGGTGGTGTCTTAACTCAGATTAAGGAAATCCTGGCATGCTTTTCTGCAAGGAGGGGCCTCAGGAGCTCCAGCTGACTCCAAAGTTCTGGGCTTCTGCTGTTGGAGCACCTGGTGAGCCTGAGTCAAAGGCCTAAATTCCAGGCCAAGGTACAGGTGACTGATTCTGTCTCTTATTGCAGCTTCAAGAGCAATTGATGCATCACAGAAACCTCAGGAAAATACTTTGATCAGGGAAAACTGATTTTATAGGTTTTAATACGAAAACTTTTAGCAAGTGAAACATTACAACCATGGTTGTGAGAACCTTTACAAATGACAGGATTTCTTCTTTTTGTGTCTGTAAACAGGCAAGTCCCAGAGATGGGGCTTAGCTAAAAAATATGCCTCCCCCACCCCTGGCAAAAAAAAAAAAAAAAAAAAAGTGCTCCTGCATGTGGAGGGGAGCTGGGCTGGTACATGACTGTATGGGACCAGTCTCCTCTGGAAGCAAGTGTGAGTCGGGCTTCAGAACTCTCCCCTGGTTGCCATAAATGTCATTTCCGCAGAGATCAGGAATTATCCTTCCAGTATTCTACCTTCCATGTCTTTTCTTTCCAAGGGAAGGACAGAGCCCGAGTTGCTGCATGGGCCTCCCTCCCATCTTCCCACAAAGCTTGCCATTCATCAGCGTCTTTTGTGGCCCTTTCTCGTTCACTGAATAAATGCCTGTTCCTCCTGAAAAGCGGGCAGCCATCTTGAACCATCAATAGCTCCTCCCCTCACCCCATCACCATTACTGTCTCTGTTCTTGGGATGCCACGTCCCCAGACGGAAGTCTAAGGAGGTAGGATGGTGTTTGGGGCTTCAGCTCTGCTCTGGTTCTATCCTTACGTAAGCAAAACCTGGATTAGCACCTAAGAACCTTCTTCTTGAGGGATCCAGTCCTCTGTCCCCACCTGCCCTTCGGTACAGCGGGCAACATCTTGTCAGGGTCAGTGGGAAGGAGCAAGCAAGGACACGCTCCTGCATGCTGAGTCCAATTTGGGCATCCAGAAAGCATTCCCTGAGGGGCCAGCAAGTGCCAGGCCATGGGCAGCCTGGCCATGAACCCGCTGTGCTGCTTACTCTCAGGAACTCAGCCTCTTGAAAAAGACAAGATACCCATGGGGAGAGCTGCCTTATCCGAGACCTGGGCTTAACGGCTGCCACAATTACTTCGCAGCAAGGAATCTATACCTGTTTTGATGAATAATTAAATGAATAAAATGCCAAAGGGTTGTTGGAAAGGAATGTCCGGGAGGGAAAGTGCTCTGAGATCTGGGGAAGTCAGCGGAGAATTTCTGGAGAAGGCTCTCGTAGCCCCACAGGCCTTGCAGGAGTTGACCAGACAGAGAAGAGCAGGAGGGCCTTCCTGGCAGGAGAGTAACCCCAAGGCTGGGAGGAATAGAGGGGAACAGAAGGGAGCTGAATATGTACATATTTCTTTAAAAAACACTCTTTGAAAGTTTTCTTTTCCTCGTTTTACTCTTACTAACCCATTTTTGTGACTGCCCCCCCACCCCTCAATTCTGATTTGCTCTTTGATATTATGTATTTTTTTTTTTTAAACCAGGCTAGGGAAGTGCTGCATTTTAAAGCCTCTCTCGCCTGCCAAGTTGTGTTCCCCAGCCCTCTAAGCTCCACATGCCGCCAGAATAACTTTAGGATGAAGCTCATTAATAATGTGCATGTGAAATCACATCCTCTGTAGGAGGCCTGGAGAGGGGGGCTCTGCCCCTGTCATCTAGCTTTCAGAAATGGCAGCTCGCAAATAGGACACCCCGTCCCTGCAGCCTGGAAGGCCGGAGCCGTCTACACAGGTGTCCTGGGGGGACATTTCTTTGGTGCAATGTCTCCATCCAAGGTGGGTTCTCAGGTGCAGGAGCTTAGTCACCTTAAAAATAGTTGCTTTCTTGCCCAGCATCTTTGTTGCATCCCCGTGGAAGTTCTCAGTTGGGGGAAGGGGATTTCCAATGGCATGTCACTTAGCATGACTACGCCCATTAGTTATAATTAAACAGGCTGCTGCAATGATTGCAAATAAATTTAGCACCAAAAGGATCGTGCAGATACTCAGAGCCGTAGTAGCGGTCTTCAGACGACCAATCAGCCAGGCTTTCCAGCAGGCTCTGGAGGGCCTCCAGGGATGGTCGTCTCCCCCGTGGATGACCACACGTCTCAAGGGCGATGCTTCCTGGGGCCCGATGCAGCTCAGGTCTATTTCAGGCAACATCCTCAAGCCCCAGGACCCTGGGAGCATCTTCTTACTTTCCTAACATTTGTGAACCATTTTCCCCTGCTTCATCCTGAATGTGTCTGCATTATCCATCTCTTGCTTCCTTCTGGGAGGCGAAGGTGCCTGCTGTTCACAGCAGGTTTTCCCTGTGATCTGGCCACCCTCAGCGTCTGTGCCTCTGCAGGATCTGGAGGAAGCCTGAGAGCCCACATCGTCGTCGACACCTCATCCCTTAAGCTGGAAGCTGTTCTGTGGTCTCTTTGAGACAGCCATCAGCAGGTGAAGCCAAAGCCCACCCTGTGCTCTTATGGTTAACATATAGATATCAGTCTGGCTACTTTGTGTTCCAGAAAGCTGTGCAGTTGTGCCTTTGGTCTCGCCCAGCCCCTAAGTAGGCAGTGTTTCGCTAGGCTTCTTGAAATAGGGACACAAAATTTGAGGGAAGGAAAGGAGTATCAAAACCAAAACTCCAAATAAATTGGGAGAGGAAAAATGAATGACTAGGAGTTTCCCTGAGCAGAAGGCAGGGAATCAAGAGGTGAGACTATTATTTATAATAAAAGTGCCAGTTATTTATTATGCCTGCGTTTTGCATGAGGGCAGCAGGGGGCATGGTCAAGAGCACAGAGCACAAGTTCAGTGCTTGACTGCCTGGCTTTGAATCTTGGCTTTGCTGCTAACTAGCTCAGTGACCTTAGGCAAATAGCTTTACTTCTCTGTGCCTTATTTCCCATGTGTAAGCTGGGGGCTGATAGTATTATCTGCTTCATAAGATTGTTGTGATAGTTACAGGAGATGATTTATGTGACATGTACAGTGAAGGATCTGTGTCTTGTGAAGGTTGGTTAGTTCTATCAACTCAGTATTTTCCAATACTTAGTCATTATTACCTTCACAGTTTTGCTATCATCATACACCCATGTATTTGCCAAATACTTAAAGCCTTTGTAAAGCTTTTTAAAAGAATTATGAATATAGCAGACATACTGGAAAGTGCACAGAGCATAAATGTATAAATCAATAAATGATCATCAAATATCAAGAAACTAAATAGGGCGAGGACCTTGGAAACCTCGTGCCCCACTCCTGCTTCTCTAGAGGAAACCTTGCTCTGATTCTCATACCGTATGTTTTACTTTGCCCGTGTCTATTCATTGTCCATATGGGATCACATGGTTTATATATTTTTGTGTGTGTGTTGAGTTCTATAATTTGGATTACGTTTGTGAGAACACCTCTCTTATTACATATGGCGGGGGTTCCTACATTTTCATTGCTGGATGGTATTCCATTGCATGAAAGGAACACCATCATGCATTGCTTCTGCTGTTCATGGATGCTTGTGTTGTTTCCAGTTTGGGGCTATGATGAATAATGGTAGTCTGAGCATTTTCGTACATACTTATTGAAACATGGAGTGTAATTGCTGGGTTATAAGATGTAATATGTTCAACATTAGTAGGTAGAGTCAGACATGCTTTGCAATGGTTGCACCAATTTATGATCCCAACTGTGCAAGTTCTTGTTGCCCTATATCCTTACCAACACCTAGTATTATCATTGCTTTTACTTAGCCATCCTGGGGATTGGGTAGTGACACGTCATTGAGATCTTAGTTTTCATTTCCCTTATTACTAATGGGATTAGATATCTTTTCATGTTGGCCATTTGGATATTTTCTATGAATGCCTGTTCCAGTCTGTTATCCGTTTTTTAAATCTTTTTATTGATTTGTAGAAATCCTTTATCTCTTTCGAAGGTGAGCCCATTGTTGGTGACTGGTGTTGCAAATACATTTCTCCTTCTGTATCAACTTGGTTTAAACTTTAGATTTATCTTTAGCAGTAATATTTGTAAAATTATGAGTATGATGTTTAGTTATTTTTTCTAAGACATGTGTCTGCTTTGAATAAAAGTTTGCCTTTCCAACTGAAATGAAAAGTTTTCATTCCAACTGAAATTGTTTCCTATACCACTGCTGGTATGCCTTATCACCTTTTAGGAATCACCCCATTATTTAGTCTCCATAAAGAAAGAAGGTGGATTCCGCTGTTACCCCTGTTCTTCAGGTTTGGCCTTGGAGGCACTGAGAGGTTTCATGACCTACTCAAAGACACCCATCTGAGATGAAGACCCAGGTGTCACTGGTCCCAGAGTTCATCCTGTTTCTTTTGGATCAGTGGTCAGCAGGCTATTTTAATACCTGCTGTCTACTCAATTTTTGAGGGCTCCCCTGCATCCCTACAGAGCCTTAGATGTGGTAGAGTCCTCAGTAACAATTTCGGGGATGGATAGATGGATGGACAGATTGGTAGGTTGGTGGATGGATGATAATGGATGGATGGAACGATGAATGATGGTTGACTTTGAAGGTCAGTGTTTGCACCAAGACTCTCTGGCTGGGAAGGAGCCTATTCTCAGGCCAGGCCCTGAATGTCTGAAGCCTGGACCATGACCACATAACAGTCCTGCCAGGGCCCTTCTCTCCTTAGAGGCCTTAGGGGGTGGAGCTGAGGTGAGGAATGGCAGCCCTATTCTGGCCTTTGTCAAGAAGAGGTTTGATCTTACCTTCCTCAGTGCAGTGGCTGTTTTGGAAGCTCTTGCTTGCAGGTGAAGTGAACACGAGTGCTCTGCCTTCTCCCATGAATTGTTAAGCTGGCTTTGTCTCAATGTCAGGACCCAGGCCCTCCTTTGAGATGGCTTTCAGACTTCTGCATGGAGAACTACTCTGTGCTCTTTCTTCAGGCAGAGAACAGGCAGATTTGAGGGTTAATCACCACGTTCTTGAAGCCCACCAAGTTTGATTTCACCTCACCTGTGCTTTTCTTTGCCCGTGAAACAAGGCCTTCTTCCCTTGAACATTGGCTAGTTCTATCCCAGGAGCTGATCTTGGTGTTTCTGTAGAAAGGATGATAAATTGAATTCTGTCTAAAGAGCACTGATGAGGATCCCCACAGGGAAAGCTCCACTGGGGGTTGGGATGAGGTGGTCTGAGTGTCACTGTTTCTGGCTGTAAATCTCTCCCGAGGTATCTTTTGAAACTTTGTTCTTAAGTAACCACCAGCACTTTACCCATTCTGAGTGCTGGTGATGTGCTTTCCTGGACTCCTTCTGAGCACTTGCCTGGGAAAGTGCTTGTTGTATTTAATAAATTGCATTGATTTATTGCCTTTATTGATCTGCTGGAGCACTCTGTATTATCAGGGGTGATAGCCTTCTTAGGAAAACATGGAAGGTCTCTTCATTAGCATCCATTTTTCTACGAGGCTTTGGAGGGTGAAACACCAAGATGCACAGTGTTCGTTCTGGTGATATATTGAGCACCATCAGGGTGAACAATGGCTTTGGCATAAATCAGGTGAAAGGAAGGAATTGAGACCATTTGCCATAAGCTTGCTAGAGTTTTTGTGATGAAATGAGCAGGCTACTTTTCTTTCTTACAGTGATGACAACTCCTCTCTTAATTTTCCACAGGGAAGTAGCAGAGGGCTGAAGGGGCTCCTTAGAGAAAAGCACGCCCCCATAGCCCGGTCAGTCTATGATGTTTGAGCACATCCCACTTAAGGCTCGTGGGGTGATGGCAGGTAAACCCCTTGCTGCCGTGGTGCCTCTGCTGGCCTGTACTAGTTCGTGCTCTGATCTTTCCTGTGATAAGCTCTCTTTCTCGTCCTCGGCTCCCTGTCCCAGATCTGGTAGGGTCTGGTACTAGCTCTGGGGCGTCCTGCATGCAACAGGCTCTGAGTTCCAGGGAGAAGCCTGGTTTAAACTGAGACAGATGCTGAGAACCAAAGGGGGGCATTGCTCAGTGACACTTCTGCTTCCTTCCACTGTATGTGGCCAGCCTTCTTCCTGGGTCCTGCCTGAGGTCCTTCTTTTCCTCCTGAAGAAGACTTGCAAAGTCTGGTATCTGCTGTCACCTCCTCACAGAAAATCCTGCAGGCTTAGGAGCCCCTCTCTGCAAGCTTTAGATCCCTACGGCTGCAAATGCTCTGCCTTCCTTGTGGATGTGTCCACTGAGCACAGAACCTCCTTGGATCTTTCCCACATTCGGCCAGAAGCAGAGCCCTCTCCTTGCATACTTACAAAGAACACGCTTTTTCTTGGGGGACCTCAGGCTAGCATCTGTGGGGACCAGGGACAGTTCTGAGTTGGAAGCTAGTCCCAAGCTGTGTGACCTTGGGCAGATAACTTAGTTTCTCTGAGCTTCAGGTCCCTTATTTGCATGATGGGGATAATGCCAAACTCAAAAGATTATTGCAAGAACTAAATGTTTGCCAAGTGCTTAGAAGTGTCTGACACATAATGCCTGTTCAAACAATGCCAGCTACCGTTATTAGCAAAGTTTCTCTAAATGCACATTGAGCAGGCAGCATTCAAAGCTGTGGCCAGAACTGTGCCCTGTTTCAGGGACTAACATGACCCTGCCTGCAAGGAGCTTATTATTCAGTGGATGAGACTGGCAATGAAATCGACCATTAAGATACAGCATAACAAGTTCTATGGCTGGGGGTCGTGGTGGATGGGGGAATATCACTGGTCATACCAGGAGCATGCAGGAGGATTTCTAATCCAGCAGGCATCAGCTCGAAGGCCAGTCCTCCCCGCACTGAGAAGAGCCTCTAGAAACTAACTCAGCCAGAGAGGGCTTGGGAGCCAGGGCAGTGCTGGAAGCCTTCTGTTTACAGATGAGCCATCTTTTGTGAACCCAACACCCCCACTCCCACACCGGCCAATCCCAGCAAGGAAAAGCTTTCCATTCCCATAATGTCACTTTGCCATTTACAGATTGTGTGTGATCAACCTGATTTCTCTTGGCAGTTCCTCGTGATGTCTGTCCACTGTTGCATTCCTCCCTGCTGGAGTACGTGCTCCCTGCAGGTGGGGCCCAGGGCTGTGTGTTACACGCACCCCACGAGCACAGGGGATGGCAGTGTGACACACTCAGCAGCATTAGTGAACTCCTTGGGATGGAGCAGACACTGAGATTTGCACGCAAGTGTCTTTTATTAATGTGCAAGGTCTTTGTCTAGCTCCCTCCTCTCCCAACTTCCCCACAAGTCAGTGACTGGCTCCCAGTGGGGAAGCTCTAGGCCCAGGCTGTCTTCTCCCTGGCCAAGCGGTGGTCCCCTCCCCAAGCTGGTCTCCGCCCATGGGCTCCAGCAGTGGGCTCCTTCTCCTTGTTCCTCAAGGCTGCCTGTACTTTGTATCTGATAATCAATGCTGCCCTTATTGTTAGAGGAAATGCTGCCCAGTGATATAACACACTGAACTGATTGAAAGCAGGACTTTGAACTCCTCTGTTTGGAGAGGTCTCTTTCGAGAGAATCACTCAGTCCTCCCTCCATGTGGCCCTGAGGCCTGCTGGAAGCCTGGTGTGGGGCGGGGAAGGAGCTCCCTTGGTGGGGTAGGAGGAGCTCAGTCTTCACATATGAGCCTGGAGCCTTTTGATGTATTCATCTACAGCGAAGTTACCTTCTTCTACCAGGCGCTCTTCAACTTTCAACTTTTGTGTTGAGCTTCGTTCCAGCAGAACCATCTCGATTTCCTCTGTTTTCCCTGTTTTTATTTTTATTTATTTATTTTTTTAAACTCCAGAGCTTCCCAGCATTGCATTTTCCCTGAAGAAAAAATGCAGACCAGATGGATGTTTATATCCATGGGGTTCTTCCCGGCCTTCCCCGGGGGAGGAGATGGAGGTGCCAGAGCTGGTCTCTTAACTGAGAAATGAGACTGGACAAGGAGGAGTTCAGGAAGAGGTGGGACCGAAGGCGGGGTCCATGTGACGGACAGCGGGGGACTCAGGAGTCCTGGAGGGAGACCTATGTGTCCCAGAAAGGCCAAGGGGGACTCCGTTGAGGGAGTGGATCTGGAGTTGGGTGTTGGGGGTGAAGGAAGGATTCGAAGAGGCAAGGGATGGGGTAAGCATGCTTGTCAGTGGGATGGGGAAGGGTGGCTTGACAAAGCACAAAGCTGTGGGCCAGCACGTGTCCTCATGGAGAAGGAGCAGGCGGAGTCGGGGCAGACTGGCTAAGCAAGCGGAGCGAGTGTGGAGGTTAATTTAAATGTCATGGTGGCCAGGCTATAGTACCCAGTTTTTTGCTCAAATGCCATCTAGAGGTTGCTGTGAAGGTATTTTTTAGATGTGATTAATATCTAAAGCAGTCGAGTTTGAGTAAAGTGGATTACCCTCCATAATGTGTATGGCCCCATCCAGTCAGCTGGGGCATCAAAAGCAGGGGCTGAGGTTTTCTAAGAAGGGATTCTCCTCAAGACTGCAACGTAGACACTTTGCCTACGTTTCCAGTCTGCTGCCCTGCGGAATTCAGATTCAAGACAGCAACATTAACTCTTAATTACTGGCTTCCTTGCCTGCCTTGCAGATCTCAGACTTACCACCACCCCCATGATCACATGAAACAGTTCCTTAAAACAAATCTCTCTTTCTTTCTGTCTATCTACTTTTATTCCATTGGTGCTGTTCCTCTGGAGAACCTACAAAGTGGGAGTTTGCTGAATGATCACAGTCAGAGGGCAGCTTCTGAGAGCCAAACTTCTTATGCTGGGAATTTGAAGATCAGACATTGAGTCAGATTCTGCAGCCAAGTTCAGTGTCCACCAGATTCCCTGTAAGGGAATCACCGGGGTTCTTTAAATTAGAGCTTCCACACAGGTATGTGTCAAGTGTGTTGGGTGGATCCTGGCTCAGTTCCAGTTTTTCACTTTTTGGGTAGAGTTGGTTTTAGTTGACAAAAAAACCCTATCCTAGTGGACATTTTCTTGTTAAGACCAATGCTCTTGAATTCTGTTGTGCGGCAGAAAGCTTGCTTTCTTGGTAAGCAGCCTTGGATTTTTTTGAGCCTGTTGTGTGAGAAGTATCTCTTTTGAAGACCACTATGCAAGTAAGTCCCTCCAGAAATGTGCTTGGGCTGACAGGTGTGAGGAGAAATATCTTTAGTAAGAGTAGGTCATGGAATTAGACTTCCCCACTGCAGTGTGGATGGGCAGAGGGGGTTTCCACAAGGACAATTCTTAAGAATCTCTGTAAAAATGCATGAATCCATCTGTCTCCTCTCTCTTCCTTGGCTTCAGATGAGCTGAGCCATTTAAAAATTCCCCAACAAGGGACCTGAGGCACCAGAAGAAGTGATGAACAGATTTTTAATTTGGCCCCGATTTGCATGAAAGTGTTTCCTTCTTTCTCCTTTTCTTTTTCTCTCTTTCTCCTTCCTTCCTTCCTTCCTTCCTTCCTTCCTTTCTTTCTGCAGTTAAAATAATTAACTATAGGGACGCCTGGGTGGCTCAGTTGGTTGGACGACTGCCTTCGGCTCAGGTCATGATCCTGGAGTCCCGGGATCGAGTCCCACATCGGGCTCCCAGCTCCATGGGGAGTCTGCTTCGCTCTCTGACCTTCTCCTCGCTCATGCTCTCTCTCACTGTCTCTCTCTCAAATAAATAAATAAAGAAAAAATCTAAAAAAAAAAAATTAACTATAGGCTGGAGATGGGTTGTGGGTCTTCCTCATAAGAGGAAGATTTTTGACTGGTCTGGACGGACTGCTGGTGCTCCTGGGTCGAAGGCTACAACCTCAGCTTCCAGAAAGAAGAAAGAGATGGTGGAAGGGGAGGCAGAGAGGAAACAGACATGCACCCTGGTCTCCCAGAGCTACTGCTCAGTAACTTCCCGGGGGTGTCCTCCAGGGGGCGTCTCCTTTCGGTGGGTCTGGCTGAGTCCTGTCTATGAAGGAGGCTACCTTGTGATTTATCAGAAGCCAGAGAATGAGGACCTCAGACAGCGCCTGGGAGCTTTGCTGCCCTGGGAACTAGAAGTTGACCTTTCTTTTTTTTTTTTTTTTTTAAAGATTTTATTTATTTATTTGAGAGAGAGAGACAGTGAGAGAGAGCATGAGCGAGGAGAAGGTCAGAGAGCGAAGCAGACTCCCCATGGAGCTGGGAGCCTGATGCGGGACTCTGAGGGAACTGGAGAACTTCTATCAAGGTGGAGGGTGGGTTTTGGAGAAGACATTCTGGCGAGAAGAGGAGGCCAGAGGATGTGGGTTGAAGCACCAGGTGCTGGTAATTTGGGGTGGCTTTGGGGGTGGTGGTGGTGGAGCATGAGTGCTTGGGAGGACTATAGGATAATAAGAATAAGTGCTTATTTTGTCCCAGGCCCTGGCCTAAGCTTTTACTCATATTTGATCATTTAATTGCTACAGCATGCCTATAAGATGCTCTTAGCTATTCTCACTTTCAGATGGGGAGAGCAGTCAAGAACTTGCCCAGCTCCCTAGCCAGTAGGCGGCAGTGCAAGCAGGGGAGACCCAGGTGGTCTGCTCTAGAGCCTGTCTTCCTCACCCCTGCACACACTCACATCTCCTACCTGCCTCTTGGTCAGCCCCCATGTCCTTTTCTGCAGCCTCACGTGAGGGCCAGCCCCTGGGCGGTCCTTCGGATGCTGGCAGAGACCTTCCTTGGAGGCTCTCCAGGGATCATCTAACTCATAAAGGAGTTTTCCTAGAGCCTTGTTCAAACCTTTCATCCTGCTGACATCTCCTCCAGCCTAGCTCCTCTGGCCAAATCACATCCTCCCCCGGACCCTCGGATGCCCCAGCTCTGGTCCCACCCACTCAGACACTGTGTGGGAACGGCCACTTCCTGGGACGGTGCTCTTCGGGAGAAGTCTCAGTTTGATCTGGCAAGTACATAGGATTCTCACAGTAGAAATACCTTCTACAGTATAAGCTTCAAGTCAAATGAAAAAAAAAATCAATCTTATAAGAAGGATGTCTGTGTCCCATGGGAATATGTGGACAGACAGACAGACAGGAGTGAGTGCCCTTGTCAACTCTTCCCTGCACCCTTGTGAGGGCAAACCCACCCATGGGATCTGGGTCTTGTTCGAAGTCCCTCCTACAAGGCACAGAAAGAAAGGGCCAACATCCCAGGACTGGGCAGCAAGGGAAACTGGTGGGGGGGCAACGGGACAGGGACAGGAAGCTGAAGCAGGGACTTGGGCCATTTCCCTCAAGGGGACGAGAGCAAAGCTCCTCTCTGGTGCTGTGGCCAGGCTGTGTGTGCCCTAGCCTCCCCTCAGCCCTTGGACAACCAGGCTGCTGGGCTGGGGGCACTTCTGGCCACCAGCCGGCTGCCCCTCTGGTCAGGAAGTAGCCTTTCCTGCGTGTGCTGTGGTGAAAAATGATAGACCCATAATTAAAGTGTTGACCAGAGAGAATTAAATTACAAAAATGCTAAGAGTGGCTCCTAATTAGAGCCTGCTGGGCCAGAAGAACTCGGGCTTGGGCCCGCAGGCCATTCCCAGGACAGTCTGTGGGAGCTCTGCAAGCAGGCAGCCAGCAGCCCCCGACCCGAGGGCAGCGCTCGGTGGACCCCTGGCCCTGCACCGCTCAGCCCCCTCATTTTATGAGTGGGGAAACTGAGGATGCAGACAGGAAAAGTTGCTCAGACCAGGTTTCAGGGGACCTGGCCCCCAGGCCTGGGATCCTTGTGCCTCGGCTCAGGATTCTCCAAGGGTTTCTCATGGGAAGGATCGACCCACAAGGGATGTTGCATGGCTGGTGCTCCTGATGGCCTTCAGTCACTCACTCAGCCATTCATTTCTTCAACAAGTACCATTCATTCACTCACTCAGCCATTCATTTCTTCAACAAGTGCTTGTAGAGCTGACCACGGGCCAGGTACCCTTCTGGATGTGGGATAGAGCTGGGCACAGAAGCAGACATCCCTCTCCTCGTGGAGCTGCTTATTTTGGGGGCAGGGGAGTGAGACATAAATTAAGCACACATTAAATAAATAAGCATCGTGTCAGGAGGTGATAAAGACAAGAGAGAAAAATGCAGACAGGAGGGTGCGGGGTCCGTGCTGGAGCTATCTTGGTCAGAGAACATCAGAGCCTCTTGATGTCCCTGGGCAATAGCCCTCTGGACAGCGTTGTCCCTTGCAAAGGAGGGCTAAGGGCCAGCCAAGAGGGTGGGAAGCTGCCAAGAGGCAGAGTTTCCCTGGGGCCAGTGGGAGATTTCAGGTCAGGGCATGGAGGACAGGAAATCGGGGAAGGGCAAATGCAGTGTGGAAGGAAAGCTTTCCACTGGCAGGGTAGCAGAACACGGGACAGGAAGAAGTGAGGGATGACATGGGGGGTGTCGTTTAGGAGCAGCCAAGTGAAGACGGGGCCACATAGGCGTCACCTCCCGGGCATGGAGCTCCTTGGGCTTATAGCTAAGGGATGACATTGGGAAGAGGCCACTTGATAAAGGTATAATGGTCCCTCTGGTAGGTGCTGGAGGGGTACATGGGAGCAGTAGGTATCCAGCCTAAGGCGTGATGGTGGGGTGGACGGAAGCGGTGGAAGAGCCACAGGGCTTGCTGCCTGAGCTCCAACCTCCTCCCTTGGAGGCTGGTGTTCTAGGTTTGAGTGGGCCCAGCAGCCTCCTAGTTCACTGCTCTGCCCATGTATCAACTTTCCAGAATCAGGAGAGGAGGCCTGACTGCCTAGGGACATTCTCCGATGCTGAATCTCATGCTGCAAATGCCGTGTGCCTGCCACCCAGGGGCTCTTCCTATCGTCTGTCTTCCCTGAATCTGGCTTGGACCTGGCCAGCCCAAATCAGACAGACCCTCGGGGACAGTTCTTAGGAAGATATAGCGTCGTCCAGGGATGGAGGAGAGACACATGATCTGTTCCTGGAAGACCATCTGGGAAGGGGGTTTGGGGACCCTAGTGTACTGAGTCTAGCTGCACTACAGCAAAGTAGCCTCAGGGCAGGTCTGGGTCCCTGGAAAACAAGAGGTACAGTGTGAAGGAGACCAGGGCCCCAGGGACCATTCTGAGGATCTGACATATCTGGGTCCCTTGGCTTGTTGCAGCCTGGCAGGGACCTTGTAGGATTTTTGGGTGGACACAGCCTACCCGAGTGTTCAGTGCACCTCTCATCAGACTCATGGTCTCCTGCCTGGGCCCAGAACTGAGGCTGGGAGAGGAAGCTTGCTGTGATTCCAAGCTCACTAAGACCCCGGCTGGGACCAGACGTATATTCCCAAAGCAACCTCTGGGCAGACCTGGCAAGGCAGGGGGCGCTGGCATCTAAGGCGCCCGTGGCTGCTGGAGCCCCCGCTGCTGTTCCCAAGGATAGCTTCTGGGGCCTCTGGACTCGCTCAGTCAAGAGAGTGTGATGGGGTCCCAGGCTCTTGCGTCATGGACAGTAGCCAGGTGGGGGGCCAGATGAAAACCTGGAGGCTCAGGATGGGAAAGGATCTCCATTTAGTGGCAGAACAGAGGCTAGAGTCCTGGCCTTGCTGCTCCCAGCCCTCTGTCGCCTCCTTGACCCTTGGGCTCCCAAACGGAGCTTAGCTGAGAGCGCTCCGAGGCCACTGCGGGACAGTGGAGTCCAGGTGGGAGGCAGCAGTGTGAGGCTGGGCCCTGCACTCACTCAGCGAGGCTGCTTCGCTCTGCTGTGCTGGCTTCCCACCCTCTCTGTGCAGACTGAGGTGGGTGTGTTCTTCATGCTTAATTATAGTGCTCGTAACCAGAGAGGAGCTGCTTGGAAGCACATGTCATTTTGTTTGGGGATAATAGACACGGAGTCTGGAAAATATCTATTAGATCATCCCGTCCTGCCTCTGCCAGGACTGGTGTGCCTGGTGTGGGATCACTGGTGTTTTCCGAAGCCTGTGTCGGGCCTGGGGCGCCCCCCCGGGGGCCCCTGGGACAGGGCAGCCCCACAGTTTTCTTCCAAGTTCTGCTCTCATTTTCCTCGTCTGTCTACTTGTTTTTTCCATCCATGGATCTGGCTCTGCAGGCCTTGCTCCCCCGCATGCTGCCAGCAAGCATTGATTCCCCCAGCTCCTGTGTGGGGAGACCCTGCTCTGTGCCAGGCCTGTCTGTGCTTCGTTCTGGGGGTTCAGGCAATGATATCAATCCACTGTCCACAGTCGAGAGCAACGTGAGCGAAGTGCCCATGGATAATTCCAGTTTATGACTTACTGTGGGAAGCACCAAGCAGGGGACGCTGACATGGGTGGGAAAGGGAGAGGTCCCTGAGGGCTCCACTTCTAAGGCAGCTTTGTGGAGGAGGTGGCACTTGAGCGGGTTGAGAGCTCACGAGGTGGGAAAAGTGGGTTGAGGCCGCATCGTAGGAACCTACAGCTTCCTTCTCCCCCCTGCCTGGGGTCTGCTTCACAGACTTGGACTCCACCTCGTCTTTTAGTCTGTACACTGAGTCCCTTTAAATCTGACCTTTGCCACCTCATCTCTAGGTCTCCCTCTTCTCCTTCTACCTCTGGTGCGTAGTAGATGCAGTGGGCAAGCAGGTCAGGGCTGCCGCAGTGGTGGGAGTCAGGGGGCCACGGCTGCTGCCAACCTTCTGCTTCCTCATCTGCAAAATGCGGGGTGAAGTGATCTCTGAACCCTTTGAGCCTGATGTTCTAGAAATTTCTAAAGCAGTGAGCCACTTGGCTGAACCAAAGTCTGGAGGTTGGTGCCTGAGGTCTGTTTCCTCCTCATCATGATGGCAGCCCCCAGATGGGCATCTCCAGCATGGAGTCCCCACTGGGCTAGGGAAATGCACACCCTGCCTCTCCATGCCGGTGTCTGTGGAGGGGCCTTAAAATCCGCATGTCTAAAGAGGAAACACCATTTCTCACACCCCTCTGATTCTCTCAGCTGCCAGAATGCATGTGTATTATGTACACACTCACACGCTTCTGATCACGTTACTGTCCTACTTGAAACCACTCCACCAGGATAAAACCCCAGGGAAACCAAGCTTGGTGGAGCACATGTATTTCACTTGATCCCAGGTCATCTGCTGCCACTTTCTACCTCCGTAGGTATCACACTTAAGTCAACTCTAACTGCTAACACACTTGACCTCTCATGTCTCCATGGTTTTCTGTGTGTTCTTTCTGTGATATAGATCACTCTCATCCCCTGTTTTCTTCTGATTTTTTTGAAGGAACTTTGAATTTTATTTTATTTTGTTTTTTTTCCAGTATTCCAAAATTCATTGTTTGTGCACCACACCCAGTGCTCCATGCAATATGTGTCCTCCACAATACCTACCACCAGGCTCACCCCTCTCCCCTCCAAAACCCTCAGTTTGTTTCTCAGAGTCCACAGTCTCTCATGTTTCGTCTCCCCCTTTGATTTCCCCCAACTCACTTCTCCTCTCCTTCTCCCCATGTCCTCTGTGTTATTCCTTATGCTCCACAAGTAAGTGAAACCATATGATAATTGACTCTCTCTGCTTGACTTATTTCACTTGGCGTAATCTCCTCCAGTCCCATCCATGTTGATACAAAAGTTGGGTATTCATCCTTTCTGATGGAGGCACAATACTCCATTGTATATACGGACCACATCTTCCTTATCCATTCGTCCGTTGAAGGGCATCTTGGCTCTTTCCACAGTTTGGTGACTGTGGCCATTGCTGCTACAATGGGGTACATTGGGGGTACAGGTGGCCCTTCTTTTCACTCCATCTACATCTTTGGGGTAAATACCCAGTAGTGCAATTGCAGGGTAAACAACAAGTGTTGGAGAGGATGTGGAGAAAGGGGAACCCTCTTACACTATTGGTGGGAATGCAAGTTGGTGTGGCCACTCTGGAAAACAGCGTGGAGATTCCCTGTTTCCTTGATGAACTTCGGTGTATTCATCAATACCCAGCTTACATACCCCTCTGTGACAGAGCCTGCCCAGGCATCACTCTTTCCAGTCAGCCAATCATTGATGCTCCTCTTTGCCATCCCTGGCCTTGTGAATACAGTTTTTGTAGCGCTTGCAAATTATCATCAGTTTATGGGTCTGCAGGCGTCCCATCTCCCACCCATCTTTGGCCCTAGTTTTCTCTAACACAACGCCCACCGCCTGTTAAGTGCCAAAGTTTTTATTTATAAAACCGAGCTGAACTGGGTCCCGGTGACTGACCTGTTAGCCTCACAGCGTGTTGACTGTTGGCCCAGCCCCAAATCAGAAGTACATTTCCAGAGGGCTGTACAGTGGGCAGCCGCAGTAGGAGCCTGTGTTTTCAGCTCAATGCCTGCCCCTGTGTTAGGTGTTCTATCCTTTGCAGGCTTGAGTGAGCCCTTGAGCTGACCCAGAAGTTCTGAGCATTTATCACCCAGTATTGATGACCACGTATTTTGCCTCCCCTCTTTATGCCTAGAGATGAAGGAAGAAATACAAGCTATGTTACAAAGAGTATTTCCCTGGTTTATCAGCTCTCCCTTCTCAGCTCACGCTCAGAATGATTTCTTAGTTCTTAGCTTTTATTCCTCTGATCAAAGTGCCTGAGGCAGTGAGCACCAGGAGGCATGAGCATTTCTGGCTGAGTCTCATGCTTCCCTGTTCCGGGCTGTTTTAAGAAACTGTAGCCCAGAGTTCTCCAGGCAGGGGGTGTGGCCTGGCCTTGGAAGGGTCTCCAAGGACTTATGGGTCAGGGCCACACTGGGCTATGGCAAGAGGCGGGGCAGCCACCCTGCCTGCACCTGCTGGAGATCAAAGCCCCTTGCTCCTCACCTTGTCCTCCTTTCCCACCCTGTTCCCTCGATTGCCCTTTTCTCTCCAATGAATTAAAAGCAGAAAATCCATGGGCAGGATTTCTCTCTTCAAAGGATCAAATAACCCTCCTCCCTCCCCCCTTTCAAAAATTTTCCCCCAAGCTGCAAAAGGAAAACATGCAAACAGGCTTCGAGTTAAAGGTGAGAGAAAGAAAGAAAAGTTGCTGCAAAGTAATTTCAACTTGAGAAGTGGAGCAGTTGAAACCCAGAAAAAATGTACATTCAGCAATATGGTCCTCTCTTACAAATTAATTAACCCAGAGCGCTTGTGTAATTAGTGTGCGGGGCAGGAAATCGCGGAGCTAAGAGTATCTCTCACCCAGTTTAGATTTATGGTCACAGAAGGCTTTCCTCTTCCTTTTCTGAGAGGGATGGGGAGAGGGATGGAGTTCAGTCGCCTGGCCAGTCTGGAGTTAGCATGTGCCTTGGCTGGAGCTGTTTGGGGCTCGGGGGTGGGGTTGGCCTCTGAGGAGGTGGGCTTTTGGCTGCACCCTCTGGCCCCCTCCTTTGTGCATGGCAGAGGTGGGCCTTCACGGAGTGGGGGTAGAGGCTACTCTGCTCTGCTCCCTGAAAAATGGACTCTGAGGGGCCCCAGGGACCAGATCTCCTGACCTCTCAGTCCTTCCCCCGACTCCGCTCTGTACTGCATAAAAATCTTTTGAGTTCTTTGCTGCTTTTGACAAAGAGTGTGGATATTTATCACCTTTTGGGGCACTAGGAGAACTATGATGGCTGATGTCACAGGAAGCTTTGTGGAGAGGCATTTTTTTATAGGGTTCATGGTGGGGGAGTCTAACCATCTTTCCCCTTTTTCTCCATAGACTCCTTTGACATCTAGTGAGGCCCATGGACTTGCTATGGATGAATGTTTGTCTCCCCCAATCCATATGTTGAAGCCCTAATTCCCAGTATAGTGGTACATTTGCAGGCAGGCTTTTGGGAGGGAGTGAGGTGATGAGAGCAGAGCCCTCACATGTGGGCGGGATTAGTGCCCTCGTAAGAAGAGGTCGGAAACAGATGGTCTGTTTGCCATGTGAAGGTCGAACAGGGAGGTGGCTATCTTTGAGAATTCCCACGCAGGACACTGAATTGTACCAATTGTACCTTGGTCTTGAACTTCCCCACCTCTAGAACTGAGAGACATAAACATTCATTGTCTAAGCCCCCTGCTCCAGTCTATGATATTTATTTAGTTCTTCCCCACCCAGAACTAAAACAGGACTTGTTCTCGGAATAACGGTTTTTAAATGCACAAAATTAAATATACAGGATTACAAAGGAAACTGATAATGTTGATACATAGTTATCAAAATATAGATAAACCAGATATGCGGTATAATCATATATATGCTTCTTAACTCATTGAAAAGCAAGATCTACTTATAGTTCTAATAACTGTTGTATATCTGAGATAAATAATGTTTTGAGAAATCTTCAACAATCACGCTATAGTAAAGTAACTTATTTTTACTGTTGATAAATCATAGGCATTGCTAGAACTACTATGGATTATGGCCCATGTTCATAATTAGAGGAAATTCTGAACTATAGTTCAGTTAGAGGCCAGTGAAAATACAGATAAGACATTTATCCTATCTAACTTCATTGACCCTCTGAATTCTATCCATGGACCTTTGACTAAGTCGGTATCGATGGACAGGTTTCTTGTGGCTCTATCTGAACCATTGTGGCTTCTACTGAATCCTTCTCAAAGTTTCTCTACTTTGGGGGAGACTTTGCCTCTCTCTGAAGACTGAAGGATTGATTTCTTGGAGCCACTGAGGGATTTGTTATTAAGGAATTGGAGGACCAGGAGGACAGAAATGTTAAGAGAAATATCCACAGAAATATGTGCAGGCCAGGAAGTTCCAGACCGCGGCCTGTGCTCTGAGACGCGTGCACAGCTATGGAAGGGCACGTGGTCATGGGTTACATTGTGCTTCCCACAGGGGACAGGCTGGGTGGGTGCCTGTGGGGTGAATTGGCCAAGTCATGTGGCAAGGGGGAGCTAACATGGGGCCAGGCCAGGTGCAAAGCATGGGGGTTGGGACATCTTGGCAGTTAAAGGTGGGCTACCTGAGCATACGTCTTCCTGGGCTGTGGGGAAGTGAAGGCTTCTCCTGGCTTATCAGGGCCTGTCCTCAGAGACACCTGCTCATGTGATTCGAGTTCCTGCTCTTCCAGGCAGCAAATTATCATGCGTGCTTTGAACAGTTTTACCCACTGGTCATTTAATTACCCAAAATCCCCTCCCAGTTTCTCTGAAGTAAAAGATTCAGGCTTCATGAACAAACATTTGTAAGC
This sequence comes from Neogale vison, assembly GCF_020171115.1. Classification (NCBI taxonomy): domain Eukaryota; kingdom Metazoa; phylum Chordata; class Mammalia; order Carnivora; family Mustelidae; genus Neogale; species Neogale vison. Next base: position 126,635,056 of record NC_058098.1, read on the forward strand.
AGTTGCTCATTTGCCATCTATTTAGTGCCTGTGATAACTGAAATAATCTCTGAATAGGAAAATGTTTTTATCTTTCTTAGTTGCTATTCAGAGGGCTGGGGGTGGGCAATTGAACTTCTCTGCCTGAGGAAGATAAGTTGTTCCAGGTAAGATTTAATTTTTGCTAAAGAACAATCTGAAAATGACTTTTTCCCTTAAGTTAATATTTTTTTGTCCTTGAAAACAAAGCCCACACAATGCAGGTGAATGATAGCTTGAAGTCTTTGTTCTCCAGGCTGAGGCTCAGAGCTGAGTGCTTCAAATGAGGGGCTAAAACTTGTAGGCAGAATCCCCAATTTCTCCTTCTTACTATTGAGTCCCAGACTCTCCCAGAGCACTGAGCCAAACCCTAATAACCAGGTTCCCATCTAGAGACGTGGTGCTGAGAAATTGGGCAACAACCCCTGTTAATTAAAGGTTATTAAGGTGATTCTTTTTTTTTTTTTTAAAGATTTTATTTATTTATTTGAGAGAGAGAGAGACAGTGAGAGAGAGCACAAGCGAGGAGAAGGTCAGAGAGCAAAGCAGACTCCCCATTGAGCTGGGAGCCCGATGCGGGACTCGATCCCGGGACTCCAGGATCACGCCCTGAGCCAAAGGCAGTCGTCCAACCAACTGAGCCACCCAGGCGTCCCTTTATATTCTTTCTTTTATACTACATCTTCAAAATCCAGGATGAATTTCACACTCTCAGCACATCTCAACTCAGACTCACCCCATTGTAAGTGTTTTGGGGCTATATGTGGCAAGTGGCTGCCATATTGGGTAGTGCTTCTCTAAGTCTTGCTCTTCACAGTAAGCTGTGCTGCCCCCTGGCTAATCTGCCCTGGAATCAGAGGAGCATTGGAGGTTGGTCTGTAAGGCCAATTGCTGTGCACAAAAGCACACTGTCACGGAGGGACATAGGAAGAGGCACGGTGGGGGATGCACTCCTAATGTCAGGACCTCTTGACAAGAAAGAGCAACCTGAAGATTGCCATTCCCTTGAGAAACTGGAGAGGGCTCCTCCTGGAGTCTGTGGGTGTTCTGACACTGGGAAGGTAACTTCTTGAAGTCTGCCACAACTCTGAGTGTGCAGGGGGTACCCATAGCACAGGAAAGAGATTTGTTCACTCAGGCACCCATGGGTGGAACAACCACACCAGTAAGGCCAAGGTGAAGACAAGAAGAGAAAGAAAGGAAGAAAGTATCTCCAACTTCCTCTAGTAGCTCCTGGATCATTGCTGCTTTTATATTTTGTTGATTATTCTCTTATTTATCTGCCGTATTCCTTTGCATTCCTCAAGTGAACCAGACACAGTTTACAAAGATAGTTAGATGATAATGAGATGACATAAAGAACTTCAAAAAATGAGGCAGAGAATTAAGAATAGGAAAGATGAATGGCACCACGTGTGAGGTTGGTTCAAAAAAACACATCTTTTGATGTCTCCCATATTTGCTAGGGATGACCTGTATTGATCTGAGTCTAAGCTTGCCAAGAGGCAAGGCAAAGAGGAAAGCACAATGAATGATATGGATTCTGGCATAACTAAGTAAAAACAAAGCAGGCACTGGGGGAGACCATCATTCTGAGGGTTTCTGGATTCCTCCTTGAAATGAGATATCATCAGGCCTGGAATCTGTCTTCAACAGCACCTTGTGTGCATTGGTGTGAAATCCTCCCCCACTTTCCTACTCACCCAGTGTTTCTCTCTTGTCTTGGGGCACATCTCTTTTCTGTTTTATAGATGCTATTCTGTGGGAATCCACATCATGCTGTCCAGGTTTTCATCTGGTGGGTGAACTGGCTTAATCTGGGTCAATTTGAGGGATTTAGAGCAATGCATTTCCAAAACAGAGATTACTTTGTGTTCACTGAAGCCTGGGCCATCTTGAGCCCATGAGTACTCTTCCCAGCTTTCTTTGTGGCCAGATGTGGCTTTGACATTGGACATGAGCGGAAATCGTGTGTCACTTCTTAGCTGAAGTGGTTGGGAAGGGGATGCATTCTCTGCATGACCCCTTTCTCCATCTGTTGGCCTAAAGATGGCTCCCAGGACCCAGAGGAGGGTGGGGCCACATGAAGGAAGAGGTCTGGATACTCAAGGACTGGTGGGTGCATAGCCAGCCAGAATGCCTTCATTGGAACGTGATATGCACAAGGAACCAACTTCTATTGTGTCAAGCGACTGAGGATTTGGGATTTGTCTGATAGAGTAGCTAGCATTATCTTCACTAACACGATTCCCCCTTGGGAAATACTCTCTAAACACAATTCCTCCCAACCAAGAGGAAATGAAACATTTGAGTGACACCAAGTTCAGGGCTATGTTCCCTGACAACTACTGGGAGTGCAAATATCTTCTGTTGCAGGGAAGTGGGTAGGTGGAACCGTCACCCAAGGTGGGAGGAAGATTAACACACTCTTGTCAAAATTGTGTCACCTTACAAGAACTCCTGCCTGAAAAGAAAGCTCTTGTATCTCCTTTTGGAGATAAGCCAGGGTGTACCTGTGGGGAAGGCCAATATTCTCCTCAGAAAGTCATTTCAGGTCTTCCTTAACACATGGAAAAAATTGTAATCAAGGCCACACGGTTTCATACAGTGTAATGCTATTGTAATTTTAACTGAATAAAAAAAACTGAAAATAACTGTAGCCCTATGCGTGCAGCAGCCCTTAAAAACAAAACAGAACTTGGATGCAAACTTGGCCAGGTCCCTCGCAACCCAGGCTTTAGTTTCTAGGCATGACGGATGATAAATGGACGTGATGGGCCAAAAGTGCGATTTACAATCTAGGTGTACGATGCCAAACAAAACCTTGCGAAAGCACTTGTCTAGTGTGTCTACAGGAAATAGAGTTCTGTTCCTGTTGTTCTGACAAGGTGTAAGCACGAAGCACCAGCGAAGGTAGTGGAAGAGACATTGCCAGGTGTCCCACCCACTACACAAAGTGAGATGCTCTGAGTGTTTACAGCTTAGGTCCCGGGGGCCCAAACCGGGAGCATATGGTGCCCCTGCTCTTCCAGAGAAGCCCTGTGGGCAGGTAGTGGGGCTGGCTGGCTGTGTTGCCATCTATTAGATGGTAAGGGAGGCCCCAGGTTTGTGAGCTCCACTGATGTGCAGGGCTTGGTTGCTCCCGAGGGGAGTTTCTGCTGAGTAATTGGCAGAGTTTGGTGGTACGCCCAGGGCTGAGCTCAGAGGTTCCAGATAAATAGACAAGAGCCGCGGCAGTGAACCAAGTGCTGAGAGGGAGTTGGCCTCGGTCCTGGGCCCATGCACCCACAGTGTGTCCTGGGGGGTTGATGTCCGACCACGGGATGGAGCCACCTTGAATTTTACACTGCGCCCAGGCTGCCTGGGACTTGAGTCCTTTGTCCCTTGACCAGGTGAGGCCAACTCTGGCTCACCAATAGGACATTCACCATGAAGTACCCCAGACCTGACTTCAGCTCTGATGTGAGGTCCTAAATCACCCTGGATTTGAGCCCCATGGTTTTCCCTCATCCAAGAAGGTTCTAGGGTGGGGTGAGTGTGAGTAGATGCTTCCCCACTGTAGAGGCTGGGTGGCTGGGGTGACTGGGATCCTGGGGACATTGGATTACAGTACAAAGTGCCTTTTACCCCAACCCAACCCAACCCAACCCAACTCACTATTCATTCTCCTCAGGGGGCAGCACTTTGAAAAAGCATGCATGTACAATTGTGAGAATGTTCTAGAAGCCCCTGGGGCTGTGCCTCTGATAATGTAAATGTGCCTAAGAATCATCTGGGCACCTGGGCATTTGTAAACATGCAGATTCCGAGTCAGCAGGTCTGGGGTGGGACTAAGGTTATGCGTTTCTAACCCCTTTCAGCTGCTGCTGCTTCTCTGAGGCCCACACTCTGCGTAGAAGGGCCCAGGGATCGTGCCCTGTGGAGACTGGTTTGAAAACGCAATGCTTGTGCACAGCTCAGCGGAGCCTGCCACGGAGGCACAAGGGGCCCATGATGAGAAGGGTGTCCGCGACAAGGCTGTACGCCCCCGCTTGGCTTCCTGCCATTTACCCTGGCTTCGTGCTTTGTGTCCGCACGTCTACACATTCAGAAGGGTCTCCCTGTAACTCGTGAGTGAGCCAGGTGTAGAGACCCATCTGAGAGTAGAAGTCTGGCCAGGGGCACAGGAGTTGGCCTGCATTCTTGGCCCTGTGCTGTTCACTGGGCATCTCAGGTCAAAGCCCAGCTCGACCTTGTTCTTCCTGTCCTCTCGGGATGCTGAGGAGGATGCCTTCCCGCCTGGAGGGGCTTGGCTCCTTACATCCTGACACGTGAGTGTTTTCTGTTTCAGAGGAAGAAATGTGGCTTGGCTGGAGGCCCACGTTTAGTTCCAGCACATCCTTTTTACCAAAAGAGCCACCCCTGGAGCTGCCAACAGTGTTTATGAGAAAGCCATCCAACACCACTTGGGGTCTGGGAGCGTGGCCTGACCAGAGACTGGCCTTCCCCACCCAGCAAACATCCATCAGGAAACCTGGCGCTTGGTGTTGGTGTCTTTATTTTTACCTCCAACTCTTAAAAAATGTAAAGCTGGTTTCTTTCTTTTTCTTTTTCTTTATCTCCCCCCCCCTTTTTCCAGCTGGGAAAACTCCTGTCAGTGAATGCAGTGTCCTTTTCAGATTCAATATTATGCAAACTGCATATCGGCAAGTGGAGTAAACAAATATGTCCATGAAGCTTCCTGATGCACAGAGAGACAGGGCTGCCCCCAGACATCGCCGTAGACATGCCGCTTTGCATGGCAGCTGCTGGAACCACCAGTCCACCACCACGTCTCTCCTTCAGGACGTGTGGCCAGAGTCTGAGAGCCTGGGGTGACACCTGGGTGTGACACTCAGCATCGGGGGACAGCCAGCAGTGACAGACGAGGGATGACTCTGGGTCAGACGGGAGCCATCATTGACTGGGGTCGGGGGCTCAGTCAGGGTCAGAGGGAAGCTCATGATCCAGCTGGGCCTGTACCTGCTCTGACCCCCACCCTCTTCGGGTCCCCACCCAGGGGCGAGGGCCCCCAGCCCCGGGCAAGCTGCTGAATTTTTACTTTTCACCCTCATCTCCCCTGCCTGGCAAGCGTGGACAGGAGGCAGTACCGCACAGGCAGTCTTTCACAGTGAGAATGTGGCCAAGTCCCTTTCCCATCACGGGCAGCAGTTTCCCGGCTCCTGGCACGCAGAGTGTTAAAGCGGGTGCAATGGGCCAAAGGCTGGCTCAGCTCTGCAGATCTACCATCAAAGTGTGGGAGGCTTCTGTGTGACTCTGATTTCCAGCATGTTCCCATTGCAGTAACCCTGTGAGATTAAGTACCTTTTAAATGTTCCCTTCTAAGCAGATGAGGGAACAGATTTAAGGGGATTAGACTGTTCTGTTGAAGGGTGGGCAGAGAATAAGTGGCGAACCTAGCGGTTGGACCCGGGGCTCTTTTTGCTGAACCTTACACTCTCCTTTTTGCAGAATGGCGTCATTCCTCCCCAAATACCCCTGTATTCAGAAAGCAAGCTAACAAACAAACAAACAAAACAAAGGGACAGGGACTCTCCAAAGAGTACATCTTCAAAGCCCCAAATGGAATTTTTATCCATCTATCCTCCGCATACTACCTCTCCTACCCTGGCTGGTGTGATAATTTTTTTCTTGTAGCTTCTGTCTCCTTTGTGACAGGCTAGGGAGGGGAGGCAGCAGAGAATCTGCCCATCTGCCCTTTCGGGGAGAGCCATATTTTCCCACGTGCTTGTTGTTTTGGACAAACAGAAATTGGCCCGTCCTCTCTCTGCTGGTTTGTGATGAGGCAACAGTCCCTCCTTCCCTTTCAATCTCTCATGGACCTGGCTTTGCAGCCTGCTCCTGCAGACAGAGTTTGGTCACCACGGAAGATCCTTGAAGTCCCAGAATTGCTGAGAACAAATATTTGCAGCTCTGCTAGCTGGGCCCCTGATCAATGGGGCATGCATTTCCTTATTGAGGGGAGGGAGATGCCTTCCGAGGTTGTCAGGAGGAATGGCCCTGTACCCAGTTGCCTGTTCCGAGTGGTGTTCCTCGGTGCCTGGGATGCTATATGGCTGAACAGATGGCCGTGTCACGGGCGTGCTTCTCGTGAAGAAGAGTGGGATGAGGCTGCCTAAGCCCCTCGTGCTGACAGCTTTGGAGCCTGCCTGCTCTCGCACGGAGGCATGGGGCTGGGAGCTGAGTTGAACCACGGGATGAATCACCAAGGCCAGAGCTTCACACGTTCAGGAGCTGCACATCTTTTGTGGAGGCTGTCGATGAACTGGATATCTGTGATCCAGTTTTTAGCACCTAGATATGTCTGATATTTTCAGTAGGTTTTTGATGATCAAATTACGGAATTTTTCAGATCTCCCTATTTTTTAGAATCGTATCAACTCTGTTCTTTCTGGTGGGAAATCAGTCCACCAAAATATTCTATGACCAATCAGTGTGCCTGTTTGCTGCTCAGATGTCCTTGCCAGTCAGACCTCCCAAGAATATCCTAGATAATACATATTTGAGGATTTTCATCAGACTGGCTTATTTATTTCCCCTTCCATACCCTGAACTTGAAAATGCATGATAGATGATAGAGACCCTCACAACAGAGTTACACCAATGAATTTATAAACAAGGAACAACACTAATTGACAGCATGTGCAGCGGGCAAACTTATTTTCCTCCTCACAAGTGCTCAAATTCCTGGTCTTTTGCACCTTTTATTCGGCTCACTGTGGCACAATGTGTTGTGAATATGCTTGTACTATATGCTCACTTGTAGAGACGGTTTTCCACCTGTGTTTCCGTGTCCGTCTCATCCGTTCGCTGTGTGGCAGATAGACTCTGAGGTGACCTCCCATGATCCCTATCTCCTGTTTATGTCCTGCATAACCCCCTTTCCCTTGAGTGTGAACACCCCCACCCCCCCACCCCCGCCGACTTGCTTCTCACAAGCTGAGTGATGGGTTACCCTTCCTGTGATGACACTGCCTTGTGGGAGACTCTCTTGCTAGCAGATCCACTCTGGAGGTGATTGCTGTCTTGATGAAGTAAGTGGCCATGTTGGGAAAGCCCACGTGGGCCTCTGCAAATGGTGGGTGCCCTCTAGTTGTGGAGGAAGACCCCCAAGCGTTAGCTGGAAAGATGCTGGGGCTTCAGTCCTTCATCCACAAAGGAATGAATTCTGGCAGTAATTTGAATGAGCTTGGCAGTAGGTTCTTCCCTTGTTGGGCCATTAGCCTGATGAGTATAGTGACTTGCAGTGATGGCGGAAAGATGCATCTGGGTGCGGACCAGTGTCCGCAGAGAATGTCTTTAGTGCTTCCCTAAACTGTAGGCAGAACAGAAACTAAAGCCATTTAAAACTATTTAATTATACAAATGTTTTACATGTTATGTACAACTTACTCTGAAATATATATTTTATAGATACTGGGAATTTAATTTTCCAGCTAATGCTGGCATAGGAAGCAGTCATTAATTTCTAAATAATTATTTTAAAAAATGTCTAATAGCTTCTCATCTAAACAGTCACTGAGTCTTCAAGCAGTAGTAATGGCCCCATCTTATTTCTTTGGGTAAAGGCATGTTTCTTTTCTCTTCTCTTACCTTATTACACAGTCGAGAAGAGCAATGTCCAAAGCAAGAGAATGCCAGTCACATTGTTTTTGAGAGGGTGGGTGAGTACCGGTAGTTATTTAAACTGGAGTACGAAAATGTGGCCTTTTCAGTGTGCTGGGGCTGCCACCATGGACTGGGTATGTTAAACTACAGAAATTTACTTTTGCACAATTCTAAATTTTTTTTTTAAGATTTTATTTTATTTATTTGAGAGAGAGAGAGACAGTGAGAGAGAGCATGAGCGAGGAGAAGGTCAGAGGGAGAAGCAGACTCCCCATGGAGCTGGGAGCCTGATGTGGGACTCGATCCCGGGACTCCAGGATCACGCCCTGAGCCGGAGGCAGTCGTTTAACCAACTGCGCCACCCAGGCGTCCCAACTTTTGCACAATTCTAAAGATTAGAGGTCTGAGATCAAGGTGTTGACTGTGTTGGTTCCTTTGTGGGGGCTCTCTCCTGAGCTTGTAGATGCCCATCTTCTCCCTCTGTCCTCACATAGTCTTTCCCTTTCCCTCTCTGTCCAAATTTCATCTTCTTACAAGGACCCCAGCCATATTGGATCTGGGCCCACACTCCTGACCTTATTTTAATTTGATTACCTCTTTAAAGACCCTATATCCAAATATGGTCCCATTCTGAGGTTCTGGGGGTTACGATGTCACCGTAGGAATTTTGGGAAGATGCATCTGTCCATAATAATGACCATATATTTTTATCACCAAGTTGAAAAAGTAAAAAAAATGTCACTTATCTAAGCTTTTGCATCTATAATCAAACGAAGTCAGATTGCAGTTTCCTTTGTGAGTGAACTCTCTTTGCCAAATTGTAGATCAGGGTTAACTAAACTTCTTAAAATAGCTGAGAAACTTTTCATCTTTTCGTATGCTCTGTGATAGTTTATACAGGCCCACAAGGCCTGTTCTTAAACCCATGGGACCAGATATGCTTCAGAATTTGGAGCCTTTGGATTTTTAGAAAGGTAACAAAGGATACATAGTGAATATATACATACCTCACCCGGTGGGATCTGGGGCAGCAGTGCATAATAAAACACAATACTATTTCACACCATGACATGAAAACAATAACTGGAATAAAAATTATATATCTATCAGTCCAGGTCAAATTTTAGTGCTAAATGAGTTCTAGTCAAGTTTGTTTTCATATGTTTATGAAAAAAAATTTGGGATTCAGATTTATAAATAAGGGACTGTGGGTCTGGGTACTAGTGAGATTGTCTTTTTCCTGAGAACATGAAAGTTTCATCTGGGTATAGCTTGGTTAGAAACAAACCATATGTGTATGTATATGTATATTTATGTACACACATGAAATTATATATACACATATGTATTTGTGTATATGTATATTTAGGTTGCAAGTCTTTCAAGTCTGATTATTAAACTCCTTGGGTTGTTTAGTTTGTGAATCCATTTTGGTGATTTATAGATTTTCTAGAAACTCTTTCTTCTAATGATTTTCAAATTTACTAGGAGGGTTAAAATAGGAGTCATTTAGCTTTCACAAAGTAAACTTCACATTTGCAGTTAAACCACGTTTTTACTTCTAACCTCCCCCCCCATAATATCAACTATGTATTTTCCCATTTCCTTGAAAAGTCAACTCTTGGAATTATTTATTTATTTCTGCAGATTTCTCTCTAAAAGGACATTAATTTGTAATATTTTATTTCATTTTAAAAGACTTTCTTGTGCCATTGTGTTCTTTTTTCTGACTTTTGAGGCAGATGCTAAATTTCTCTATTTCATTCCTTTTTGAAGCAACAAAATTGAGTCTCAGAATGTCTCTGAGGGCTGCTTCCATCTCATTCTGTGAGTTTGATACACAGTGTTTATAAATTATAGGCTTGATTAACTGTAAGGCCATTGGCTCTACCCTTTCCTGACCCCTTCTCTTCCCCAAAACTTCAGAACTTGCCGGCATCGATTTCCCTCTTCTTTCCTGTTTGTTCTCCTCTTCCTTTGATTGTAACCCTTTAAAAAAATAAAATAAAATAAAATCTGATCTTCTCCTGCTAAAAACTCAAAGAAGCAAAAGCCTTCACTTAGATCTGCCCTCTTTTACACTGAAATATCAAGAGATGCAGCATGCAGAGCCTGACTTAGTGGCTCTGGGAGATGGGACCCTTTGGGGGATGACAGGTTCAGGGAATGACAATGGCTGTGGGTGGCTGAAGTGCAGAGGTCAGGGAAGATGGACAAATGAAGGGACGGAGAGGCTAAGGGATTGACTGGGTCGGGATCCTGGATTGATTCAGAATGATGGGACTCGGAGTTGGGGGAAAAGCCTGGGGGTGCCCCCAACCTTGATGAGCAAGAGGGAGAGAAGCAGAAGGTGGTGAAGGGGCAGCAACAAGAAGCAGAAACTCTGCATAATCATCCAAAGAGGAGTGAGGGATTCTGTTTCAGTTTGTCTTTTAGGAAAGCTTGCTTTGTCTTCATTCTGCTGTCTCATCCTTCTATTTTCTCTTATTTATGCCTCCTGTTTTAGGTGATGGTGGTGGTGATTTACTTCTGCTTTTCTTCATCCATGTTATGTATATTCTGATTTTCTTTTTGGTAACTTCTTTGGAATATATAGACCCCTTTACATTCTTTTAAAGGTTACATCAAATAAATATTTAAGCTTCTATTTCACCTCTTATCAATGCCAAGTTTTTATTAACTCTCTCTCCAGCCCTAGGTTAAACCCATTGTGTGCCTCATGGGGAACCAGGGGAAAGAGGGATTTTTCTTTTCTTTTTCTTTGAAACCCTTTTTAAATATTACTTTTTAAAAAATTTTTATTAACATATAATGTATTATTAGCCCCAGGAATACAGGTCTGTGAATCGCCAGGTTTACACTTCACAGCACTCACCATAGCGCATACCTTCCGCAATGTCCATAACTCAACAACCCTCTCCCTACCCCCACCCGCCGGCAACCCTGTTTGTTTTGTGAGATTAAGAGTCTCTTATGGTTAATCTCCCTCCCAATCCCATCTTGTTTCATTTATTCCTTTCCTACCCCCCAACTCTCCTACATTACCTCTCAACTTCCTCATATCAGGGAGATCATATGATAATTGTCTTTCTCTGATTGACTTATTTCGCTCAGCATAATACCCTCTAGTTCCATTCAAGTTGTTGCAAATGGCAAGATATCATTTCTTTTGATGGCTGCATAGTGTGTGTGTGTGTGTGTGTGTGTGTGTGTATCACATCTTCTTTATCCATTCATCTGTTGATGGACATCTAGGTTCTTTCCATAGTTTGGCTATCATGGACATTGCTGCTGTAAACATTCGGGTACACCTGCCCCTTCGGATCACTACATTTGTATCTTTAGGGTAAATACCCAGTAGTGCGATTGCTGGGTTGTAGGGTAGCTCTCTTTTCAACTTTTTGAGGAACCTCCATGCTGTTTTCCAGTGTGGCTGCACCAGCTTGCATTCCTACCAACAGTGTAGGAGGGTTCCCCTTTCTCCACATCCTTGCCAGCATCTATAATTCCCTGACTTGTTAATTTTAGCCATTCTGACTGGTGTGAGGTGGTATCTCATTGTGGTTTTGATTTGTATTTCCTTGATGCCAAATGATGTGGAGCACTTTTTCATGTGTCTGTTGGGCATCTGGATGTCTTCTTTGCAGAAATGTTTGTTCATGTCCTCTGCCCATTTCTTGATTGGATTATTTGTTCTTTGGTGTTGAGTTTTATAATTTCTTTATAGGTTTTGGATACTAGCCCTTTATCTGTAAACATTATTTTTATTAACATACAATGTATTATTTGCTCCAGGGGTACAGGTCTGTGAATTGTCAGGTTTACACATTTCACAGCACACACCATAGCATATACCTTCCCCAATGTCCATAACCCAGTCACCCTATTCCTATCCCCCACCGCCGCCCAGCAACCCTCAGTTTGTTTTGTGAGATTAAGAGTCTCTCATGGTTTGACTCCATCCCAATCCCATCTTATTTCATTTTTTCCTTCCCTAACTCCTACAATCCCCCTTTCTGCCTCTCAGATTCCTCATATCAGAGATATCATATGATAATTGTCTTTCTCTGATTGACTTATTTCACTTAGCACAATACCCTCTATTTCCATCCACATCATTGCAAAGGACAAGATTTTTTGATGGCTGCTTAATATTCCAGTGTGTGTGTGTGTGTGTGTGTGTGTGTGTGTGTGTGTATACATTTTCTTTATCCATTCATCTGTTGATGGACATCTAGCTTCTTTCTATAGTTTAGCTATTGTGGTCATTGCTGCTATAAACATTAGGGTGCACATGCCCCTTTGGATCACTACATTTGTATCTTTTTTTTTCAGTTTATTTATTTTCAGAAAAACAGTATTCATTATTTTTTCACCACACCCAGTGCTCCATGCAATCCGTGCCCTCTGTAATACCCACCACCTGGTACCCCAACCTCCCACCCCCCCCACCACTTCCAACCCCTCAGATTGTTTTTCGGAGTCCATAGTCTCTCGTGGTTCACCTTCGCTTCCAATTTACCCCAACTCCCTTCTCCTCTCTAACACCCCTTGTCCTCCATGCTATTTGTTATGCTCCACAAATAAGTGAAACCATATGATAATTGACTCTCTCTGCTTGACTTATTTCACTCAGCATAATCTCTTCCCATCCCGTCCATGTTGCTACAAAGGTTGGGTATTCATCCTTTCTGATGGAGGCATAATACTCCATAGTGTATATGGACCACATCTTCCTTATCCATTCATCCATTGAAGGGCATCTTGGTTCTTTTCATAGTTTGGCGACCGTGGCCATTGCTGCTATAAACATTGGGGTACAGATGGCCCCTCTTTTCACGACATCTGTATCTTTGGGGTAAATACCTAGGAGTGCAATTGCAGGGTCATAGGGAAGCTCTATTTTTAATTTCTTGAGGAATCTCCACACTGTTCTCCAAAGAGGCTGCACCAACTTGCATTCCCACCAACAGTGTAAGAGGGTTCCCCTTTCTCTACATCCTCTCCAACACATGTTGTATCTTTAGGGTAAATACCCAGTAGTGTGATTGCTGGGTTGTAGGGTAGCTATCTTTTAAACTTTTTGAGGAATTTCCATGCTGTTTTCCAGAGTGGCTGCACCAGCTTGCATTCCCACCAATAGTGTAGGAGGGTCCCCCTTTCTCTGCACCCTTGCCAGCATCTGTTGTTTCCTGATTTGTTAATTTTAGCCATTCTGACTGGTGTGAGGTGGTATCTCATTGTGGTTTTGATCTGTATTTCCCTGATGCCAAGTGATGTGGAGTACTTTTTCATGTGTGTCCTGGCCATCTGGATATGAAGGAGGGATTTTCTTTCTTTCACTTTGACTCCCATCCTCACTATATCACTTACCCCATCTGTAATGACAGTGGATGTGCCTATATGACCAGAGGCCAGAAATGACTCTAATGTGGGACTTTCTTGGATTTTAGCCATGACACATCCTGCCTAAGAAGCAGAGCCCTGTGGGAGTTTACCAATTCCCTTTTCCTGGGCAATTTTTTGTTGTTCTGTAAGATCTGGAAGATCTTTCCTAAATGGCTTTGATCTTAGATATTTGGCTCATGAGTTTGTTGAGAATCAAACATTTCCCCTAGGAACACTCCCAAGTATTTCTCTGAGCTTTTCAATATATGCATATTTTCTTCATCTTGATATATGTTTGATAAATTTCCTAGAAAATATCTGCAGATGTCCTGGGAGGTGGCATACTCCAGGTGGGAACTTGGGGGACATGGATCTCTGGACATACCAGAGAGGAGATGGTGAACACTGTTGCATTGTCTCCAACCCAGGGGTACCCTTAGTAGTTACAGACCTCATAGAGGATAGAGCAAATGTCTGGACGTACCAGACGCCAAAGACACATCAGATGCTTCCCTGGGACACCATCTGGGTCTCCACCTGAGTGTGACTGTGTTAATGAACTCCTGTCCTTCAGCCTGTAGGCTCTCTGGGTGTAAGAAGCCCTTGATGCTTCTACAAGGAATGGACTTGGGCAATAGGACATACATTTGAGTTCAGATCTGGCTTGCAACACATGATGATTTAAGTTGTTTTTAAGAGTTTAAGAAAATCTGTAGGCTTGGATCCATTGGAATTGATTTCCTAGTTTGGGGTTCTTTTATACCCCTTTCTTTTTTTTTTTCCCAATTTATTTATTTTCAGAAAAACAGTATTCATTATTTTTTCACCACACCCAGTGCTCCATGCAAGCCGTGCCCTCTATAATACCCACCACCTGGTACCCCAACCTCCCACCCCCCCGCCACTTCAAACCCCTCAGACTGTTTTTCAGAGTCCATAGTCTCTCATGGTTCACCTCCCCTTCCAATTTACCCAAATTCCCTACTCCTCTCTAACGCCCCTTGTCCTCCATGCTATTGGTTATGCTCCACAAATAAGTGAAACCATATGATAATTGACTCTCTCTGCTTGACTTATTTCACTCAGCATAATCTCTTCCAGTCCCGTCCATGTTGCTACAAAAGTTGGATATTCATCCTTTCTTTTTATACCCCTTTCTTTTTCAATGTGTGTGTGTGTGTGTGCATGTGTGTATTTCCTGTTCATGGGTTCACTCAGGCTGTCTAGTGTTTGTGGCTGTTCTTACCGTGGTGCACCTGTAGGTGTGTGGTCCATAGCTGAGCAGCAAAACTCGGGAGCTTGCTGGCCCTGCATTTTCTCAGGTCCATTCCATGCCTTCTGGATCAGGAGCATGAGCATGGGACCCAGCAATGTGTATTCTCACACGTCCACCAGGGGACTCTGGTGCACGTTAGGAGTGAGACACTGTCTTAGAGATCATCCAGTCATTCCTCCTCAGTCTGCACATGAGGGATTAAGACGTTCCTGGCGGGGGGGTGGGTGGGAGGTTGGGGTACCAGGTGGTGGGTATTATAGAGGGCACGGCTTGCATGGAGCACTGGGTGTGGTGAAAAAATAATGAATAATGTTTTTCTGAAAATAAATAAATTGAAGAAAAAAAAAAAAAAAAAAGAAGTGACTTGCCCAGAACCACATGTATGGTCAGTGGCAGATCGGGGATTAGAACCCAGGCCTTACACATGGAAAGAGCTGATGTCGTGTCTGGAATACAGGAAGTGTTCAAGAAATTAATTTTGCTCCTTTGCTCTTGTGCCTCTCTGAGGGCAGCAGGGCATAATCACCTGGAAACGCCCTGCTGTCCCTCAATGCTTTTCTCTCCCTTCAATTCAGTGACTCCCTTGAGAAGGTCCCAGTCATGTGCTCTTCACTCACTGTCATCCCAGCACTAGCACCTGGCCCCGTCCCCACTGTGATGATGAAGAAGTGAAGGGTTGGTCTGCCTCGCTGAGGTCCCTTCCAGTTCTGACTTTCTGAGGCTCCACGGCAAGCTCTGACACACACGTTTCCGCGGGCGGCTATCAGCGGCCATCTGGCAATTAGCAGTCTCTGAGGCAGCTAATCCCACTCTGAGCTGGATTAAAGCTGAAGTTTAAAACATGGAGATAGGCAGGTGATTTATGTTTGAGTCTTTGGGTCCTGCTGTCCCTGGCAGCCTGGTGATGGAGGACAGAAAAGCTGATTTCGTCCCTTATCTATCTCGGGAGGCTCAGCAGAGCTGGATCAGCTTTCCGGAGGGGCATCCTGGGCTGAGGGACGTGCTGGGCTGCAGGAGGTGTGGGGTGGGCTCCAGGGGCCCGGCCCCAGCCATCTGGGCCACGGCAAGGCTGGCCGCAGGAAAACGGAGAGAGCCAAGTTCTGTGTCCAGCGCTGCGTTGCCAAAAGCAGGTGCGGTGAGGAACCTGGAGAATGAAGGCTGGATTGGTTCGGACCACAGCTCCCAGATGCCATATATGGCCCTGGGGTGGAAGCTGACAAGCCCTCCAGCTCCTCTGGGGTGTCCTCTCATTAGGCAACATGGTCAGAAACCACACTCGCGCGTTTGCTCATAGCCTGAGGAGATAATTAACTTATCTCCATGGAGGGACTTGATTACATTCCTAGCATGATCGGAATGTGAAGTCTGAACTTGGAAGTGCTGGTGCTGGTGGGGAGGTATTTGCAATGGTTGGCTGAGGAGCCATTTGTTCCGAAATTGGGCAAGTAATCAGACAAATGCCTCTTTTCCTAATTGTTGATAAAAATCAGCTATTATGGCAGAGCCAGGAACTCACTCCTGAGACAACACATTACTTAAGGCGAGCATGCATCCGAATATGTTAGGAGGATCTAAAAACATTTCACATAGCTTGAGTTTAAAAACAAGTTGTGCCCGTTGTGAATTTTGTATAGAGCTGGCATAGGGGAGCGTGATTTACTGCCTGCATTTCCTGGCTGGCTTGTTACTACAGTTAGGAATCACCTTGCACGAATCTTTACTCCGGTTAGGGATCTCCTGAACGCCTACTGTGTGAGCTCAGTGCCAGGGGCCGTGGGGCTGAAACCGGCAGATTCTCTATTCTTGAGGTCACTGCTGAACGGAAGAATTTTCTGAAGTATCTTTGAATCCTGAGTTGTGCAGCTTATCTGGTGAGGGTTGTGGATGTTCAGTTGATGGACGAGTTGGAGTGGACTGGAAATAATAGCTCATCCTTTTGGAGAGCTCACCTGTCCCGGCACAGGGTGGAGCAGGATTGCACTCACTTCTCACACAGTTTTATGAGGCAGCAGCTACTGTTAGTCCTGTTTTACATGTGAGAGCGAGTGCTTAAGGATTCCACCATGATGGGCAAGAAGCGGACCCAGGAGGCGCCTCCAGGTCTATGGACTCGTGGATGCTCCTGGCGTGGAGGCCACAGAGAGATTGGCTTCTGAAGGCTGCCCCTCCCTGTCCCTCCACCTCTCCCTCCTGCACAGGCACCTGTTAGCTACACTGGGCTCTTGCAGTCCCATGAGCACAATTGATTGCTTCCTGCTTTCGAATTCTTATCCCTGATTCCAATGCTCTTGTCATCTCTGCATACTTCCTGTTCCTCATTATCCTGGTCTCCCATTCAGTATCCTCTCCTTAGGCTATCCTATCTAAAATCATCCTCTCTGCCTTCATTCATGACTTTCTTGTTCTATTTTGTTTTTGTAGCATTTACTGCTTTCTGAAATTAAATTATTTGGGTGTTTCTTCACTTGTTTCTTGTCTGATTATCTTCCCGAATGGGAAATGTGATAAGGAACTCTTGGACCCTGCAGTTCTTGAAGCATTTTCCTGTTGGGTTTTCCAACAATTTGGTGAGATAGGCAGGTTAGGTGTTCTTATACTCAGTTTTTGACAAGAATGCCAAAGGTCAGAGAGCAGAATTGATTTCTTCAAGGTCACATACCTAGTCTATGGGAGAGGGGAATTACACCATCCACGGGCCTTCTGATGCCTGGTCTGGTGCTCTTTTACCCTCACCGAGAAAGACCCATTCCATATGACGGCAGTAACCAACCTCATTATTTGGGGTCCTGGAAAGTGTAAGCCACTGAATTAACCAATGACATTGACTTAAAGTTTCTCATGAGTTCTTTCACCTTTCCCTCCTTCATCATTTCATGTTGAGTGGAACAAAATAAGATAGCCCTAGTTGATAAGAAATTTGATTTCTGGGCATTTAACACAGATCAACTAATGAAACAAAGAAAGCACAGGCTATTGTATTAGTTTGTATGCCTATCTTAATCCACAAAGTCTCAATCTGACTACAAAAATACGTGATAAAACAAGATGCATAAATAAGAAATTAGAGCAAAAGAAGAAAGAAAAACTAGCTGGAAACATAAAGTGGTCTGGAAATGAATCCCCAAATGCAAGCTTAAAAGACCCATCACTGTGAATTGGACATACTTTAGGCTCTACATTTTCTAGTAGGTGTTGTCAAAAGAAAAAAAATGTGGCTGGTTACATAATTCCAAGTGTCTTTCCATGAAAACTGAAGAGCTACTCAGGAGAAAAAAATCTATTTCATTTTTAAACTGGAGGCTAATTTCTCTTGAAAGCACAGAGTACAGTGTTTCTCAATAGTTCTAAGCCTATGACCTTTCTGATAGCAATAAAAACTCCACCCTTCCATTGAGGATTATTGATGAACAGAAAATGGATTATATGTTCTATAGAGTCCCATTAACTAGGACAATTTTGTTGATCTTTTCATTCTTTGATAGATTGTAGTAAAAATAGGTACTGCTTTATTTTCCAAGTCAAAAATTAACCCATCACATCCCTCAGAAGTAATGCTCTACCCCTTCCACGGGGCATGGTGTCCCTTCCCATTTGGCCCCCGTCACAACCATCATTGACTTAGGCAAGGGTCAACAAGAGTTGCTGAAATCAGTGGGTGAAAATTTGATGAGGAACAAGATATTTACTTAATCTCAAAGTATCTCCATTTTTTAAATTACATATATTTTTTAAGTACATCCACCTCTTCATTATAAAATGGAAAGAATAATTTTATAGTGGGCCCCAGTTTTAACAAAACAATCAAGGTTAGCACCATTTAAGGGACAACATATGCGATATGATACACTGAGCAATTACATCACCTCTGTGGCATTCCTGCCAAAAATGTGTGATCCAAATATAATCGTAAGGAAGCTTCAGACAAAAAGCAAGTTATTCTACTGGCTGGTACTCTTCAAAAAGTGAAGGTCAGGAAAACAAAGTGAGTGAGGGACAGTTCCAGATTAAGAGAGAAAAAAGAGACATGACATTGGATGCAGTATATAATCCTATATTGAGTTCTGGACCAGAATTTTCTTTTTATTTTTTTTTTCCTTCTTTAGTTATCACATTTTTAAAAAACCATAGGGATTGTTGTCAGGGCAATTACCAAATTTGAAGATCTATAGATTAGATAATACTAAATATTATTAAGAGAGTGCTCAAAAATAATACACACTGAAGTTTTAGGAGTAAATGAGTATTATAAATCTGCAACTTACTCTCCAGTGATCAAACACTCTGTCTGTTTCTGTCTGTCTGTCTCTTTCTCTCTCTCTCTCTCTCTCTCTCACACACACACACACACACAGAGAATGTGTTAGAATGTTAACAGTTGTAGAAGCTGGAGGATGGGTATCTAGAATTCTTTCAATTATTATTGCAAGTTTTCTGTAAATTTGAAACCAAATATAACCTAACAGAGTGACAGGTCTAATCAGCTGGTTTTAAGGGTCCTTGGCTAGCAAGCTGCAACTCCACCTTTAAGTGGGAGGAGCACCTGTTCACCAGCGAGTAAATTTCACTCAGACATCAGGACAGCATTTTGGCAGACACTGTTGCCATTTCCAGGATACTTTGTTTTTAATTGACTCGTTTTGTAGACTCATCCTACCTCACTAGTAAAATCCTGTCTTCAAATCTTATTGTGATAGAATTCCTTGTTAGCAGAGAGAAAAGACTGACACTCTAGGAAGTTTTTTTAAAGTATTTCTCACCTTTAAATATCCTAGTTAATTATCGGCACCTTTCCCTGCCTCCATATCCCTGTTATTTATATCACGCTGGGAGGATTGCCACCAGCATCGTTCTGTTGCCTTCATCCACCTCTTTTTGATATATTTTCTTTTCCTCTGCTTTTTCCCTTCAGTTTTTGTATTTTATTTTATGCCGACAGTTTTATAAGGAATGATTTTAATAGGTACATGTTGTAAAATGGAAATATTTTACTGGGATATTACATAAAGTACACAGGAGAAACTAGGATATAAATTATATTTTTATCGTAAGATTTTACTGCAAATAAGTTCTCATATACAATCGTTTATTTATGATAAGAGCAAATTCTTTTTACTTATAGCTGCTTTTGAATTTGGTGCTTCAGTAGGGAAGCTTATGTGTAGCTACATAAAAGAAGGTTCTATTTTGGTGAGAAATGAATCTCTTATTTCAGGAGTGTTATTTTTCCTGTTGACTTTCAGAGATAGGGAAAAGAGGAGGTGGTTGTTGAGGGATGCGGGGAGGCGTCAGTTTCTGATTATAAGAGAAGTCTGTGCTCTTTCTTGACACTTGAAAAAGGCTGTATATTGCCCCCCCCAACTGAGCCTCAATGCCAAGTTAGCCCCAGCCCACCCACAGTCTGCCTCCACCTGACCTACCCTGCCAAGCTCCAGCCTTTTCCTACACCTTAGTGAACTCTACTCATGGACTGAGACCCTGGATGGGATGAGTTTTTCATGCTTGTGGAAACCAATGGGATTAAAGCATAAAATACCTGATCTCTTGTTTATAAACAATAATGCAGTGATCTGTGTGTCTCTCCCCAGAGACTGACAAGATACCTTCCACAAAAGCGAACTTCTGCGGACAAGCAAGATTATAAAACAATTCCAAATTCCCTGCTTAAAATTATTCTTTGTTTGGAAATTATGCATTCTCATTTTTTATATTTTCCCTTAAACATATGAATAATTTTACCCTTGGGGTCCCAGCTAGTTATTTTCTGGGTACCATGATGCACTTATTCTTTCTTCCCTCAGGGGAACAATACAAAGGGTGAGATGCTTCATATAAGACATTCAGACTGGCTCCATTCCATCGCAAACAAACTCCTTCCGATCTGCACCCTGGCTGCACAGCTGAGAAACCCGTTATCATCAGTCATCCTTAGGCAGAGGGCAAGCACAGTATGGACAAGGCCTGGTTATTTCTGGGCCCTGCATTTGATTGAGAATACAAGGCTAAGGGAACCGTGTAGCCTGCCTCTGTTTCTTGCTGATGTGCAGTTTCTATCTTATTGAAATAGGAAATTAACTTAAATGTAGTCTTGCCCTTTGAGAGGAGGTATTCCCAATTCTGGCAGGCCATGAAAAGTGTCCTACTGGAAACTGAAACACAACGAAGAAGACACTTTCCTTTAATTATCTATTCACAAATATTTATGAAGTCCTCTTTATAGGCATCTGTTCCTTCCTGAAGAACTTCCTCCTCTTGATTTCCCATTTCTGTTAATGGTGTTACCATTTTCCCTGATCCTTGGGTGAAGTTAAGCAACAGCACCCTCTGAAATGCAGTTTTAGGGAAGGGTTCTTAAGAAAACCAGTGGGTCTATTTATCTAAGTTTTAACTGACCTCTTTTTCTCCCCCTTTGTCAAATCAGAAATTATTCCCCCCTCCCTTTCTTTTCTTCTTCTTTTCGAATCCCTTCTCATCCTTCTCTTACTTTTCTCTCCTCTTCTTTCAGAACATTCTTTGCATAAGGTGAAGAACTTACTTAGAAATCCAGTGCCAGAATTAATTTTTATGAAATGGTCCTGAGAAGATCTTAATTAATTAATTAATTGATTGATTTTATTATTAAAACTATTTATTTGAGAGGGCGGAGGGGCAGAGGGAGAGGGAGAGAGTCCCAAGCAGACTGTGTGTTGAGCATGGAGCCCAGACATGGGGCTTGATCTCAGGACCCCGAGATCGTGACCTGAGCTAAAATCAAGAGTAGGACACTTAACCGACTGAGACACCCAGGTGCCCTGGTACTGAGAAGTTCTGCTTTTATTTATTTTTCACACAGTTAAGGTTTTGTGCAAGTCCTCTTTATGTATGGCAACTCAGGGCCAAAGGAAACTAGCATTTCTTCTCCTTTTTACTTATTCATTTTTTTTCTGATCTACTGATGTGCATATAGATTCCATCAGGAATAATCAGTGGTTAACCACTGAGGACATCTGGCTTCTGGATTCCTCTAGTCAGTTGAAATTTTGATGGTCTTAGGGGCTCTGCTGATTGAAGAGCCATCCATTCTATGCTATTCACTTTAAGAGTACTATACAATGGGAAAAATCAATTTAAAAATTGCCATGATTTTGTTTCTCTAATAAATGGACCCTTGTTGGTACCAGGTTCCTATGCATTCTTGGTCCAATGTGCACATGCAGTTTTAATTGGGTTATAGTCAAGGTATAGATACATTTTTACATTCTGCTTTTATTCTGTTTTAAACACTTATCAATATTGCCACATAATTTTATTTTTGTAACCATTACTGAGCGCCTGTCATTTGTTAGCTCTGTGTTAGAAAAGACAATGAGATCTTATCATGGCTAGACAGCTGGAATCAAGTAGATGAGGTTCAGCTCTTGGCTAAACCATGCGCTTACTTGGTGCTTTCGGCACAAACTTAACTGCTTTGAACCTCAGTTCCTCATCTTTTGAATCGAGAATAATTAACAACATGCTTTGTTAGAGTTGTGCGATTTTCATGAGATAAAGAGATAAAATGCAAAAAGCATAAACCAATGCTTGGCATATCATAAGCATCAAATAAATGGTGGTGAATGAAATACTGATATGATTGACCAGGGTGATGAGCCCATGACCTCAAGGAGTTTGGTTAAGGGAAACATATGTAAAAACACACACAGTAAGTACAGACAAGAGCTATGATAAGCTTCTGTCATGGGTTAATCAGAGGCCCCAAGACAAGCATGGCTGATTCCACCTGACAATAGAGGTATAAAAAAATCGAGAAAAAATCTTGACACGGAGGCAGTGAGTAAACTCAATCTTGAAGGCAAACTGCCACATGTTGCACAGGGAAAGGCCTCACTAATTCTAAGATGTAGAATTCTAAGACGTAGAGCAGAGCCGGGCTAACATTTTCAGTTGGGTTGTGAAGGCTGGGAAGGATTTTGCCAAGTGGAGAAGAAGGAAGGGTGTTCCAGGTAAAGAGTCTAGCTAATAGGCGGACATGGAGTTATGGACGTTGATTGAGGAAGTGAATGTGTTTCCATGGTGCTCAATGTGGTAAGAACAGAGGCCTGTAGATGTGGCTAGTGCAAGAAAGGAGGCTGGAGAGGCAGGTGGAACAGAGTTCACAGAGGCCCTAGGGGCTTATCTAAGAGTTTTGAATTCCACCAGACAGGGCCATAGGGGAGTGCCCTATCTTATATTCATAAGAACCCTCTGGTGGGCCAGGGAAGCCTGGATTGCAGAGGACCAAACCGAAGATAAGGAAAGAACTTACTGCAGTGGTCCAGACCAGAGCAGAAGGGGCCTGAGCCAACTCTGTATAATAGTCTGTCATAATAATGTTCCGTATCACATAAGCATCCTCTTACTCATGGACACAAATTAATTTTGAACTTTGGCTGTTCTCAACAGTGCCATGGTTGACACCTTTTTAAAGATACTTCTTTCAGACATTTTCCTTAAGATAAAGGGTGTACACATGTGTATGACTCTTGACTATGAGAGATAACTTTGTTTCAAATGGGCTTTCTAAATTGTATTTTCAACCAGGTAGATCTGTGTATGAGTTTCACAGCACCGTTGGCAATGTTGGGTGCTGCCATTCCCATCTTTGTTGTTTTAGAAGGCACAAAACTGTTGTTTTAATTTGCCTTTCCTTGATATCTACAGAAATAAAATGTTTCCCCCATTTGTCTTCTAATTATGTGTCCTCACTTGTGAATTGTGTGTCCTGTCCTTTGCCCATTTGATAAGCAATTGTGTTAAATCCTTTTTTGGCCAGCCTCTCTTCTGGCATCTCTCCACATACACATTTCCCCACAGGCTCTCTTTCTAATTTCTTTTCTCTTTGATCTATTGAAACCAAATCCTTTTTCTAACTCAATATTACAATAGACATAACAATTCTAATTGCTCTATTGATTCATGGCCACTGCAGTCATGGGCGCATTAGGAAGAACAAGGCTTTGCTACTAGAGACCAGGGTTTGAGAGCCTGGCTTTGTGCTTTCTAGCTGTGTGGTTTGGTACAAGCATCTAAATCTCTCTAAGCCAGTTTGTATTTCTGTGAAATGGGAGCAGTATTGTTAGAATCAGTTAGAAACGGTATTTGGTCACCAGTAGCACCTAAGTACAGTGGCTTAAATTTAGGTTAAATAATCTTGAAGGTGAAGAGCCCAGTGATGGAATAGTAGTTCCATGAGCTCTTCTTCACCTATAGTGTAGCTGGGGGTTGGGTTGTGGAATTCGCTTGTGGGAATGCGTAGCCTTCTTAAAGATCAGGAAAGCAATTGATGGACAGGGTTGGATAGTGGTAAAGCTGAACCTATTCACTTTAGCATTGAACAAATACTTGTTAAATACCTATAGTATGCAGAACTCTAAAATTTTCTCTAATGGGAAATATACATGCTAAGTCAAATAAGGCAGTCTTGATAGTTATGTTGATGTCTAAATCATGGAGAATGATTATCTCCTTTAAGTAAACCCACATTGGAATCTCTGGGTTCCAAGGTAACTCTGTGGCCTTCTACCTACTTGCCCAAGTATCTGTACAATAACTTTCCACCCCATAGAAAACATCTCTATAAAATAACTAAATATGGGCTCATAAATAGGCTTTCTGGATTATTCAAAAGAATAATCTTTTAAAAAATAAAAATAATCTTGGGACACCTGGGTGGCTCAGTTGGTTAAGCCACTGCCTTCGGCTCAGGTCATGATCCCAGGGTCCTGGGATCGAGTTCCACATCAGGCTCCTTGCTCAGTAGGGAGCCTGCTTCTCTCTCCACCTCTGCCTGTTTGTGTGTGCTCTCTTTAAAAAAAAAAAATCTTATAAAATAATCTTACAAAAATTTTTTTTTTTAAACTAACATATAATGTATTATTAGCCCCAGGGGTACAGGTCTGTTAATCATCAGGCTTACACACTTCACAGCACTCACCATAGCACATACCCACTCCAATGTTCATAACCCCACCACCCTTTCCCTACTCCCCCTCCCCCCAGCAACCCTCAGTTTGTTTTGTGAGGTTAAGAATCTTATAGTTTGTTGCCCTCCTGATCCCATCTTGTTTCATTTTATCCTTCCCTACCCTCCAAACCCCCCAACTTTGCCTCTCAAATTCCTCATACCAGGGAGATCATATGACAATTGTCTTTCTCTGATTGACTTATTTTGCTTAGCATAGTACCTTCTAGGTCCATCCACATCATTGCAAATGGCAAGATTTCATTTCTTTTGATGGCTGCATAGTATTCCATTGTATATCTATAAACCACATCTTCTTTATCCATTCATCTGTTGATGGACATCTAGGTTCTTTAAATAGTTTGGCTATTGTGGACATTGCTGCTATAAACATTCAGGTGCACATGCCCCTTTGGATCACTACATTTTTATCTTTAGGGTAAATACCCAGTAGTGTGATTGCTGGGTAGTAGGGTAGCTCTATTTTCAACCTTTTGAGGAAACTCCATGCTGTTTTCCAGAGTGGCTGAACCAGCTTGCACTTCTACCAACAGTGCAGGAGGGTTCCCCTTTCTCCACACTCTTGCCAGCCTCTGTCTTTTCCTGATTTGTTAATTTAATTTTAGTCACTCTGACTGGTGTGAGGTTGTATCTCATTGTGGTTTTGATTTGTATTTCCCTGATGCCGAGTGATGTTGAGCATTCTTTCATGTGTCTATTGGCTGTCTGGTGTCTTCTTTGCAGAAATGTCTGTTCATGTCCTCTGCCCATTTCTTGATTACATTATTTATTCTTTGGGTGTTGAGTTTGATAAGTTCTTTATAGATTTTGGATACTAGCCCTTTATCTGATATGTCATTGTTGAATACCTTCTCCCATTCTGTCAGCAGTCTTTTGGTTTTGTTGACTGTTTCCTTTGCTGTGAAAAAGCTTTTGATCTTGATGAAGTCCCAATAGTTCATTTTTGCCCTTGCTTCCTTTGCCTTTGGTGATGTTTCTAAGAAGAAGTTGCTGTGGCTGAGGTCGAAGAGATTGCTACCTGTGATCTCCTCAAGGATTTTGATGGATTCCTTTCTCACATTGAGGTCTTTCATCCATTTATGACTCTATTTTTGTGTGTGCTTAAGGAAATGGTCCAGGTTCATTTTTCTGCATGTGGCTGTACAGTTTTCCCAACACCATTTGTTGAAGAAACTGTCTTTTGTCCATTGGACATTCTTTCCTGCTTTGTCAAAGATTAGTTGACCATAGAGTTGAGGGTCTATTTCTGGGCTCTCTATTCTGTTCTATTGACCTATATGTTTGTTTTTGTGCCAGTACCATACGGTCTTGATGATGACAGCTTTGTTATCTTTGAATGACAGCTTTGAAGTCTGGAATTGTGAAGCCACCAACTTTGGCTTTCTTTTTCAACATTCCTCTGGCTATTTAAGATCTTCTCTGATTCCATATAAATTTTAGGATTATTTGTTCCATTTCTTTGAAAAGAATTGATGGTATTTTGATAGGGATTGCATTAAACATGTAGATTGCTTTAAATAGCATAGATATTTTTATATTTGTTTTTCCAATCTGTAAGCATGGATAGAAAGATTTTCCATTTCTGTTTGTTTTCCTCAATTTCTTTCATGAATACTTTATCATTTATAGCTTCTATGCCTCTTTGGTTAGGTTTATTCCTAGGTATCTTATGGTTTTGGGTGCAATTGTAAATGGGATCAACTCCTTAATTTCTCTTTCTTCTGTCTTTCTGTTGGTGTATAGAAATACAACTGATTTCTGTGCATTGATTTTATATTCTGACATTTAACTGAATTCCTGTACAAGTTCTAGCAGTTTTGGAGTGTGTCTTTTGGGTTTTCCACAAAAAGTATCCTATCATCTGCAAAGACTGAGAGTTTGACTGCTTCTTTGCTGATTTGGATGCCTTTTATTTCTTTTTGTTGTCTGATTGCTGAGGCTAGGACTTCTAGTACAATGTTGAATAACAGTGGTGATAATGGACATTCCTGCTGTGTTCCTGACCTTAGGGGAAAAGCCCTCAGTTTTTCTCCATTGAGGATTGTGGGGTTTTCGTAGATGACTTTGATGATATTGAGGTAGATACCCTCTATCCCTACCCTTTGAAGAATTTTAACCAAGAAAGTATGTTGTACTTTGTCAAATGCTTTTTCAGCATCTCTTGAGAGTATTATATGGTTCTTGTTCTTTCTTTTATTAATGTGTTGTATCACATTGATTGATTTGCAGATGTTGAACCAGACTTGCAGCCCTGGAATAAATCCCACTTGGTCGTGGTGAATAATCCTTTTAATGTGCTGCTGGATCCTATTGCTAGTACTTTGGTAAGAATTTTCGCATCTGTGTTCATCAAGGATATTGGTCTGTAATTCTCTTTTTTGATGGGATCTTTGACTTGGGTAATGCTGGCCTCATAAAATGAGTTTAGAAGTTTTCCTTCCTTTTCTATTTTTTGGAACAGTTTCAGAAGAATAGGTATTAATTCTTCTTTAAATGTTTGGTAGAATTCCCCTGGGAAGCCATCTGGCCCTGGGCTCTCATTTGTTGGGAGATTTTTGATGACTATTTCAATCTCTGGTTGCAGAGATTAATAATAATATTATTATTAATCTTATTATTATCATTTACAGCTTCTAATTAATAATATTATTAATAAGATTAATAATCTCTGTTTCAATACTGGTTATGAGTCTGTTCAGGTTTTCTATTTCTTCCTGGATTAGTTTTGGTAGTTTATATGTCCCTAGGAATGCATCCATTTCTTCCAGATTGTCAAATTTGCTGGCATATACTCATAATATGTTCTTATAATTGTTTTTATTTCTTTGGTGTTGGTTGTGATCTCTCCTATTTCATTCATGATTTTATTTATTTGAGTCCTTTCTCTTTTCTTTTTGATAAGTCTGGAAGGGGCTTATCGAGCTTATTAATTCTTTCAAAGAACCAGCTCCTAGCTTTGTTGATTTGTTCTACTGTTCTTTTGGTTTCTATTTCATTGATTTCTGCTCTGATCTTTATGATTTTTCTTCTCCTGCTGGGTTTAGGATTTCTTTGCTGTTCTTTCTCCAGCTCATTTAGGTGTAGGGTTAGGTGGTGTATTTGAGACCTTTCTTGTTTCTTGAGAAAGTCTTGTATTGTTGTATATTTTCCTCTCAGGACTGCCTTTGCTGTGTTCCACAGATTTTGAATAGTTGTGCTTTCATTATCATTATTTTCCATGAATTTTTTCAATTCTTCTTTAATTTCCTGCCTGACCCATTCATTCTTTAGTAGGATGTTCTTTAGCCTCCATGTATTTGGGGTCTTTCCAATCTTCCTCTTGTGATTGAGTTCTAGCATCAGAGCATTGTGGTCTGAAAATATGCAGGGAATGATCTCAGACTTTTGGTATTGGTTGAGACTTGATTTGTGACTCAGGATGTCACCTATTCTGGAGAATATTCCATGTGCACTAGAGAAGAATGTGTATTCTGTTGCTTTGGGATGAAATATTTTGAATATATCTGTGATATCCATCTGGTCCAGTGTGTCATTTAAGGCCTTTATTTCCTGTTGATCTTTTGCTTCTATGATCTGTCCATTTCAGTGAGGGGGGGGTGTGTTAAAGTCCCCTACTAGTATTGTATTATTGTTGATGTGTTTCTTTGATTTTGTTATTAATTGGTTTGCATAGTAGGCTGCTCCCATGTTAGGGGCATAGATATTTAAAATTGTTAATTCTTCTTGTTGGACAGACTCTTTGAGTATGATATAGTGTCTTTCCTCATCTCTTATTATAGTTTTTGGGTTAAAGTCTAATTTATCTGTTATAATGATTGCCACTTCAGCTTTCTTTTAATGTCCATTAGCATGGTAAATTGTTTTCCACCCTGTCACTTTAAATCTAGCGGTGTTTTGGGTCTAAAATGAGTTTCTTTTAGACAGCATATTGATGGGTTTCGGTTTTTTATCCATTCTGATACCTTTTGATTGGGACATTTAACCCATTTACATTCAGGATAACTATTGAAAGATATGAACTTAGTTCCATTGTATTGCCTGTAAGGTGACTGTTACTGTATATTGTCTCTGTTCCTTTCTGGTCTACTACTTTTAGGCTTTCTCGTTGCTTAGAGGACCCTTTCAATATTTCCTGTAGGCTGGTTTGGTGTTTACAAATTCTTTTAGTTTTTGTTTGTCCTGAAAACTTTGTATCTCTCCTTCTATTTTCAATGATAGCCTAGCAGGATATAGTATTCTTGTCTGCATGTTTTTCTCATTTAGTGCTCTGAATATATCATGCCAGTTCTTAAGTCTTCTGCCAATCTAATATTTTTACCATTTTATGTTACAGACTTCTTGTCCCAGGCTGCTTCCAGGATTTTCTCTTTGTCACTAAGACTTGTAAGTTTGCCTATTAGATGACAGGGTCTGTATCTATTTTTATTGAATTTGAGAGGGGTCTTCTGTGCCTCCTGGATTTTGATGCTTGTTTATTTTGCCATATTAGGGAAATTCTCTACAATAATTTGCTCCAGTATATCTTCTGCCTATCTCTTTCTTCTTCTTCTGGAATCCCAATTATTCCTATATTGTTTCATCTTATGGTATCACTTATGTCTCAAATTCTCCCCTCGTGGTCTAGTATTTGTTTGTCTCTCTTTTGCTCAGCTTCTTTATTCCCCATCATTTGGTCTTCTATATCACTAATTCTCTCTTCTGCCTCATTTATCCTAGCAGCAAGAGCCTCCATTCTTGATTGTACCTCATTAATTCCTTTTTTGATTTCAGCTTGGTTTGATTTTAGTTCTTTAATTTATCCAGAAAGGGCTTTTATTTCTCCAGACAATGTTTCTCTAATATCCTGCATGCCTTTTTTGAGCCCAGCTAGCAGCTTGAGAATCATCATTCTGAATTCTACATCTGACATATTACCAATGTCTGTATTGATTAGGTCCTTAGCCATCGGTTCTGCCTTTTGTTCTTTTTTTTTTTTTTTTGTCGTGAGTTTTTCTGCCTTGTCATTTTATTCAGATAAGAATATATGAATGAGAGAATAAAATACTAATAGGGTGGCAAAGACCCCAGAAAAATGTACACTAACCAAATCAGAGGAGACCTGTAACTAGGGGGAGAAGAAAGAGGGTAAAAAGAAATTTAAAAAATATATATATATTTTGTATGTATATATATATATATATATATATACTGGTGAATAGAACAGAGCTACCCACTTGATTTTGGGTGTATTTGGTCTCTTAGAAGAAACTATCTCCCAAAATTTTAAAGAAAGACAAATTTATATATATACAAAAATAGGGTAAACATGATGAAGGGATGGAACATGACTATAAGGATGAAAATGAAAAAAAAAGGAATTGATAAAATAAGTTGGTTGGAGAAAGAAAGAAAAGAAAGTGGAGATAATTGCTCAAGCTGGTGCCAAGAGTAATGTTGTGTGCTAGATTTAGGGTATATTTTGATCTATTAGAAGAAATTGTATCCCCAAAATTTTTTAGAAGAGAAAACCCTATATGCATACAAAAAATAAAGTTAGGTAAAATAAAGGATAAAATATGATTATTAATAATGAAGGTTTGAAGATTTTTTTTTGGAATAGTATTGTTAAGATAAACTAGTTAAAAAACGTTAAAAAGGAAAGAGGAGAAGTTAAAAACACTAGAATAACAAAAAAATAAAATTAAAAAAATTTAATTAACTTTGTAAGACTAAAGAATCATAGGGAGAAAGCCATGAATTCCATGTTTTGCTTTCGCCTCCCCTGAATTCTGCTGTTCTCCTTAATCAGTGAACTTGTTCTTGGCTGGATATTCTTGCTGATCTTCTGGGGGAGGGGCCTGTTGTAGTGATTCTCAAATGTCTTTGCCTGAGGCAGTGCCCTTGCCAGGGGCCAGGCAAGTTATCTTCTCAGGTTAGCTCTGGGGAGCTTTTGTTCCCTGAACACTTTCAGTAGAGCTCTGGAGGATGGGAATGGAAATGGTGGCCTCCCAGTCTCTGGCCCAGAGGAGCTGAGAGCTCAGGGCCCCACTCCTCAGTGCAACCTGAGAGAAAAGGGATCAATCTCTCCCATCTCCCTGGTCTCTGGCTGTACTCTGAGCTTACCTGGCCTGTGACCGAGAGTTTCTGTCTCTGGCACACTGCTCCATTTGGAGTCTCCAAACCCAGCAAATTCCTGCCTGTAGAGGAGGAAGGTGTGTCTCCCCGGATCTGCCCCTTGTGGTTTCCCTTCTTAATGAGCAGTGGCCTGACTGTTCTGCAGATTACAGTTTAAGGTAAACCTGAGCTGAGAACTCATTCCTTGGCTCCGTCTCTGTAGCTGGTTTTCCTGCTCTGATATCTTTGAGCTCTGCCACACTCAGACACCCCTGATCCTTCCGTGGCCCCATGGGACCTGAGACCACACTGTCCCCATGAGGACTCCACCCCCGCTTAGTCTCTGGAGTGATGTCCCTCAGTGGAGCAGACTTTCAAAAGTTTGAATTTTGTGCTCCATAGCTCCACCGCTCCCTGGGAGCTGGCCCCTTCCCCCTGCAGTCTATCTTCCTGTGGCTTTGGATTCACTTTTCCACATGTCCTACCTTTTAGAAAGTGGTCGAGTTTCTGTTTCTAGAGTTGCTGCTCTTCTTCTCTTTGATCCCCTGATCTCAACAGACTGGTCAAGGTCTGAAGTACCAAAAAAAGGTCATCATAGTCAATGGATCTGCTCTGATTGGTGGCTCTCAAGGGCTCCTCAGCCCTTAGGTCCATCTCAAAGTCTCGGCTGTAGGGGAGGCATCTCACTGACCACACAGGTCTCAGACCTAAGGGAGCAGGAGCTCTGGGGGAGGCAGACCAGCCAGTGCCATGTTGGTGCTCTCCAAGAGTCCATATCTTTATTGCCAGATCAAGTCAATAATGGATATTTGCTTTCTGGACCTATGTATTCTGGTATGTCAGTTAGAAGACTTGGCCTCATGATTTTATGGTCACAGTATTTATACAGATGTTTCTAGAGCATCATGAGACCATGTCACAGACAAAGGGTCTCACAGATCCCCTGCCAGCTTAGAGACTAGAATCCTCTGATTCCTTTCATATGGTTTATTATTATTATTACTGGTAGAATCATCATAATTCTACTTCTGTCAAAATGTGTTCATTACAAATGAAATTTCTGTTCAGATCTTGAAGCTCATGCCTAAAAGCAAAGATATTAGAATTAATGAGCATTTTTGCTGATGAAAAGAAAAATCACTGAAGGGTGATTGGACTGTAGCCTTTTAATGGGTTTGATATTCTTCTTTCATTAGGGTTGACAAGGGCATATCTGGCTCTCTCATGCTGTGTGCTATGGTTTAAGAATATACTTTATGTGACATGAAGCTAGCTTTTCTTTCACAATAAAATAGTCCAGTAATCACAAGTCCATATAAACAGACCTCCACTGAATGGCGAGTCTGGCAGAGGGAGGGTGCCAATGTTGACCTTGTTATCAGGTAGTAGAAAGGCTTTGGTTGGTTTATTAAAATGTCAGTGTAATTTGGTTTCAATGTTCCTTTCATGCAGTGGGCATCAAGGATTTACAAAGAGCAAGCCCCCTTAGGGAACCCACTCTGGGAACTGGGTGACTCTGAAGGAACTGCAGGTGAAGACAAGTTCCACAGTTCTGTAAGCAGGGAGCACAGGCATGGACACATTTTTACCTGTGGTTCCCATGGACATGGATGGGCCCTGGAGCATACTGTAATAGAAGGGTCAGGTGCTTACTCATGGGAAACACAATTAGGAGCCTCTGGGGCCTTGGGAGCTTGGACAATCTTAGTGACTGGGTTAGGGAGAGTTTTCATACTGAGGATAGGCACTTATTTATTTATTTAGTTATTTTTTAATATCCTATGGCCATGACATTATGGGAACTAGGGAGAAGAATTGACGTATCAAATCTACTAGGCTCCATCTGTTCCCATTCTGGGAACATGCTCTTCAGATGGACAGGATGTGGGGCTGGTGGAGGCATAGTTCCCAGTGTGCTGCTTTTTGGTTTGGCTAGTGTGTTTCTATCAGAGGACTGCAGAATCCCATACAAGCCTAACTGGCTTCTCTGAACTGGTTTTATTCACACTCTTAACACCAAGTGGGTGGGGGTTCCTCCACATAGCAGTCAATTCTCCAACAACTGTCCCACGACAGTTCAATTTAATCTCACACTAAGTAACCAGAGTTGGCGCAGAGCCAGAGCCTGTTGGTTAGGGGCTCCATCCCGTGAGACTGCCTCCACGTCAATGTCAAGTCTTAGATTGCCACTTCTGACCCCCTGCTCTGTATTGGGGTTTCCACAACTCCCTCTTCAGGTGTGACAATTTGCCAGAATAGCTTGGAAAACTCAGGAAAATGCTACTTATATTTACTAGTTTATTACAAGGATATTTTGAAGAATAGAAATGAACAGCCAAGTGAAGAGGGACATAGGGTGAGATCCAGAAGTGTCCTGAGTCCAGGAGCTTCTGTTGGGGTGTACTACCCTTCCAGCCCATGTGTGTATTCACCGACCTGAAAGCTCTCTCTGCCCTGTTGTTTGGGGGTTTTTAATGGAGGTCGCTTTATAGGCATAATTGGTTAAATCACTGGCCATTTATGACTGAGTTCAATCTCTAGTGTTCTCCCCTCTCCAGAAGATGGGAGATGGGACTGAAAGTTTCTATTGTGTGATTTAGGTTTATTTTTTTCTGGTGAACAACCCCCATCCTGAAGCCACCCAGGAGCCCCCAGAATGAATCCTCTCATTAGCATGCAAAAGACACTCTCATCACTCTGGAGAGTCCAAGCATTCCAGGAGCTGTGTGCCAGAAACCTGGGACAAAGACCAAATATTTATTCTTTATTATATCACAGACCTCATTAGCCAGTGGACCAAATAAAGTGAGGCCGAAGTAGGGAGTCACTTGGGGAAGACAACATCGACTGCAGAATGTAAGTCGCAGGCTATGCTATGGTACTGGGGTAGGATTGTCACCCTTGTGTCCCTGCCCTGCTTTGCAGTCCGTATTCAGCATCTTCTATGAACCAAGAATTTTCTTGGGCAATACAGTGGATACATACATCAACTAGATGCTGTTCATCCAAGAGCTCCCGATATTGGAGGGGATGGCATGCGAACAACTGTACATACTACGTGTGGGAAGCCGTTTTCAGATTCTTCCAAAGGTGCTCTGGGAACACAGACAAGAAAGCGATTAATTATGTCAGGAGATTTGGGCAAGTTGTCACAGGGGACATAACATTTTCGGCGGGGCTGTGAAAAATGAGAATGATTTTACCGAGTGGAGGTGAAGGAAGTATATCCCATGTAGAGGATACAGCACAAGCAAAGACATTGTGTGGTAGACTTTTATTCAGGAGACAGTGAACGATCAGCATGGTTATAACATAAAGTGTCTATCCAGGAGCAATCATTGTAGTCAAGATTAATCAAGCACTTATTATATGCTAGAGACTTTTTTATGCGTATGAATTTATTTCATCCTGAAAACAATCCTATGAAGCAGTTACTAGTGTTGTTTCCATTTTATTCAGGAAGACATAGAGGCCTAGAGAGGTTAGAAAAGTTTCCTAAAGTTGTAACCTAGGGCCTGGAGCCAGGATTAGAGAGCAAATAGGCTCTAATTGACTAGAAAGACAGATTGTAGGACTTTATATCTCAAGCCACAGGCTTATTCTTAATCTCTGTCCTTCCCAGAATTCTCTGATGTAAAGTCTACAGTATGATCTATTTGGATGCAGGAAGAATATTATTGAATTTTCTATTTGTTTTGACTCATTTTTTTAATGATTATTTTGATGTGTTTCCTAATATACTCACAATGTTAGTGCCTTAGAACATGAATATAATTTATGAATAATAGGCATAGGTTTAAAGACCAGTGGCCTAGGGCAGTAATTTTCATGTGGGTTTCCTGACCAGCAGCATCAGGCTCACCAGGCAACTGGTTAGAAATGCAAATTTCCCAGCCCTACCTTGGACTTGCTGGATTAGATACTCCTGGAGTAGGGCCCAGCCATGTGAATTCTCACAAATCGCCTGAGTGAGGCTGATGGGTCCAGGCGATGTAACTGTTAAGGTGGAATATGAGGTAAGAACAATAATTCTAGTTGGAATAAAAAAAAAAAAATGAGATCCCAGAAGTATGGAATTCCTTAAAAGATTATTAAAATCGTCATGCTAAGGACTGAGCAGAGTTAGGGTCAAGTAAGATAAGTGGATTTCAGACACATTTAAAGAGACAGATTAAGTATGACTGAATTTGGGGGTGAGGAAGAGGGAGTTAAATCCCGATGTGGCACCCCGGATTCTAAACACAGCATTGCTTAGTCTGTGTGGGCCTCTGTCTCAGTGTGAGCCTGAGTGTGTGATGGCCAGAGCAGACAATGAAGGGTCCTGTCTAATTTGAAGTGTGAAGGGATTCAAGATGAGCAGGCAGTTGAAGATTTAGACTTTCAAACTCAGAAGAGACACGATATTTGGGGAAATATGTATTCGAGAAAGAATAGCATCTATATAACAGTAGAAACACTGGACGTGGATAAAGTAAAGAACTTCTAGCTTACCTAAAATGATATTTGAGTCAGAATTATCTATAGAGAATGAGGGGGCATGGATGAAAGAGGGATCTACAACAGGGGCTGATGCTCAGAGCAACTAATGTGGGAAATAGGAGGAAGCAGAGCATGAGAGGAAACTAACACATATGGATTGGCGCACTGGCCTCTGAGAGCATGTGGGCCTATGGCAAGTGCTCAACACGAGCCAGGTAGCTGGAGAAGCCTGTGAGCTAAGTGCCTACAGTGTGGGCTCAAAATCAGGGGTTTCTAACCTTTTGGAGCCATGGCCCCCTTTGGTGGTCTTGGTGAGCTTATGAATCCATTTATTCCATTTCTTGGAATGTTTTCAAATACATATATTAAAGCACATAGCATTAAAAATTGGGCTCCCAGCTCAGCAGGGCGTCTGCTTCTCCCTCTCCCTCTTGTCTCTCCCCCTATTTGTGCTCTCTGTCTCTGTCTCTTTCAAATGAATAAATAAAACTTTAAAAAACAGGGAAGCAAATTATGATAAAACATTTTTAGAACATTAAGAGAAAATTTGTGGTATAGCAGGGTATATATTATACTAACATACATATATATGTATTTATTTTTTTAAAAAGATTATTTATTTATTTATAGAGTAAGAGCGTAAGTTGGGGGGGTAGAGGGAGGGAGAGAAAAAGAATCTCAAGCAGCTTCTGCTTTGCAAGCAGCCTCTGTGCTGAGCACAGAGCTAATGCAGGGGTCGATCTCATGACCCTGAGATCATGACCTGAGCGTAAATTAAGAATCTTGGTTAACTGATTAACCAGTGATTAACGGACTGAGCCACCCAAGTGCCCCTACAGATATGTCTTTATTAATGCATTAAATAATGAGTGATATTCACAACCCTGAAGTCAAAGTTGTGATGAGTATAAATGATAATTTGAGTTATCTGAAACAACTATTAACGAAGTGAAAATACTGGTGATTAACTGGTGATAAAAATCAGACACTTTTAATATTTTTCTGTTTTGGTATCTGCATTCATAATTAAAGTTACTGCTAAATTCACTTAAAGGTTAGGGAGAATAAGTAATTTTTTTCCCCACGAACATACTTGGACCCCCTGAGTTCTGACCGTGGACTCCATGAGGGTATGGAGACTCTAAGTGAGGAATTCCAGTACTAAATAAACAGACAGAAGTGTGTGCATTTACCCACATATATAAATAGTCACCAATCTGTTTGCAGATAGGAATTAATCTTCTGGATCAATTTTCACATGCCTTGTTCAAGGGAAATTTTGTTTGAAAGATGTGGATGTTTTAGATATAAAGTAATTTGGGTGCATTTAGCTAGCCCCTATGGAGGGCCACTGAGAACAAATCACTTTGTCTTCTTCCAGAAAACATTATTCTTGGTAACCTGTCTTTAACTAGAATGTTGGTTAGTGTGTCTGGACAGTAATTCTCCAGTGTTTTCACCCTACTTCTGATGTTTTAGTCAGAAGTGACAAAATTTGTAATGCTTACTATCTATAGATGCTTTTGTAAGTAAGATTATGACAGTTTGATAAAAACAGTTACATGTTATTTTGCTAATTTTGTGAAATTAGAAGAAACTTAGAGGTATGATTCAAATCTTACATTTTGTTGGTGAGGAAATTGAGACCCACAAAGAGAAAGAGACTGTTTTTGCTTTGTAACACATTTCCTTAAATACAGCAGCTTAAATGAGAAGTCATTTTATTTTTTTCCTCACATTTTTGTGGGTCAGAAACTTAGGGCTTATACAGCGGGGCAGTTTTAAATTCTATATGGTGCTAAGGTCACTCTGTGATATTCATCTGGTGAGCTGGCTGGTCCAGAGGGCCTAAGAGAGCTTTGTGTTGTGTCTGATTCTCAAGGCAGAGAGCTGGAGGACTGTGCTAAGTCAGAACGTCCCCTGGAATGCCTACCTGCATGGTGGATCATGGCTTCCAGAAAGTGTTGCTGGAGGTCCAGGTGAAAGCTTTAGGGCTTCTTACGATCAATTCTCAAGAACTCCAAGATGTCAATTCTGCAGTATTCTATGGCCAAACAGGTAACCAAGGCCAGTTCAGATGAAAAGGAATGAACATGAGACTGCACCCTTCAAGGGGAAGAGTATTAAACTGTGAACGTCCTTCGTCTATCACAAACCATTTATATTTCTCCACATTTACAAATATATTTACCACCTCCCAGGGCTCTCAGAATTCCCATTCCATTCTAGAATCAGGATTAGGCTGAGGTCCAGGGTCTTGTATGAAAAAAGTCTAGAGGGGCACCTAGGTGGCTCAGTCCGTCAAACGTCTGACTGTTGATCTCAGCTCAGGTCTTGATCTCAGGGTCATGAGTTCAAATCCCATGTTGGGCTCCAGACTGGGCCTGGAGCCAACTTAAAAAAAAAAAAAAAAGAAAAAAGAAGTCTAGAAATCAATGAGATGCTTCAGGGTGGCTTCTTTGAGTGTGTCTCCATGTGAAGACAGGTTAAACAGAGACAAGTTATCTGCCTCTTCACAGCCAATAGACAATGGTGGTACAGGGACAGTAGAAATATAATAGACATTCTCACCCAATCAGGGGAAAATGGGAGGCACATAGCAGCCACTGGTCTAGACCTGTTCAGAGAGTCCGCTAATTATAAAATGGGGGCATGTTGCCACTTCCTTGATGGGGCCAGTATTCTTCCCTGAGAATGGTTCTCCTTGGCTCGGATCTTTGTTCTCTGGGCTCTTGGTTTTACCCTGTCGTCTTTTTTTTTTTTTACACAATGAGTAGCTTGTGTTTTCAGCTGAGTCATTTTCTCAGTCTGCTTCCTCTGTGGGCACTGAGGCATCTTTTCATTTTGGACAGTATGTCTAGCTAACTACTTCTATACGTACAGTTCTCTTAAACACTTCAGTGTTGGGCCCCTGGGTGGTTCAGTTGGTTAAGCGTCTGCCTTCAGCTTAGGTCATGAGCCTAGAGTCCCAGGATAGGGTCCTATATCAGGCTCCCTGTTCATCATGAAGTCTGCTTCTCCCTCTGACCCTCCCTCCTCTCATGTTCTCTCTCTCTCTTTCAAATAAATAAATAAAATCTTTACACAAACAAACAAAACCTTAAGTGTTTGCATGACTTTTTGGGGGGTTAATTCCATTAGAGAAAAGTTACACTCACAGTTACCTTCCAGAGAAGCTCCTCCGTGGTTTGCTGTGACAGAGGGTGCTGTGGGACAAATCCTTCATGATTTTGGAAGCCTTTACATTGAGACTAAAAATTTTACAGTATTTTATCCTTAAGATTTTTTTTTCCAATTTATTTATTTTCAGAAAAACAGTATTCATTATTTTTTCACCACACCCAGTGCTCCATGCAAGCCATGCCCTCTATAATACCCACCACCTGGTACCCCAACCTCCCACCCCCCCGCCACTTCAAACCCCTCAGACTGTTTTTCAGAGTCCATAGTCTCTCATGGTATCCTTAAGATTTTTAAAGGCCCTTCCCTCCCCCCTTCCTTTTCTTAAAGAGTGTCCACTGGTATATCCTTAAGATTCCTAGAAATCCTGCTGGGCAAATCCTTAAGTCTTACTGAGTCTGAATAAAAGTCCTACAGAAACACCCTTAAGGATCTTTACCCTGAGACCTCTCCCCCCACTACCCCGCACTTTGGTATTACTTCACCATTCAGAGATGCTGGACTGGGAAACATTTTTGTTTTGGAAATGAGTCCTGTCTTCTTTATATTCCCTCTAAATTCTGCATGATGATTGCTTCTCAGCCTTTTGGCTAAGATAAAGTCTAAATTCTGCATGAAATTTAACATTTTCTTGTTTGATCTCATCCCACTCCATCAGTATTTTATCACACAGAGTCAAAAGAAACCAGCTGCTATTTTTGATATGCTGTCTGGAAATCTCTTTAGCCAGATATGATGGTTCCTTAGATACTTAAAAATTTTTTTTTAGTTTTTGTTTTAAAGATTTTATTTATTTGTTAGAAAGAGAGAGAGAGAGAGAGATCGATCAGAGGGAGACTGAGAGGGAGCAGCAGACTCCCCAGTGAGCAAGGAACCATGATGTGAGACTTGATCCCAGAACCCTGAGATTGTGACCTGAGCCAAAGGCAGATGCTTAACCTGCTGAGCCACCCGGTCACCCACTTAGATATTTTTCCTTTTTGCTGTATTACAATGAGCAACAGCTTCAGGGAACTTTTACCACTTCGTCTTTTCCCCAGCTTCCAGAAACATCTTCCCGCTGCCGTTTGCACTTTACCATTAGTCTCCAGGCTCTTTTACCTTTCACTCACTTCTAAGCTCCAAAGCCAATGTCATGTGCCTTAGGGTTATGTTATGATAGTGTCCCACTTCTAGCACAGAATTTGGTTTCAGTTACCTATTATTGTATTACAGGTGACTCCAAAATTTGGTAGCTTACAGTGGCAATGATTTTATTATATGTCATAGTGTTATGTTTCAAAAATTCAAGAAGGCCTCTGTTG
Source organism: Neogale vison (assembly GCF_020171115.1). Lineage (NCBI taxonomy): Eukaryota > Metazoa > Chordata > Mammalia > Carnivora > Mustelidae > Neogale > Neogale vison. The sequence continues at coordinate 126,674,438 of NC_058098.1, forward strand.
ATTCTTGTGTTCTACATGATGTCAGCTGAGTCATCCCACCCACTGTGTTTAGTTGACAGAGGGGCTGGTCTGGAGGGGCTAAGAGAGATTTACTCAAACTGATTAGTGAAATGGGTGGGATTGGAACCCAATCTTCCAGCTCCTACTGCAGAGAGCTTTTCTTCTGCATCAGGTGATCAAATCTGTCTTTGGCTTTTCTGTTGCAGGAAGAGCTCTTAGGCTTATATTTAAACCTTTAGGAGGTGAGAAGAAGAGGAGATTTCCTTCATGGACAGGGAATCATCCTAGACATCCTTGAATCTCTCTGTGTATTCCGTGGGATGTTTTGTACTGCCATGTTTTTCAGATGCTCTTTGCATGTTGGTAACACTCTTGGGAATAATATATAAATATGACTTTTTTTTTCTCATTTTGTCCTCACTGTCCGAGTGACAAGGCTTTCCATTGTAACTGATTTTTAATTCACTAAGCTCTTTTCTGCCTAATGTTGTATGAACTTTTCTTTCATCTTTTCTTCTGATGACCAAGCAAGCTTCTTATATCCATGTTTCCCAAATATTATAACTGGGACTGTCCAATAAGGGACTATTACCCTTGACCCCACAAATAGGGTTTATAGTCAGGATGTCAAGGCTTCAACATCAAGTCCTGTTCTCACCTTGTACTGAGATTTATAGAACTCCCAAGCCCATCCTTCCTATTCAGTTGACTGAGTCTGTAGCTTTGCACCCAGATTCTTTTGGTTTTCACTTTCAGTTTATTTTGCCGTTATCTGTTTTTATGTGATTGGAGTCCATCTTGCTCTCATTCCTTCAGGTAGAATATGGGGATTATTTTAAAATAGCGATAAAAGCACATCAGAAATCTTTTGGCAGGAAGGATTAATGTGGATTTTGGGGGAAAAAGATCAGTTTACTTTGCTGAAAAACACAATGAGTAGAGGAAAAATGAATCAGAAGGATAAAAGAAAGACACAGGACATTATCTCAAGCAAAATGGACATGAAACACAAACTACAAAGCAAATACTGTGCACAATTATTGGCCAAAAAGGAGAGACTAGGTTTAGAAAACAAATATTTTTCAATACAGACACATACAAAGCCAGAAGGCATTTTAGTGTTCTGTTTTTTTGTTTTTGTTTTTTTTTTTAATCATCTATGCCAGGAGAATTTATGATTAGAATAGTCTTCATTATTTTTAGAATTAATAATAAAAAATGGAGCATGGCACATTAAAAGAGACTTTTGTTTTCCATAATGCACTTGGCAATAGACACCCAGACAGTCCCCACCAGCAGTGAAGAAAACAGAGGCTCAGGAGCCCCCACATTTAGCTTTCTGTCTCTTTTTAAAGAACTAATACCCAACAACCCATGGGCTCAGATAAGCTCAGAATAGTACGACCAGTTTAAGAGTTTAAACAGTCAAGTTACCTAAACTGATACATAATAAGCTATTTAAGAATTCTAGTTACTCCAAAAGTAGAGCATTTTTTTCCCCTCAGGGAAAATGGTTTTATGAGGCCATATTGTATAATATGGTATATGTGGACATGCCATACATATCTCTAACTAGGCCATCACATTGAAGGGGAAAACTGGAGACACGCCAGACCAGTAATCCAAAGAGAGCTTCATTCTTGTTTTGATCCAAGTGTACAGAAAAGATCTTCAACTGACTAGTTCATTATATTATACTGGCTCATTTGAGAATTTGAGACTATTCTATAAAGTTGTGGCATGAAGTGCTGTGAGGCCCCCTGGTGTACTGGAGACGACGCGGGCTTCAGAGAGGTCGAGAAACCTATCCAAAGTCACACCACCAGCCAGTGTTGGAGCAGGGGCTGAACTCACTTTCTGCATTCCTAAATTTGAATTTTTAAATCTGGACCTCTCCGCAGGCATACAAACATAGCATTCACTGTCTAAAAATTTGATGTATCTCTTCATTTTTTTTTCCTTTTCTTTCATAGGGTTTTGGATTTTCACTACTTCTCATTTACTCATTTGTTCATTCAGTTAGCAAATATTTGAGTGGTTGCTGTATGTTGGGCATGTTTTCTGCTTTGAGTGATATAGGATGTATGTATGGACTTTATATCCCACTTGGAAGGATAGATAAAGATAGAAAGAGAAAGAGAGAGAGAGAGAGAGAAAGAAAGAAAGAAAGAGAAAGAAAGAAATGGAAGGAAAGAAAGGTGGAATAGAAGGAAGGATGGAAGGAAGGAAGGAAGGGAAGGAAAGGAGCTAAGCATGCTAGGGGTAGCTTTTTGGGCTAATGGACAGAGGGACAAGTTCTCTAATACAAAGTAACTTTGGAACAAGATGTGAAGGAAGCAAGGAGCCAGGCAGGGCAGGCTTCATGGGTATATGACCTGTGCAGCGGTACAGGGCATCACACTTGGTTTACTGCTCTACTGTCAACATCTTAGATTCTTAATGATTTTTTTTTAACAAAATACATTTTTATTTTATACTTGGCCCAACAGGCTGTGCAGCTGGTCCTGGACCAGGAATGAGCTATGTGATAATTGAGGAAAGAGATCTGCAGGCAAAAGACACCAGTGAACACACAGTGGCTAAAATGAACAAGGGACAGAAGGCGAGTCAACTGGAGTGGGTCAGGAAGAAGGGATAGTGGTAGGAGGTGACATTGGCAAGGTGGGCGGGGTGCCACAGATGGGCCCTTGTAGGGACTTTGGCTGCCACTCGGAGATGGGAAAGCCATTGACCAAAACAGTGACATGATTCGACCTTACATTTAAAAACGGTTATCCTGGATTTCAGCTATTTGGCTATTATAAGAGTACAGTGTAAGATTTACCTATTTCCCAAAATAGGCTAATAGCAATTTTACCAAAATTAGTTCCATAACTTAGAAGGAAGCCTTTTTCATTTTTAAAAAAATTCAGAATGTTAAACAAACATATTAAAAGCTTCATGAATGTGACAAATTATCAATTCTCAATGGTTATACAGACTAAATCTTTTAAAAAATTTATTCCTTTCCTAAATGGTTTCAATTTTTAGATCCTTCCAGCTGTAATTTCCAACCACAAATATTCCTGTCCACAAAAATATCCTTTTCTTTATCTAGTTTTACTAGAAAGACCATACATATCCTAGAGAATGTTTAATCTTTTGCTGTACTTCAATTCCCTCCCTTGAGAAAGAGAAGGAAAAAAAATCATGCTCCATTGTTGAATAACACCACTATTTCATGAAAGAAGATGTTTCTGCCAAATGTCCCAAGGAAAGAATCTTAATCAATTCTAATGCTGGTTGGAGCATTTCTTTCCAAAAAATTAAAAATTACAAGTTCAAAAATTAAATCTGAAGATTATACAGTGTTAAATATGTGGAATAAAAAAAAAGAAGTTTGATGCAAAGCATGAAAAAGAAAATTCAGAGTTTCCAAGGGAAATTCTAGAGTTAAAGAGAGACACAGGGTCCATGAAATATATTTGGGCTTTATATTTGTAGTTGTAGAAGTACCTTTGTAATCTGGGGTCCAAGCATGCCTGACAAATTTGATGGGAAATTATTAAGGGAAAAATGATATTCCCTCACCAACATCCTGGGCATGAACAATCCTTCCAGCAATGTCACAAGTGCTTTTGTATCTTTTCTCTCACTTCATCCTCACCATTTCTGAAATGAGTAAGGTGGGTTTTATTTTAATGTGCAGACAAAGAAATAGAAAGTAAAGAATTTAAATAGTAAGCTCAAGGTCAATAACAAAGTAACAACAACAGGAATCTAGATGTCTTGACTCAGTTCAGTATTCATTCCACGTCCTCATATGTGTTCCTTCCATGCTAAGGAGATCAATGGGAACAGATGTGTTTAGTAAAAATAGGCCTAAATGTGCCTGCTGTACAGTGGTCACTGATGGGGGTACAAGGAATAAAAAGACATAGGAAACACACACATAGTTAAAAAGGAATATACATTGGACTTCTTCACAATTAAAAACTTGTGCTTTGCAGAGGTACTGTTAAGAAAAAGAAAAGACACGCCATGGACTGAGAGAAAATATTGGCAAAATACAAAAGTCTTATATCCAGAACATAGAAATTACTTTGCAAATTCAATAATAAGAAGACATCTAACCCAATTAAACATGGAAAGTATTTGGACTTTTGGATGGACATGTCACCAAAAAATGGCGAATGGCCAATAAGCCTGCGGTATGTTGCTCATCTTTATTATGTCATCAGAAAAATGCAAATTAAAATCATGACGAGATACTGCTACTCACCTAATACAAATGCTAAAATAAAAATATCAAGACAGTGCAAGAACAAATAAGCATGTGAAGCGAGTGGAATTTTCATTTTTCGCTGTGGGAATGCAAAATGTACAGCCATATAAATCATTGTACAACCCAGAATTGCCCTTCCTAGATACTTACCCAAGAGAAATGAAAACTTGTGGTCACATAAAAACCCATACCTGAAGGTTTATAGTAGCTATATTTGCCTACACTGGAAACAACTCATATAAGTAATAAACAGACCAGCAAACTGTGGCATGTCCATGTAAAGGAAGACTGCTTTGGCAATAAAAAGGAATCAAGGACTGATATATGCAACACCTTGGGTGAATCTCAAATGGATCCTGACAAATGAAAGAAGTCAGATTCAGAAGACTGTGTACTATATGATCCCATTTACTTGATATTCTGGAAAAGGCGAAACAGATCAGTGGTTGCCAGGGATGGAAAATAGAGGGAGAGGTTAATTGCCAAGGGGTGTAAGGACGTTTATGAAGGTCATGGAATGGTTCTGCATCTTGATTCTTGTAGCTGTTACTTTATTTGTGACCTGATGTGTCAAGCTCCTAGAACTGCACATCAAGTGTCAATTTTATTAAATGTAAATTATGTCACACTTTTAAAGAAAAGAGTATAAATACATAAAATCTAGTTGAAACCAAAAGACACAATATCTGGTTGATGGCAAAAGAAAAAAATATGCCAGACAAGAAAAAACATGAATTGTATAGAATGTCTCATATTTGACAGTAAATTTAAATTAGCAGTTGAAATTTCCAATTACTTTGAGAGTAAAAATTAGAAGCCATCTCATTGGGACAGAGTCCACGATCAAGTTTAAAAACTATGTATTAATGATAATCGTAGAATGAAATAGAGTCTTGAGTGATGTAAATAGCTCTGTAGTATAATTTTTGAAATGAAATAGTAATTTAAAAAAGCCTTTAGTTATTAGTTTATTCAGCCACACAGAAATAATCTGAATAATCAAGTCTCCAGGATGTAAACACCAAAATCTTTACTCAGCAAAGGCAAATAAAAGACAAAAACATTACTGTTGAGAGCCAGTCTTCACCTGATCAAAATGTAGTAACCGTCTGTGAGCCCTTTGGAACTTCAGTCCTTAGTCCTGTCTGTAATTATTGCTTATTTGCCCTAAGTATTTGATACTTAAGTATTTGACAAGATGCTGACATGGCAGGTTTGCCTTTAGAACCCTATCATTCTTTTTCATATTTCAATTCTGGTAGTTTCCATGATCCCATTGTCCTAATGCAACAGCCTGATCATTTCGTGGAATTTATTTCCTGGACGTGATCTTTGATTTTCTGCTCTCTTATCAAAAGTACAGAGACCTCATGTTTAGTAAACACAGTTGTGATTTTCCACAAGCTAAAGAAGTACTTCATTAGTCATCATATCTTAAAAATAAAAACGGGAGAATCAAGGAAGTACAAATGAGTGTAACCTTGGAATATCATTTTCACATCTACTAAAATAACAACAGTAAACAAACAAAGAAAATCATAGTCCTCAGTCTTGATGATATGATGAAAGTGGTACACTTATTTTTGCTAAAGTGGCCTTGTAATTTACTAAAATTATTTAAAATGGAAGTATATCATGAGATCTTAAAAATGTACATTTTGATTAAATAATTCTCCATTTAAGAATTTATCTAAAGGAGATCATTTGGTGGGAACAAAATGACGCCTGACCCATATATCATCTCAGAATGAGCTAAAGTAGCATTAAAATAGAAAGCTAATTAAATGTACACCATTAGGGGAATTCGATAAAAAAGAAAAGAAATTTGGAGGAATGCAGGTGGCGGGTACCTCTTTGGTAGCGTGACATTTAGTTTTAGTGACCTGTAGTCAGCACCTGCGTATCAGTGTCTCGGCTTCCTGTCCCAACACTGGTGCCAAGCACTGTATTACCGACTGCACATTTTGTTTATTTTCTTCATTAACCATCTGCTTTAACTGGAACAAAAGCCATTCCATGAGTGCAGGGATTTTTGCCTGTCTTCTTCACTGTTATATATATATATATTTTCCTTTAGTTCCTAGAGCAATTCCTGGCACATAGCAGATACTAAATAAATATTCACTTAAAAAATAACAAAACATGAATGAAAAGATAGCCAGTAAGGACTTTTTCATGGCCTGATGTTTATTCTCTTCCTGTTTTTGCTTTTTATTCAGCCATTTGTTTATCTGTTCATTCAAATGATTTTTTTTCCAGGCCCTCCTCAGATCTAGACATCATAATAGTTGCTAATTCATAGATCCTGGGCAGTCATGATCCTGCAGTGGCATGGAGCTCACTGTCTGGTGGGAAAAATGGCCAGTGGAACAGTGATCATGAGGGAAATGGAGGGGAAGTGGAGGCCACTATAGGGATGGGTACCATGGAAAGCTCTCTTCCTTAGGAATAATTAGTAGTGAATGTTAGGGATCAAAGCCTTAAATGACCAGGAAGAGCTCACTAGGAGAGAATGTTCCAGGCCTGGTATACACACATGTGAGGGACCAGAGCCACAGAGCATGACACTTCTGAGGACACAAGGGAGGTCAAGGTGGCTATGGCAGGTATGGGGAGGATGGTGTGTGTGTGACCAGTGCAGGGAGCACAGTGCTTGATAAGGACATGGAGGGAGACAGACTGGAGTATGTAGGCCCTGGAAAGCCCTCTTCAGGACTTTGGCCTCTGTCCCAGAGGTGATTGGAAACATCTGACAAAGTGGAAATTTGAAGAGGGAAAGGATCTGATCATATTTGAAGTTTGCAGACATGGCTGTGAACACAGTGTTGAGCATGGGCAGGAGGCGGGTAAGATGAGAGACAGCAAGCTCTGAGGGTAGCACAGCCCGGGCTGGCAGCCAGAAGTTCTGGGGTCTGTCCCTGTTCTGCTCCCAGCTCTTATGCATATAAAGGAGCTCTCTTTGCTGTGTGTCTCCTGGAGTGGTGTCAGTGTGTCTCACCTTCTGCCTTCCTCATCTGACCTGGAAAAGGAGATGATCTTGATGAAAAGGAGGCCCGCATTTTCTCAGGACTCAGGTGACAGCTGAGAAATGGGCTTATTCTCATCAGCAGCCCATCTGGAGGGAATGTGAAGATAGTTGTTAGAGTCATACTTTCAGTTTCTTGGATCAGACATCACAGCTTGGAGGTGCACACTATTAAGGGAGCTGGGCTTTCTGCTGCTTCCACCACAGAGATTGATTTGGTGGCAGAAGCTGAGGGCTGTGAAGAAGCTGATGCTTACAGAATTCTCCCCTCTGTCCCACATAGGTCTGGGCCCTGGCGGCAGACCCCAGGAAGGCAGATGGCCTGTGGAATGCCCCAACAGGGGTGACGCCCACTTCCGGCTCCCCGTTCTCCATTTCTAATCGGTGCCTAGCCTGCTGCAGCTTGGGGCCCAGGCTTTCAATTATTCAAGAATTGGGAAGTATTTGTTGCCTGGTGCAGGATTTGCTTTTGTTCAACAGAACAAAACCCTGGTGGGTGAGATTCAACACCCAGGGTGGCCAGGTCTCCAGAGGTGGGCAGACTACCTATGGAGGGCCAGTTGCTGCAGGAAGGGGTCCGGTTCAAACGGCATCTAGAGTGCATGGAAGAAGGGAAAAAAACCACACACACAACCGGAGATGAATAGAGAACATCCTGATTTTGCCTTCTGTTTGTTCAGCTTGAAAAGCAGAGCACGCTGAAATCATAGGAACCTGAGGCTGTGGTGGAGGGGAGAGACAGCTTTGCAGGGAAGCAGCCCCAGGCAGGTGGGGAGGGCTCCAGATTCTAGCCCAGACACTATGGCTAACCTGCCCTGGGTCTTCAGTGAAGTCATCTCCCCTCTTTGGGCCATGTCTCCTCACCTGTGAAATGAGGAAGATGGATTGTATGATCTCTAAGGTTCTATCACATCTTTGTCTTCCAATTTCAGGGTGATTTTTAGGTCCTGGCACCCACTGTCACTAGGTCCTCTGCATAGTATGGAGTTGGTGGTGTTATAATCATTGTCATCCTTTCAATCTTTCATTCTTTCTTTCAACAAACAAATACTGAACCCTTGCTGTGTCCCTGGGGGAACCCTTTCAGGGGGTGCCAGACTGTGGGGCTCACATAATGCAGCCAGATTATGAAGGCAAGAGAAGCATTACTTCTACTTTGGCTTTCATGAGACTCTGAAGACTGGGTTAGTTCTAGAAGCCATGAGACCCATTCACTTTTGCACTGATTCAGTGAACAAACATCGCCTGAGCATAAACCATAAGCTAGGTGGCATATAATGGAAAATCAGAGATAAGTCAGGTGAACGGCTTCCCCACAGATTTACATGGGCTTGTTGATGAAGCTAATGTATAATAAGAAAACTATAATGGCAGAGAGATAAATGGAAGAAGAGTTTTATGTACAGGGATTATGAGAGCACAAAAAAGCAGTACCATTGAACACTAGAGAGCCCAGGAGCCCCTCTTACAGGGCCTGGGATCTGAGCTGAGAGTTGTTTTTAATACTTTATTCTGATGATAAAAATTATACACATACACATATATGTATATATGGCTATGTTTAATATTTAATAATTTAATAATTATGGGGTACCTGGTCATCTTAATTTTCTTCTTTGGAAGTTCTGAATTTTGTTTCATATACACATATATGTGTATGTATGTGTATATGTTTGAGCATGTGTGTGTGTATGAAACAAAATTCAGAACATCCAAGGGAAGAAAATTGATATTATCAGTTATCCCATAGTTCAAGGTAATAACTAAAAAAGATTTAAAAAGACATATAATTTTGCTATATATTTTTAGGAGATTGTGTGATTTTTTTCTTCGTTTTCATTTTTTTGATAAAAGAAATCACACTATGAATACTGCTTTGTAAGTTGCATTTTCATTTGATAACATATCATTGACTTTTTGTAACAATAAATAAAATTCTTCTTCATTATTTTTAAGAGCCATATATCATATTCTATTGTATAGATGCCTGGTTATTTATTTAACTAATGCTCTATTGATAGATTTAGGTTATTCCAATTTTTCAGTATTATGAACAACACTGTGATAAACATGTTTTTCCTTAGGACAAATTCTTAGAAGCTGGATATCTAGGCCAAAGGATGTTTTAAATATTGACACACATTTCCAGTTGTACTTTAGTTTATTTTTTTAAATTTATTATTATTTAATTAATTTATTTATTTGACAGAGGGAGATCACAAGTAGGCAGAGAGTTAGGCAGAGAGAGAAGGGGAAGCAGGCTCCCCGCTGAGCAGAGACCGCCACCCCCACCATGCGGGGCTCGATCCCAGGACACTGGGATCATGACCTGAGCCGAAGGCAGCGGCTTAATCCACTGAGCTACCCAGGCACCCCTGTACTTTAGTTTGAAAGCAGAAGCGTGTATATGTGTGTGTGTACATGCTAACAAGTGCACATGTGTTTGCTTTAATTAATATTAATTGAAATACTTGCTCTATTCGTGATATTAGACTAAGAACTTTACACACACCATCTGATCTAATGATTATAATATTTTAGCCCAAATAAACCACTGGTCCATAAACTCATTATAAAAGACATTTCAAGAAAAATAACCCAGAAACACATTTTATTTGCCAATCCAAGAATCTTAGTGGTATTTGGATGCAGAAGGGTGAGCATATTACATCCAAAAGGAATAACTGAATCTTTGTTTTAGCTTTGTTAAGATGTCAGGCATTCTATGCCATTGGCCAGAGTCCATGACCTATAAATTTAAATCCAACTGGGGAAATTGCCCAAGGAAAGTCTGTGATTGTGGCCATGATGAATAGCCAGCCCTGCAGTAATCCACTATATTTTTAGTTCTCTGTACCAGCTGATGTTGCTGAAGTTTGTCTTTGAGATAGGGAGACCTAAGGGGGCTTCTGGGTGGCTCTGTTGGTTAAGCGTCTGACTTTGTCTCAGCTCGGGGTCCTGGGATCAGGCCTCATGTCTCCTCTGGCTCCGGGTTCAACAGGGAGTCTGCCCCTCCCCTTGCTTGTGCACTCTCTCTCTGTCTCTCTCACCCTCTCTCTCTCTTTCAGATAAATAAATAAAATCTTAAAAAAAATAGGGAGACCCTAGGTTTTAATTTGCCTAGGACAGTCCTGTTGTCTTAAAGAAAATATTGCTAGTGCATTCTTTTGTTCTCAGAAGTATTCCAGTTTGGACAATACTTTACTTCGGGGAAAGTTGTTGCAGATGGAAGAGCTTGCTGATCAGACAGAGACAAGTTTGAGCAGTGGGGTCTCCAACTAGTGCCCATTCCCTTCTGCTCAAAGGCAGGCATCTCTGTCCCTCACTTTTTAAAGAAATTTACGTCACCTATCATGCACTGGGGTATCTGGTCACCTTACTTATCCAGGTAATAGCTGAGAATCAGAGAAAAAGCCAAGATACCTGTGTAGTAAGAATTAGCAAATCCTACAATAAAATTCTTGCCCGGTCTAAGGGAAAAATTCTTATTCAAAGCCTGTCTACTTTTCCTTTACATACAGATCCCCCCAAAGCTCGGGTATCTTATTTCCTCCCCACAGGTGATTAAAAGGATAGGTTAGAAAAGAGAACAAATGCCTAAGGCAACACTTCAGCATGAGCAGGAAGAGAAGGAAAGTGGCTTATACAAGAGGGAGAAGATAGGAGGCTTAAAAGGAAAGGCGAGGACTGCCATCATGTCATCTCGGTCACTGCAGTGAAGCCCGAGAGAATCAGCACAGCGGGCAGCCATGGGAGTTCATAATGATGACCTTGAATTATCAAGAATGTGTTTTCTGCATTTAGTAGGCTGTATTTAAGAAGGTCGGGTAGCCTGAAACATTTTAGATGAGATCTCTATCCAAAATAGTTCCTATTGTTGAAATTAGACTTATAAGAGGTAAGTGTTCAGCAAGCTGAATGCCTTGATTATATGGAATGATTTAACCTTCTGAGAGTCCTGGGCAGCAAAAAAAAAAAAAAAAAAAAAAGTAATATGTAAGAAAATGCATTTAAGTCATCTTTGTTGCCCTTAAAGACTTCAAATTCTTGTTGATAATGTAAGTTTTCACCCTTTCTAGATGTCTTTGCATTTTAAAAAGGACTTTAAAAGACTAAAAAGCCTTATAATCTCAAGGGAGTCAAGTTCCAGTAATATAATTCCAGGCACTGAGAACACAAGAGGAAAGTTTTCAGGGCCAAAGGATTTTTCTGGTTATCCATGCAGAAAGCTTTAACTTTTCTTTCTGTGATGATAGTCCTGTAAAAAGGGATGGCCTTCTTAGCTGCTCATGTCCATTGGAGTCCTAAACTCCCAACTCTGAGGGGCCCTCCAGACCTGAATCAAGTCCATAGGACAAAGAGCAGGGAGTCAAACATGCTCATAGCCAAGCAGAAGGCTAAGGGGTCCCCAGAGCAGCTGCGGGTACTACTCAGAACTAATCAGAAACAAAATTATGGATCATTTAAGTGACAAGTGGTCCTAAGCTCTCAGAGTCAGAGACCGTTGGGGTTCTGAGAATTCCAGCTGAATATCCAGCAGGGCTCTGTTCATTAATTCCATCCATGGCAGTGTTTAAAGTGTAATGAAAACTCAATGCAAAAAAATTAGAAGACTTGGAGCTTTTAATAGTTATCCCCAGGACACATAGCCTGAAGACAGAGGATGGAGGGCACAAGAAAGACAGATGGATGAGGCCACCTCCACTGTTTTGTTGCTCTCCTCATGGGTGCCCCACAGGAAACTCAGCCTGGACTGAAGACGGCTCCCTGTCTGGATAAAAGCTCTAGATGAAAGGAGTACCGTCTGCCCCATTAGAGGGTCAACCCATCCTTTTGCCTGAAGCCTCAACTCAACAGAGTAGCTCTGAGGTGTGGGACAGACACTTACATCTGCAGATCCGTAATGCATCTCTGCACCACCTTCCCCAAAGTAATGTCGGTCTGCCTCTGCCTGCCACAGGCCCGTCTCCCCTCCCAGAATGTCACTAATCCAATATCTGCTCTTTGTCTGGGAGGTAGAACCTGGGTTCCTGATATCCGAGCAAGAAAAATAGCCATTCAGACCCCAACAGCTCTCTGTTGACTTTCTGTGTCATTCTGATGCTTTTGGAGAGTGCTGGTTTCTCATTCTTTCCTGCTGGAGAAAAGAGGGCAGCAAGGCCATAGGCAGCCAACTCGGATATGTGGGGGCCAAACAAAGCTCCTCTCCCAGACTTGGGTTGAGACAGGGAGAGTAGTTGCTTCCTATACATGACCTCCTCCTGTATGTGGGTATCTTCTTTATTAAAAACAATATCTATTTTCTGTACTTAATAATTCCATTACTAGAGGCTTATTCCCCTGCGGCTGGTGTAAGCCCACCTTATGTACCCCATCCATCATTGTACCTCTCTTATGCTGCAAGAAGGTGTGTAGAAAGAGGGATTCCAGGGCTGATGGGGACCCTGGCACCTGAGAGCCAGGATGTGCCCTCCAGCACAAGAGGAATGCCGACACTTTACTTTCCCATCCCTGGTGCCTACCTCACACATCTGTGGTTCCTTTGCCATGTGTTTTATGAGCTGAATTGTGTCCCCCCAAATTCACATGTTGAAGTCATAACCACAGTACCTGTGAGTGTGACTCCATGTGGAGACAGTCTTTAAAGAGGTAATTAAGTTAAAATTAATTCAGTAAGTTGTGCTTTAATCCAATCTGACTAGAGTTCCTGTAAGGAAAGGGAAGTAGAACACAGTTAAGGACAGAGGGAAGCTGATATGAAAGCATAGGGAGAAAGGGGGCCATCTACCAGCTGAGGAGAGAGGCCTTGGAAGAAGCCAGCCCTGGTAGCACCTTGATCTTAGACTTCTGGCCTCCAGAGTTTTGAGAAACAAACTCTTCTGTTTAAGTTCCCAGCCTGGGGTACTTCATTATGGCGGCTCTGACAGACTAAAACACTGCATCATACCACCTCCACCTCAGTCACTCTCCAACCCAGCCCTACCACCATCATGGATTCCTGAAACACGGCTGCCGAGTTTGGCCCAGCTCTGCCACCTGGCCATAACGTATTTCTTTAACATCTAAAGAGGATCGTATCTGCTGCTCTGCTCAGAAAAGCCAAGTTTAAACGACTTTAGGTTTCTTCTAGTTCATGGATTCAAAAATTGCTGTGGATAGTAAGAAGGAAGCTCAGGAGATTAAGGGGAAAGAGGCTAACTCCAGAGTAGAGGCTCCAAAAACACCAAAACAGATTTTGGTGTTTCCTAAAGAGGTGTTAACAATCATCTTTAGGCCAGAGAAAACCCTTGGTGTAGAGGTGGGGTGTTGGGAGTTGTAGAGTCCCTAGGATGGCCCATGGTTGTTAGACCCCTCCCCAAATTCCAAGGAGAAGCAGTGTCTACTATCCTCCAGGGAGAGCCCAGGCTGAGACCACAAGCCTGGGGACAGACACCTAGGCTCAGTGTATACACAGGAGCTCACAGGCACACACACACACACACACACACACACACACACACAGTGGTAGAAGACAGGCCTGCCTACCTGAACAAAAGGGATTCCTAGGGTAGCAAGATGCTCTCAGTGGAAGGAGGGTTCAAAACAAGGATGGAGAGAGAGGAGTCAGAGAAAACCGAAGCTATCAGCTTAATTTTACTCCCCAAAGCAGGGGTGTTACATTGAGCTAGAATGTAACCAGCAATCTAAGAGGCCCCTGTCACCTGTCATATATGCCTGTCCTTCCCAAGGTTCGAGCCAGGACAGCCCACCCCTCCATGTAACTCATTTCCACATCATCTATACTTTCCAATAAGCTCTTACTCTATTAGATTGCTTCCTGAAAGAGCCACATATTGAAAATCACCGGTCAGTCACTTCTTTATTCTGTTAGTCACCAAACTGATTTTTTAAGCTCAGAACCAATAAAGCTGTGACGGCGAAGAACGGATATGGATTTCTCATTCTCACATACTCATATATAATAATAATAAAACTTTATTAAACAAGAGACATGTTGTTTCAGGGAATTTTTCTTTCCCTTCTCCAATGCCCCAAGGCTAAAATATACAATCTTATTAACTTCCTGAAAGAAATACTCCACTCCCTTGGTGCACATGCCAAGCATTCATCTTCTTGGACCTGGAAAATGAGACAGGGCCTTGACATGAAGGCTCGTGGGTCACAGCTGTATCCAGGGAAATATAGGGAAGTGAGCACAATGAGGACACTCCCAAGGAAGCTGCATGGAGTCCTTGAAGCCCTCTGTCATAGATCCTGGGCCTGTCCTAAGCCAGGAAGAAAAGGAGAAAGGATTGGCCTAGCAGGGCATGCAGATGTGGGGGAGCCTGAAGATATCATTTAGCTCACACTCCCTGACAATATTTCAGGAGACTGAAGCTCAGACAGGGGCTGACATTCACCCAGAGTCACATAGAATGGATGGTAGAGCAGGACGAGAGCCCTGGTGTCATGTTCTGGGCTCCTCCCTTCCTTGCCTCCCACCCCACAGCCCCAGGATTGATCTCAAATGAAGGAGACTCCACTCTGGCTCCTACATATCCTGTGAGATGGCCTCATGCTCCTCAGGGAGGTCAGGGGGCCATATCCGGTCTTTCTGTTGGTGACCATAGCTGAAATAACCCCACACAACTCCCGCAGACAAGAGTGTCTTCCCAAGTCAGTTGAAATCTGTTGAATGAGTGAATGACCTCAGCCAGATGTTGGATAAGATTAGGACTCATTCATATCATTCTAGTGGTGGAAAGGACTGAGGACCAGCTGATGGGATGATTCCCAGAAGACACATGGGTCTCAGACATTGATGGGGCATGAAGCAGAGGAATGTGCAACGAGTGGTACCAGCTCCACATTGCTCTGCCCAACTGAAACCAGGTTCAGGCTTGTCCTCAGGAGTGAGGGGTTGTTATGGACTGAATTGTGTCCCTTCAAATTTCAGCTGGTGAAGCCTTATCTCCCAACGTGACTGAAGATAGGTCCTTTAAGGAGGGAACTGAGGTTCACTGAGGTCATTGGTGTGGGGCTCTAATTGGATAGGACGGGTGTCCTTATGAGAATAGAGAACACAGAAGCTCCTCTCTCATTTCTCATGCACACGGAAGAGGCCATATGATGACAGGATAAGAAGTCATCGTGAGCAAGTGGAGGAGACAAGCGCAAGACCCCAGGCCTGCTGGCCCTTGATGGTGGGCTTTTAGCCTCCAGAACTATGAGAAAATACATTTCTGTCATTCAAGCCTCCTGTTTGTGACATTTTGTCATGGCAGCCCAAGCAGACTAACAATGGGGCTGGTGTCAAGTGGGGGAAGCCCAGAGGGAGTTAGGGCATGGCAAGAAAGTGTGGGACACGCATTCTGGGTGACAACTTCGTGCGGGCAAGCAGTCCCCATTTGTGAGTCTTAGCAGAATGGAACTGCCATGGGCTATTTGAACACTGATATTCTGTGTTTCATCCTTTTCCTGAGGTCCTACAAACAAACTTGGGTCTTTCTAGGAAAATGGGAAAAAGATCAAATGACCTCTGATGGCCTCTGTAGCCCTGAGACTCTGACTACAACAGATGCAGAGGTTCATCCCTGAAAATGATTTCTTGGGATTTTTTAACTGCGTGTTTGGAAATCCTTTAATGACCTATAAAAAGGAGCCATAGTGGAGTAATTATAAATGAGTATTTATATATGTTTATTTCAGATAATATATTCCAGATACTTTTCAGCAAAACCAAATCTAATGACGGCCAAATACACATGGGGTTCAGCAGAAGTTGTCAAGCCATTTACATGGTCTAGGAGATATTTGGAACATATACAACTGCTGCAAAGTGTCAGATTCTTGGCTCACCCTCAACCCACAGCTAGTGGAGTTAATTTGCGGGGATCCTCTTCTCCCAAGGTCTCTTGGACTCCTACTCAGATGGTTTCCATGCTCTAGCTGTGGACCCTGAGCCCAGCTTCCATCCTGACTCTGGTTGCTGCATTCCCTTAGATCCCATTTCAGATCAAACACCAAATGTTGACCAAGCAATTACTGTGTGCTCAGCTCTATGCTTTGCTGGACCGGGAGATAGCCTTTGAAATGACCTTTGAGGTTACTTCTAGCCAGAGACGGAGGAGTCTGCAAGAATGTGCATCCTCCTAGAGCTGGAGTATTGCTCCCTCCAGGAAGCCTCCCTGATTCTCTGACAACAGAAGTGTGTAGCAAGCCCCATTATTTCCCTCCCCTCCTATGTGCAGAAATAGACTGTTTTCTTACAGTCCCTTCATGGAGATGCAATTCACGTGACAAAGGAACGTGGGTGTGAGTGATGTATGTCAGTTCCAAATTTGGCTCCCAACTACTCCCTTTTCTCTTTGTCTGCCTTTGTGAAATGCTGAGGTCCTAGGAGATGTTGGGATCCTCCATATCTGAGAAGCCTGGATCCCTTAGTGACCACATGGAGCAGAGCCCCCCAGATTTGATCATGACAGAGCAAGAGAGAAGCTTGCCCTACACTCAGTCTCTGAGAGGTGGAGGTGGTTTGCTGCAACAATTGGCCTGTCCAGGCTGCTACACTGACTGACTCTCAAGTTGAAAACCATAGTCATTTGCCCTCTAATTGGACATGCCCTCAGAAAGGGAGCTTTGGGCTATGCATGGACAATTTTCTAATTTGGAAGGGCTATGAATGCAAACCGTGGCCTGTCCAACTCCAGATAGCATGCTCCTAGAGTTTTTCTTTATCGCTCTCCCGGCTACGGTGGCAGCTATCGGGTGCTGTGGAAGACTGTAAGGGAAAACTGAACTCACAACATTCTTGAGCTGGAGAGAAATTTGTAAATTGTGCATGTGGGCATTTTGGTTGTTGTGTAGTGTGAATTGCCTCTATTTATTTCACAGACGTGTTCCTATCTCATCCCCCCACCTATATTCTCTCCAAAGAAGCTGAAGCAGCTTTAGAGCTGGATCTAGAACCATCTCCTGGGGTAACCCTCGGGCTGAAGGCAGCAAGCTCAGAGAGTAGGCTTTTGCAGGTGGCCGCTGTGGCACTTCCCAAAACCTTCTGGGCTGCCAGGAGCCTGTCTGAGATGCAGACAGTCTGGTATGGGGACTAAGTGTACCGTCCACAGACAGTGGCAGAGAGGTCAGTTGGGCCCGGGGCTGGGACCCCACGACTCCCGAGAGGCACTTCTCCTATTGAACTGAGAGGTTCACAGATGGAGAGATTCATAACATTCTCAGTGGTTCCCTTGCTCAGCTGCCTCCCCGGTCTGGGGCTCGGCAGCCCTTGCTTTGGTATAAATCACATTCCATCAGCATATCTGCAGGGCTTCGGGGATCATTTTGGAATACTAGGATGTTAATGCATAGGGTTTTGTTCCAAGCAGTGAGCCACCTCCTGGGATTTGGGAATCTCTCTTTTAAATCCAGATAGCACTAATGAGCTAGTAAGGGCTCCTGACCTCCTTGACTCTTTTCGTCACTCCTGCAGCTGCTCTGAGCATTGGAATCCACCACATGTGGGGGTGCTGTAGCCGTGGGCCTGATGGAGTCACAGGCTTTCAATGCAACCACTTCCACCTGGAGGCATTTCAACTGTGATTTCTTCTTCTTCTTCTTTTCCCCTCTAAATTATTGAGTACACCTGAACATTCTTTTCATGTACAAGCTCTTGGTCAATGTTTATGGTTATATTGAAGGCAATGACACTGGGGTCCTTCATAACAGGGTTTGGCCAGGAGCTTTCCTTTAATTCTTTACCCAAGCAAAAATGAGTCTGGGGTGTTGAGAAGGTGGTCCTTGAAGGGGTGAGTGATAAGACACATACAACAAGCAGTTAGGTATCATTTATCCTTTTTGCCACACCTGTCTCCTAGTGCCCCTAACTGACATTTAGTCCCCGGGAAATGCCTCATGTAATACTTACGATGCATCAGGGGCTGCTCTAAGTGGTTTACAGATATTTACAATTTATTCTGCAACACCATTTTTTTAAAACATTTTTTTAAAGATTTTATTTATTTATTTGACAGACAGAGATCACAAGTAGGCAGAGAGGCAGGCAGAGAGAGAGAGGAGGAAACAGGCTCCCTGCGGAGCAGAGAGCCCGATGCGGGGCTTGATCCCAGGACCCTGGGATCACGACCTGAGCCGAAGGGAGAGGCTTTAACCAACTGAGCCACCCAGGCGTCCCTGCAACACCATTTCTTATGTTTACTTTCCAATAAGAAACCTGGGACACAACAGAGAGGTTAGGAAACTTGTCCCAAGTCACAGAGCCAGAAAGTGGTGCTGCCAGGATTTGAAGCTGGAGCCTCTGGTTCCAAGGAGCACACACTTCATCAGGGTGCTGAGTCTCTCCTCCACAGTTATCACCACCTCTCAAGTTTGGCTCAGACTCTTCATCTTCTCTGGAGTGTCTGTTCCTTTGCTCTTCATACTTCTAAATTCTAGCTCATCTTTCAAGACTTACAACCTCGTTCCTGTAAGAAGCCTTCCTGAACATTCTGTACCATGCTGCAGTTGACGGACTCTGAACTCCAAGAGCAGAGTGGTTCCCAGCATGGCATTGAGCACTCCACTGTATGAACTCCGGTCAAACCCAGGCCTGGCTCTATGACCTTGTGGAAATTAATTAACTTCTATGAGCTAAGTTTTCTTCTCTGTAAGATGGCAATAGAGGTTTGTACCTATCGACAGGGCTTTTGAGGGGATTACTTGGGTTGACATATCTACAAAACCTAGCAGAGTGCTCATTCACTCTGCCTGCTATATATGCAATTTATTAGTAGTATTGCTATTATTGTTGTCATTATTGCACATTTGCTTTTCTTATTGCTCTTGTGTCACACTTTTGCTTTCCTTGTCTGATCTTTAACTCCTGTAGGACTGCATGATTATTTGTACCCCTTGAAGATATAGATTGGTTGTATGTATCTGTTTCTTTCATTCCTTTCCTTTTCTTCTTTCTTTTCTTCCTCCCTCTTTTTCTTTCTTTCTTCCTTCTTTCTTTTTTTCCCTCCCTCCCTTCCTCTCCCTCCCTTCATTCTTTCATCCTTTCTTCCTTCTCTCCTTTCCTTCCCTTTCTTCTCTTCCTTCCTTCCCTACCTTCTTTCCTTTCTTTCTCTTCCCTTCCTTTCTCTTCCTTCCTTCCTTCCTTCCTATTTAATTCTCTGCACTTAGATTAGTATCCTGCAAATAGTAAGCATTCATTTAATGGTAATAATTAATTAATGAGTCGAAAGTAGCTAATATTATATCCCTAGGCACAAGAATTCAAAAATCTCTTTCTCTCCCACTGAATTGCATATAAATATAAGTCACAGGTCTTCATTGATCTTGGAATGTACATCTCAGGGGAAATTGAATGTGTCATAGTTCAAAGAAAACCCGCTCCTAAATAAGTTACCAGATGCATTCATTAACTGAGGTGGTCCAGTTAAAATAGGGCACAATCTTGGTGGGATTTGAATATCAATAGTCTGTAGGGAAGCATCAGCTTCCAAGAATTTTTGGCTCCTGATGTGATCTTCTTAACCTTTTCTTTCCAGTCTAGTCTTCAGAGAAGCCGCTGCTTATTTATGATGGAGATCCTGTAGATATACCATGCTAGGTAATTGAGAAACCATTTGAAGACTGATGTCTTATTATCTCTTGAAGCACACAGCAAAGAACCACTTACAAAGCCTTCTCTATTATTTGACTATTTAGACCCTTAGGTTCATTGACTTCAGAATATTTTAAAGGAATCACTCTGCAGTCAATAAAGCTCCATGACTTGCAAGAAGTCAGGAAGCTACTGAAAGGCTCGAGGTATGTGGTTGACTGGCACTCTGCAAGACAGGGGGATGTTGCTCTTGCTGATACTAGGGATGAGAGTTTAACTCCCCAAGGGCGGCTGGCTCTGCACAGGTCTGTATGTGCAATGTCAAAGGGCAGGGTCGCTTGTAGTCTTCCTCTGAGCAACTTCACATTGTTCTGTTGTTGTTCCAGGAAGTTGGCCTTTGGGAAGGTGGCAGGCGAAGAGTTATCGAGAGTAGGATCTACCTTTCTTGTAAATATGCTCTGATTTCCCAGGACGTTCTTCCTGGAGCGCTGGCATCCTCTGCCATCCCCAAGAGCCTCAGCAGGCCTCCCAATAGCCATGATAAGGAAAATGAAGCACCAGGAAGCAGAAAGGAATCCCAGTGGTTGTATTGCCTGATCCCTCCACTCCCCACTTCTCAAACTGTTTCTTACCTGCATTCACTTAGAACTCCATGTAGCACTGAGATTTTTTTTTTTGTCTTCGTGTTTCGGGACAAGTGGTGAGCTGATATGTCATCTCACACTTCCCTGCCTTCCCTGAATGAACTATATGTTGACTGGAATTCCACAGATTGTTTAGCTTTTCTTTGGCCTTCTGGCTTGGCAGGTGTGGAATAACAGAGATGACAGGTTCAGGGAAAAGGGAAGTGGTGATTGTCAACCCCCCGATTCCCAGGTGGTTTTGGTAGCAAAGGAACAGCCATCCTGTGGAGTTATGTGTATAACTTGTGAGTAGCTTCCCCAGTTTTCTGAAATAACGTTCCTCATTTCTCTTTTAAGTCATGCTCAGTGTTGTCAACAATTGTGAAGAACACTCATTTCCTTGTTACCCCTCAGCAACTTTTCCATGACATGACACCTTTCTTCATCCTTTTTATCTCATTCAGTATTTCATGTGCAGTGTAAATCATAGCTACTAATCACCTCTCAGTTTGTGACATGGCCCTCATCCTCATGTCAACAACCAGAACTCAGGTGTAGTTCTCATCTCTCACTCAAATGATGGGGATTCAATTAGACATTCTCCTCTCTGCTTCAGTCATACCAATTTATTCTGTGCTCCCTGATAGATTCATCTTCAGTCACTACCTTGCTCAAGAAAATTCAGTGGCTCCCCATTGTCTACTAAAAGTTGAATTTCATCTGGCTTTTAAGGCCCCTTTAGAATCTGGCTCTAATCTCCGCCCCTGCAGGAGTCTCTAATATATACTTCATAATTTTCATCCCAAATTTACACCAGTCCATGACTCTTTGCATGGCCACATAACATTCTCTCCTCAAAATGCCCAACACTCTCTTCTGTGATTTCCCTGTCAAGTCATCGAATTTATTTGGCAAAGAAATAATGCTTCCAACTTTGGCTCTCTTAAAGACCTGGCTTGTCTTAACTACTTCACATCTATTACCAACTGCCTTGATTTCTGAAATCTAAGTGTCTTCTGCCTATATTCCTTTAGTATTCCAATGGCCCATTCCTGGACCATTAGCTTGATGCCCTCTAAAGTACACCATCAGCTCTGTCGCCCCTACCCAGATGTTTTTGCCCCACATTAGTATTTACCCACATAAGACCAGGATTATAAATGCTCCATAAATATTCTAAATATAAATTGTCTAGAGTCTATCTTTCGGAACTAGATGGTTGGGGTACAATACTATGCAAAAGGAAAATAACAGTCAATATTATTGTGGGGGACATACCTGGAGATATCACCTCCTGGTAGAATCTTTCTTTACTTGAGGTAATCCTGCAAGAAAGGAAGGCCCACCCCTGAGTTTCAGGAGAATAAATTGCCTTGCTCTCCCTCATCTTTGTTTTACTATTTCCTCCAGGTGGAATTCTCTACCAACACCCCCCCCCCCCGCCACACTGATATATTCTTTCCTATCCTTTGATATTAACACAAATTCTATCATACTAGTGAAGTCTTTGCCAGGTCTTAGCTTTACATTGCCATTTTATGCTATTTAAAATAAAAAGATATAAATATAAAAGTTAACACAATTGCCCAGCACATATATGACCTGATTGTTTTAGGAATATAAATCTTACCCCCTGTGTGGACCTGTGACCTATCTTGAATTGACCCTCCATGCTGCTTTTTCATTGTTATGGAGAGATGTGGGCTCTGAGCATCTCTCCCTAGTTTTTCCTCCACAGAATGTGCTAGCATTCTGGCCTTCTCAGCTCCCACCTATGGGAATTACATTGGTACATTTTTTTCTGCCTAGATACCAGACACCTTCCTCAAGAGCAACCATGCTGTGATTTATACCTCTCTGTTCTCTCATTGCTGATTCTGGCATCTAGCATGGAAGTGGGACTCAGAATCTATTCACTCATTGAATGAAGGAACTGAATAAACTGCCATTTTCCTAATCCTCTTTCCTTCTTTCAACTGGTATGCCCATTCTGAGGTGCATGACTATGTATGTACTCATGATTAAGGAGAACTGAGTAGGTCAAGGGACAGAAAGCAATGCACAAATACATAAATAAAATGTTGATTTAGGCTTCTTACTATTTACATAATAAGGCTCTCCACTCAACTATTAAACTTCTAAGCATTAGTTCAGGGAAGCATAGAGAACTTGTTGTTGTTATATACCAGAAACTCTTTCTATTCCATGCTCCATACTACTTTCTTCCTTGAAGTAGGACCCATCTAATTAGTCTACCCTTATTTTCACTCTACTCTCCTTATCCCCTTTATATCCCATAGGATTCTTCAATCGTGGGAGGCTCAATTTCCTCCAGACCATTTTACTCTAACCATCACTATGGGGAAATATAATGAGGAAATAATTAGCTAATATGGGGAGATTACAAAAGCTTGAGAATTTCAGTCATATCCTCAGTCTCATTTTTTGGACTTTCAGACATTGTCACTCTCTACTGAAGGCACTGTTACCCAATGGTTATTTTGAATCCCCAGCCCAGCCACCCACTAACTAGGAGGGACTTGGGCAGCCTGTGTAACTCTTGCACTCTTCATTTTAACATCTGCAAGAAGGAGACACAGAATGTGCCTCTCCGGTTGGTTGTGAGTGTCTTGTGGGGTGATGTAAGTAGGCTCCTAGCTGGGAGTGTGTGACATCATAATGGCTCTGGCTGTTGTTAATGTCACTGAAGCAGAACCTGCTGGAGCTGTTGCCAGCTGTGGTAGGTACTGGACACAACTGTGACTTTTTCTTCCCAGGGGTGACACTCTCTGAAATCCTGCTCCCTCCTCAGCTCCATTTCTGAAATGAGGGCAAGAATTGCCCTCTATGATTCCCTGAACTAATGCTTGGAAGTTTTATAGTTGAGTGGAGAGCCTTACTATGTAAATAGTAAGAAACCTAAATCAAAATTTTTTTTCCAATTTATTTATTTTCAGAAAAACATTATTCATTATTTTTTCACCACACCCAGTGCTCCATGCAAGCCGTGCCCTCTATAATACCCACATCAAAATTTTATGTATGTATTTGTGCATTGCTTTCTGTCCCTTAACCTACTTAGTTCTCCTTAATCATGAGTACATACATAGTCATGCACCTAAGAATGGACATACCAGTTGAAAGAAGGAAAGAGGATTAGGAAAGTGGCAGTTTATTCAGTTCCTTCATTCAATGAGTGAATAGATTCTGAGTCCCACTTCCATGCCAGATGCCAGAATCAGCAATGAGAGAACAGAGAGGTAAAACCCCTGGAGCCTCATTGACCTTCTAGGCAAAACTTAATGAACTGAGTCCAGGAATCTCAAGCCAAGGAGCACAGAGGTAGAAGGCAAAACCAAAGTCTAGCTCAAGGATAAATGCAAGTTGGGTTTCTTGAGAAGACCTCTAGAAGTAGCTCAGATATTCATAGTTTGAGTCAAATGAACCATAGGTGAACAGCAGGTAGAATTTCTTGATTTGTCTGAAAGTTCTTTGGGCAGGATCAAAATTGTGGAGAGTACATGTTACTTATCTCTGTGGGTGCTTGGGCTCTCTTCTAGGTGGCTCTGACTCTTGACTTCTGTTGCCCTCCTTAATAGCAGAACAGAAGCCCCAGCCTCCCCAGATATCAAAGATAAGATGATAACCTCTTTTTAAATGAATAAATGAGAGAATGAATGAATGTATACATGAATATTAGAAGGATAAGGCCCCTATGACAGCAGAAGCTGTCTATAGACAGTAATCCCAAATCCAGAACTCCAGCCTTTCCTTGGAAGGACAATATATATGTAAATAGAGCCGTCACGTTTAGAATGTCAGGCCTCAGAGGGTTCCTCTGGAGCTTACAAAGGCCACTTCACATTTCTCCATGAAATTACAAAACTTGACAGCTTTCTTAACACAGTGATGGTGAGGAATAAAAACTTCAGAAATTATGCTATTTGAAAAGTAAACTATTTACTGTTCAGAGGGAAAAATCTGAACTGAACTACTTGGCAGCTATCAAAATGTAACCCTTTGACACAACAGTGATTTAAAATGTAAATAGAGCTTCAGGCATGCAGAGAAGGAACTAGCTATCCCCACCAAGCCTCCTTCTGTGGCACCTTTACCCGCGGGGAGAGCACCCAGGCCCAGGCACTCACCCGTTGCACCCGTCACTGCCTGGACCAGATCGTAGACTCTCTGAATTTTCAGGTTTAACTCCACCTGCACCTCCTCCCTCTCAAGGATATAAAGAATCACAAAGGAAGGCTTGGACAGACGTTTTCATAAAGTACGCACTAAATGAAATCTAGGTTAAGAACCAAGGCAGACTTTTTTAACAGAATAAGTTTACTTTATTATCACCTTGTGATTATTTCTCTTGGCATGTAGCTTAGAAAGTCTTTATTCCAGATATCATGAGTATTTCCTTCCCAGAAGGTGCTGTCTTCTTGGGACCAGTTGTATAACATCATGTACTTAAAAAAATTTTTTTTTAATTAATTTTTAAATTTCTTTTCAGTGTTCCAGAATTTATTGTTTATGCACCACACCCAGTGCTCCATGCAATCCGTGCCCTCCTTAATACCCACCACCTGGCTCCCCCATCCTCCCACCCCCATCCCTCCAAAACCCTCAGATTATTTGTCAGAGTCTACAGTCTCTCATGGTTTTCTCCCCCTCCAATTTCCCCCAACTCCCTTCTCCTCTCCATCTCCCCATGTCCTCCATGTTATTCCTTATGCTCCACAAATAAGCAAAACCATATGATAATTGACTCTCTCTGCTTGACTTATTTCACTCAGTAAAATCTCTTCCAGTCCCATCCATGTTGGGTATTCTTAAAGTTGGGTATTCTTAAAAAAAATTAGTACTTGACCTCCAAGAACAAAAGGTTGTGTGTGAAGTGTATTGTGCCCCTGTGTGTTCTGTGAGAATTTACCTCATCAAGGAGCTGAGGCATACACACATGCCCATATACAAGTGCATATGCTTTAGAGCTGTGTGTCTTGAAAGTACATCCATTTTGAGAAACCTTACTTATTTCTGTTTAATTTTGTAAGCTGGAGAAGACTGGTAAAGACTTCTTGGTGGGCAGGGGTCAACACAGTCCTCACTGGCCTGTTTGCCTGTCCTTAGCTGTGGGCATCTGTTAACCTAGGGTCTGGCAGTGTGGATTGGGGTTGGTGTCAGTGCCTTGGGAGCTGGTGCTGTTCACAGTTTCCAACACGAGCTGGCAGGCATTGCCTGGGGTGGGGGTAGGGACAAATGACTTCTAAATTCCCTTCTCATCTTGAGACCCTGTGATGAACTTAGGAGACAGGACCCTGATTTTCTGCAACATTAAACTATCACCCTAACCTAGAATTCTAAAGACTTTTTGTGGGTCTCTCCCACTTTCTCCAGAAGATTAGTCCAAAATGTGCAGCCTGTAGACAGAAGTGTGATCCATCAGTTTTGTTGTTGCTTTTTATTTTTTAATTGCACCGTGGTGTTAATATAATTATGTGAAAGCACATGATCAAATATGAAATGCTTCATACACAAAAAGTCATCAACGCTTTATAACAGCAGCCAAAACACCCAGAAGCTCTGGGCAGCAGTAAGCCAACCTTAATTTTTAGGGGAATATCAAAGCCAAAGAACCAAACCAAGGAAGTTGCCTATGGATGTAAAATTTTGGGCACAGTTCAGTTCATTTCAATTCCATTCCACAAATGTATGTATCTACTTAGTAGGCACATGGCACCATGCCGGTTTCTGTTCCGTATGAAGGGGGTTTGCTCGTTTTTAGGGATTGGCGCTACACAGATGGTTTCATAGAGATGGTGAGAGGTGGATCAGAGCAAGAGCACAAATACACAGTTTTCCGTTTAATAATCATAATTATAAAAACAACAATTAGAAAAAGCTACCATTTACCAGAGGGCCAATCCTCTGCCAGGGTTTATGCCATGCCGAGCATTCTCTGTGTGTGTGAGCGCTCACATATATAACTCCTAATCCTTGCAGCAACTCAGCTAAGACAATTATTCTTATTTCCCCTTTTCTGTAGGAGAAAACCAAGTCATGGGCTGGTTACATCTCTTGGCCTAGGTCACCGAGCTCTCAGGTGCTGAGCCAGAGTTTAGAAGCCCAATTGTCTGACTTTGAAGCCAGCACGCTCTGCATCACACCTGCATTCATCTCCATCTCACCGCCTTCCACAATGGCCATTACCACTTGGTGGGAGGGACCGAAGGGGGGCCTCGTCCTGGCCCATGACTTTTGGTGAGAACAGCTCAGGGGAGCTCAGCTTTTCCTCCCAGACCCTCCTACTTGCTGCCTAAGCCAGGCACCTCTCCTTGGTATTCCAAGTGGACCAGTTGGTGGTCCAGGAAGGAAGTGGAAAGACAGCTTCCGAACCTGGCTTTGAGCTCTGCGAAGTCCTCTAATGAGGCCATTTAGGCTGAGGATTTTTCCAGCCACCTCCCTGAAGTCTTCCTTTCTTCCATTTGAGTCGATTTGGCTACAAATGCAACCTCCCTGACATGGAGTCTCTCGGTAGCTCTGAGTGGGGCCCATCTACCCCGGGGCAGGGTTCCTGGTTGGAGGGAAGAGCGTGCCTGGAAGTGAGTCTTTGGAAAGGCAGTTGGCTTGTTCCTGAAGGAGGTCACACGCTCTCAGCCGTCTCGTCATCCTGCTCCTGTTGGAGCCACACAGGGGAGGCTCCTGTGAAAACAGCAGGTTCCTCCCCATCGGCAGACATCCATCTTTGCCCCCCGTGATGGGCTTCACTGGTCCGGCAGCCACAGGCAAGCTGTGTTTTACTCGTGAACATCCTTCTTGTTTCAGCAGATAATGGACTCTAGTTAGGAGACAACACAGTAAACACCGCATAAACATTGGGTTGTGCAGCTGGAATGAGTCTGCATATAAATAAGAGTGCTGGGAGCCAGGGAGGTAATAAGTCAGGAATGGAATGGAGAAAGGTTATTAAAAGCAGAGCTTGTAAAAATCTGCAACAAGGCTGAAAGCTTGGAGCATTTCTTGATTACAGAGGACTAAAGGCAGCGGTCTGTCTCATCTGTGCTCTGGCTCGCTGGGTGACCGGACTCCTCACTTAAAATCCTGCTGTTATTCACTTTGTTCAATCGTAAAGTTGGGATTTTATACACTGAAAACAAAAGCGAGTTGTCAGGATGTTGTGAAGACTGTACATGAAAGCATTATGAAAAAGCTGATATTGCTGCATGAACAGAAAGTTATGTGATTCTTAATTTGGGAAAGTGGCTGAAATTACTCTTTTACACATCTGAGCCCTCTTCTTGGTTGAATATCAAGCGGAGTTAGCTTTTGTAACAGAAATCTCTCAGGGACATATCAGGCATAAAAGGAACCAAGAGTATTTTCTGTTGTGTTAGAGTCAAAACAGAAAGGTCCTTTTTATTAGCTTTATACTGGTCAGGATATGGTGGGCTATGCAGCAATAAGAAATAAGTCCTGATATCCCCCTGACTTAACAACAGGAACAGACAGGAGGATGTTTCTGTCTCTCTGACACGACACCCAGCATGTCTATGGCATTTCTCTTACAATCAGTGAGTTCTAAGCCCCGAGCCGTTCCCTCTCTAGTAGCTATACTGTGACTTCTTGCATTGCCTGAGAAGGGAAAGAAAAGCCTGGATCCCACCAGGAGATGTTTTTAATAGTCAAGCCAGGAAGTGGTTTATTATTTCCACTACTATTCTGTTATCCATGACCCAGTCACCTGGCCGGAGCCCAATGGCAAGGGAGGCTGTGATGCGTGGAGGAGCCCAGCAATGTCTTGGGTGAGCTCTGTGCCTACCTCACCTCTCTTGAAGTTAGTATCTAGCAACTGGTATACAGGGATACCTTCTAGTCATGGAAGAGATGATCCTACTTTGATGTTGTTCCAATGACTTGTTAGTCTCTGGCCAGGATTATGAACTTACATATTTTGGGGACAGAACAAGACTCTCAAAAGGACTTACCAACTAACTGTAGACCTCTACATGACATTGTGATTTTAATTTTGGACACTGGTGCATCTGAACCCTGGTTTATTCAGGATAACACTTAAGTGATTCAACCATATTTCCAGGCTAATTGTTGCCATGCCATCTTAGCAGCTATGATATAATTAGGATAGCATTACCTTTTAGCCTTCTAATGCTGAGGCTAATAGCTTTGGTCAGGCATTTTCCTATTGATTGGAACACTTTATTAAAAGCCTTGAATTGTGCAGAAAGAAAAACTTGTTAAATGCAATCATATACATCTTATCACCTAACATCTGGCATTTTCATAGTATGAGGTCATCATAAATTGCTGATATTCATTGCTACTTTCAAACTTTCTGAATTTCAGAGTGATTCAATGGTATCTTTTAGAGTTGCAGAAGATATCTCAGCATTGAGATTATTTAGATTTAAATTAACGAAACAAGGAGCCCATTAGACTGATGTGGCTCTTATGGCATGGTGGCGTATGTAAACAAACCAAAATCTAAGCCTGTACATGATTCAAGGTTACAAAACTGAAACCTATGGACAGCCAATCACAAATAGCAAACTAGGCTTTCATCAATAACCAATCAATAATTTCCTT
Source organism: Neogale vison (assembly GCF_020171115.1). Taxonomy (NCBI): domain Eukaryota; kingdom Metazoa; phylum Chordata; class Mammalia; order Carnivora; family Mustelidae; genus Neogale; species Neogale vison. Next base: position 126,703,528 of record NC_058098.1, read on the forward strand.
TCTTTTTTTTTAATATTTTATTTATTTATTTGACAGAGAGAGATTACAAGTGGGCAGAGAGGCAGGCAGAGAGAGAGAGGAGGAAGCAGGCTCCCTGCTGAGCAGAGAGCCCGATGCGGGACTCGATCCCAGGACCCTGAGATCATGACCTGAGCCGAAGGCAGCGGCTTAACCCACTGAGCCACCCAGGCGCCCAATAATTTCCTTTCTTGATTTTTGTCTTTTCTTCATAAAAGTCTCAGCTGGAGCTGGTCTGGGGGTCGGGAGAGACAGCACCCAACTACTTTTGATTTGATGCCTCTCAATTCGAATCACTAGTTGCTCAAATAAACCCTTAAAATTTTGAATATGCCTCAGTTTATCTTTTAACAGATTCCAGTGTTATATTTTTATTGGAGCAGAACGGACATCTATAGAAAGCAATTGCTACCTTAGAATAGCCCCTCGAATTTAAGTTAATTTTAAATACCTTTTCCAGATGGGCAACCAACTGTTTTCATCAGTTTGGAACTTCCTAGCAGTAAAATGCTGGTGTGTAAAGGTTACTCTTTCATTTTATCTTCAACAATGCAGTCTGTTCTTAGACCCAGTCCATCTCTCTCCGTTTGTGAGCTTGATGATTTGAATTCACCAATCCTAAAATCCATCTGTTTGTTGCCTGAAAACAGTTGAACAGATTTCGATAAATTTAGAAACTGTAAATAAATTGTTGAATAAGCCTGAATGATGGGTAGGATTTCACATCAAGGATAGACAACCATTGTATTTATTTAAGACTTACAGATGCGGATATGCTCACGTCCCTAATGTTACATCATCCACAAGGTCAGATAAGAATTTGCTGCTCTCTCATACTCCAAGTGGTGACATCATTTCCTTCCAAACTTTGCAGAAGAAAGTAAATCCAGACTGAGTTTAAACCACAGGAGCTGCCCCCTCTGATTTTCCTGGGTCCCCCAAAATTAATCATCCTTACATTCTTTTTGCATTTCCATCAGTTTTCCTACAGAAGAAATGGATGATAAACAAAGGGAAAATGATAACACAATATATAAAACATTTGTGTATTATTCTTTAAGGATTTGAATATATTCTAACAGCAGAAGTTATGATGCTTTTAAAGGCTTTGTTGAAACCCCAGGAATTCTAGGAAACACATGTTGTTATAAAACATAAGTCACATAACAAGAGCTACCTTTTTTTCCTCCTAACTACTATTTACTGCAGGTATATTATATTTCAAGCATTGCTTAGCATTTTCCATATGGCATTCCATTAATATTTGCAAAGAATTTGTCAGTTATACTTTCTGGTCCTCATTTAATAACAGATGAGAAAAGCAAGTCTGGAAAAGGCTAAGTAACTTGCCAAAAGGCTGGCAAGTCAAGGAGCTGTGATTCTAATGCAGGTCTTTATCCTCTTCTTTAGATTTTTTTTCTTTTTTTAACATTTTATTTATTTATTTGACAGACAGAGATCACAAGTAGGCAGAGAAGCAGGCAGAGAGAAAGGAGGAAGCAGGCTCCCCGCTGAGCAGAGAGCCTAATGCGGGTTTGGATCCCAGGGTCCTGGGTGACCAGAGCCGAAGGTAGAGGCTTTAACCCACTGAGCCACCCAGGTGCCCCAGTTTCTTTTTTTTTTTTTTTTTTTTTTTTTATTGAAGGGGTTGGGTGCTGCCAGTGAAAGAAGATGCATCTTTCTTCAAGTTCTTTGTTGCTTATAGAAAGTCTGTGTTGATTAGGTAAACGATGCTCAATCTTTTGTTTCATAGATATTCTTTGATATTGCTATTTCAGATAATTCTTTTAAAGGGACAGCTAGGGCATGTGTGCTAACTGCCTTCTACAGTCACATTACTCAGAGTTGGATACAGGCATCTGAACATGATTAGAGCCTTTTTGTCCTGCATTTCTACCATGAAATACGGATTCAAAATACATTTCGGGTCATGTTTGTTTTTTTATATTGACAAAACTCTTTTATCCTCCACCGATCACCTTTTTAAAAACTTAAATAAACAAATAAATTGAAAAAAAAACTTAAATAAACATTATTGAGATATAATTTACATAATTAAGATTTAACTATTACAAGTGTCTAATTCTATGAGTTTGGGTAAATATGCACACCAGTGTAACCATAAGTACAATAAGGATAAAAATTTCTATCATTCCAGTTAGTTCCTTCCTATTTTTTTGTACCTCATCCTTATGACCACATGAGGTAAAATTTAGTGGTATTTTCTTTTGTGGCTTGTGTTATTTCTCTTCAATCTAAGAAATCTTTGCCCATCTGAGCATCACAAAAATTTCTCCTGTGCATTCTTCTAAACCTTTGGAGTTTTAAGTTTTCACATTTAAGCCTATAATCATTTCAAGCTAATTTTTATATATGGTATGAGTAAATGGTCAGGCTTTATTTTATATAGATCCCCAGTTTTCCAGCACTTTTTGTTGAAAAGACTATCTTTCTCCCATTGAATTACCTTCGACCCTGAAAGTCAATTGATCATATGTGTACAGGTCTATTTTCAGACTCAGAATACTGTCCCATTTATTTGTTTATCCTTGTGTCTGACTTGGACTGTATAGATCTGGAAATCAGGTTCTATAATTCTTCCATTTTATTTTTCCTTTTCAAAACTGTTTTAGGTATTCTTTATTTTTTTAAATTATTATTAATTTATTTATTTTCAGAAAAACAGTATTCATTATTTTTTCACCACACCCAGTGCTCCATGCAAGACGTGCCCTCTATAATACCCACCACCTGGTACCCCAACCTCCCACCCCCCCACCACTTCAAACCCCTCAGACTGTTTTTCAGAGTCCATAGTCTCTCATGGTTCACCTCCCCTTCCAATTTACCCAAATTCCCTACTCCTCTCTAACACCCCTTGTCCTCCATGATATTTGTTATGCTCCACAACTAAGTGAAACCATATGATAATTGACTCTCTCTGCTTGACTTATTTCACTCAGCATAATCTCTTCCAGTCCCGTCCATATTGCTACAAAAGTTGGGTATTCATCCTTTCTGATGGAGGCATAATACTCCATAGTGTATATGGACCACATCTTCCTTATCCATTCATCCGTTGAAGGGCATCTTGGTTCTTTCCATAGTTTGGCGACCGTGGCCATTGCTGCTATAAACATTGGGGTACAGATGGCTCTTCTTTTCACGACATCTATGTCTTTGGGGTAAATACCCAGGAGTGCAATTGCAGGGTCATAGGGAAGCTCTATTTTTAATTTCTTGAGGAATCTCCACACTGTTCTCCAAAGAGGCTGTACCAACTTGCATTCCCACCAACAGTGGAAGAGGGTTCCCCTTTCTCCACATCCTCTCCAACACATGTTGTTTCCTGTTTTGTTAATTTTGGCCATTCTAACTGGTGTAAGGTGAGGTATTCTTTATTTTTTGCATCTCTACATACATTTTGGAGTCAAGTCACTGAGAATTTGATTGGGAATGAGCTGAATCTATAGATCAGTTAGGGAAAATTAACAAGTTGAGGGGTACCTGGGTGGCTCAGTCCTTAACATCTGCTTTTGGCTCAGGTCATGATCCTGGGGTCCTGGGATTGAGCCCCACATTGCACTCCCTGCTCAGTGGGAAGCCTGCTTCTCTCTCTCCCACTCCCCCTGCTTGTGTTCCCTCTCTCAATGTCTCTTTCTCTGTAAAATAAATAAATGGAATCTTTAAAAAATATATAGATGTTACTAAAATAAACAAAACCAGGTTGAGTCTTTTCAGTCTATGAGCATATAATATCTATCCATTTATTTTGGTCTTTAATTTTTCTCAGCAGAGTTTTACAGTATTAAATGAAAAAAATTCTTGCACATATTTTCTTAGAGTTATTCCTAAGTATTTAATTTTGGATGCTACTCTAAATGGTATTTTTAAAATTCAATTTTTAATTTTGTTCTTAGTATACAATTGATTTTTGTATCTTATTTCCTGAAATGCTCTTCAATGCATTATTAGTTCTAAAAGTTTTTCTCTAGATATATTCGAATTTTCTTCACATAAAATTATGTCATCTTTGAATAAAACATTTTTATTCTTTCTCTTTCAATCTGTATGCTTTTTTTTCTTTTTCTATCCTTATTGAATTAGCTCAGACCATTAAATACAATCTGAATAGTTGTAGTGAGAGGAAATATCTTTGCATTGTTTTTGTCCCTGATGGGAAATAGTTTAGTTTTTGCCATTAAATATTACGTTAGCTATAGGTTTTTCATAGATACTCTTTACCAAGCTAGAAGAAGCGAACACATAATAAGTTTTGTCAAATTATTTTGCTACATCTGTTGATGGGATCTTGTAGTTTTTTTTCTCCACTATTTTGATTGGGACTAAACTATATTGATTGGTTTTGAGATTTTATGTACATCTTCTAATGCTTGAATAAGCTGACTTTGTCATGATATATTCTTCTTTTTTATAAATTTCCATATTTGATATCCTAACATTTTATTAGGGAATTTTGCTTCCATATTCTATATTCATGAAGGTCTTCAGTTTTCTTATATTATTTTCATCTAGTTTCAGTATCAGCTTAATACCAATCTCATAAAATTTGCAAAATATGGTAAGGAAGAAGTAAAACTTTCACTGTTTGCAGATGACATGACACTATATATAGAAAACCCAAGAGGAGCCCCCTGGTGGCTCAGTCATTTAAGTATCCAATTCGATTTTGGCCCTGGTCATGATTTCAGGGCTGTGAGATGGAGACTTGCAGCAGTCTCTGTGCTCAGTGGGAAGTCTGCTTGAGATTCTCTCTCTCTCTCTCTCTCCCTCTGTCCCTCCTCCACCCACTCTCTTTCTTTCTCTCAATAAATAATAAATAAATCTTTAAAAAAAAATACCCCCCCCGCGAGACTCCACCAAAAAACTACTGGGACTGACAAATGAATTCAGTAAGTTTGCAGGTTATAAAAACAATATACAGAAATCTGTTGCATTTCTAGACACTATATTGAATCAGCAGAAAGAGAAATTAAGAAAATAATTCCATTTACAATTGCACAAAAGATAGTAAAATACCTAGGAATAAACTTAACCAAAGGGGTAAAAGACCTGTACTCTGAAAACTCTGATGAACTGATGAAAGAAAATGACAATGACACACAGAAATGGAAAGACATTCCACGTTAATAATGGAAGAACAAATAGTTTAAAATGTCTATCCTATGCAAAGCAATTTACAGATTTAATGTAACCCCTATTGAAATATCAACAGTATTATTTTTACAGAACTAGAAAAAACAATCCTAAAATTTGTATGGAACCACAAAAGACCTCAAGTAGCCAAAGCATTCTTGAAAAAGAAAAACAAAACTGGAGATACTACAATTTCAGACTTCAAGTTATATTACAAAGCTGTAGTGATCAAAACAGTATGGTACTGGCACAGAAATAGACACATAGATCAATAGGTCAGACAAGAAAGCCCAGAAATAAACCCACAATTATAGGGTCAGTTAATTCTTAACAAAAGAGGGGAAAATATCCAATGGGAAAAAGTTTCTTACAAGGTTGGGAAACCTTAACTCCCACACGAATGAATGAAAGAATGAAACTGAACCACTTTCTTAGGCCATATGCAAAAATAAACTACATATGGATTAAGGACCTAAATGTGAGACTGGAAACCATGATAATCCTAGAAGAGAGGACAAGCAGTATTTTCTGTGACATCAGTTGTAGTAATATCTCTCTAGATATGTCTTCTGAGGCAAGGGAAACAAAAGCAAAAAATAAACTATTGGGACTAAACTACATCAATATAAAAAGCTTCTGCATGACAAGGAAACAGTCAACAAAATTAAAAGACAGCCTACTGAATGAGAGAAGATATGTGCAGTGATATATCTGAATAAAGGATTAGTATCCAAAATCTGTAATTTATATGACTCAATACCAGAAACCAAAATGATCCAATTTAAAAATAGAAGGTATGAACAGATATTTCTCCAAAGAAGACATCTAGATGGCCAACAGAACACATGTAAAGATGCTCACATCACTCATCATCAGGGAAATGCAAATCAAAACCACAATGAGATACCTCCTCACACCTGTCAGAATGGCTGAAATAAAAAACTCAAGAAACAGTGTTGGTGAAGATATAGAGAAGAAGGAACTCTTATGCATCGTTGGTGGAAATGCAAACTGGGACAGCCCCTGTGGAAGAAAGTATGGAGGTTTCTCAAAAAATTAAAAATAGAAATACTGTATGATCCAATATTTCCACTGTTAGGTATTTATCAAAAGAATATGAAACTAATTTGAAAGGATACCTGTAACCCCTGTGGTTATTGCAGCATTATTATTACAACCAAACTGTGGAAGCAGCTCAGGTTTCCATCAATAGATGAATGGATAAAGAAGAAGTGGTTTAACTGTCTATCTATCTACCTACCTACCTATCTCTATCATCTATCTATCTATCTATCTATCTATCATCTATCTATCATCTATCTATCCTGTACATCGATCAATCTAAAAAAGGAATCGTTCCCTTTGCAACAACATGGATGGAGCTAAAGAGTGTAATGCTAGGGGAAAGAAGCCAACCAGAAAAAGGCAAATATCATATGATTTCATTCATCTGTAGAATTTAATAAATAAATGAACAAAAGAAAAAAAAAAAGAAACAGCTCAGACTTTTAACCATATAGAATAAGCAGGTGGTTACCAGAGGGGAGGTCAGTGTGGGGTGGGTGAGATAGGTGATGGAGATGAAGAGGACATGGGTCGTCATGAGCACCGAGTAATATATGGGACTGCTGAATCACTATATTGTAAATCTGAAACTAATATAATACTGTGTGCAAACTATAGTGGAATTAAAAAGAAAAAGAAAAAAACAAGAAGAATTGAAAACAAATGAGCTAGCAGTGAGAAAGAGCAAAATAACATGAAAAAGAATTAAAAAATATTCTTATATTTTCTGTTTAGAAAGGGTCTTAGTGTAGGAATGGTATTATTTTCTTATAAGTTTGATAGACTTTACCAGTGAAGACACATGTACTTGGAGTTTTCTTTATTTGAGGGTTTTTAACTAAAATTTAATATCTAAATGGCAATAGAGCTATTGCCATTTAGATATCCATTTCTGGAAATGGCAACATTTTCTGTTCTTATGGTAATTTTTTGTTTTTTTAAAAATGTTTCCCATTTTATTTAAGTTGTTGAATTTATAGCCATATGGTTGTTCTCTCTCTCTCTCTCTCTCTCTCTCTCTCTCGCTATATATATATATATATATATATATATATATATATATAAAATTTAATTTAATATATTTAATATATATATTAAATATCTGTAAAATATCCCATATTCCAGCAGAGTATTGCCTATTTTTCACTCGTATAAAATTTGCCAGAGGTCACATTAACCTTCAGGGGCTTCCAAGCATGTACTGAGTCAGTGATCTAGGCTGTTAGATCTTGTGGCTCTGCACTCTCCATGCATGGTTCCCATACCTACTGCTAAATGAATATAGTTAGAATGTCTTGCAGGGTTTTTCTTGCCTCAGCTGGGGGAGTGAAACATGTCATTTCAGTTCACAACCTTTGACCAGATACAGTCACTTGGCTTTGTCCAGGTGCAAGTGAAGTAGGAGATAGAGCCTTTAGTGTGCCCAGTAAGGAGAGAATTCTGTATCGAGGAACATTAATGATGTCTACTGATGTCTGCATCTGTCATCTGATATTATGCTTCTCTCCACTTCTGAATAGAGCATTTTAGATGATAGTACATGTCTGTAATCCCTCCAGCTGTTCAAGGACTTTCATCTCCATTATCTTTATAGGTCTCCAAATCAATCTGTGAGTTACACAGGTCAGGCTCTTTTAATCATATTACCTTGGATGAAGTATGTAGGGTCCAGACACAGATCAAGGGAGAGAAACCAGAAAGAACTTTGCAGTTTTGTTGTATCTGTAATTCCCTGGGAGAATATAGCATGCCATGCAGACCACTGAGGAGAAGAATCAGGTTTGGTCACTAAGCAGAGAGACGGAGTAGAACTTCGTCTGCCAGGTGGCAACTTTCTACGGGGTAGCAATAATTAGAGCTGGTGATTGAAAGTTTTCCAAGACTGGGCAAGTGGGCAAGCACTTTGTGGATTTTACAGGAAGGAAAAGAGCAAGGCAGGACAAGCAGATTTAGGATTGGCTAATTTAAATAGTTTTAGCAGGCTTATAAGGACTATTAAGAATTGTTTGTTACCTGGCCCTGGAATGATCATAGTGAGTTACGAAAATCAGGAGTTTGAACATTTGATTAGGGAGGTAGATTTAACTGGTTTCTCAAGGAAGGAAGCTGGCCTCTAGCCTGGGCCTCAACACTGAATTTAGATAGCATTTTAAAAACTATATTATCCAGGTATTACTTATTGTTCCTAGTTTGCATTTAAGGTGCTGAGTCATTTTGAGGTTAGATCAATTACCCAAGATCATCTAATTATTTCCCAGAGGGCCTTAGGCTTAGAACATAAAAATCCAATTCTCTGATGGAAATGTTTTCCAGTGCATTGCCTTACACATCAAAGAGGTTTAATAAATGCTTCTGTGAATCACCTTACCCAATCAGAAGGCTGGGTTCCCACTCTACTGCCTTGTTTAGGGGCATGGCCCTTTTTCTTTTCACACAAGGTCATAATGTGTCAGTGTCCCAGAGGGGCTCTTGAACTTAGCTCCCAATGGAAGCAGTGTCTGTGCATCACGAGGAAGCACACAGAGGAAGATAGTAGATATTGAAGCCAGGTGGCAACTTTCTAGGGGGTGGCAATAATTAGAGCTGGTGATTGAAAGTTTTCCAAGACTGGATTTTCCTAGAACAAAGGTTAGCCTAGAACTTCAATGCATCCTTTCCTTTTAAAGGGATGAGTGCAGAGAACCATCACTTTCAACAGTGTTCTTGAGAATAGGGCTCCTCTCCTACCACCGGTCTCCCAAGCAGTGCTGTTCAAGGCAAGCTTGCTGACTGCTGAATTAAGCCTTCTGGGGAAAAGGAAAGAACCAGGAGTTGGCATGTTGTGGTGTTTAGGCCGCATGAATATTAAGACCTATTTGCAAACACTATAGAAAAGCTAAATTGAGTTAATTTCTATTTCTTGAGCTGAAACACTGAATTAAAAAACAATTTAAATGTCTTACTCTTTTAGAAAAAAAAATCAATGCTTTAAAATTAATTTCATTTTTTAAACTTATTGTTAGCTCAATAAAGCCTTTTGGGCTTTTTAAGCTAATTGTCTTTGAACTCATTTTAAATTTGAAAGTTTTATAATTTTGATAATATTTTAAACATTATCTTCACTATATGGCAGTTCATGTTATAATCTTAGAAGGGTACAGAAAAAATTATCAAGATTCTTGCGTAAGAATGACACAAATATTTTTGAAGCATTCCTATTGTTTTTGTAGAACAGTAGGCATTATATTATCCCACTTTGTTTAATGGAATCATATGTATGTATGTGGAGATATATGTATGTATAGGGTGAAAATTTACTAATTCATTGAAAAATATCTGGAAGACTGTATAGTGGAATGTTACCACTAAGGGATCAAGAACTCGGGTTTGTTTTTAGAGAGAGCGCACATGTCAGCAGGGTGGGGAAGAGCAGAGAGAGAGGGAGAGAGAGAATCTTAAATAGGCCTCATGCCTGGAGCCCAACGAGGGGCTCCATCTCATGACCCCGAGATAGTGACCTGAGCCAAAATCAAGAGTCTGACGCTTAACTGACTGAGCCACCCAGATGACTCATCCATGTGGGTATTGCTACATTTTTGTACGTTTATTTTAACTTGATTATTTCCAGCAAGTTTTTAAGAAATTTAATAACTCAGGAAGCAAGTAATTTAAAATGTATTTTAGGCACGAATCAAACGGATTGTGTGAATGTGGTCAGATTTATTTTGTTCGTGTGTGAACAGAACCTAAGGCTCCTCTTAAAAGTTTGGCCGTAGGGAACCTGAGTGGTTCAGTCAGTTGAGTGGCCAACACTTGATTTCAGATTAGGTCATGATCTCAGTGTCGTGGGATTGAGCCCTGCATCAGGTTCTGTGCTCAGCTTGGAGTCTGCTTGGAGTTCTCTCTCTCCCTCTCCCTCTTCCTCTGCCCCTCTGTCGACTCCCTGTCTAAATGAATAGATAGATAAATAGATAAATAAATAAATAAATGCTAAAAAAATTTTTCATCACGTTATGAACATCTTCCAAGTCATTAGTCTTCTACAGCACTGATATTTTGAAGTGGTTTCATAATATTTTGCTCTGTAAGTGTATAATCACTTATTTCTAATTTTCAAATTTTTAATTTCAGTGGGAACACATGCTTACTGGGTGTAGTACATAGGTCAGGCAAAGCAAGAAGTAAAGTCCTCTTCTCAGCCACTTTCCACAGCCTTCTCTACATGAACACATCCGTTAAAGTTTAATGTCTATTTTTCTGGACCATTTACTACTTCCGTGCAAATTCAGTCAATATACGCTACTTCTCTGTCCTGCATCTTCTTTTAAGTACTTTGATTTCTAATTCTCCCGGTGGTAATTTAGCTATGATTTACTAGCTTCAGATGTCATGTGTTGATTTGCTTAGTATATGGGATATTAGAGCATTCCCTCTATTTCCTTCTCCATTTCATCTTCAATGGTCAAGTTTTAGTTTTAAGTCTATTGTTTTATTTTCTGGCTTTGAAATTGTACTAGAGCATGTATGTGTTGACCCATCTCTGTGCAGTTACACGAAGATGCCTTGCCTTGCTCCTTTAGGACTGGCGCTGGTAAAGGGCTAGATTCTGTATGTTTCAGATTCTGTAGAATCTGATTCTATACATTTTGCTTGGCATCTGCACATACATACCAGGATTCTGGCTTATCCGGTGACCCAGCTCTTCCCTCCAGAGCAGCCATAGACCCCAGGCTCACAGACAGCAGGCTGTGTTTGGACTGAGAGAAGACCCACAGAAAAAGGAAAGGCAGGGAAAACATGTCACCGAGACTCCAGATTTGTCTTCCTTCACTGTCTGTCTTGCAGTCATTTGCTTCTGACTTCTTTGTGTGTATGGGCACAAGGCCCATTAAGGTTTTAAGGCTATGACTAAGGAAAGTATTTATTTTCTTCTTTGGACATGCTCATGAACAAGGAAGATGAGGTCAGAAGATGTGCTACCAGATGCTCTTTGATATTCCCCAAATTAATAACCGTCTTCAAAGGGGTAAGGTTACCAAGCAAAGAGCTGGGATTTTCTGGAAGTAGTTCCTCACAGAAGCATTATTTCAATGGTTGCATCTGTCAGCCTGGGATCACACACAGGCTTTGCAGACAGAGTGGGGTTTCCAATAACTCCTGCTACTTCCAGTCAGGAAGGCAGAGAGGATTTGAAGGAACATCAACTGCTGTGACAGAGAAGGAACCGTGCTGTTCACCTTTCTTTGCCTTTTAGAAATAATCCTCTTATCTATACAGCACTTTTCAAGCCTTCCTCAAATGAACCTTCGGGTGCTGACATAAGGTTTTCCCATCAGGCTGACTTAACCCACCCATTCTGCAGCCAATAAAAGCAAGGCCAGGGCCCCTCACACTGCTTGTTTAATCACCAGGGATTCCACCTCCCCCTCGCCACCGCCCCGTTTTCACTGTGATTCAGCTCCACCTGTTTTCCTCACTGTCTCTGGTTTCCCACTCTCGGCTCCACTACTGCTTTTTGGCAAAATCCTCTGAAATTTTTATGATTTTACTTCCTCTCTTGTATAGTTGTTTCACCAACTAATTCGCCTGCCTATTTTTCGTTGTTGTTGATGAAGTCACCCATCAGGTCTTCCTAAGGCATTTCACTTGGTGTGCATAAAAACAACTCTCTGTTCATGTTTAGCTGTCATTGGCTGATGTGACATTTAGTTAAATGACATTATTACAAGAACACATACAACTGGCATAAATGGGTGGGGTCCAGTCACAAATGACATGACTGAGCATCCAGCCCAATTGGTGGAACTGACAGCATTAGTAGATATCAGAAATTAGCCACCTAGTGAGAGCCTTCAGCATGCTGTGCCATCAGTCAATGTGATTTACCCGAGACATGGAGTGGATTCACCAAGCAAGTGGTTGCTTAAGGGAGAGCAGTTTAGAGAACCTGTATTTCCATGAATCCTATAACCATTGGTCATCAGACCTCTTACCACATCATAGGGGACATTGCTCTCTAGCTTGCCTCCCTGGCACCTGAGTCTTGATTAGCCTGTGTGGCTAGAACCTCATCAGATCCATTTTGGATGTGGGGGTCTTGGAGGAGGTGGGGATGATTCAGACTACCCTGAAATTGTCTTCCCAATTTCAGGTTCAATGCCAAGACCGCTAAACTGTGAGCCCAGCCTATCTCCAATTATGCCTGTTGTGTTAGAATCCTTTCCTCCCTCCCCTAAGGATGTCCATATCCAAATCCTTAGAGCCTGTGAATATATTATATTACACGGCAAAGGGCACTTAAGATGGCAGATGGAATTAATGTTGCTAATCACCTTACCTTAAAATAGGGAATTATCCAGATGGGCCCCATGGAATCATGGAATCAGAAAGGTCCTTAAAAGTGGAAGAGAGTGGATTGGAAGCTGTGCCTGTGGAGAATCTCAGAGTAATGTGATGTCAGAAGAACTCAGGGTGTTGTTGCTGACTCTGAGGGTGGAAGGGGCTGTGAGTCGAGGACTGTGAGTACCTTCTAGAAGCTGGGAAAGGCATGGTTCTCCCCTAGGGCCTTCGTAAAAGAGTGCAGCCCTGTCTGCAGCATGGGTTTAGCCTCTTGAGACATGCCTCAGACTTCTGACCTCCAGAACTGTAAGATAAGACGCTGGTGGTTTGTAAATTTGTTGTAATTTGTTTTATCAACAAGAGGCATCTAATGTACCCACCCTCTTACTTCTGTGACATCCTCTATTTTCCTAATAATGGAAATTACATGTAGAGGATTTCTTTAGCATAAGCTCCAAATTTTATAGCACCATCCTATTCCCCATTGTATTCGACTGTAGTTTTAAAGCTACTGCTTATGTCTAGAGGAATATAAAACAAAGGGCCAAACCTCTTTACAACAAAATGTTTAAAATGCTTCAAATATCCAAGAAGAACTTTTAAGCAGCAGATCTGTCATGGATAGCAAAAGAGCAAGGAGCATGAAGTACTCTGCAATGTATCGTGCTTGAGAAGCCAAAGTCCTGGGTGACCAAGTATCAGCTCCCCCCCTTGGTTGGGGGGGGCTCTCAGGGAGCACCAGTGTCCCCTGCCCCAGCCCTGCTGGTCTGGATGAGTCCATGGAATGACTTTGTAAACACCACTCGCTGCCAAGTTTATCTTGGCCAGTGCTGTCTATCAGCACAGAACCTCTTCCGTTTAGACAAGGAGACCCCAGGGAGCTGCAAGGAGAGGAAATGCCGAAGGGAATGTGCACTGCTAAGTCACTAGGGCCTTGTACAAATCACCCCAGGAAGCAGAGTGGGGAGCAAGACATCCGGTGACAAGTGTGAGGCTTGTTGCTACAGGAAGTTAGAGGGCCATGAGGAGGCAGGATGTTCCCCAGTTCAGAGTCCAACACAGAGATAAGATATCCGTGCAGACAAACAGTATGGAGGATGCTGATGAAGTCATGAATGAGTGCCCGGGTGGTCACCATTTTGGCATGCAGAGGTGGGGCTTTCCCTCTCAGCTCAGGTGTCTGGGGGTCTAGTGGAGAAAGAACAAAGCAAACAGAAGAGGAGGTTGGTGGGTTTCTATGTGGGGGGACAGACTTTGAGCAAATACTATTGTTCATGTGACCCTGGTTGCCAAGAAGGAATAATGTGGGAGATTCTGTTATGGGACCTGTCCTGAGTAAGAAGCTTGGGCAAGCTGACTCTTGGAAAATTGTGGCAGTTCCTTAATTGCAAACAAAGAAAATAGACCTGCTTTCATTAATAGAGATTCTCTGAGGTTCTTGAGTATTAGGGTGATACACAGATAAGCATTTCTGAAATATTAAGGACGTAGAGCTGTAAGAGAGGGTTACTCAGGTTGGACGTGTGGCTTGGGATAAGGCATTTCACCTAAAACTTGATTCTTTTGTGTAAAATTGCATCAAGGAGCCTCCCCTGTATCCTCAGACTTAAGAACAAAGCAGGATATACTAAACTATTTTGTAAATTTTGATATACTTTGCTTAAGTTATGGTTAATATTTTCACTGCTCTTAATAGATTGACTTAAATTTATACAAAGTCATCAGAATTACCAAAGCTTTATAACAATTTTTCTGTCAAAATATTTTTTGGCGAAAGAACAAATTGATTCCTTTTTGGCCCTTCCATTGTTATCTCCTATCTGTTCTCCTCTTCTTGACCAAATTCCATGTTTCTACTTTCTCAGCAGCCTTTCACTCATCTGTCCACATCCCACTGGCTTGTACATCCCCCTTGGTTCATTGAAATTGCTTTGGACAAGGTCACTAATGATCTTCTAATTGTCTGATTCCATAATAATAGTAACAATAGTAATGATGGTGATAGCTAAGGCTTATTGAGCCGTAATTGTGTCAGGCATGGCTCTAAGTGATTTGCATATATTAAATAATTTAAATTTGCACTACTTTGTGAAGTAGGTATCATTATCAATCTGATTTTAATAAGAAGGGCACTGTGGCGGAGAGTTGTCCCTTGAGTAGGTCATAGAATTAGAAAGTGGCTGAGCCAGGACACACACCCAGACCATCGTACTTCCACACCACGCTTGTACCCATTACGTGATGCCACGTCCTTGTTGGACTGCCCTCTGCTAGATGTGGGGGTTTCTTCCACTGGCCATCCCTGGCTGGGGACAGGACACTGAAAAGCAGAGTGGCTGGGTATGCTAATGCAGTGCGGTTGGCATTTAGATGGAGAGATGCTGCTGGTCTTCACATGAAGTCCAAGGCACCAGCCAGGGTTGGCAGCCTTTCCGAAAGTCCTTGGTCTGGGGCTCTGACCAGATATGTGCAGAAGAACTGGCTGAAGAGGCTGGCACAGACAGCCAGGTGGCCCTAGCTAGGTGTTGGAACAAGTGACCAGGAGGGGCGAGGGGTCAGTTTCTATAGTTCTGGGGCATAAGAAGGGTTACAAGGATGGTCCACAAGGAACCCTGGTGACTTTCAACGACTCTCTATAGCACCTTGGAAGCTTCAGGGTCTTTGGTTTCCTGGTGCATAAGTGTCCTGCCTTTACATCAGGTTCTATGCCTAATATGCCTTGATGGTCCACACATCTTCAGGTGAAAATGGCCAATGGGTGACTCTACTAAAACAGACGGTACCCCTGCTATACCCTCGTGAACTTCCTCTCAGCCTCCCTAGGGAAGAGTGACACCAGACAGAAAAAGCACAGCCCACTGAAGTCTGCCCGTGGACACTTCTGTGTCCTACAGAGATGTGAGTAAAAGGGAGGGAAGAAAAAGTCACTTTCTGAATGCTGTGTTGAGGAAAACCCCTCAAAAAATGAAATAAGTTTTAATCAACTAGAATACAAATGTGTTAGCTGGCCTGTTCTGGGATAAGTTATTTTTTTTTTCAGATGTACATAAAGCAATTTAGCTGCTCATAAATTTGACAAGTCAAGACACAGTCCCTTAAAAAGCAATGTTGAGTAATTTGCCTGTTATTTTATGGAAACCATTTAGTAACCATATAAAGCAAGTGAGAGTAGACAATATAAATATTCCTAGCACTCCTAATCAATGGAGAGAATCCCTAACAGAGGACTCCGAGAATGTCCTGGAACAACCTTGTGTACCATGTCCTAGTGTGCTTGTGGGTGTGAATGCAGGCATGGATGAGGACAGCTTTGTTTGTGCAAAGACACTTTAGTCAACAGAATGAAAATGATTTGACCACGGCAATCTTGATTCTCCATGGCAAAGAAAACTTTGATTGGTCTTTGTCTCCAGAATAAAACATGTTGGGTCCCTGGAAATCTTATAGACTTAAATAATTAATTCAAATGGGAATGAACCAGGACTGTGCCTATTTTGGGAGCCTAGTTTCTTCCATGAGTTTCCCACCTCCCCCAGAAATCCATACCCCTGTTGGAAACATCACTGAGATACTCTGCTAGTCCTATAGAAGCCCTCCAATCTCTGTTCCCTGGGAAGAGTCTCTAATTACCTACCATTATCCTTTCTTACTCTCTCCCTCTTAATAATACAACATTCCCCCCACCCGAGTTTTAGCTGGGAACATGGCCCACATCCACCCAGTTAGAGGCTGATTACTCAGCCTCCCTACAGTTTAGCTGTGGCATGTAATTAAATTTTGGCCAAGAAAGTGATAATGGAAGTGATGTATGCAAACTTCCAGACTGAGTATAATGAAGCTATGTGTCTTTCACTCTTTCTTTTCCTCTCCCCTCTGGCTGGGAAATGGCCATTGAAGCTGCTCCTTTAGACAGAGATGGAAGCTTCAAATTGAGGATGGCACAGCTGCCTAACCACTCTGGACTCTTGGATGAGAGAGAAATGAATTTCTGTTTTATTTAAGCCTCTGTATTTGGAGTCTCTTCATTACAGTAGTTTTACCTATAACCTAAGTAAGGCATGGCTTAAAAGACCTACACATAGGGCCCATTTGTGCCCTGAAGTACTCGGGTTGCTATCTTCCCCCAAAGTGTTGGTCTACTTCCTGATGAAGGAACAGACAGCCAGGTGGCCCTAGTTTACTGTGTGAGTATGTTGGCGTGGAGCTGAGGACATTGTGGTTTGTTTAAATCACTATTGCTTGGAAAGCTAAGGAATGGAATTCATGGCAGTAGCTGGGGGAACACTACCTAGAAATCCACAAACACCTGTTTTCCTGTTGCTGATTGTGTAACTTTTTATTTTGATACACTTTCAAGCTTGTACAAAACTTACAGAAAAGTTGCAAGAATATTACAGGAACTTCTGCAAAACCCCCTTTTTAATTTTCCAGCTGTTTATATTGTATCCATTTACTTTATCATTCCCCTATGTCTGTGTCTATCAATATATCTTTTAAAAATTACTTGAAAGTAAGGAGACAGTCTTTCATGAACTTGCACATTTTGAAAAACATAGCCCAGTTATTTGTAGAACGTTCCTTAATCATGGTTAGATTTAGTTTGTGTATTTTGGGCAGGAATGTCATAGAAGTGATGTTGTGCCTTCTCAGTGCCTCCTATTTGGAGTCATGTGATGCTCATTTGTCATTTTGATCACTGGGTTAGAGAGGGAGCCACCAGATTTTTCCATTGTAAATTTACTTTTTTTTCTCTATTAGTAAATAACGTGTGGGCATCTAGTTTGAAACCATTTAAATATCCTGTTACTTGCCATACATTCCTTACCAGTTTTAATATCCACAGATGACTTTATCCCTGGGAATTTTAACATGGATTTACTTGGAGAAAGTGTATTGTCTCAAAAAGGGCTTAGGACTATCTAACTTGGAAGAAGAAAGGGGTCTGGAGTCTAGTTTCAACCAGTCAACCCCAGACCTTGATTTCCTCTTTTGCAAAACAGATGGATGGAGGGATGGTGTTCTTGGGTGAAATGGCTTCTATCTAGCCTTCTAAATCTAAGGATCTGGAGTTTGTAGACATAGTCTGACATCCTGGGAAGACTCGTTCTTTGAGATGAAAAACTTCACAAGCTTTGTTAGTATCTTCAACATCCCTGGCTGTTAATCACTAGAGTCTCGGAAGTTTGCTACACTGGAGAAGTTTTAAAGTATGGCTATTCATTCTTTGACACTTATTGCATCAAGAGGTGAGACCTAGACACGTCACCTTGAATCTGGGTGTGCCCATGCGCACTTTGGCCAACATAGTACAGCCATAGCAACATCATGTGACCTCTGAGTTTTGGTGCTAAAACACGAGGGAACTTCCCCCTTGTTTTCAGGAAGGCTTCATCTTGGATTCCCGAGACATCATATAAGAAATTGGTTACCCCAGGGCTGCCATGCCATGTAAAAGCCCAGTCCCTGTAGAGAGATCATAACATCCATAGAATTGCTTTGGCCAACATCCCAGCTAAGCCCTGCTTTTGAGTCACCATGGCCCAGGTACCAAACTAATGAATGAAGAAATCTCCACATGATTCTGGTCTTTGGTTATTTGAGAACTTCTTAGCTCTTTGAATCTTCCAACTAAAATCTCAAGTGTTGTCGAGGAGAGACAACCGTACCCTGTCTGAATTCCTGATCCTCAAAATCTGTGAGCATAACAACATGGTGGTTGTTTTATGTTATTTTAATTTGGGGGGGAGTTGCTATGCAGCAAGAGGTAAGACCTCAGGAGGTGGGGGGACCTCAGGAGAAAGCCACTATGGATTCTAGCCTAATGCTTTCTCTTTCTACTACTTGTCAACAAAATCTATTTTAAATCAAAATATTATGATATACTGAATGTGGTATGTATTTCCTGTGTCCTCTGGGGGGAAGGGGATCGTGACTTTTGTGGTGTTGTTGTAGTTTTGTAATGTGAGCAGCCCTGAAACTTTAGCTGCATCTACTCCCTGAAGCCAACAAAGAACCATGGCATATTTATGAGACATGGAAAACTTCTAAACCAAGCATGTTATAGTAAGAAATGTCAGTTGTACTCTGCATTTTCAGCTGTGATCCTGAAAGGGTGGTGATGAAATGGATTCTAGAGAGGGAATTGTATTTCTCTAGAGGTGTGACTTACACATTTGGAGATGCATTCTGGGGACTTCTGTCTCCTTCCCCTGACACCAAAGACTGGGTAAATGGGAAGAGTGAGAGCTTGTGAGTGGTCACTGTCTTGACTTGACAAAAGCACTGCGGCTACTTTCTCCTGATATTTCATAGCTGCCAAACCTGAGAGGGAGACATAATCCTATTCATTCATTCATTTGATAAACCAGGAATTGTACTTGATTTGGGTGGTGGAACATTGAAGAGGGCAGGTACAGTTCCTTTCCTCATGAAGCTTACAGTCAACCTATCAAGAAAGCCAATGAATGGGAAATTTTTAAGTTTGGTGAATATGATAGCTTTGTGCTTGTCAAACCTTACCTATCATCTATAAAGAATTTTTGACTTCTAATCTGTTACGGATAGGTATGTCCTACTAAATGTGACTGAATACAGGTGAGCAATACAACTTACCATCCAAGTCTGACAACACCCATACTCATCTGTGCACAGTTCAAAAAAGATGAGTCTGTAGAGTCCCTCCTTGAATGTTGTGGCAATGCCGAATTCCTATACAGATATTGACATATTCACTTTTAATCTCTGCATTTGTCTCATTGCAGATCACGGACAGGTGGTTTACATGCTGGCCCTCATGCACAGACCACACTCTGAGTAGCACAGCTATAGACAGGGAGCGTGTAGGGGGCATCATGCTTTCTGTTGCCCTTCTTCACACATTTCTCAGTGAAACTTAGAAAATTGGAGGGAGCTTTCTCACAATGCACAGACTGTCTTATGTTCCAACTTCTTATTCCTTAATTTTAGGCTGATCACAGGAGAACTAATGAGCAGAATCTGGGAGTCACCATCTCACCTCTTAGAATCTAGTAGTTGTTGCAAGGACATATGGGCTCCTCTTACACTGTCTCTAGGGTCACTCAGCTCAGGGTCTGGTGGAGAGGTCACAGACAGAGTTGAGTTGAGGCATTCCAAGTTCTTATATCCCTAGTGTTGGTATCAGGGTCGTCCAAGAGTGTTCTTGGGAGGGTATAAGGAGGAAGTGACTCGTAAAAGAGCCTTAAGTCACTCCCCTTATGAAATTCTCAGTGATATCATCTACATTTTACAGGCAAAGAAATAGTAACATACTAATTAAGAATATCTCTTGGGTGAAACAGATAAGAAAAGGACTCTCTAATCCTGAAAAGATTTTTTTTCCTCAGGATTTTAAAAACTAGAAAACAAAACCACTTTCAAAGTTTGGAGGGGGGTGGCTTTTTTACGATCTGGAATTTCTTAATAAAGCTAACTATGTATTTTATTTTTAAAAATATTTATTTACTAGAGAGGGAGAGAGAAAGACAGAGAAAGCACACAAGCAGGAAGCACAGAGGGAGAGGGAGGGAAAATCTCAAGCAAAGATCTCAGGACTGTGAGATCATGACCTGAGCTGAAACCAAGCATCAGATGCCCAACCAACTGTGCCAACCAGGTGCTCTTAACTATATATTTTAAAGATTATAAATATAAATAAATATTTTTTCTTATAAGTGATCCTTTTGAAATTAAATGCAATGGGTTATGTAACATCTAGGCACAATACTGCCCTCAAACCCTAGTTTCCTTTGTGCAAAATGAGGAAAAAAATGTACTCCATCCCAGATTCTACCTACCAGCCTGAAGTGAGAGGACTGGCCTTGGGAGCATTCAGGGGTGAGGTCTCTGGGGAAGATAATGTGGACTCTCTACTTCTCATGTCTAATCTGGCCACAGAGCAGAATTTTGCTAAATCAAAATGCAGGGAAATCAGCTAATCGTTGACATCTTGCCAGCTGTGGAGTATATTCACTAAGGAATTAGAGCTGGCAAATAAAGTCCTGCTGCTTATGTCCAGATCTATTTGTCTGAAAAGAATCATTCCAAAAAAAAAAAAAATCCAAAGAGCAAATGATAACAGCAACATGCAAACTGAACAAGAAATCTAAAAGCCACCCAATAGTCATTTCTCCTGCTTTTCCTTCAAAATACCAGTGTTTATTTAATAGACCCACAACCCTAGGATGGAAACAAACAGATCAATCACGAGGATGTTCCATTGTGCCCATCATCCTGACGTCTGTTGATGGTATTTATCTGAGTTTGAAAGTCATCACACAGGCACAGGTGCAGCTGATGTGGCATGACATTGGTGCTGTGAGTGACAGCATGAAGGTAGAGGAAATTATGCCTGAGCACTCCAGGCAGCCAGCCTACCTCCCAGCACTTCTGCCACCCTCTGCCTTACTGGAGTCACCTCCTGGTCACAGCCGCCATGTCCCATCATTGACTTGGATCGCACTGTCCCTGCCTCCTGCTCTGCCTGTGGCTAAGACAGAGGGATAATGAAGGGCACCTCTTTCTATGTTGGGATGAGCTCATTCTCAGGTCCCTCCCAAGCACATGGAGCTGTGCTTGCTTCTCAGACAGGCTACAAGTTTCCAGGAAAGAGGCTGCTCATATCCAGAAGACCAAGACTGAGGCTTGAGATTTATGAGCTAAACAAAGCTCTCACACAAAGTGTAAACTTAGGACACTAAAGGCAGTGTGGGTCTTCAGCATTTTAAACACTGATTTATGAATGGAGGAGAATAACTCTCTACCACTTGGAGCCATGTCAAAGCATGTACTTTACATAACTTAAGTAAATGAAATGCCACAAAATCCTTGAGTCTGTCCAGGTATGCGGGTGGGTTGGTTGCTTGAGTTGAAAGCTACTCCCTGGGGATTTGGGCAGAGTCATTGTGAAGATTGGGCACAGTCAGCAACATTTTGGAAGATTTGCCATCTTTCCAGGGTCTCAGTGCTATGGTGTGAGAATCCTAGAATCCTAAAATTATTAAAACTCAAACTCAATCTGGATCAGGATCATTTTTCTCATCTATAAAATGGGCTGACTTTGATGTATGTAAAGGTTCACTAGGTAATTCACTAGATTTTTGTGAAACATACTATAATGTGGATTGTGTGTGCACAGACAGTTTGGGTGGGGGTCTGAATGGATTTAGGTGTCCTTTAGGACCCTGAGAGGGGAACTGAAAATTTTAGCTATGCTGCTGTGTACACACCATAAAGTTTGGCCAGTGTCTGCCTTCAGAAAGACTTTTCTCAGGGATCAAAATACTTGATGGCTTTTAAAGTAACACATGCATTCCTTCATGTATATTCATGTAACCAGTGATTCTTGCACTTATTTAATTCAGTAATTCAACAGGTATTTTATGTGTAAACAGTCTGCCAACCCTTCTCACTAGGATATGTGTGGGCCCCCCAGCTTCAGTTCTTTTGGAAGGTTTAGCTATCCTGTTCATTCATTTCTTAATTTAATATTATTCTTACCCTCTGGAGCTTATATCCTCCTCCCCAGCTCTTTAGAGGATTCTTTGCCCAGAATGTCTGGTGTAGAGTTGGGATGATTCCAGCTGCTTAGGAAATGGTTTGCCTCACAGGGTCCTCCAGAAGGATGGGTGTCTCTTTGCGATAGAGGACATTCTAGGAAAAAGGGCAGTGATTCCTGACTTTAAAACCTCTCTGTAGATGTTGTGTAGGGCACAGCTGTATAGCTGTGAAAGCCCGAAGCAGGAGAAGCAGAGTTATTGTGTCTTTGAGTTAATTTTGCCATTGTTGATTACCCACCCATATTATTGTCCAGCTCAGGTTATCAAACCTGGATAACTTCCCTGTTGTTTTCCTGTTACTCATTCTTTGAGCTTCAGCTCACATCCACTTCTTCCAGGAAACTCCCTGATTATAGCAGATTGATATACGGCGTCTCTGAGCATCACCATCCCGTAGTATCTGTCTGCATATTTCATGGAGACTTCATAGCTCATAGAGGACATATTGTCTCTCTCTGTCTAGACTCTGGTCTCCTTGGAGAGCAACCATTAAGTGCTGTCCCTCTTGTTCTATTCTTGACAGTGGACATGTTGCTCCATGGGCACTGCTGACTTGATGATACTTCAGTGGGCCAGTAGGTAGTTGGCTTACACTCTGAGGTTACTTCACAGGGCTTTCTGTACAGGTACGAGCTTAACCCCTGTAGCAGTGAGGTCCATCTTCTGCTGTCTCCATTCTCCATGTTTCCTGTTAGTGGTACCTTGAAGGCTCCTGCTGCATCTCCCCAGATTCTCCTGTTGGAACTTTGCTTATGTCAGTTCGCCTGCAGACACTGCTCTGCTATGATGTCACAATTGCAACTTGATGAGAGTAATTTTCCTAAATGAAACAATCCTGGTGATTAGCTGTAGCTCTTTTCTGCCAGCCAGTACAGCTGGGATGGGCTGCAGTGTCTACACACACACATATGCGTGCGCACACACAGCCTGAGGGTCCAGTTTCCTGGGTGCTCTAGGACCCACCAGAGCTCCCTCCATAAGCCCTCCCTCCCTTCCTAACAGCAGTGTCCCAGATACATGCATAACAGGTTTCCAATTTATTTCTTTTCAACAGCCCTTGGCAAACATTTCTTCCCCCCTTTCTCTTTTTATTGCTTGCCTTTACTTTATCTGCTAAATCCCTGCTTGTGGGTCTCCAGCTGCCTTTATAGCACCTGGCCTTGTTAATATCTCTGTGTTGTTGCAGTTGCTGCCCTTGGGGTCTTAATGAGGAGCAGGTGGATATTATCAGGTCACTTTCAGGAAAGAGGCTAGGAAGGGAACCCATTACCAACCAACACATTATATAGGTTATCTCATTTAAAACCATCCTTGTGCAGTAAATATTATTTCCCTGACTTTATGATGAGAAAAACTATCCCCAGGAAAGTCCCCAAATATCATTCTTTTGAAATTCCCTGTAAGAGTCAATCCCTCTTCTGTTCAAGTTCTTTCAATAGAGTTCTAGGATCTAATATCGAATAAAGATCACATTCCTTAGCCTGGTATTAAAAATCCCTCATGGCCTGGCCCTCATCTACATTTTCTGTCCCATTCCTCGGTACTTAATATTCAGTCATAATCAAACTGAGTTTTTTACTCTTCTGCGTAAGTACCTGACTCTCCCTTACCTCCAGAACTTGGCTCCTGTGATTCTCCCCCTTTACAATGCTTTCCTCAAACTATTTTCCCCCACATATAAGATTATGCTTAACCTTGAAGAAGCAGCTCAAAAATCACAGGCTCCCTACAAACCTGTGGGACATCCCCAGTTAGAAGTAATTGTTCCCACCCCACCAACCGTGGTGCCTAACCCGCATGTCTCCTGTAGGCGTCATCCTTATCATTGACCCATCTGAAACCACCTCTGGTTTTAATTTATCATCTCCCGCCATGGCCAGGGCAGTGCCTGTCCCAGAATTGATGCTTTTAAAAAAAATAGCTGTTGAACTGATGATTTCAGGAAAGACACTTCATCTTCTTTAACTACTATCTCCTTCTGTGGTTAGTAACTAGTACTAATAAAGATACTTCTGATGAAAACTTACAAAGATCAGTGCTAAATGATTAGCTTCTGAAAATTTTGCTTAATGAGGCTAGTTGTTTCATACTTCCCAAATAGTTTATCTTCAGTGACTATCTTTGTATTTGCTCAAGTGGATATGGGTCTCCTTTAATGTAAATTTGAAGTTTCACAATAGTCAAAAATTCTTTCCCTCAGAATAGGACATATGCAAATCAGGTTTAAAGTAGGCTAATCCCTTTATCCATAGACAATTGGTTATGCAAAAATGTACACATGAAATATGCTTACTGGAGAACTTGTTTAGTGTTAACTTACCTCTCTTGACCTCCATTTAACAATCCATTTAATCAACAACATTTATATGTGTAGTTATATATCTTTCCTAAGTTTCAGACCTGTGTATTCAGCTAACAACTCCATGACTCTGTGTAGATGACCCCCAGCCCTTTGGGACCCAGGAAACCTAAAATTGAATTTATAACCCGTACCCCTGTCCAGCCACCAAGCCAGGTCACATATGCCCTGTTTCATCTACTCTGTCTGGATCAGACAGTAGTGCCCACCCATCTCCTTAGGGAATTTGATAATTATCCTCCATATTTTTTCTTCCCTCCTTTTCCTCACTCCTGCCCAACCAATTATTTAGTACTATTGATTATCCTGCAGAAGTACCTATGATATATTGCTTTTTCTTTACCTCCATTGGTACTGAGTGTAGCTTTTTTGAAAACAAAACACGAAACAGAAAAAACAAAAACCCAAACCAAAAAATGGCCAGCTGGCCAATATGTTAACAATAAACTTAAGGTATTAAGTGTCTATGATGTGCTGACAACATACCAGGTTCTTTATGGATGTTATCTCATTTAACACTCACAGAAACCCCTTGAAAGGAAGTCATTTCAAACAAATTTCTTCTTAGGAGATTAAGACTTAGACAGTTGGGCTGCCTCGCAGTTCACGACTGGTAGGTAGCAAAATGGGAGTTAAAGTGAGTCTCTGAGATTCTGAAGCCTAATCTCTTTGCTGTGCTGTATTGCCTCTCAAAGAAGAAAATGATCATTTTGATTAAAAACATTCATCAGTTTGTTCAGCAGGTCTACTGAGCATGCGTATGTGCTGATATGTGCTGGGCTTTGTATGAGGCTAGTGACACATGGTGGATACAGTACTAGAGGGACTCTCAGGGCCATCAACACTGGCCAGGCTACCATAAAAGACATCAGGAATGTCCTGATCACTTCAGGAACATCTATTGGCCTGCTCACTCACACCACTTGCCTACTGCTAAGTGGTTCTGCCCCTTCCTAACCCCAGAGCTCAGGATGATGGAGCAGCTACTTTCTAGAATGATGCTGTTTACCTTTCCAGTGTGAAAATGGAGTTTGGTGGAGCAAGTGCTACTCCTATAGCTTCTAACCATGAGTGTTGTCATCTGGTTAGAAGCACATTCTTCACTGTCCAAAAAGAGGCACAAGCAGGAAAGCAGGAAGATATAGGGAAGGCAGTAAATATTGTTGAAAAGGAACAGAGTTTACCACAGGAAGAAAACACATAAATATGTAAAGGCAGTCATCCACATACTACTGAGAGAGGAAGCTTTAGCTTCTTTTCCCTTCATCAGAAATGTCCTGAGAGGGGAACACTTGCTAAAATGCCTGATCCTTGTTCAAGGCACTAGCTCCTACTGCCCTGAGGTAGTGAGACTTGGATAGAGGTTGTCCTTAGGAAAGAGTTAGCTTGTGCCCCGCTCACTCTATCCTGCCATATTTGACCAAAGTGGCAAACCAAGGTGGGGCCTTCTTTGGTGCCCAACCATCCCCTTTTCTTCTTGGTTTGGTCTTCATGTGGCCACTGAGATGATCTATGAGGCCAAGTTTTGGCTTCACAGAGGTAGGAGAGGGGACTAGGAGTCTTGAGTCAAACCCACTTCTCTAACCCACTCCTGAGAGGATCTCAGCATTGGACATGAACTTGGAGTTCATCACTGGGACACTCTCTGAGCTAAGAGCAGAATAGTACTTTTTTACCCACATGGCTACAGTTCCTTGAGACTGTCTCTCTCAGATAACCATTGAGGAGGAGCCCTGATTATTAGGATTCATTTTTTTTCTTCATTGGACTCTTGCCTTAATATCATCCAGTTCCCATCAGTATTCATAAGATGTGCTGATGGAAGCATACAAACATTTTATGGATCACCGAGGAAAACAAAATGACCAATGTATTCTGTAGGTATAGAAGGAAGGGAAGGATGAGTTGCCTATGTCCTGAAGAGCGGGGAGAAGGAGTAGGGCAGAAGGAGCAGCAAACATACAAGAGTCAAAAAAAGAGCATAGTATCCTAGGAGAATAACATGTGAAGATACTGGGTTCAGAACAAAAGGTTTTTGGTGGGATTTGTAAAAAACAGAACCTGGAAAAGCCAGATTATTAAAATAAAAATCTTAAACCTCTCTTTTTTTCATTTCAAAATCTCTTGTACTTATTATGTCTAGGACAGAATATTCAGGGAATGAACTAGGAAATGGGAGAATCACAAGTATCATATGCACAGATTATTCACTCTATGTAGGCATGCGATCATTATATCTCTGCATGAACTCCATATAATAGATTACTATTGTTATGCCTATAGTAAAGATGGGAAAACTGAGCAATATTAAGTGTTTGATGTATCATGCATCTAAAGATGTCTTTGGCTGCAAGTAAAGGTATATTTGTGAGAATAAAAAAAAAGAAAATACATGTATTGGTCTCTGCTCCAGTTCCTGGCACAGAACTCCAAGAACCCTGGTCATTTCCTAAGTGATAAGAGTACCAGGGGCATATCATGTTGTAATACTTGGTCTTGGACCCAGAGTGTCTGTATCCCTTGGAATTTCTGGGGTGATAGCAGTGCCTTTTCTTCTAATGAGATGGCTCTTTCTGGGCTCCCATCTCAGGACTGCTCATTAGAAAGACCGAACCGTGTTAGAAGCTTAGAATTTTCAGCCCTCCCTGCCCTTGTCCAGAGAAAGGAGAAGGACTAGAAATGGAGCCTGTAATTAATCATGCCAAGTGAGGAATCCTCCATAAAATCCCAATAGTAGGGGATTTGGAGAGATTTCAGGTTGAAGTGGTTTTGTGAGTTCCATGAGCCACTCTCACAAATCAGTCAAATCCAAGGAGGGGTCATTTTAACCTCTGACCACAATCAGGAGATAACAAAGCCTTAAACAGGTTTCTGAAGGGGGATGCAGTTTTATAGGACTGAATCCTTAACATGTAGGATCTGACAATGTTTCCAGGTGAATAGTGTCAGAATAGTGCCAGATGTACTTGTCTAAAAATGTTTAAATAATGATAAAAGAAATACTTATTATTTCTTATGAAAAGAAATTCTTTCCATGGCTAATTTTTCAGCTCCCAGGCCCTTTCTATTCTTATATTCTTGGCCTTTATATTTTTCTCCTTGTGGTTACAAAATGACTGCCACAATGCCAGACATCACATGAACCATGATGATGTCAGCTGACAAAGAGGGAACCATGATGATGTTTGCATGTCCTTAGTAGGAAAGAAATCCTTCTTCACTAACTAACTTTAGAAAAATATCTCATTAGGCTTTTTGGTGTGTCCATGAGGGCATGATCTATTTGTAAATGGCAAAACATTGCTCTCTTTATGGTGCTAGGTGAAATCTGGAGTTGGTGTAAGCAGAGAAGTGACGAGGGGGAAGAGATTAAAACAAAAAGGAGAGTGAGTTGAGTGACTTTATTGGGGATCTGGGAGGCTGAAGAAAGTTTTTGAGAATTTAAATGATACTTTATGTGGAAAACCCAAAAGACTCCACCCCCAAACTACTAGAACTCATACAGCAATTCAGTAATGTGGCAGGATACAAAGTCAATGTACAGAAATCAGTTGCTTTCTTATACACTAACAATGAAAATACAGAAAGGGAAATTAGAGAATCAATTTCACTTACTATAGCATCAAGAACCATAAGATACCTGGGAATAAACCTAACCAAAGAGGTAAAGGATCTGTACTCGAGGAACTACAGAACACTCATGAAAGAAATTGAAGAAGACACAAAAAGATGGAAGACCATTCCATGCTCTTGGATCGGTAGAATAAACATTGTTAAAATGTCTATACTGCCTAGAGCAATCTATACTTTTAATGCCATTCTGATCAAAATTCCACTGGTATTTTTCAGAGTTAGAGCAAATAATCCTAAAATTTGTATGGAATCAGAAGAGACCCCAAATTCCTAAGGAAATGTTGAAAAAGAAAAACAAAACTGGGGGAATCACATTACCTGATTTCAAGCTTTACTACAAAGCTGTGATCACCAAGACAGCATGGTACTGGCATAATAAAAACAGACACATAGACCAGTGGAACAAAGTAGAGAGCCCAGATATGGACCCTCAACTCTATGGTCAAATAATCTTCGACAAAGCAGGAAAAAATATCCAATGGAAAAAAAAGTCTCTTCAATAAATGGTGCTGGGAAAATTGGACAGCTATATGTAGAAGAACGAAACTCGACCATTCTCTTACACCACACACAAAAATAAACTCGAAGTGTATTTAGTTTTAAAAAGTAATGTCTTTGAATTCCTGTGGTCTGTTCCCTCTGTTTTCCTGATTCCTCTCGGAAGACCTAACCATATATAAATTCCACCTGTTTGTTTTGGAGGGAAAGTCAAGAAATGGGACTGCATTCCCTGACCTCACTTGGTAAAGCTTTGAATTTAGAATAATTCTGGGAAGATTTAGGGTTCAGTCGTTACAGGAACTTGAAGATGGTGCACTGAGAATCATCAGACATCTTGAGGAAGACATTGGAACTTCCATAGGCAATGAGATAGAGCCTTGGAATTATTTTACTTCATTTTCAGAAGACAGAAAGGCCTCAGATGACATGTGGGTCCTATACAAAATGCTGCATTAAGTAAATGTCAATCTTTGCCCATATTTCTGATAATTCCTTATGTAAAAATTCCCGTAAGAACAATTACTGGTCCAGAGGTTGTGGACATATATAAAGCCCTTTGAATGCATTGCCATTTGTTGGGACAGGGCTCACTTCCCCATGCCTGTGCCAACACTGGAAGGTATTGTGATGTTTCAGAAACTTTGAAGGGTTTAAGTGTCTGGGCACTGACCCTGAGGAAATGTCCCTGTTTTCTTCTGGAAAGCCCATCCACCTGCAGCCTCAGCCATTATCCATTGTCTGGGGGTTTTCAATTATATCCCCTTTCTAGAAGGGGCAGAAAATGTGTGATGAGGAGGGAGGGAAGGAACATGGGACCAATGAGGGATCCAGGATGCTGCATGTCTGAGAAATATGAGAATAGTAAATAGCTCAGTCTTAAAGGAAACTAGTCCCTTTCCTGAGAAATTAAATTTCTGAGAAGAATCTCTAAGGCTGAGATAGATCTCTTAGCCCCAAACTTGAGGTTAGGTGCTGTCTCTAAAGGATTTTCTAAATCTCCCTTTATTCCTTGCCCCGTGCCACCTCCAGCACCTGCAAGCACACACACACATACCACAGTCCTGTGCCACTTTCTGAGCTTGCAAAGTTACCGGTTTGCCCTGAAAATGCAGATTGCATGGTAAGGTTTCACCGAAGCTCATTCCTCCTGAGTAATTTGAAGGTAGCACCCAGAGTGCCAAGGGGTTGGGTGAAGCCCTCCTCTTGCACTGACTAGAACTCTACCTGTTTAAAAGGAATTCATTTTTGCCTTTGGCCACCTGGATTAGAGACAGACCTACTCTGTTCTGTTCTAGGAAACAGAACCCAGCATAGCACTAGAGGCTTGGGCTGTATTTTGGCTCCAGGGGAGAAACCCAATGAGGGATAACACTAGGAAAAATTAACTGATCAAGTGGTATTTTATTACTTTTCTACATCTGTTGCCTTGGAAGTGCCGTGTGCATCTGGGGAACTGAGCAGGGCCTGAGAAATGCTGCTGGGCACCAGATAGCTGGAGGTTCCTTCTGCAGAGAATTTCCATGTTCCCGTGAGGAAGTCTCCAGAGGAAATTCACCAAGCTTCAAAATCCAGTTTGCCTACATGCACTTAAGTCTATGCTGGTGAGGTTTGGCAGTTGTTCCTCTGAGGATATGACACAGCTGATATGTCATCCTGCTTCTAGTCGCCATCTTCGCCATTTCTCTTAGCATCCTAGAAGCCCAGACTGAATTCACACACCTTCAGTCCATTCACCTATGCAATCCTAGCATTCTTACAAGGCCGGGGCGTAACCTCCCTGTATTTACCAGACCAGTGGGAGAATGCATGCACAGATGAATAGTGTAACAGCATTATTTACGAAGGTGACTCTTTGGTTTCATTTGATTTTAATTATTTTCCTTTTCAACTCCTGTTCCCTCCCCCACTTCTTGCATAGGCACTCTCTCCAGTGGAAATAACATAAGTCCCCTCGTTTCAGCTTCCATGTTGATTTATATACAGCCTTAAGAAATTTTCGTTATATACATTTAATTCATACAAACAACATTGATTAAATTCCTTTCTTTTTACTTACAATTCTCCTGTTATTCTTCACAAAACTAGCTGATGACTTCTGACTGTTGCAGAGCATTTCACCATGGGCTTATACCACGTTTCATGTAACTGTTCTCTGGCTGTGGGCATCTGGTTTGCCCCCAACTTCCTGTTGTCACAAATAATGTGGCCATCCTCATAAACGTCTCCTTGTGGTCCTACGAGAGGGTGACTCCAGGATATCCACTCAGGACGGCATGACTGGGGACCCGTGGTCTATGCATATGTTTAAGTTCACTAAGTTTTTCTGAGTTCTTTCCAGAAGGCACAACAGTTCATGAATATTTCTGTTTGCAACATTTAGTTTTTCCTACTTACCAAGTTCTTTGCTTTGCAAAATGATACTCACTGATAACTACTGGGTGTGAGAATCTATTATTAGCCCTTGGATCCCCTCTGAATTGCTTATTCTTATCCTTTGTCTATATTGTATTGGATCTGTTATCTTTTCTAGATGATTTACAGAAGTTCTTCATGTACCTAACTAGTAATTCCTTATTAATATCTTCTTCTAGGCTTTTCTTATTATTGACTTTGCAGAGTGACATTTGAGGTACAGGAATCTTTTTCTGTTTAGATTTTCCCCTCATGGTTTATGTATTTTGAGTTTTGTTTAACAAAGCCTTTCTCACTATAAGGTAAATAGCTGTCCAATCTTACGTAAATATATGTTCTACTACATTTCCTCTGTTAACTTAATACTATTGCCTTTCACAGTGTTGTTGTTGTTTTTTTTTTTTTAATCCACATATATGTCTGAACTTGGAATATGACAGACACTGCATCACAAACCAGTGGAAGAATGAATTGGTTATTTAGTAGAGTTTTGAGAAGAATTAGTTCATTTTGATAAGAAAATAAACTCCAAGCAGATTTAAGACCTGTCTTCCTTTTGGTGTATATTCTATCTTCAACTGTTGGCTCTTCTATTTGTTGCCTTTTTTAAAAATTGTGTACATTGTCTTCAGATTCGTCACTTTTCTCTATGAGCTCACCTTGTATACCCTAGGACCGGCAGCTGCCTTGACTAGCAATGCCGTCAGGATGGAGAAGCAAACCTTAGGTCCTAGATTGTTCCTCTTGGTGTATTTAGGAAGATGTGGAGGCGCTGGTGTTGATTTTTATGCTTAACTGTCCCCTGTCCTCTTTCCCAGAGAATTTCTCTATGCTCCCTGTTCCAGAGCATCCCCGGCCGGCTGTGGTAATGTGTAGGCTGGTTGGGGAGATATAAACAGCTACATTCCTGTGTTACACCTTGTGTTAAAACAAGCCAGAAAATGATATGCTGGGTTCATATTGGGCCTCAGAGTGGTAGACCAGCTCTTTCCTAATTGAGTCCTGGCCTATCCCACTTCAGGCCACTGCCCAAATTCAACTACTAATCTTCTGTCTCCCCAGAAACTTCACACACACTTTGCTTAGTTTTTAAGTACCTCCCCCCTTAAATGTACAAGCTTCTTTTTCCTCCTGGTGTCTTCCTAGTTAGTTGGGGAACATGCCAGCAGCCTGTATTTGTTGGCTGCGATGTGGAGAGCTGGAAGCCTGTCAGAAACTGTCTCACTGGGCATCTGGTATTGGAGATTTGTGCCTGTCAAGCGTAATTGTACAGAGCTTTATGAGCTTTTACTATATTTGTTTTCTTCAGATTTCATTTGTCATCTTTTAAGTTAAAAAAAAAAACCCTTCCAATATTTGGTCTTACTTGTTGGACACATAATTATAACAACAGGTTTGTTGAAAGTAATAATGTCAAACTGAAGAATAATCTCTATGAAATTCTGTGTACTTCTAATTAATCATTAATTTGGTCATCCAATATCTTTGTAAGAGCAAAGAATCTTCATAAGACAGAGAACCTATCTTATTTTAAAATGCAGAAACCAGGGTAAAGCTGCAAGTCACATACTTAAAACCATAAGAGGTATTGGTGTCCCTTCTGAGACATAATTGTAGAAGTCTCTGTTAAAAGCCTTGTACTTCAATAACATGGCATGGGGTCTCCTGCCTAAGTCCTGCAGCCATCCTGGCTCTGATTTTCAGGCTGATGGAAGTTGCATTCAACATTTAGCTTTCAGTAGGAAGGAGCAGCCCATTGCCCATATCATCCCCCACTTAAGGTAAACTATGTAGGGAAGAAGTCTAGGAATGATAACCCAGAAACATGGCTTCTAGACATGGAAGTCACTTCCACCCAGTGACCACCTGAATGTGTGATTTTAGGCTAGTATCTTCTCTTCTCTGGGCCTTACATTTCTGATCTGTTAATGAGGAAACTGACTTGATGCATGTCTGTCCCTTGTCACTCAGCTCTAAAGTTTGTGGTTTTTGTTTGGGGGTGGGGGTTCAAGCAGTCCCTGTCCTCCATCCAGAAGAACTGAGTTTAGTTCCTTCCAGACCAGCAAGTCTCAGCATCAAAAGCTTGGAAGGACCTTTAGAGACAATCCAGACAAATGCTCAGGCTGTGGTTCCTTTTGCAATGGTGTGACCCTAGCATGACTTAGGAGCAGACATCTTCTCCAGTATGTTCCTGGATTTCTCCAAGTGTTCCCCGTCTTCAGTAAACATGCTGCAATTGCGCTGCCTCTCTTCTCTCCTGCCTTCTCCCTTTGTAGCCACCATATAGTTTCCAGAGACTGCTTTTGCAAATGTGCTGCCTGGCACAGGGCCATGCCCACAGAAGGTGCTCATGGAGTATCAGGTCGCAATGTGCTCATTGATCCCATATTTACAGCTTTAATCTATTATTATCAACTCTATCAACACCTGGGCCAGTTTTCATCCTGAAAATCCAGGCAGATGTTAACCTTTTAAAGGCCTGCAGTTGAATGGGATGGGAGGAGACTGGATGATATCCAACACTGGATGGAAGAATGAGGAGAGCAGACGTGAGCAGAAAGCCTGCCCCAGGTAGAAAGCCTCTGATGCCGGTGACCAGTGGGGAATAAGTGGAGATCCCATCATCCCAGGTTTCTGGGTTCTGGCTGAGCCCCTGCTGGGGCCCAGGTGACTGTCCCTGTCTGGAAGCAGCTGAGATCTAGAGGAGATCTTTAAAATCACGAAGCAGACGGCCACTCCGTAGGAGTTTCTATTCTGACAAAATAAACTGGATTTGTCTGAAGAACTCAGGCAGCAGGGATTGTGGCCTCCTCCCTGGTCTCATGCTTGAAGACTTTTTCTCCCAGTAATGAGAGTGCGGAGCGAGCAGGCCTTTCCCCGACAGTGCTGGCCCTGGGACAACTTGTACCCGGGATGGATTTTTCTTCATTGATTCTAATCTTCTTCCTGACTGTCTGTCTTGGCTGCTTTGACATATTGAACACTGAATAGTCCCTGAGTAATTCTTGAACATTTGGGGATCGTTTTTATTTTTACAAGACAGTAGAATCCAATGGAGTGATTTATACATGTACTAGAAGAAAATGAAGAAAAAAATAACAAAGTGGTTTCACTCTGGGAATAAACATGGACTCAGTGACGATTAAAAGCCACACCAAACAAAAGGTCCGCACCCAATTTTCAATAATTTCCTGATTTTGTAAGGATGCACAGAATCACGTAGAGATGAACAGTAATGGATAAAGGGCTTTCACAGCTGTGGCTTCAGCCATGATTGATGAGAAAATGCTACTGGAGAGAGAAAAGGAAAATGAATATTTATTAATGGCATAAAGTGTCGGGGGCTTAAGATCTAAAGAGATCCATCATTTCATATTCAAGGTTGGATGCATTCAAAACAGAAGGTTCAATACCAAGGCCCCATAGCTGAGCCATAGACCAGAAAAATTCATAGGCGCTGCCATCATTTGGACCATGGGGGACTTTCTAGAGATGTTATTCCCATTTCAGCCCCCATTAACATCACCTGAACAGGGCAACATTACATGAGTTATCACTCCAAGAATGCTATGACAACAAATGCCTTCACATTTTAGAACACCCAGAGCTATGTGGTCTGGTCATTCACCCAGAAATTAATATATCATGTCTGCATACTTTCTCTGTATATGGTAGACTTGGTGTCTGTGCTGACAGCTTAGAAATTATTAGTAAGATTTTTTCCAACCATGACTTCATCAGTTCTTCCTTGTACCATATAAGGTCAATATTTACCCAACCAATAGCATCTCTTCAAAACTCCTGGTATATTTTGTCCCTGCAGAACCCTTAACCTGTGCTTGTTCTCTTTAGATTGGTCACTTAGTTTAAAGAAAAAAAGGTGGAGGGGCTCTTTCCTTTTGGTGAAATTTTACTCACCTAATCTTAACATCTTCAAAAAATAAAATAAAATAAAAATCGGAAATCCAAGGAAGGCATTGTGGATCCCTTTTGTGATGGTGTCATTTCTCCATGTAAGCAGCTTGTTCAGACAATTAATGATAGTGATACTGGGGCTTGTTTTGACAGGGAAGGAGAAATTGACGGATGGTATTTAACTGCCTTAATTTAACTCTAGGTGTTGAAGTTGTGTTGGAAGTTTCAGTATATAGATTTCAGCATGTGATGGTACCCCCAACTACATCATCCCTACCCCTGAAACCATATGCACACTATGTCTGCAGCTCCTAGACTTCCCTTGGGACCTATATTACTTTATTATAGAATATGGCAGTGGAAGCTTATTGGTCCTATAAATCCACCTACATTAAGCTTTTGAAATCACTGTCCTGATAGATAGTCTGAGTCTTTAGACTGTCACACTCATGTTATTTCTAGATATTACTTCTAGGTGGCAAATCTTGGACTGCAGGAGCTAGCTGTTACTGGTTTGTTGTATATGTTATATCAGAAGAAAAGTTGGTATTCTATTAGATAGTGTTTTTCAATTTATTTTAAACCATTGATTCTAGCAGATCCTTAGCTGTAGATATGAATGAGTTATCTCTGTTGGCCATCTTTGGGAGAAGGCCAAGAGAGTATGAATTGTATTGGTGTTTCTTTTAGGTCATGTATACTTCCCATCTCCCAAAACAGGGAAGTTTAGCCCATAAGAAAGGGCTAGACCAGAAGTAGGTCCTTAATAAATATGTAACGGGTTAACTAATTAGTACAGTTTGTTATTTGGACGAAAAAAACAATATTGGAGTTCTAGCGTGTCTGGAAAAAAAGATTCACATCCACTGATAATTATGCAGCAATGGCCAGAAGGCATGTGCTCAGGGAGGCTGCAAATCTCAAAGGATATAGTTGAAAAAGTCTCCAAGTTGAACAAAAACATGTTCTCTTCAGAGTTGTTTTGAGTGGCTACAAATAGAGTATTGGGCAAGTGAGCAAGAATGTTGAATGATGAAGCTAGAAAGTATTAGTTAGGGGCAAGACCTAGAATATTCTGGTAGTTTCTGGCTAAAGACTTTATATTTAATTGTGTCCTATATGCAATGAAACATTAAGATCTATGAGACCAAATTTAACAAACAATGCCTGGAAGGTGGTAATTGTGGTGGAAGAAAAAATAGTATATTATTATTTCCATAAGCTAAGACAATAGCCATCTTTTTATGGACTTAGTTGTGTCTCCTCAACATTCTTATGTTGAAGCCCTACTCCAAGTTCCTCAGAATGTGTATTTGGAGATAGGGTCTTTAAATAAATCCTTAAGTTAAATGAGGCTGTTTAGGATAGATTCCAATTCAATCTGACTGATGTCTTTATAAGAAGGAGAGTTTAGGACACAAGAGATAAACCAGGCATGGACATGCACAGAGGAAAGACCATATGAGGACACAATGAGAAGGTGGCTGTCTGCAAGTCAAGGAGGGAGACCTTAAGAGAAACCAAACCTGCTCACACCTTGATCTTGGACTTCTAGCCTCCAAAATTGTGAGAAAATAAAATTCTGTTATTTAAGCCACGTAGTTTGTGGTATTTTGTTATGGCAGCTATATTAGTCAGAGTTCTCCACAGAAGCAGAACCAACAGGATATACCTGTCTGTGTAATTGTTTATTTATCTACTTATTTATTTTAAGGAATTAGCTCATATAAATATGGAGACTAAGAAGTCCTTATAACTGGCAAGCTAGAGACCCAGGAGAGCCAATGGTGTGATTCCAATTTGAGTTCAAAGGCCTAAGAACCAGGAGAGGAGATGGTGTAAGTTCTGGTCCAAAAGCCAGCAGGCTTGAGACCCAAGAAGAGCCAGTGTTTCAGTTCAAGTTCAAAGGCAGGAAAAGACTGATGTCTCATTCCAATCAGTTAGGTAAGAGGAATTCCATCTTATTTGAGAGAAAGGGTCACCCTCTCTGTTGTATATAGGCTTTGAGCTGATTGGGTAAGGGCCTCTCACATTGGGGAGGACAATCCACTTTACTCTGTCTACTGATTCAAATGTTAATCTCATCCAAAAACACCCTCAGGGACATACCCAGAATATGCTTGACTCACTATCTGGGCACCCCATGGCCCAGTCAAGTTGACACAAAAAATTAAATATCATAGCAGCCCCAGCAAACTAATACATGTAGCTACAGTCAAGAGAGCATGTGAAAAGAGATGAGTTTGAGAAATATTCTGAGTTAAATCATAAGGACTTGGTGACTGATCAGATGTGAGGGGTAAAAAAGAGTAATGAGTCAGTAATATCTAAAGTATTCCCATCCCAGATGATGGAATGGGTGATGTGTAAGGGAAACACAACACAATATACACCCACACACCATCCACCTACACACCAACCTCTATTAAATATGCATAAAATTGAGGGGCAAATTGAACTTTAATCACTTATCCAGAGTTCACCATTCTTCATAGCTTTAAGGAGCAAAGCTGTTTAACTGTAAGAATCCATGCAAATTAATAATAAAGGTAAAGATAATGTTAAATTCATGAGAGACCTTGAGGTTTTTAATTGGAACCTTTGAATTCATTTTGCATAGATATCTGTTGTTGTTGTTGTTGTTGTTGTGTTTCCCCCCAAGCCCACATTTGATGGCAAGTACTGCATTTGCTAGCGTGGAGTGTGTCTATGTGTCCGTGCATTGCACGCAGGGAAGAGTTCTTGTCAGGTGGATTAACCATATGTAGAAATGCTGCCAAATCCCAGGTTTGAGAATAGAGAGAAAATCTGCAGGAAATGGTATATGAATACCATTAAAGCATAAATTTTTTTATGTTTAATTTAAAACATAAAACATTTAAAAACATTAAAAACATTTAAAAAATTTGAGGCCATTTTCACCAGAAACAAGTAGCCACACACACTCTGTGGTTCCTGAGGTCAGTGGTAACTGAGTCATCAGTAAAAGGTTATATATGAAGGTCTGATCTACTACCTAATTAGGCAAATAAACAATAGGTAGGTTTTATAAACAATCAAAATACAAATGAGTTTTGCAGTAAAGCTAGAATGTGATATTATAGTCATTGGCAGGGGAGTGAAAATGTTGGCTGGAGTTCCCTCATGATTGGGCCAAAAAGGGCCAGAGTGGGGGTGGTGGGTTAGGGAGAGTTCTAAACGTGGCTCATCCTGGGGCCCACTCTTCCTTCTGCTGCACCTGCCACGTGAGATACTAATCGGCAGGATGTGTGCTGTGAACGGTGCTGCCACCATGGGTTGTTTTTCTCTGCCACAAATTCTCAGCCCCACCCTCACGAACCTTTGACAAGTAGAGGGTTTGACGAGCTTCAATAAACAGAAAAGTAAGGGAGAAATAAAATGCATACTGTCCTAAGAGGCTTTGCCTGTCCTTGTTATTTCAAAAGCTACAGCTTCACATTCCATCCAGTTGTTCTTCAGGTGGTCTCTTGGGTGGAAGTGATTGGTTGGCAAAAGGGAGGACATCTGTTTGTGGAGAGATTAATACCTTAGTGTCCAGAGGCCACTGACATTCCACTGTGCAAGGGACTGCGCCCTCTTTGGTCTTTGATTTGTTAGTACAATATCAAGTGAAAACTCACAAAGAATTGCATGACAAGCTTGCTTATTTTTATTTATTTATTTATTTATTTATTTATTTATTGGGGTAGAAATCACATGGGATACAGGGAGGCTGGTTCTATATCAGCTTCTGACTTAGTCTTTTTATGAAATAAATTTATCTGTGATTAAAGGCTTATGTGTGTGGGGAGGAGGAGGGACACCAAGGGAAGGTAGGGGAACGGTGAACAGATATAAATTCAGGATAAGTCATTTGTGCAGTTCAAAGAAAAGGCACTAGCAATATTTGTAAGAATCATTTCATTATCATACACACATACGTACATACATGAAAGTATTTACTGTGTGAGCTTGGGAGCAGATCCTCTTCTGGTTGAACCTTTGGATGACTATGGTCTCTGTTGACTTTGATCGTAGAGCTGTGAGGTGAAAGATGTGGTTAAGCCACACCTGGACTCCTGACCTACAGGTGCTGTGAGATAATAAATGCGTGTTGTATTAAGCTGCTAAGTTATGGGGTCATTTGTTACACAGCAACAGATAACAAATATACTATCTAAGATTTTCGATAAGTGTAACTTAAGCGAAGGCTAAGGTAATTACAGCAAAGAGATTCTGTTGATATGAGGCTTCTGTTGATACAAGGCATATTAACCTTCAAACTATCCTCCCCCATCTCCCACCCACACCTCCCACCTGCTGGGGAGTGCACACGGCTCACAATAGCTTGTTAGGCCAAGTCTGTGTACTTAGGAGGGAGAAGCAAAGGATGGTCAGAGTTTTTGTCTTCAGAAATTCCTTCAGTTATACATTAATCTTAAGCTTTTTGTTTGTTTGTTTTGTTTTGGTAAGAAATTAGGTCCAATCATCACTGCAAATTGTACCCAGGGCTGACAATGAATCAGCTAAGCCATACTTATAAGCCCATTTAGAGACACCAAGTCAAATAAACAATTAATATAAATGAGCCCTGCAATGATGGAAAAATACAAGTTATACAAGTTAAATCATGACAGCTCCTGCTTAAAGAACTTTTTTTTTTTTTTTTTTGGTTTACACATCTAAATGCTATAAATACTTTTTGGCACTTTTCCTGCTTAGGGCTTAAGATGGTCAGTGATCCTGAGGCTGTGGTAATAGTCACACTGTTTATTTATTACTCTTTAGACTCAGACAGCAGTCCCAGGCCTCGGAGCTCTGGAAAAACGAGTATGGACATCTGGCCAGAAAATACTTCTCTTGCCACCACAAAGCGGTCTGGCTTTGGCCTCTGCTTTTTTTTTTTTTTTTTTTTTTTGAGTGTGAATGATGCTCTTTTTTATTCTGAGAGTTGAGAAGACCAACATGCTCCTCAATCTAGAAAACTTAGCCTAGAATAGGGCTGTCCAGAAGAAATATAATGTGGGCCACAAATGCTATCCCCATCTGTAATATTAAATTTTCTGATAGCCATATTAAAAAAGTAAAAAGCGGTTGAAATTAATATTAATAGTCTATTTTACTTAACCCTACATAGTCAGTGTTTTATCACTTTAGCCTGCAATCGATATGAAGAATCATTAATGAGACAGTTTACATTCTTGCTTTCATACTAAATCTTCAAAATCTTGTTTGGATTTCTGTTGCACATACAGCACGTACTAATTCACACTACACGCATTACAAGTGCTCTGTAACCCCACGTGACTGGTGGCTACTGATCTGGATGAGCCAGGTCTAGAATGTGTGCAGAGCGGCCCCTGCCTCTTGGGCTGCTTTGAGGCCACCTGCCTCCCATTCTGCAGTGTCCTAAGGAACTACCATGTTCTTTCTGCCCCACAGCCTTGCTCTGTGCCCTCTTCCTGTACCAGCTCTTTGAAAGTGTCAATTTTCTCATCCTGTATACTTTGGCCACACTTGGGGATGATAGTTCAACAGCAGCTTCTTGGGATGTTTTGCTCAAGCTCTCTTTTGAAACAGTAAACATAAGAGGATATACATTATGGCAGCATTCAGACTGTTCATCAATTATCCATTATACCTGCCATTTCCCTTCTTCCAATTGAGGTAACTATGTTAGTACAAAAAAAAAAATCTGATTTTAATTATAATCCAATCAGAAGATGCATCCATTCTGTAGAGTACTTTGGCATGTTCCAAGGATTTAATTTTTACCCAAATAGCAGAGCAAATGCTGCAGAGAGGAAAGGGTTTGTTCATGTCTTCATGAATTCAGTCATTAAAAAATACATCCTTAGTACGTGCTAGGTTGAGGCATAGTGTTTGGTGGGGGACACAAGTTGTGCAGACCGTGTCCCCAGCTCCCATGAAACTCACCCTGAAAGGGGAGAAGAACCTGGACAGAAGCCAGCGTGGCCATGTGCTTTGAGGGGGGCTCTGACTGGGGTACTGGGGAGATGTCTTGGAGGAGGTGAAATTACACTAAGTATGGAATACATGGGTAGGATTTTGATGTGTCACCAGGGATGAGAAGGGAGAGGCAGGGAGATAATTTCAAACAGAGACGGGCATGGTTCTGTGATGCAGGGAGATAAAACCACATGCTGAAAATATGTGCCAGGAGACATCTCTTTCACAGGGGAAAGGGGACCCTGTGGGTAGTGAGTAGGTACAACTAGGTCATGCTGGATTGTGGTAGGATTTTTGTGCTGGCGAGGAGGCCGTATCTCATTTCCGGGCTGGGTGAAGCCATGGAAGATTTGAGGAGGGCTGTAAGAGGGTGGGAGCTGTGCTTTGGGGACAGACCTGACCTGTGTGTGCATTTGTGCACTGAAGTCTGGGCAAAAGTGGGGGGAGGGCTCTGAACACTTTGTCTCTCACGGGAACAAAAAATATTAAAGTAATGGGTTTATGCATTTTGTGACCTTTAAAAAATGGTATTTTCTGCAAACTTCCTCCTCCCCACCTTACCCTTGTTAAATATTTCATCTCAACTGGAAAATACCCACAACAATGATTTTTTTTTTATGGTTTTAGCCTTTCAGTAATAAACCAAAACAAACAGTGGGGAGCTTAAAAGGCCTTTCAGCTGAGAAAGATGAAAGCAGATGCCTCTGGTTTAGATTATTGTTAGAAAGTGCATGAGTCCGTTTCTTCTGGAAATCCTGTGAGGAGGAGAGAGCAGGAGGACGGGCTCGTGCCATGAGCACCCCATCCAAGGGTTTATACATGCATCCCAGAATCTCATTATCTGCAGCACAGTTCTGCTTTCCCTCCCTGTAGGTAGAACCCACTTGTTTCTCAATATGTAGGGAAAACCCCAGTGAGAACAATGTAGAAATGGGGACCCATTTTTCATATAACTATTGAGAAAGAATTGATGCCTTTATGACTTAATACCCTAGGTGTGGCAACAATATTTCCTTTGGGCTGGAGGGATGCTTTCTTAATGCAGCTCTTTGCCAGGACTATTGACTTAAGATACATCTTGTCACTATGACCTTGAATTGCTCAGGGGTCTTGTTTTAGCAAGAAGCAAACACACTCCTTGTCTGTTTTATACCATTCCTTCCCATGAGCTTGTGCTCCCTCCTTCCCTCCTACCTAGCATAGTCTGCCAGTTCTTTTGTTCAGCCAACATTTAATGAGAACTTACTGAGTGCTAGAACCAAGGATTCAGAGATGAATAAGGCATGGTCTTTCATCATGGGTTCATGGGAAAGTACACAGGTGTTAAAATAACTCATGGAAATTGCCACGGTTGGCATCATATTCAAGGCTGTGTGGGCACTCAGCCCAGCCTGCAAGGTCAAGGCTATCTTCTCAGAAGAGAGGATGTCTTCTCACCTAATGTCCTAGGAGCTAACCTTCATTCAGGACCCTCCACCTTCAGCACATCTCCCCTGACCTGGTGTCTTCTTCCTCTGAGCATTGCCACTTGCCCACCACAGTGTCAAATTTACTTTTTAGACTATTGCCTATCATTTTATAGGAACAAACAATTAAAGTAGTGAATGGGTGCATATTTTGACTTTTTTTTTATATATTTTATTTATTTATTTGACAGAGAGAAATCACAAGTAGACGGAGAGGCAGGCAGAGAGAGAGAGGGAAGCAGGCTCCCTGCTGAGCAGAGAGCGCAATGTGGGACTCGATCCCAGGACCCTGAGATCATGACCTGAGCCAAAGGCAAAGCTTTAACCCACTGAGCCACCCAGGTGCCCCATACTTTGACTTTGTAAAGAAGAATAATTTCAACAAATTCCATATCACTCATGTCTTTATTAAATATTCTATGTCAACTGAAGAGCCCCTGATAGCACTTTGTGAGAGGTCATCAAGATGGGTTAGGTTAAATGAGCTCATTTTTTAATTTAACAACCACAAATTAATCACCTCTGTATCTTGTGATGTTTAAAATGTGAACAAAGAAAATCATAGTCCTCCTCTCACAAAGCCTAAATTGTAGTGGTAGCACACACCAGTATATAAAAACAAAACAAAACAAAGTAAAACCTGATGAGAAGCATTGTGAAACAAAATAATGAAAAATAAAGCTTTTGGGAGGTGGGCCTATGATATTTATTCTCTTACGCTACACTCATTCTCATCAGTGTCCACATTGGTTGCTTCCATGGCCCATAGGGAAGATTTCATTCTGATGGATGCAGGGCATAGACGTCCAGGAAGGGCTCTGTTGGCGGTGGATAGTGGTCACAGGCTTGGATCCACTCCAGGGAGGCTTGCTGAGTTGACATCAACTCTAAAGGATATCCTGAAGCAGGCACCTAGGTGTCCAGAGCCCCAGGAGGGTCCTTGGGGAATAAGCCACACTTCTTCAGATCCCTGCTCCCTTTCCTGCAATGTGTAGGAAATCCCCATGCTTCCCCTTCACTTCCCTTGTGCATGCAGCAGCCCATGGGATGAGATTGGGCTCATCGGAGAGTAAACAACAACAACAACAACAAAAAACAAGTTAGCAAAGTTAGATTTCATTTCTGACCATTTTCTAAAAAGATGTAGAAGAAAAGTACAAACTAATTGCCATGAAAAAGGGCATATTTGGGGGCTGGGAGAGGGGTACTTAGTGCAGGATGCTAAAGCAATATTCAGCCATGCCCTTTGATGACCATAGCCTGGTTTCAGATGGATTTCTCCCCCTTTCCCTAAGTGAAGGATAGAAAGAGCTGGGCAGGCCCCTTTACAGTGAGTTAATGTTTGCTGTTTGCTTGCTCTGGTTGGTATTAAGGACCAGCAGAATAACCTAGCCATTCTGAAGCAACTTATAAGCCTGTGGATCTGGTGGGAGAATTTTTTTTTCCAGTTTTATTAAGATATAATTGGTGGGGTTTGAAGTGGCGGGGGGTGGGAGGTCGGGGTACCAGGTGGTGGGTATTATAGAGGGCACGGATTGCATGGAGCACTGGGTCTGGTGAAAAAATAATGATAGTGTTATGCTGAAAATAAATAAATGAAAAAAATGCTAAAAAAATAAAAATAAAATAAAATAAAATAAAGAAATCTCTTTAAAAATTTCAAAAAAAAGATATAATTGACAGATAGCATTGTATTCATTTCAGGTATATAACATAATGATTTGATATTTGTATATATTGCAAAATGATCACCACAGTCAGTCTAGTTGACGTGATTCCCCATACATAGTTGCAGATAATTTTTTCTTGTGATGAGAACTTTTAAGATCTACTCTCTTAGCAAATATCAAATATACAAAACAGTATTGTAAACTGTGGTCACCATGCTATACATTACATCCCCAGAACCTATTTATCTGATAAACTGGAAGTTTGTACATTTGACTATCTTCATCCATTTGAAGCTTATTTAAAATGAGTCCCAAAATGTCTGTTGCCCTCTTTGATGGAGCTTAAAAGCTTCTGCAGTGAGAGGTGAAGCTTGAGGAAATAGCAGAAGTGAAGAAATGTCCCCCAGCA
The DNA here is from genome assembly GCF_020171115.1 of Neogale vison. Classification (NCBI taxonomy): domain Eukaryota; kingdom Metazoa; phylum Chordata; class Mammalia; order Carnivora; family Mustelidae; genus Neogale; species Neogale vison. The sequence continues at coordinate 126,747,996 of NC_058098.1, forward strand.
AAGGCTTTGAGAGAGGAAGTCACTGCCTGTGGGTTCTTGGGACTGTTCTCAGGACCCCAGCCAGAGTCCTCCTGGACAAGGCCCAGATGGAGTGGCCTGACCAGCTGGCCCAGCAGTTAGCCTTTCTTGTGTGTTAGGTATGAGATGTGTGCAGTGAACCATCTGACAGGCGATCACGATGCTTTAATTGGTACCTGCTGGGTGCTTTGCCCAGGCAAGATGACCACAGGGTGAAACTGTCCAATGGTGTAGACAGAACACTACCCTCAATGCAGGTGAGGCAGTGCAGAAAGCTTGCACTGGCCAGCAACTGGCCCGGCCCAGAGACTCTTACCTTTTGGTGTGAAATAAGCATTCCAGGGGTGGTTGGTAGGACAGATTCCTGGATCCCGTGATGGGAGATTCTGGCTTATTGGGTTTAGGTTGGAGTCTAGAAGTTGGAATTTTTGGCAAGGACATTCTACTGCAGGAGACACAAATTTGAGAAACCCTGCTCTCATGCAGCTCAGCCAAAGCCTATTTATTTTTATAAATAAATAAAATAAATAAACTTCATTTTTATTTTTTAAACCACTTTATTGAGCAATAATTGACATGTCAGAAGTTGTGCATGTTCCCAGTATATAACTTCACGAGTTTGGGGATCTGTGTGCACCTGTGAAACCATCACCATCATCAGGGTTATAAACATACTCAGCACCTCCCAGAGTTCCCATCTACCCCTATTGTTATCATTCATTATTATTCTCATCACTTTGTGATAAGATCTACGCTCTTAGCAGATATTAAGTACAGGGCCTGGCATTGTTAGCCACAGCGCCGTGCTGTATAGGCGATCATCAGAATTTACTCATCTTATACAATGGCCACTTTGCACCCTAACCTCCACCTCCTCATTTCCACCTCCTCCCGGCTTCTGGTAACCTCCATTCTACTCTCTCTGCTTCTGTGAGTTTGATTATTTTAGATTCCACATGTAAGTGAGATCATGCAGTGCTTGTCTTTCTGTGCCTGGCTTATGTCCCTCAGCATAATGCCTTCAGGTTCATCCGTGTTGTTGCAAATGGCGGGACTTTTTCCCCTTTCCTCAGACAGGCTGATTGTTGGTGGAAGTAAATGGTACAGGATCTCAGGAGCAGGGCTATCAGAGCCAGCTTTTTGCAGAGCCTAGCTTTTCTCTGAGCCTGATGTGCTAATTCCAGCCCTAATTCCCTCTGCCTCTGACCGTGCCAAGAGAGCTCACAGTATTGGTAGAAGGAGGCCTCTGGAAAGTGTGGTCTCTCTCCCAATAAGAAAAGCAAAGGTCACTCAAAGGAGAAAGGGGATATATTTACTGAAAAACTACAGCCATTATTACTGCTATTACTAATATTTAAAATTGTGATTGTTTATTGAGAGCTACTGCGTGTCATACACTAATCTAAATTCTTGGGCCTCTTTTCCTTATTTTATCCTGAAAACTATCTTTGAGGTCTATACTATTATTATCCTCATTTTACAGATGTGGAGACTAAGGGAGAAAAGTCTAAGTAACTTGTTGGGTCACATAACAGGTAAGAACAGTTCATATAGGATCCCCAGTGTGAAGGCCCCCTAGAGGGTGAACATGGTGCAGGACTGGGGCAAGAGAATGGTTTCCCCTTCTGGGCTTTAGTTCCTTTGCCTGCGAAATAAGGAGGATGATATACCCCTAAGTAGGGCCGGCTTTGTGGGAGTTTAACCCATAGAGCCAATAGGGCCCCAGGATCAGAAGGGTCCCAAGCTTAGTTCCATGATGTGTTGTTGCTGTCTAAAAATTGCTAATAATTTTGAAAAAAGGAGCCCACCATTTCATTATTCACAGGACCCTGCAAAACAGGGGGCAGATTTTGTCTACCAGGGGCTCTTCTTGTTGTTATACTTTCTCAGCTTTTTAAAAGATCCTTCATAATTCCCTGTGCACCATTGGCCACAGAATCACCATCTGCAGTGGTGAAAGAGCAGTAGGCTGTCCTGGACCATATGGCAAGCGGAGCTTCTGGGCTGGTGATGTGTGCCCATGGCATGTCTGCAGATGCTGGACATGGAAAGCTCTCGGTGGCTAAGGTGGTACGCCATGGGCTACTCGCTCTTGACAACAGCCACAGTGCCAGCCGACCTGGGGGCTTGTGAGAGTTCCTGCTAAGCGGCCAATCTGTAGTGTGTGAGCAGTCCCTCCCTGCAGAAGATGGAGGAGGACTCAGGGACAAGAGGTTCATGGATTCAGTTTTCCCTGAGAGGCTTTTTGGGTCTTTGCTGACCACCTCACACCCATTCTTGGGCAGTGGTCCCCACCCCCACTTACCAGCAGCCTCACCCCCTTCATTGCTGAGTCCCAGGAGTTTGTCCCTGTGTGTGATGCCTGGAGCAAGTTCTTCAAAATGCTGGTTTCTTCCTGACGATATCTACTGTTACTATACACACAGTGCACAAACTTCATTACACTTGCTGCCTGAAAGGTTTGGCTCAGGAACAAGGGAAGGAAATGTTTATCAAGTGCTTATCATGTGACCTTCTTATTTTCTTCCCCCAGCTCTTCCTTTGAGCCAATTCCTCGTCCCACTTACCTTCTAAGAAAAAAAAAAAAAATTAAAAGGGTGCTTAGCAGGGTTAATGACTTAGATTCCTATCAGCACTGAACAAAAAATTCAGACACAGATGATCCATCCAAAGCGTAGCATGAAAGGTTCATTCTTCACACCTTGATGCGTATAGGCAGAACAAAGATAAGCCATGGGGGATGTGTCTGTGTGTGCCTGTGTGTGGGGGAGAGGTGTGTATGTATGTAAATGGGGTGCTTATGTATGTGTGTTTATATGTCTGTAAGTGTGGAGTATGTGTGCATGTGAGTGAATATGAGGTACTGTGTGTGCATGTGTATGTGTGTGTGTCAGGTATGTGTGTGCATGTGTGTGAGTGTGGGGTGTGTGTGTGTGCATGTGTATGTATGTCTGTGAACTGGGAATGCAGAAAAGGGTTGGACCAGTTCTCTTACTCTAAATGGGGCATCTTCCCACTCCATCCTCCTTCTCCCCTTTCAACTTCTAGATCTTTTACAAATTACATTTGAACAGTTCTCTTATCAAAGGCTTGCCATTGCTTCCCTCTAGACCCCTGCCCTTACCACAGCCCAGGTCTGGTTCGGGTATCCGCCTTTGTGCCCCAGAGCACTCGCCCCCAGCCTTTTCACACCCACCTCCCTCTGGATGTGATTGTGTATTTACTCACATGGAACCCCCGTGGGCTGTGGTCTCCACCTGGGCTGGCAGTGGGATTGTCTTGTTTGCTGTTGCAGCCTCAGCGAGGATTAGAAGAATGGATAAACAGCATGAGGAGGAGCTACAAATGGCAGTGACTGAACCCTAGCATCTCAGGTATGAGGACAGATGCCTTGGCATGGGGCACAGTGGAGGCAGCTCCCTCTGCAGGGCCCAGCCAGGAAAGACTCCCAGAAGTCTGTATTTCTTGAGCACTAGCCAGGTGCTCCATGCAAAGGGCTTTGCTTCTATCATCCTAGTTCATTCTTACAGTGACTGGGCAAAGTAGGCCCTGATCAAGGTTTTATGGAGAAGGTGACTGAACCTTGAAAGGTTGATAAGGCGTAAAAGACAAAGAATAGCTTCTCATTCATAGATAATAGATTGAACTCTGTCCCAGGGGTGTGGAGACAGGTTTGGGTGAGTGTGTCTATGGCTGGATGACAATGGAGAGTGTTGAACTTTACCTGTGTTTGCAGAAACAGTAGCTCTTTGTCTCCCCACTCTTTTGTGTTCTAAGAAAAACTAATTTCAAAAACTCCTATAATTTTGAATATTCCTGGATAGACCCATCTCCATTCTTCTTCATGCCTGCCATGAAACTGGCCTACAACTCCCCTGTTCACCTCCCTCTATAAAATCCAAAGTCCGTTCCTTTATCTTTGATACGTTCCTCATTCATGAATGTGTTGCCTATTGCAGTAGCTTGAATGACATCATCTCCTTAGTTGTCTGGTACATTCTGTCTAGCACAGGGGCTACAGTTGATAAGAGAGAGGGGGACCAGATCAGGGGGCTGTGTAAGCCGTGGGTGGGAGCTTTGATGTGATCATGTGGGCATGGGAAGTCAATGACCAGGCTGAAGGATTTTTCTCAGGGGACTGGCAAAGTCAGATACACATTATAGAATTTGTGTATGTGATTTGTATATGTGAGAGGGATTGGAAGGAGAATTCCTGAGCACAAAGAAATTTCAGATTCTGTTAAGAAAAGATGGGGCTTTGAGCTGGGGTAGGGTCAGTGGTGGGTAATACATCAAGGATGTTGTCCTTTGGGACATACATGGTATCTGGATGTGAAGCAATGGGAAGGCACTGTCAGCTCTCACTGTGGAAGGTGAACAGCATGGAGAGCCACAGGTGGGCCAACTCATAGGGAAGGTTAGAGAAGTTCTGATAGCAGCATTAGAAACAGAACTTGGAAGCACATGCCTGCAGGGCTCCACGAATATCCTTATACATGGATATTGAGGGGGATGGCTGCTGAGGACATATATGGCCTACCTCAGTCTAATAGGGCACAATTTATTTTTATTTGTTTTTTCAACAAAAAGTTTAGTCTAATGTAGTCTAATTTATTTTTTCCTTAAACTACAGTCCTGCTTCCATCAGAGAAGAGATCTCCTGACATCATGATCTTAGCCTTCAAGAGGGGCCACAAGGGAGATTAAAGAGGTGGACATCAAGGTGCCCAGAGAGATGGCAGTTGTCACCTTCATTCCATCCATCCCCTGCTCTGTGGGTTAGCGATAGTTGGGTCCATTGGAGCCCTGGGTTCTGGACCCCCTCAGCCTCCCACCTGAAAATCAACATTAAGGAAGTGTAGATACTTCATGGCAGCCAAGGGGAGAGTTGTTTCTGTGGTAGGTGCCACACTTGAAGGCCGTGGATGACTCAGGTGCTAATTCCTCAGGGAGGGAAGTCACCATTATTATATGTTTTCAGAAGCCTGTGCTCAGGCTGGAGCTGTGAATTGTAGACAGCCTGGTGAAACATTCTTCTCGGTTGTTCTCAAGATATCTATGGGTTTTTTAAAAGTGTTTTTCACACATTAATACCATTTTCAGGCTTCCCCCACCACCACCCCAGTCTTTGATTGCCTGAAAGCTTAATGTAGATGTAAGCACTTCCCTGGATTCTCAGTGAGAAATGTTACATTAACGTAATTACAGCAATGATGATTCATATTGTCCCAGTGTCATAAATCTGGGCCTACAGAACACTCCTCACACAGAGCTCTTATTTTGTCTCTTTCCTCAGAGAGTGATTTCTGCCCTCTGCACAGTGGCTGCCCGGGGATGCAGCAAGCCTGGACTATCCCTAGGGACCCCCTTCCACACCATTGCCTTCAGGGTAGCTCATAGGCTGGGATCTTTCTCTGTGCTTCGGAGTCCCTGCTCCTGTCCTGATACCTGGGCCAGAGAACCAACTGGTCACCCTATACCACCATCTGGATTTTCCACAGAAAATCACCATCCCGGCACCTCTCAGCATGGGATTAGTCATCTTTCTGGCCCATCATCCTTCTCCTTCTAAACTGTAGTCATTCAGCTACCAGAAGGGAAGCACTGATAGATTTTTTGAGAGGAAATAATGTTAAACTTATAGGATGAAGAGCTGTTGGCCTAGCAAACTCTGAAGAGTGCCATTGGGACTGAGGGGCAGGTCAGGAGGTGGGCAAAGGCTTCTTCTTGCCTCCTGAGTGGATGGATGGCCAGGCCAGGCAGCTGGATGGTGCCAGGCCACCTCCTACTTGAAGAGTGGGCATATAGCCTGCAGTGCACAGGTGCTGGGGAGTTGCACGGGCTCCCATCACTCCCCACCGCTGTTTCCCTTTACTGTCTCCAATTTCATTCTTAAATGGAAGTTTTTTAATAAAAATCTCAGAGTTCTGACGGTCCACCAACAAAGTTCATAGTCTTTAAAATACTCTATCCATAGAATGGTGACTTTCCCGAAGCAATGCCCATGTCTGTGACCCAGTCATATAAGGGAACTGCTCTCCTTTAAGGGGCAGTGGCTTTGGGCACCTGTGAGATACAGGGAAGGAGGGAAGATTGCGTTGCAGGGTTGGGGAGCAAGTAAGGTGATTCGTGAAGGGCTCACTTTTATTTGGCAATTCTTTCTTTCAGGACTTTGGAATTGAGGGTGTGTTGGCCCCCGGTAGTGGAGCTGATACCAGTTACTCTAGGGTTTATCTGTTGCTCTGGGAGTCCAGTAGCTCCTGCCCTTTTAGAAGAGGTGATGCTTGCTTGGTGGGGTTGGAGAGTGGGGGGATTTGGTAAGATAGTCGAGATTTACATTCCCACCAACAGTGTAAGAGGGCTCCCCTTTCTCCACATCCTCTCCAATACATGTTGTTTCCTGTCTTGCTAATTTTGACCATTCTAACTGGTGTAAGGTGGTATCTCAATGTGGTTTTAATTTGAATCTCCATGATGACTAGTGATGATGAACATTTTTTCATGTGTCTGATAGCCATTTGTATGTCTTCATTAGAGAACTGTCTGTTCATATCTTCTGTCCATTTTTTGATACGATTGTCTGTTTTGTGTGTGTTGAGTTTCAGGAGTTCTTTATAGATCCTGGATATCAACCCTTTGTCTGTATTGTCATTTGCAAATATCTTCTCCCATTCCGCCCAAAGATACAGATATAGTGAAAAGAAGGGCCATCTGTACCCCAATGTATATAGCAGCAATGGCCACGGTCGCCAAACTGTGGAAAGAACCAAGATGCCCTTCGATTGACGAATGGATAAGGAAGATGTGGTCCATAAACACTATGGAGTATTATGCCTCCATCAGAAAAGATGAATACCCAACTTTTGTAGCAACATGGATGGGACTGGAAGAGATTATGCTAAGTGAAATAAGTCAAGCAGAGAAAGTCAATTATCATATGGTTTCACTTATTTGTGGAGCATAACAAATAGCATGGAGGACAAGGGGAGATGGAAAGGAGACGGGAGTTGAGGGAAATTGGAAGGGGAGGTGAACCATGACAGACTATGGACTCTGAAAAACAATTTGAGGGTTTTGAAGTGGCGGGGGGTGGGAGGTTGGGGTAACAGGTGGTGGGTATTGGAGAGGGCACGGATTGCATGGAGCACTGGGTGTGGTGCAAAAATAATGAATACTGTTATGCTGAAAAAATTAAAAGTTAAAAAAAAATAAGAAAAAAAAAGATAGTCGAGATTTGTGTGGAGAAAAAGATGGCTTCTTAAATGCTGAGAAAGCATATTTATGGTCAGTTTTCTGTTTTTTACATATTCCCAAAGTGACTGATTAGTTGAATGACGACACGTTTCCCATGCCATGTACTCTCTGCTCCCAGGGCTCCCTGCACGATAAATGCATTCTTTTTTTCCTTGCACGTGTTCTGAATCTACTACACTAAAACCGCAGTGCCTAGTGCCCAGGAGATTGTGAGACAGAAGTAAAGGTGGTGGTAGGGGTGTGTGTGTGGTGGGGGGTTGGTTGGACATGCGTGTGCATCAGTGTAGAAGTATGAGCTGTGTTTCTGTGAGAGAATACATTTGCAAGGTGTTTTGCAAGTGAAGGCCCATTTCTTTATGAAAATAGAATTGCTTTTCTAAGACAGATATGCTGAGTAAGTGGAAGGACGGCTCTGAGTTTTAGAAGGAGCTTTCCAGAAATTGGTGCAAGGAACTTGCTAATGGTACTGGGAGATAGAAGGGGAGATGCACAGGCCATGCTGTGTTTTGCATTTCAATCTCTGTGGATCCTCTCTCCCTGCCTATGCATATTTAAAATTCCTTTCAATATATAAATAGGATAATTCTCTCTCCTCATCCCCACCAGAGTTCATTTAACAGGCACAAAAAGGATTGCACATCCAGGCCTGTCTTTTCCTGCTTCCTGTTTTTACTATTTATTGGTTTTTTTCTCCTCTTTTCCCCCCTCCCACATTGCTCCCCTTAGATTAAACTATGTTTCAAGATTGATTGGGGGAAAAAATGCCATTCCTTATACACAAGGCTGAGCCCCAGAGTGGTGATCTCTAGGCTTGCCCTGCTCTTTGGCATTAACCCAGACCTTCCAGAACTCCACTTTGAATAGAAACCCCTGAACCTTAGACACTCTAGGTTTTTGCAACTTCCCCTTAATACCACCTTTTCCTTGTTTGGAAAATAATTACCCATTTTGTCTCATGAATGAAGCCTGGGTGCTTCCCAGTGTCCCAGAAGCTCAAGTGAAAGAGGATACTTGATGGGAAGGTTATAGGGCAAGGATATGAGCCAGGATCTGGGGAAAGGTGCCTATGACAATAGCCATTGAAACTCTTATTCTTAGAAAAAGGTTCAAGGATGCTTTGGTTGAGTCTAATGGCCTTGCTTCATGTTGCTGATGTGAATAGTGCAATCATTTTGGAAGAAGTTCGACCATACCTTCTAAACACTGTCCAGATTTCAAAATACCAGTTAGTGAGGACTATTGGACTTGTGTTCTTAGAAATATGTCCTACATCATTTTGCATTCAATGGAGGCAACACTGAATTGGGAATCAGGAGACTTGAGTTCTAGGCCTTTCTCTGCTAGTTTGAAGCTCAGGCTTGCTTTCCATCTCTGGATCTCACTTAATTCATCTGTAAAAGGAGAAAGGTGGTTTTATTCATATGCAGTGACTTCTCCAATTATAACAATCATCAGCTTTTTTTTTCTTTGCATATTTTATTTATTTGTTTGCTTATTTAGTTACATAAAATGTATTATTTGTTTCAGGGGTACAGGTCTGTGATTCATCACAGCTTTTTATATGCCCTTGGATATGTGGTGGCCAGAGTATGTGTAGTGAGGCATAGAATGGGATTCTCACTGGTCTGTCACCCATGATGTAGGAATGGTGTCAAAGACAGGAGGAGCTTTTCTTTACAGGTGCTCTGAGCCTGAATCCGGGACTCATTAGGATCTCCTTGCATGGGTTGAGCTCCTATTAAATATTGGATAGAATCTAGAAGCGTGTGACCATGGGAAAATGTCACTGCTGTATGACTCAGCAGAGGACCTAGGGAAACTTTATAGCAATTTCTGTCAATTAAAAGTAAGGTGAACTACATATGTGATCTTGAAGAATTTTAAAAATAAGGCAGGTGGTGTTATTTTTTCATAATTACTTCAGGTTTTCTTTCTTTCTCTCTTTTTCTCTTTCTATTGCTAATTAATACTATTTATAATTCTTTAAAAATTTTTTTGTTCAATTTATTAAATTAAAACAAAAACAGTTCACCCATTTCTCCTACCCTGCCACCTGCCGCTTCCCCTTGCCCTTGCAACCACTAATCTGTTCTCTGTATCTGTGAGTTTTTTGTTTTTGGATTCCACATAGAAGTGAGATCATATGGTATTTGGTATTTGTCTTTTTCTGTTTGACTTATTGCCCTTAGCAAGTTCCATCTATATTATCACAATGGCAGGATTTCCTTCTTTTTTGTGGCTGAATAAATTCCATTGTATATATGTACCATGATTTCTTTATCCTTTCATCCATCAGTAGACACTTAGATTGTTTCCATATCTTGACTGTTGTTAATAATGGAAATGTAAATAATGCTGTGATGAATTTGGGATGTATATCTGTATACAGATGGGGGTGTATATCTGTATCTTTTTGCATTAGTATTTTTGTTTTCTTGGATAAATACCCAGAAGTTCGATTACTGGTTCATATGGTATTTTTATTTTTAAGTTTTTGAGGAAACTCCATTCTGTTTTCCACAGTGGCTGCACCATTTACATTCCTACTGACAATCCACAAGAGTTCCCTTCCCTCACATCCTCATCAACACCTGCTATCTCCTGTCTTCTTGACAATAGCCATTCTGACAAGTGTAAAGTGAAGAATAGGCTATTTGTGAGAGATTAATTTGGGATACAACCTACCTCTCACTCTAATCTGCCTCTGAGGTAGCTGCTGATTCAGATGGCCGCTGCCAAGATCAGGAGGCTGGAGGGGAGACTTCTGGTCCAGACAGAGCTGGGGACACAAATGCAGTACACGAAGGTTGCAGCTGATGTCTCTGCTTGGCAAACAACCAGCATATTTGGCTCCCTGTTTGTATGCTTTGCTGTCAAATAATCTACTTTAGAAAACTGATTTCTGCAGGCCAGGCTGTCCTTGGAGGTCTAAAGCCTGTGTGAACTGTGTCAAGCTGCAGTCCTCAAGAAAAAAATGAGGACTCTCCTTACAGGCCAGATCATGGGTACTCTGCATCACACTGGGAAAAACTTAGGGATAGGTGGGCACAAGCTATGGGTTTCAGCTCTTCACATGGGGCACTTGATTTGGAGGTAAACACTGCTTTGTGGTTCTTCTTGCAGTGCCTCTCATTTGGGATCTGCAACCAGTAATTTTTTTTAAAGGTTTTATTTACGGAGAGAGAGGAAGAATGAGAGTGAGAGAGCATAGAGGGAGAGGGAGAAGCACACTCCCTGCTGAGTAGGGAGCCTGACACAGGGCTGGACCCCAGGACCCCAAGACCATGACCTGAGCCAAAGGTAGATGCTTAACCAACTGAACCACCCAGGTACCCCTGCAACCAGTAACTTTCATACCTGTCCCACTTAGGGCCTCTTCAGAAATAGGTACAGATAAACACAGGTTGCTCCACTTGGCATCCTGAAATTCCACCGTGGAACACTGACTACAAAAGTTATCTTCACTTTGTCCTTTATTACAAATACAGGAAAATATGTAATTCATTCTGAATATTTCTCAAGTGCCATTGTAGACTCATGACAGCCATACTGTATGTAATTGTCCCTAGGTAGGAGCCATTGTCCTTCCAGAAATATCCCTGGCATCAAGGGGAGATGCATTATGATGGGAGGTCTGTATATTCTCTGTGAATTCATTATCAGAATTCAAAGACATCACCAAATTGCTAGGTTGATACTATCCCAGGAATGAGCCAGACTTCTTGAGGAAGGGCATTTCTCTCTCTTTTTTTTTTTTAAAGATTTTATTTATTTATTTGACAGAGAGAGATCACAAGTAGGCAAAGAGGCAGGTGGAGAGAGAGGGGGGGAAGCAGGCTCCCTGCTGGGCAGAGAGCCCGATGCGGGACTCGATCCCAGGACCCCGAGATCATGACCTGAGCCGAAGGCAGTGGCTTAACCCACTGAGCCACCCAGGCGCCCGAGGAAGGGCATTTCTTAAGAGAAAGTGAGACATCAGGGCCTGAACATGTGTGTCTCATCAGGGAAACTGCTGTGCCCATGGTCAAATAAGCAATGATTCAGGACCATTGTTATTATGGTGAAAGGACCCTTGACCTTACACATCCCCTAAACTGGATGAGGAGTGTGCCCTCTACCCATGATTTGCTAGAGTATAAACTGAACTTTTCCCAAAGGTATTACATAGTAAACCCTTGATACTGTCTCGATTCTTTAACTTAACAAACACCTTGATGGTGGAAAGTTTCCGAATAGAATGCATGTACAGAGTGGGACAGCAGGAAGCACCACGGAAGACTATTGGAACACAGCCCTGAACATTCAGTGAGGCTCCCACATTGCTCATTTGTTCCAACACCTCACTTTTCTGCAGCTCAGCCTCAACAAAATTATCGATGGCCAGAGGCCAGGGGCCTTCACATTCTCTTTAGAATCTCTGAAATTGTGAAAATGGTATCTGCAAGTACCCAAAGTCTCTTGCACTGGAATTGCAAATGTGAGTGGAGGATTTGGATTGCTGAACTTTTGAACAATCATGCTTTCTATCTTTGTTTTAGTTGTTTTTGCTTACTTGTTTTCTGAACTAAGAGCATGGACTCTTGAACTAAATGCCGTGGGATCAAATGTCAGCTCTGGCACTTCCTAGCTGTGTAATCTTGGGCAAATTACTTAACCTTTCTGTGCCTCAGTTTCTATATATGTAAAATGTGGCCGACAGTAGTGTCGCTGTAAGGATTAAATGAGATCCTGTGCTAATGACACTGAGGACTGTGCCTGACAGCAGAAGCACTATATAAGTGTTATATAGTTCCTCTTTCCTCTTATTGAAAGTCACCAGTGCTGGTACAGTTGACATCTGGAAGGTGTGCTGAATAGCATGTCCTGCATGAAAATATGATAATGGCTCTTGTGTTTGCAACTAGTATCTATTAATTAAGAAACCGTCATTTGTGCTCTGTAATTATATTTATTAAACCCTAACTCCTATCATAACAATAATTAGTTCTTGCTAATTAAATTTATCAAATTCCCCCTGGATTCATATCTTAGGTAAATATTTAGTAGCCCTACACTAATTATTTTAATCAACATGGAGTGTATTTCAAATGACTACAAATAGTTCTAACTAATTAAACTGAGTACAAAATAATATCTTATGTAATAAATTTGCAGGTGCTAAAAAGAGGGGGAATGAGCCACAGGATAATGTCTCGGTGACCTAACCACCTGACTTAGTGATTACAGCATTTCCAAAGCTCAGCTAGGGGAAGTAGCCTGAGAAGGTTTATTGTTTCTGTCCTGATTTGTTTTTTTACTGCCAATGTTTTACGCATGGAACAAGCTCTGTGTGTGATTCAAGAACATGCCATATGATTTGAATTTGGACCCATTGACACTAGTAATTAATGCAGAAGCAAGAAGCTAGCAGCTGTGACAGTAGGACTAATCCCTGCTTCAAAGAGTCTGCAGGAAGGCAGACTCTGATGTTCCTCCTTCTGCAAGCCTGGTTTCCTCATCCTCAAACCACACTGTCAGTTCTGCCTCATGCTGGGAAGTCCTCCTGCACATCCTCCTCCCCACTTCTCATCCCTCTCCCCTCCCCTGCCGTGCTCCCAGCTCCTTCATAACAAAGAAGATGAATCCTTGAATTACAGCTTGCTGATTGGCATCCTGTTGCTAGGAAACTGTGAAATGAATGTATCATATTTCATAATAAAAATGCCTTTGACCCATCGTTGGAAAGGCATGCACAGTGAGTTGAGGCACCATGTGGAACAGGCCTGCACTGACCTCCCACCTCTCCTTTCCTCTGCTCATTTGTGGGGCCATTGTGAGAGGACTGGTTCTCCTTAATAGTGGTCAGTCTCTGGTCACACACAGGGCTGTCCTTCGGCTGACTTAGGGTCCTGTGCATGGCTAAGGTTGGGAGAGTGGCCATCTTTGCCTGGAAGGGGGGTGCTCAGTCTGTAATCAGGATTGGCAGGATGTTTGGTTCACCACTGAGTTTTAATACTCAGTTTAGGATTGGGATTAGGGTTTCTGTTGTTATGAAGTCCTATTAGGGAGAGAAAAGAAGGAAATGACCGTTAAGAGTATTGGCAGTTGAATTATATTATAATAAAAATGATCTACCTCAAGAATAAAAATGGTGAGTTCAAGTATCAAACAATCCATGTAGAAAACTAAATCTTTCAAAACTGTCTCCAGCTCTCTCTTGTAAATGACAGATGAATGATGATAAACAAGCAGCCAGCAGTGGATGCTCAGGGCACAGTGTACGGGATGGCTCTGGGCTCTCCTGACCTCCCAGTGTCGTCAACTGGCAGGTGAGGAGGGGGCTTCCTTGGAGATGACTTGTTACATTCTATTTTTGTGGAGGAGGTATTTCGAGTGGGCCTGGAATGGATCACGGGAGACAAATCTGACGATGGATCTGCACTTATGCATCTCGGAGCGGTGCACAGGCATGTGAGAGTTATAGAAAATGCCCGCACTTTATCTCCCCCTCTCATTAAGCTGCCATCTACTTTCAGAGCCGATCTATCTCTTGGTTCTGAATACCACTTCCCCCACTTCTAGCTCTCCCTGGAGTATTTGTGATCTCATGCAGCCACCTTTATGATAGATGAATCATTCCTATGGCAACCGCAGTCATCATGAATCCTCTGAGTGAGCTAGCAGGAGAAAACCACTTTCAAGAGAACAGAGATCCTAGGGGGAACCTGGGATAATAGGGAAACTGGAGAACATTGAACCCACTGAGGTTGGATCAGATCATGTCAGAACTGGAAAGAATGAGATGACTGAGGACCAGAAGAGGGACTGGTTTTGCTCTGTATCAAACAGAGCTAGAACCCAGGCCTCTTTCTTCCCTGCCACATGGTGTATAAGTAAACAATTGAGCACAGGTTTGCCATATGTCAACTGTAGGCAAATAAGCCATATTATAGAATCTTTATGGATTGTTTATTTGAACCCATGGGCATGAATATGAAGTTAGATTCAGAGAAGTCTAATGCTTCAGGACCAAGATTGCATCTGAACCCAAGACACATTATCGCTGCAAATCTCATTCCATCCCATTTCTTCTCCAGAGGATGTCCTCTCTTGTGATGGTGGTAGTGTTGGGGTCCCCAGCCAGTGGAGGCAGCCCTGCAGATAACAATGAGAAAGCTTCTAAGAGAAGGCTCTAGGGAACCTTGCTATGCCTTTGCTGTGGTTCACAGAACATGCAAATATGATTTATTTAATAGAGTCTTATAGATGGGGCTTAGCATTCATTTTAATGGAGAGAAGATCTTCCTGAATGGAGCTGAGATCAGGCCATATATACACAGGGCTTTTTCTCCTTGTGACCACCGCAAGGTCACCTATGCATCCACTGCCTACCTGTTAGTTTTGAAGAGTCATCGTCAATCTCAACCTTGTGCACAAAGATGCTCCCTCATCCCAGTTTTGCCCAAATATGTCCAGAGAACATTTCTTTTAAAGACTGAAATGCCTTATTTTATGGTTTGAACAATTTTTATCCTGGATTGTGACTGAAGAATAGGAAGAAAGCTTACATCTTCTGAAAGAAGCCACTATAAAAGAATATGATGTGCATGGAAGGGAGGCATTGCAGCTGTTTCATTTCTGTGCCTTGCACTGGAGTCTCCTGAGATGGCACCCTGAAGCCTGCCAATTGTTCTTTCTCTTTAATAGATTATCCAGCAGAGATCCAAAGCCCTTGGCAGACTGGGCAGAGAACCACAATGTTTGAGCACATTACTGCTCATTCTGGGAAGAGTGGAGTACAAACTGTCATTTTTCAATCCACTGTCATATGGCTGCAGTTCTGCTAATGGCACACAGTCCTTCTACAACACTAAATCTAAAAGATATTTTGTCAGTCCTGAACTTTCATCAGAGTTAAACAAAACTGACCATACACATCTTCCCTTTCTTCTCTTGGCTCTCCGATTAATACACTTCCAGATTTGTCCTCTCTGTTAGCTTTATCTTAGTTCCTTTTGTTGGGTTTTCTCAATGCTTATTCCTAACCTTTTTTCTTTTCTATATTTATTTATTTAAAAAAATTCAATGATGATCTATGCCTGCATTGTCCAGTATGGTAACCACTAGCCAAACGTGGCTGTTGAACATTTGGAATATAAATATCTGAATTAAGATTTGCTAAAACTATAAAACACACAAGAGATTTCAACAAACAACAACAAAACAATAGCAAAGATGTAGTTATCTCAATAATTTTTATATTGATTGCATGTTAAAATTATAGTGTTTTGAATACATTAGGTTAAATAAAATATATTATTATAACTAATTTTATGGTATGTTTCTGTTGGGCAATTCTGACCTATGCAATGAAAGCATCCAAACTTATCTCTAGCTTAGACCTCTCCTTTAAATGCCAAACAATAAAACTAATTGCCAACCTAACACTTCTGCTACGTTATCTGCCATGCAATTCAAAATCAACATGTCCAAAACAAAATGTGAGATGTTTCCCCCTAAATACAATTCCAGTTTAGAGATTGGTCCTACCATAGTCACCATTATTTCCTTCTTCTCTTCTCCATGTGGCTTTCTCTTCCAAAATTACAGAAATGTAAAATGTCCATGTGGACAGGCTATATACATAACCACTAATCCTATGTAAGATCAAGTTTTTATGTGGTGATGGGAAGTTTTATCTGTAGTGATGAGAAGCTTATTTCCTTATAAGGCAGCCCATTTTATTATTTGGCCTTATTGAACTAGAATCTGACTTTTATTCGTGCTTCAATTCTAGCTCCTGAAGCCATATAAAGTAAGTTTAATTATTCTTCTACTTGTGAGAATTGTTTAATGTCTTGATTGCATTGACCTTACTTGAGTTAAACATTTCTAATTCCATTGGCATGACTTGAAGTCTCCTCATTTATTCTTGCAACTTACATTTGAACACATTGTAGTTTGTCTACCTATAAAGAATGCAACTGTCAAATGTCCTACCAATTTTAACAAGCTAATCAAAGACTAGAAAGAGACTTTTACTTTAGTTGCTTTAGAATCTGTGCCTCTGCTGATAACCACTTGGGAGTATATCCATTTATGTGGGTTACATAAAACGTAGCTATTGTTTTGTTTTGGACTTGATTTTGTGTAACTCCATTGTGTCTTGGATATGTAATGTAATTAAGCCAAGCCTCTTTCATCTTCTGTTTTTATAGGTTTGTATAATATATTTCAAGTCTGTGGTTATACTTATAGCTTTGTCCATTGAACCGGCAAGCTTATCTAGATACTATTGATTCCGATTCTTTCACTCATTCATTTTTTTACTTAGATCAATATCATCCAAAAAATGATTAGTAAACCTATATTTTTATAGAAATGAGCAAAAATGTATAAATGACAAGGTGAAATTCAGGACTCTGCATTATACTATGAAAGTCTTCTATTCAAGTTATGTCATTCTCTTGAGTTAGGCATCTAGATTATAGGGCATGAGCATTTAACCAGTGGTAGGTCTACGTAACACTGTTGGTAAATTCTTTTATATGATCACTTCAAATTTTTTCTCTGTCCTGTCTTCTTCTGGGACTCTAATTATATTTCCATTGATGATTTCGAACTGTCCCACTACTCTTGGATTCTCCATTCTTTTTTTTTCTCCTCTTTTATCTTTCTCTGTTTCAATCCAGATCATTTCTATAGGCATTTCTATTTGGATCATTTCTATTTTTCAAGCACACTAATGTATTCCTGTGCTTTTTTCACTCTGCTGGTGAACCCATTGAAGGAATTACTCAATTCTGATCTAACTTTTGGTTTCCATTTCTTGGTTTCCATTTCTGCCAACATTCCATATTTGTTTATGCACATTGCCAATTTTTTCTATTAGACCAGAGGTCAGCAATATTTGTTTTTGTAAAAGGCCAGATACTAAATATTTTAGGCCTTATGTACTCTCTAGTTTCTCTCATTACTCACTTCTGCCACTATTAGGCAAAAGTAGCCATAAATGAATGAATGTGGTTGTGTACAATAAATGTTATTTACAATTAACATTGGGTTTGTCCTGTAGGCTATAGTTTGCTGATCACTGCTCTAGATTCCTTAAAATATTAATTACAGTTATTTTAATATCCTTGTTTGATAGTTTTAGTAATCTCTAAGTCTCATTATATTGACTATTTTATCTCTTGATAATGAGTTCTTTCCTTGCTTTTGTTGTTTGTCTCATAATTTTTAATTAAATGTCAGAGATATGGTATGTTCAAGAACAGAAGAGACTGAAGTAAATATTTTACAAAAGAAAATGGGCACATCTCTTTTTGTGGTTGATAGAATCAATCTGGTAAATATTTATTTAATCTGGAATTTTTTTTTCGTAGTTGTTCCAAGATGGTACTTCTAGTATAACACAGCCATCAAAATTCTCTAGTGTGAGTTGTTTTTACTTGTGTTTTACATAGGAAATGGTACTGAAGGCTTTTTCTTAGTGTTCTTGATTTACCATTAGCTTTTAGTAGTCTTAATATAAACACATGGCAAGGGGTGTTTCTCCTTCTCTCAGACAGATTGGAGAATGCTATCGCTTTTTAATTTGGGTTTGACTTGTGGTATAGATGGAGGGAGGAAGTTGCTCTTATATGACAGTACTTGAATTAAGTCATATTTCAGTATTTCTATTTCTTATTTAAAGTGATATTGCAAAGATCCAAATAAGTATTATGAAAAATTTTCACTTATAGCTACCTCATTGTCCTGAATTATCAGAGAAACAACTTTAAGAAAGCAAAAATAAGTAGTGATTTTAGACCTGATTTCTTTTTAGGAAAGAATGTTAGCTCCCAATAGTTGTTTTTTCCCCTATAGATTCTTTTGAATCACACAAAACTGATTCAATAATACTTTATGGAATCTTCCCAGAAGTTGATATCAAGACAATTTGTCTCCATATTCCAGTATCAATATAATTCCTCTTTAACCTGGAATAATATTTGCTTTTCTATTAATCACCTATGTTTTTCTCACATTCTCTGTGGTTTAAGTCATTATATAATCACACAGTTGAAGGTCTTTTTCTCTTAAAGTTTCTTCACCTAATTTGGGCTAAGCGTTCTTCTTCTAACATATATACTATTTATTATATGGCTGCAAATCATTATAATTTACATTGGTAGGATGGATAACCACATGATTTAATTTATTCATTCAACCAAAGTTTATTTAATGCCAGATGTGTCAAGTTTTAGGTTTAAAGCTTGAGAAACAGACCTGAATAAAATTTAGCCCCTACCTTCAAGAAGCTCCAAGTCGAGATGCTAAGGCAGCCATGTAACAGATATTTTGGCAGGAGCATGAGATAAAAACAATCATAGGGGAATGGCTGAGAAATTGTAACTAGGGGTAGGAAAGGAGATTTGAGAAGGTTTTGGAGAATTGCTGATATTCTCAAAAATTATTTAAAAAGGCAAAGTCTTTCACTTGATATATGAGACAAGAAAAGACATTTCAGACAATGCAAAAACATGTTCAGAATTGTGGAGGTTGAAAGTAACCTCATGTCTGCATTTGCATGGATTCCAACAATGGTGGAACATGGTGGCATGTCCTGACAAGAGATGAAGCTGGAGAGGTAACTAGGGCCAGACTGTGAAGGTCATGCTAACCTATTAGGAAATTTGGACTTATCCAGTACGTGGCTAGGATTAATGGAAGGATTTTAGGTAGAGGAATCACATGATCAGATTTAGATTTCTCAAAGTGTACTTTGGCTGAGTGAATATAAAGAGTCAATGAAGCTTTATTGTTTAGGCTCTGCAGGCACATGCCTAGGGCCCATTAGCTTTACAATGGCCCTCAGATTGAGACATGGGGAAGAGGAAATACTAGCTTTATAATTGAAAAGCTGCGAAGTCAAAATAAATTTTTTTTAATTAAATGCCTATAAACCATGGAGTTATGTTAACTACTTAAACTACAGCTCAACTAAACTCTAAAATAGTTTCCTACAAATTAGGGAAGTGTTGTGTTGAATAAGCAGAACTCTGGCAGAGCACAATAATATAACCACTTCACTTTATTCTCTCTCTGTCCTTTCAAATCCATTCTGTGGGAGCTGGTTCCTTCCCTTCTCTTTAGATAGAAGATAAGGAAAGTTCTATGGTTTCTCTAGTCACTGTTCAGGAACTAGTCTATGTTCAGTCTAGTCCCCCAAACAATCTTAGTTCAATAGCTAGAATGCCAAGTCCCACTAGTAATCAAAACTACTTATTTATATAAAGTTAATGGTTCTTTTCTCCTTTGCTTGGGAAATTTTTTTCTACCCTGGGCAGAAAGAGGAATTTGGTTGCCTTTTTCTGAATTCAACAGTTAGGGGTTTTAATTTGCTTTCTCCACTCACTAATTGCCTCTTGATATTCTATAGTTGCAACAGGATGGAGGTAGTATGAGAGGTGTGTGGTGGGGTTGGGGGGACTGACTCAAAATGGAAATGGAAAACATACTCACAAGTTATGTAGGAGGTAAGTAAATATATAGCTTGGCCACTTAGACTTGAGAGTGAGAGAAAAGGAAGCATTTATAATGACTTCCTTCTTGTGTGACATACTGTGGGGTACCTCTAACTAGATCAGCCTCTGTATTTATTCATTCAAGAAACATTAACTGCCAACCTCATATTTAGATCCATTTGAATTAGACATTTCCAGTCCTTGAACAGCTCACAGTCTGTTGGGGAGAGTAGCAAACCCATAACTCAAGTGTTCTGTGATGAGAACTATAACAACACTATGCTTTGGAAATTATGGGAGCATAAAGGCATGCACCATGCAGCTTAGAACAAAATGGGAAGCGGCAGCCTCTGGAAATGTCAAATAGCCAAACTTATTTTGGGAAATATTGATTGTGGTACCTGTGAAGAAGTAAAAAAGAATATTGGTTATATATAGATCTAGGGCTAAGGAAAAGGTCTGATTTAATATAGAAGTTTAGGAGTTATGAGCATAAATGTATAAGCAGAAATGAATGAGGTATATTATCTAGGGAGAATATTAAGTCCCCAGCTAATATTCATGAAGGGCAAATGGAAACATAGGGAATATATAAGGGATAAAGAAAGACTGGAGAAGGATGTTGAGGATAACTGTACAGAAGACTATTCGGAAAACCCAGAGGGAGGAGTCCTAGAGGCCAGTGGAGAACTCCTTAGGGATGAGAAAATAATTACTGTAAGTGCTGCAAAGAAGCTCAAGTGTTATGTCAAGGAATCCTCATGGTTGCTGGGTCAGAAGGACCTGGTTTTCCCCCAGCGTCTGCTTATATTCTGTCAATTTGAGCAACCATTTAGCAGCAAACTGTGGGTCTTTGGTGCTCCTTCTAGTTGTTCCATAGAGTATAGTGTACTGAGTTTCTCACAAGAGCCATGTTCATCATTTGTGCTGAAAGATGACCAGAAGAGTATGTCCAGAGACACTTCCCCTTCCCTAACTTGTGCATTTTCTCAGCATCTCTTTCTATATTATCTGAGTCATTTACGTCAAGCTTCCTTTTAGTTTAGGTCCCTCCTGTCCCTGCTTCTCTCTCCAGCTTCCCCCTCTCCTTCAATTCAAGACTCCTGGAATGCAAAGCTGTGTACAGATGTTTCCATCCTGTGAGTGCTTGCTGTTTTTCAGATGGTGTCTCTGAGCAGATGTTCTGGGGTGTACCTCTCTTTCTCTGCTGTTGTGTTTTCTATGCAAACACCAGATTGCATTGCTGCCTCCTTCTTTCTGGAGAAAACCCAGTTCACAGTGGTGACAGAGTAGGTTTTGCCTTCAGGCTGTTAGATATGGTCTGTGGTGCAAAGGCTTTGCAGAGCAGAGTGTTAGGCCAAAGGCTTAAGAAATGAAACTTTGTGCTGTGACTTTATCTACACATGACCTTTTGCCTTTGGTGTTTCTTCCATTGAACTGGTGTTCTATAAGAACATCTCTTTCCTCTACTTCTGTAGCCTTGTCCTATGTTCCCATGTGCCTCTCTAGGTCTTTTGTAATTGTGTATGAGCCTTCCCAACATACTGGGTTATCTTCTGACAACACGTGGGGTTAGGAGATGGAGTCAAAGACTCCATGGAATTACTGTACAATAATAAATTTGAAGAGCCTTTGTGAAAATAGGGAGGAGGCCAGGTTACCTGTTAGGCTAAGCTTGCGGGTAGGTGAACTGTCCCCAGGAGGGTCAGTGGTGACATGTTGCAATGGTTTGCCTTTTTTCTTTTCATTTTCTCTTCATTTGTGAACTTATCTTTGATTTCTTTCTAACAACCTAACTGCAGCAACAGACCCAGGAATATGGAGGACAGTCTCTGCCTTTAAAAAAGAGGCATTTTTAACTTACCACTTGATTTTCTGTTAGGAATCCATGATTTGGCAAACATTTTTCATTCCCATCTTTGTTCTATATATAAATAAGTTTAGTCCTTCATATGATAGAATGAGTTGCATTCATGTGTGGCTAGCCATCTCTCCTTACTGGGAAAAGCAGTCTTGTTGAAGCTGTCCATGGTCCCTACCCAGAATCCTATAGACAAGGAGTACTTCTGTGCATTAATTTGAATGTTAAGTAGGACACTGGAGAGTTAGGAAAAGATCCCAGAGAAAGAGTGGTTATGGAGTCAGGGGAGCCAAAGGAGAGGAGGGGGCGGACTGACACACTAACCAAAGTTTTGTCCATATCCAGACAAGGCACCCAAGTGATTAAACACAAGAGTGGAGCTCAGATCTGACAGGTCTCAATGCCACCAGGACAGAGTACATTTTACAACCCAGGCTCCCCTCACCTTACATAACAGATTGTGTTCTGAAAATTTATATGTCAAATTCTCTCATTTATAGGAGCCAGCAGTACATTTATTTATAAAGTAAAGAGTATGGTGCAAGGAAAAAAATATGACCTTCAGAAGCAGACACACCTGAACCAAACCATAGCTTTACCACTTCATTCATTCATTCATTCATTCAGCCATTCATTTATTAAAAATTACTTATCATGAGCATTCACTGTCCAAAGATGTTGTCAGGAATGAGGGAGAGAACTAGTAAATTTTCTGCATCAACATGGATAATTTAGTAACTTCTCTGAGCCTCAGTTTCTCATCTATAAAATATGAGTGATATTACTTACCATGCAGGTTGTCATGAAAGTTGAAATAAGGATTCAATTTCTGGCATATATCAGTTTTTGTATATTGAGGATTACAATTAAGTAAGTAATATTTCATTTCACATATCACATGCATTTTTTTAAGTCAAACCTACCTGTTTACAATGACTTAACAATAATGTTATTCTTGTTGAGGTTCCCCGAATAAATATTTCTGTTCTACTAATAGATTAAACTTCTACTCACTCAACTCACTGCAATGACAATTTCACAAATCAAATCAAGTTGTAAGTGTTATAGCTGTAACATTGGATGTGGCTTTCTTCTCAACAGAAGAGCTCAAAGAGCACAGGTTTGGAAATGCCCTGGCCTGGCTTAGTTTTACCTTTGACATAATATAATGTGGGATTCCTTTGTCTCTCTGAACTCTGTATTCTTCATCTATGGAATAGTTATAATAATTTCCTTGCTTACTTTGTAGTGATTTGGAGAGATTAAATGCAATAAATAATATGAGAGTATTTTAATACTTTTACTGCATTTTTTCTTGTTTTTAAGGGAGGAATAACTGAGATGTCTTGCTCAGTTCTACATCTTCTTACAAATTATCCTATTTCTTACCTTTCATAAATTTATACACTTAGATTTCTATTCTATTCTGAATGATAAGCAAGCAATATTGTTGGTGGACCCCACTTGGGAAAAGTGGGTTTGCCTAAATTTAAATTTACAAGCTAGATACATTTGAGGATAACTGTTCACATTTAGGATGTATTTTATTTTGCGCAAGTGTTTTTCTTTGACTTTTTTAAACCAATAGGGGCCAACACCAGTGATTTAAAGCATGATTAATAGTTTAGAAATATAGCTGTTATACAATTTGAAATATCCATGCATAGTAATATCAGAGCACAGGTTACTATTAGGATTTTTGTTCCAAAGCCCAGCTCAAAGTACATAGTGATGGGAATGAGTAGTACCTGCTGCTACACAAAACACTATTGAGTATTTTGCTATATATTTACTTTGGGACTTTGGTTTGGGAGTTGGCTTTGAATGAATTCCAAAGAAACCTTTATACCCAGAAGGTCTAGAAACAAAATATATTGAACAAAATCTAAAATATAATCATTCAATCCACAAGTCCAGCCTAAATGCCTGTTGTGGGTACTTGGTCCTCTGCTGGGAGATGTGCAGTTGGGACGTCTTTACTGGAGAAGTGACATTTGAATTGAATCTTGAAAGTTGTGCGGGTGTTTAGCAAGTGAAAAAAGAGTCTAAGGGAAAATAAGGCATAGAGGACTGTGTGGCCAGTTTAGAAGAAGGATGATAGCATTCAGGAAGCAGGTTTGAGTGCAGGAAGCATGTGGAGGAGTTCTGACAGAGGAGGCTGGAGAGAAAGTAGGGAGAGATTGGGGAAGGCCTTCTATGCCATGTTGTAAAGTTGCTCTAAGTGCAGACAAAAGAGTGAGTATTTGATAAAACAGCCCATACAAAGCACATCAGTTATTCTCCTCTGGAAATTTGCTCTATAAATTTTCTCACTGAGCCGAGGCAAGGGCTATTTCATTATTATGCAGAGGGCATTATGATTCTTTGCTAAAGATTGCACTCCTTAGCCCAGCATGCTGATGAGCTAAGGTTTACAAAGATACACTCCTGCCTGGGTAAGTCATGTTTAATGTGTTCCACCCATTAATTTGCTGTAGTAGTAAACCATATGGATTATTATTATTTTTTGTTGAAGTGCTTGCTGTCCCCTTAGTGTGTGCTGTGTTTATGGAGATATTAAAAGGTTATCATAGAATCATATAAATTGGGGTTGGGTGAGTGTATGATCTTTGAGAACACAACATGTAGCACAGGTGAAGTCAGTCAGCTCCGAGATGGGGGTCACAGAAGAGAAGAGGTGGGTATAGGGGTATAGAAGAGGTGGGTATAGGTGGGTATAACCCAAGAAATGGGTTAGGAGGGAGGGCATGAGCTGATGGGGTTTTAGAGAGGAAGTTGGTGACAGTGACAAGGATGATAGGGAATTCTAAAACTTAAGACCAGGACTCTGAACTTGATTTTGGAAGTGCTTGGAAATAGAGTAAATTGCGAATTTCTGCAGTACAGAAACTTCTTTGGTGGGAGCCATCTGGGGAGTGAGAGTCAGCCACAAGGCAAAGACAGGCATTAAGCTATAAGGCTCCAAGGTCTTGAGCTTGCCTAAGATTGCAGAAATAAAAAAAGAAAAGCGCTTCAAGAAAAGTCAGATGTTGTCTGCTGCAGTAGTTGGAGGCAGACTGAACGCGGGAAGCAGAGAAATGTGGAATCCGGGAGGACTCCTGGGCTCCTTGGCCGTCAGGACCTAGCAGGGAATGGCACTGTTCAATGCTTTCTTGCTGTTAATCATTTTTCTCATTTTCGCTAGTTGTTAACCCTGGGACCATACTAATCAACTCCTCGTTTCCCTGCCCGTGGCTTACATGGTTCCTTGGTTATTACATCTGAGTTTAATCATTGTCCAAACTGAGCTCCATGTCTTCCTTGCAATTTCACCCCTGATTCAGTTTGTGTTTTGCCAGGAAATGTAGCTGTGTGGAAATGGAAAGGATCTATTTAGAGAGAGGAGAGTCAGTTGGACAAGAGAGATGGGACTCTTCAGTGATGTGTGGAAGTTCCCCCCTCCCTGGCACAGATCCCTAAGACAGTGATGAAAAAAATTCAGAAAAATCAAGAAAAACTAAAGTCATCCATGACTTACTACATTTCCTCTTTTTCTCATTGCGTAAAGAAGTCAGGGAGGTGAAATCAATGGCACAAAATGCAGTCAACTTGACATTTAAGTAGGAATCATCCAGAAGTCACATTTGGGTTCCACTCACATCTCTTTCTGCATGGCCTCCTCCACTCTAGAAGTCTCTTAGATTTCAGAACCAGAGTGTGGAGGAGGCAGAACTAAGTCCATTATGGGTTCTTTGATTATGAGGAAGTGTCTGTTGTCAATTGATCCTGTAAGACATCAGAAATGTTATTTATCTCTCTTTAAGAGTGTCTCACTTGGAGATGGCAAAATTTTAAAATCAGCTCCTTAGAGACCAGCTCTCAAAATCTTAAGGGGATTTATGAATAGACACAGGTACTTAAATTTTTTTTTTCCAGAAAATGCTGTCAAATATTCTGATACCCTGAGGAATACCTCACTCTAGAGAATGGGGTATTTCCATCATGATACAAATATCCTATTATATTTCCTATCTTTAAAACAAATAAACATATATAACTTGACCCCCACATCAGCAACCATCTCATTTTACTTAAGAGCAAATCTCCTTAAAATAATCATCTATGACATACACCATCCCCCAATTTTTCTCTTCCCGTTCTCTTTTGAGTCCACCCAAAGCAGGATTTCTCTTCCACCATTCCAATAAAACCACTCTTGATAAGATCACCAAGAACTCCCATTTGATAAATCCAATAATTACTTCTAGACCCTCACCCTACTGGATGTATCAGGAGTATCTGATACAATTGTTTCTCTTTTCCTGCTGGATCATGGATAATGCGTTTTTCAATTTGGCTTCTAGGTGAAACACTCCCCGTGTTCCTCCATGTCACAGGCCACTCCTTTCTCAGTTTCAATGTTGGTTTCTTCTTGTTTCCCCAACTTCTTAATGGTGGAATTTTTCAGGGCTTAGGACTTGGTCCTTTTTACTACTTTATCTGCACTTACTTCTTCATGATCTCATTTAGTCTCATCGTCTCACACACCAGCTACAATTATTATGCTCCAAGCCCAAACCTCCTCCCTGAATTTTATGCTTACATATATCCAACTGACTACTCAGTATTTCCAGTTGAATATTCGATGGAAATCTCAAACTTAGTATGTTCTTGATCCTTTTTCCCAAATCTGGCTCCTCCTGAAGTCTTCCTCTTCTCAATTATCCTGTGTCTGTCTGTATGCCACAGAGTTTGCTGGCATCCATCTCTCTTTTCTGGTCCTCACCTAACCATCAACAAAACCTACCGGTTCTACTTTTGAAATATATGCAGAAATAGATCACTTTTCTCACCCATGTAAACACTGTCATTCTGGTCCAAGTCATTATCTTGGGTCTGGATTGTTGTACTACTGTTTATTCTTTGCATGACAGAAAATAGTCATGCCCGGGTGGGATTAGAGGTGGAGACTAGAATCCAGAAAACAATGTAGGTTGTCAGGTCAGTGGTCTGATATTGACATGGAAAGTACAGAGATCTGTGCCAGTTACTTGTGTCCACCTCATCACCACAGATCCCCCTTCTACCCTGTTGTGTTGTACTCCATGCTCCAGGAACCTGACCTCTAAGCATTACATCTCATTGGCTCTCTTGCCCTTTGCTATGTTTGTGTTCAGGCAAGGGATATATGTGGGTGGTATCTCCAAGGGCAAGAGAATAGAAAGACATAGTCCTGAGCATTCAACCCTTACCACACATCTGGCTGTGACTTTGTTCCAGTAACATATCAAATTGTTCTTACTGCCTAGTTTCAGCTCTCCCTGGGCTCTGAGAGCACCACTTCCTCCTCTTACTCCTTCAGGCTCATGAGTGTTAACTGGGTGTCTCATCATGCCTTGTCAGTTCCTTTAACTCTATCTCAATCTCTAAATAATCTCTTTGTTGGGCTCCTTCAGGAACGTCTTTTTGAAGGTGTTCCTGTGTTTCCTTCTCATAGGTAGAACATCCTTTTGGTATGTAAATAAATATTAAATTAATTTTATCTTGTACAAATAAACAAAAATTCCAAAACACATTACTCTTAGAAATTTAGAGCCTAAAAAAATCTAAAGGGAAGAAAAATGTTCATTCCTTACTGCAGTGGTCACTAGATAGTCACTATTAACATTTCAGTGAATTGTAAAAAAAAATCATAATTTTTTATTATATTTAATTTGTATCTATATAACTTTAGTCTCCTTGTGATGTTTTAAAACATTAATTTGTCTTTTTCTTCTAAAATTTTATTTAAATTCAAGTTAACCTATAGTGTAGTACTGATATTAAAAGAAATGTAGAACATTTGGAATATGGAGAAAGTACAAAGAACAAGAAAATCAAAAATTCCATCATTTTAAGATAAACTTTGAAAAATCATATTTTCTTAGAATCTTTCTTTGGAGTTTAATATAGTTCCTACTTTACAGAACATGGTGATATTTAAAGCAAGGTAAAAGCAGATTACTTACTATTCATAGAACAAAGGGGAAATGAAGAGAGGCTTGGAATAATATTGACCACTGGTTAATTTTTATTGTTCTGTCCTATGATAAAGAAAATTTACTAGAGCTATTAAGTTGGAGTTTAAATCCTAAAAATCAGCTATTCAATTACCTTGATATAAAAGTTCCTTCTTCATATGCTCTATGCATCTGTGCTTTTGTGTTTGGGAGAGAAAGACTTTAGTAATTTTCTTGGTCCTAAACCAAAAACTTGAAAATACTGGAACCAGTGTTAGTGATCTTTATCATAGTGGATATATGCTTTTCTCTTCAAACAGATTTTTACATGATGGTGGAGGAAGGATATGTCTTCAGAGAATTGCCCAGTTCTGGAAAAAGAAAGAAATTTGCTGAGGAACAAAAAAGGTTCCATTTTATACCTGGGATACAAAATCTAAATTTGGCACATAAACAAACTGATTCTGAATTACAGGTCCAAATGAGGAAAGAAAGACTGTCAGATCACTTTTTTTTCATATAACTTTACTAATTGAGCTTTATTCATTTTGATTTTTCCTTGAGTTACTCAATCTGTCTTAAAAAAAATTGTTTCAAAAGGGGTAGGTATATCAGTGCTTTATGTCTGAATCTCCTGAATATTTAACTCCCTCTCTGTTCCTTTAAGACATGAACACCGATTTATTAGTGTATGTAATACTTAGGTTTCAACCTTTCTTTCCTCAAAACATTAGGTGGTTTACACTTTTGATGTAGCATAGTGAATAGCAAAGAGGTCAGTATATTCCTGTCTTTTTGAAATGTGTATTTTCTGGCATATTTACTTAAAAAAATATATGATTTAACATAATTTCCAGCAAGTTACCAGGAATGGCATATACCCATCATTGATTTTTACCAAGCATAAGGGCTCAAGTCAATATATATCATGTTGATATATATTGTTGATTAATATACATCATATATCTGTTACAACTCTAGATTAAAAAAATTGTCTTGATTATGACTTTTTACAAATGGTTCTTTTTTTTTTTAGTTAGAAATGTGTGTTGCGGTGAGGTTGAATATCTATATTTACTATTTCCTCCATTATTTTCCATCTCCTGTTTATTTTTCTCCTCACTCTTAGGAACTTCTCAAAGTTGTTCTAAATGTCTGATTTTGTTTTTCACAGAATCAAATCTGCTCTTTACTACCTTCGATTTGAATTTTAATTCTGTTCTTTTTTCCTCATTTTATTTGTAATATTCTCTTTCTTCGTCCATATCTCTTTGTGTTTTATCTTTTAAT
The DNA here is from genome assembly GCF_020171115.1 of Neogale vison. Classification (NCBI taxonomy): domain Eukaryota; kingdom Metazoa; phylum Chordata; class Mammalia; order Carnivora; family Mustelidae; genus Neogale; species Neogale vison. The sequence goes on from NC_058098.1 coordinate 126,776,885, forward strand.
TTTGGTTTGTATCATCCTTATTTTTTTCTTGCTCCCATTTCTAATAGCATATTCAAGGAAATACTTATTTTGTCTAATTTTCACTTTTCAGAATAAAGTTTCAGCTAGTGTTTCCATATTAATTTCTTTTCATCTTTCATACTGAATTCTATGTTCCTCATTGAATATCGTTTTTTTAAATTAATTAAAATTTTTAATTAACATATAATGTATTATTAGCCTCAGGGGTACAGGTCTGTGAATCTCCAGGTTTACACACATCACAGCACTCACCATAGCACATACACTCCCCAATGTCCATACCACCACCACCCTCTCCCTACCCCCTCTCATCAGCAACCCTCAGTTTGTTTTGTGAGATTAAGTGTCTCTTATGGTTTGTCTCCCTCCCAATCCCATCTTGTTTCACTTATTCTTTTCCTACCCCCAAACCCCCCACATTGCATCTCTACTTCCTCATATCAGGGAGATCATATGATAGTTGTCTTTCTCCGATTGACTTATTTTGCTAAGCATAATACCCTCTAGTTCCATCCATGTCAGCGCAAATGGCAAGATTTCATTTCTTTTGATGGCTGAATAGTATTTTATTGTATATATATATATATATATATATATATATATATATTATATATATACCACTTCTTTTTTATCCATTCATCTGTTGATAGACATCTATGTTCTTTCTATAGTTTGACTATTGTGGACATTGCTGCTACAAACATTTGGGTGCACGTGCCCCTTCAGATCACTACATTTGTATCTTTAAGGTAAATACCCAGTAGTGCAATTGCTGGATTGTACAGTATCTCTATTTTCAACTTTTTGAGGAAGCTCCATACTGTTTTTCAGAGTGGTTGCACCAGCTTGCATTCCCACCAACAGTGTAGGAGGGTTCCCCTTTTTCCGCATCCTCGCCACCATCTGTCATTTCCTGACTTGTTCATTTTAGCCATTCTGATTGGTGTGAGGTGGTATCTCATTGTGGTTTTGATTTGTATTTCCCTGATGCTGAGTGATGTGGAGCACATTTTAATGTGTCTGTTGGCCATCTGGATGTCTTCTTTGCAGAAATGTCTGTTCATGTGCTCTGCCCACTTCTTGATTGGATTATTTATTTTTTGGGTGTTGAGTTTGCTAAGTTCTTTATAGATTTTGGATACTTAGCCCTTTATCTGATATATCATTTGCAAATATCTTCTCCCATTCTGTCCATTGTCTTTTGGTTTTGTTAACTGTTTCCTTTGCTGTGCAAAAGCTTTTGATCTTGATGAAGTTCCAATAGTTCATTTTTGCCCTTGCTTTCCTTGCCTTTGGCGATGTTCCTAGGAAGATGTTGCTGTGGCTGAGGTCGAAGAGGTTGCTGCCTGTGTTCTCCTTAAAGATTTTGATGGATTACTTTCTCACATTGAGGTCCTTCATCCATTTTGGGTCTATTTTCATGTGTGGTGTAAGGAAATGGTTCAGTTTCATTTTTCTGCATGTGACTGTCCAATTTTCCCAACACCATTTGTTGAAGAAACTGTCTTTATTCTGTTGGACATTCTTTCTTGCTTTGTCAAAGATTAATTGACCATAGAGTTGAGGGTCTATTTCTGGGCTCTCTATTCTTTTTTTTTTTTAAAGATTTTATTTATTTGACACAGAGAGAGAAATCACAAGAAGGCGGAGAGGCAGGCAGAGAGAGAGAAGGGGGAGGAAGCAGGCTCCCTGCGGAGCAGAGAAGGGCTCTCTATTCTGTTCCATAGATCTATCTGTGTTTGTGCCAGTACCATACTGTCTTGATGATTATAGCTTTGTAATAGAGCTTGAAGTTTGGGATTGTGATGCCACCAACTTTGGCTTTATTTTTCAGCATTCCCCTGGCTATTCAGGGTCTTTTCTGGTTCCATATAAATTTTAGGATTATTTGTTCCATTTCTTGGAAAAAAATGGATGGTATTTTGATAGGGATTGCATTAAATGTGTAGATTGCTTTAGGTAGCATAGACATTTTCATAATATTTGTTCTTCCAATCCAGGAGCACGGAACATTTTTCCATTTCTTTGTGTCTTCCTCAATTTCTTTCATGAGTACTTTATATTTTTCTGAGTATAATTCTTTGACTCTTTAGTTAGGTTTATTCCTAGGTATCTTATGGTTTTGGGTGCAATTGTAAATGGGATTGACTCCTTAACTTCTCTTTCTTCTGTCTTGTTGTTGGTGTAAAGAAATGCAACTGATTTCTGTGCATTGATTTTATATCCTGACACTACTGAATTCTTGTACAAGTTCTAGCAGATTTGGAGTAGAGTCTTTTGGGTTTCCCACATAGAGTATCATATCATCTGGAAAGACTGAGAGTTTGACTTCTTCTTTGCTGATTTGGATGCATTTAATTTCTTTCTGTTGTCTGATTGCTGAAGCTAGGAATTCTAGGACTATGTTGAATAACTGTAGTGATAATGGACATCCCTGCCGTGTTCCTTACCTTAGTGGAAAAGCTGATTTTCTCTGGCTTTGATGATGCTGAGGTATGTACCCACTATCCCTACACTTTGAAGAGTTTTGATCAGGAAAGGATGCTGTACTTTGTCGAATGCTTTTTTAGCATCTATTGAGAGTATCCTATGGTTCTTGTTCTTTCTTTTATTAATGTATTGTAGCACATTGATTGATTTGCAGATGTTGAGCCAATCTTGCAGCCCCAGAATAAATCCCACTTGGTTGTGGTGAATAATCCTTTTGATGTACTGTTCGATCCTATTGGCTAGTATTTTGGTGAGAATTTTCACATCTGTGTTCATCAAGTGTATTGGTCTATAATTCTCTTTTTTGATGGGATCCTTGTCTGGTTTTGGGATCAAGGTAATGCTGGCCTCATAAAATGAGTTTGGAAGTTTTCCCTTCCATTTCTATTGTTTGGAACAGTTTCAGGAGACTAGGTATTAATTCTTTAAATGTTTGGTAGAATTCCCCTGGGAAGCCATCTGGCCTTGGGCTCTTATTTGTTGGGAGATTTTTGATGACAGCTTCAATCCCCTTACTGGTTATTGGTCTCTTTAGGTTTTCCATTTCTTCCTGGTTCTGTTGTGGTAGTTTATATGTCTCTATGAATGCATCCATTTCTTCAGATTGTCAAATTTGCTGGTGTATAGTTGCTCATAATATGTTCTTATAATTGTATTTCTTTGGTGTTGGTTATGATCTCTCCTCTTTCATTCATGATTTTATTTATTTGGGTCCTTTCCATTTTCTTTTTGATAAGTCTGGCCAGGGGTTTATCAATCTTATCCATTCTTTCAAAGAACCATCTCCTAGTTGTGTTGATTTCTTCTACTGTTCTTTTGTTTCTACTTCATTGATTTCTGCTTTGATCTTTATTATTTCTCTTCTCCTGCTTGGTTTAGGCTTTCTTTGCTGTTCTTTCTCCAACTCCTTTAGGTGTAGGGTTAGGTTGTGCATTTGAGAACTTTCTTGTTTCTTGAGAAAGACTTATATGGCTATATACTTGCTTTCAGGACCACTTTTGCAGTGTCCCACAGATTTTGAACAGTTATGTGTTCATTATCATATGTTTCCATAAATTTTTTCAATTATTCTTTAATTTCCTGGTTAACCCATTCATTCTTTAGTAGGATACTCTTTAGCCTTCATGTATTTGGGTTCTTTCCAAATCTCCTCTTGTGATTGAGTTCTAGCTTCAGAGCACAGTGGTCTGAAAATATGCAGGGAATGGTCCCATTCTTTTGGTACTAGTTGAGATCTGATTTCTGACCCCGGGTGTGATCTATTCTGAAGAATGTTCCATGTGCACTAGAGAAGAATATGTATTCTGTTGCTTTGGGATGAAATGTTCTAAATATATCTGTGATGTCCATCTGGTCCAGTGTGTTGTTAAGGTCTTTATTTCCTTGTTGACCTTTTGCTTGGATGATTAGTCCATTTCAGTGAGGGTGGTGTTAAAGTCACCTACTATTATTGTAGTATTGTCAACATGTTTCTTTGATTTTGTTATTAATTAGTTTATGTAGTTGGCTGCTGTAATGTTAGGGGCATAGATATTTAAAATTGTTAGATCTTGTTGGACAGAACCTTTGTGTTCTGAAGTGTCCTTCCTCATCTCTTACTATAGTCCATAATAGTCTTTGGTTTAAAATCTAATTGATTTGATATAATGATTGCACCCCAGCTTTCTTTTGATGTCCATTAGCATAGTAAATTGTTTTCTACTCCCTCACTTTAAATATGGAGGTATCTTTGGGTCTAAAATGGGTTTCTTGTAGACAGCATATTGATGAGTTTTGTTTTTTTTATCCATTCTGATACCCTGTATCTTTTTATTGGGGCATTGAGCCCATTTACATTCAGGATAACTATTGAAAGATATGACTTGAGTACCATTGTATTGCCTATAAGGTGACTATTACTGTATATTGTCTCTGTTCCTTTCTGGTCTACTACTTTTAGGCTCTCTCTTTGCTTAGAGGACCCCTTTCAATATTTCCTATAGTGCTGGTTTGGTGTTTGCAAATTCTTTAATTTTTGTTTGTCCTGGAAGCTTTTTATCTCTCCTTCTATTTTCAATGATAGCCTAGCTGGATATAGTAATCTTGGCTGCATATTTTTCTCATTTCGTACTTTGAGTATATCATGCCAGTTCCTTCTGCCCTGCCATGTCTCTGTGGTTAAGTCTGCTGCCAATCTAATATTTCTACCATTGTATGTTACAGACTTCTTTTCCTGAGCTGCTTTCAGGTTTTTTTTCTTTTTTACTAAGACTAGTAAGTTTTATTGTTAGATGATAGGGTCTGGACATATTTTTATTGATTTTTGAAGGGGAATTCTCTGTACAAAGAAATAAAAAAATATTATATATGTATTAATATATACATATATAAATAAATATATAAAAATATATACACACACATACATATATACTGGTGAATAGAACAGAGCCAACCACTTGATTTTGGGTGTATTTTGGTCTCTTAGAAGAAACTACCTCCCAAAATTTTAAAGAAAGAACGACATATATATATATATATATATTTTTTTTTTATTTTATTTTCATTTTTTTTCTCCCAAGTGTGTTTTACAGTTGTCTCAGTGATATTGAATCCTGACTTAGTCCTATCGTGGTCAAGTCTATATACCTAAATTCATTCAACAATTATTTATTGAGGTTTACTGAGTCCAGGTCACCATTTTCGACATTGGACATTAGGACTTCATCAGTGTATAGACGAGATAGACTTCTACCTCTTTGGAGCTTATATTCTAAAATGGGGAGAGATAGAGTGAATGTAGTCAGTAGGTAGGAGTTTTAGAAGATGGTAAGTACCATGTAAATTTAAGAGCAAGGCAAAGAGATTATCCCTGCTGTGTATGTGTGTGTGCATGTATATGTGTGTGTACGTGCACACATGTTGTATATGTTATGGTTGGGGAGAGCTTAGGATCTTAAATAGAGTGGTCAAAGAAAGCCTTCCCCACAAGGCGGGATTTGAGTATGTCTTAAAGGAGAAAAGGGATTCTTCTCTGGGGAAGAATATTCTAGTCAAAGAGTGCATCCAATTCAAAAGCACTGGGGAAAGATAATGCCTAGGTGTTTGAAGAGGCCAGTATGACTGTGATAGAGTGATTGAGGGGACATGGTAGAAAAGGAGATAAGTGAGAACATGAGAGGGGACAGCTAGGTCACTTGGACATTGGCAAAGATCTTGATTTATTTTTATCCAATCTTCATGAAAGACTTATTTATTCAAAGCATATTTTATTTTTCAGATTTTTTAAAATAGAAATGGGTTTACTTTGATCTCTAGGAATAAGTAGATAACTTTGACAAATAGTATAGGATCTTTTAGGCCCTTGTGAAAACTTTGGCAACAATCACTTAATCTGTGTTGAAGGAACTCAAGATTTTGCTCTCCTTTAATCTGACCTTTGTACAGTAATCTTTCACTCATTTAATCAACAAAAACTTATTTTTTTTAAAAAAATTATTTATATAAATGTTCTTTTGCTGGCTTCTAGGAGATTTAGTCAAATTAATGTGCAGCATTCCATCAGGTTGTTTTACCTTAGAAATTTGAAGCACTTCAACAGTTACTATAATCACAACAGACCATTACCCAAATTCTACCTGAATAATTCTGTTCTTGTTTATAGCTGAATTCATTACTGGATACTTTAATTTTTGCCAATTTTATATTGTAATCCACCAGATATTTGAAAATAATTTCTAGACTACCCTCAATCATATCTTCTCTGGCCTTTGCATTCTAGGTCTTTCTACTGTTCCTCACATTCCTCATATATCTGGTGTTTCAGACTCCTGCCATTATGTTCACTCTCTTTTAGACAGGAGATTGTGATTCTTACTTTTCTGTATAAGAAAAATTCCTGCTCTTGAATTTGAGTTTTTACTTCTTATAAGTAAAACTTCAACATTGGTTATGGAAAAAATGTGATGAAAGTAGATCAATTCAATCCCAGCATGGACTGCCATGTTAAGTATTTTGGCACTTTATGGAAAGAGTTTCCTTCTCTCAAAGAAAAGTTCTATAATAGATCTTCTTCAACCCTAGTGAAATTGATTAATTACTTCAACTTAATTGATTGTATGCAGTTTTTCAACCGTTTCAAGATCCTAGAAACCATACTGAGCCTTGAGTCAACATCTTTCTATTTGGTTCCATCTGTGTTTATAGCTAGCATGACTCCTGGTTCTAAACAAGTACCCAGTATGTTGCAAAAGCAGAGAGGCTAGATATTCTCCTAGTTAAATTTTCTATTTGTGATACAAGTGAAGTTAAGATGAACCTGATGAGGCATAACTTTTCCTGTTATATTTTTGCCCTGGTGATAAATAGCACTTTCCCTGAGTGTCATTTGAATTTGTTCCATTTTGGAAAGACCCTCGCTTGATTTATCAGAAAGTTAAGTTGGCAGAAGAAGCTCTCAAGCTATGTATAAAACATCTGTCCACTAATCCAAGCCTCTTCCCAACAGAGTTTCATTTTATACTTAGAAGATCTACAGGGCGCCTGGGTGGCTCAGTGGGTTAAGCCGCTGCCTTCAGCTCAGGTCATGATCTCAGGGTCCTGGGATCGAGGCCCGCATCGGGCTCTCTGCTCAGCAGGGGGCCTGCTTCCCTTCCTCTCTCTCTGCCTGCCTTTCTGCCTACTTGTGATCTCTCTCTCTGTCAGATAAATAAATAAAATATTTAAAAAAAAAAGAAGATCTACAGGAGGTATTTCTTCCTTGGAATATCTTCTTAGAACTTTTGAAATCCCATCTATCATTCTAGGCTCACCTAAAAATTACTTAAGTATGAAATTTTTCTTAGCTCTCAGCCAGAGTAGCATTTTCTTTCTTTAGGTATCAAGATCTATTCTAAGTACCTCACCTGTAGATTCTATCCTACATTGTTGGAGTCAGATGTATGCATCTATACATGACCAGACTTAAGATACGCAATTCCTACTTCATACTGAAGGTTCTGGTAGACATTTCTCTTTTCCTTTCTTTCTTTACAGGAATCTTAACATTCTTGCTCAGGTGGAATGTATCATCATGCAAGTTATGATGAAAGGCCCTGTTTCTGGCTACAGAGACCTACAATTCTGGAAAATAGTCCTCATTTGCTCCCAACTTTGGGGCATGGAAACACGATTTAAAGTAAGTGATAGCATGGTCCTACCCAGAGTCCTAATTTAGAGCACTGATGCCCATCAGTTCGGGCTTTTGAGAATTGGTGTTAGCCATGGTCGGTACAGGAACCATTGTTTGGTGGGGAACATGGCTCTGGTCCAGGAGGGTGACTAATGGTAACATCAGTAGTGTCCCATGCAGACCATTCCTATACTATGACCTTGCCTCTGGTTCTGGTTCCTGCCCATTTTCTGTAGTTGGCTCCTCATTTACATTTTGAGATTGTAAACTACTTAGTACTCTTCTAAGAAACCATCATTTTTGTTGTTTGCAACCAAAACCCTGACTGGTGGAGGATGAATCTTTGTTTTATTCAGACTTCATTATCATGTGCCTAGTAAATGTTTACTGAATGATTTAGAGCATGTTGGATATGAGGTCTGTGGGAGCCCATGGGGAATCAGAAGACCAAATTAGCTCATTAATTACACTTTCTCTTAAATTTTAGAGTGTGTGATTCTGGAGAAAGCTTTAGAATAGTCCCTCTCCCTTTACCCTCCTCTTCAGTTTTGAAGATAAGATCTCCTTATAGACTTTCAGCAGCCTATGGAGTTAGCTTGTTGCCTTTTTAACTTTTGTGGGTTGTGATGTGCAGTTGTTCTGGAAATTACAAACCTGAGAACTTCCCTGGACATCAGGACTCATTAATGGACTGAAAATACAGGAGGAGCATAACTGAGTGGATTGCTCATTCCTCCTGCTGCGTGGCCTGTGGTGGCTGCTTTGGAATGGCAAGAACCAGGGGGCTAGGCAGATGGGAGGAAAAGTGGTACCACGGCAGTTTCTCCTTGTTACAGTTTTGCTAGGTCCTGATCTTGTCAATGAATTTGCAAAGATGTGAGCATTCCAAAATTCAAGAACGGAAGTCAAGGGAGAGAGGATAGAGGAGCCCTGTCCTTGTATTACCAGACCTCAGCGCACAGATACTCTTTGGGTCTGGAAAAGGGCCTTAGGTTTCATGGTGGTTCCAGGAGCCACCCCCTGGTGGGGGTTCCCTGGGCACTGGCAGAGCCCTGAGCATATGTGCGTGTGCCATGTATTAGCCGAGGCTGTCAATCCCTCTGGGGGGTCTCACCCTCTGACAGCGAGTGATGAGTTTCCTAATGGGCCTGTGATGGCTGCAGTCCCGCCTGGAGGCTTGGCTCCCGCTCAGTAGCTGCCACACAACCTCACTGCTGGCCTTCCCCACAGCCTCAGGGGAGCCCTGCTCCAGTCTTGTGCCACTTCACTGACTCCAGAAGCTGTACGTTTATACCACGGGGAGTGAGAGAAGTGTGTTTATCAACTACCAGGCTTGGAATGAGTCTTCTTGCGGGAATGCATCAATCACTTCTCAGGACTGACCCTTTGTGGTAGTTCCTCTTGTAAACAATGTTTTGCTTTCTCTGATCATGAAACAAAATGAGAACTTTATAATTAAGTGTGTGGTAAATAACATGGCGGCGGCTCTTTGGGTCCTCGGTCCTCTCAAAACAGCTAAGCATGAGGGAAGCAGCTTTGGGAAAGATGAGGTCGATTGGGAATTTCTCCCAGCTTCCTGGTTACAGTGAGAAATGGCTACTAGGTGATTCTTAGGTGACACTTGATCTCAAACATGGGTTTAGATTTCTGCTCAGGAACCTGCCATCTGATCAGTTTATGCCAAAGCATTTAAATGGAAAACCCACCTGTAGCCTATTGTGTTCCCACTACTCTACTATCCCACTTGTGTGCAATGGAGCCTAAGCCCAGGGCTTGAATTCCAAAATTGGAACAAAGAGGCATTTGTTCTCTTTCCCGAGTGGCAATGAAGCATTTTCAAGAACGTTTGGAGACAAAATTATGTTGATTTAACTTGGGATAAGATCAATGGGTTGTTTTTCAGAGAAAGATGAAAGGCCATCACTTCTTTACACACCCCCTCTATCTCCTTTGGAAACAGTCAGTCAGTGAGAACATCACCCCATGTACTTATTAGCAGTACTTCCAGGCTGCACCTATTAAATGAATTGTTTTGAGGTCAACATGAAACGCCAACTGGAATGTAACAAAAATATATCAAAATAGAACAGCCCTCTTTGTGATCATTAAGACAATGTTAAAAAGGGAGAAATCTATACTATTGACCCAACTTTGATATTTTTTGCTTTTGTTTAGGGTCATCACCACAAATCTCAGTTACTAAACTCATTACATGTTGTAGAGGTTTCCTAAGCTGTGTGATTAATAATCCTTCTCTGAATCAAGGCATCACAGATGCCTGAGAAATAGAGCCACCAGGGCCAACTAGTGTCATCTGCAGCCGAGGACTGTGACTTCTTCTGTGTCAGCCTCTTCTGACTAATGTTCGGATGCTGAGTCTTTTATGACTTCAGTTGTGCTGAATGACAGACAACACTGACAGTGTTATGGGTCTTTGTTCCTTATTGGTTCTAGGTAGGTACCATCAAGAAGCATTCTTGTGACCAAAGGGCAATACTAAAAGGTGCCAAGGTGTTATAAATAGCTCTGTGGGGCTCATCTGTCAACGCACATCCTCTCCACAATTTTTTTTTCTCTCTGTAAATATTTTAACCTAGAAGTTACAATATCTAACTCATAATAACAAGAACAATAGCCATAGCTACTATTTTTGGGTATAATTACAAGATTATATTGCCATGATTCCCTTGCACTGTGTATTGGGGTTTCCTCTTTGAAAAGTAGATTCTGTTATTATCACTATATTATCACAATATTCCAAGGCTTGTTTTGGTATCTCTTGTAGAAGTGGGACATCATGGATGGAGTAGCATGATTTCAGCCTGAAAAACCAGAATTTGGAAGGCAGATACTAGATAAATTAGAGTGGCAAGACTTGCAGATCCCCTCACCACTTTATCGTCTCCATTTTGGCTTTGAAAATGGGAAGATAGCTCTTTGATTTTGGTACTCTGCTCATAGGTAGGATGGGAGCCAGGTTGTGGGTGCCTCAGAAGGCAAGCTGTCCTAAAAGTGCACTATCAAAGTGTATGCTTTGTGGGCTTTTGCTTTTCTTCTCTTTCTCTCAAAATTTGAGATTCTTGACTATATGTGTATATATGTATGTGTATGTATTCCATATATACATTTATACACACACACACATACACTATATATATACACACTATATATATACACACACACACATATATACACACACACACTATATATGTGTGTATATGTGTATGTGTGTGCGCACATGTGCGCGCGCGTGTTTGTGTATGTGTGCATGCGTGTGTGTGTGTGTGTGTATCCTTCAATTATATAGAGGACTATTACATAAAGATTTTGGCTCTCCTGTTTCTTTCCTTATAGCAGAAACCATGCCTTCTTGAAGCTAGGGTAATCCTAGCAGCAGTATCAGGCAGGAGTACCAAACAAATGGTTATTTGAACTGCTGTTCCCTTTTGGAAATTGTCTCTTTGGAAGTCCTGGGCTTCATTTTATTAATGACAGAAAATAAAGGAAATAGAAATATTCCCATATTACAGATAAAGAAAATGAAGCTTAAAGAGGGTGTCATTCTAGTAGCAAAAGCAAAGGTGGAATTGGGACCTGTGTTAGTCTCGTGACAAAGCCCATACTACATATATGAGGATAATCTTTCATGACTGAGAGGAGAGGCTCTAACTTCACCCAAAGAAGAAACCCTTCTTTCCTCCGCACCTTGTCCTCCAACAGTTTCATACTATATACAGATGTAAACCTCATAGAATAAACTATTCTCTATGGTCACCATGGTCAAGGCAGTGACTGGGATGTTGCCAAACAGGGAGTCTTTCGTATATGATTTTAGACCAGTGTGTTTCCTAAGGCCCAAAACTCTGCTACTTTGACAATATTTCTTGGCAATCTAGAGAAGTCATCCTTGTAATGTTTCCATATCAAGTTTGGTACTCAATGAATTTTTATCAAATTGAACAGAAGGTTCCAAGTTTAGTGTTAACCTTAGGAAGGTTTTGCTTTTCTAAACACTTGCATATCTATTATCTTATGTGGGATTCATGAAAAATCTATGAAGATATTCCCACTCTGCAGAGCTGTCAAACTAGTTACCGGAAGACTTGAGACTGTCCCAAGTTCATAGCATAAGTTAACCTGGGGCTGGGAGTCAAGTCTTAAAGTTTGTGGAGCAGTGTGCTTTCTGATTTCGTCCTGAATACTTCCAATTGGTCTTTAAGTGTCTAGAATTGAGAGGAAAAAGACAATATTTCTATAAATTCTGAGTTCTCTTTCCCTTAAAAAAAAAAAAAAAAAAAAAGAGGAACTGATGGCAATGATGATGATGGTGATGCCAGATAATTCTCTGTTGAAGAGTCGATCCATATCCTTGTGTTCTGACCAGAACTTTCCTGGTCCTTGATTTTCTCTGATTGTCTGAGATCAGGGAAATCTTAGTCCTCCCCACTGTCCCACAGCCCTGCCCTGCAGAGCCCTATAGTCAGAGGCTGGATGCTTACAGATTCCATAGGACTTTATTGAAGAACCTAAGTATGGTTAACTCCCCAAACACAGATAGTGCTCTCTTTGGGATTGGGTACTTTTATGGCTAAGGGAAGGAAGCAAGACTGGTGGGCTTTTTTTGGTTGTAATTTTAGATCTATTCAAAAACTGGCTTCTAGTGATGCAGGAAAATTATGGCCCAAGGTGATTATGTGCCTGAGAATTATTGCTCAGAAGACCTCAGGAATCAGAGTTTTTTTTTTTTTTTTTTTATTGAGTTGGGGACTCCAAAGTTCAGATTCCACTGTGTTAATAGTCAATAAAACGTCCCCCTAGATCTTCTTACTCAAAACTTGGTTCTTAAACCAGCAGGATTGGCCTTACCTGAACGTTTGTTGAAAGACATATACTGGCATGCCCTCTTAGGACTGCTAAATCAGAATCTGCATTTTAGAGAGATCTACATGTCATTAACATGCATATTACAGGTTGAGAAACACTTCCTGTGATATTGTGATTTATCATAAGAAATACATAATTGGTCTTGTCCTTGATTTCTGGTACAGAACTCCTAATACCCTTGGAATTTCCTGTGAGGAGAGCAAGGAATGTGTCCTTTGACAGGTGAAATGACTTTTGGAAAACACCTGAAGATGGGGGCTGGTTGCCAGGGGAGCCGATTAAGTGATTAGAGAGTAGAACTTTTCGTCCTGGACCCCCTTGGATGGGAGAGGGCTGGATTTTTTTTTTTTTTTAAAGATTTTATTTATTTATTTGTCAGAGAGAGAGGGAGAGAGAGTGAGCACAGGCAGACAGAGAGGCAGGCAGAGGCAGAGGGAGAAGCAGGCTCCCTGCCGAGCAAGGAGCCCGATGTGGGACTCGATCCCAGGATGCTGGGATCATGACCCAAGCCAAAGGCAGCTGCTTAACCAACTGAGCCACCCAGGCGTCCCGAGGGCTGGATTTTGAATCAATCACGAGTGGTCACTGATTCATTTAGTCCATCATGTCTACGTTATAAAGCCTCCATAAAAACTCAACTGAAGCAGTTCTAGAGCTCCTGGGTTGAGGAACACGTGGAGGAGCTGGGAGAGTGGTGCCCCACATAACTCTTCTATCTACATATTCATGTTTGTCTTCTGTCATATCCTTTTATAATAAACCAGTAAACAAACAGGGTTGCTGGGGTGGGGGGGTAGGGATACTATGGTTGGTGTTATGGACATTGGAGAGGGTATGTGCTATGGTGAGTGTGATGAAATGTGTAAGACTGATGATTCACTGACCTGCACCCCTAGGGCAAATAATACATATATGTTAATAAAAATAATTAAGTAAATGAGTAAACATAAGTAACCTGGTTTTTTGAGTTCTGTGAGCTGCTCTTGCAAATTGAGGAAACCCGAGGAGGAGGTCATGGGAACCTCTGATTTATAGTTGATCAGTTAAAATCACAGTGACAACGTGGACCAGGCCTGGCCTCTGAAGCTGGGAGCAGTCTGGTGGATCTGAATCCTTAGCCTAAGGAATTTGATGCTGTTTCCTGGTAGACAGTGTCAGAATTGAGTTGAACTGTAGAAACCAGGTGGTGTCCAAGAATTGGTGGTATGGGGAAAAGTCTCCACACATTATAATTGAGGCCCAGAATCATGAACTTCCCAAGATAGTCTTAAGGGCTACTGTATTAATCAGGTTTCTCCAGACAAACAGAGCCGAATGGAGATATATAGATGTGTATCTATCTATATATCTCCAACATGTGAACACAGCCAGAAATAATGCTTAGACAAGTATCTGGGCACTCTGTGATTCAGTCAAGTTGACATAAAATTAACCATCACAAGATATCAAGTCACCTGACTATATCTGCTTTGGATTAAGAATTCTATTGTTCCTGCAGAACAAGGAGAGTAAGCTGTCAACCTCCATTTATTAAGAGCCAAGGACACTGCTAAATGGGTATTAAAGTTGATTGGAGGCTATGTTGATTAGTCAACGTAAGCTTGAAGTTATAGTTCCAGCTATCCTTGTGGTCTATAGACCAGTAGCATTGGCAGCACATGGAGGGGAGCTTATTAGATGTGCAGAATCTCAAGCCTGCCTCAGTCCCGTTATATTAGAACCTGCCTTTTAACAAGATCCCCAGAGAATCTGTATACATATTAAAATGTGAGAGGCATTGCTGGTGTTTGATCCAACCAGAATTGGATCTAGTCCTTAAGGAAGTCTCTAGTGATTAACTAAGTGAAGAAAATATTTTAGGGTTCTACCATGGGCGGTTTTGGGGTGGATCCTTCTGGGGGTGCTCTGCCTGAAGAAAAATAACCAGGCACCCTAGAAAGCAGTGGTTCTCAAAACTGGCTGCACACTGGCATCACCTGGAAAGATTTAAAAGGAGCCTAATGCCTGAGACGCACTTCCTCATAATCTGATTTCATTGGTCTTAGGTCTGGCCTAATCTCGGAGAAGTTTCCAACCTTTGCTGATGAGTGTAATACCACTGCTTTAAATGGAACACGGACGCCTTTCTCCAATCCTGCTTTGGTTCGGAGGCAGATCAGAGGTGAATCTTTTGAAGAAGGTGAATCTTTTGTATTTTTCTTAAAAAAATAAAAAGAAAATATGGGCAGCTTGTGGTGCTGGGGGAAGAAAGGTCGAAGAACACAGTGAAGGAATGAGGCATACATGGGGATGCTTCATCTCGATTCTTCTCTATAACCATGGGCTCACATCCCAAGTGTGATTTTTGCTTATTCCCAGTGACAGGAAATACCAGTTATGAAGTCAGGTATCATAAAATTTCAAAGCTGAGTCAGACATTGGGAAGCCAATTGGTGCCATTCCTATTTTAATTTGATGAATATCTACTCTTTCCAGATCTGAGTAATGATTCTTCCCTTAAATATCACAGAGATTTTACCCATAAGAGTCTCAGTTGTTCTCTTCCATGCTACCATTTTTTAAAATCTTTCTGCTGTCTTTCTCCCTCCTTCCTGCCCTCCTTCTCCATGGAATATACAACTGTTAAGCATCCTCTGTATGCATGGACATAATTTATCATTTTCCCTTTGATTATTCATGCATTGTGCATTTCTGAACCCTTCTTGTTTCCTGAGATTCCTTTATATTTTTTTGTGTCAAGAATATAATCTAGAACTTTAATGGCAGTCTGGAAAAGAGAAAAGGTGAGGGAAGTTTGACTTTTAGGGTCTTTGTATTTAGCTTTTGGACAGCTTGGAACCCTTGCTTATTTTTCCTTGTCCCAAAGTGACCCACTAGGAAGTCATTTCAGCTTGTCAAGATCACTTCAAATTATATTCCTGTCTTGTGGGGGTATTTGTGAATCTGCCTAACTTAGTATAGACTGCAAATTTGATGAGCATATTGTCGATTCCTTCATCTCAGCCATCAATAAAGATATTGAATAGGCAATAAAGATATTGAATCCTGTCATACTCTGGGACAAAGGTATGGATGTTTACAATAACAATTATGACCCAAGCGATCCTGCTGTTTGAACTTGTACTTTCTTCTCAGAATCAAGTATCAAGCTCATGGGGATTGTACTTTCAGAGACAATTTTATTTTATTTTATTTTATTTTATTTTTTTTAAAGATTTTATTTATTTATTTGACAGAGAGAGATTACAAGTAGGCAGAGAGGCAGGCAGAGAGAGAGAGGAGGAAGCAGGCTCCCTGCTGAGCAGAAAGCCCGATGCGGGACTCGATCCCAGGACCCTGAGATCATGACCTGAGCCGAAGGCAGCGGCTTAACCCACTGAGCCACCCAGACAATTTTAAATGTCATTAGAACTGGTGTCAACCAGTCTCCCGAACTCTCTGCTCTTTCGCTGTCTCATGGACTTCCAACCACTCTCAATGGAGCTCACTGTCCTTTATCTTCATCCTCCTCCATTGACTGGGTCTTTGTCTTTATCAGCAGCTTGGGCTCTGAACCATGTTGGTATTTAAACATCTGCACTTTGCCTTTGATATCTTACGATATCTAGCCACAGCTGTTTCTACCATAACTTTTCTACCTCCTCAACTCACACTGCCCTTTATATCATAACATTTAGTCCCTGCAGTTCATGTGGAAAGCTACATAGGATGCTGTTTGGATGCTGGTAGGCATCCCAATGTATCTTTGTCATTGACCAAGAAAGGAGTGGGCTTTTATTATTTTAGATGCTTGGAATATGATTCCTTATACTTGTGGTGTGATAGCAGGTTGAACAAACTTACGTTGAGTTTTATCATAACAGATCTCTGATTGGACTGTTGAGAAGCTCAGAATATTGCTAAGGCAATGATTCTTCATTGTGAAATGTCAGGTAGTCAGCAGCCTGTGGCAAGGCCTCTTCTCAGTGCTTCCTCTTTGTTCAGCCTCAGATTATCCCTTGACTTAGAAATAAAATGCCAGTATAGTTAATAATGTAACTGGCAGAGAGACATAGAGTCATTTGTCTCCATAGAATAAAACAAAAGCCCGTATCAGCCCAAACAAACAGATGACAGTCGTTCTGCAAAAGAACTTTTGCTCATCACTGTCCATCCAGAAAACTTTCAGTTTTTTCTTTAATTTAAACCACCCGTTTGAAAAACCAATCATAGCCGGAAATAAAGACAAATGATGTGCATCCCTCTAGGCTTCGAAATGGGCACCCTGCCTTTTCTCTAGTCCTGTATCTACACACACTCATTCTCCTAGGCAGAGCTATGGATCTCTTCACTCTTCTCCTTATATGAAATGCTCATTCCAGCCTCTAGGACTTTTTACTGTTCCTGTCACTACCTGGAAAGCAGCCTCACACCCACACCTCTTTTTTGCTGCCTCCCAGTCCCACATGCTAGGTCACAGCCTCCTATGGCCATTGCCTCCTCAGGGAAAACATTCTTACTCTCCAAAGCTTCCTTCTTTCTCTTCTTTGCCAGACACTTTGACACTGAGTGATGATCTGGCTGTAACATTCACTGTTTATTCATTCACTCACTCATCAGCTAAGTATTATTGAGCACCTAGTATATGCCAAAGATTATATGTAATGGGACCCATGGCACAATGGTGAGCTAAAACAAATGGACACCTGCCCTCATAGAACTCATAGTCTAGTGAAGGACATAGATATAAATAGTTGCAAATAGCATAAAATTGAAAACTATCTTAAATGCTTCTCTGAGGATAAATGCAAGGGATTTTGCCTCACCTGGCACAGTAATTTTTTTTAGTTGAAATTTAAAAGGATAATCATGATTTATTTAGAAAAATGATAGGAGAAAAGTAGAATATTCTTGCCTCAGGGAATGTAAAGTTCTGCAATGGCAACCAGAAGATCTATGTGATTCTGAGAGGAAGGCATGTATGCTGTGAGACGGAGCTACCCAGGTGCCAGGGCTCAGGCAGGCCAGGTTTTATGGACTTTATAAAGAACAGTGGTCTTTGTTCAATGAGCAGTAGAAAACCATGGAAGGCTTCAGAGCAGGACAGGGCCATGGGCTTAGTTTTTTGTTGTTGTTTTTGCTTTCTTTGTGCATGTTTCATTCTGAGGCTATCTGGGAAAAGACTAGACATGAGAAAGTGTTTGGAGAAGAGTTTGGGAGGGTTATTGAGTGGGTTATGCAGGAATCAGGGAAGAAATGTTGGCAGCTTTGCACGGGGTGATAAGGTAGCGATGAAGAAAGGTGCAACGATCTAGGAGGTAAGATGAAGAAGCCTCTGTGATGGCCTATGTGTGAAGGTTCAGGAAAGAAAGAAGCCAGGATGGCTCCAAGGTTTCTGGTGTGCACAGTAGCTGAAAGGTGATATTATTAATGGAAGAAAGTAAAGGAGAACCACATTGGAGATGGGAGATCATGGGTTTGGTATTGATGCTGTTGAGTTGCATGTATTTGTCAGTTATACAAGTGGAGCTCAACATATGCATCAGGAGTTTCAGGGAGAGAT
This sequence comes from Neogale vison, assembly GCF_020171115.1. Classification (NCBI taxonomy): domain Eukaryota; kingdom Metazoa; phylum Chordata; class Mammalia; order Carnivora; family Mustelidae; genus Neogale; species Neogale vison. Next base: position 126,794,968 of record NC_058098.1, read on the forward strand.
CTGAACTAGAGCTCTCAGTGTGGGATGTTTAGATGGGCATTAGGTACCTGAAGCTCTGGGTGTGAGTAGCAATGCCCAAAAGAAGAGGTCTCTGCCTGCAGGTCTAACTCAGCATCACAGGATTCTATTCTGTTTTTTTTTGTTGTTGTTGCTGTTGTTTTTTTTTTTTTTTCTGAACTCCTTTACAACGAGTATAAGCCTCAGTTCATTCATTATGTTTAATTAGTATTTACAAGACGCGATGCTGGTCTGTGACTACTTTTACAAGGTTTATTAGTTATTTTACAATATTTTAGTTAATATTTACAAGATATGATGCACTATTCACCAGTGTTTATTTAATTTTCATAGCTTTTCTGTATTGTAGATAGGATTATTTTATTTTAGAGATTAAGAAATTAAAACTCAGAGAGATTAATCAAATATTTCACTCAGACAACAAGGAAGTGCCAAAGCTGGGTCCGAAACCAGTTTTTTCTTTTTTTTCTTAAATCCATCCTGAGCTCCTGCCTATAAAAACCAACCAGAGGAGATCTCAGTAAATACTTGTTTGTTGATTGATTGATGCCAGATAAGTTAAATGTCTGAGAATTAGTAAATGTTACTGATTTTCTATTTTTCTAATCACTAGCTATGAAATAAGCCTCATTCTTGCGTCCACCCAATACTCGCTCTTGGCTGTGGATTAGAAGAGCGTACAGTGCATTTCCAATGTGGTTGGGCCAATAGAAGTGAAAAACAGGTAATCCTGGAATCTAAAACTGCCTAAAAGAACATACAAATAGTTATGGCCCTTTCCAGCCTTCATGAAACACTTCCAAGTGTGCGATGCCAAGCATATTTAAGGCAATAAAAATTCACATAAAAGGAACATTCCTTGGAAGCTGTTTGATCATAGGGAGGAACATGGAGGTAGGTAACTATATGAATTGCCTCAACAGAATACCATGGACTGGTTGACTTAAAGGGCAGAAATTCCTTTCTTCCAAACTGAAGTTTGGATCAGGGTTCCAGCATGGTCAAATTCTGATAAAGGCTCCCTCTTCTCTTGGCTCACGGACAGCCACCTTCTCGCCCTGTCTTTACTTGGCAGAGAGAGAGAGAGGAGGAAGGTGGTGGGTGTGGGGAGAGGGAGAAAGAGGGCTTTCTGGTGTCTTTTAGCATAAGGACCTTAATCCCATCATGGGGGCCCCACCTTCATGACCTCATCTAAACCTAATCACTTCCCAAAGGCCTCATCTCCAAATATCATCCCACCAGGGTGTTAGGGGTTCAACATAAGCACTTTGAGGGGACACAGTTCAGTCCCTATCAGTGACAAACAGTCCCCGAGACTGAGGAGCTTCCCAGAACATGGACTCTTAGGGCTAAAATTGCAACAGTCCTGGCAAAGCAGAATCTTTGTTCACCTTGCATGGAAGGGAAATCATTTTTTCCCCCCAGTTATTCAGGAAAGGCTTCATGGAAGAAGTGGAATTTCAATGATTATTTAAAGGATAGACGATAATTGAGAAAGGTATTGAATTGGGAAAAGGATAAGTGATACATGTTGCCAGCCAGATTACCAGGAACATTAATCCCTGAGTCTATTAACGAGAAGCTATTAGGATATCACCCTGGAGCAGTTATGTGCACTTTTCCCAAGGCCTTCCAGAGACAATGTCTGAACTGTTATACTATGCTTTTTTGATATTCCAGGAGGAATTTCTAATATGGCAACTGGAGAACTGGTTTCACTGAAATCAAAGAAATGAAATATTTCTTACTCAGTCTTTCTCCTCCTTTTCCCTGGACCAGTCCTATTTAAAAAAATATATATATATATGTATATTTTTATATATATATATATATATATATATGTAAAAAGTGTGGGGTTTTTTTTTTTTTTGCAAAAATGCTGTAAACCCACTACTGACCAAACTACTACGTAAGTACTTAGTGATCTGATATTCTATGTAATGAGTTATTTTCACACAAGTAAACACACTGTCCATCAAATCAATTGGAAAGCCTCCAAGAACAGGACCCCCACAGTCTCTAGATTTAAGGTCCTTGAGTTTTTATTCATCTCTAGTTTATCTTTGGTGCACGCATGGAGTAGGATTGAAAGTAACACTTGCTGAAAATAATGCGAATGCTGCATATTCTATATAATATAGGCATCTTGACAGGCAGTGTATGCAAAAGCACATCTAGGGAATGTGTCCATATAGAGTGTATTCAGAAAATTACTATTTTGGCAGAAATAGTATTTGGCAGAAATATTTTGGCAGAAATAGTCCCACCTTATCTGTTCTTCTCCTTAATGCTTCCAGGTTAGACTGTATTATATTTCCTGATATACAGTCTTGTAAGAATCAGAGCAGTATGATCCATTGTCCCAAAGTTGATTTTTAAAAACCCAAACAAGTATGTGAAAGAGATGCTTTGTTGTAAGTCACCAATGTCTTTTTTTTTCTTAATGATGGCCAAGTGTAAACACAGTTGTTACAGTGTTATAAAGGTCCTTGTTTTGTATGTTTTAACAAAGAGTTATAGATTTTTAACTCCACAGGAAACTCACAAGTCCCTTGTGCAGCACATTTATTTTTATAATGAGGAGAAACCAGTGCCTTCCTCCAAAGTCCACATCCGGTTGGTGGTAAGGCCAGTGTGAAATACAAGTTCACTTGGATTTTCTTCTAGGACCCTTCTATACTCACATGTCCATTTTCATATTTATGGGAAACCCTCTAGTGCCTTTCATCTCTTTAAGGGAAGATGATTAGCTTGGTCAGTGAGGATGGAGAGGCTGTTATTCACTCATTCACTCAAAGAAGGGTTGGAGTTGAAGGAGGGGTTCTCTATCCCAGGCTTTAAGGGGACAAAAACAAGAGGGAGTCAAGGTCAGAACGGGGAGCCAATGGCCAGTAAACCAGTTCTAATAGTGCAGAGCTGAAGGTCCAGAGCCAAAAATCTGAGGTACCAGGGAGAAGTAATCAGATTAATAGATAATATGCAAGACAGAAATAACCTAGGAGATTGCTTGGCAAACCACTGTTGTCTGAAGCCAGCTTTTTTTTTTTTTTTTTTTTTTTTTTTGTGCCGGCTGGTAGGCAGAGGCTGAGTGGGCCAGCTCATTTAAAGGGCCAGCCTGGCACAGGCAGGAATCAAAGGAGAACATGGATCAGTGCAGAAGAGAGTGTTGATTTTATTTTGCTTCCAGAATAAGAAGCATTTTGGTGAAGTAGAAAGGGAGCACAGGCTTTGGAGTCCGATAGATCTGGGTGACACTTCAGCTCCCTTACTCATTTGATGTGTGGCGTGACTCTGAGCGGATAATTCTGAGCCTCCCTCTCTCCTTTGTAAATGGGGGTTTATGATACCCAGCTCGGGGAGGGTATGTAGTTAGACTACTGAGCACAGAGCCAGCTCGTGGAAGGATTTCAGCTCAGCAAGTGTGAGTGTGTATTTCTTCACAAATCTCTCCTCTAGCCTTCTCACCTTGCCATCCGTGCCCTGTCTTCCACATACTATCTGTGTCTGAGAAGCGCAGCTTGAAAAGAACAGGTGAACAATGGAGAGGAGGAGTCCCTGTGACTTCCGGTGAGTGAGCTGTCAGAGGGGGAAGGAATGGGAGAGGCCCATGACTGTATTCACCTGCAAGCAGGGCTCGACCTGTTCATGTGTGTGAACATTTTCTGTGTGAGCAGGTGTGTGCTGGCTATGCCCCATGGGTTAGGTCTTAAAGAGCCTGTTCTCTGTGGAGAATCTCAGCATGAACAAAGACTCGTCAGAGGGCGCGGTTGGTCTGTGACCAGATTTGCCTGCCCAAACCTTCCTTCTTACCTGCAGAAGCCAATGTGGAGTTCCTGTCCTCCTCAGATTCTTCCAAAGCCCCTTAACCCTTGCCCTGATGGTTGCCAGAATTCCCCTTCTATTTCAGGTTCACTCAAGTTTTCTCTGTCACCTGAACCTTCAGAATTTCTCCCTGATTTGCTCCTACTAATTTAGTCAGTCAACTCAGAATTATGGAACACATATTATAAATATAGTATTATGTCAGGGACTTGCCAAACAAACAAAACAACCCAAAGACTCGAACATTGTTCTTGTTTTCAAAGAGTTTATAATCCACAAGGAAAGTCAGGTATATCATAATTCATCATGGTAATACTTAATTTGTAGGGCTATTGTAACAAAATACCCCAACCTGAGTGTCAACAATAGGAATTTACTGACTCACAGTACCTGAGGCACCAAGTCCTAGGTCAAGGTGTTAGCAGGGCCTTGCTCCCTCTGCTGGTGCTAGGGAAGGAGCTGTTCCATGCCTCTCTCCTAGCTCCTGGTGTTTGCGGGCAATCTGCTGTTCCCTGACTGCTGCTGTGTCATTCCTATCTTTGCCTTCATCGTCACGTGGCGTTCATCCCGCGAGTGAGCCTCTGCGTCTGCCTTTCCCCCTTTTACAAGGACACCAGTCATATTGGGTCAGTGTCTCACCCTACTCCAGTATGAGCTCATCTTAACTAAATATATCTGCAGATAAGATCACATTCTGAGGCATGCGGGGTTAGGACTTCAATTTATGAATTTGGAGGGGGACACCAGTTAACCCATTAATGAAAAATAACCCTTAATGAAAAATAAGGGGAAGTTCGGGGTTCTGTGGAAAATTCGTTCTGTCTGTTTTCCCAGTGGTGCAAATACCATGGGTCCTCCTCCTCCCCAAACTCCTGCTTCGCATCTCTACTCCGTACTTCATTGGGCCTATGTCCCTTTTCCTCTACTAGACTCCAAGTTCTGTAAAAGCAGAGAATATGTCTTCTCCTTCCCTTGTGACTGCCTCAGCAGTCATGAATCCTCAAAGCCACCGTGCTCCGTGGAGTTGGTGACTTGGCGACTTTCCAGCATGGGGCAGAGTGGGGCGAACACCAGTCTTCCCCACCCTCTCCTCCACCCTGGCATTAGCCTGAATCCAACAGACCGGCTTCCTTTGGTCATGAAGCCAACAGGAACTATCTCACAAAGCATACATCCCTCCCGAACACGGTCCTGTGGCAGGGACCCTGAGCAGAGCACTGGCAAGAGGCACCAGCAAGCGTCTCAGCACCTGGACCACTCCCCATGAGAAGAATACAGTAGCAAACTATGTGATTCCTTAATGAGAAGTGACAACATCATCAGAGATCCTAATGATACCCTTACAAATCACAGGGTGTACAGATAGCACTCTTGCTTTTAGCAGGGACATCGGATCCAGGGATATATTCACAGAGCTGTTAGTGTTTTGACACATAACATGGAATGAGGGATTAAAAAAAAACACACACAAAAACCAACCCATACGCATCTTCATTTGCATCCGTAAAAAAGTCCAAGAAAATATATGTGCTTTATCTATAATATGCACCTATTGTATAGAATATTGAGCCTGATTATGAACTTATGCTTCTGTGACCTTTTTGAATAAATGATTAGGTTTTGTGGACCTGAGGTTAGAGATCCTGGATGCTCCTAAGACAGCAAAGCAGATGGTGCATTAATAACGGGGGTATTAGGAGGATCGGCTTCCCAATTCCAGTGTATTCATTAATACACTTTAGACAGTTTAATTGCTTCCTGAAACACTAATTGAAAGAGGTTCATTTGCAAATGCCTAGGTTCTAATAATATAAATCTGGCATGGTGCCACAGAAGCCCCTTAAATACTATTATAAGATGGATTGTGGCATTTAAATAAAGGCAGCTACATTTTTTAAATAAAATTGGTACAGTGAAACATAATGTATAGAATTTTTTCAGAGTAGGGATAAGAAAGCTCAGTAGGTGCTGAATCTTTCCAATATTGGGGTTTATGAAATACTCACCAACATCATGCTACTTGAGCCTAGGGATTGTGAACATCTGGTAGACTCTGTGACTTCAGCAGCACAAAGCAGAATGTTCTCGTTTACATAAACTCATTTCCTGGAGGGATAGCTCTGGAATCTGTTATTTCAAGAGAATATGGGACTACATGTTACACCTCTGAAAGGAGGCTTTTCCCTTTCAAATCAGGCTGCCGACTGACCTTCCTTAAGTTGTACTTCATGCCTTTCTAGGCAGACTGACTCTCCACACACTTCTGCTGTATTTACTAATTCAAACTCTGAGCAGTAGGCTAAGAAGACATAAGGTGTTTGTTTCCATGTGAGAAAAATTAATACAGATGGGTCAGCACCAAGATTTTAGTGATTTCGTGTCTTTTGGTGGGGTGATTCTTTAACGAATGGGCAGGAGTGATGGCTGGATTGCTTACAGGCTGGTGGAGCTATGGGTAATCTAGAACCTGTACTAGATAATGGTGATCACAAGTGCCAAGACTTCTGCCAGTGAGTTGGACCTTTGATGGTTTCCTTTACTTCCGTGAAGCAGGAGCAAGATACTTTACATAAGTGGTTGTTGAATTAACTTCTAAGAGCTGAACACAGGTAGGTGATCAGTACTATTCTGGGAATAGTGGAAGTCTTTGAGGAAAGACAAGTGAGAGCCACAGACAAATGGCGTGGCTTAGTGTTTGATGGGCCAGGGAGTTAGGGGAGCACCTGCTTTTCAGGCAGATGAGTGGCATTAAATAGGTGGGAGAAGGCACTTTCTGGAGACTTTGTGATAAAGCCAAGGAGCTCTTTTGTTTTAGGAGCTACCTTACTTTTCGAGGGGGGGAGGGTGGTATTTTTCATCAAGAAAATAGGAAATGACTTGTTGCATTTGAATTTTCTTCTCATTCCTGTTGATTGCTGTCCAGCTGTAATTCTTTCTCACTTTTCTACTTTGAGTCCTACTTGTGCAAAAGACTAGCTGGCTTCTGATAGTGTCTATGTATTAAATGCATAGGATGTCTGCAAGACATTGTACTTGTTGTGCTTTTAATTTTATTGGGACTTTAATTCCAGTTAAAATTTAAAAATTACATTTTTAGAGGCAAACTAATTTTTTTTATTTAAACTGTTTTAGATATAAACAACAAAATGATCTTATCTCTCCCTTGTCTCTTGACCCCCTGGGCCCTAATATTCTTGACAGGAATTCTGACTTTAACCAGATATTGTAATGTAATACCTATCACAGAAGCATTTATTACAAAATAACTCATTTTATCCTCTTCTTATGTCATCTTCTGATTTCTTCTCCTTTATTTATTTATTTATTTTTGCCTTTATTCCAAGAAGTGATCACAAGTAGACCCTCAGTAAACTTTGGTTGCTTTGAATTACACTGAAATGAAGATAAATATTCTTGAGAATGAATTGAAAGAAAATCAACTATACTTCATCCTAGGCTAAAGAAGTACTAAGTCCAGAGGTCCCCATGTTTGATTTAATTGCTGAATATGTGGAAATTTTGGTTTCACATTCTGCAAAAGGACAAACCTTGCTAGATGATTTAGCTCTCTAAATAGATATATAAATATATTGTAATCATTATTATGGCCAGAAGGAAAATAGGACCCTGCTAGTTCACAAAAGCCAACATACCTTTTTTTAAAAATTTCATTTTATTTTATTTTTTTTTTCAGTGTTCCAAAATTTATTGTTTATGCACCACGCCCAGTGCTGCATGCAATACGTGCCCTCCTTCATACCCACCACGAGGCCCACCCAACCCCCTCCTCAAAACCCTCAGTTTGTTTCTCTGAGTCCACAGTCTCTCATGGTGTGTCTCCCCCTCTGAGTTCCCCCAACTCACTTCTCTTCTCCATCTCCTAATGTCCTCCGTGTTATTCCTTATGCTCCACAAGTAAAGAAACCATATGATAATTGACTCCCTCTGCTTGACTTACCTTTTCTTTTGTATGTCTGAAAATGGTCACTTCACCCTGATTTCTTTCCATTTTGCTACGGCTCCTCATGACCTGTTTCACTGCACACTCACAGACGTCAGGTTAAGCTCAGAAATGAGGCATGTCTCCAAATGAACCACCTCCCTCCTCATCCCTCTCTTGACTCGCTATCTCGGTGAACTCTGAAAATTCTTAGTTATTCTCAGCCCCTCCTCCCTCTTATCATACCCTCATCTCATTGGCCACGAATTTTTGCCTGTCCGGTCTCCTCAGCTCCTACCTTGTGTTCTCCTAATCCTTTCTTCACACTGGTTCCCTGATGAAATTCCTAAATGTGAAGTCTGACTCTCCTGCCTAAAATCTGCAGGATAAATTTCAAATGATTTAAAAAGGTATTCTTCCTTCAAAGCTGCCTGGATCTTTTTCAGTAGTAGAGCTCTGTTCCCTATTCTGGGGACGATTATTCCCTCTTTTAGGCCTCTGTGGAGACTTTTGAGTTGCTCTGTTATAATAGGATTCATGAGCTATAATTACTTGTTTATTTCTCCATATCCCTAATAGTCAGCCCTTGGAAGCAGAGCCTCAGTTTTGTTTTTCTTTTAAATTTTTCTGTCCTCATCATTTGCCAAAAAATAGGCATGTATTACGAGCTCCATAAATGACTATTGACTGTAATTGAATATAATAGGAAGGCTGTTTGATTTTTGGTGAGAAAAGAAACCTAACAGAATAAGAACCATATAGTATCAAAGAGGAGTCAAAGATCTGTGACATTAAAAAGTATTATGCTGAATATTTGAGTGCTCCATCCATTAAAAAATGTCTATACTATAGAAACCAGACTGATAGCTAAGATCTGTATGATTTTGTGGCTCAGAACTTCATAGCTCCTTTGTGTAAAATAACTAGCTCTCTCTCTATATTTCTGCATGTATATACATTGATATATGCCTCTGTGTTTTCAGACTGAGAATGCATCTTGAAATGTATAAACAGTGATACATTTTAATGAATATAAATTTACCCAGGTAGATTACTTGATATCAAGTGTACTTTTTTCAACTTGCTAAATCCTATCCAGCCAGAGTTTAAAAGTCTCAAATTACTTTCTTTAGGAAGATACCTTTGTATTATAATGCAGTTCCATAAGTAATGTATTGTTTGCTAATAAGAAGTTCACATGATACAGTTTTGGGTAAGGACCCTGAGAGAAAAGGGTTTGGAGATACCAGACCCTAGACATTAGGGGTAACAATACGATTAGCTGATATTTTGGTGTGGAGAGGAATAAAGGAAGGTAAAATCTTAGACAGATTTTGAGCCCATTTTGCCTACCAGTATTTTTTTTTTAATTTTGAAATATAATAAGATTGTCTCTTGTAATTGGTAATTAAGGAAAGCAGATTCAAGTGATAAGAATGCATTTAAACATGGGTAAGGGTGAGGTAAGGGTAAGGGCACTTTAAGGTTAGATACTTTAGGGTATGGAGGTCCCGGGTTTCATGGCAGAACTAAAAGTGTCATCTCTAGAGAGTTAACTACTATAAATGTTACTGACTCAGGTCCTTGGGCCCTCCAAGTAATAGAAATCGACTGGGGCCAAGTGGAAATTCCAGGCAAGACTTTTATTGGGGCTCATGCTGGAGCACAAGGGAGACAACACAAAGGAAAGAGTCCTTTAGGCTGACTCCAGGAACAAAGGCCAGGGACAATTTTTACAAAGGCTAAGGTGGGAAAGGAACAACGTCTAAGCATGTAGAGGTGGGGAGAGACACAGAAAGTTGCCTATGCAGTCACAGTAGACAGAACATGCTTTGTCATGCATCACATCTCTCATTAGCATGTTGAGTCTCCAACCCTGAGCATGATTTTTAGCATTATAATGAGGGAAACTTTAGTCAACGCTCAGGGCTGGGGTATACCTTGGCACAGACTGATTTGGTCCTGTCTTCTCTAGTCTTCATAGTCCAGTTCCCCCTCGAAAAGTATCTTCCTTCCACATTTCTGCAAGATATGCTAGTCAAGAGACATAGAGTTTCAGCTCTCAGGGAATGCTAGGCTTTACAATAAGGATTGAGGGGGCCTGTGTCCAGTCCCTATCTGTCTCATAAACACCAAATAGCCACCGTTTCAACTGCACATAAAGCAGGGATTTAAGGATTTTCATTAGTGTTTGGATAGGTTTAAGAAAGACATTTGAGGATTCAAAAGTTATATCCACCAGAAAGGAATCAGAGAATAACGCATATGTCTTTGTTATTGAATATAATTCCTAAAACATTCTAATAGAAAAATTTAAAGTCAGTTGCCTTAGACTTACATTCATTGATGTAGGTATGACTAGTAGTGTTAGTCATAAAAGAAACTATTAACAGTTAAGTAACTATTGATCCATTCATTTCCAAACAGAAACCAAGTCCCCCTACTTCAGTCTCTATCCCTCGTATACATATATACATACAGTGTAGGTCACTAAAATCTACAGCAAATAATATCCTGTCACCTTGTTTGCATTTGCCTTTGTACAAGTCTTGAAAGAATTAGTCTGAGAAATCTAATATCACAATTGAGACTGAAAGGAGGCATGTTGAGACTAGAAATAAGATTATTTTTAAGGACTTGGACAGAATTATCTGTGCGTGCAAATAGGTACCTCTTTCATACTCATTAAAGCAAGTTCAAATAAATTTCCTGCTAGGGGATACTTCTTAGGACTTGTCTCTACTTGAATCTAGTGAAATCTCTTCTTTTAAATAATCTCATGTTTCACACTGAACACTTAAGCTGGTTTTGTGTCGGAGACTTTGTCATATTTAATCTTCCTAAATATCCCAATCCTCGTCCTATTTTGGGGGCATTGCACTTTGATGAATCTTAGTGGAAGGCCCACACTAGAATTTAAAGGAAGCCAGAGGCTCCATTTTTCCTTTCTATTGTTGAATCTTACCTGGTATGCTTTGCCAACTGGCTGCTCCTGTCCCAAGAGACAGAGATGTGAAGACTACTTGAAATTTATTCCATGGTGGTGGTGCCCAGTATCAGCAAGAGTGGTATCGATCAGTGGGGTACTCACCGTGCTTTTCCTGTGACTTGATTTTGGTGCTGATTTCTGTGCCCTCTTCCTTCTTAATTTAGCTACAAAATGTTTTTTGAGATTATTAAAAAAGTGATCTCATGACAAGTGCTGGTCAGTTTATGTAATTTAGGTCCATCCTTCTGCATGTGTACTTTTTATCCTCTCACGATATGTGTAGAATAATATGTGCATTCTTACATGTCCAGTGTAGTTTTAAATTAAGGGATTTCTGTGAAATTTTCCTTGGTAAAATTGTTGTATTTGTGAGCTGTCACTACTTGAATGTAATGGAATGACATTGAAGTCATCTCACATTTTACCCTGGCCCCTTTCCCTTCTCACAACTAATGCCCTAAGTCTGTGGGAGTTGACTAGAGTTAAACTTTATAGAAGAGTACAGTTTGTTCCGTTTTATATTTTGGTGTGTTGAATTATCACTTGACATTATTATCTAATCTGGGTTATGTTTAAAAGTCAAAGTCATTAAATATTTTAAGCTTCCTTTGAGGTTTGTCTTTTCTTATTAGGGCTGGGGCATGGAGAGAAGGTACATCTGAAAGAAATTGGTAATGAAGGTGCCGAATCTCATGGGGGAGAAAGGGCCAAGTTCTTATGTAAGACAGAAAAATTCTAGCTCCTATAAAGATGAACTAAAGAGAACTTGATTCCAAGTCTGAGACTTTCAAGGAGATTTAGAGGTCAACTTTTCTTCCTTCTTTCTAATTGCATAGATCAAGTCTTAAAAAAAAAAAAAAAAAAAAGCTCAAGAAAAATGTGATGTTGGAGGAGGGCCTGGAAACAACTTAGCAACTTATAGGTCCTGACAGTAGTGTCATCGATAAATCTGCAAAGCCAAATCAGTTTTAAGACTTGTTACATTGTAATAGAAATCCAGCTTTCTTTTCTGTGATTTTAGACTAACAGAAAAAAAAGGTCAGGACCCGGCTGATCAAAATCAGTCAGGCTGTAAGAAAATACTACTCCAGATTTGCCTGCTGGGGGCGTTGTCTTAGATGACAAGTCAAGACAGCCCTCCAAAAATGGTTCAGCTGTGAGGCAGGGTGCCCCGCCCCCCCTGCAGCAGTATGGGTAGATACAGTTCATGCGTTCGTGTGTCTGCTCTGGGAAGATATTTAAAGAGTTATTTCTTCTTTTCTTTCTTTTCCTTCCTTTCTTTCTCCCTTCCTCCCTTCCTTCTGCCTTCCCTCTCTCCCTTTCTTCCTCCTGCCTAGTAGGATTTGGCTATACTTCATCCATTTTTTTTTTTTAATTGTAAAATATAGTCCTAAAGAACATTTGGATGACAGTGGGCAAATCTGACTTTCTACATGGCTTCAAGTAATTGATGTGACAGCTTTAGACAGACATATTGATTAATAATTCTCTTCCTGGCAGTAAGTATCCCCACCAAGCCAGTTTCCATTTTATTATCGTGTAAATATGTAATCTGCATAAAATTAAAGCTGTTATGTACTTGAAACATTGTCTGCTCAAAGATGCTTATTGTAAAGAACAGCCATGACTGAGGTTGCTACTCTTTCTCTCTTTTCTTTATTCAATCCTAATTTTCCTCTCTCCATTTCAGAACTGTATTCCCTTGTCATTATTCCTTCTGAACCGTTCTATTATCCATCTTAGGCATCTCTTTATGGAGCCAGAAGTGATTCCGAGTGTGAACATTCGGTGTTCATGTCACCACCTCTGCTGAAAACCGAACTGTTAAATTATGAATTTGTGGTCTCGTTTCACACCATAGTAGCCCAGGCTAAAGCACTCCCATAAGAAATGTCAGTTTTCATCTAAATGCACTCAACAGTAAATGTCTTCTCCCTGGAGCATGCCCTATTTGTTGAAAAGAGACACAGAAATTTCAGAGTTCACATGTTGTACTTTAGGATCACACAGCTGGTTTAAAAATTAGTGCATTTGGAATAATGAATGGCTGACTGGAGGCATTCTGCTGTTAAGTATGGTCCAAAATGTTCTTGACAAGCAGAATATTAGAGAGTTTTTTTAAATTTATTTTTTATTTTCAGCATAACAGTATTATTTTTGCACACACCCAGTGCTCCATGCAATCCGTGTCCTCTATAATACCCACCACCTGGTACCCCGACCTCCCACCCCCCCCACCCCTTCAAAACCCTCAGATTGTTTTTCAGAGTCCATAGTGTCTCATGGTTCACCTCCCCTTCCAATTTCCCTCAGCTCCCTTCTCCTCTCCATCTCCCCTTGTCCTCCATGCTATTTGTTATGCTCCACAAATAAGTGAAACCATATGATAACTGACTCTCTCTGCTTGACTTATTTCACTCAGCATAATCTCTTCGTCCCGTCCATGTTGCTACAAAAGTTGGAAACAGTCAAGAAAACAAAGAATGTTAGAGAATTTTTTAAAAAGTTCTTAGATGTCAGGCGTTTGGAGGACAGACCCAAACGTCTGTGCTCATGACACATCTGTGCTAATATATTGTGAAGGTCAAATGAGTGAAAAAATGAAGTATCTATAGTTCTATCTCATACACAGTAAGTGCTTAATAAAATTATTGATTAGTATTGCTCCTTACCTTAGTCCAGAGACTTTTATTTTGCATTAGGGTATTTAGCAACTGACAATATTAAAATTTACATCATAGTCATCCTGGAGAATGATGTAATTTCATGAACTAGGTGATTTATAGGGGTACAGAGAGGGATTTCTTAACCTTATGAATTCAGGAAAGGTGCCTCTTAAGCCTTTCATTCATACTTACTGGTTCTTAGAGGGTGAATTCAATCCCAAGCCTGATTAGAGCCCAGACAGAACCCTATTTAGGAAACATGGATCCAGATTTGCAAAGTAGCTCATGCTTCAGTTAGAAATGTCCAGAATTGACCAGTAGGCAGACCGTTCTCTACTGGTTTAAATTTCCATTGGAACTCCCCTATCGTACAACAGGTGACTGAAAAGGAGTAAGTAGATACACAGAGAGTGCTTTTTTAGCAAGGCAATCAAATACTGAAAATGCAGGAAGAGACTGTAGGACAAGAGCCGATAAGGAACACCCCAACTGGTCTGGTCTCAGACCTTTTCCAACTATAAAAGGTAGAAATTCTTTGAGGTCTGTTGGTTTATTCCCCCAGTGAAATTATGAATTCTGTGAGAATAGGCACCGTGTCTTAGATTCACACAGGACACAGCATCAAGCACAGTGCCAGGCACAGGTAGGCAACTGCTGAGATTGAAGCTATGGGGACTTAATGTCAGTATTATCAGAGGGACACCAGAGAGAAAGCACATGGGGGGATGGGGAAGAGATGATCTGTGCTCCTGTTCCTACAGCCATATTTATGAACTTGGATGAGTTTGCTTCATGTATAAGCCACTTCTACAACTGAGATCACAACTATGGAACTTTGTACATAGAAGGTAATTTTACCCTTCTTGTGAAAGAATGAATAAATAAAAGAAATGCATTAAGATGCTTAGAATTCTTCTTAGATTTTTCTTAAGTTTCTCACCTGAAGTAAAACCCATATTACTACATAGACCCTTAGAAACATTTTTCCATGACACTTACTGCTCTGAGTCCCATTACATGGCAGTGGACTAGAAAGCAGGTGATTGGGATTCAGGCCCATATTTGTGTGACCGTGAACAGTTTCATGAAAAATGATCCAGAGTGACCAAAGGAAAACCAACCTAAGTCATACTGATTTCATTGGGACAGAATTGGAATTTATGCATAAATATCTGCTTTGGATTCTATCATATTCAGACATTCATTTTTTCAAAATATCTTTTGAGTGCCTATACTGGGCCAGCCCATTGTTCTAAGTGCTAGGACATAGCACTGGACAAACCTGACCAAGTCTGTGCTCCTAGAGCTTATATTCTAGGAGGAGGAAGAGAGCACTATCGAGTAAGCAAGTAGCTGTAAAGTATGTCAGATAATAGAAAATACTCCGCAGAACCACAGAGCAGGGCAGAGGGCAGTGGGGATGGGGCTTAGGAAAAAGAGGTACTCTTCAGGGGGAAGACCTTTCAAGTAAATTCACACTTGTTTAAGGACCTAAGGGAAGTGAAAAGCAAGATTCATGGGCTTTCAGGTGTCTAGTAGTAGTTGGGGCAGGTCAGTTAAAAGAGGTTGCATATTCAAATAAAGAAGTTGATTTTTTAGTTCACTAGCTAAATATTGTAATCTGGACTTCAGGATGGGATATAGATATTTTGAAATTCAGCTAATGGGGGACATTTTGAGTCATGAAATGACATGTGTCATCAAGAAGAATGTGTAGATGGAAGGGTCCAGGGACTGAGCCCACAGGACCTCCAGATGTGGAGGTAGGGACGTGAGAGGAGAGGCCTAACAGAGACTCAGAAGGAGGAATTAGCGAGATAAGCGGACCAGGACTGAACAGTGGCTCAGAAACCAAGGGAAAAGATAAAAAATATCTAAAAATAATTAAATATCTAATTAATACTAAATCAATTAAATGTAAGGTTAATAGCTGACATTAAATAGATTGATATCCAGCATGTCTTATTTCTACTAGAACCACAGCTAAAAGGCTTTGTAATTTTCTATATATTATAAAGCAATAATTTTCAGCATTGGTAAAGTAATACTGGTGTCTCTGAGGCATTTCCATTGGCTTAAATGGAAACCAAATGTTTTTATCTGGAAATGACATGAGAATGGCTGAAAAGTCTTTGAGCACTTAACTTCATTTCCATGGAGGCATGCCTGGTCCTTGACAAAGTTTGGATTGATTGATTGAATTCTCAAACATGCTTCAGTGTTAGCGGAGATTGAAACCATTGTCTTCCACTCACAGTCTGGGGCTGGCGTCCCAGATGGAGCGCAAGTTCTGATAACATGAGCTGCCTTCGACTGGGGCTGTTTCTGGAGGCAGTTCACAGGAGAGGGTTCATGTCAGTGCAGGAGAACTTCAGAATGAATAAGGAAAACAAGCTCTGATCATAAGTGAGTTATCTGGGGAGAACATTCAGTAATTTGTTTGACCAATGAGAAGCTACTCGGTGTCACAAAATGTGCTGCTAACCAGTATTGTGAGGCTGAACAAAAATGAGAAGGGAGAATACAGTAAAGTTAAGGGAGAAAAACAGGATGCAGAGTTGTATTATTTGTGGGCATTAAGGGGAAAACAAAGGTAAAACAATTCATGTATGAAGAAACTGGAAGAAAAGGAACTTAGGGAACTAGGAAATATTCTAATTCTCTACAATTTCCATATTTTCCCAATTTTTCTAATATGAGAGTAAGTGGCTTTTATACCAGGAATGTAACCTTTCATGACAAGAAGAAACTGGAAACTTCCCATGTTTATTTTTGCTTTAACTTCCTATAGGGGCAAAAGATAATGCTTATTCCTAGTTAACCTTTCTTTCACGGAGTTTATACCCTATTTATGAAATTCAACTTCATCTATGCTAATGGCTGTGAAAATCATGCAGCCACCCTACCCGCTATCACTGTGGATCGCCTGGGGTGCTACCTTCTCAAGCTGCTGTTTTATTAATGATCTTGAAACTGAGATACTAAGGGATGAAGAAGTGTTAAAAAGACTTACTGATATGCTACAAACATTTGCCAAGAAAATGAAATCCACTAAGATGAGAAAGCACTGGGGAGGCCGAGGAGAAGCCAACTGTTCCATGTTCTGCACTTCTGACCTCTACAGTCAAGATTTCTAAAGACCAGCCTCCCCTGGCCAGACTTGGGCTGTCTACCCTTTGCCTGCATGCAGACAGCAGTCCTCTGAGACCTATGATTTGTCCTTGACGAAGCTTGGATTGATTGATTTTATTTTCAAACATGTTTCAATTGCCGCACAGTTATAATTTGGGAGGGGGAGAAAAAAGGCTTGAGGCCTCATCATACTCTCACTTTATTAACTTTTTTAATAAAGGAGAAGGATTATTCAAGATATGATTATCCTGTGGCCCAGTTTGCCTAAGTTAAATTACATATCATTAATATGTTAAGTTTCGTAGAATTAAAAAACACTGTTAAATGATTCAGGATCTCTCTCTCTCTTCCCTTGCAGGCTACCTGCAGGTATGGTGTCACCACTTGTTTTATTTAAACTGAAGAAGACAGTGTGTGTGCTGAGGCTGTCACAGACAGCAGCTACAAATTAAACAGCAGCAGTGGAATTGTGGTCAAGGTGGTCTGTGGTTGGATATTTCTGTAGAGAGTCATGGTCAGGGCCACTTTGCAGAGGGATGCCTAGGCCTTTGGGATCCCCAAGACATACGTGGTAAAACAAAACTGTGAAGCAAGATCATTGGAGCATCAAAAGAGTTCACTCAGTTTTTACAATAGCAGATGTCTTCCATGAGTAAATAACCAAAGGGGATAGCAATGACCTGATGACTTCTTTTACCAGGTGGGTGGCAACAAAGCTGCGGTCCAGTCACCCTAGTTTTGATGGAGCTGAAGGAACTGGAGGGATGACTGGGGAAACTGTGCAGTAGAGGGAATAGGTGGTAGGCATCCCGATGTGTTGAGTGCTTGCAGCCTATGGCCTGCATTTTAGAAACTCTCTCTCATGTCCTGCCCATTGGTGGTCTCTTGAATGGGTGGTTGCTTCTCACCTTCATGATGAAGAAATGGAAGTTGAGAGAGATTTCCTTGTTTTGCCAAGGTAACAGTGACCATAAGGCTTTCCAACTGTGAGTATAGAATTTCCTTTAACACTACACTAGTCCAGACTTTGACTTTATTAGATTCCATGCTCTCATATTGCTGAGTTCTTTATTCCTACTTTTTAAAACTTTCTTAGGGACTTCTAAAAACTTTTTTCTGTCGTCTCATCCTGAGCATCTGCCAACAATCAACACCTCTAAAATGAAAATCACCCAAAATAGCAGGGCCGTCTAGTACAATGAAACCCATAAAAGGCACACCTGGTATTCTTGAAAAATAAGCGCTGTTTTTGATGGATTTAAATTGGACTTCAATAAGAGACATATTGAATCATGTTATATTTGACCTAAAAATCACCTCAAAGTTGTCAGATGTACCTTTGTGAAAACTTCCATCAGATAGGGTGTGCTGATGTGATTTACTGAAGGAGATTTGACATGAAAGGCTAAATTGTCAGAAGTAATGCAGCGATTTTAAAGAAGCGGGTCCCCCCCTACCACGTGGACATGGTGCACTTTATTAGCCTAAGTACCTGTGCCGAGGCCATCAGGCTTTCTCCAAATGCCCAGCAGTCTAATTGGATGGCTTCTAATCCAGGACTGATCAGACTCCTCATCACTTCCTATTCAAGAGCTCTGATTGATTGGACAGTGATGAGTTACAAGGATTTTCTCGGAAAGTGTGTCCCTAGGCTTCCACACGTCAATAGCAGAAGGAACAGGGCCTGAAGAAGCCTGTGAGTTAGACTCCCAGCTTGTCTCTTGTTCCTGAGAATTATACTCTCAGCTTCTCATAATGGGATAAGACGATTTTAGTGTCTACTTTGTTGCTTATTGACCTGCTCCATCTGTTGCTGTCCTTCAGTTTCCTAACTTAGAATCCTCTTCTCTGCTTTTCCCACCAGAGGTCCTGCTTCCTTCTCTCACAGTAATTAGTTAGACTTTTCATGATTCATAATAAACTATCAAGGAGATGCCAACACTGAAGTGGAGCCTGTTTTGCATTGATTCATTAAGCAAATACTTATTGAACCTGCACGAGGCACTGTTACAGGCATCGACGATAAATCAGTGGGGAAAAAAGGCTCATGAAGCTCATGTTCCTGGAGTGGGATCAGATAACAAACAGATAACAGACTAGAAGGTCAGACTGTGATAGGTGCTCTGGATAGGAATAATACAGGGGCAAGGGGATGGAGGCGCTGGGAGGAGATGCCATTTTATTTTGATGATCAAGGAAGGTCTCATTTATGACAGTTGAACAGAAACCTGAAGGAAGTGAAGGGAATTCACGTGGGTATCTGGGAAAGAGAGTCCCTGACCAAAGGATCAGCAGGTGCAAGGGGCCTGGGAACACGCAAGAAGTTGCTGTGGCCTCAGGGGAATGAACTAGGGGAAGTAAGGTTGGAGGAGAGGCCAGGTGGAAAGCTAGATCATGTAGGGTCTCATGATTTTATAAGGATCCTCACTATAAGGGCTTGGGCTTTTACCACAGTGATAAATGATGCCTCTGGATGTAATCTGACTCTTGTTTTAAAAGAATCACTGTAGGTGCTGAGATAAGCATAGATAAGATGAGGATGAGGGAAGAAGTGGGGAGATAAGTGCACTAACCTACGAGAAAGATGATCATGGCCTGACATCAGGCGGAAATAACAGAGGTGGAAAAATCAGTTTCATGTGGATGTATGTTATGGTAATTCTCTTAGGAAAGCTTGAAATTAGTTACTGCAAGTGTTTTAAACTTCTCCAGCTCTGCAGATTTTCATATCCAGCAAGAAAGTTTCTACTCTTCTACATGTCCTTGACTTTTCTATCTCAGGTCAGGAATTACCTAATACCATCAAGAAGAAGGAAATAAAGTTGGTGATCAGTAGTCCTAAAGTGAATCTTGATTCAACAGATTCATGACTAGGGGAGAATTACTTTCCTCAGCTTCTTCATCTACAAGATGGAAATGAGAGTAGCGTCTGTCTCGGGTTTGCAGTGAAGATGAAACGACAAAAATTTATGGAAAGTATTTGGTGCAGTAACTGGTATGTTGGCAGAGTTCAGTCAATGCTAGCTATTGTTATCAAAATTGTTTTTGGTAATTGTTATAGGCACATTCTTACTTCTAAGTCTTCAGTGAAGGCCTAACATGTTCTGTTCTTCTCAGGATCCTGAAGCTTTCTTTATCAGTGTCTGAAGCAGTGCCCATCTGCTCTACTTCTGTCTCAAGTACATTGCTGATAGCATCGATGAGTGATGGCCCTCTGCTCTTCCTCCTTTGTTGTACCTTGGAAGCAGTCCTCTCTCTCTCTATCCCAAGTAGTTTTCACTTTAATGAAGGTTGCTTCTCTTTGATTTTCTGGGTACATCTGGGAAAGCCTCTTCTTCACTCTTATTTCCTGGATTTCAAACCCATGCCAACAAAGCCTGACTTTGAGGAATACTCATTAGATCCTTGTATCTGTTTCACTAATGCCTCCTTCCCATCCTTTACTCTTTCCAAGCTCCCCTTCCTGTTTCTGTCTTTTGTTTTCAACCCATAGCCAATCCAGAGAGGCCACCAGAGCCTGGCTCTTTGACGCCTCCCAGACCCTGCTTGCTAAGTTACCAGTGCAGCCCCTATTCTGTCCCCTTCTCTCAAGTTCTGGGTGCAGATCTGCTTTGCTACGCCTTGGCTGTCTTGTATGCATGGGTATTTTGACGATGGATGCCTGGGAGGAGAAGCATGTCTGGTGTGTCTTTGCCTGCCAGGTTTGTTCTTGTACCAGTGAGGAAGTCACTAAACCCTAGATATGATCTGATGAGCCCTCACCTTCTTCTTTGTTTGCTAACAGAATCAAGGGTAGGTGCTTCCTCTAGGCTTCACTCTGCCCGAGTCTTATGGCCCCATTCCACATTTCTGCTCCTTGGGGGCCTAATTACTCTGATGATCTTGCAGTTCCATAAAGCCGGGTGTGACCCTTTTAATCTTATGCTTTAGGAAGTATGCTGTGAGCATCCCTAGACTTTAAGATTCACCCATGAAAATAACAACACAGTATTAACTTTGCTCTCTTTCACATTTCTGTGATTTCCTGATGACGCCACTTGTATTCTAGATGCATTCCACAGAGGACTCAAGAGCACTAGTACACACTCAATTTTTATTAAAAAAGAAGATAAAAGAGGGTCCTCAGAGAAAGAGGATGTCATTAAGAATTATTATGGGGTGTAAAACTTTATTCTTAGGATGTGACATTGGCATCCTGAAATTCCCTGTTTCTATAAAACTTGTATTTTTTTCACTTTATTTTTTTAAGAAACAGACAGAAGCATTTAAATAGTGCTTGTCATTTCTCATGTGCATTTACTCCCATCCTGTTATTCAGACAATATCTATAATGCAGAGTCTTTATGGAGAGAGACAAAAACAAATGCATTTTCTCCCCTCAAGGAGTTTCCTCTCTGGCGGATTAAAGACGGATTTAAAATAACTCATGATTGTGGAGTTGGAATTCTCATTATTCCATGGTCGAGCTAGGGCTCTTTAATAGATGATCTAGACCAGTGGGAGAACAGCTGAAGAAGCTTCTGGTGCATCTCTCTCTTTGCTGGCTGAGCAAACAGCTTAATCCTCAGCTTCTCCACCTGTCCTCTTCGAAGTGCCAATAAGTCCCCACCCATTCCCCCAACCTGGCCAACTGTGCTGGGCTGGGTTTGTGAACTGATTGCATATGTTACCAAGAAAATTATTGGGATGTCAAATGGTGGTGTCATCTTTCTGGCAACATATTCTTGAGCAGATTGTGGTCCAGCGACTTACAGTCTCATCACTCAAGGTGCCCATCCCACTGCTGGTCCATCCCCTACCTTTGTCTCTAGACTGGAACCCCATCTGGTGAATGAAAAGTATCAGTAGATCCAGAATTCTATTTCTTTAGCCTTTTTCTAGAGCTGCTTCTCCAAGACTGTGACCCAGGCCCAATACCTTGTAAGGTAACACTTGACCTATATAGATTCATTGCCTCTTTGTCCTTCTTCACCAACTTTTCACATCCCACACAAGAGCTGCTCCCTGCAAGGGCAGTAAACTCTACAAAGATTGAAGAGGGATGACAACTTTCTTAAAATAGTTTGAATCAGGGTTTTAAAAAATATTTTAATCCACAAAATAAATAAATACTTAACATACATTAAAATATTTGCTCAAAATAGTTTCTCTTTTTTCCTCCCCACCCCATATCAAATACATTCCTGTCCTTTTCTCTTTTCTTGAGATAATTGTGTGTTTGTGTTCTTGTATTGCCCCAGGTTTTTCATGTCCCTTTGAAGTAGACTTAGTTTGATATTCTTGATGAATATTGTGTTTATTTTAATTACATAAAAACATAATTCTTTTCAAAAGTCAACAAGCATGTTTGAGCTCCTCGAAGCCTGCCTTACACACATCCAGTGTGAAAGTCTAGCTTGTGTAATTTAGTGATATGTACTCTTCCATTAATTCCCTCTATGAATTATTATTGTATATCAAGTAAGGTATAAGAAGCTAGAATGATAGCAAATGGATCTTGTACTGTATCCCAAGAAACATACAGTGCAAAAGGTGGTATAAAGTTGAATATGGCAAATGCCCGAAGTGAGATACTTAAAAAGTGTTACAGAGAAAAGTGGGGTAGTTAATATTTCTCTCTTTAAGATCAGGGAAACCTTTTCATTTTTCTTACAATATTACTGCTTGCCTGTAAAACTCATTTTTATGAACTCATTTTTAATATAACGACTGAATCTACATTTGAGCAAGGAAACAATTTTAGAATCATCCTCTTAGAAACATGGGCCTAATGGTGATCAGGGGTCATTACTGGTGTGACACTTTATGGATTTACTGAGTAAAAAACAGTTGTCCTTCTTGATACTATTAAATATGGTGAACATGGTCCCCATCCTCACAAGCAGAATAAAACACGGCCTTGATGCTCAAAGAGCTCATGTGGGAACAGGGCCAGCAGAGAAGTACACAGCTGAAAGTTCATTTCAGACCATGAATGGTCTCCTGTGGGACAAATCACTTACTTTTGAAGTTCAGACCATGAATGGTATCCTGTGGGACAAATTACTTACCATATCTTCTTTTTCTTATCTGCAAGTAGGGAAAAGATGTCTTTCTTACAGAATTCTGCTGCTGTTCTTTTGAGATCATGTAGTCCCTAAAACTAGCAGGCATTAGGAATTAGAGATGTCCATACCTGATGGCCACCGTAGGAAGCCCTGCCGATCTGTGCTTCATGATGGCTTATAAATTGTGTAAGTATTGTGACAAATTTCACAGACCTAGAGAGCTTAAAAACACAACCTGAGGCATCTCCATTGCACTGGGAGAAAAGAAGACTTTTTGGATGCTTAGGATTTTCTTAGTGGGAAATTGAAAATTTAAGGAATTCACATGCTTGCCACCTGTGGGCTCGGATTTTTAGCACACTGTGTAATGCCTTCTGAAGGCATTCATCTGAATGTATATTGTTTCCTTTGTTTTACACCTCTAAAAATCAGGGAGCCTTGCTCATTTGATACTAAATTCTGGTTGCCTCTGCATGAAGCCCCTTTGTCTAAGTCTCTGCCTAGAAAACTTTTGCTTCCTTGTTGCCTCTTTCTGATCTCTTCCCTCTCCTCCTCAGTCAACATAAGCACTTATTCTCTGCTCATATTAAGCTCTGCGCATTCTTTCTGCTGTGGTACTAGAGTAATCACAAGTAATTGCTTACTTGTTTTTATATCTTGAATATAGTGTCCTTAATACCTACAATGATAACTGGTTCATAGAAACCATCCAATAAATGTTGAGGGGTGACACCTGGGTAGTGCAGTCAGTTAAGCGTCCAAAATCTTGGTTCTAGCTCAGGTCGTGATCTCAGAGACCTGAGATCGAGCCCCATGTCTGGCTCTGAACCCAGTGCAGAGTCTGCTTGAGATTCTTTCTCTATCTCTCTTTGTTCTTCTCCCTGCTCGCTCTCTTTCCTTCAATCAATCAATCAATGGATAAATGTTGAAGGAATGCAAGGAGAAAAAGTGGGATAAAAGGACAAAGAAATACAGGGAAAGAAGAATAAAGAAACAGAAGAGGCAGAAAAACATTCTTTGGTCAAATTACATCACATATGTTTTTCTACCTTTTCTTTTTCCTTTGGATTTAAAACAATGTGGAAGTAGATTATGATCATTATAAAGCAGATAACAGCATAATAGAGAGTTAAAAATTAGAAAATGGAATCATGATTTTTCCACTTAAAAATATATACTGGATCTCATGCAATAACTCTACTATTAATCTATTAATTTATTTTTGCAAAGCAGCAAAGTATTCTGTGGGTGGATCATAAATTAAATTTCCACTTGTCTGTCAATGATATTAAAATAGTTTCCAATATTTTCATTTTCAAACATCATGCAAAAAAATCTTTGCAGATAGGAGTCAATATTTATGTAGAATCCTTAGAAGATGAAGTGATGGATCCAAGCAAACGTGTTTTGCCTTTTGATAGATCCTGCCAAATGTCTTTCGCAATCGGTGGGACATCTTCCCCACTCTAGGCAACACTGGACATTTTTAACCTCAACTTTTCCTCCAGCTTAATTTTATAGATAAAAAAATATTTATTTTTTATTTTAATTTGCATGTACAAGATTACTAGGTAGAATATCATTTTATACATATTCATCATGTCTTGGAATTACTCCGTGCCTATCATTGATTCATAGTTATGCCATTTCAAAGATTTTACCGTTGTGTCTATTGTGTTTGCGGTAAATACTTTCTCTCGGTCACTTAGTAGGACTTTGGATAAAATCTTATAAAGACCCACTGTGTAATGTAATCTAATTTCTTTGTAGTTGTTGATCCATGTGTCATTTGCACAGTACTTCTGTGTCAACAGGAATCAGCCAGAGCCCTCCAATCCCAGTGGTGCTGTATAACAAGGATTTCACACCACTTCAGTCCCAAGGGGAATCAGATCCTATATGTAAAGCAAGGAGTTCCTCATGATGCTGAATATTTAACGAAATTGTGCCCTAGGTTGGACTGATATGATATGCATGTGCTGCTTCCTTCCTGGTGAACTCTTTAGTGTTCTGAAAAGCATGATAGTGATTCTGACATGCCCTTCATAGTTTAACAACTTCTTTCAAGAGAAACTGCACACCTGCAAATTGTGCTTGCATCTGATCTGGCATGATCAGAACCCTCATTATTTTGTAACGGGTAGATTCTCTTAAGGGTAATGTATAGTGTTGAAGCTTTCCATTTTATTTTTGTTTCAGAATACTAGGTCAGAGGATATTTATCATATTTGCTAGTTCATTTTCCTTTTGCTCATTTGAGTGTCAGATATAGAAATTTATCCAGTTCACATCACCTTTAAGGGAATATATTAACTCATTACAGGATTACCTCTACCTGCTTCTATCCTGCATCACCAAGCAGAGTTTTACTATATAATAGAATACATATATTGTCATAACTCCTTTTACTAAAGGATTTCCTAGAACCCCTCAGAACTGGAAAAGAAGAAAACACTTCTGTGGAAAAGCAATCCAAGTCCTTATAAATCTCAGGAACATTGTTTATTTAGGACACACAGATATGCTAATCTTGTATTATATTGTCCATCACACTGAGTTCAGATCATCCGTCTGCATGGTAATCAATCTACCAGTCAATCTTATCTACTTCCTTTTGTTTTTAAAATGAAGTATAATTTACATATAATAAAATTTGTCATATTAAGATACACAATTTGATTAGTTTTTATAACACTCTAATCAGGCAACCACTACCACAATCAGGATATATATGGAATATTTTTATCACCCCAAAATGTTCATTGTGGTCCTGCCTAGTTAAAAACACCCATAGGGTCCCAAGCAAGTATAATGTTTCCTGTTCCTGTAGTTTTGACTCTTCAAGAGCTTCATAAAAATTGAGTCAATAGTAAATAATAATTTATAACCAATATCTTACAGTTAATATAACATTTTTTGGTTCATCCAAGTTGTCACATGTATAAATATTACTGAGTAGTGTTCAATTACGTGTATGTGACACAATTTCTTAATCTACCAATTGATGTGTGTGTGTGTGTGTACGTTGTTCTCAGTTTTTGGTTATTGGGAAATAAACTGCTGTGAACATTCTAGTAGAGGTCTTTGTTTGAAGGTATGTATTTATATGTTTAAATACCTACTGGTAAATCTGCTGAGTCATATGGCAAAAGTATACTTAAAGAGTTGAGAACCACCAAGTTATTTTCCAAAGTGATCATATAATTTGCACTTCCATATAAATTGCACTTTGCAAAATATGAGAATTTTAGTTTCTCCATATTTTCCCTACATCTGCTATTGTTTGTCTTTTTAATTTTAGCTACTTTGGTAGTTTTGTAGTGATGCTCATTGTGGTATTAAATTTGCATTTCCCTAGTGACTAATAATTTTAAATAATTTTTATGTGCTTATTTATCACTCATATATCTTTGGTGAAGTTTTTAAAAGTCTTCTACCCAGTTTTAAAAATTGAATTTTTTGATTTTTATTATTGACTTGAAAGAGTTCTTTGTATATTTTGTATGCAATCTGATATGAGATACATGTTTTGAAGTATTTTTTTCCTAAGCCATGACTGGCATTTTTATTTTTATTTATTTATTTATTTTTATTTTCTTAAAGTGTCTTTTGAAGAGCATAGGTTTTTAATTTTGATAAAGTCCATTTTTTGTGGCTTGTGCCTTTTGTGTATTCTGTAAGAAATCTTTGTCTACCAAGATTACAAAGATTTTTTTTCCTTTGTGTTTTTTCAAATGTTATATATTTAGTTCTCACATTTAGGTCTATGATCTATTTCAGGCTAATGTCTGTATGGTGTCTGAAATAGGAGCAGGGGTTTATCTTTTTGCATATCCAGTCATCTCAGAGTTTGTTGACATGTGTCACTCCACTTCTGGACTTTCTGGTCTCTCCCAGGGACTATATACATATAATCACATTAGTATAACACTCTCTTGATTATGTTAGTTTTATAGATATTTTTGAAATCAGGTTGAGTAAGGCTTCCAACTTTGTTATTTTTCAGAATTTTTCATATTCTAGGTTTTTTACATTTATGTATAAATATTAGAATCCACATGTTAATTTCACACAGAAAAAGAAAATCATCAAATAAAAATAGACCAATTTAGGGAGAATCAACATCTAAAAATATTGAGCCATCTGATCTATGAATGTGGTATATATCATCATTTTTTTGCAGTCTTTAATTTCTCTCAACAATGTTCTGTAGTTTTCAGTGTATGGTTTTACATATTTTCGTTAAATTCAACAAAATTTGTTACATTTTTCAGACATAAGTAAATTAAGCAACTTGAGATGGAAGAGTATCCTGGATTATCCTGGTGGGCCTAGTGTATTCACGAGGGTCTTCTTAAGAAGGAAAGAACATCAGAGTCAAAGGAGATGTGACAAATGGGAGAAATGGTGAGAGTGGGGCCATGAGAGAAGGAAGGCCTTATCTACTGTTATACCCATCTTTTAATTTCTCAAGAGCATTTATATTTCTTAGTTCTAAAAGTTACACTTAAAGATTTATTTGAGGTGTAAGCTTTATAATTTCAATCTCATCACCTATTTTCTTGACCTTATAATATTGGTCTGTTGAATAATATTTAATTTTTAAAAAGATTTTATTTGCTTATTTTGAGGGAGAGAGAGAAACATTGTGAGTGGGTGAATGAGTGGAGGGGGGGAGAGAGAGAATCCCAAGCAGGCTCCACACTAAATGCTCAGCAAGAGTCTGACATGGGACTCAATCCCACTACTCTGAGATCATGGCCTGAGCCAAAATCAAGAGTTGGATGCTAAACCAACTGAGCCATCCAGATGCCCCAGAATAATATTTATTTTAAAGTCCATATTTGGGGGCACCTGGGTGGCTCAGTGGGTTAAGGCCTCTGCCTTCGGCTCAGGTCATAGTCCCAGGGTCCTGGGATCGAGCCCCACATCGGGCTCTCTGCTCAGCAGGGAACCTGCTTCCTCCTCTCTCTCTCTCTCTCTCTCTCTCTCTGCCTACCTGTGATCTCTATCTGTCAAATAAATAAAAAATCTTAAAGTCCATATTTGATAACATCAGAACCTGGGTCACCTATGGATCCATTTTATTACCTGTATTATTTCCCATGGGTCCTTTTTTTAATGCATGGAAAGTTTTGATTGAATGTAAGACATTGTGTAAAAATGTAGTTTCTGGCTGACATTATCTTCCTTTGGGGACCATTCTCTTTGTTTTCTGGTAGATAGCTATAATAGAGGAGATCATCTTTAATCACAGTCTGAGCTTGTTAAAGACTGGATTGCCATGGACCTCGGGCTAGAATAATAGGTCATCTTACTCCTTAGATACAGATCTCCAGAGGTACCAGTTTAGAGCCTGGATTGTTTGCCAGGATCACTTCCCCTGGGGAACTCTAGGGTTTATCTCCTCAGTACTTCATGATTTGAACGTTCTGCCCTGTGATCCAGCTACTTCTCTGCTTGGTTTCTTAGTCTCTTACTCTGCCTGCCCTAAGTATTTGGAAAATGATTCAAGAGTCTAATCTAATGGTTCTCAATCAGGGTGATTTTGGTCCTCAGGGAACGATGGACAATATCTAAAGATATTTTTGGTTTTTACAACTCTGGGGTAGGGGGCAGATTACTACTGACACCTAGTGGGTAGAGGACAAGGGTGCTGCTAAGTATTCTACAGTGTTCTATAGGACAGCCCCCTATGATAGAGAATTATCCGGCCTGACGTGTTCATAGTGTGGAGGATGAGGAGCCTGGGTCTAAACCATTGAGCATCAAGTTTACTTCCCTCTACCTCTCTTCCCTCATAGACTTATTTCCTCCAGACATGACTCTCTTGGCAGCTGCAAAACTCCATATTTAAAAAAAAAAAAACAAACCCTCAGCCTCACAAGGTATTAAATATCTTTGCTAGTTTTCTGTCTTGTAGCAGTGAGGCTCTGCCAAGCATCTCAGCTTCACCTCCTGTGCCAAGAAGAGGCAAATCCCTAAGGGTAAACATAGCTTACAGAAAACTGTGCTCACTTCAATGTGCCTTCTTTTCTTTGTGATCAGACTCCTCAAGTTTAAGTTTGTGTCTCTTTCTGTCCAATTGTTCTTGACCAGAGCACTGGCCTCTCCAAGGTACCCTTTCATAGCTAGAGGCCATTGTATTCCTAGCTGATGAGAAAGCAACAAGGGATAGACAGAAGTTCAGCTCAAAGAGGTAACTGAAGAAAAGTGTTCCTTATTAGATGGGAGATAGAAGTAGGCTCAGTGTCTTCCTCACAGCCAGTAAAAGGAAGCTGAGAAAATCTTTTGCAGAAGATCTGCATGAGCCATGGTTTTAAAGGAAGATGTGGGCTAGAGGGGTAGGAGGGAAAAAGAAAGAACTTCAGAACAAGGAAAGCAGTAAAGGCGTCAGCTGAATCTGTAACACTCTCGAGAATCACTGTGTGGCAAAGCCCTGGCATCCCATTTAAAACAAAACAAAAAACAAAAAACAAACCAAGTTCTGGGGTCTGGCAAGAGGCTGAGTCTGACATTTTATGCCGAGAAGACTGAGCACAGAGGGAGAGAGTCCCTGTCCTCAAATGAGACTGAAATAAAGCTCTTCACCACATGAAGAAATCAAATGTATAGAAGGAAAGGAGGCTCACAAAACTAATAATTCTAGTATCAGTTCATTCCTGTGAAATAAATTTTGTCATTTAAAACAAAACAAGTACATTTAGAACTTCAAAAGATACATAGTTGGATACTACACATTGAAAATAATGAGAATTGATGAAAAAAGTAAATTTAAAAAATGTAAAACGGTCAGATTAAAGTCTTGAAATCTATAAATATTGAGATTAAAGAACAGATTATATGAAACATGAAATGGACCCAAAGGAAAAACAGTTATTTGAAAATGATGCAGAAGAAATCACCTAGAATCCAGTAGGATGGGAAAAATTGTAAAAACTGGAAAATCATTGAGAGAGTGGGTGTAGCTGGATAAGCCCCACCATAGGTCTGATAGAAATTCTGGAATAAAAGAGGGATGAAGTGGTGGAGAAGAAATATATGAAGATATAAGAGCTGTTATTTCTCAATTTTAGGAAACTCTGAGTCCTTAGGGAATACACAACAAAAAATACAAAAACAAATGCCTTGCAAGAAAAAGAAAAACAAATCCACAACTGAACAAAGAGAAGTGAGATTGTAAAACATTCAAGAGAAAGAAAAAATCTTAAAAACTAGTCTCTCTTGAGAGAAGACTAGTTATCTGCATGTGAAGTGTCTTTTGACTGAGAGCAGACAGATCACCCAGAAGAAAGTCTAAAAGACAATAAAATCATATATTCAAAATCCTCTGGGAGCTTCACTGTTAACCTAGACTTTTATACTCAGCTAAATCTTCATTCCCAGGTGAGGGTAAGGAAAAGGCATTATTTGGTCATACCAAGACTGTTGACCAGTTATAGGATAATACCAGAAGATTTATTGCAGTGTGCTGTGTAGTAGCAGAGATAGGAACTCACAGCATGGAAAAGAGGATAAAAGTGAGAACAGAAAGAATAAAAATCTATCTGTAAATGAAAAAGCACCTTTGGTGCTTAAAAAGGTAAAACTAAACATACCAATAGCAATAACATAATGGTGATGCTATGCATTTTTTTAAAAGCATGCTAAGGTTTTTGATGAATTTTGCATAGAGGGAAACATTGAATAATTTTAGTCTTTCTTAGAAAAATGCAGAGCTAAATTTGGATAAAGTATTTGAATATTAGGAGCATAATTTACAGCTTCAAATTGGTGGAGAAAAATGGATGATAAAAATCCTTATTTACCTAATAGACGTCAGGAAAAAGAAAAAAGGAAACAAAGAAATGGTAAAAAAAAATCAATTTTAAAAGTTCCTATCATGTATAAATTACTTCAGAAAATAAAAAGAGAGAAAATCACCCAACTTATTGTATGAGACTTCCATAACTTTTATACCTAAACAGGAAAAGGCTAGTATAAGACAAAAAATGGACCAATTACACTTTTGTTTACAAGTCCAAAGATCTGAAATGAATGCCAAGGAATAGAATTTGGTGGTATTCTAAACAATGACAGA
Organism: Neogale vison; assembly: GCF_020171115.1. Taxonomy (NCBI): domain Eukaryota; kingdom Metazoa; phylum Chordata; class Mammalia; order Carnivora; family Mustelidae; genus Neogale; species Neogale vison. Next base: position 126,825,662 of record NC_058098.1, read on the forward strand.
TTATGACAAAATAGAACTTATCAATAATGCAAGGCTGCTTTCATCTTAAGAACTATATTAATAGCCAAAAACAAAAATCAGAAACTTGCCAATATCACTAGTTGGCAAACCAACACGATTTGTTGTGATAAAACCACCCTTATGATATGACTAGAATAATTATTACAAATAATTCTTTTTTAATGAAAAGGCACTGTACACAATCCAAAGTCACTAAGCACCAAAGAAAAAACCACCACGAGAGTTTACCCTACGCATACAAAATTATTTTAATATTAGAAAATCAGTCCATGTAATTCATTACCATTCAAATCAAAGACAAAAATCATATTGACTCACAGGAAGCCTATCACCAGCTTTACACATAACCTTAAAAATAACTTGGACGTTTGTCTCTGAGGTTAGGATAATTGGTACAGCGTGCCACCAGCGTTTCTCAGTGGTATTAGGGTGGCATCCTTCTATAGTTATCCCTAAGAAAAAACTGAAATATTGGTCAGACTGTGACAGTTCTCTGCTCAAATCCCTATAGTGGCTCTCCATTTTGGAGTGGGCCAGAGGTCCCTGCAGGATCTGGCTCCCTTACCTCCTCTCTGCTTTCTTGCCCAAGTCATGTTTCAAACCCATCGGCCTTCCTGGCATTTTCTAAGCATGCCAGGCACACTTCTACCTCTGGGCCTCTGCCTGCACTGTTTCCTCTGCCTGGAAAGCTCTAATCCCATCTTTTGGGGTCTCCCGCTTGTCATCTTCTCTAAAGGGTCACCCTGACTCCCTTTTGTGATGCTGCAGCCCTTCCCTGGAGTCCCCCTTCTCTGATCTATGTGTTTCTGTCCCCAGGTACTTACCACTATAGAACATATATAATTTTTGTCAAATGTATTATATATTATTTATCTGCCTCTGTTACAACCTAAGTTTCACTGGGACTGGGATCACGTCTGTTTTTATCCCAGAGGCCTAGGAATAGTACATCATAATCAGTAGGCAGCCAAGCAATACGTGTTAAATGATGCAATGAGGAAATTTTGTGGGAAAGCTACATATGTTTAGAAGTATGTTTTGGAAAAAAAAAATACAGGGAAGAGTCATCTTCGGTCTTTTGAATTATCTGTATTCTAAAATGAGCACTTTTCTAAATATACATTAGTAGTCTCTATTTCATTCATTTTAAATACATCCCCCTCCCCCAGTAGGACTTCAAGATGCTTGTAAGAATTACTGTATCTGATACTACTTGTATAAGTTCCAAAATGATGAGAAGATGCTTTCTTATGCTTTTTTCAACTGGAAGGCCAATCAATCAATATTTAGTTGAATTCAAATACTAAACACATAGTTTTATAGGGCAAAGCCACCAAATTACTTACTCTACAAAATGAATACTTTCATGATCCATTTATCCATCCATACAAATATATATAAACACACACATTCATATCTATATAATGTGTGTATAAATATATGTGTATATATATATGAATACATTCATGGACACAGTATGAGTCCACATATGAGTATGAAAACACAATTTTCGTGTTGCTGAAGGTATTTAGGTTTTAGTTTTATAACTGCCATTTGCAACATTTAATATTGAAGGGGAAGTCACTTAGCATTTCTGAAGTTCTACTCTTCTCATTTAATGATTCAGTGTACCCATTCCTTTCCCCTATTTGCTTCCTTGCTTTCTATGTTTATTTCTACTAATTAGTTTTGGTGGACTTTGCAAATGTATACACACTGCAGTGAAGAGCACTACCACTGCTTAGGTTTGAATCTGAGATCTATACAATACTGGTTGTACAACCTTGAGAAAAATAGTTACCCTTCCCTGGTGTCACTGACTTCATACGAAAAATAGAGATACCAAGAGTACCTATCTCACTGGGTAGGATTCAGTACTTTCATAGGTGTAAAGTAATTCATTACCATTCAAATTAAAGACAAAAATCATATTGACTCACAGGAAGCATATCACCAACTTTACACATGATCTTAAAAATAACTTCAGAAATTAGGTATAGAGTTTATTGTTAAAATTTACAATAGACTCCCCTGTTAGATTGTTAGCTTTCAGGCAATCTACAAGAAACATAATGCTTAATGATGAAGTGTTGGACGTTTGTTTCTAAGGTTGAGATAATATAATAGTACAGCGTGCCACCAGCATTTCTCAGTGGTATTAGGGTGGCATCCTTCTATAGTTATCCCTAAGAAAAAACTGAAACATTGATCAGACTGATGTCTGGCATATACTCAGTCCCAGATGATTTTTTTTCTTCTTTTTAGTTTGTTGGGGAATGAAGGTAGATACTGGGGGAAAGAAATGAGCGGGCCTTTGAATTAATTCCCCCACATATACCTTTTCTCAGACAAGCCCAACTATTGTGTCGGCAACAACCTGCTGTTTCAAGCATCTGTGTCATCATACACAAAAACAGAAACTTTTCTGTTTCTAAATTTTCTAAATGCTGTCCTCCTTCCATGCTCACCCTAAGGCTTACCCCACAAGCACTCTGCCTGACTGCCCCCCTGTAATCTTTGTCCTAGCCCCTTCATGTGCAATATGAAAGTGTCAACAAAAACACACAAAAAATGAAATACAAAATTTAACAAATACTTTGGCAAATGCTTATTAGATTTTCATTCTATATTCAGCATTATGCCAGTAAGTTTATTTGTATCACATAGTTTAATCTCGCTCGGGGTTGTTCTGAGATGTTAGGTGTTAATTCCAGCATTTACAAGTGAGAACACTGAAGTTCAGAGATGAAAGTTGACTTATCCAAATTCTCAGACAGTAAGTGATAGAACTGGAATTATACCATTTGACTTCTTCAAGCCAGGGAATTTTATGTTGAACTGTTGATGCCGGCAGACTGAGTCCGAGAGCCCCTGGAGAAGGTTCCACAGGACCAGCCAAGAGGATCCTTGGCTTCATGCAGGGTAGAAATCAGCTTTGAGCCAGAGGAAGTGGAAACAGTGTTTACTGAATAATGTATGTGACAGGTAGAGAACAGCAGATGGAGTGTCTAAGAGACTCAGAAGGAAAGGAGAATCAGTCTTGTTGTTGCTTGGGGTAGAGGTTTGTATTAGAAAGGGGTCTGAGGTATGTGTTCCTTTAGGCATCCGGAGTAGGGCCTCCTCAAAGGCAAGTGTCAGATGAACAACTGGAGTTCATCCATAAATTACTAAAGGTAAGGGAGGTTGATGCCAACATCAGCTGAGGTTGGTTCAAAGCTAATGGAGCATGTTTGGAATTTGGCTCTCCTTGGATGTCGTTAAGTGTTTGGAACCTAGGACAAAACACAGAGAATGATGAACTTCCTTGCTTCCCCCTTGAAGTGGGAACATAGCTTCTTTGGCACATTCAGAGGCAAAATATAGAACATAAATATATATGGGGCCTAACAGAAAAACAGCAGAGAGGGAGCCTTTTCTAAAATGGAGTCCCTTCAGCTTCCCTACTTCACTGTGATAGTCAATTAAATTGTCTGTCTTTTCAAAGATGTTAGAGGTCTGTTTTATTTTTTTTATTTTTTATTTTTTAAGATTTTATTTATTTATTTGACAGAGAGAGAGAGAGTGAGAGAGGGAACACAAGCAGGGGAAGTGGGAGAGGGAGAAACAGGCTTCCTGCAGGGCAGGATCCCAGGACCCTGGGATCATGACCTCAGCCGAAGGCAGACGCTTAACTACTGAGCCACCCAGGTGCCCCTAGAGGTCCGTTTTAAAAAGAAATGTTATCGTTGAGATTTCATACATATAGTGCCAGAACAATTTCTGACAAAAGGCATTAGGCAACTATAGGTTGAAAAAAAATGGATGAACGAATAATTTATGAAGGAAGTGGCAAGAAATTAGGAAAGAGGGTAATTTGAAAACCATCTGGGAGAGCTTGTTACAATATTTAGTGAGTTTGTGTTTCATCCTCTAGGTTTTTAGTTGCCAATACCACATTTGACATGGAAGAATTACCCATCAAGATCTACATTTTCAAAAGATAACCATGACAGGCAGATTCTGAGGAGAGCGAACTGGAGGCAGAAAGAATTTTCAGGCGGCTGTGGCACTAAACGAGAGCGGGAGCACTCAGGAAGATAGCAGGGGTGTTGACGAAGCCCTCAAACTCAGGAAGTTACCACATGAGTCAGGAGTCTGGGCAGAAATTAACTGGGTCTTCCACTCATGGTCTCCCGGGGCTACAGTCAAGGTGTTAGCCACGCTGTCTTATCGGAAGCTCAGAGTTCTCTTCCAAGCTTATGTGGCTGTTGGCAGAATTCAGACCAGAATTCAGCTGAGGTCCTCTTCTGTGGGCTGTCACCTGGGAGCTGTGCTTAGGTTCTTACAAGGTGGCCTTCTTTTAGGCACTCTAATAACATGGCAGTTTCCTTCTTCAAACCCTGTAGGAGAATCTCACAGTCCAGGTTGCTAAGGCTCCGTGTTCTATAATGTACCATAATCATGGCAGTCTATCCTATTAACTTTGACATATTCTATCATCTGGAGCTGTCTCTAGTTCTTCCTGCACTTAGGGAGAGGGACCTGCACAAGCTCTGTCACCTATTAGGATTCACTTTAGGGTACATCTGCCACAGGATTTATTTTAAACTCAGACATTGAGGTGCAAGGGTTGCCTACCTACCATACCGGATTGCTAAGATTGTAGACTCCGAAGCCAGACGGCCTTGGAGCTGTAGAACCATAGGCAGGTAACCAGGCCTCTCTGTATTTCAGTTTCCTCATCTGTAAATGAGGAAAACAAATTGCTATGAAATGAGGTAGTGCATGTGAAGGACCTAAAACTTACCAAGGGCTCATTGTATGTTCGCCAAGCTACTATAGATTGATCAAGATGGCCCTAATTTTCCCTTCAGCTTTACTAAACTTCAGACTGGTCCCTGATCTTTCTTTTCTCAGAGTACTTATTTTAGAAAACTTACAGTTGTCAATTCTTTCTCTGCTCCTTTGAGATATAAATCTTCTTCCAGCCTTTTGCCAGTTTTACCATCCAGGAATGTCTCAAGGACCTGGGAGCCATCCCTTTGAAATGTAATTATCAAGAAAGATAGCACCCTTATCTTCCAAGAGACTGGCATTTCTGTAGGAGGGTAGGAGTCTAACTCTGATAACGGACAATTAGCAAATACAGATGACTTAATTACATCCACCAACCTCCTCCCTAATGTCCTCCAGTGTTGTCTCCCAGCTTACCCAAGAGCTTAAAAACTTCCTATTATTTGACACTGAAGAATTTTCAGTGGACTTGAATCTCTCTCTCTTATTGCAATAGTCTTAAATAAAGTCTTATTTGTCTGTTTAATTCTGTCTGGTACAATTTTTCTTTGGTGATATAACAGCAGTCCATAGGAGAACCCTCCTTTTCTGACCTGGGTCATGGGCAGCAGCTTTGGAATATGGTCAGTGAGCAAAAAAGATAATCGATGATTTTTGGCATCATTCTACCTTCCCTTTTCTCTACCTATTTCTCCTGAGTGACTGTTCCCTTGATGGATAATTAAGGCCCTTCATATAATACCCCTACCCCAGACCTGTTTTTCCCCTTTGCTACTTCGTCCATATCCTGTCTGCCCTGTAAGAAAGGATGTTATGCAGATTTCCTCAGGGAGGTAAATGTCAGATAATGACTTCCTGTATTACCTTCCAGGAAAACTTCTACTTTAGCAGGGGAACTTTCTTCACTCAGCAGAATTTTCCTGAATCATGAAACTTTATCATTAATTCCAGCCTGGGGGAAGAGGCATTAATAGACATTGGCACTTCCTAGAACTTGCAATTAACTGAAAAAAATTGCAACCTATTTAACCACAAGTAGGCCCTGGTTCACATAAATGGAGAGTATAAATTTATACAAAAAAAAATGGATGAGCAAATCCACAGTGAAACAGAGGGAAATCCAAATCTACGTGGACAAAATTGAATGACTCATTAGTTCCTTTCCGTAGTTTAGATACAAATAGATAAAGTGACATATATCTTCAATTATAATTGTCAGGAGGTTTAAAAATAATTTAGTATGTCTGATAACATATAAATGTCACAGAAACTTTATCTCTAGCATCCTAGCATAAGTCTTACCGGTGTAATACATGTCCTTCCAGAGAGTTGCTCCCTCTCAGTGGCTAATCATAATTTCAGCGGATGTTGATGTTCAAATAAATAAATCTCTTTAATTGAGGCAATATAGGACCACATATCAGAAACCTTGTGTGTGTGCATATGTGTGTGTGTGTGTGTGTAAAATGATGATATATGGAAGAACAGGGTAAAATACTGCTCTATTGGATCTGCTTTCTCATTTCGGAACAATGCGTGTGTGCATGCATGTGTGTGTGTCCATGGACACATGTTTAAGTGTGTGTTTATGTGTCGGGGCTCGTGCTCAGAATGCATGTGTAACAAGACAGAACTGCACCAGGTCTTCTAAGCTCAGGAAAGAGGTGTGCAGAACCTACAGGGGGACATTCTGTTGACCAAACATAATATTAATATTTCAGAATATGGTACCTGCATCTCTGGAGAAAAGGTGGATTTGGTGTGATTTCCAATTTTGGGAACAGTTTGTATGGCTCCCTGTACTTGTATCTTCCTGAATATTGACTCCCTTACCAGAAAATAACTGCTTCCAGGGACTTATTTTTGTAAAACTAGAAATTTTATTTCTAAAACGAGGAGTCCAGTAAAACTAACTATAGACTCATCAAGATTTCACCTATGATTTTAATTTTTTTTAAGTTTTAATAGAGTAAAAAAATGTGGTGAATTTCAAGCATGGAAATAAATTGAAGAAGCAAAAATCCAAATGAGTCACAAAACCCCGTTCTCTACAAACTCAGAGAAGCGGTGTTTTCTTGATTTGCCTTCTGTGTGGTGTCAGAGGATTTCTTGGCCATTCAGGTGACTTGTTCTTGCAACACCAGGCTCTTTCTGGCTGTTTTTGAGGCCTGGGATTTGGAGTGCAAAGACAGGTTGTGACCTAACCCGGTGGGCGTCATGCACATTTCAGTACAATAGGACTTAAGAGTTCCAGAGAAAAGCCCCCCACTTGCTAAGGACTGTGCTATTCTGCCCAAGACGGAAGTGCAGGGTGAGGAGTTATGTTTCAGAGCAAGTTAAGTAGCGTGTTAGGCTCCGTTCCACGAAAGGAGACCTTGTGAGCAAATGCCAGCTCCTTAAATCTCCTTGTACTTTCATGCATGAGACGATGTCAGTGATAAATGACGTGGAAACTAAACCACCGTGAAGTACTTCAGACAGTCTCTCTAGAATTAAGCTGGTCACGTATAGATCTAGGAGTCAACCTTTTCAATCTGCAGGGAGCAGCCAAGATCATGACCTACAACCAAGGCAGGAGGGAAGGCTTAACTTGAATAAAGGGAAAAGTGCTGTGAAATAGGCGGCTTCTTACTTTATTAAACAGAGAGGCTGGGGCAGGAAATTAGATCCCAGGTTAGTGTGGACATAGATTTTTGATACATTTCAAAAGGCCTGGACTTCCTGGAATTATTCTCTCTCTCTCTCTCTCTCTCGCACGCACACACACACTCACACATACACGTGAGTGCACGCATACGCACAACCTGCCTCCTTCTCATGGAATAGGACTGGCAGGGAGAAGCATGTAGCAAGCACTGCTGGTCTTTAACTCTCAGTGAGGCCTTGAAGACTTTAAGCAGAGAGCCTCCTTCTCAGTGTTGTCTGACTTCAGGCTCTGCACAAAGGCAGAGGCCTCACCCTCACCCCCTTGTGGCCCTGTGGAGCTAGGGGCCAGGAATGCACAGACAATAAAGGTGTGATGTCTTGGCTGTTAAACACGATTGGGTAAATGACCGATTTCCCAGATGCTCTCCCCAGTCCTGCTCTCTGACATAGGAGTTAACCTGTTCGTTTTGCAGAGTGATCAGGGCTACAGCTCTGAGTCAGCCCACGACGGAGCACAGAGATAAACTACCCTAAATCAGACATGTGAGGCTGAGAGGGGAATAGGAGGAGAAATTGGGAACAGAGGCATAGGGCTTAGAGGAATATGGGATGCTGATAAATGCAAATGTGTGCTCCGGAGAATGAAAGGAAAGTGCACAACTGTGCACCCTCCTTAAACTCTCCTGGGACCAGTGCAGAAGTGGTTTAAAAGTAAAAAGAACTACACGAATAAGGACATCCTTCCTGCTCCAAATGGCTCCCCATTTCCGATGGCATCTTTCTGTCCTGTAACATTCACGCCTCCAACCCAAACTGACAGTATCAAAAATAAAACATGAAGCATATTTCCTATAACCTTCAGAGAATCAGTATGTCAACGGTATGGTCCCCAAGTGCACAAACTGCTATTTACAACCACTGGAGTATAAAGAACACGGGTGCAGGGAAAGGAATCCTGGATGAGCTCTGAAAATCCTGGTTCACCTCATGGACCCATTATTTCATCTCCATGCAGTGAGTGGGAGATTTCTGAATATTCTGTACTTGGAAAGAAAGTAGTGTTTGGAAGATATATGGGATATCCTCGTCTTACTAAGTGTCAGATAAAAAGTAGCCTGTAGGCATGTCTTGTGGACCATGAAGCCAGTGATTCTATATATGTTGATTTTCTTTGTGAGTCTAAGTGGCAGGGAAATAATAACAAGGAAAACTATTTGTGAAACGTCATTGCCTGTTCTTCCTTGGCACTCGTCTTGGGAGAGTGACCACAGTTCTGATGTTTTACTGTCAAAACAAGAGGATATTCCTTAAATCTATAAAATACCACCCAGAGTTGTATCAGCATAACGTAACATTTAATTCCTTTTATCTTAACTTTTAAAATTTTTTATTATTTGAGAGAAGGAGAGAGAGAGAGAGATAACACGCAAGTGGAAGGCCTGGGGGAAGAGCAGAGAGGGAGGGGGAGGGACAAGAAGACTCCACGCTGAGTGTAGAACCCAATGCAGAGCTTGATCTCAAGACCCTGTGATCATGACCTGAGTTGAAATCAAGTCTGATGCTTAACCGACTGTGCCACCCAGGCACCCCTTTTATGTTAACTTTTAATTTTCATGTATATTTACACTGTAAAAAAATATCATCATATGGTGTACATAATGTTGTACTTTATCAGTTAATGTCATGTTGTAAACATTCTAGGCATGCTCCTGTGCCTCTCTCTGGTCCTCAGAATTAGCTTTCATGGATGCAGGATGTTGCATTCTGTTGATGGATTCAAACTTAATCAACCCTCTCTTACGAGTTGTTTATGTTACTACCACTGTTTGGTCAATGAAGCCTGACAAAGAGCTTTGTATCATGAAAGAAGATTCAAAGCAGAGTAAGAATGGCTCTCAGAATCATTTTAAGATGGAATCAGAAGGCTGTAAGGCAAATAGAGCTACACACATCTACAACCAGATAGAACTTTGAACTTGTGACTTTGACGACTGTAATCCACTACATTCTAGAAAACATCCTTTGCGTGGGGCTGAAGGAGAGATGAGCAAGCCCTGTTAGCTAACTACCCAATCATGTATTAGATGTTCAGCTTAAACTCACCAGCACCAAGCATAATTCATTAAAAAAAAAAAAAAATTGGGGTAGGCCTGTAGTTTCTGCCTTTTAAAACCCTGCCTCTTGCCTACAACTTGGAGCACATTTTCAGTTTGGCTAGACTTTGTGTCTCATGGACTGCAGTTCCCAAGACCCCAGATAAACACTTCCATTAATTTGGCAGCTAGTAGTTTTGCCTTCTAGTTTTGCCTTCCCTTGCTGTGGGCAGCATCCGTTCTCAAAAATGGAGCTATCGATTCCAGCAGTTTGGGAGCCTGCAGTGAAGGTTGTGGATTTGGGTTCCCAAACTAAGGCGAGGTGACCTGGCTTCATTTCAAGAGCTGAGCATTTGAGGTTGAATACTGCACCCCTCATCCTTACTGTCCTCTTTTAGATCTCTCTCCATAAAGAAATTAGAAGGAAAATCCAGTACACTATGCACAGAACTTGAAACCTATACTCTCTTCATAAGAAACCTAATGTATTTGGGGTGCCTGGGTGGCTCAGTGGGTTAAAGCCTCTGCCTTCGGCTCAGGTCATGATCCCAGGGTCCTGGGATCGAGCCCCGCATCGGGCTCTTGGCTCAGCATGGAGCCTGCTTCCTCCTCTCTCTCTCTGCCTGCCTCTCTGCCTACTTGTGGTCTCTGTCTGTCAAATAAATAAATAAATAAAATCTTTAAAAAAAAAAAGAAAAGAAAATTAATGTATTTGAATTTGATTTAACAAAATATATTAAGGAGCTATTCTGTGGTGAAATAGTCATCTCTGTGGAGTGAGTAGTGGTTAAACTTAAAGACTCTGACCCAAAAACCTGGGGTGACATCTCTGCTCTGTTACAAAATGATTGAGTAGGTGCAGCAAGTGACTTCATCTTTTTAAGATCCAGTTCTTCAGCTGAAAAAATGGGGAAGTGTGAAATAATAACAAGTAAAATATTTAGTACCTCTCTAGCATACATGGGTCAATGTACTAGAAAGCATAGCTCTTGTGATTCTTATGATTATTATGTATCTTTTAGGCTAAGCACCCAAGGCAAGTTATTTAATTTCTCTAAGCCTTGATCTCCATACCTACATAATGGAGTTCATACTAAGATTTACCTTATGGTCTGTTATAAAATTTAAAGGAAACAATGCTTGCAATTAACTCAGACCAGTGTCTAGCACATAGCAGTCCTTCAAAAAATGTGACTTATTTTAATTTTTTTTTTTTTTTTAAGTTATCAGAGCAGCTTGGTTAGGCACGTATTACTACCTCTCCTTGATCTCATGAAATCCTTGAGGGGTTAAGAAACCTAGGTCAGTCACTATTGTATGTAAGTGCCAGAGTTTCAACTGGCTCTTCTTGACTTCATACCTTTCCAAACTCTGGGGGGATTCTAGATGAAGGAAACAGGGTTCTTGATAGAATCCTATAATCTCATCAAGGAAACCAGCAAGTGTGGATATCCAGGAGGGGAGTCCGTGCTGGGAGAACCAGAGCACAGGGAATCCTGCCTGGAGACAGAGGGCTGGGGAGACCTGTCCTTCTGCTCCCTGAACTGATATCAATTGTGAATTCCAGGAGAGCAGTGTCGAAATGAACTTAATATTTCTCCAGATGAGAAAAAGTACCCTTGGGGAAGAAAAACCTGGTTGGGCTTTGACATTCAATTTCCAAGCACTTTAGTTTCTAAGAGAACTCTGAAGATGCCTTCCTAACCCACTTTCCTGTTACAGTTCTGTCCCCCCTACCTTTTTCCCTGCAGGCCACTGCTCAGGCCACAGGCCATAGGTTCTCTCCCTCTACTCTGGGCCCTCAGCGGCAGAATTCCTGACCTAGGCTCTTCTAGCAGGAAGGCTGAAATAGAGGGTTGAAAAGTGGAAAAACAAAATGAATGGCTGAATGAGGAATGAGGAAAAGCCCACAGTCCTGCTCTCCTCTTCTTTAAATCATTGGCAGCCAATATAATGGAAAGGCATTATGTTAAAAAAAATTAAAATCCCAGTAAAATCCTTATAGTTTGGAATATAATTCTATATTTGATAGAGAGTTAAAAAGCATCTTTCTGTTTGAATTAATATTTGGAGTGACATGTCTTTCAGCACGGCTGTCCAAGTGCATTTGCCTGGAGGAAGTTCTTCAAACATTTCTGATTGCGCTCTTTTGAGTAACTTGTAGGTTGGGGTGGTGCTGGACAGGAGCCCTTGTACTTTCAGCAAACACCAAGGACAAATTGTTCAAGGTGTCAGGGCAGAAATGGGGTGCTTTTTCTCCTTTCAATGAGAGGGGTCTTATTCTCTGTCCTGCCTTATGTAGGAGCAGCAGGCACTAGGTCAGAGCTGATCTGCTTGGAAATAGGTGCACTTGGCCATTGAATGATGCCAGAAGGTTAAATGGGGCTCAGAATTCCAGTCCACACACACATTTTTTTTTTTTTTTTAGAATTTTGTCTGTGTAATGGCAGCAACTGTGTCATATTGCACTTGTCCCCCGTGGATATGTCTTCTCCTTTTGGCTGTGAGCTCCTTGCGTTGAGATGTACTTTAGCACAGCGTCTGGGTGGGAAGGCTGCTCAGTAGCAGTATGGCGGAGTGAGTGGGAAAAGCAAAGATTCTGGCGGGAGACAGCCTGGATTTAATGCTGGTTCTGCTGCTCATCCTGTGACGTTGGCCAAAGTACTTGACTTCTCTAAAGCATCAGCTTCTTCCTCTATAAAATCAGGCTGGTTTTTAGTGCTTATCTCAAAGGGTGGATACTTGGTCAGCTGAGGACCAGCTGTACTGAATCTCTTGCTGGACACCTTGAACCCCTTCACTAAGTAGGAGCCGATGCTATAATTACTTCCACTTGTTGTTTTCATGTTTAAAAATCATAGAAAAGGAAAGGGGTAATAGTGTGTTACAATGAACATTCTGTTTTTGCTTTGTTTCTTTTCCTTCCTAGTCTGAGTGTGGATATCAGAGGTAATGATTTCTTTGGATAGGGGGTTTCTGGCTTACCACATATGGCAAACTATATTTTTACTTGTATATTTACTTATCATGTTTTCCTCTGCTAGCACGCAGGGACTTCTGTTCTAGCTCTTCACTGCACAGGGCCCAACACATAGTAGTTACTTAGCAAATATTTGTTGAGTTAGTGACTTGATGATGGAAACTATACCTGGAGTTTTATATTTTCTAGTTTCAGACATCACCAGGGACAGAGTCTATCTGTTTCAAGTTCAAAAGTCCCAAGGGAGGGATCCTTAGTCTAGTTTGGGTCAAATGCCATGGGACAGGAGCACATGGTAATATGGCTCTTGTGGAGATAGTCTGGAGGGAGATGGGGCAATTCCAGAACAAGAAGGCAATAATGAGCAGAAAAATAGCAGATGCTGAACAAAAATTATACAGTTCCTCCTCTAAGGAGTTTACCTGGAGCAATTTCATCCTTTTCTCTCTAGTTTTGAATTTAGGAAGGCCAAAGCCATCTTGACCCAGAAAAGCCCTTTATGCATTTATCTGAAGGAAGATTACTTCCATCTTATCCTACAATCAGGCAGCAAGTATTTACTGAGTAATGGGTGCCTGCCAGCAGCATGCAGTAAGTACCCTGTGATGGAGAGAGATAGACATGCAAAGCAGAGAAATAGATTTGGGAGTCATTTACATCCTGGTGAGAGAGGAAGCCCTGCAAGGAGATGAGCTCCGAGAAGACAGGTGGAGAGGGAAGGAATAGACTCCACCGTCCCAGGAGGCACCTCCACACAGGGAGGGAGGCTGGCACTGATGTGCCAGTTGGAGCCGAGGGAGGACAAACTTCAGAGAGCTCTGGTTCTCCGTGGGCCTGGGCCAGAGGAGGTGCCTATGAAAGGAGGAGCCCCTCCCACAAATCACGCATGGCAGAGACTGAGAAGCCTAAAAATATGAGCACCTGTGGACGCAGGTTCTGTCTCAGAATTGTTGTCTCAGTCTCTAGCACTGGCTCTGTTTCTTATACCACTGCAGGTGGTACACTTGTTAATAAAAAGTTCAGTTCTTAATGTATACACTGCAGCCTTTAGTGGTCATGAAGAAAACCCACCAATCTTTCTATCCTCCAAAAAGAAAGGACAAAGGGTCCAGTGCCAGTACGCTTCCTGGTCTAACGTTGGTTACTGTTAGTTATCTTGATAAGCCTCTGTCAGCTCCTTTCCATGCTTCTGAGAGATCCATAAATGCGATAATCTCAGGAATACAGGGTGCCCTTAGGGATATGCAAGCACATGGGATTCTAGAAGCATGCAAGCTAAATTGATAGACTTTTAAAAATGATTGACAATTACCAATAGCTGGAGGTTTTAAAATTTATTTCATGTGCTCTGTGAATACACTGCTTCAACTTCTATTTCTTAGAGGGCTCATGATTCATCCACTGTAGAAGGAACATTTTAAAAATTGTTCAAGGGGAATTTGGTGAACAAAATCACCCAGCCCAGATCAGATACTTATGTGATGATAACTGAATCATGTGCTGCTCACTTGATTCACCTTCTGTGAGCCCTCCTACAAGGCCAAAGGCAAAGGTGTTCATGCAGTTAGCATGGATCATGCCCCATATAATGGTAAGGGCACATATTTACTCTTAAGGAGGTTTACAGCTAAGGAGGGAAGCTAAGATGGATACACAGATAACTATAATACAAGGCAACAGGTGGTAATCACCAAATGTCTGCTTATTTCCTAATAAGAGAAAATGATTCTGAGTAAATGGATGAATGAAAGCATCCATTGGGTGAGTGTAAGTGAGCTCGGGGCAGGGAGAAGGGATCTCCCAAAGTGATAGTATATAACTTACTTTTGGTTATGGACTTGGATGGGAAGGAAACAGTTTGGGCATATAAAGATGAAGAGGGAAAAGAAGAGCATATATTTGCGGGGAGAGCGTGGGCAGAAGCATTGAGCCTGGAATCAGAGAAACTGGGGAGACCATGCGGGCAGGTTTGTAGCAGATGGCAGACAAGCTTACTCAGAGGATATAAAGGATCTTGGAGAGTCATGATATTTATCATGGTTAAACACAGTGTGCTAGGGGACCTGATTCTCATTTATAAAACAGATAACGAGCTCATTCTGAACACAATAAGTCTTACCGAGGTCAGGCTCTCATACTACAGTAGTATCCCCTTCTCCTAGAGGAGTACATTCCCAGACCCCCAGGGGACGCCCAACACTGCAGATAGTATTGAACCCTATATGTGCTATGTCTTTTCCTATACAAACATATCTACAATGAAGTTTAATTTATACGTTAGGCACAGCAAAAGTTAACAACACTAACTAATAATAAAAGAGAACAATTATAACAATATACAATAATAAAAGTTGCATGAATGCAGTTATTTATCTCTCTGGTTCTATCAAAACATTGTACTGAACTGTGCCAACACTTCTTTTGATATTGTGAGCTGATAAAATGCCCGTGTGGTGAGATAAAGTGGGCTGAATGACGTAGACAGTGTGATGGAGCATTAAGTTGAGATGAAGTGGGCTGAATGACGTAGGTGGAGTGATGGCGCATTAGGCCACTATTGACCCTATGATGATACATCAGGAGGGGAACGGAAACCACAGAAACAAAACAGGAAAGGGGGACTCCTGTATACATCAATCAATATATTATATTGGGCCTTCCACAAATTATGTGCCCTTTACATGCATAAAATTAGTGGAAATAATCTGTAAACAGCATTTAAAAATAATAAGGGGGACAACGATGTAGGTAATTATATATATAGTAATTTGGAAACCCTCTAACAAATCTGAAATGTCTACTTTAAACAGAATGGTACATGGTGGCACTGAAGTCTCACTGAATTGAAGAGACTGACATCTCTTCCATCTCACTGAAGCCTTTAGGTGTTAAGAAAATAATTGTTCTTGGGGCACCTGGGTTGCTCAGTGGATTAAAGCCTCTGCCTTTGGCTCGGGTCATGATCCCAGGGTCCTGGGATCGAGCCCCGCATCGAGCTCTCTGCTCAGCAGGAAGCCTGCTTCCTCCTCTCTCTCTGCCTGCCTCTCTGCCTACTTGTGATCTCTGTCTGTCAAATAAATAAATAAAATCTTTAAGAAAATTGTTCTTTAAAAGATATTTCATGATTTCAAATACTTCCAATAGAATTAAGGGAAATCACTCTTGTTCTCTTTTAGCTGTGAACAAATTGGAGAGAACTTCTCCAAGTTCTCTTGGAGAACTTCTTCCAAGCATATGGTGTCTGGACAGCCTGAGGTGAAGGCTTCTTGGAGGACCTGACTTTGTCCGCCATGTGGTCATATTGTGATATTCCAGAAACCCTTTCCTTGCTGTGGTATCATTTGCTTGAGGCTCAGATATTAGTACTCTTTGGGAGAGAGGTGCAGAAATAGGGCTGACTGATAGAGATATTATTTTTGAATAAACCAACATGTGAAACAGACAATTTTATTGGCTTATTTCATGATAGATGGCCCCCTGTCTGTTGTAGCCTGGACCATGGGTTAGCTTTTATAATATTTAACTGCTTTATATTCTGTTTTAAATAAATGGAGGTAAATAAGTCTTTAAATATGCTATACTAATGAGGTGTCAAATTAGATTAAATAAAAGTGACTATCACTCCGTATCTGAAACAAAGTTGTGAATTTACTGCATGCTAAGCAGGGGAGAGCTTCACGGTTGAGCCCTCACTGATCAGAGATCTGACCTTGTATAAGGATTTAGGAATTGTGGAATTCAGGGGTTGGTAGAATTTCAGAACTAAAAGTGTTTAGATACTGGTTGATCTTTAGCTGTGAAAACATAGTTACTTGAAAATTATTGTTACGCATTGGCTGATTTTCAGAAGCAAGGTTACTGATGTGAAGTCGTCCTTGATCAATTAGGATGGATTTAAAATTGGTTCTGGAGATTACTTGCTGCTCTGGCTGAAGAAAAAAAGATCGGTCTTTTCCCATCAGAATAGGAATTTTTTTTTTTTTTTTATCACTAGAAACCATTGTTATCATCCTTCATGCCTAAAATTTCAAACTGTAGTCTGACCTTTTTTTTTCCCCGATTTGAAAAATACAGTGAGAAAGGGATAAAATTCTTTTTACAAGATAAAGTATGAAAAAATACTAAATATTAAAATGGGCTGTCAGAAGTGTTGACAGGTGAAGATAACAAGTGATATATGAATCGTTAACTTTTGAATTAAAATTTTATATCTCTGGTTATATTATAGTCCTGGAATGGTCTAAGTTTGACTATGTATTTGCATTGCCTTCCGTATTATCTAGAACATATTCATTTACTTCAGATCTGTGTCTTCCGTTGAAGAAAAATGAACATGATAAATTGAATTAGTTTGACATATTAGTTTGGAAAAAATAAAGGCATAAAAGGTGTCAGGTTTAAATTATTATTCTTTTTCCTTCCTCTTTGTAAAAGCTCTCTTTTTGTGGGAGCCCTTCATTCCAGGATGCTAAAAATGAGGATGGTACGAAGGCCATTGGCTTAAAGAAGAGTGTGGAGCAGAAGAAATCATTTGAGAGGAAGGAAAGATGTTCTGCCAAAAAATATTTTACTTTTTGAATTCAAGAATCAGTCTAGAACTAAAAGTTCAAATTTTCTGTGTGTACCAAAATAAGCTCTTTCTCTTGTGAGGATATAGACCTCATGTCATGGTGCCTTATTTAGTACTACTAGAGAAATTTGTCGTATAATATCCTGAGCATCCTCAGGACTACTAAAATGCTCTTTTGTTTTAAGGGGTGCCTGAGTGGCTCAGTCCATTAAGCATCTGCCTTCAGCTCAGGCCGTGATCTCGGGGTCCTGGGATTGAGCCCTGCATTGCGCTCCCTGCTCAGTGGGGAGTCTGCTTCTCCCTCTGCCTGCTGCTCCGCCTGCTAGTGCTTGTGCTCTCTCTTTCTCTCTCTCTGTCTCTCCCTCAAATAAATAAATAACATCTTTTAAAAAAATAAAATAGTCTTTCATTTTTAAGCATCTAAGACTGAAAGGGCCAGGCAGCCCTCTGGAGACCCCCCAGAGATTAGTTAGAAAGAAAGCAAGAAGGCGCACGTCACCCATGTAGGTTAAGATGGATTCTGGTGAGAAGCGTAAGAAGGGAATGGTGGGCAAGGAAAAAGGTGATGAGGAAGTCACCTGGGTGCGGGGATTTTAACACCATCATGGGGGAAGTTGGAAATGGGCCAGTGGAAGGGGAGTTCAGACAGAAACAGGAGTATCAGCCCAAACACAGCTGGACGGCGAAGGGGAGGAAGGAGAGCTGGTGGTCTGGCCGTGGTGCAGTAGCTGCCATGTCTGAAGCATCTTATCGCTTTGGTGACTCTTAAGCAATGAGGCCAGGTAGAGGTGAGCAGGTGGACGATGTAGCTGGGAGAGAACAGCCCCTCTCTTTACTGGAGACACACCTTTGAGCCCTTCAAAGCACCGGTAATCACGCTACTGATAGTTTTCCCGCTTAATTGCATCAGGTCCTGTACTGTCTTCTAATTGTAGCAGGTATGTCGAAGTCAGGTTTCCCAGAGGGCAAAAGCGCACTCTGCTCTCTTAGTTCTTCACAGCAGAGCTAAGCGCATGGCTGAGAGCATAACTGAGCAAGCTCTCATTTCAGACTTGATTGGCTAACTGATTAAAATGGCAATAAACAGCTCACGTGATTATTTTGTCCATTGGTGAGAGGACTGGAAGCCATTCGTTTCCCAACTATTGCCAGATGGGTCTAAGAAAAGTTACGGCGGCCTTCCGTCCTTGGACCTCCGTGCGATAATCTGCAAAATGTGGTGGATGAACTTGGGCAACAGCAGTTTTTCTCCAGAAGCCTGGGAGTACCATGGACTGGGATTCCAACCTGCTATTTGCAAAGTGTTGTTAGCACCCTGTGAAGTGATGGGTGGAGTTTTGTGCTTGGAATTCTAATGCCTGGGAAGAGCTAGTGTGAGTTATACTTCTTTCATAGCATTTAAATTCTTCTAAAAAATGGTGAAATGGTGAAAGCATCTTGAGAAATGTTTTACTATTTTACTTTTGGTTCCCAAATTATGCACTGCCTGGATTTGTGTACCCCTCGATAACGAGGGGACATCACAGGCTGCCGCCCAACAATAACTCCCGAATAGGGCGAGAAAGTCGTTTATCTTTCCGTTTCCGCTCTGCCGGCAAACATCTGAAAATCACTAACATTCCTAGTTGAATAAATATTTTGGTAAGATATGTTCATTTGAATTTTTACCCTCAATAACTTAGATTGTGATGGGAAGAAAGGACAGAGATGAAATAGTTTTTATTAAGAATTTCAACTGCGTATCTGAAAGTGCTGTTAATACTAGATTAACTTTGATTTTTGTTCTATTTGATAGTTTTCTCTTTCCCGAACAGGTTTGATGTGAACAGTTAGAGCTATACTGCTCAATAGGGATGTGTATATGGGGAATGACAACAGAGCAAGATTGGAGATACCCCTTATCCTCCTCATACATTTATCACCTGCTCCCTGCAGAGTTGCCAATTAATTAAGTTATAGCTTGTGCTACCCCAAAGCCTTTTTTTTTTTTTAATTTTCTCTTTTGGATTTTGAAAGGTAGATACTGGAGTATCTAAACTCAGTTGAATTCTGTGCCCCCTTGATATCTAATGCCTAACTTCTCCAATTAAGGCATTTAAGAGGCTGCTGATGATTACACATCTTGATGGTCCATATGGAAGATCAGAAGGAACAGCTAAGTTGGAGTAAAAAGTCTCCTCCAGATTGTGAGCAGTGTTTAACCTAATAGCAGAAAAAATGACATGATGGAGGAAATCATCAAATAATCTCTGAGGGCCTCCTGGAGTGTGTCTCATTTGCTCTGGGAAATGGGAGCTGAACACGACAGGATACCTGGTCTGGGGTAGCTCACGGATTTGAGATACAGCAAGGTATAACAAGATAAAATGATGATGGCGACGGTGATGACAATAAAAAACACCAAAAACCAATCAACCAAACAAACCCCAAAACTCAAAACCCCAGCCCCCCATTTCACAATGGCAATGACAATGGTGATGACAATGACAAATACCAAAAACCAACCAACCAAGCAAACAAACCCCAAAACGAAAAACCCCAGCCCCCGCAAACACCCATAAAAACATGGCCCCAAAGTAAGTCAGGCTCAGCTGGAATGTGTAGTTGTGGTTGTATCACACGGCAATCCAGGATTTGCTGCACTTGACTTGAGAATGCAATAACGCAAGAAAAAAATGTCCATACATTCAATTATTGGTATTGAATCGATATAGTTTCTTCTCTTTTTTCTCTCTGGCATTTATTGTCCAGCTCATTTTTTCAGGTTCCTACTTCTTGCTCATAGAACTTCTTTTAGAAGTATGTGCCTTTCCATCCTAATATTTTTTGCTATCCATGTATAAACTACCTGAATTCCAGATTATATCTCTCTAGCACAGAATATATTCTATCTCCTCCTGGGACCTGGATAGTCTTTCTTTTTACACTTCCCAAGATTACACCACATTTTGTCATGCAACCTCATACCGTTGTCTTCCATTAGCATACAAACAGCTAAGGCCTATGCTTCATTTTCCACATGAGTTTTTACTAAACCATATCTCAAGGGAATTGGGAAATTGAAATTTGGAAACCTGTGCAGGATTAACTTTGATTTTTGTTCAATTCAGCCAGGTTTTTTTTTTGTTTTGTTTTGTTTTGTTTTTTTGTTTTTTTTTGACCTAGTGTTTTGACCAATCACGTTTTTCTTAGATACTGACAATATCATCCTATGTATTAATGACCCTTCTCAGCCTTTAGAAAACCGTTATTGAAATTCTTTAGAATATCCATACAGTTTTGAAAAAATCTCATTCTGTATTATCTGGAAAGATAGAATAATTAGATTTATTCACTCTCTTTGCTCTAGGAAAAAGTTACGTGTTTCAAAAAGGTCATTTATTCTTTTCACCATGACATCCACCAAATTTCGAAATGGTCTCTCATCTCTTGTATTTTTAAGATGATGGCTTCTTTGTGTTCAGTTTGGATCCTAAAGAGTTTGCCTTATCATAGAGAAGGTGTTATTTGGTGCAGAAATATTCAGCTTAAGTATCCAAAGTTGTAGTTTAATATATTTCTGAAAATGAGTAATAAAAAATACTGTCTCCCCCACTGCGCCTTCCAAAATGACTTATGTTGCTTTATGCTAATATTAACGGGCTGCTTCAGGCTGGAGTAACATGCTGGAAAATTGTGGTCTGTAAGGCATTGCCTCTGATGTCATTCCATGCCAGGTCAGCCGGGATTTGCATGGTCTGGGTTGAGGGTTGCTCTTAAAGTTGAGAACTACCCTCTCAACCCTACTTTCAGGACAGCTCCCCATATACAGGGATCATCTTCTAATTCATTTAAGACTCTTCTGCAAAGGACAGCTCATGGTTTCAAAGGAAATGTATTGTCATTGCTCCTCTTTTAAGTAGGACTTGCTTACTGGTTTGTTTGAATAGAATGACATTATTATTGTATTTTAAGCACAGTGAAATTTGAGAGGAGGAATGGCATATCAACCATAAAAGATACATTATTAGATGGCTATAAAATGCTCTGTAATATTAAAACATCAGATACAACTTCCACTCTGATAACAGCATAATCACCCCCTCACCATAGAACACTAAAATTACTACCAAAGTGAAAAAGCATTGCTTAATGAGCCTTAGCTTAATAATAATGTAATCGCTGAAAATATATGTTCTAAATGCTTTACCTGCATTATCTCATAAAATCCCCATAATCTCTTGAAGTTGGTACCATGATCAAGGTTAGATGCTCAGGCTTTGAGGATAGGGTGCCTGGTTCAAATTCCCCCCTTCTTTCCTCCTGTATTAAATTGGTGAAATTTTCACCCTCTCCTAGTCCTATTTTTTCCTGTCTGTTAAGTGTAGCTAGTGATCATACGTATCTTATAGGGTTGTTTTAAGACTCAGCAGAAGAGAATGGCTGTAAAATATTTATCAAAGTGTCTGGACGGGAAAATGGCTATGAAAACAGCTAACATATAATGAGTGCTTGCTGTGTGCTAGTCACTGTCCTAAGAGCTTTATGGACAGTATTAATCCAGTCCTCACAAAGACTATGATCATCTCATTTTCCTATTAGGAAAATTAAGGTTAGTGAGGTACAGTATCTACTCCAAGGGCATACAACTCACTGGGAAGTATGTAGCAATAGCCAAACTTGAATCTAGACATATATGTACCTGGCTTATATTAAAAAATCAATAAACATTTATATTTATGTTTGTTGCCACTGTTCACAGCTCAAATATAAGAGTAGAAACCTTTCTTTAACATGAGATGGAAGATGATTCAACAATTGTCCACAGAACTGAATTTATAGATACAATCTTGTGAGCATGACTATTAGTATAATTTAACAACTTACAGAGCACTTAAAAGCTACATAACACCTTTGGCTTGTTTCTCTAGAAAAAGCCCATAGAGTCTCTGTCACTGGAACCTCTGTTTTATGAGGCAAGAAAACAATAGCAAACCTCAGGAGGGAAGTCAGACATGCGGTTTGTATTCTAAATCTCTCTTACCTGCATGATGCTTCCCTTGAAACTCATACACCCAATAAAGGGAGGGCTGTCCTTTAGAACATTCTGTGCTGATGGAAATATTCGATATCTATGTTAACCAGCACAGTAGCTACTAGACACTTGTGGTTATTAAATACATGAAATGAACTCCTACAAGTGAAGAATTAAAGTTTTAATTTAATTTAATTTTAACTATAATTATTATGTCTTCTGTTCTTTTCACAGGGGGCAACTTTAAATCATACCATCTAGCTTCTTCTTTGGCCATTTCTCCCTCTATGCTCCCCCATGTCATTTTTTTCTCAGTCTGGAAGTCAGGTTTAAAAATCATGTTATGTTGGTTTGGATGCAGGTGATTGAGAAGTAGCTTTCATCTAATAATAACTCCAAATATATTCTTTCCTCACTATCAGACACAACATCCAAAGGTGTATTCTATTCATTCATTTCCCTGCCTGGGTGCTTATCTTACAAATGATAGATGCAAACCATACCCGAGAATTGAGAATGAGCAATAGAAAGTTTGCTATCTTTTTCTGAATCTTTACTTTTGGTGCTTGTGCCACATTATGACATTTTGGCTTGATGCACTTGATGTCCCATAGCCATGAGCATCCACCATTGACAAGCGGTCAACAGCATGGTGGAGTTATCCACCAGTTGTATGCGATTTCTTGAAGACACTGTTTCCAGAAACAAGGAACAAAGCATATGCTTTGGAACTTTGCAGACATAAAATATTTTTCTGCTTCTTAATTTGTAAAATCCTCGTCCCAAATATGAATTAAGGGAGTATTAAAGGACAGAGCTGGAAGAGTTGAAGAAAAGAAATAAAATAACATATGCACCCTGAGATCAGTTATATTTTTGAATATGCTTTCTTTAGAAGTGATAGAAATGAATTCAATCAGATGAGACTGTGAGGACTCTTTCAATTTGGCAGACTCAGCGTCCTATTACAGAACAAAATTTAGTGTTGACAGATAGCTTGGGGAGAAGACAGAATGCATATCTTCTGTTCTTGAGTTCTGGTCCACAGGAGGACGAGATTTTGTGCTCTCATCATTTACCTGGTGTTGTGAAAATTTCTTAGTTATTGTTCCAACAGGACAACCTATTATAAAAATTATTGCTTGTTTTAGAAAGACATGATGCCATAACAAAAAGCAGCTTATCAACTCAAACATTTTTTGTGACCCCGAATTTCACTTCAGCGAGTTCACCAAATAAAGGTAGATAATTCTAGCCTCAAAATCTTAAAAATTTGCATTTGAAACACAGTATAACCTTAATAGATACCTACTTTTCTCTTACTCCATGGTAAGTGACTTTTAGAAACCTTTAACTTCCCTGTTGTGTCTTAAAATATACGCCTGATTTGGGAGGAAATAGGTAGAAGGTGTATTATAAATAACAAGCCACATAGTCAGAGGCCATCTCTGAGGCAACAATGGAAGATAAGTAACAAAGATGAAGATCTTCTTTGGTCCTGTTGCCCCAGCTCGCAGACTGTTGTAGAGGAAAACAACAACAACAACCAAAACAAACAAAATAAAATAAAAAAAGCCCACAACAACCAAAACAAACAAAATAAAATAAAATAAGCCCTCACCTGGGAGTCAAAGACCAGGGCTCAACCCTAATGTGAATAATCTAGGTTACATTTTTTTTTTTAACCCCTCTTTCCATTTCTTCATTTGCAAAGAAGAAACGATAACTTTTCCTACCCAGTCTGGGTATTATCTTTACATCAAATAAAATAATATTTGTGAAAACACTTTGCGAATTATGCTGATTTGAAAATACTGTGATTTGTTCACAGATAGCACTACTCAATTTTCAGCAGCCTCATATGGAGAAGGTTGACATAGGGGCATGAAAGGAAAGTTTTTTTGTGGGCCAGACAGGACAATGTCAGAAAAAGGGTATCAGAGGGAAAAAGGCATGCCCATGCTTTGTATTACACTTAATTATGGAATATGATAACATTTTTCTGGGTCTGAGAAAAGATCAGTTATCAAATATACTGTAGAATGAATTCCAATAACAACTTCATTCCCTAAATAATAGAGTCATGTGAATTCAGCTTGGAAATTGTTAAGCTTACATAAACCAGGATGGTTTATATGCATTATTTCTATAAGCATAAAATCTAAGCATAAAAAAATCCATATGTTAAAGTAAAATCCATATGCTAGGTTGAAAGAATAGTTCTTCCAAAGGAAAGAAGAAGGTCTATAATGAAGTGCCCTGATTTTTCATAATGTATATTGTGCTTGGACTTATCTCCCCAAATCTAGAAAAACATGATGTTGAGTTCCCGGGCACCAAGGTACAAGCCATCTTGAGTTTTCCTGGAAAAAAATGTCTATGTGTGCAGCAATAATAATAATGTAAGAAAAGAAAAAGATTGTAAAATGAAAGGACAGAGTTTCCTGTTTGTTATTTTTCAAAATAATGACTGTGGGCTCTCTCCCCACAGAAAAGATGCTATTTATTTTTTAATGATGAGCTGTTTCCCAGAGAAACAAAGTGGCATTCTGTCGACACCATATGGCGGCGGAAAAACAGATTCCACCGTGTTCCATTTGTTAGACTGTCTTCTGCATTTCTGTATCCATAATTTATGTGGGGGCCTCTGTGATTGCCAAAATATTCAAATGGATTTCTCTTAGCAGGGCAGCCTGCATGGGGGGAGAAAGGTTTTCAAAACAGCAGGACCTGAACAGTCTCCTGCTGCTCGGAGAAGAGAACACTTCCAACTTCTGTCCTTCTGGCGGCTTTCATTGTAATACTAATTTACATCCTTGGTTTAGGGACCATGTTTGCATTCAGAAAAAGCAGCTTATGTTCTTTTATGCTAATACAGTCATACTTGAATTATAACCCACACCCTTAAAGTCATATTACTCCTTCTGTCTCGGTGTACGCAGAGAACCTGGCCTTTAAGAAATTAATGGTAGCTGATACATAGCAGTGGCTGAATGATACCACTTTGAACACATTGATTCTGCAGCTGGTTTGCAAAAAGACATCTGAAGTGGTTATAGATATATTAAAAATAGTCATGAAAGGCTTCCTTTGCTGTCTAAGCATATGATTACCATCTATGTATTCAGAGGCTGTTTTCAGTGGAAGTTCGAGTGGTGTTCTCTGGTGCATAAATAGAAACATGTCCCATACATGATACAGAATATAAAGAGAAGATTTGATGAGTCAGACTAATTGATATTTTGGCAAAATGGAATGTCTGTAAACAGTTTCATGTTCATGTGCATACAAGATAACAAGAATCTAAATCACAAGTATTCTATTGCAAATATATATGTGTATTTTACTCCAGAGAATCTCAGATATTCTTTCAGTGGTTTTAGCCATTGCATGTACCACTGTAGTGTGTCAGGGAAACATCACATAATTTCATATGGAGAAAGAAAGCACGTGGAAGAAATACTGTTCAATTATAGATGGAAGGTATAGCAATAATGCAGTACTACTACTACTAGAAGGGTCTTTTCCTCAATCAGCACTAGTTTGCCTAAAAGTTCAGGCTGCCAAAAACAGGTGGATCATATTTGGTGTTTGTGAGGACAAATGGAAGGGTAAGGCTTTAGGTTCTAAGGGTGCAGAACTAAAGGCCCAGAGACATTGGCTGATTCCCATTTCTTCAAAATCAGTTTGGACAGACTCCTGGGAATCTATACTGTTTTTCAAGATAGAAGGAAGGGGACACAGCTGAGTTCACTTTGCTGATGCTTAGTCTTACCAGGAAGCAGAATTCCTATGGTCCAACCTATCGGCCTTATTGAAATAAGTGTCCTAGCAACTTGATCTCCCATTAGAGAACCTCCTCATGGAGACTTGGAAGATGATCAACCACAAAGAACCCTCTCCCTGGAGTTCATGAATGGTCATGGGACTATCCAACTGAGGTAACGTAGGACCCCCATCTTTTATTCTTTATGTAAATGTGGAATTTTTTGCCTGGAGATGGGCCAAGATATCAGAGGCAGGGTTGTGCATAGGTTCAGGTGTTTTCCCACATGACTCATGAGGCACTATCGTTCTGACCTGGCTGGAACCCTGGTTGTAATCGATAACACTCACTCATTTCTCCAAATCCTAAAATACATTTTTGGTGCCATATTGATACCTGCCTATTAGGACATTTTTAAGAACCTCAATTCTTCCAGGAAAGCTTTTTGGAAGGGAAGGATTTCAGTTTTGTCCCACCCTTTTGTTAGAACTCAAATCTCATCCTTTTCCCCTTTTCAATTAAAAAGTTATACATTCAATTAGACTACATCTGTGAACTTGCTTTATCAGTAATTAAGATGAACATTATGATATGGGTAATAAAAAGTAATAGGCTCCTTCAGTCTCTGGGGTTTTTTGAAATACATTTTCTCAATGGAAACCAAATTATTTTATTGCATAGAAGTGATTCCTCTCTTCAATAAGGTGAAATGATGCATGAGCTGTTGCTTGTACAACTACTAAGTCAGAATCATTAAGAATGAAGTTTAGTAAATAAAGTTATTGGGTGGCTGCTTTTTCACAAAAGGTTTGAAACTGTATTAAATTAACAGGAAATAGATCTAGAGTTTTCTCTAACCTATCCTCGGTGGAGAACAGAAATGAAATGGCCTTATTCAAGGACATCCATTTGAAATCCATAAATATTTTATAAGGATGGAATAAATTGCTTATTTTAAAACAGGTGCTATTGTAAAAATTATTTTGATTTTTCTTTTGCCTCAGGGCCCTTGAACAAAATAACAATATATCATGTACATAGTGCTTAGACATTAGGTTATGTCTGTGTTTTCCATAATTGGCTCAGGTGGAAGGAAGCTCACACTAAGGGTTCCTCTGTTGTCTCCCCAGTGTCTTCCCATAAGGAAAATCATGACTTAAATAGGACCTGCATCTCATTGCTCATTCTGCAAATTGTCAACTAAAATGGTACCATTTCCTTCAAGATAATGACAATAGATTGAAATGTGTTCTGCCAACTTATTTGATAGATAATTTCTACCTTCCATCAGCACATTCAAATGTTCTCTATATATTTTGTGGGTGATTTTACATTTAAACAAAAGCAGGGACATTTTATTAGGACAAATATTTTCCTTCTTTATTTTTGATTTTGACCTCATTTTTCTTTTGGATTGTAGGTTTTCTTTAAGTAATGCATGTATTATGGAAGTTTGAGATGGAACAATTTGTTCCTTCAAAGAAATAATATGAGGAAATATGGTGTCACTTCCCCACCATCTATTTATTTCTGGTTGTATTTCTGGGAGGGAGAAGAAGCTGAGTTGAGCCATCTAAATTCTTTCCTCTCTGTCCTGTAAAACTAATGATCCTAAGCCTCAAGGTTTTTCAGGCTGAGGTCAGACTCTGATGTGTGGTTGGGTCTGGAATCAGTGAGTGAACAAAGACATAATTCATTGCATGAAGAGTATTAAGATATGGTTGAGATAAAGACTAGATTGTTTTTGGCCATGATCAAGTGGCCAGTAAGTAAATGTGAAACCTGTAAAATGGACCAATTTTTATGAATATAGAAATCTTTAAAACAAATATATGCATATCCCAAGGGGAAGTTGCCTGTACAGAAGCCAAATGACTAGAAACCAATAGAATTGCCAACAACACGATGGTGGCAACCAAAAGAAAACTCTTCTTGTATGTATGTGATCACTATTTCTCTGATAGTGTCCTTTTAAAGAAGACTTGTCCCTGACTGAAAGAAGGAACTCCCTATCCCTAAAGGAACCAGTGATAGGCCTGGCTCATCTGGTCTGATTTTTCCTTTTGAAAATTTGTACTAGGAGACAGAAAATAGGCAATTTTGTGTCTTAGCCAAGATCAGATAATTGTGATACCTGAATAAAGGTTCAATACCTGCCCCTGATGTTACTGCCGCCACTAGAGTTTCTGTTGAGGTGCAGATGGCCCGAGATTATAGATTGCATCATCGGCCCTAATTCTGTATTTCTCTCTATCCAAGTTCTTTGCTGTGTAACTTTGCAATTCCTTTTATGAAAAGAGCAGGGTATATTTCCTTTTCCCTCAATGCCATGTTTGTCTACTTGAATTGCTTTGACCAAAAGAATGGGGTAGAACTGACAGTATTCCCATTCTGAGGTGAGGCTTTGAGTGGCTTTGTGTCTTCCCACTGGCACTAGTGTACTTTTTCTTTAGCAAGAAAAAGAGCACGTCCCAGCACATTTGCGTAAGAAAGACACCTGGATCCAAGCTATCAAGATCAATGGATACACTGCAGTAAAAAATAGTCATTCCAGCCACTGTGGCTTGATGCAGAGCTGCCTTGCTGAGCCCAACATGGAGTGTTCAGATATCACCAAACCCATAGGCTCAACAGCAACAGTGGCTTTTTAAGCCACTGAGATTTATAGTTATTTGTTGTGCAGCAGTAGCTAGTCAGTAGATGTCAAGTCCTATGTTCTGATCACCATTATCTTAGATGTCATTGGTTCTGGTTCCTTCTAATACAGCCTTTTTATGTAGCTGCTTTGAGTGAATTTCCATCCCTTGAAAACATATTTCCTGCCCGGGGCAATCACAAAAGGACCTTTAGCCAAGTCTCAGGCAAAGAAGAGTCTGTTGGTTAGATCTGATAGCGTAACATTGAGAGAAGACACAGAGAATGAGCAGCTTCTCCTTTCATTTCCAAATTCTCTTATAGAAATTGTCTTTAAATAAGAAAAGATAGGGAGAAAAAAAAAAAAGAACAAACATCTGGGATCAAAACCCTGTTTCTTAGTGAGGGATTTGCAGTCATAAAAGTCACATAGGTAACGGATAGGTCCAAAAGCCAATCTGGAACATGTTCTTCCCAGGATCAGGGGTACCTGGAAGCCAAGTTCATAATTAGAAATTTCTTTGTGGATATGGAATTAGGATAACAGAAAGTTTATTGCAGGATTTAAATATTTAAAGATATTAAACCTGAGACACTAGCTCCATAATCCCGGCAGTGGGGCCTGGTGTGCCTGAATCGCTGGGAACCCTGTATGTCCGATGGCTTTGCCAATGCCTCTACATAGAACTGACATTACCTTCCTGCCTTAATGTTCTTCAGCCCTGTTAATATCTTGAATTTAGTGTTCTACCCTGAAACTGTCTTTCTCTTTAGCATAACCTGTGTATCTCTCTTCTTTTTTTTTTAAAGATTTTATTTATTTATTTGACAGATAGAGATCACAAGTAGGCAGAGAGGCAGGCAGAGAGAAAGAGAGACAGAGATAAGAGGAAGCAGGCTCCCCGCTGAGCAGAGAGCCTGTTGTGGGGCTTGATCCCAAGACCCTGGGATCACGAGCTGAGCCGAAGGCAGAGGCTTTAACCCACTGAGCCACCCAGGCACCCCTGTGTATCTCTCTTCTGACTGGATATGTGTTGATAGAATTTCATACTCAAAGAGAGTTTATAATTTTTCTTTATAAAGCATATCTGGAAAGCATACTTCTATTGATCCCAGGAAAGTATAGAATTAAACTATGATCAATTTTTATATAAATAACATTTACTTGAACTTCTTTGAAGATAACGGTTTTACCTAATATTTACGGGAAAATGTGGGACATTATTTTATCTCATAAGCAACCTAATATCTTGCTCCCCCCCTTTCTTTTCTCTTCATGGTATTCTGAGTGTGGTAATAGAGTTGAAAGTGTTATTATGTAGAGGAATTCTGACCTCCTCCTTCGGGGCTGAGAGATCACATAGAGAGCAGGATGCACGGGGCCAGTGATCTGTTCCTAGTGGAGCTAATTGATAAGGAACATATTTTATGAATGAAGTTACAAGATAAAAACTGAGACTAATGAAATACCCCAATGACTCCAAAGTAATTAAGGAAGGCATTCCATACACTACCTCTA
This sequence comes from Neogale vison, assembly GCF_020171115.1. Lineage (NCBI taxonomy): Eukaryota > Metazoa > Chordata > Mammalia > Carnivora > Mustelidae > Neogale > Neogale vison. The sequence continues at coordinate 126,855,678 of NC_058098.1, forward strand.
ATTAGACACTGAGGCTGAGAATTCACAACTGACTCGATATTCTCCAGTGGTGCTGACCCCTTGTTTAATATGACAGCAACTGAGAATATTCATAACCAAGAAAAGTAAAACCTTCCTTCTAAGGTGACAATGGGCCATTTAAGTGAGGCTGGGGTGGGTATCAGACAATTACAGGCATAGGAATTTAACACAGTCTCTGTGTTTTTCAAAGGATTCCTTGAACCAAACAAGTTTAAGAGATGTTTTTCAAAATAATTTTTAAAACACAACTCTTTTCAGCATTTAGAAAAATGATTAAAAATAAGGTCACACAATGTGGCCTATTAAAAACGTGTTTACCTGTTTCCTCTCATCAGGCTTTTCTTTAGTTCTTCAATCTAGTGTCAGATTTTCCTACAATCATTATTCCCGTAAAACATAGTATTCTAAACTCACATTGGCTTTTACCCATTGAACAGTGCTTGTTCCTCCCTTCTTATTTTTCAAAAGATTACCCTCACCAAGATCTTACTGTTTCTCAAAGATGTGGTGAAATCATCAGAAGCCAAAGAATAAACATTAGGTCAATAGGTATTTATTAAGTAGAGCATGTGATGTGTGTTATACCATATGGGAAAGCAGAAGAAAATTTGCACAGGTACCTGTGATTTAGAACATTACAGTCTATTCTCAGAAATGGAACACACATACAAGACAGAGACACTAACAACATATGACAGAATATAATTATATGTGGAACTGTGCACCAGACTTTGTTTTGCAAGAGTTTGAATGAGAGGAGAGGAACAAAGTCTAAAATACTGGGTAAGGTTTCTGAGTGGGAGGAAAACCTCAGAGGGCATGCAGAAGGCCACTGATTTGGACAAGCGGAACGGGAGGTAGTGGGCAGCAAGGTGAGTGAATGTGCCAGAGAGAGAGCATTTGCATGGGTTGTTCATGACAAAGGGAGAAAGGTGTTACTGTTGCTGCTTGTGGTTTTGTCGCCATCACTGGCTCTCACGAAAGCCAAGCCAAAATCATATATAGTTATTTTACTTGCAGCAAATCAGGGCCATTTGCCAGCTTATGAATAATTAGAGAGGGTAGGATGGAATAATTTCAAATTAGTTTTAATCCTTCTTTATTTAAAAACACCTTCCCTAAAGAGCAATAGAATCTTAGAGCAGACAGAGACTGTGAGGGTTATCTGCTCAAAGATTCCTCTCAATGTGGAAACTTCTTCTGAACCATTCATGAGGTGTGAGATGCTTGGTATCAATGCGCCCCCAGTACGCTATGTGATATTTTGTTCAATATACATATTTTTGCATAGAGAAGTTTATAGTTCTATTGTATTTCTGAAGGCATTTGACGCTCAGGCCCTTATGATGAGTACCAGGTGTTATATGGGAGCCTTGAATCACTGTATCGTGCATCTGAATCTAACATTACAATGGATATTAACCAGAATTTGAATAAAAAGTTAAAAAGAAAAAAAAAAACAACCTCTTTCAAGTCTTAAAAACCAGTGGTTTTTAGCAGCTTTGCAAGGTGATATCAAGAAATAGTGACAGGGAGGTCACCACCCGTCAATATTGCCAGCTATAATTCAACAACTTTGTCTCTCTCTAAGTTGCCCTGAACCAGGCTCCCAGGCAGAGGGCATGGTTCTAGTTTGTGGGTGCACATCTGAATCCAGGAGGGATGATTGAATTAGGAGCCAGTCAGAATGATACCCCAGTACATGATGCTGGGGAATCTCTAGCCACAGCACTGACAACTAATGCATAGACTTCTGTCTGAAGGATCTGTAGATTGAATTACTTGTTTTAACTCCCTGATAAAGTGAAATTAAAATAAAGAATTAGACCCAGGAGACCATTTGACTTAGCTCACCAGCTAGCGATACATGCAGAGTCTTAGAATGGTGAGTGACAGACACACCCATTTCCACTGACCCTCTTTGCATCCCTGAGTAGACTTGCGAGGCATTTTTACTTTCGGTTCCTGAGCTTCCTCCCTAATGAGGAGAAGCTGTTTGAAAGGACGTACCTCTTTGGAGTTTTCTCTGACTTTCTTTTTTAACATGATATATTAGAATCCCCTTTCTACTCCCATCTTTCAGGAGTGGCGCCAATAATGTGAGGGACAATAAATTATTCAAAGTGGGGGAGCTATGTAACAAACAGGAAGCCAGCAGTTTATTAAAGATAGCTGCACACAAATGCGCATTTGCCAGCAACGTCGACAGCCAATCAGAGATGATCTAGGACCTTTCTCACAAGCCTGCGACATTTAATATCTTTGAAAGACATTAAAGATGTCAAATGTTCAGACCCCGATCTGAGAAGCCGTGAAAACACTGTATCCGTGTTGGCAAAACAGGCTTAGAGCTAGGTCACAATTCCCCGTGCCTGTCTTTTCCTAAAGGGTAAACATCGTCCACATATTTGTTTGCTAGTGTACTTTGCTTTGCAAAATAGTTCTGATCCTGAGGTGGTTTGTTAATCCAATCGCATTTTACCATAAACTAGCATTATCATTTCAGAAGCAGTTACACTTCATTTATGTTCAATTTCCAACTCGGGTAGGCTCCCGTAATTCACATTTGTTTATCCTCCTCCCCCTGCCCTGTGTTTAATATTGAATGATTTATAAGGCAAACTACTTGAAAGCATTGAAGAAACTGTTTCCTCATAAGCCGATAATAGTGAATACTTTTTTGGAAGTATAATGTCACTTTGCTAATTCTTTTGCTTTATAAGTTGGATTGTGGTTTGTGTTCATTTTTAAAATTAATCGTAAAATATAAATGTAGAAGAATAGAATAGTATAATGAACCCCATGTGCCCATCACCCAACCTCAACAATTAACAACTCATGATCAGTTATGTTTGAACTGTACCCCGTATTGTTCATTTTAATTTGAAGCATATTAAATACAGTCAGATATCGTTGAACCTGTAAATATTTTTTTGATGTGTCTCTGAAAAATATTTTATCAGTTGTTCCTCTATTTCTCTTACTTTTCCTTGCTTTTTATTTGTGCAAAAAACTGGAATGTTTGTCCTGTAGGGTTTCCAAAAGTCTGTGTTTTGCTGCTTGAATCCATGTTTTAAAATGTATTTCTGTCTTTGTATTTCTTGTCAATTGATAGCTATAGAAGCCTGATTAGATTCAGATTCAAGTTGTTTTTTTTTTTTTTTGCAAGACTTCTTCATAGGTAATGTTGCACACTTCCATCAAAATGACGTGTCTGCTTATCTTTCTGTGATGTTAGCAACCATCACTGTATCTGTAGATCCAGATGGTATGAAAATCTTACAACTGTATGCTTCCATTTCTCTTTTCCTATCCTTTTGAGTTCTTATTTTCAAATATTTTACTTCTGCTCTAAAATATATTACTTTTGCTTTATATGGTCAGTTTTCTATTTATTGTTTTGAAGATTTTATTTATTTACTTGACAAGGAGAGAAAGCGTGCACAAGCCGGGGGAGTGGCAGGCAGAGGGAGAGGGGGAAGCAGGCTTCCCTCAGGGCAGGGAGCCGGAGGAAGGGCTCCATCCCAGGACCCTGGGGCCCTGGTATCACGGCCCAACCGGAGCAGAAGGCAGACGCTTAACCAACTGAGGCACCAAGGTGCCTCTAAATAATTAGTTTTTTAAGTGATATAAATAATTAGAGTAAAAGTGTATCTACCAGTGCAGTTTTTCCAGCTGATAATCTTGATTCCTTTTCATCGACTCAGGTATCCATCAGACCTCAGTGGAATTCCTCTAATGTTCCTTATACCACAAGTCTTTTGGTGGTGAATTTTTGTAGGTTTTGTAGGACTGAAGATTTTTATCTCACCCCTCCCCCCCTTTTTAAAAAAAGATTTTATTTATTTATTTGACAGACAGAGATCACAAGTAGGCAGAGAGGCAGGCAGAGAGAGAAGAAGGGGAAGCAGGCTCCCTGCTGAGCAGGGAGCCCGATGCGGGGCTTGATCCCAGGACCCTGAGATCATGACCTGAGCCGAAGGCAGAGGCTTAACCCACTGAGCCACCCAGGCACCCCCCCACCCCTTTTTAAAGCTATTTCTTGGGTATAGAATTCTTGGTTTACAGTTCTATTCTTTTAGACACCAGTAAAGATTTTGTTCCACCTTTGCTCACTTGCATGATTTCTGGAGACACTTCTGATCTCACTTTTACCTTTGGCCCTTTGTACCAAATAAGACATTTTTGATTTGGTTGCTCTTAAGATTTACATCTTCATCTCCTGTTTGAAGCAATTTGATTATGATGTGACTTCATATTGTCATGGGTCTTATGCTTACGTTCCTTAAACTTAGATTTTTGGGTTTAGAATTTTCATCAAATTTGGAAAACTGGCTGCTGAAGTTATCTGACTACTTCTGGAACTATGTTATTGTTTTCCAGACTTTTCTCTTGGTGTTTCAATTTAGATAGTTTTTATTGTCCTGTTTCCAATTTCACTAATCTATTCTTTTGCATTTCCTAAATTTCTTTTAATACTTTTTAGTATATTTATATTTAAGCATTGCTGTTTTTGCTTTTCAACCCAAATCTCCATATAGTCCCAATTCCCTTTTATGTGAAGAACTTTCTTTAGGACTTCTGTGTGTGAGTCTGCTGGTAAAGAATTCTGTGCTTGAGAATATCTATTTCCTTTTCACTAAGAAAACTTTTTATTCAGAAACAGTTTCATACTTCTAGGAAATTTATAAGAATATTCAAAAGAATAATTACTTTATCAAGATTCACTTCTTGTTACCATTTTTACTTTATCATTTGTGCTCTTTTTTTCCCCCTTTATTCCTAAATTTTTTGGTGTGTGTTTCCTGAGATGAAGGATATTCTCTTATATAACCAAAGAATAGTTACCTATTTGGTAAATTGAACATTGATACGATACTTTAGTGTACTGTCCATGTTCCAACTGCTTTTTTTTTTTTTTTAATTTATTTTGATAGAGAGAGAGACAGAGGGAGAGGGAACACAAGCAGGGGGAGTGGCTCCACACAGGCCTTCATCCCAGGACCCTGGGATCATGACCAGAGCCCAAGGCAGACGCTTAAGACTGAGCCACCTGGGCACCCCCCCAACTGCTTTTAAAGCATTTTCCTCCAAAAGAAAATCCAGTCAGGGTTCCAGGATTAGATTTATATTCATTTCTCTTGAGTATTCTTCAATCTGGAAGAGTTTCTGGGCCATTTTGTGTCTCGGTGTATGTATTTTTTAGACATTAATGATTTGGGGGGAATATAATATTCTTTACTTTGGGTTAGGATGCTATTTCCTCATGATTATGTTTAGTTTATTTTTCCAGAGCACAATATTACATAAGAGATATGTCCTTTTTCAGGATATCATTCTGAGGCATATGTTGGCCATTTGTCCTCTCCCTACTGATGTTTATTTTGATCACCTAGTTGGATTTTTCCAGTGCATGACTTCTGTTGTTTTCCTTATAACTAATAGGAAAACCATAGCCTTGCATATATCTTGATGATCATTAATATCTCATATTAGGTTTAGGATCAGTTGATGATTCTTACCTGAATTGACCTTTATTTACTTTGACAACTGTACAATATTATTTTCCAACTTGAGTACATTTTATATATTTACCTGTCAGCCCTCCACATTGTATTGTAAACAAGTCCCATCTGTCCTTTTCCTCCCTCCCTCACTTCCTTCTTTTATTTATTTTCTTCCTGTCTTCCTAATTATTACAAGAATTTTGTAGGTTTCTATTTTTTGCTTCCTATGTTCTATAATTTAATACTGACTTATTTTGGGGCTCATAATGTTCCAAATTTAGTTAGTAGAACCCTCTTAAATTATTTCCTTTATCCATGTTATTTTGTCTTCATTTTATAAATTTTTTTCACTGAATATAGAATTCTGTATTGAAAGTTTTATTGTTTTAATACTTTATAAATGTTGTTATGCCCTCTTTTGACCTCTACTGTATCTGATGAGAAGTTTCCCATTCATACTGTTATTCTCTTGTAAGAAGGAATGCTACTTTTCTCTAGCTGCTTTCATAATATTTTATCTTTTGTTTTTAGCTATTTGACTATGATATTCTTAGGAATGGTTTTCTTTGCAATTATCCTTCTTTAGGTTTATTGCTGTTATTAGATTTAGAGGTTGGTGTTTTCTACACCATTTGGGAAAATTTCCGGTATTACTATCATTTGTCTACTCAATCTGTTTTTCTTCTAAGATTCGAATTACATGTATTTTAGATAACTTGATACTGTCCTATAGGTCACTAAGGCTGTTTTAATATCATTTCTTACTTGGTTCTTCAAATTAGATGATTTCTATTAATATCTTTTAAAGTTCCCTGATTCTTTACACTTTAATCACCAATTGCTCTTAATGCTATCTAGTGAAATTATTTATTTCAGTTAATATTCTTTTCATTCTGAAGTTTCCATTTGGTTTTTCTTTTACAGTTCCCATACCCATATTTCTGCTTATTTATCATGGCCATATTTTCATTTAAGCCCTTGAACATATTGATAAAAATGGCTTTAAAGAGTTTTTCTGCTGGTTTCAACATGCAGAATATTTTAAGATAAATTGCTATTGATTGCTTTTTCTATTAATTTGAGTCATATTTTCCTGTTTCCTTACATGTCTAGTAATTTTTTTATACTGGATATGATGTGTGATACATTGTAGAAATTTTGGATTCTATCATCATCCTCTGAAGAGTGTCTATTTTTGTTCTAGCTGGCAGTTAAACTGACTAGACGCAGACTCCAAACTCTGTGTCCCATGTGATGGGTATTATCCAGAATCTCTGCTCAGTTCATTCAATATCCTACCTTTTGCTTTTCTTTGGGTCAATGGCATTTCCCAAGGTATTCACAATTGGGGTTCAACCAAGGATTTGGATAGATATATACAGATATTGAGGCTTCCTCTCTTACTATGAGTCTTTTCTCTTTCCTCACTTTTGAAGTATTTTGGAAGCTCTAATCTCCATTCTAAGATGTCTCAAGTTAGTAACACTGTAACTTTATGCCCGAGTTCCTGCCAGTGTAGACTACACTTACAGAAAAGATCTTTCAGGAGAAGAGCCATTAAATACAAACTTTACCCACAGTAGTTCTCTTATAAGTGACAGATTCCTTTCCAGTCTTTGCCTGATTTTTGGCTGCTTTACTTTCATGGACTTTATCTTTTGTGAATTTGTAATTATTTCCCATGGAGGGATTAGTCCAATACAATCTACTTTACCATTAGCAGAAACAGAACTCCTGCTTTTCTTTTCAACCCACCCAAGTCAGACTATTGTCCCCTCCAGTTTACTCGTACTGTTCTAATCGAGGTCATTCGTATTTTCTACATTGACAAAATCAATGGTCATTTCTGAGTCCTTTTATTACTTGATGTATGAGTGACATTTGACCATGGTATTTCTTTTTTTTTCTTTTTAAAGATTTTATTTATTTATTTGACAGACAGAGATCACAAGTAGGCAGAGAGGCAGGCAGAGAGAAGGGGGAAGCAGCCCCCCGCTGAGCAGAGAGCCCAATGCAGGGCTTGATCCCAGGATCCTGAGATCATGACCTGAGCCGAAGGCAGAGGCTTAACCCACTGAGCCACCCAGGTGCCCTTGACCATGGTATTTCTTTTCTCCCTCTTGACTTCACTTGGTGTCAAGACACGAATACTCTTTAGTCTTCTGTTTCACTAGTTGCTACTTGGTGTCCTTCTCTTTACCAACTCATATTCTTACCTTAACATTTTAGAAAGCATCAGGGTTCAGAACCATAGCTCCTTTGGTTCTTTATCTACAACACCTTCAAATTTACCTCATGTAGTACCATGGTTGTAAATACTGTGTAACATTTTCTTTTTCTCTGACTGGATCTCCCCCCTGAATTCTAGTATCAGAAATCTCACTATCTTTTTGAAATTGTCGCTTCATGATTTGGTAGGCACCTCAAACTCATCCTGTCCACATATTAGCTCTTGGTCTTTCCCCAAAAGACTATTGCCCTTTTCTCCCTTTAGTAAAATAGTCTCTCTTCTGTTAAAATGAGCTTCATTCATGCTCTTGCTTTGTCTTTAACACATAGATAATTGTAATTCTTTTTTTAAATTCAAATTCTACATCAAGTGCACTTGAGAACTGTCTCTGCTTTACCTTTAGAACTGACCACTGTGTGCCACCTCCTCTCCTCTCCTACATATTCTCTTCAAGATGTTATCAGCTTTCACCTCCATTACTGTGAATACCTTCTTCTTCTGTCCTTGACCTGTTATATTCTTAGAGTCTTTTATTCACACAGTAGCCAGAGTAATATTTATTTATTTATTTATTTGATTTCAATTAACTAACATATAGACTATTATTAGTTTCAGAGGTAGGGTTCAGTGATTCATCAGTTGTATATAACACCCAGTGCTCATTATATCACATTCCTTCCTTAACGCCCAATATCCTGTTACCCCATCTGCCACCTCTCTCCCCTCCAAGAACCCTGAGTTTATTTTGTATGGATAAGAGCCTCTTATGGTTTGTCTCCCTCTCTGATTACATCTTTTTTCATTTTCCCCCTCCCTTCCTCTATGCTCCTGTTTTGTTTTGTAAATTCCACATATGAATGAAATCATGTGATAATTATCTTTCTCTGATTTATTCTTTTCATTGGCATGATATCTTCTAGTTCCATCCAGATCATTACAAATGGCAAGATTTCATTTTTCGATGGCTGAGTAATACCCCATTGTATGTATATGTGTGTGTGTGTGTGTATACACATACCACACCTTCTTTTTCCATTAATCTGCTGATGGACATCTGGGATCTTTCTGTAGTTTGGCTATTGTGGACATTGCTGCTATAAACATGGGGGTGCAGTTGCCCCTCCAGGTCACTTCATTTGTATCTTTGGAGGATATACCAAGTAGTGCAAGTGCTGGGTCATAGGGGAGCTCTATTTTTAACTTTTTTGAGGAACCTCTGTACTGTTTTCCAGAATGACTATTACCAGCTCACATCCCCACAAGTAGTATAAAAGGGTTCCCCTTTCTCTGCATCCTTGCCAACATTTGTTGTTTCCTGACTTGTTAACTGTAGCCATTCTGAGTGGTGTGAGGTGGCATCTCACTGTGGTACTTCCCTGATGCTGAGTGATGTTGAGCATTTTTTTTTTTCATGTATCTATTGGCCATTTGTATGTCTTCTTAGAGAAATATCTGTTCATGTCTTCTGCCCATTTCTTGAGTGTTGTTCAACATAGTACTTCTAAGAAGTCCTAGCTCAGACAACAAAAAGAAATAAAAGATATCCAAGTTGGTAAAGAACTCAAGCTCTTACTCTTTGAAGATGACATGATACTCTATGTAGAGAACCCAAAAGACTCCACCTCAAAATTGCGAGCACTCAGAGGAATTCAGCAAAGTAGCATGATAAAAGATCAACGCACAAAAATCAGTTACATTTCTATATACTAACAAGGAGAGAAGAAAGAGAAATTAAGGAATTGATCACATTTAAAGTTGTACCAAAAACCATAAGATACCTAGGAATAAACCTAACAAAAGATGTAAAAGATCTGTACTCTGTAAACTATAAAACATTCATGAAAGAAATTGAGGAAGACACAAAGAAATGGAAAAACATTTCATCCATGCTCATGGATTGAAAGAACAAATATTGTTAAAATTTCTATGCTTCGCAGAGCAATCTGTAGGTTCAATGCAATCCCTATCAAAATACCATCAACATTTTTTCAGAGCTGGAACAAATAATCCTAAAATTTGTATGGAACCAGGAAAGACCCCAAATAGCCAAAGGAAAGTTGAAAAAGAAAACCAAGGCTGATGACATCATAGTGCCTAACTTCAAGCTCTATTACAAAGCTGTAATCATCAAGATAGCCTGGTATTGGCAGAAAAACAGACACATAGATCAATGCAATAGAATACAGAAGCCAGGAATAGACCCTCAACTTTACGGCCAACTTTTCTTCAACAAAGCAGGAAAGAATATCCAATGGAATAGAGAAATTTTCTTCAACAAATGGTCTTGGGAAAATTGGACAGTCACACACAGAAGAATGAAACTGGACCATATTCTTACAGCATACACAAAATAAACTCAAAATAGATGAAAGACCTAAATATTAGACAGGAATCCATCAAAATACTAGAAGAGAATAGAGGCAGCAACCTCTTTGACCTTAGCTCCAGCAACTTCTTGCTAGACATGTCTCCAAAGGCAAGGGAAACAAAGGCAAAAAAGAGCTTTAGGACTTCATCAAGATAAAAAGCTTTTGTGCAGCAAAGAAAACAGTTGATAAAACCAGAAGACAACCTACAGAATGGGAGAAGATTTTTGCAAATGACATATCAGATAAAGGGTTAGTATCCAAAATCTATAAAGAACCTATCAAATTCAACACCCAAGGAACAGAGAGTAATATTTTGAAAGCCTAACTTATTGATGTCACCACTTTGCTCAAAAGAATCCAATAGCTAACATCTCCATCTCACCCAGAATGAGATCTTTTCCATTGCCAGCAAGTACCTTTGTGATTTTCTCTCTCTGACCAGCTTTCTATGATCACATGCCCAACTTCTCTGTACCACACTCCTTTTGCTGCAGCTACTCTGGTCCCCTCCTGGACCTTTGCACTTGCTCTTCCCTCTGATTTGAACACTCATGTCCTAGCATCTGAGTGATTTGTTTCTTTATTCATTGAGATGTCTGCTTATATGTCACCCTGTTAGGGAGGACTTCTCTGTTCTTCCTATTTAAAATAGCACCACTACCTTCACTATTCTATATTCCCTTAGCCTGTTTTTGTAAAGATTCATGTCATTGGTCTTGGCAATGATTTCTTAAATATGACACTGAAAGTATAAGCAACAAAAGCAAAAATAGACAAGCGGATCTATACCAGACTGAAATGTCTATGCAGAAAAAGAATCAACAGACTGAAAAAGCAACCTACAGAATAAGGGAAATGTTTGCAAGCCAAAATCTGATAAGGGGCTAATATCCAAAATATATAAGGAAGTCCTACAGCTCAAAAGCAAAAACCCCAAGCCCCCAAATAACCCAACTGAAAAATGGACAAAGGATTTGAACAGATATTTCTTGAAAGAAGACATATAATGGTTGACAGATATGTGAAAAAATGCTCACTATCACTAGTAATCAGGGAAAAGCCATCAAAATCACAGGAAGAAATCATCTCACACTTGTGAGGATGGCTATTAGCAAAAGTACAAAAGATAAGTGTTGGTGAAAATGTAGAGAAATTAGAATTCTTGTACATTCTTGGTGGGAATGAGAATTGTTGCAGCCCCTATCAAAAATGGTATAAAAGGTCGTCAAAAAACTTACCATATGACCAAGCAACCCCACTTCTGGGTACACATCCAAAAGGATTGAAATCAGGGTCTTGAAGAGATTTCTGCACTGCCTTGTTCATTGCAACATTATTCACAGTAGCCAAGATTTGGAAACAGCCTAGATGTCCTTCAATAGAGGGGTGGATTTTTTTGAAAAGTGGTGTATACACACAATAGAATATTATGCAGCCTTAAAAAGAAAGAAATCCTGCCATATGTGACAAAATAGATAAACCTGGAGGACATCACACAAGTGAGATAGGCTGGTCAAAGAAGGACTAATACTGTATGAATCTTGTTATATGAGGTATCAAAATAAATTCATAGAAACAGAGGGGCTAATGGTAGTTGCCAGGGACTGGAGCGAGGCAGAATTGGTGAGTTATTATTCATGGGTACAGTTTCAGTTAAATAAGATGAATCAGTTCTAGAGATGTGCTGTATAATGCTGTGTCTGAACTTAATAAAAATATTTTTATTGAGCTCTTGAGATATGTTGTTTGTTTAATGTCTGTCTTTCCAGAAACAAAAAGCTCCCTAATCACAGGCATTAGGTCTTTTATGTTCACTACTATATATTCAATATCTCAATCAGCGCCTAGACCACAGTGGTGTTTAATAACATTTGTGAAATGGATGAGTGTAGTGAAAGGGAGCATAGTACATTTTAAGAAATGAAAGAAGTTTAGTCACAGATACTACTGTTGGGGAGCTAGCGAGTTAGGCAGCAGCCAGACTGTACAGAATCTTGTAGACCACATACAGATTTTTTAAAAGCATTAGGTGTAGCCACTGGAGGATTTTAAGCAGGTGGACTGATGTGATCTGATTTAAGTTTTGATAAAAATCACTCCGACCTGGGAAGTGTATGAGCATAAGGGCAGTTGTGCTCAACCCCAGACTAATTAAATCGACCCCTCTAGGGTTGGACCCCAGTCCTCAGTGATTGCTAAAGACTTTTGGGTGATTCCAATGCACAGCCAAGATTGGAAACTAATGGGTTTGGGTAAGGTTCCTGAGAAAGCAGGATAGACAAGATTCAAAACCCAGGTGGAGGGATTTCTGGTTTCAGCTTTGTTACCTTAAGAGCTTGGAAGTCATTCCTCTTGTCATTAAAATTAGGAAACAGTAAACAAGCTGAAAATCAATGACTTTCTTAGACCAATCAGAGGACTAACATTTTGGGGCAAACCATGGCCCTGAAATTTGGAGAGTCAGATACATCTACAGAGATAGATCAACTGAGATCTGCTTACCTAGAGCAGAAGTCGCTGGGAGCATAAATTGGTAGGAACACATAAATGGTAATTTTGACAAATTATTGGAGTCTAAGTCTGGACTAGCATTAGAGTGAGAAGCTCCTATCTGTCATAAGGGGACCTCATAGTTTTCCAGGATTTTCCTTCAGGAACCCTATCAGTTTTCAAGGGGAGGATCTGAGAAAGCTTTTTTACATAGTCTTGGCAGGGCAAGGGTGGGGGAAAAGAAGAATTACTATGGTGCCTTTTTCAAAGCAAAGGCCTAATCTCCAGGGTGAAGGACTTCATTAGAGAGCAATTCTGAAACCTTATCCCAGCTTGTAGAAGAGAACTCTGCCCCACTACCTCCTACTTCAGCCTTCCTATCTCACCCTAAAGAAAAATAAATAAAAGTCTGGTCAACAGGGGAAAGGGTTTTAAAGATTTAGACTGAGATCATTGGAGCTGGGAAAGAGACTAAAGGACAAATTTCCACTCCTGGGAGAGGGACAGACATTTCAGAAGTCCACATCCCAGACTCACTAAAGACTGGGCCTCACTTAGAAAGTTATAGGACACCCCCTTCCCCACATCTTACCCCCACATGAACAAACTTTCAGTAATAATGACAGTGGGGCACCTGGGTGGCTCAGTTGGTTAAATGTCTGACTCTTGATTCAGCTCAGGTCACAATTCAGGGTCATGGAATCAAGCCCCACATTGGGCTCTGCACTCAGTGCAGAGTCTGCTAGTCCTTCTCCCTCTGCTCCTCCCCCTGCTTATGCTCTATTTCTCTCTCAAATAAATAAATAAATAAATAAATGATAAAATTTTAAAAGAATGGATCATAGGGAACACATAGTATCATGAATTACTTACTGAGCACCTTTTCTGTTCTGAATTCTGTTCTATACCAGATATTTTACATAACTTCAATGTCCCTTCAGTTTTTTATAAACCTTCGTTTTATATTTGAGGAAGCAGAAGCTCAGAGAAATAATTAAATGCGCAGAACTGGTGAGAGGTGCATGTCCCATGCAAACTCATGTATTTGTTTCATTTTTTTAACCTCCTTCTCCAAATCCACCGCTTGTGCCACTCTACTATGTTGTTTCATATCATTTCCAAACATGACAAAATTTCAAGTAGCAGAAAGAACAGAAATGGGTCCTGAAATGAAAGAAAAGATTTTATGGCACAATTATTATAGGTATTTTACTTGGGTGTTTTCTATCTAAATAATATTTAAATCTAGATATTTTCTATTACATAAGGATGAGACTATTTACAAAGTCAGCTGTCAGGGAATTCCTGTTCTTTATTTTCTACCAGAATTAACTGGTGGTGTGGTTTTTCACACCAATGTCTGGAGTGTCGTTGAGGTGTCTGAGTGATAAACATGCAACAACTTCCTGATTCTAAGACTCATGTTTTGTCTTCAAATTTTAGCAGTTTGGAAGCTGGGATCCATCTTATTAGGTCAAGAGAAACTTTCCAGTGGCCAAGCAAAGGAGTAAGTTATGATAACATTTTTAAAAAATTGCCTAAATAAATAAAAACTTAGTCCATTTTGCAGGTAACTATTTACCTGATTTGTACCCCAGTTAATTTGCGTTGGTAACATTATACTCGATTGATTTAAATGCAAATTTGGATCCCTAATGATTGCTTTTAATACCTTTAGAAGATTATATTGTAAAAAAATTGCAAGTAAAGTTATGCTGACCATGGAAGATTCCTTATCAAATTCCAGAAAATACAATTAAGGGCAATGAAAATTGCTAAATTTTTTAGAATAGGTCATATAATTTTGAAAGCTTGAGAAAGAGATGTGACCAAGTCATGCAACGAGAAGGACTTCTATGTCGGAACTGAACTTCTATTTTTATTGAAAGTTTCCAACTAACTTGTAAACAAAGCTGTTTAGCTGCAAGCACTACATAACAAGTTAGATAAACAAACCAAAAGTTTAACCAGATAGTCAATGCACATGTAGGTAAATGGCTCAAACTGTAGGGATGCTAAAATGGCCTGGACAGAGAGACAATTTATGATTTGAGGAGAAAGGAAGAAACAGAGATAGAACTCCTACCAGGAATATGCAAAAACAGTAAAAGATTTCACTAATGCTGCACAGGTATTTTGCAAAAGAGTTTCCAGAGAAGACCTTTTATATGCCAGATAGCTGTTATGGGTATGAATTTATGAAGTACTTGAAGAAGGAAAAATATGCATAATAGTGATCAAGGGAGACCTCTCAAGAACAGAAAAGGTGTTGAAGGGTGGTATGAGTCTCAAGATATTGAAGAGTTAGGGATGGAGGCTACTACATATATGTACCTTTCTCTCCACCCAATTGGTGCCCATGGCAGTATTCCACATAGCTGCACTAAAGAAGCATTTGAATAGTTTGAAAAAACTGAAGGGCAACACCTCTTAATGGATGTAGAATGTTAAGGGTCATGGAAGAGTGTTAAAAAAGCCCAACAGAAGCCTTCTCTCTCCTCCCACATCCACTCCAGATACATTCTCGGAATCAGCACCATCCTATTTTTAAACATTTCATTTGTCAGCTTTTTATTATTAAAAAAAAAATGTCCAATTTGCTTAAAGCACCTCAGGCAAAGTATGATCAAATTCATGGATGATAGTGACACTGAATAAAAATGGACAGGGACAGAACAACCAGGGCCCATTAAATGGACCTACGGATAAAGAGGACTCTCAGCTCTACCTCTCTACTACACCCAGGATTTAGTGAAATAAAACCAGAAACGGTCCTTGTCTGATTCAGGATCAACCTCAGAGGCCATGCTCTTACAGCCTAAGGGACTGAATTGTGCTAAGACCAGACCATGAATTCCCAGGGCATTTTCTGAATAATCATCTTATCTCCACATGGTATCTCAGCTTAAACTGTTTTCCTCAAGAACGTGTCAGGAAAAGTATGGTCCTTGACATTCTTTTGTGGAAACATTACCTCGAGCGCACATAGATTTAGATGATTTTAAATCAGAGCTGTTTGTATTCTGAGGGTGAGTACAGCTGTGACATATATGGTAATTGGGAAATGGAAGCAAGCAAAAGAGATCCCACGTGGTTTCCTATAGCATATAGTGAGTGTTTGTCTATTACATGAACCGGATATCTGAGCATGACAAATTCTTTCAATATGGTAGCCATACAATGAAGTGGTAACAAGGAGCCAGGACACAGTCTGATATGCTGTGAAATTGGGGAACCAAGTCCAGGGAAATCCAGAAATGTTAGATTAAAAATCCCGTTTCCACAAGTGAGTTGTCACATCTAGGCAAGGTTTTTATTTCTTTAGTTCTTTAAGATCAGAGTTATGGGAGGAAGCGGTGGGGGGAGAGAAGGCAAGACAATTGAGCCAGCTGTGTAGATGGTAGCTTTGATTGGAATTCTTGATGCCTTTTTAAAATTCACAGGCTTGCCCCTATGGATGTACCTAGCTTCTTGAAGAGACACTGCACAGTCGGGAGGCCCCAGAGACCATAATTAAGCCTTTTTGGGGGTCTGGATGGAAAGGGAGGGAACAGGAAATCATGAAAGCCAGAGAAAGGATGTCTCTCACCTGATAGGGAACCAAAGGAGGAGGCCAAATGGAGACACACCACCATTTACAAGTTTTTGCCAGGCCTTTTTGATAAAAGGTACTGGGCCAGTTTGAACATTTATTATGTAGGGGACATGACGGGAGGGACAAAAAGGAAAAGAATAAAAGACTCTTGATCCAAACCTTACACCTTATGAAAATTAACTCAAAATGGATTATGGAACTAAATGTAAAAAGTAAAACTAAAAAAACTTTTAGAAATAGAAAATATTTGGGATTGAGCATTATACATTTTTTTTTAAGATTTTATTTATTTATTTGACAGAGAAAGATCACAAGTAGGCAGAGAGAGAGAGAGGAGGAAGCAGGCTCCCTGCTGAGCAGAGAGCCTGATGCGGGACTCAATCCCAGGACCCTGAGATCATGACCTGAGCCGAAGGCAGCGGCTTAACCCACTGAGCCACCCAGGCGCCCCGGATTGAGCATTATACAAAACAACAACAACAACAACAAAAAACTCAGGCACGGCACCAAAAGCACAGACCATAAAAGAAAAAATTGATAAATTAGACCTTATCCAAAGTTAAAAGTTTTTCTCTGTAAAAGACCCTGTTAATAGCATAAAGAGACAAGCAATAGTCTGTGAGAAAATATTTACAAATCACATATCCAATAAAGAATTAGTATCTAGAGTATACAAGTAACTTATGAAAGCTCATCAGTTAAAAAAAAATGCAAACAATCCAATGACAATATGGGCAAAAGACAGGAACAGATATTTTATCAAAGTGAGTAAGAAATAACAAGCACATGAAAAGATGTTCACCATTTATCATGAGGGAAATATAAATTAAAACCACAGTGAGATATACCATATTCCTATGAGAAAAGCTAAAACTTTAAAAAATATAGTGACAACATCAAATTCTGGCAAGGATATAGAGAGATTGGTTCACTCATACATTGCTAGTGTCAATATATAAAATATTGAAACCATATAGGAAAACAGTTTGTAAATTTCATATAAAACCAAACATGCAAATGCCATATAGCTTAGAAATTGCACTTGAGGCCAGTCATCCCAGAGAAATTAAAACTTACACTCACATCTGTACATGGATGCACATAGTGGTTTTATTTGTAATAGTCAAAATTTGGAAACGTCCCAAAAGCCCTTCACCAGATGAATGATTACACAAATTGTGGCATATTCGTGCTATGGAATACATCTCAGTAATAAAAAGCAGCAAACTATTGATACATGCAAAAACTTGGATGACTTTCCAGAGAATTATTCTTAAAAAAAAAAAAAAAACCAAAGGTTGCATACTGTATAATTTTATTTATATAACACTTTTATATAAAAAGTACACTTTTGAAAGTATAGAATTATGAGAATGGGGAATAGATTAGTGGTTGTCAGAAATTAGAGACAAAGATTGAGGAAGGGTGAGGAAGTAGGTATGTATAGCTATTAAAGAACAATAAAAGGGATCTGTGTGGTGGTAGAAACGTTCTTTATCTTAAGTGTATCAATCAGTATCTTGGGGCACCTGGGGGGCTCAGTGGTTAAGTGTCTGCCTTTGGCTCAGGTCATGATTCTAGTGTCCTGGAATTGAGCCCTGCATTGGGCTCCCTGCTGAGCGGGAAGCCTGCTTCTCCCTCTCCCACTCCCCCTGCCTGTGTTCCTTCTTTCCCTGTGTCTCTCTCTGTCAAATAAGTAAATAAAATCTTTAAAAAGTAAAAAGTCAGGGATGCCTGGGTGGCTCAGGTGGTTGGACGACTGCCTTCGGCTCAGGTCATGATCCTGGAGTTCCGGGATCAAGTCCCGCATCGGGCTCCCAGCTCCTTGGGGAGTCTGCTTCTCCCTCTGACCTTCTCCTTGCTCATGCTCTCTCTCACTGTCTCTCTCTCAAATAAATAAATAAAATCTTTAAAAAAATAAAGTAAAAAGTCAGTATCCTGGTTGTGATATTGTATTCTAGTTTTGTAAGATATTACCACTATGAACTGTGCAAGGAGTCAAGGGGTCTGTCTAGTATTTCTTAAAAGTGCCTGTAAATCTATTATTATCCAAAATTTTAAAGTTCCATTTAATCAATGTATTATCCCTTTTTAAAAGTCTAAATCATATGTAAGTTAGCTAGATTCTGTGATACAGAGAGAAATAGATCTGAGGAGACACTTGGACTTTATTTTCTAGCTATAGAATGGCTTTGAAGTATTTTAACCAGAGGAATATTATGGTCAGACTTTTTAAAAATTAATTTTCATTTTAAATTCCAGTGTAGTTAACATATAATGTTATATGTGCTTCAGGTGTACAATACAGTGATTTTCAATTCTATACATCACTCAGTACTTATCATAAATAAGTATACTCTTTAATTCCCATCATCTATTTCACCCATCCCCCCCACCTACCTCCCCTCTGGTAACCATCCGTTTGTTCTGTAGAGTTAGGAGTCTGTTTCTTGGTCTGTCTTTCACTCTTTTTTCCTTTGCTCATTTGTTTTGTTTCTTAAATTCCATATACGAGTGAGATCATATATTTGCCTTTCTCTGACTTACTTATTTTTTTTTTTTTAGATTTTTATTTATTTATTTGACAGAGATCACAAATAGGCAGAGAGGCAGGCGGAGAGAGAGGAAGAAGCAGGCTCCTCACTGAGCAGAGAGCCCGATGTGGGGCTCGATCCCAGGACCCTGGGATCATGACCTGAGCCGAAGGCAGAGGCTTTATTTAACCCACTGAGCCACCCAGGCGCCCCCCTGACTTACTTATTTCACCTAGTGTTATATTCTCTAGCTCCATCCATGTTGTTGCAAATGGCAAGATCTCATTCTTTTTGATGGCTGAATAATATGTATGTATGTATGTATGCCACACCTTCTTTGTCTACTCATCTATCGATGGATACTTGGGTTGCTTTCATAATATGGCTTTTGTAGATAATACTATAATAAACATTGGGGTGCATGTATTTGTATTTTAGAAAAGTCGTGTTTTTTCTAGGTGCTATTGATTTGAAGAAGTCGGGTGTTTAGGGCTTGAGTGGGGACACCTTAGAGAGTGACACCAGATAGAGGGTGATGGCTACCAACCAGGAGAAACACAAGGGACTAGTTCACCAAGGTAAAAGCTCCAGGGATAGTGATGGGGGAAACACACCGAAACATACAGGCAGTGGATAAATGGCATGTCATAGTTGAGTCTTGAGCAAAGAAGAGCAGGAATCAAGGACTATCTCCAGTCTTCAGTCACTAGAGGCATAGTGGAGCCTTCAGTGATCAGGTTGCAGGAGAACAATTGTTGGGGGGGTGGGGCTGTAGGACACAGGGTCCAGTTGAGTTACCTAGTGCTCAGTCATTTCACAAACCCCTGCTCCCCATTATTTTTCTCTTCACTGATATAGTAGTGAAGTCACTGGTATAGCATTTATACCTTGACTTCCTAATTGCATGAATTTGAATTCTCAAAGAAATATCATACTAACTGTCCAGAAATCCCATCATCCCAAGAAGAGATCTATTTCTTCACCTCTCCGTGAAATTAAATTAAGCAACCATCCATTACCACATAACTTCTCTCTAATTTTGGGATGCAGAAAGAAAATCATATTCATTGTGAGTCCACTTAACTAACAAAGGACTCTGACATGGTGTTCACCTGACATGGTGTTCAGGGTGAATGTGGTATGGACTACGTTGATCTACGTTTAGGGAAGCTCTGACTCAAACAGGCTCCATCCAGACTGTGGGTCAGGATGTAGCCTTGTGTGTGGACTGCTCACTGGAGACGGAAACTAGGGAGCTCAGATGGACGAGTGTGTGCACAAAAAAGCTGCAGACCTTTTTCAGTCCTTCAATCAAAGTCCTGTGGCTCAGAAGTGATTCCAAGATTTTTTGAGAAATTACAAGATGCTCTTTTGGGGTTTCTCTGCTAGGGAGAGAGAACGCTGTCTACTTTACCCATCTGGCATAGTCCCCTTCAAGCGACACTTAGAAGAAGGGAAATTAGCCGTGGCTTCCTTCCTTTAGAAGCCTTCACTCCTATTTCCTCAGAAACCGTGGGACTCTGCCAGTGCCTGCCATGGCATCAGTGCCCCACAGCAACTGGCCTCCTGGTCAGTTCTCCCTGGAGCCCATGGGCTAAGCACATAGACTTGGTGTGAATTACCTTCTGCTGAGTGAGAAACTGGTGTGGGGGGGATGGGCTCTATTCTATCATGAATAGAGGCACTCCCCTCCAGCCACGAGCC
This sequence comes from Neogale vison, assembly GCF_020171115.1. NCBI lineage: Eukaryota > Metazoa > Chordata > Mammalia > Carnivora > Mustelidae > Neogale > Neogale vison. The sequence goes on from NC_058098.1 coordinate 126,876,128, forward strand.
GTTTTTATTTGTGCCTTCATGTGAGGAGAGAAGCAATACCAGAAAAAAAAAAAATAAGCCACCCAAGTTGTCATGTGAACACTTCCTTGCACAGCAGAAACCTGAGGGAGTAATTAAATTTCGCTGATGCCCTATCATCTTTAAGGTTGGGTTTTATCCTTACATAAATACCGAATTACCCCGTGGTGTTTATTTAACAAAATACCCAGAAGATCCTAAGCGTGTTTTCACATCGGACTTCTTTCCCTTTCTCTACATCTGTCTCACTGTTTCTCCAGGTCCACTCAAGGGATTCCACCTGGAAAGTGCTTCCTGATGGTAAGAGCAGTGCTACGTTTGGCCATGGGAGATGAAGCTCTTTCCAGGGAAATACTATTTTTGTTTTCTTGTCTGCTTGAATAGACATGCGTAAGAAATTAAATCTGGCCAGGGGGTTGATGCTGGAGCTCGTGGGGGATAAGGGCATATGGAAGGGTCGGGGCAGAGAGAAAAGCCTGGCTAGGATGTAGCCCCCAAGGTGAGCAAAGGAGGTCTGGAAACTTGCCAAAGAAGATCAGTGTGGCATTAACGGCAGAAGAGATATGCCAGCAGCTCATGAAATATGATCTTAAGGGAAAGCTCAAATCCAGTTACGAGTGCAGAGAAAGCACCAGCCTGGGCCAGAGAAGCGATCTGAAGTAGAGGGACCAAAATAGAAACTGTGATTGGATCCTGCCGGTCACTTACCTACCGCCCAAAGATACCGGGAGGGAGAGCTAAGCTATGTGCGAGGCTCCTGACAGACACCCCAGGTTCGTCATTGTTGCCATCACATGCAACATAGAAAGAAAAGCCCGTGTGCACAGACCAGTCCATCTGTGCGTTGGCAGATGGGATGGGAGCTGCCAGAGTGAAGAGCGCAGTGTGATGGAGTGCGGGTATGAATGAACTTAGGATAGTTCAAATACAATTGCATTAATGTGGCTGTCTCAGATTTTTAACTGAATGAATCGTTTCTGAATTGATTTTATTGTTTAAATTCACAGTAGTTAATGGCTTTTCAAAATAAAATTGACTTTGGCTGACTTAAACATCAATAGAAGATTTAAAAAAATGAATTCGATTGTATTTTAAGCCCCAAATCAAGATTTCTATAAAGTCGGACATGTCCCTTTTCCCCTTTTGTAAACTGGCTTATTTCCAAATGTGCAATAAGCAAAAATAAACCAACTTACAAGTGGACTCTTATAAACCTTAGCTCAAACTTCAGGTAAATCCTCTATTCTCTATGAATCGTTGGGTAAGCTGCTTAATTCCTCAGTTTTCTCAATAGAAAAAGAAGGAGATGATATTATTTACTTTGCAAGACTATTGTGAAGATAATTGTTAAGTGTCTAATATCATGCTCAGCCTATTGTAGACATTCAGCAAAGATTTGTACACAATTATGTCTGTTTTGCATATAGATCCTTACATGTGTATATGTACAATGTTGAAAAAGACCTGAATGAGAGGACCATGGTCTTCTGGTTATATCCAGCAGTGGGAGAAGGCGCAGAATGAATAATAGGTGTGATATATCTGGGGATATCTTTCTGATCATCACTCTTATCAGTAGCAAAATTAGCAAAAACTTAGATCATGGAGAATCTCAGTGATAAGGAGTTTAGACTTAATTCCTTAGGCCAGTGGCTGACAAACTTTTTCTATATAAAGCCAGAGAGCAAATATTTTCAGCTTTTTGGACAACAGTCTCTCTTACAAATACTCAACTCCACCATGCTAGCGTGAAAGGGCCACAGACAGTGTGTTAACGAATGAACGTGTCTGTGTTCCAATGAAACTTTCTTTACAAAACTCGGAAATTGGCCTGATTTGGCCTGTAGGCAGTAGTTTGGCTGTCCCTGATCTAGGTGACAGGAAGTAAACCCCACATCCTATCTTCTCATTTCTTTACTTACAGATACACGGAGGTTTTGCTTTTTTGGATTGGTTAGATTACAGCTAACCCCAAACCGTGTTCGTTAATGAAATAATATAATACATTTTTTAAAGGTTTTATTTATTTGACAGAGAACACAAGCAGGCAGAGAGGTAGGCAGAGAGAGAGTGAGAGAGGAAGGGAAGCAGGCTCCCTGCTGAGCAGAAAGCCCGATGCGGGCTCGATCCCAGGACCCTGGGATCATGACCTGAGCTGAAGGCAGAAGCTTTAACCCACTGAGCCACCCAGGCGCCCCAATATAATACATTTTTGAGTATGTGCTATCATTAACTATTTCTCTAGGTGCTGGAAAAACAGCGATGAGCAAAACTCACAGAGAAACATTCCTGGCTTCAAGGAGCTCATGTTCTGGTGGCATGACAGAACTCTATCCGTCGCTACCTTGTTCTAGAAACCCTGCTCTACATAAGCCACACTGATCAATGTTTGCATTACTGCTCATAGATTTTCTGCACCTAGACTTCCTATATTATAGATAAAGGGGCATTCTAGCATGGTGCATCTGGATAGCAGCAAGATGTTTGACAAAGTACCCCCTGATATTGGAGGGGACGCAATGGAGAAATGTGGGCTGGATGATAATGTAGCTCAGTGAACCGGAACCTGGATGAAAGACATCACTCAATGAATACTGATTGATTGATCACCATCAACCTGGAGAGGTATCTCCAGTGACCTCGAGGGCCATGTCCTTGTCTCTGTCTCAACTCTTCCATTGATGACTTAGGTTAACACATGGAAAGCATGATGATCAAATTTGCAGAAGATGTAAAGCAAAGAGGGAGACAGCTGACAGGGCCAAGATCCAAAATGATTTAGACAGGCCAGAACAATGGCCTGAATCTAACAAGATGAAATTTAATAGGGATAAATGGAAGGTCTTGCACTTGGGTTCAGAAGTCAAATTGTACAAGGGGGGAGGGGGAGAAGTAGTTAAACTGCAATATAGGAGATAAAGCTTTAGAGATTTCACTGACAGCAGACTCAGTGGGAGCCACAGTGCATTGTGAATGTCAAAAATCTCAGGGGAAACCAACGGCATTGCCATGAGGGCAGATTCCAGGGCAAGCTGGGTGGCAGTGCTTTCTCACCAGGCAAAATCGGATCTCGCGCATGTGTGGTCCTGAATGTCAGGTGTTCGGAGACATGCAGAGAGACTCTGTCCTGTATAAAGAGAAGACCTCATGGGTAATGAGGACTCGTAAGAACATGGGGATTGTTTAAGAAAATAGGATTTTTAAGTGCTTTAAGTTAGTTTAGGGATTCTACAGAGCACATTCCAGGGGAAAATGGCAACATTCATTCTTGTTGAAATGTTTCTACTTCTCTTGTAGCAAAACTCTTCTCTGCTCTGAAGATCAAAGGGGAGTGGATATTTTAGGGCAGCACCCTCTGGGCAAAAGGCACTTTGGGAACCCAGGGGAGCAGATGTTAAAACTGCTTTGTTTCAGTGAGGTTCCTGTCAGTTTCATGCCTTTGTAATCCAGTAGCCAGTTTTGAAAATCTGCACCAATAACCCCAGCCTGAGGAGGGGAGCAGAAAGGTAGGCCTTCTGGCCTCTGAGAAGCTTAGTACCGAGGGTCATATGTACGCTTTTCCAGGTACAGATTCCACACGTACCCCCAGAGAAAAGTCAGGGAATTAGGGGCTCAATGAACGGAGAATTTAATTTTTCTGGTTAACTCTGAAAATATGTTTTTATGTTACGTTGTTGTCGCAAATCATTTTAAGACACATCTGTTTACTTTCTTAACTTGGTGAAAGGAGGAAAGGAAGGGAGCAGAGTTGATCTCTAAAGTAGTCTCTTAATTTTTAAGGGAAAACCCAAATTCGGCCTGCCCAGTCTGATTTGGCCTCAACTTCCCTCTTTTGCATCATCAGCATCTCTTTAGTCCAGTGGCTCTGACCTCTCAATTCCTCGTGATATTCCATACTCGCGCTGTCCCTTAGGTTCCAAACAGTTTGTCTCCCCAACATGTCTACCATCCTTCGGTTCTTGCCAGAAAAACTTAGAAGTCACAATGTCTGCAGAAGCTTCCCTGATTCCCAGAGTCTGGGTAAGGCCCCATTGAATGTTGTCTGAGCACACCCCGTCCTTGCTAGAGTGTGATGCTTATTCCACACCATGGTAACTGGCTGGCGTTCGTTTCTGTCTTCCTCACAAGCCCGAAGAGGACAGAAAGCATGACTGATCTATTCATTGTTATATTTCCAGTATTTAGCATGCTTGATGTGGAATGTGTGTTCAGTAGATTTGCTAAATTGAATTAATTCATTGACGGTATTAAGAACTGTGGGGACATCATCTTAGGCATCAGTAACAGGGTCCTAAACAAAAGATGGCACCAAACCACAGTCATGGCAAGAACTATCTGTCCAGTGTGCTTTTCTGATAGAATGAAGAAGCTGAGTTCTAGTAAAAGAGACTGACTTGCCCAAGGCCACATAGCCATGGGGCAGCTAAGCCAACACTAGACCCCATTTATCTTTTTGAGACGCTCTCGTCTGCCTCCTCATAACTGCCACTGCCAGAATGTGAAGTCACAAATCTGCTCTAGCAAAATCGGTAGAAGAGGAATATATTATCTCTGAATCCAGTGAAAGCTGGAGAACCAGATTTGGAAAAAGAGCAGGAATCAAGAATGGGGAAGCATTTAAAAGGACAGGCTGGAAGAGATCCCAGTCTGAAACAAGTCCTGCTTTGGAATTGTCTGGTTCAGATGCTGCCCTGGCACTGGGCACTTTCCGCCCCTGCCCCCGGACCTCATTCCTCCCTGTGGACTCACAGTCCTGGCCCCACTCTGCTCTCTTACTGAATCGTTCCTCACCTACCCCTGCATTTTAATTTTTGTTCCTTAAAGATCCAAAATCCCAGGCAGGCGCAGCTGACAGGCTGAGGTGAGGCAGTAGACCTGAAATCTAGATGCCCAGAGCAGGAAGATGGAGAGCCCCCCGGGCCCACTCTCACTTCTGCTATGTGAGGCCCATGTGAGCAGGATGTGCTCAATCTAGCAAAGGCGTGCGGGTCCAGGGAGCCATAAAACACCCAGACAAGACCCTAACAATTCACATCATTTTTGTCTTCAGTGCTTTCATCTTCCTGGGTGACCCATGGCTCCCACAAAGCAGGTTTCTCTCTAACGCTGAGAATAATGACCCAAGAAAATGTACGGCTTTCATCCCCCTTACCCCCCCCCTTTTTTTTTTTGTTTTGAAAGAAAAGTCTGTCACTGTTCCCTTCCTTGCTCACATCTCCATTTTCCCATCTGTGAAGTGATTGCATTTTGGGGGTGACTTCTCGGAGAGCTGTCTTTCCTCTGATGCCCAGTGGTTGCTTCGTGGACCCACTCACCATGACATGCTGGTACCTTTCTGTGGGAAAGTGTGTTTCTTAATTTTCTTGTTCAATGAAGGAAGTGTGGTGACTGTTGAACCTGGCTTGCTGATGGAGACCTCTGAAGACTTTCTATCATCATTCTGGATACCCACCGTTTTGAGAACTTCAGATGAATGGAGATGACTAGGAGATTGGGCTCATGCCCAGGTCCCAGGACACAGTGAGAAAGCTCTGTTACTGGCTAATACTCTCAGAGTGATTATCAACTTTGAATAGAATATGGGAGTGATCTCCAAAATGGACTCGCTTTGAACATGACATAGGAAGTGGACTTAGAAAATGTTCAGCCTCAAGAATTGTACTTCCCGGGGTGCCTGGGTGGCTCAGTGGGTTAAAGCCTCTGCCTTCGGCTCAGGTCATGATCTCAGGGTCCTGGGATCGAGTCCTGCATCGGGTTCTCTGCTCAGTAGGGAGCCTGCTTCCTCCTTTCTCTCTTTCTGCCTGCCTCTCTGCCTCCTTGTGATCTGTCTGTCAAGTAAATAAATAAAATCTTAAAAAAAAAAAAAAAGAATTGTACTTCCCAGCTAAGAGCTGAGGCAAACTTGGGTTTGGCCGGTACCTTTACCCAGTGTCCTCTTGACTGGGAAATGGCCTTTTAAATCCATGAAGCACATGGCAATGTTAAAATTTTACAGTGACTTCCAAAACTTCATAGAAGGCAAAATCTCAATGTGACAGCCAGAAAGCGAATTGTTAGTAACTTCTGCTGAAGCCTGCTGCTCCTCTGTAGCTTTGTTGGAACATAATTATTCATGCCAGGCATAGTATCTTTTTGACCTGTTAAATGATTTAAAACCTAGTAACAAACAAACCAAATGGCAACCCAGAAAAATTCTCCTCTTCGAGACAATGTGGAGCCATTATTCATTTAATAGTATAAACATTACTCTCCATCCCAGGGTTACTAACTTCTGAGACTTTAATGGACTCTGCATTGTACTTAGGGGATTAACAGAGAAGTTTGTAATTGATTCTCTTTGTTGAAGGAAATAAAGAAGACAAGTATTTACCTGGTCATGGGTTATGTTACTGATGGAATGTAAAAAGGCTCTCAATGTTTAGAACTAGAGAATTGTTTATTTTCTCCTTCTAAGACACATATTGTGGTTAATACTTCAAAGACCAAATCAGCAAGTGTGTGTTCCTTTAAGAGAATCTTAGGTTCCAAATCACAGTTCTTTAAATGTATTTACTTTAACATATTTATTGAACTTTATTTTTCACCCACTATGTGCCAGACATTTTATAATCTCCTAGACAACGTATGTGGTGTTGAACACCAAGGTGATTTGAACCTTCAGTGGGGTACCAAGGAAGAGCCAATATTGAATTAATACTCACATAAATAAACATAAATTATGATAAGTGCCAAAATTTTAAAAAGTGAGTTATGGAAAAGAGAAACTGGGAAGAGGTGGGACAAGAGAATGGTAGCATTAACTTCTCTGAGGAGAACGTGGTTGAGTTACTTTTAGTGTGGCACCCGTTGTTACTGTTGTTGACTGTGTAAATTAGGCTCCTGATACATACTTCTGACTCCTGAGTGAGGACTGTTTGGTACCACACTGTGATTACTCTCTACTTAGGCATGTCAGTCAGAGCTGAATCAGGAGAGCTGAGCAACTGTTATGGGAATAAGGTATTTAATATATATATTTAATATATAATAAATATATATAATAAGGTATTTAATATATATATTAAATACCTTATTCCCATAACAGAAACCGGAGCTTACATTGAAGTAGGAGGAGCTGCGAAGTGTAAATTCTAGAAGGTGAGCATCAGGGGATCAAACAGTAATTTCTTTCTGAAGCACCAGTGCAGTTGGGCAAGTCAGAGCTTGTGGGAATCTCTGGAACACCACGTCGCATCTGCCTGTGGAAGCAGAACCACAAAAGGGAAGCATGTGGAGAGGTCTGAAGTAGCATTTAGCTCTAGAAACTGCTGCCGCTATGGCATCCCCTGCCCCATGGAGAACGCTATGTCTGGAGTTTGCAACCAAGCAATGGTGTTAGGCTTGTGGCTCACACTGACCAATAGGAAGCAGGGTCAGAGATTGGGTAGACTAGCCGGAACTAGGGTAGGAGGGCAGTAAGGACAAGCACAGTCCTGCTGGAAATGCCTGCATCTCTTCATTACTCTGACACCCATGATAGTCCAAGATAATCTTGATATCACTTCCATTTTCTAAATCTCAGGTGACCAACTTCTTGGTTTGTGCAAAGCTTCCCTAGTTTTGCCACTGAATGCCCAGTATGCCTGGCAACACTTCCATCCTAGGCAGGCTGGAGTAGTTGAGCCCCCCAAAATCTCATGTGAACTCATCTCGCTGACCCACTCATAGAAGAATCCCTCATAGAAGAGGGATTCAGGGAAACATAATCCCCAGGCTTAGGCAGGTGCTGCAGCCAGGTTGACCCAGGAAATCTAGCATATCAGATGTAACCCATTTCAAAGATTTGTGATAGACAATATTCAAACTGTACTGTTTTAATCAGTATGGCCCCATCTATTTGGTGTCCTTTTATGGATTATGGCTTAAGTTTAATTCAACTATAAAATAATACTACTTTGATTATAGGAGGAGTTTTATGGCAGTCCCTGAAAGTGAATTTAAATGTTTTGTGGGTTGTTCTCTATTTGGATTACTTTTGGTCTCACTCTAGCCAGTTAGCTTGGATAAGTGGAAAGCAGAATGCTCCAGTATGTCCTCTCTCCTGACTCTAGAAAAGAGAAACATTAAGAATGTACAGAATGGGATGAAATCTTAAATCTTACTGGTGGAGAGTGTGCCAGGTGTGAACCGAGGAGAAGGTGGTAGAGCGCAGTGAGGTTACATTATGATATGTTGCTGGGTCTTTCCCAAAGACCAGTGTTGATTACAGGGGAAGCTGGGTATGCATCAAGCATTGTAGGAATGTGAAGACTAGAAGCCAGAATGAGGGGTGTTGCAGATAAAGGTAAAGGAAAAAAAGTTAGTGAGAAAGGCAACTATAAGATTTGAAAAGAGAGGAGAAAGGAGATACGTGTTGTGTATGACTGTCAGAACAATTCAATAATGTCTGAGGAGGTCTTGGATTTATTGGCAATGAAGCAGGTAAGCTTGGGGCCATCCATTCAGGCTCAGCCCTTATAAATGATTTGGAGGACTTTGTAGCGTGGTAAGTAAGCATAATGGTTTTTGTATTGAACTGTGGGACCCTCAGCCAACTTGAAAGGACGAAGATTCTCTAGAATTCAATTTACTTTGCATTAATGGGAGATCTGAGCCTCATCTGCTCTAACTGCTTCTTTTATCTAAGCTGCTAAGGAGTCACATGGTTTAGGAAGAAAATTAAGAGATTTTACATTTGTTGCTCTAAGCAAAATCATTTTGTTATCTACTTTAATGAGAGCGTGGATGAGTTTTCCTGTTTTAATAATCACTGTGTCTTAAACTTCTCTTCCGTGAAGGCAATATCAACAAAAACTCTCCAGAGGCTTTATCTTTATACAATTAGTTTTTTCCTCTCTACTGTCTGAAGTCCTTAAAATTATTTTTAAAATAGTAGGAGGCATGTCCTTTCTCTGAGCCCTCTGTTATAAGGAAAATGGACATTACAATATTGCTTTGAAGAAATAATTGGCATAATGTAAGGTCTCTATCACAATTCACAATGAGTGTACTCAGATTTTATTTTATTTTATCTTCTTTAATCTTCCATTTTTCTTTCTGTACGTAGAAGACTTCTATGGATTTCTGTGAGTCCTGAAGTTACTGGGGAGTGAATTCATTGCATTCACATCTGGTAATTCCTAAGAGCCAGGAAAATTCATTCTGAAGTATTATGAATCTCACCTTTTTGGTGAATCTATCTTGCATGGTTGAAGAAAGACTGGTCATAATTTTTGTAGTTCCACAGTTTGCACCCAAAGAACCTAACAATCCCCATCGAATGGTACTTTATCAAAGTCTTCCATACTGGAAATAGGCAACCTTGTCTCAGACTTAAGTTTAACACTACATCTACCCTTAGTGCATTTGTTTATGTATTATTTATATTTGCTCTGCTTTTAAAGTTTTTGAAAGAGCTCACAATGAATGAGAAGTTTAAAGTAACAGCGTTGAAATCGAAAAAAGAATGAGAAGGAGAAATGACATACCAAGAATGAGAAGGAGAAATGAATTAACAGTGAACTATTTGGCACTGTAACAGAAAGAATTGGAAGATTTGCATTATTTTAATTGCCTGATTGTGAGAGATACAATGTCTTTAGAGCAGAGGAACACTTCTCCTAGAAATAAATATTAAAAGGTAAAGTTTGTGTCCTCACATCAGGGTAAAAATATACACTTGTCTTCAATGATGCTTTTGCAAGTTATGCTGACATGTATTTATGTGGCAAATTTTTATTGACCCTTGACAAAAAGGCAAGGATACACTATTTAACAATGTGTAGTAAAGAGTTTTTTATATAAGGCTAGTCTAATAGGTTCCAGGTAAGTTGATTTCAAGTCATATACTGATAAAAGGACCAAATCAAGAGGGTCAGGAAAGACATCTCAAAGGCCCCAGACATACAACCAGGGGCATTTAGGCTACTAAAATTCCTTGAAAATTCAATATAGTTTTATATTTGGCATTTTTAAGGGGAAATTATCCTGGTGTTTTATAATAAGCTGACATTTTCTGTATAATATTAACCACTAAGGATTTTTTTTACAATCTTTAAAAAGTGTTATTCATTTTTATATTAAAAATTGCTACCAAAAAAAATTACTGGGGAATTCTTTGAGACTGTGTATTGCTCAGTCCTTGGAACCACTCCTGATTCTCCTTTTCTTTTCTCTCTGTTAAACTCCAAGGAGTCAGGCTGTTGTCTTCAACTCTTGCCTTGTACTCTATCCATTGAGATTCTTTTCCTTTTACGTCTGACTTCAGAATAAAAGATACTTTCCAAATATTCTAATTTCCTGGTAGCTTCCTTAGGAGCCAAACATCTCTAAAAACAAAACAAAACAAAAACTGTACAACTTCTTTTATTGCCCCACCTACTCCCTGGGGTTAGGTTTCAATACCCATCTTCCCCAAACACTGAACTTTATGAAACTGTATTGGCAAATTTAATCCCAGTGTCATAATCTCTTCCATTGACAGTTACTCTCCAGAGTGCACATATTCCTTAACTATTCTTCAGCTTTTAACATTGTAGGTTAGTCCCTTCTCTATAGATTCCTAGCTATCAAAGTTTTTGCTCTGGTTAAGCTACAAGACTCCCCTTTGTGCAAATACCCATCTTAATTTTGGGTATTTCCTTCAGTGTTCCATCCCTATCCTTTATCCTACCTCTCCTCTATATCCATAGTCTCTCTGGGTGATATCATTCGCTCCCATGACTCCAATCATGTTGAACCCATTTATTCCAACTCCTTACCCTGTCTCTCCTAGACATATTTCTTGCTTCGTTCAAGTCTCTTATACCCTTCTACTTACTGCAGATACCCCTCAGGTACAAACCTGAACCTGCCATATTCACCTCACCTCCCATCTTAGCCATGGCCTTTCTTTCTCTTGGGAATAGCATCACTGTAGAAAATTCAAAATCATGTTATACTTTTGTTCTTCTCTTTATTCTGATATTTAATGGTTTGATAATACTGAAACTTCAGATCTCCCTGAACCTTATGGCTTTTATTGGAAGAACCTGGGAATGGATCTTAAGGGTGCTTGCTGAGGTAATGGACAATATGAAGCTAGAAAAAGGAAGAGTTTGTTGATATGATGTTACTCTGTACATTAGTTCTCAAGGTTGGTCCTCATTTTTTTTTTTTTTTTTTGGTTGGTCTTCATTTTAAACAGGATCAGCCTCACCAAGGAAGTTGTTAGAAATGCATATTCTTAGGTCCCACACAGACCTGCATCAGAAACTCTGGGGATGTTTCCCAGAAATTTACAGTTTAACAAACTCTCCAGGTGACTATAATGGACACTAAAACTCGAGGACCACTGTTCCGCTGTGATTCAGAATTGAATGCTCTGGCAAAGGCACTTGTATCTGTCCTCTGAACTGGTGAAAATTGGCAAAAATTATGGCCCACATTAAATTAAATGAGATCCAAAAACTGTGCAGGCAAATGTTAAAGAAGGAGTCAAAGAAGTCAAAGAAGAAGTGAACATGCTAAAAGGAATTTATTATATAAGATTCAAATACACTAGATGGCTACATTACTAAATGAGACCAGAGGATATTACCTTAACTAAGGCAGCAAGAAATATGCTGGTGAGAGGAGGCAGCAGCAACTCCAGTAGGCTTAGTACTCTTTTCTTTAGCCTACTCTGACTCCAAGATCCCTAAAGTTAATAAACATTATAGAATTCTGAATATAGAGAAGCCAGTGCCAGTGGTAGCATTTAACCATCAGAGGAAAGGTAGAATAAAATGCTATGATGGACATCAAGGACAGAATTGCAACCAGAAGTCTGGGCCTGCAAGGATCTATGACAATAATAAATAAATAACCCATATGATTCTTAGAGGCAAGATAAAATGATGGTCAGTCAACCAACAAAAAAGAATATGTGTATGTGGTGCATATGTATATATGTGTGTGAATGGATGAGTGGAATGCTGATGTCAGTTGCTCTGGTGATAAGACATGATTCCTTAAATAGTTTTTATATCTTACATAGCTCTCAGAATCAAAAGTTCATTAATTAAGGGAAAGGTCAGATCTTTCTGAGGAAGAATGCTACAATTACACAGCAAGTACATATAATAATTATTCTTTTAGATCTTTCCCAAAGTGACACAGCTATGTACCTGCTTAGCAGTGTACATGCTTGTACACTGGAAATAGAATCCCCAAATATTTGGTTTATTCAATATCAGGCCTGAACTGACACTTAACCCAAGAGCTCCACAGAACAGTTACCACCCTTCTGTTAGAATAGGGACTTAAGGAAACCAGGGGATAAATGGAGATCTGGCCTAGATGTGTCTCAAAATGGGTCCAATGAGCCCACAGATCTACCCAATGAACTCACAAAATAAGGCAGTGAATGATTTGGGTTGGAAATGAAAGAGCAGGTAATGTAGGATTTTAGGTTCTGGTTAGGATTTTAACTCTTTTGTAAGAGCTATTGCAAAACTATTGAAAATCTTGAAGGGGGATATGACATAGCAAATTCTGCCTTTTATGAAGATTGCTTGAGATGCTTTGTGTAGAATGGATTAGAGTGGCATGGACAGATGTGGAGAGATTCCCACATACAGAGTTCTTACATGAATCTTAGCAGGATATGATAGTGGCTCAGGGTAAAAAGAAATGGAGACACTTGACAGTTTTGTCATATACTTAAACTATTAGATTTGGTTGTCTTTAAGATTCATTTGGGTATCAGCAGTAGTGATAAGAGATGTTAAGCATCTAGTGGTGTACTAAGTTTGGGACTATGGGAACCATCTACCCTAGGACTAGGTAATAAGGAAGAATATTTTTTGTAGAGAATTTAAAATGTAAATATACCCTTCTAAAACTGATCTCTTTTTCATTATCATTATGCTCCAGAAACTTTTTAATAAAGAACATTTTAGATAATAATTTATATATAAAATTCACTCATTTCTTTATTAACATATAATGTATTATTTGCCCCAGGGGTACAGGTCTGTGAATCATCAGGCTTATACTTTTCACAGCACTCACCATAGTACATACTCTCCCCAATGTCCATAACCCAACCACCTCATCCCTACCCTCACCCTCCAGCAACCCTCAGTTTGTTTTGTGAGATTGAGAGTCTCTTATTGCTTGTCTCCTTCCCGATCCCATCTTGTTTTATTTTTTCCTTCCCTACCTCCCACAACCCCCAACACCCTGCCTCTCAAATTCTCATATCAGAGAGAGCATATGATAATTGTCTTTCTCTGATTGATTTATTTCACTCAGCATAATACTCTCAAGTTATATCCACGTCATTGCAAATGGCAAGAGTTTGGGTCTTTTGATGGCTGCATAGTACTCCATTGTATATTGTGTGTGTGTGTGTGTGTGTGTGTGTGTGTATACACACATACCACATCATCTTTACCCATTCATCTGTTAATGGACATCTTGGTTCTTTCCATAGCTTGGCTATGGTAGGCATTGCTGCTATAAATGTTAGAGTGCACATGTCCCTTTGAATCACTACATTTTTATCTTTAGGGTAAATACCCAGTACTGCCATTGCTCAGTTGTAAGGTAGCTCAATCTTCAACTCTTTTGAGGAACCTCCATGCTGTTTTCCAGAGTGGCTGCACCAGTTTGTATTCCCACCAACAGGGTAAGAGGGTTCCCCTTTCTCTGTATCCTCCTCAACATCTGTCATTTCCTGACTTTTTAATTTTAGCCATTCTGTTTGGTGTGAGGTGGTATCTCATTGCGGTTTTGATCTGTATTTCCCTGATGGCGAGTAATGTTGAGCACTGTTTCATGTGTCTGTTGGCCATCTGGATGTCTTCTTTGGAGAAATGTCTGTTCATGTCTCCTGCCCTTTTCTTGATTTGATTATTTGTTCTTTGGGTGTTGAGTTTGATAAGTTCTTTATAGATTTTGGATACTAGCCCTTTATCTGATATGTCATTTGTGAATATCTTCTCTCATTCTTTTGGTTGTCTTTTGGTTTTGTTGACGGTTTCCTTCGCCGTGCAAAAGATTTTGATCTTGATGAAGTCCCAATAGTTCACTTTTGCCCTTGCTTCCCTTCCTTGTGGCAATATTTCTAGGAAGAAGTTGCTGTGACTGAGGTTGAAGAAGTTGCTGCCTTTGTTCTCCTCAAGAATTTTAATGGATTCCTGTCTCACATTGAGGTCTTTCATCCATTTTGAGTCCATTTTTGTGTGTGGTATAAGGAAAGGGTCCAGTTTCATTCTTCTGCATGTGGCTGTCCAATTTTCCTAACACCAGTTTTTATAGAGACTGTCTTTTTTCCATTGGACATTCTTTCCTGCTTTGTCAAAGATTAGTTGACCATAGAGTTGAGGGTCTATTTCTGGACTCTCTATTCTGTTCCATTGATCTATGTGTCTGTTTTTGTGCCAATACCATACTGTTTTGATGATGACAGCTTTGTAATAGAGCTCGAAGTCTGGAGTTGTGATGCCACCAACTTTGGCTTTCTTTTTCAACATCTCCCTGGCTATTCAGGGTCTTTTCTGGTTCCATATAAATTTTAGGATTATTTGTTCCCTTTCTTTGACATTATTTTGATAGGGATTGCATTAAATGTGTAGATTGCTTTAGGTAGCATAGATATTTTCACAATATTTGTTCTTCCAATCCGTGAGCATGGAACATTTTCCCATTTCTTTGTGTCTTCCTCAATGTCTTTCATGAATACTTTGTAGTTTACAGCTTCTGTGCCTCTTTGGTTAGGTTTATTCCTAGGTATCTTATGGTTTTGGGTGCAATTCTAAATGGGATTAACTCCTTAATTTCTCTTTCTTCTGTCTTGATGTTGGTGTATAGAAATGCAACTGATTTCTGTGCATTGATTTTATATCCTGACACTTTACTGATTTCCTGCATTAGTTCTAGCAGTTTTGGAGTGGAGTCTTTTGGGTTTTCCACATAAAGTATCCTATCATCTGCAAAGAGTGAGAGTTTGACTTCTTTGCTGATTTGGATGCCTTTAATTTCTTTTTGTTGTCTGATTGCTGAAGCTAGGACTTCTAGTACTATGTTGAATAGCTGTGGTAATAGTGGACATCCCTGCCATGTTCCTGACCTTAGGGGAAAAGCTCTCAGTTTTTCCTATATTCAGACTGATATTTGCTGTGGGTTTTTCATAGATGGCTTTGACGATATTGTGCAATGTACCCTCCCTCTATCCCTACACTTTGAAGAGTTTTGATCAGGAAGGGATGCTCTACTTTGTCAAATGCTTTTTTAGCATCTATTGAGAGTATCCTATGGTTCTTGTTTTTTCTTTTATTAATGTATTGTATCACATTAGCTGATTTGCGGATGTTGAACCAAGCTTGCAGCCCTGTAATAAATCCCACTTGGTCGTGGTGAATAATCCTTTTAATGTACTGTTGGATACTATTTGTTAGTATTTTGGTAAGAATTTTTGAATCCACGTTCATCAAGGATATTGGTCTGTAATTCTCCTTTTTGATGGGGTCTTGGTCTGGTTTTGGGAACAAGGTAACACTGGCCTCAAAAAATGAGTTTGTCTTTTTTTTTTTGGAACAGTTTCAAGGTAACAGTTTCGACATTATAGTTTAAAGCAGGTTGAAGGATCAAGGTAAAGCTGGCCTCATAAAATGAGTTTGTCTATTTTTTGGAGCAGTTTCAGGAGAGTAGGAATTAATTCTTCTTTAAATGTTTGATAGAATTCCCATGGGAAGCCGTCTGATCTTGGGGTCTTGTTTGTTGAGAGATTTTTGAGGACTGCTTCAATCTCCTTACTGGTTATGGACCTGTTCAGGTTTTCTGTTTCTTCCTCGTTCAGTTTTGATAGTTAGTATGTCTCTAGGAATGCATCCATTTCTTCCAGACTGTCAAATTTGCTGGTGCATAGTTGCTCATTGTTTGTATTTGTATTTGCTCTTTGTTTGTATTTCTTTGGTGTTGATTGTGATCTCTCCTCTTTCATTCATGATTATATTAATTTGGGTCCTTTCTGTTTTCTTTTTGATAAGTCTGGCCAGGGTTTTATCAATCTTATCAAAGAACCAGCTCTTAGTTTCGTTGATTTGTTCCACTGGTCTTTTGGTTTCTATTTCATTGATTTCTGCTCTGATCTTTATTATTTCTCATCTCCTGCTGGGTTTAGGCTTTCTTTCCTATTCTTTCTCCATCTCCTTTAGGTGTAGGGTTAGGTTGTGTACTTGAGACCTTTCTTGTTTCTTGAGAAACTCTTGTATTGCTATATACTTTCCTCTCAGAACTGCCTTTACTGTGTCCCAAATATTTTCAACAGTTGCTTTCATTTTCATTTGTTTCCATGATTTTTAAAAATTCTTTAATTTCCTGGTTGACCCATTCATTGTTTAGTAGGATACTCTTTAGCCTCCAGGTATTTGAGTTCTTTCCAACTTTCCTCTTGTGATTGAGTTCTAGTTTCAAAGCATTGTGGTCTGAAAACTTGCAGGGAATTATTCCAATCTTTTGGTACTGGTTGAGACCTGACTTATGATCCAGAGTGTGATCTGTTCTGGAGATTGCACCATGTGCAGTAGAGAAGAATGTGTATTCTGTTGCTTTGGGATGGAGTGTTCTAAATATCTCTGTGATGTCCATATGGTCCACTATGTCACTTAAAGCCTTTATTTCTTTGTTGATCTTTTGCTTAGATGATCTATCCATTTCAGTAAGGGAGCATGTTAAAGTACCCTACTATTATTCTATTATTGTCAATATGTTTCTTTGATTTTGTTATTAATTGGTTTATATAATTTGCTGTTCCCATGTTAGGGGCATAGATATTTAAAATTATTAGAACTTCTTGTTGGACCAACTCTTTACTTATGATATGGTGTCCTTCCTCATCTCTTATTATAGTCTTTGGCTTAAACTCTAATTTATCTGACATAAGGATTGCCATCCCAGCTTTCTTTTGATGTCCATTATCATGGTAGATTGTTTTCCATCCCCTCACTTTAAATCTGGAGGTGTCTTTGGGTCTAAAATGAGTTTCTTGTAGACCGCGTATTGATTTTTTTTTTTTTTAATGATACCCTGTGTCTTTTTATTGGGGCATTTAGCCTATTTACATTCAGGGTAACTATTGGAAGATATGAATCTTGTGCCATTGTATTGCCTGTAAGGTGACTGTTACTGTATATTGTCTCTGTTTCTTTCTGCTTTGTTACTTTCAGGCTCTCTTTTGGCTTAGAGGACCCCTTTCAATATTTTCTGTAGGGCATGTTTGATATTTGCAAATTCTTTTAGTTTACGTTTGTCCTGGAAGCTTTTTATCGCTCCTTCTATTTTCAATGATAGCCTAGCTGGATATAGTATTCTTGGCTGCATAGTTTTCTTGTTTAGTGCTCTGAGTATATTAAGTCAGTTCTTTTGCTCTGCCAGGTCTCTGTGGATAGGTCTACTGCCAATCTAATATTTCTATCATTGTATGTTACAGACCTCTTGTCTCAAGCTGCTTTCAGGATTTTCTCTTTGTCACTGAGACTTGTACGTTTTAACATTAGGTTTGGACCTATTTTTATTGATTTTGAGGGGTGTTCTCTGTGCCTCTTTGATTTTGATGTTTGTTGCCTTTGCTATATTAGGGAAATTCTCTGCTATAATTTGCTCCAATATACCTTCTTCCCCATGTCTCTTTCTTCTCTTGGGTCCCAATTATTCTAATATTGTTTCGTCTTATGTCTTGAATTCTCCCCTTGTGGTCCAGTAGTTGTTTGTCTCTCTTTTGCTCAGCTTCTTTATTCTCCATCATTTGGTCTTCTGTACCACTAATTCTCTCTCCTGCCTCATTCATCCTAGAAGTAAGAGTCTCCATTTTTTTATTGCACCTCATTAATAGCTTTTTTTAAATTTCAACTTGGTTAGATTTTACTCTTTTATTTCTCCAGAAAGGGATTTTGATTTCTCCAGAAAGGGATTTTGCTTTCTCCAGAAAGGTATTCTCTAATATCTTCTATGGTTTTTTTCAAGCCCAGCTAGTGCCTTGATAATCATCATTCAGAACTCTAGTTCTGACATATTACTAATGTCCATAATGATTATGTTCCTAGACATTGGTACTGTCTCTTGTTCTTTCTTTGTGGTGAGTTTTTCTGCCTTGTCATTCTATTCATATAAGAATAGATGAATGAGAGAACAAAATGCTAATAGAGTAGCCTTGACCCCAGAAAGAAATACATTAACCAAATCAGAAGAGACCCAAAACTGGGTGAAGAAGAAAGGGGGAAAATCATATATATATATTTAGACTGGTTAACAGAACAGAGCCACACACTTGATATTGGGTTTATTTTGTTCTTTTAGAAGAAACTACCTCCTAAAATTTTAAAGAAAGAAAAACTCATGTGTGTAATCAAAAATAAGGGTAAACACAATGAAGGAATGAAATATGACTGTAAAGATGAAACTTTAAAAAGATTCTAAAAGAGGAATTGGTAAGGTAAGAAGTTGGTTCAAAAAAGAAAAAAAAAGAGGAAAGAATGTGATCAGGCTGGAGAGTAGAACAAAATCATGTGCTAGATTTAGATTTCTAATATATTTCTATTAGATTTCTAATAGATTTATCAGAAAAAATTGTATCCCTAAATTTTAAAGAAAAAAAAAAACCCTACATGTATACAAAAAATAAGGTTAAGTCCAATGGGGATAAAATATGAGTATAGCAATTAATATTAAAAAAGATTTTATTAGGGGCACCTGGGTGACTCAGTGGGTTAAAGCCTCTGCCTTTGGCTCAGGTCATGATCCCAGGGTCCTGGGATTGAGCCCTGCATCGGGCTCTCTGCTCAGCGGGGAGCCTGCTTCCCCCTCTCTCTCTGCGTGCCTCTCTGCCTACTTGTAACCTCTGTCTGTCAAATAAATAAATAAAATAATTAAAAAAATAAAGATTTTTTAAAAGTATTGATAAGATAAAATAGTTAAAAATTGTTAAAATAGGAAAGGGGAAAATTTTTAAAAATAGAATAAGAAAAAATAAAATTTTTAAATAAACTTTTTAATAAATAGTTTAAAAAATTTTAATAAAATTTAAAAAATTAGCTTTGAAAAACTAAAGGATCATGAGAAATAAACCATGAATTCTATGTGTTGCTTTACCCTGGCTCTGGAGTTCTGGAGTTCTCGAGTTCTCATTGATTGGTGAACTTGGTCTTGGCTGGGAGTTCTTGCTGATCTTCTGGGGGAGGGGGATGTTGCAGTGATTCTCATATGTTTTTGCCCAATGCAGAATTGCACAACCCTTGCCAGGGGCCGGGCTAAGTAATCTGCTTGGTTTTGCTCTCAATAGCTTTTGTTCCCTGAACACTTTTTGTAGAGCTTTGGAGGATGGGAATGAAAATGGTGGCCTCCCAATCTCTGGCTCAGAGGAGCCAAGATCTCAGGCCCCACTTCTCAGTGCACCCTCAGAGAAAAGCAGTCAATCCCTCCTGTCTTTCTGGTCTATGGCCATGCTCTGAGCTCACCTGGCCTATGACTGAGCATTTCTGTCTCTGGCCCATGGCTTTATTTGTAGTCTCCAAACCCAGCAGATTCCTGCAGCACTATCCCACATCACTCCTCCTGGTGAAGGAAGGTGAATCTCCTGTATCTACTTTTTGTTGGGTCCCTGCCCAAAGAGCGGTGGGCTAACTGTGCCCTGGATTATGGTTTACGGTAACCCCGAGCTGAGAGCTCACTGGTTGTCTCCATCTCTGTACCTGGCTTCCCTGCTCCAATACCTGGGAGCTCTGCCACACCCAGACACTCCTGGTGTTTTTGTGACCCTGCAAGTCCTGAGACCATACTGTCCCTGTGAGGACTCTACTCCCCCACCCTCACATAGCCTCTGGAGCAATGTCCCTCAGTGGAGCAGACTTCTACAAGTTCTTCTAAAACTTCTAAAATGCTTCTTAAAAAAGCACTTTCTGATTTTGTGCTCTGATGCTCTGTCACTTATTGGGAGCTGGCCCCTCCCCCCACTGTCTGTCTTCCCAAATGTTACCTCAGATTCACTTCTTCACACGACCTATCTTCTGAAAAGTGATTTTTTTCTTTTCATAGAATTTCTTCTCCTCTTCTCTTCACTTTCCTATTGACTTTGTAGCTGTTCAGAATGGTTGATATCTAGCTGAACTCCTGGGATCTGATGATATTTAGGTTTCCAACTCCTCTGACATCTTGCTCCTCCCTCCAAAATTCAGTCATTTTAAGTGTTCCATGAGTTTTAACAAATGCATTACACTTGAGTAATGATCTCTATTACACACACACACACACACACACATACGTATATATGTGATATATATATATATATATATATATATACATATATATATATGTTTCTCATAGGGTTTTATGTCCGTTTTTGTTTGGGATACAATTCTATGAACTTTTAGACCCATATCAAGTCAGGGAGCATCACTATAATCAGGATACAAATAGTTCCATCATACCAAAAATCAATGTTTGTGATAAAACATTTTTCCAGAGAAATCTTTTATTGGCCTAAGTTCTAGCAATTCCTGTAGTTATTGTGAGTTGATGAGAATGTATATGTAACTTTAAGTTTGCACATGTTTACACTTTGTCCTTTATAGTCTGTCTAAGAGAAGGTTAATTTGGAATTCTCCCAGTTACAAGACTGGCTCCTGCACCTCACATGTGTAAATACAATTACATGAGTTCATTTGGCAGTAAGTTCCTAAAGGTTCAGAATCCGTTTTGTTCATTTTGGGCTCATTTTGTATTTCCAATCCGAACCACACTACATGTGCCTGCCTTTACACAATGGATGTGAAATAAAGAATGACAGCACAGTGACTGTAAAGATAAAGAAAAAAAGAACTTGAATTATTTCAATTCTGTTATTCTAAGTGACCACTTGGAGTTTTCACTTGTGTTTAAAATTTTTTGACTGTGGAACAGTTGAAATATGCTCGTATAGATTCTGAAGAAACAGTGACACAGGCAGAACTGCATTTTTCTGTGTATGTGAAATGTGAGTTTCTAAGTGAATCTCTACCAAATCTTCCCTTTAAGACTTCCCTCAACTTATTTGTATATCTGTTGCTTCACGTCAAAGAAAAGTTTGAAAATTAAAATTAATTAAAAGGTTCCTTAACCCTGAGTGAAGAAAGATTGGCAAATCTGCTGTACTGTCTATTAAGCAGCAATACATGAGGATCAATTTTTCTTTGACAAATTTGCAGAATTTAAGGCTCAGCAACAGAATCTACATTATTATTCATTGCTGCAACAACCAATATGTAGGTGAAGTTTTCCCCATTTTTACAAAAAAATAAATTAAGGTAGTTTAAATGTATGAAGCAATTACTTTTTTCCTTTTTTTTTTTACTATAAATGTAATTTAATTTTAATCATATACATTATTTAATTTCTAGCATGACTGTGTATATGCAAAGTTCAAGAAAAACAGTTTTCACTGTCTGAGTTTCTGTTGCAATCAAGATTATTATTTATTCCATTTCATGATTATTACTGAAAGTAATTTTGTTGTGTTGAGAAATGTGGTGTTATTCCAGGTGTCAAATATCCTGGATACAGTGCCACAAAATTTTGCTCATTTCTAGTTTTATGAGGTGAGCTCCTTGATAGAGAAGGTTGCCATTTCCTGATGTAAGGGTAGTTTTATGAGGTGAGCTCCTTGATAGAGAAGGTTGCCATTTCCTGATGTAAGGAACGCTAAAAGGGAATCAAGCTTGAGTGAGATGCCCATATTATTGGGACATATTGAGTCTGAGGTGTCAAAGAAAGATCCATAAGAAGGTATCATGTGGGTGATGGATACAAGACCCAGAAGCTCAGAAAAGGCTTGGGCCCGATATATACACTTGTTAGTCATCCAGACACAGAAAGAAATGGAAACAATGGGGAAGGATAGGATTGACTAGAGGGAATGAACTGCATGAAAATTAAAAATGGCCAAGGACTTGTTTATGAAGGATGTTAGCATCCAAAAGTAAATAAAGATGGGCGATAAAGAAACTGGGGAGAAATGATCAGAAAGTAGGAGGAAAAAGAAGGAAAATGAGGTATCATAGCAGCCAATGAGTAGGTCATGGGTTGAACATAGTTAGAGTTTCTAAGGGGTTGGGTAAGATGAGAATAAATAAAGTATGGTCAGGACTAAAGGAAATGGCACTTTCTGTTGACCATGTGAGAGAAGATTCAGGAAGTGGTATGGATGGAGGCAACCTTGTAGAAAGGTGAGGGGAGAATAGAAATGAAGGAATTTAAGGAAATACAGACTATTCTTTTAAGAACTTTGTCTGTGATTGGGAGAAGAGAGCTTCTCTAGCAGTAGCTGGAGTTGCAGATGGGAGGGCCCCCAGGAGAGGAAAGGCTGAAGAAAGGCATATGAAAGAAGAAACTCTTCAACATTCCTTTGGTGAAAGGAACCCCAACAGAGCTAGAGGATTGGTCACTCAAAGGACGGAGGAGGTTAGAAAAGATATGTGAAGATGCAGATAATATCAGTTAAATGAATTACTTACAATAACCTAACCATGTAAGTTTTTATATTGATTCAGTAAAGTGTGGTTTGTTAGTTACCAAAATCTTACCAAAGTTTTCCAAGTAGTACTAAAACCAGAAGTCTGAGTGCTTTGGAAAGCCAATGGCATCATTAATTTTGTAGCTTTGATTAACTTTTTCAACTCATATTAGCCAAAGTTACTATATAAGTCTATTGTTGGGTCATATGACAAGCATCCAAACCAATGTTTTCTGAAATGATGCCAAAATACCTCATTTTTTCATTGTTTTTTTTTTCTATGTCTATAATGTAGAAACTTTCACAACTGAATGAAGTTACTGATTTTATTTCAAGGTTAAGCTATTACTGTTTACCTGTATTGGTGTCCAAAAACAGTTTTATGGGTTATTCAGGCTAAGTAGTACTCTATTTTTAAATGCCACAGTACTATTCGTAATATCAAAGAACTAAACATCTGGGATGTAGACATGAATTTATTAATCTGTTAAATCTTAGTAGGGCTTATAGCAGTTCATCTGAACATATCATAGCTTATTATGTCATTGTATGATATAACATATCATATATTAAATCACATTGTTTCTATGTATATGATTTTGATCATTTGCTCTAAAGCTATAGTAGACTGCAGGTTTTCTTTCTTCTTCTTTTTTCTTATACTAGTGTTTGTTTATTCTCTCTTTCTTTGTCTCTTTCAATTCCAGTATTTTTTTATAAAGATTTTATTCCTCTATTTGACAAAGAGATCACAGGTAGGCAAAGAGGCAGGCAGAGAGAGAGAGAGAAGCAGGCTCCCTGCTGAGCAGAGCGCCTGATGTGTGAGCTTGATCCCAAGACCCTGAGATCATGACCTAGGCAGAAGGCAGAGGCCCAATCCACTGAGCCACCCAGGCCCCCTAATTCCAGTCCTGTTAACATACACTGGTATATTGGTTTCAGGTATATAATAGAGTGATTCAACAATTCCACACATTACTTGGTGATCATCACACTAAGTGTTTGCTTAATCCCCATCACCTATTTCACCCATCCCACCACTCACTTTCCCTCTGGGAACTATCAGTTTGTTTTCTGTAGTTAAAAGTCTGTTTCTTTGTCTCCTTTTTTTCCCCTTCGCTCCTTTGTTTTGTGTCTCAAATTACAAATATTGTGAAATCATATGCTATTTGTTTTTCTCTGACTCATTTTGCTTAGAACGATATCCTCCAGCTCCATCCATGGTGTTGCAAATAGTGAGATTTCATTCTTTTTTAATGGATGAACAATATTTCAGTGTGTGTGTGTGTGTGTGTGTGTGTGTGTATGTATACACACATATCTTCTTTATCCATTCATCTATAGATGGACACTTGGGCTATTTCCATAGTCTGGCTATTGTAAATAATGGTGCTATAAACATTGGAGTGCAGGTATCCCCTTGAATTAGTGTTTTATGTTCTTTGGGTACATCTGCTAGTGTGATTGTTAGAACATAGGGCTGTTCTATTTTTAACTTTTGAGGAAACTCCTACTGTTTTTCCACAGTAGCTACATCAGTTTGCATCCCCACCAACAGTGCAAGAGGGTTCCTTTCTGTCCACCAACCCTTGTTCCTTTCTTCTCACCAACATTTGCTTCTTGTAAATTTGATTGTAGCCATTATGACAGGTATGAGGTGATATTGCGTTGTAGTTTTGATTTGCATTTCCCTGAGATATTGCGTTGTAGTTTTGATTTGCATTTCCCTGATGATGAGTGATGTTGAACATCTTCATGTGTCTGTTGGCCATCTAGATGTCTCCTTTGGAGAGATTTCTGTTTAATGTCTGTTCATAATTTCTCCCATTAATTGGATTATCTTTTCTTTTCTTTTTTTTTTTTTTTTTTGGCATGTTGAGTTGCATACAGATTGAAGGTCTTCCTCTTGAGTCTGTTGACTCTTCCTGGGCACATGGCCACTTTGCTGGATACACTTACCAATATTCTCTATTGGTGGTCTTCTTTCCTTTTTGCTGGAGAGGTGTGGCACCCACTGTACAAACCTTAGACACACCTGCTGAGGCAGAACTGTCCTAGTAATAGCTGGATCACCTCATAAAGCAGACTGCCTATCAATACTGATTTTTTATGGAAATAAAATAAACTTGTTTGAACCATTTAGTTTTGAGATATAAGCTTTAACTTGACCTTAACTAAAATAAAAAAAAATTAGTACCTAAAAGTAGGGTTCCGACATAACAAAAACCTAAAACATGTGTTATTGGCCCAGAGGCTAGGTATTGGTGGTGAAGAAATAGATATTGCATGCTGGAAGCTGCTGGTACTTATTATGCCATTAAAACTTCTTGATAAAACTGTCATTCTTACCAACTTAGAAAGTTAACCATGTGCCTGTGGAGATGATAACTGTGTGGGAAGCAGTTGGGCAGAGCTGTTACATTATATTGATATATATACCTTGCTGCCTTTAGTAAGGCATAGCAAGAAAACAAAGAATGCAAATAAAAGTGGGGAAGTGGTAAGCAGTGTTTGAATATAGAAGTGTTTCCATATCACAAAAAAACAAGAAATAAGACTATGTAAAGCCTTTCACAAAGCCCTGCTATTAAGACTTTCAACCAAATTAAAGGATATAGCCTTGTGCCAGAAAGCCAGATTAATATTGGTATCTCACTAAGACCTTTGGTTCACATTTCTGTAAGGCATCCTCATTAAAAAAAAAAGGGAGAAAGAAATGGGCTCAACACCAATGTTGGTATATAAGATAGACTTCAGAAGATGTCCAGAAAAGAACTTGGGTGAGGTTGAACTTGAACATGAAACTGACTGGTATCAAATAGATCAAAAAGCTACTGAATTTTTTAGGGAGTTGCAGGCCACAGGACTGGTCTACAAAAACTTCCAGGCTTTCTAAACTGCATTAGTGGAAAGTGTGCAAAGGAAACTATGTAGTTCCCAAGGAGAGCATGCCCTCTAGCACCCACTTCAGATGTCGTGCAAGAACACAGACTAGGAAGAACCTCCCAGAGGGCATGGCTAAGACGCATGAAGGACAGTGGACAAGGCAGTTCATCCCAGAACCAGAGACCATATCTAACCTACTAATATACTCCACCTCCCAGGACAGGGAGCCTCTCCAATTCCTATCCAGCAGTAATTTACTCATTGTTATAATCAGTGACTACCTGTATTTGCAATTATTTCCTTTTCTGAATGGGAGATTTTATTGGGGTTATTCTCTTGTTACTCCACAATTGCATATTATGGAGGGAAAAGGGGCAAATTATCTTTTAGATTACAATGTTATATACAATAAGGGATATCTCTAGACCTGATGAAGAGGACCGAGCTTCGCCTAAAGGTCTAGGATTTTGAAATAGAGGCAATAACTAGGGGGCCTTGCCTCTCTTGAGGCAACGAGTCTATATTTGGGGAGGAGAGTGCAGATTATTGTGTGGCCGGCCAGAATGACAGGCTGTAGCAGACTTCAGTTTGCAGCCACTTATTTTCCCATTCTCTATTCTTGGTCCGATGGGCACCAGCAGAATATTACATTTTCCAGGTTTTTTGGCTAGGAGTGGCCATGTGACTAAGTTTCTGCTAATGGGATATAAGGCTAAATACTAAAAGTAACATCTGTGTTACTTTTGCACAGGCCGTTGTCCTGGATTTTCCACCTCCTTTCCTTCCTTCTACCTGGAATGAGATGACCAGAACAAATATGGAAACCCACAGCTCAGGATAGTAGAGCTGCCTCTCTCATCTGGGTGCCTGTATGACATAATAGTGCAGAAACAACCTACCTGCAGAAACAACTTATGAGAGAGAGAGAGGGAGAAAAGGAGAGAGAGGTGGGGGGGTGGAGAGAAACTGCCTCATTTGAGACAATAATTTTGGTATCTCTTTATAGAAAATTTTAAAAAGTAAAAGCAGCTTAGCTTTTATTGTAATTCAAATGAACATTTCACAAGTCTCCATAATCAATGTCATATCATTTTAAAGAAGTGAATCTGCCAAAGACTATATCCAAAGAGGCAAAGGGAGTCTGCCTAAGTGTATATCCAAAGAGGAAAGATAAAAATTAGGCACAGACATAAAATGTTTTATAAGGAGATAATGCATAATTATGTAGCCATGTATATAGCTGCATAATTGTGATATTGTTTAGTTATTCATGAATAGAATCTGAGATACATATAATTAGTGAGTAGCTTAGTGAGAAGGAAGTAATTTTTAAATTTTATATTTTAATATGACTGTCTGATATCTGGGCACTGAGAGCTATTGGGATTTCCAAAATACTTCCTTTGGGAATGCTAAAAAAAAAAAAAGTGGAATAAGAAGATAAATTCCTAGATCAAATAAGTTTGGGGAATACTACATAACCCAAGCTGAATAGATTTTAAGGGAGGGTTTTTATGGTTTTGTATATGCTATTCAACTTTGCGTGTCTCTAATAGACAATTCCTTTCTCACAGAATATGTAATGGGATCAATATATTCTGCATAATATAGGCTGTGCAATGCTGCTTTGAGCCAAATAATGAAGCCATGCTGCTTTACGGGGTGAAACATACTCTGGCTTGCAATGAGCTAAAAGTACCCATCATGCTAATCCTGCCCTCTTCTCAGAACTATGCTCACTCCCTGACCTGAAAGGTAGCCAACCTCTCTCAGACTGCCAACACTGGCAGAAGCTGAGATACCTTCTCTGAGCCATCTATGATCATGGACCACACCTTTCTGGTAAAAGAAAAAGTATCACCAGTGTGGTTTAGAAGCTCTTTTCCACATATATCCCTTGTGGGATTTCAGCTGGCATGGGACACTTCAAGTAAAAATTATGAGTCTACTAAATTCAAGAGACTCTGTTATTTACATTGATACAGACTTTACAAACATGTATTCAAAATGTGGACCGTACTGGTTTGGTTTAAGAGGAGTCATCAGTTCTGGTGCTGGTTTTCGTTTTAGTCTTAGGTCCCTGTGACAAAACTGTAGCTGAACTTAAAACAAAGTGACCTGATAAAACCTGTCCCCCAAGAACAAGAGTGTGCAAGGGATGAGTACTCTTCAGAACATTATCTTTCTGGGGATACTGTGAGAAAGTTGGCCTCTCTTTAGAAATTTCAGAGTTTTCTTTAAGGGAAGCATAGCTTCTTAAATCCTGAATGAAATTAGAAGATAAATCCCCTGAGGGAAAGGAGGAAGGAAAAGTGCAGAGGCTTCAGTACAAAAGAAAGAAGAAAGAGGAGATGCAGGAAGAGGCTGCCCAAGATGGCTAATGATGAGGAACCTAGGAAAGAACAATGGAGCTCAGACCCTTCTGTTGCCTTCTTAAGGCTCAGAACCTCTGCATGAATGTACTGGAGCCAGAAGGAGACAGGAAAGACAGCAAGGGCGGGAGGACCTCCAATGGAACTTCCAACAGAAACTCTGAAAGGAGACTTAGGCTTGCATAGCACCCCCTGATACTTTTACATTGCCCTACACTGTGTAAATATACAACCCACTGTTTAGATCTTGTGCTTGGAGTCCAACCGGATGTGCATCCTCATTTGCCACTTAATTCTGGGAATGTGGGCAAAGGACTTAACTTCTCAGTTACCTCACCTGTGAAATAGGGTATTGCTTGTAGTGCCGACAGTTTCATAAAGGTAGCATGAGGGTAAAGTTCAAATAAAACACTTAGCATATAATGATCAATCGGTAAATGTCAGCTGTTTTTGTTGTATTTACAAATATTTACATCCTTATCATCCAGTTTTCTTTAGGGTAACCCCGTGGTACCTCCTCAATTTAGATAACTACACAGATAATCAAAAAGGTTAATCTGATCAAAGTTGCACAACTTCCAAAGAGAACTCAAATGTGGGCTTCCTAATTGTGAGTTGTCTAGAAATTGCCAAAACAAGGCCAGGACTAAATTCACGCATATAGGGAAGTGCGGTCTTACCATGTGCCTGGAAGGAGAAGGATCATATTTGGGAAGAGCTTATGTAATGCCTACGATAAGCAGCAACCTTATTTTACCTTGATAAATCAAGGTTACTCAACCCAGTTAGTGCTTCCATTTTTTTTTTTCTTTCTTATTCACCCAACGATATAAGAATCTAAATAAGTAAGATGATATGCCCAACTTCTATGCCCTGGAAAAATCATTGGGCCCCCTTTAAAAGCATTCCTCTCTTAGGTACTAATTTCTCTAAAGCACCTAGAATCATTAAATGAAAAGTAAAAATATTGTGCCTGATCACTAGGTACAGTAATGACAGGTGTCACTCACATTTCTATCCCTAGTTCTCAGATTCCTGTGTTCTCCCCGTGGGAGAAGCAGCACCATTAAAAAAAAAAAAAAAAAAAAAAAAAAAATCCTGTAGGAGAAACAAACTCTTTTACAAGGTGACGTTCTTCCCCGGATAATGTAACTGAGTGTTCAATTTCAATTGGCCAGCCCACTGTTTTTTAAGCCCAGTTTCTAGTGCAAGATGAGACACATAGCAGACCCAGTGAAGCCCAGTTTCTAGTGCAAGATGAGACACATAGCAGACCCAGTGAATGCTGTGAGCTCTAACCTGTCACCTTACCTTACCTTCCATAAAATAGAATCCTTGGTCAGAGACACTATAATATGAAGTGCTAAGATGGCGAAAGGGGGCATTTTTATATGATCAAGTCTCCTGGGAGATAGACATTGAGACAGCAGGTTTTGTGCAGAAGTTTTCTTGGAGCATGTTCTCTAGAACACATGTGAGGAGGGAGGGAGGAGGATTACATACGGGGAGAAATTAAACCAAAAAGCAGTTGTAATTAGAGGCCTTAGCCTATCCTTCAGGGAGGAAGGATAAAAACACCACAGCGAGGGTGTTTTTTCCCAAAGACCAGAGGAGAGCTGGGCCTTTGTAGCCTTGCCTCCACCTGTTGTTGAGGTGTCACTGGGGAAGAGGTATAAGCTTGGACAAGGCATATCTTTTGGCTGGGAGTAATTTCTAGAAAGATTGTTTGTTGTGAGCTGACCCTCAGCTGGGCAAAGGAGGCCTCCGTCAGCTCACCATGGCATTCACTGTAAATGAACTTCGAGTGAAGACAAATTGTATATAAGTAAACCTTATGAAATAGTAAATAAGTAATAGTAAATAAATAAACCCTATTCGAGTGAAGACGAATCCCTCTTCCATGACACAAGAGGGCCATATGAGCAGCCTGCCCTTTGACGGTTGGTAATTTATGCAGGTATGTTTATCACTGCTGCTTATAAACACAAGCATTCAGTAGGACAGGAGCAGTTTCAGCCAAGATCAAGGTAAATCCACATTGTTCAGTACGTGTATGACAGCTATCCTGGCCACTATGGATAGTCAGTCAAGATGATTCTATTTTTTATTCCTTAATTTATTAATATATTAAACACTGATATGCATATATGCATTGATACATTTTTCTGGTGCTGTACCAGCCTTACATTCTTAAGAAAATCTTTCTTTGGGCAAGATTAAATCTAGACACGTTACTAGATTTGATTTGCCAATATTGTATTAGGATTTTTCCATCTATGTTCATAAGTATGATAGGTCTATAATTATCTAGTTCCCTACTTATCTAATTTTGGTGTCAAGATTAAATCAGTCTCATAAA
The DNA here is from genome assembly GCF_020171115.1 of Neogale vison. Classification (NCBI taxonomy): domain Eukaryota; kingdom Metazoa; phylum Chordata; class Mammalia; order Carnivora; family Mustelidae; genus Neogale; species Neogale vison. The sequence goes on from NC_058098.1 coordinate 126,906,288, forward strand.
AGAAGTTGGGTATTTTTTTTTTAAACCTTTTTCTGTTCTTTGAGACTGGTTTGAGGATTATCTCTTCATTGAGACTTACAGAAAATTTACCAGTAAAATTCTTTTAACAATCTGACCACTTCTACTCCCTCCTCCCCTTCAATTCCTTCTGATGCAGTGTCATTGTACCTGAAACATGCCAGAAACCTGTTTGCATGGACATCCTTTTCTCTTTTCTCTGCTTGGAATGTTCTCCCAAATATCAACATGGCTGATTTCTTAGCTTCCGAACCTGCCTTCCCAGGTTACCTTGACCTTCAACTTAAAATATCAGGCAAAATAATGTCTGTCTCAAATCACCAGCAGCCCACAGAGAGTCATTGCAAGTAATCTGGTGGTTTCTCCACAAAGCTGATATACCTTTTGGGCCAGTAATGAATGGGGAAGCAAAGGGAGGACAGGAGTTTGTTTCCAGACTGTTGGAGCTCAGTTACTTTCTCTAGCACTTTTTATGTCCTGTTTCCTAAGAGAGAGTTTCTTTCACTATTGGGTAATTATTGAACTGGGTTAAAGAGCCATTTATTTAAGACAAAAAAAATAATATCAGGAAAGTCCTTCCATCAAACCCACTTTGTTTCTTTCCATGCCCATCCTATACGTCTATCGCCCGTTCACACTGTTCGATTTTTTTTCCAGTTTTTATCACCTTCTAAAATATAATGTAATTTTCATTTTTTTCGTAGTTCATTGTTGGCTCCCCTCACTAGAATTTCAGCTCCACAAAGACAATATACTTCTTTGTTGTGTTTTATTCATTGATGAGCCCAAGTGCCTAGGACAGTGTCTGACACATAGTAGGGTCTCAATAAATATTTGTGGAATGAATGATTTGTTGAATAAATGTGCTACTGACCTTAGAGGAAACAGAGGGGATGGGATTTTTATAACCACCAATCTAATTTCTTAATTGGTTTTTGCTTTTTAACAGTTTAGATTTTACACAATGGGGAAAGGATTCTCTTTGATAATTGGTGTTGGGAAAATTTGTTATCTGCACGCAAAAATGAAATTGACCCTTGTCCTATAGGAAACACAAAAATTAACTCAAAATGGATTAAAGACTTAAATGTAAGGCATGAAACCATGAAACTCTTAGAAAAAAACGCATGGTAAAAGCTTGTTAACATTGGTCTTGGCAATGATTCTTTTGGATATGATACTAAAAGCTCAGGCAATAATGCAATAATAAATAAGTGGGACTACATCAAACTAAAACCTTCAGTAGCAAAGGAGGAAAATCAACAAAATGTCCTATGGAATGTGAGAAAATATTTGAAAGCCATAAATCTGAAAAAAGGTTAAAGTCCACAATATATAAGGAACTCATAAAACTTCAGTAACAATCCATCCATCAATCAAATAAGATAACCCAATTCAAAATTGAACAAAAAATTTGAATAGCCTCCTTTCCAAAGAAAACATACAAGTGCCCAACAGGTGTATGAAAAAATGCTCAATGTCACTGATCATCAGAGAAATGCAACCAAAACCACAATGGGCTATCCCCTCACACCGGTTAGGATGGTTATTATAAAAAAGACAGGGAATAACAAGTGTTGGTAAGGGTTTGGAAAAAAAGGAACCCTTAAGCACTGTTGGTGGGAATGTAATTTGGTATAACCATTCTAAGAAACAGCGTGGAGTTTCCTCAAAAAGAACTATGCAGTATCTCAGAGATACCTGCTGTCCTATGTTCATTACAGTATTACTGACCACAGCCAAAATAGGGAAACAACCTCAGTGTATGTAGGTAGATGAATGGATAAAGAAAATGTGATATATATGTATATATCCACACACAACTGAATATGATCCAGTCATTAAAAAAAAAAAAAAAAGGAAATCCTGCCATTTGTGACAAAGATGAATCTGGAGGATGTTATCCTAAGTGAAATAAGCCAGTCATAGACGAATACTGTATAATCTCCTTTATATGTGGAAACTGAAAAAGTTAAACTCATAGAACCAGAGAGTACAAAGATGATGCCAGGAGCTGGAAGAGTGAGGGAAATGGGGAGATACTGGGTCAAGCTCTCAGTTTTAAGATGAGTAACTTTTGGGGATTCAACATACAACATGGTGATTATAGTTAATAATACTGTTGTGTATACTTGAAGTTTTGCTATGATAGTAGATCTTAAGTGTTCTTGCCACACACGCAAGCATGGTGAACATGCAAAATGATGAATGTGTTAATTAACTTGGTGGTAATAGTTTTACAATGCATACTTCTATTAAATCACCACATTGTATACCTTAAAAAATAAAGTTTATTAGCATCCTAGAAAAAGATTTTGTTTTCCTTCATCAGTCAGTTCTGGTGATTTATACTTTTCCATGATATTGTCACTCTTCTAAGTTGTGAAATTTATTGGCAATTGTTACTCAAACTAATTTCACGAGACTTTAAAAAGATCTTCTATATAGTCATATCCTGCTTTTTTTCATTTCTGATTTGTCACCCCCACCTTTTTCTGATCACCTGTATTCAGGATAGTCTGTCTTGTGACTATTTTCAAAGAATCAGCTTTAATTTTGCTGATTATCTCTGGTGTTCTCTATAGTTGTTAACTCATGCTTTTATCTATATTATTTCCTTTCTTCCTCATTGCTTTGGTTACTATTTTTCTAGCTTCTTGAATTGAATACTTAACTCATTTATTTTTAATAGCCCTTTTTAAAAAATGCTTTTACTACTATAATGGATCTCTAGTTCCACTCATGCTACATCCTGCAAATGTTAGTATATAGTTCATTTATTGTCATTGTGCTCTATAAATATTTTATAATTCCATTGTGTCTTCCTCTTAAATCCATTAGTTATTCAGGAGTATATAAGGTTTGGGAGGAACTATCACTACTGATTCTTCATTTTTTATATCATGGACAGAAATCATGTAGTATATGATATTAATTATTTGAAATATTTCAAGAATTATTTTATGGTCTAGTACTTATTCAAATTTTGACTATCAAATTTTAGATATATATTGTATATCAAGTTTGTTTGTAATTCAATCTTACCAATTCTGTTCTTCTTTTCTTTATTTCTGGTCTTTTGGTAAAAAATTTCTTTTTTTTTTTTTAAGATTTATTTATTTGACAGACAGAGATCACAAGTAGGCAGAGAGGCTGGCAGAGGGAGAGAGGGGGAAGCAGGCTCCCCACTAAGCAGAGAGCCTGATGCAGGGCTCGATCCCAGGACCCTGAGATCATGACCTGAGCCAAAGGCAGAGGCTTTTACCCACTGAGCCACCCAGGTGCCCCTTTTTGGTGAAAAATTTCTAATATAAATATAGAAAATCTGCCATAGTATTTTTTGTCAATTTCAGTTTTTAATTCTGTTAGTATTTTCCTTATAAATATTTAAGAGTTGCTGCAAAAGAGCACCTAAGTTCTTTATTGTTCAATAGTTTTGTGTCTTTCACTTATGAATTAGTGTTCTTCCTCCTCTCTACTAATGTTTTCCTTAAATTCTCTTTGACATAAAATTGCCATAGAAATCTTATTTTAGTCAGCATTTTTCAACATATTTATCTCTATTCACTTATTTTCAATCTTTCTGTGTCATTTCGTTTTAGAAAAGTGTTTGTGTCTTAGTGATCTATTGTCTTAAATAACCTAACAATTTTTTAAAATTTATTACAACTAAATATGTATATTTCCATTTATTTCTATCATTCCTTTCACATTTTTTCTTTTTTCTTAACCAGACTTTTTACTTTATTTTTTCATTTTTCTTTTCCAATTTAAATGTACTGTGTCCCCAACTTTTCCCGTTATTTTTAAATGTCTAATATACATTCCTAACTATAACTCTTTTATTTGTTTATTTATATATTTAATTTTTTCAGTGTTCCAAGATTCATTGTTTATGCAGCATACCCAGTGCTCCATGCAATATGTGCCCTCCTTAATACCCACCACCAGGCTAACCCATCCCCCCTGGCCCCGTCCCTTCTAAAACCCTCAGTTTGTTTCTCAGAGTCCATAATCTCTCATATTTTGTCTCCCCCTCCAATTTACCCCAATTCACTATAACTCTTTTAAAAATGATGTCTAAGTATGTATCTCCAACCTCCTCCAAACAAGGCAGAAACTTAGTACTTTTAACCTACTGAATAGCCCTCATTATTCTTATCATTGCAGTGCAGAATATTATAATATTCCATTTTTATCATAAAGTACTATTACATTTACCCTCAAATATTAATTAGGATTACTTATACATTTTACTGATTTATATGCTAGTCATTATTTCTTTTATCTTACTCTACTTCTGTGTTTGTTTTTCTTCTTACTAAAAAGCTTCGATTAATTGTAGTTTCTGTGAGACTCTGTGGTTGGAAAATTTCCTTTTGTATTTGTATGTATCAGCAAGTTCTTCTTTAATCTCAACTCTTACATAAAGGTTTGGCTAGACATGAAATTTTAGATTGATTATTATTTTTCTTCAGGTTACTTCTTTCAGATGTCCTTGTGTGCTGGCAACTAGGGTGGCTGACGTCTACTGTCACTCCATTTTTCCATTGAGTTAAAAGACTGTTCTCTGTGATATCTTTTAATATTTTCCTCTTTATCCAGGAGCTTCTGAAGTTTCACTAGGAAAAGTCTGGGCTTGTATTTATTTTTATTCATCCTTGGAGTTTCCATCTCTCTTATTACATTATCAAAGTGATTTTGTACCTTGTTTAATTTTCCATTAGAGCTCTTAACAATCACAGTTATTTGAGAGTTCTTGTCTGATAATTCCCAAACTGAACCTATTGAAATTGGAATTCTGAAGTTTATTTTAATCTTAACTTTGCCTTTGGGATATTTTTGATGTATATAATCATGTACCTAAATCACATGTAACCCCTGTTATACCATAATTTTCAATGGTGGATAAAAGTATCTCTTTATATTATGGAAAAATATTTTTAAATAACTGTAACAATCTACTCAAAGGGACCTTCCTCATTCAAGAGATTATACCATGTTGCCTTGTAAACTATCTCCAAGTTACTGTGTGCCAGAAAAACCAACCTCTAAATTTAGAATCTGGAAATTTTCTCATGCCATTTGAAATTATGATGGTGTAAAAAATATTCCCAGATTTAACCATTAAGTGTTTTAAATGCCTGATGGATAGAATTTATTGTGTGACAATCTCTGTTGAAAATAAAAGCAAAACAGTCATGTTTATGTATATGTTCAAATGATAATTATAGGTTAGACACTAATATGAAAAACATAAAGAACCTATAGTATTTTTTAAATCTTTTGGATTGAGGACATATATATGATTAGAAAACACATAATAGTATTTGTTCCAGTGTAAAGTTTTTAATGTAGAGTTATGAGTCTTTAAATATCTAGTAGAGTTCTTAATTTCCTAGCTAGTGCATATATCTTCATTTCTGGATTCATAGGTCAGAGAATGGGTTGGGAGGATCCAAACTCGGAAGCTTTGAAAAAATTTTTAAGAATAATTCTTCTATAAGTACTTTTAAAAGGACATAAGCTATCTTGATGGTTAAAGTGATCACACACTTAAAATAATTGTTGGTACTTATGGAATGTCTTTTCTTTAAATGTGAGTTATAACCAAGAGAAATGGTTGCTTTACATTACAGACAGACAATCTTAGAAATAGAAATGTTTCATTTGGCTGCTTTGGTGACAGACCCGGAAAGGAGTGTTGAAACTGGTGTAAGAGCCTGGGACTTTGGCAAGAATCCTCCCCCTTCCCATTTTAGGTCAATCTCTGCCTCTACAAACTCACTAAGCCCTCCTCTGGTCCTCCTGGGATTACCAGTCTGTGACTTTCATGCCATATGTCTTCTCTCCTGAGTGGTACTTTTACCAGAATCATGGAAAATTCACTAACAAAAGCAAAAATAAGAAAAGGTGTATTCTATTTCAATCCTTTTGACCTTCTAGACTATTTAGTGGATTTCTGCCCTGGATGCATAAGGGGCATCGGCTAGCAATGCTCTTGCTAGACCATAAACTCTGCGTGGGGACATGTGGTCTCAGACTTCTTGCTGTCTTTCTTTGCTTGTTTGCTCCCAGAAGCGGCTCCACAATTAAGGCTGACAGGTTGGAATTCTGCGTGAGGCTTAGGAAGTCATTTTTGGGCAATTCTACTGTTGCAGGTCTATTTCAGGGGGAAGGAAAGGGACAAAGGAAAGTGCTCTTTTGCCAAGTTCATTGTTCCAGGGTGAGAAGGCTAGAGGAAGTGAAAAGGATGCTTTGCTCCTTAAGTGCCTGCCTTTCAGCACAAAGCAAACTACTGCTATTTTCTTTATAAGCCACTTTAGTAAAGATACATAATAGACATTATATATAATGCATGTAAAAAGTGAGAAAACCGAAAAGTTCTCTGACAGTAACACCTTACAACTTGATGCTAAAGAAAATATCCTTGTAAGAGGAACATGGCGCCTTTTGTAGAAATTGCTCCTTCATTCCCAAAGTTGAACTGGCAGGCGTAGCATTTCATTCCATCTCATATAGTGACTGAGTGCTCAGGGCATCATAGTCCTTTAAAAGTCATGCCTTTACTGCTTTTCAGTAATTGCATTCTGTGTGTGCAATGATCTGAAAGCTATTTGAGGGAAAAGAGCTTAATATTACATATATGTTAGAAAAAGGTGCCAAACCTCTGCCTCATTTCCTGATATTTGATGATTCCAGTGGTGCTGATTCAGTAATAACAGAGACACATTGCTAATTTGTAGGACTCTGGTTTGTAATTTATATGGACTTTTATTTAAAAAGAAAAATAAACCTATTTAAATCTTTCTTTTGTGGTTAATTAGGTGATTGAGAGGGTCAATCAATGATTTATCAAGTAAATTTCTAAACCACTGCAGTGTTTCTTGCAAAACATCTAGTAGTCAATAAATGAATTAAAGGAGAAGACATTTAATGCTGAACAGAGCATGCATTAAAATATAATAATCCAGGAAAACGCACCTTCTACATGAGGAACAAACTGGCAGTTTGTGAGAGCTGAGGTTAAAAGTCCACAGGAAGAGTAACAGCAGAGGGATGTAGAGGTCATACCAATAGGGGTACAGTTCCAATTAATTTATTGACATAATTAGCACATAGTTATTAATAACATTGCAGAAGCAGTTGGCAAGTGTGTACATATACACCATTTGAATGAAATCTAAAGAACCCTGTACTTATAATTAAATTATTAGTTCTGGGAAAGCAACACAGACTATGGAGGCCATAGCAGCAGGCCAAAAGTCATGCATCTAGTTTAGTTTGTCACTAAAATAAAATGTCTAGAATTTTTATGTCTTATCAGGCTGAATCTATAGAGCAGAAATTATTATGACTGTCAGGATTGAGTGGTCCACTTATAACTACACCATTCGTGAAAACATGGACCAGATCACCTCGTGGTTTACAAAAGAGAAACAGGGAAACATAAAAATAAAATTCTGTAAATGAGATCAGTCTCTTGGCCAAGCAAATTCTCCACTTTTATATCTTTGCTCCTGGATAAACATGTAAAAATGAGAGCCAAAAAAATTGAGTTTCAGATTTTCTAATGACTATACAGAACTAAATGCAAAGTGCAGGGAATAATCCCAACTATAGTTAAAATTATAGATTTTTTGAAACTTTCTCACCTCTTTCCTTTAATTATGTTTTTAATGCTATTTGCTTTAATCCTGCACTGCTTTTGTTCATCTGGAGAGAAGGATGCAGACTTTTAATCAGTGAGACGGATTTCATCCTAACATAGCTGTTGTATATTGGACTTGCTAAAGTCAATGAAACTTGTAAGTAAACAAACCCAAAAATTAAGAAAGGAAGAATATTCTTTAGGGAAAAAATTCAGACTCTGGCAACTTTAACAACAACAACAAAAATGGAAGCATGCATTAAAGGAAGAATTCTTCAGCATAGGCTTCCTGCAGAGGGAAATGCTTTGCGGAACATTCTGGATGATATGGATCTGCATATAACTAGGTAACATTGTTGTAAGTGGGGGTGAGTGTTGGGGTGGGAGTTTTAGGTGTAGGTTTGAGTTTTCAAATCGTGGCTATGGTTGTTTGGAAATCAGACCCATGTATTTGGAATGCCAGCAGTCTTAGAAGAATATCTGTGGGATCAGGAAATTAAGAACTGACTTTCCTGGGGCGCCTGGGTGGCTCAGTGGGTTAAGCCGCTGCCTTCGGCTCAGGTCATGATCTCAGGGTCCTGGGATCAAGTCCCGCATCGGGCTCTCTGCTCAGCGGGGAGCCTGCTTCCCTCTCTCTCTGCCTGCCTCTCCATCTACTTGTGATTTCTCTCTGTCAAATAAATAAATAAAAATTTAAAAAAAAATTATTAAAAAAAAAACAAAAAACAAAAAACTGACTTTCCTGAGGGGCCTCTTTGATTCTTAGTCTTTCTAGATCTCTGAGTGTCTGAAAATCTATGTTACTTGTAGCAGCAGAGTTGATACATTTGTGCACAAATGCACAATAAGAAGACAAACTTTAATAATAATAATCATGAGTATTTATTGTGAGCTTTGCCCAACATTTTTCTGAGCACTCTACCCATTTAATTAACCCATTTAATTCTCCCAGCAGCCCTATATATAAACATTATCTCCGTTTTTTACAGATGAGAAAACTGAAGGAGAAATTAAGTTAATTATCCAAGTTAAAACAGCTGGAAATGGGGAAGCTGAGACTTAAGCCTTCTGACTTTGGTCTGACTCCTGACTACTTAGCTATAATTAATGCATTTCCAGTGATCTTGGAGACAAGATACCCCTTCTCAGTGTGGACATCAGAGTTCTACTGCCCCTCTCTTAAATAATGATTAAATGTTATAAAGGGCCTTATGAGGCCATTATAACTATGGGTCAACTGTGGAGTGAAGGGGGACCCTTAGGACAATACAACTTCCTCTATCAAATATTGCCCTTCCTGTAACTTCATTGGCTCACTTGTTTCAATCTATGTCAACACAACCTCTTGGCCTGAAGCCACCAAAGCATTTATAATGGCCTCACTCATGTTTGCTTCTGAAATTGTTTTCTGCATTTATCTGGATACTATGGCCACTGTAAGAAAGTGCAGGAACCCATCTAGGATCTTGTGTCTCCAAGAGATGAGTTCTACAGGCCACCTCCTCTCAGAGATATTAAAGGGCATTATATGATAATTATCTAATACCGATAGGAGATATGGGGAAGTAGTATATACCTGTCCTTATTGGGGATATGGAGCCCTGTAATCACAGGTCCTTGCTGTGTACCCTGGTCAGCCAACCTCTTCATCAATGCAAGTCTCAATTTTGGGTCTCGAGAGCTGGCCAGTAGCAAGAAAGGCCCTTCTGTTTTCGTTCTACTTAATTATACTTGGGCCAGAACTGATGGGAGACAGTGAAATCACTGTACTGTTCTTTTACACATAGTCAAGGATCCTTCTCTATCTTCTTGACCTAGAAGGTATTCTCTATTTTATTAAAATCTCCTTATATATTTCTAGAATAGGGACTTGAAGTGGGATTTTCATTTATTGATCTTTTTTATTGATATATAATTTTTCTGCATTGAAAGTAGACATTTTAAGTGCAGTTTGTTCGCTTTGACAAATGCATACACCTGTGCCTCCACACCCCATCAATATAGTGAACTTTTATATTCCCCTTCTCAGACAATCCTGAACTCCTCCCCACAGGACACAACCATTATTCTGATTTCTTTTACCTTAGATTATTTATGTCTGTTCTAGGACTTTATCTAGATTAAATCACATATGGCTTCTCTTGTTCACCATAATTTTTTTTAGATTAATTCACATCTTTATAAGTTTGTTCCATCTTACTACTGCATAGTATTTCATTGTTGATTGACATATGAATTATTTTCATTTGGCTGTTATGAATTGAGTGGATATTAACATTCTTATACAAGAATTTGGGGTCATGTATATTCATTTGTATGAGTGAGATTGATGAGCCATACAATAGTTGTTTTTGAAAGGTAGGTAGAACTTCTAAAAGTAGAAGGTGTAAAGATATTTTAGGATAAGAGTAGGATTTGAGTAAATGTATACAGTGACACTAAAGTGTCATCATCATAACAGGAGCATGGCTGATAATGGAGGAAGAGGCACAAATGCCTGGGTGTGGCTAATTGCCCATCTGAATTTGTTTCCTTGAGTAAGCTTTTATTCTTGCTGATTATTTTATTAATGACCCTAAATTTCATAGGTGTTCTGATTGACCTGGAAAGACCACTGTGATTATGTTTATGATATGCTGTCACTGAAAGAAACATGCCCAGTAGGGTGCCTGGCCTTGATGGGCTCCTACTGATATAATTCTGGCTCTGAGGCACTCTCCAGAATAGGCTGGGATGTCTCTTACTTCTGGTAGGCAAATGACATGACTGCTCACACACTGTGAGTAGTGAGGTGTTAGGTACCATTATTTGGTGTGTGATGTGTTTTGATCTCTTTCAAGTGTGTTTGGAGTCTACTATAAGAAAGAGCACTTTCTCATTGGTCATGGGCCTGCTTGGGGTGAGGAAAAAGAAAATGCCGGCCCTCAGACTTTCTGGAGCACTAGGAGACCTGAACACACTGCAAAGTGTCTTGGCCGTAGAGTCGACCCATGAAATAAGATAGGAGCTGCATTAGGCTGATGAGAAATGCATGCATGCTTTAAAGATTTTTTGTACACATTATTAGGTGGTGTTCCAGAAAACTTACTAATTTGTACTCCTGTGGGCAACAAATAGGGGACAGCCTTTTCCTCCAAACCTTGTGAACACTGAGTAATATTTATTGTTCATCACATACAAATATTACTCAAACTCTCACTTTGTGGTTCTCAACATACAAATTGGTTCTGCTCTGTTTTGCTCTATTTTTAGTGGGTAGTTGGATGATTTTTTTTAATCATTTTTCTTTCCCAATGCTAGGGGATCATTACATTCTCTAGGATGTTAGGGTTGCTTTATTGATTTCATATTCACCTCAAAAGTCTTTTGATGTCATATCTTACTCCTTGTCCATTCATGATTCTTCTCTGACATTCTTATCTTACAGAAGCTCAGCTTTGGTAACCCTTTGTTGATGCTGGAGGTCTTGAATAGTCTCTCTGAAGTGCCCAAACCTCAGGTTCTCAGTCAAAGAACAAATTCTTAGCATTACTGTGTTGAGTAACTCTCTGCTCTTTAGGAATGATTCATGATGCCACAATAATATCTAACAAAATCAGAGCTAAAAAGTAGCTTTCCTTCTCAAAACTAGCAAAAAAAGGATAGGATTCTGTGTTCAAAATTAAGGTTTGAGGGTGTACTACAAGATTCCTGGTCAGTAGTTAGAGCCTGTGTAATAGTTTCCTAGGGCTACCATATCCAAGTACTAAAACAGAGTGACTTCGTTTTAAGCACAAGTTTATTGTTTCACAGTTCTGGAGCCTGGAAGTCTGAAAGAACAACACAAGTTTATTGTATCATGGTTCTGGAGACTAGAAGTCTGAAATCAAAGTGTCCACAGGGCCATGTAGCCTCTGAAACTTGTAAAGGAATCCTTTTCTTCTTCTTCCTAGTTTCTGGTGCTTTGCCCATAATCCTTGATGTTCCTTGGCTTGTAGCTGTGTCTCTGTAACCTCTGGCTTCACCATCACATGACCTTATCCTGTGTTTCTGTGTCTTCATGTGGCCATTTTCGTAAAAGGTACTGGTCATAATAGATTAGGGGTCTGCTCTTGTTCTAGTACTACCTAATCTTACCTAAACATCTGCAATGTCCTCTTTTTAAAAGAAGTCACAGTTTGAGGTTCTGGGGCTTAGGACTTCAAGTATCTTTATTTTATTTGGAGGATGCAATTCAGCCCATAGCATTGATACACTGAGTGGGATACAAGCCACACTCAGAATGGGCTGTTTCTCAGGTAATGTTTACAAATAAGAATGCTGATATTGTCAGGGAGATCTCCTGGGAAGAAAAAGGGATTGTTCAGGCAAACTATCTCTGTAGCTTCAGAGAAATTGCAGACCTGAAGTTAATTTTTGATTATCAGCCATGAATCTCTCATCAGTTTTTTTTTTTTTCAGTCTAAACACTTGCTTCTAATTATGCCCCTTTGATGTTTGCACCTTTCAAATATCTTGAAACTAAGTTCATTTCCATTTCTCACACTTTCAACATTGTTAACACAAGCTGAACAAAATTTCCTTCTTCTAGGCCTTTCTGGTTAGTCAGATCCTCCAGCACTCCTATAATTGTAAGCTGCTCTTTTCTTCAGTTTTCTCCTCGGCTGGCAGTTTTCCTAGCACTAAATATCTCACCATGTACCTCACATAGTGGAATGAAGATGTGGTCCCCTGTATTATCTGTGAAGGGACTTCTGACTCATTTAATTTCATCAGGAAGCCATCAGCAACCTGGTGCCCAACTGCTGCAGGAACCCAAATCTTGTCTTCTTAGCTCTTCCTTGCATTGATTACTTTGTCTTTCTATCTCTTTCACAAACATAACATGGAAAGAAGCCCATGGTTTTTGCACCTTTTATATATGCTTTTTGGTGATTAAAACCCTAGGGAGTCGAGTTAGTGTAAATGTTAAAATATGTACCTAGAGTCCAGTAAGAGCTTTCTCTCTGTGTATTTTTAAAAAAGAGTTTCAGAGTTGTGAATAATGCTGGATTGAAAACTCTGGGAAGCCAAGGCCCTCTGATTATAGCTCCTGCAGTGATATTGTATATTTTCCCAAACTTGGCTGCATTAATGCTTCTACATCATTTCTAAGAAAGAGAAGAAAGCTTAACTCTCTTACAGGCCTTGGGAATTCTAGAAATTTACTGGACAGTGATTGTTAAAATATGGGTATATTTTAGCATGTCTTTTATTCTGATGCTTTGACTTCTTGGAATCTTGCTGACACTAGAATGGACAGACTTCCCTCTCAAGGATAGCTCATCCTAGATATAGCAATCAGCTTGCCATCGAGAACCAATCCAGAGTTCATACTTCCTTTATCAAGCTCTCACCCTAGGAGCCACTATTCCCTGCCCTAATCACCCCAGAGCCAGGTATCAGAAACCAGAGGCTACCCTGATGTGCTGGAGCCTACTGAAATTACTCAAACTCACCCATCCTAAGTTTATGTAACCTGCTTACTCTGCCTTGCCCATTTCTACCTATGAAAAGCCACCATAAAGCCTCTTTCCTTTATTTTCCTCTTGCTGTTTCTGCCTTTTGAACAACCCTGGTGCCCTGGATGGCATGCCTTACCTCCAGTTTCTAGGATCCATGATGTAAAAACTTATTCCTTCATGTGTCTGAATGTGTTACCATATCTGATTAAAATAAATCCCAAGTGCATTTTATTTATTTTTTTAAGATATTTATTTATTTGACAGAGAGAGAGAGAGAGAGAGATCACAAGTAGGCAGAGAGGCAGAGAGAGAGGGGGAAGCAGGCTCTGCGCTTACCAGAGATCCTGATGTAGGGCTCGATCCCAGGACCCTGAGATCATGACCTGAGCTGAAAACAGAGGCTTAGCCCACTGAGCCACCCAGGTGCCCCTTTATTTATTTTTTTAAATTAGCATATAATGTATTATTTGTTTCGGGGGTACAGGTCTGTGATTCATCAGTCTTACACAATTCACAGCACTCACCATGGCACATACCCTCTCCAATGTCCATCACCCAGCCATCCTGTTCTTCCTACCCTCTTCCCCTCCAGCAACCCCAAGTGCATTTTAAATTAGAGTATGTAAAGAATCTCTCAAAAGTAGCTCTGATCAAATCAGTTTTGTGGTGGCCTTCATTGATTATAGTAGCTAAGTCTAAAACTTGGTCAAGGATGACTTTGACCAGGCTTAGTGAAAAGAAGAAAGACACCCAGCATGTATTCTGAGACTTGTGTCTGCAACAGGAAATCATCGAAGCTTATTGTGGTATTTTTCCAAAGGGGGCAATGCGGCATGCAGAAAGGCTTTTCTGAAATAGATGGTCTGGGTTTATTTCTCTAGCTGCTATAGCTTCTTCTTCTTCATTTTTTTTTTTTTTTAAGATTTTATTTATTGGGCGCCTGGGTGGCTCAGTGGGTTAAGCCGCTGCCTTCGGCTCAGGTCATGATCTCAGGGTCCTGGGATCGAGTCCCGCGTCGGGCTCTCTGCTCAGCAGGGAACCTGCTTCCCTTCCTCTCTCTCTGCCTGCTTCTCTGCCTACTTGTGATCTCTCTCTGTCAAATAAATAAATAAAATCTTAAAAAAAAAAGATTTTATTTATTTATTTGACAGAGAGTGGAAGATCACAAGTAGGCAGAGAGGCAGGCAGAGAGAGAGGGGGAAACAGGCTCCCTGCTGAGCAGAGAGCCCGACGTGGGGCTTGATTCCAGAGCCCTGAGATCATGACCTGAGCCAAAGGCAGAGGCTTAACCCACTGAGCCACCCAGGTGCCCCTGCTAGAGCTTCTTTTAACATTGCCTTTTATTTTGTTCTTCCTTGAAAATATTCATTCTAGGGCTAAGTGAGGCCAGCTAGGTACCAAAGGCACACATTTTTAAGGAGGTGCCCACTGTCAGGATTGTTCAGGGGAGAGTGAGAACGTCTCTAAATTTTGCACCCTGGCTGTCCTGCTTGTGTCCCATTATTCCTTACCCAGATTCTTGCAACCACAAGAATCTAAGTCTCAGAAGTCTGGGCTTTGATTTTTCTGTGTGCTTCTATGGTTAGATAAATCATCATGTCTAATGGTCATCAGAATTATTCAGGAATTAAATTGAAACTGGACATGATTTTTACCCTCTAATACATCTTAGGCTAAAATTAATGACAAGTACTGGATATGTTGTTCATTCAAATACAGTCAGCGGGGTTACTTCTCTCATATGGATTTTGTGATCATGGCCACAAATGCAAGACAGGAATTTCCTGGCATTAGTCTTAGTGGAAGAATTTTTTTGAGTAATAAAGTCATACATGGTAAAGAGAGAGGTCGGCAGCACATGGTTCATCCCTCTCTTGTATGTGGCTTTATGTGATATTTGAATTGTGGTCTCTTTTCTTTTTTTTTTTTTAAGTTGATGGACTGTTAAGGGCAGAAGCCGTTCTTAGTCTTCTCTGTTTCCACAGTATCTAAGAAGTACCAGGCACTCAAAAAATACATTCAGGGAAAACTCTTTATTGAATAAAGCTATTTTTAAAGCATTTTAGAAGTATCTATTTGCCCCATAAGTATATAACTCTGTGAAACTGGTGACTCCACTTTCTATCTAACAATATAGAGCTATAACTTACAGGTCTGTAGTCTAAGACTCACCTTTCCAAGGAAGTTATGAAGTCCTTGGAGACAAAAATACATATTTTCTGCTTGACATATATTTCCCAAATAATCTAACAAAGGGGTGTGAATTTATTGATTTTTACTTCCCCTGGGTGAAGAAAAAAAGAACAATCTACAAAACTTTCAATTTGTGAATGTTTAATTCAAAATTATCATGTATTTCACATTTCATACGGTGGGTATCAACTGAAAATATTGGGTACCTCCCAATTTCCATTTTTAAACTAAATTGCAATCTTTGGGAGTCATTGCTTTCCCATTATGCATTTCTTTTGTGTTGTATCTTTAAATTGTGTAAAAAAATACATGGTAAGGTAAATGACATAGTCCTAGGATTTCAATGTGATACTTGAACAAAAGCCATGATATTCACAAGATGCAATGGAGCGTGTGTCTACTTATCTGGCTGTGCTAACTTATGAGCCTGATAACAATGGCAATGAAGCATTTTTTTACATGAGTGACTCTTCAGGGGTTCTGCTAACAGCCATGGAAGGACACTTGCACTTGGAGATCACAGTGTTTGCATTGAATAAAACTGCATGCTGTTAGCTTCTCTACTGATCTGAATTCTGACCTGAATAAAAACCTTCTCCCCTTATCGGCTTGGGCTGGGGTCTGACTCTTGCTCTTACTTCATTATATCACCTGCCATTACCTTGCTCACCTTTGTATACTCATTTGTATAGAATTTTAAATATAATCTGCAGTTGCATCTCCTATCTTCATCTTCTTTTTTTTTTAATTTTTTTTCTTTTATTGTGTCATGTTAGTCACCATACAATACATCATTAGTTAATTAATGTAGTGTTCTAAGATTCATTGTTTACGTATAACACCCAGTGCTCCATGCAATCCGTTTCCTCCTTAATACCCATCACCAGGCTCACCCAACCCCCACCCTTCTCCCCCTCTAAGACCCTCAGTTTGTTTCTCAGAGTCCACAGTCTCTCATGGTCCATCTCCCCCTCCAATTCCCCACCACCCTTCACTGTTCCTTTCCTTCTCCTAAGGTCCTCCATATTATTTTTATGTTCTGCAAGTAAGTGAAACCATATAATTGGCTTTCTCTGCTTGACTTATTTCACTCAGCATAATCTCTTCCAGAATATCCTATCCTCCTCCTTGCCTCCATGTTCTAGCCAGACAGAGCAGTGATTCCTGCACGCACACCCAGCTATAGGCTGTTCTGTGCAATTTTGTTTGATCTCCTGCCTTTGCCAGAAATGGCCCTTCCCTAGTCACCTTCACCTGACAGGTCCTTTTAGACCCAGGGTAAATGCTCCTCCTCACTAATTCTACTTGACCCTCAAACCAGAGGGATTGTCTAGACCCTTTGGATATTGTGTGATTTGTGTAACACTGCTTCTGTGTTTCTCCCCCTGCTCTGAGATGCTGAGTGTTTCCTGTATTAAGGGCTGAGTCTTACATTTGTTTTCCCAGGAGTATGCAAAGAAGTGCTGTGACACGTGGGTATGCATTGGGTTGAAAATGTGGGTTGCTCTGTTCTAATTGTGTTGAGTTAAACCTGAGCCAAATAAAGTGCTTTAGTCCCAATCATGGTTTTTGGGCTTCACCTAGCCAGCATTTTTCCTACCTGTTTCACATAAAGGGGAGTATAGTGTAGACCTTTGAGAATGGACTTTGGAATTATCCACACCAAGGCTCTGCCACTCCCTCCGTTCAGTACCTTTAGGCAAGTTACTTAATCTCTCTAAACTTCAGTTTCCTGACCCATAGAATCTGGAGAGCTATAGTATTTATCCATTATTATTCTTTATGTTACCTATTCCCTTGGTATTTTAAGGTGAAAAAAATACTAATTATGGAAAATCATTATACTCAAACATAGACTTTCTCCTTTGCCTTTCAAACATAGATACCACTCTTTCTCCATCTAGGGATTCATTCTATGCTTTTCAGGATGTAAGCCAATTTATTTCTGGACTCGTGGTGTCATGACTCCAATTTAAAAGAAAAAAAAAAAAACAACTTCTACTTTCTTTATTGTACAGACTTTATAACTAGGATCCTCCCCTTTTCTTCCAGGTCTTTCTGCCTTCTCTGGTACTCTGCCTGTGCCTTCCAAAGTCTCTCTTTCCTGATGCCAGGTCCTTCTCTGAGTAAGGAGACTCTATTAGGATGGTTGAACCTTATAACCCATGTTGGAGTCAACTAAAATGTAAAAGAAAACACAGAGGTGATGAGGTTTCACCTGGACAAGGAATCAGTGGAGTTACTCCAGGCAGAAAGAGCAAAGAGAATAAATTTTAAGGGTGGGAAGGGGCAGTATCCCTCAAGATATTATCCATTGTTAAGTTTAACTTCTGTCTACTTTCATTTCCTTGTGTCAGCTTTTTGGGACTCTCACATGGTGAGCTTCTCTATCTCTGATATGTTTATCATGCTTTTCAAAGGAAAAAGACATGCCTCCTAACTGGGGAACATATTGTAGTAGTAGTTAAGACCATACACTTTGGAGCTAAATGCTCACTATGCCATTTCCTTGTGAGGCAGTCTTAGACAAACTTACTAAACCACTTTGTACCACAGTTTTTCAGTCTTTAAGATGGGGAGAAGAAATAATGGTATCCTCCTAACAGGATATGAGAGCTAAAGTATGGAAAGCATTTAAAACTATCTGGGAGGTAACAAGTGTCACTTTGCTATTATTACCACGTGAGCTCACACGTCTAGCAATGCAAAGCACCAAGTGAGTGGGCAGATCTATTTTCTGCCCTTTAAATTTTAGCTTTAAGCCTGACTATCATTCCCTAGAATTAAGTCAGACCATCCCAGGCATCTGTCCTGAAGTCTGTCTTTCATTTAATTACATGTCTTGTTGATTTCCCTCAATTGATTTCTTGACTCCCATTCATGTACCTCTTGCCCTTGGCACACAGCATCTTCCATTCAAATACTTGTTAATTAATCTTGGATATTCCTTAGCCTCTCCTTACCTCTCAACCTAGATCATCCTGTGATGAGAAAGGAGGGTTTGATGCAAATTGCAACTGACAAGGTGTACCGAAGTGGACATTTATTGACTCTCACAAACTGTGCACACTCATTCAAATAATTACCATTCATAGTCCGCACACATGAGTGGCCAGATCTCCCAGGCAAGGTGATGAGGGGAGGGCTTTGTTTGATGGGGAGCTTTTCCTCTGAAATATTCTACTATTGCTGTTCTTCCATGTTAGTAATCTTATTCCCATGATGGCAGCTTACTATTTTTCCAAATATAAAGAGAAATGTTTGCTCAAAACACACCTTCAGACATCTAATCTGGGTCAAGTCTAGTGGCCTCCTATGGGAAAATGCTCACTGTCAGAACCTATACTCAGAAGGGCAATGCCAGTTCTCTGTCTTTTGCAGGGATTCTGAGTACAAGCTGGATGCAGGAAAGGAATGGAGCTGCTTTGTAAGCCTGAGATACTAGTCCAAATGCAATCCTTTAAGCAGTGTCCAGGAACGATCCCAGAGTTAAGAATTAGCTGATGCAAAGTGACCAAGAAGAGTGAAAGAGATGGAGTGGTGGATGCAAACTAGAGTAGGCAGATTCAGAGGGCAGGTAGAAGAACCAGCTATAATTATCTTGGATTCTAGAACCTATAAACGTTTTGGTAGCCCCAACCACAGGATGGAAAGAAAGTTAATAAATACACTGAGATACTTGTTTCTCTTCTCTTGGGTCTTCCCACTGGGTCTCTGTGTAAAACAAATAAATTCACCATATACACTTACAGATTTTTTTCAGTAAAATGAGTAAACTTTATTCTGTAAAAGGATAATGTATTTTTTTCCCTAAAGGTTTTATTTATTTATTTGACAGAGAGAGATCACAAGTAGGCAGAGAGGCAGGCAGCGAGAGAGGGAGAAGCAGGCTCCCTTGCCGAGCAGAGAGCCTGATGCGGGGCTCGATCCCAGGACCCCGAGATCATGAC
Organism: Neogale vison; assembly: GCF_020171115.1. Taxonomy (NCBI): domain Eukaryota; kingdom Metazoa; phylum Chordata; class Mammalia; order Carnivora; family Mustelidae; genus Neogale; species Neogale vison. The sequence goes on from NC_058098.1 coordinate 126,925,583, forward strand.
CTGGGCCGAAGGCAGAGGCTCAATCCACCGAGCCACCCAGGCGCCCCTGTATTTTTTTTTTTTTTTTTTATAGATTTGAATCCTTGCTTTACGCATCTGATTATCTTCTATTCTCTCTTGCTCACAGAACACATATGCACATATACATGATAGGGGCTTACTGGAGTCCAGTACTACAGTAGACTATGGCCAGGCCTCTTACAGGAATTACCTTATATCAGGGTCACTTTAAGCCCAGATGGCATCTTAACGCACATTAGAAAAAGGGAAGACACAGCTCTGCAGGCAAGCCTGGCTTGGGGAGAAGCACACAGATTGGATATTAGCCTGTTCAGCCAACAGCTGGACACACTGCAGGGTCTAACCCATACAAGCATAATGGAAGCCCCAACTGTCCTGTACTCTGCAAGCTGATGTCACCCCTCCCCAAATAAATGGAGTAAGAGGTAGCCACACTGCTGCATTGGACTCCTCTGATGGTGCCACATCCTCCTTCCAGGTTCATGGCATTGATCCAGGGAATCAGACCGTGACTTGGTGCTGAGTAACCAGAGCAAAGGGGAACTGCTTCCACCCCTGGGGATTGTCAGCTTGCTATCTGTACTGGCTGGAAAGTACACTGAATGTGGGGGAAAAATTCGCAGTATCTGGATAGTCAATTCTGCCCATTGCCAAACCTCCATCAGCTCGGTGCTCTCCCTTAGCTCGGTGCTCATTGCCCAGCCCTCATGACCTGTTCATCTTCCTCTTGATTTGCCTCCTACTGAGCTCTTGGTTACCTCTCAGACCGGTAACTCATTCGGTACTGAATGGGGCCGAGACGCCCAAGCTCTCTGGAGCTCTACTGCTAAAGAGCAAATGATATGTGAAGTAAATAGCTTGCCACTTCTGGACTTCAGTTTTCTTATCTGTAAAACCGAATAGCTGAAAGATCCACAGATTCACAGAGTGAACAGGCAGTGAAAACTAAGAGTACAAACTAAAGACAGCTGAAACCAGAAAGAGTTAATTTAGCCTACCAGTAAAATAGAGCAATTTACTCACCCATTTTTCTATCATTCCTAGACCCAGTTTGGACACCTATTAAGTACTGAAGAAATATATCATTTTCAACTGTCTGAATCCATATGCAGTTGATTTCAAAGCTTAATTGTATTTGAATGAGGAATCAATACATGTAACTGCACTAGCATTACTGTGCTGAAAATCTGTGCATGTTTCTGATGCTTTCATAATATATTTCAATTTTCCCATTATTTTTCCATTATGATCCCATATTTTTGAAAGGATTCTTTGAGCATTGTAAAGTAGCACAAATCCCCAATGAATGGTAACGACTATTTGTTTCGATTTCAAGCTGCATTTGTTAGAATGTTCTGCAAGCTCCTCCTGGTTCCAGGCTATCTCTCTAACAGAGACACCAAACAATCTAAAAAACATCCATTTCCTCATGTTCCTTCCTGGATTAAAAAGGTTGTCCCTCTTTCCTCTTCTTATATTAATATGAGTGACAGCCAGAGTCCTTCATGGTCTGGCTCCAGACTTTATTTCCATACTTGTCTCTCAATTTTAGAATACACCCCCTTTTCCAGCTCGATTAATAGCTGGAAATAATTATAAATTAATAATTTCTGATTATTCTCAATGGTACCTTTGATCATGCCAATCTTTCCTAAAACGCCTGTATTTCACCTCTTCCATAGCCAGTTTAACCCACTGGACAGAGTCCAACTCAAACCCAAGCTCCTACTCAGGCCTTGGGGCCTTTCAGTTACTATGGTCCTAGTACCTCTCTCCTTGATAAAATCTGACCTCTGAAATGCAGAGCCTGGGAAGCCTCTTGATTTCTGGGACTACACTCTATTTAGGACAGTGGTGTCTTCAATGGCAAAGTCATGTCCAGGTGGATCTTCAGCCATGCTATATTTCCCAATCCCACCCCCTTACCCTGAGCCAGATTCTTCTTTTCCTAGCTAGTGTAACTCCACTGTGAACAGGATCAAGCCCACCAATACAATGCTAATTTGCCAGCTGTTGGTCCTAACTGGTTCAAGAGCAAGAGAAAACACAGTGCAGATATGAGACAGCAAAGATCAACGTGTCAATAAGTAAAATAGAAAATAAAGCCAGATGTTGAAAAACAGTGTCAGCAAAACTGCAGGTAAACTTCAGCCATCATGGCTCTATATTGGTTTGTTGAAAAAAGAAAAAAAAAATCAAGGGACACATTGAAAGACTCTGGTGTATCCACTCTAAGTTATCTAACACAGGAGTAAACTGCATTCTAGGAGGAAAATCTGACTCCTACCAGAACATATAATCCAGGTTAGTAATAGCTCAAAATAGAAGTTTTACTCAACCTGAATCTGCTTGGCACCTATTAATGTCAGTATTGACACACAGAAGATAATGTAAGTTCTCTTTGTTGGGCATTTGGTGTGAATGCCTTTCCAGCATCGCTTTCCTTGGTAAAAGAATCCATAATTTCTTTGCTGAGTTGTTTTCCCTGACTTTCTGTTCATGCTGTTGAGGGAGATGCCTTAACCACTGGCTGTTGGATGGGCCTGGGAGCCACCAAAGTATTCCAGGTCCTCTGGGCACAGTGACTGGTTGAGTAAAGGCAGGGCATCTTCATCATTAGCCCAAAGAGACTCAATGTCAGAAAACGGATTTGAACATTTTGGAGGGATACATTTGATGTGTATCACTGAGGTGCCTCTCAGAGAAAGAAAACCAGCAGGATGGATGGACGGATGGATAGATGGATGAATGGATAGATGGATGAATGGATGGAGGGTCAGATTTCAAGAAATTGACCTACATAGTTGTGGGGACTATTAAGTCTAAAATCTGTAAGGTAGATGGCAAACTGGAAACCCTCAGGTGTGAGCGGACTCCTGTTGAAGTTCAGAGGCAGAATTTCTTCTGTGTCAAGAAAAATCTTCCTTTTGTTTTTAGGGTCCTTTAACTGCTTAGATGAGGCTCACCCAGATTACTGGAAATGATGTTGTCCTTTTAACTTCCTTTTAAATTCAACTTATCATACATGTTAAACACACATACACTTGAACTTGCTTATCAGGTGTCAACTGCTTGGGCATTTCCAAACTTCTTCAAAGAAAGGAAAATGTTTGGTAGCCTTTTTATATAACCATTCAGTGTCAAGACTTCATGTTATGATTTCGAATCAAGTGTAGATACTCTGTAGCCAGGTTCTCTTAAAATTTGTGAAAAGCAAAGTTTTCTGTATAGGATTTCCAGTGACCTGTGTAGAATTCTCTGTGACTAACAGGGGCTTTCTGTCATCCAAGCATTATCACACAGGGCATCCCTTAGAGTATGCCATCTCTAGCGAATACTGTTTTTTCAAGACACTTGTCTATAATAAACAATTTGCATCACCCTAAATAATCATGTCAGCTCCATTCTTTCCGTTCAGTCTCTCACGAATCTGTGAAAGAAATACTAAACCCACAAATGGGAACAACTAATTTAACAAGTCACCTTCCTGGAACGGAGATCCAGCCACAGGGCCTGAAATGACCTCATATATTCTACAATCCCTGAGCATATTTGGGCAACTGGTTGGCCCCCTGCAGTGAGGGGTAGGTGCAAAGGAGAGGAGAGAATGCTCGAAAGGAGAGAAACAGAGACTGGAGCCCATGTGGGCTCGGTTAGGGCTCAGGGTGCTCTACTCCAACTCTAGCCAACTCCAGCCAGTCTCAGGGACCACAGTGTGACGAGAGTTGAAATTAGAAAAATTTGAGAAAGGAGCTTCAAAACATCGGGCCCTCTGAAGCAAGGACCATGCTTACCTAGGTCTAAGGGGAATACCATTCTAATGTCCACATTTTTTTCTTCTGTCAGTTTAGCTGATGATCAGAGCCAGAGCTCCTTTTTTTCTTCCTTTAATTCTGTTTTCACCCAGAATAGTAAATCTATTTTTGTGAATTGTGTATTTTTAAAAAGCACCCTTCATCTCCCAATACCACTATCCCTACACACACACACACACACAGAGCCCTAAATAGCATTCTTGTTAGAATAACTAAATTCAGAGCTGAATAGAGAGGATTATGTACGGTGCTCATCCTATATTCTCCTCTTACAGTAATTGATACAACATCAGTGAGACTTTGCTGGCAAAATTGATTCAAATCAAACCAGAAAAATTCAGCCTCAAGAACTGAAAATGAGCTAAAAGATGGTAAGCAAAGAATAATAATATGTGGCAATGTCTTCAAATTATTCATATTTTAGGCTTTATACAATTTGAAGTTGCAAAAATGTGTTTAACAAGGGTGGAATTTTTTAAAAAATGTAATGTCTTCATTAATGATCAGGAAGTAGCACAAAGCACAATGATGCCTTTTTCAGTGATGTTAAATTGAAGGCATTAAAAACATTTGGGAAGACATATAAATAATACAAATAAAGCTATGGAGGTTATAAATATGGATGGAAGGGAGAACAAAGATATTTCAGAAATATACAAAACAGTTGTGTCTACAGGAAAATGTAATTGAAAACCAAGGAGTCCTCAGATAGGATATAGATTCTATGGTACTCTCTTCTAACTCAGTGTCTTGTCCTGTGTGATTTGGGGGTCAGTAATATGTGGTATTTCAAATACATTGTCACAAGTAGTAATGCTGGCATTGGTCAATTAATAATGTTGTAACTTTGAAAATTTTTTCTGTTTTCATAATGTGACCATATACCAATCTTCATGAAAATAAATTTTTCTTTGTCATTGTATTGCAAATGTTTTAAGACTGCTGCATTGCACAACGCCTGGGGACCCATATGTGTGATCTCTTCATAGTCTGTGCAAATCATGCCTCTGGAAGCAAGTAGTGGACACCCTGTGTGATTTTATACCACTGCCTTGATTTTTATTCTAGGGAACGCCCCAGTGTATAGTGATATTTGCATGATAATACAGTATCAAGAATGTACAAAATGTCCATTGGGTCATGTCAAACAATCATTTGCTATGAATGATATAAATATTCAAATACTTAGAATTAGACAGACCATGATCTGCATGATTTAATGATTTACTGACTAATTTTCTGGGAGAATTGAGTAATGTAGAAGTCTCCCATATTACTCTCTGCAGGTTTTATTGCCTTGTAGATTTTTAAAAAGTGATTTCTGTTTATATATTTCATTAGTTTCACATGCCTGTTAACTTCTAATCAATTTACGGGATAAAATGCATCCACCGATTCCTCCGGAAGGAGGAGGTCTCATTGTAAACTGTGTGAGATTAGTGTCTCTCAGACTTGTTGATGGGGCCAGTGCAAGTTCTCCTTGCAGGAGCCTTGGAGTTGGTAAATTTGGGCAAGCTACCCCCACCCGGCAAAAAACCATTTTAAACAAGTATAGAACATTTCTCTCTTCCTATGAGAATCCTTTTATTGGATGTCCACTTTTGCATTATCATTTTCAATTTGTATTATTTTTAAACTAGATTTTTCAATGATCATTCTTAAGAAACGTCTGTTTCCACATATATTCATATAATTACTAGTTAAACATAGATTATTTTCATCTGCCTTATATTTTTCTACTCTGATAGTCCTGAAGTTAGTCCTAGAGAATTGGGTTAAAATATCCCTAGAACCTAGAAACAGAAGGATTTAACTAATAATATTCATGCATTATGAACAGTCTTGACCAACAGTATTGTCTAGAGGAGTCTGAGTGAAGCAACAAGGGCTGAACTGCCTGAAGTTTAGAAAATTAATTAGAATTATCTGTTATTGCACTCCTGGGTATTTACCCCAAAGATACAGATGTCGTGAAAAGAAGGGCCATCTGTACCCCAATGTTTATAGCAGCAATGGCCACAGTCGCCAAACTATGGAAAGAACCAAGATGCCCTTCAACGGATGAAAGGATAAGGAAGATGTGGTCCATATACACTATGGAGTATTATGCCTCCATCAGAAAGGATGAATACCCAACTTTTGTAACAACATGGACAGGACTGGAAGAGATTATGCTGAGTGAAATAAGTCAAGCAGAGAGAGTCAATTATCATATGGTTTCACTTATTTGTGGAGCATAACAAATAGCATGGAGGACAAGGGGCGTTAGAGAGGAGTAGGGAATTTGGGTAAATTGGAAGGGGAGGTGAACCATGAGAGACTATGGACTCTGAAAAACAGTCTGAGGGGTTTGAAGTGGCGGGGGGGTGGGAGGTTGGGGTACCAGGTGGTGGGTATTATAGAGGGCACGGCTTGCATGGAGCACTGGGTGTGGTGAAAAAATAATGAATACTGTTTTTCTGAAAATAAATAAATTGGAAAAAAAAAGAATTATCTGTTTCCCTCTCACTTATTCCAAGGGGAAGGAACCTGGATGAATGTCTGATTCCACAGCCAACTGTATACAGTTCCACAGTGGAAATGGACCCATTAGGTAATCTGTCCACTGCCAATGTCATATCCTGACTTTTCATGTTCCTATTTGTATACCGACAGGACAAAAAGAACATTGTGACTTGCTTGGAGTTTTCTTTATCATTAATTAACGATAATGACATCAGTGTACTCTCTCAGTTTGTTATGGTTTTAGTTAGTGGACTCGTGTCTTCAGGCTCAGTTATCTCCAGCTTCCTTGACAAGTGTGGTGTCCAGGTCCACGGTGAGAGATCAGACACTTGGTTGCAGGGCTCTGACAATATAATTTTGCCCCATACTTGCCTGATGCATCCCACCAAAGACCCTGCCTGGATATTCAAAGATCTCTCTGTTCTGTTCTTCTTCAAGAATAAATAACATATAGTGTTATATTAGTTCAGGTATACCATGTAATGATTGAACAATTCTATACATTACTTAGTGCTCATCACAATAAATGTATTCTTAATCCCCTTCATCTATTTCATCCATACCCCACCCACTTCCCCTCTGGAGACCACCAGTTTGTTCTCTATATTTGAGTCTGTTTTATTGTCTTTTCTTCTGTGCTCATTTGTCAAAAAGTTAAAAAATAGAATCACTGTGTGATCCAGGAATTCCACTACTGGGTATTTGCTCCAAGAAAACAAAACACTAGTCAAAAAAGATACAAGCACCCCTGTGTTTATTGCAGCATAATTTACAACAGCCAACTGGGTTATGGACATTGGGGAGGGTATGTACTATGGTGAGTGCTGTGAAATATGTAAGCCTGGTGATGTAAGCCTGTACCCCTGGGAAAATAATACATTATATGTTAATATAATTTATATTATAAGTTTTATAAGTTATTAAAACTTATAAGTATTATAAGTTTTTGAGTATAGGAAAGTCTATTCAGAGCTTTTCTTTAGTTTCTATTATAAAATTCAATTTTAAAAGAATGCATAAACTCAAACTTTTTCTTAAATTTTTTAAACTAAAGGAATCAATGTGCTATTTATAAATCTAATAAACTTATTTTAAGGGTAAAAAAATTACTACAGCCAAGATATGGGAGCTGCCCAAATGTCCATCCATAGATGAATGGATAAAGAAGATGGGCTATAGGTATGTGTGTCATATATATAAATATATATATATAAATATATATATATATATAGTATGCATGTGTGTATAACATATATGTTATGTGTGTGTGTGTGTATATATATATATATATATATATATACATACAATGGAATGTTACTCAGACATAAAAAAGAATGAAATCTTGCCATTTGCAACAACATGATGGATCTAGAAGGTGTAATGCTAAGTGAAATAAGTCATATGATTTTACTCCTGGGTGGAATTTAAGAAACAAAACAAATGAATGGTAATCTCTCTGGTTCCTCTCTGACCGTTCATTCTTACTACAGAAAGAGAAGAGTGTGTGTGTGTGTGTGTGTATGTGTGTTAGAAGAAGTCCTTTTATTTTGTTCTCCCTTTAACATACACACTTCAGGGATGAGTGAAGCCAGCTAGGTTCCAAGGCACACATTTTAAGAAGGTGGCCACTGTCAGGATTCTTCGGGGGAGAATGAGTGCATGTCTAAATGTTTGAATGAAGTTTCCACCTGTATGACCTACAAGCAGCAAGATTAGTAGAAATAAAGAATGAAATATTAGAACAGCAGATTAAATTACAAACAAGTAAAACCAGCTTAACTGGGTGAACTAAAATATTGTTCTAGGCTTTAATACATTTGAATGACTAATTGGTAGGGCTTATAGCCCCATATGCCAGACTGCTGAGACACCTAACACCATTAGGGTATAGAAGTTACTGGAGACAGTTCTTGTCCCAAATCACGCTGTGGATCAGCGTGCCTTGCTGCTGAGAACACCATGCCCCATCACACCTGGGGAAAGCGTTATCTACTGGGTTTGCAATAAGATATCCCACCAGGATGGATAATTTACTTCACATCCCCTGGGTGAGGGAGAACTCTTCTGCCTTTGGGATCTGTTTCCTGTTGAAACACACTGTGCTTAAATTGGGACAAGCTCCATAGAAGGAGGGGAGAAGGTGGGGGTCCTGGTCTGGCAGGTCCTGCCCCCCCGCCGTCCATCTCTTCACAGCACACAGTGCTGCCTCCCTTGGCCAGTGTGTGGTGTGCACTAGCAGGTTAAGTTCCTAAAGCTGCCAACCTCTCTCTTCTTAAGACCAGGTGAGAACAATCTGTGTTCCACTGGCATGGTTATTCAGCTGCTTTGTTCCCTCTGTTGGCCTGGGGGACATTAATCTCACAGAGAAGCCCTTACTGAATTCACCCTGCAAGGCTTACATGGTAGCTGACAGAGCATATCCTCACTGAATGTTGAAATGCTCTCATGAGAAAAGCTGTCTTCCAAAATAGGATGGCCTTGGACATTATTAGTGCCTCCTAAAGAGGCACCAGGGCCATTATCTATACAGAATGTTATGTGTTCACACCTGATGAGTCTGCTAATGTATCTTTATTAAATCACATGAGGACACAGGTGAATGCCCTGAGTGATCCTACCACCTCTGGCCTATTTAATAAGTCAGTGGTTTGGATCACAGGGCTCTTGATGGAAAACATTGTGACTTCTTTTGGGAATCATTATCTTCATTGTGTTCTCTCTTACATGTGCCTATACCGTTGCTGTGGCATCTGTCTCCAACCCAACTGTGTAGCTGCCAGGGAGCACCTCCCGGGCAGTGGAACCCCTTGCTGATGCCCGAGGCACATTTGGGAGAGGCACATTTGGGAGAGGGCAAGGCCCCTAAGATTGGAAGAACGGGTCAGGAGGTGTGGAGGGTTGGAGGAGGTCATTGAGAGGACATGACCTCCATTTGACCTGCAGCTTGGCTCCAACTAATTGGAGCTTCCTTCTCCTTCACCTGCTCTTGGAGGAATCTATCCACCACTTTCACCCTAGAAGCCAGTGTCAAGGTAGTGGCCTTGAGAGAGTGAGATGATTCGGGTGGAATATGAGATGAAACCCAGTTCAGGTCGCTGTATAAACTTTTAATATTCTGGTGGGTAAATGCTTATCCTGTGGCACCCAGGAAGCTGGGTAGGTAAGTTCACTCACTTATTAAGTCCACCACCTACCAATCTGGAGTGGTCTGTCTCTGTCTTCAGTCTTTCCTTGCCCCTCCCAGGACGGGGGGCTAGTATGCAAACCGACTGTGTATGTGTGTGTGTTTGCTAGGGGGAAAAAAAAATCACATTACTTTCTGAGTTTCCAACCCATTTGAGATAGGATAGTGTTTATTAAAACTGTTTTTTTTTTTCAGCAAATTCTGATTCAACATGTTTATATCTATGAAGTTATCTAGTAACTGATCCCAAAGTATTTGCATAGCTATTTAATAATAATAAAAAAAAGGTCTTATTGTACTGACTGTGATTCCGTACTTCACAGCATTCTCTGTATAATTCTGGAATTACTTTATGAGCTCTTTCAGACATGATGGATTGGGTATTGTGGAGGAATGGCATATGGTACTGGCAAATTATCCTTCTTTTACACTCACAGCATTTATAAAACCTGTTCAATACAGCTCAATCTCTTAATACATCTCCCTCTCTCTCATCTATATACATACATACATATATGTATAGACTTTTTATTGAAAAATCAGATACTTGAAGAATAGTACACCAAATAAAACAGCTCAAAGACTTTTCAAAAAGCTCAAACTCATGGAACCACCACCGGCATAAAAACAACAACAACAAAAAAACAAAACCAAAAACCAAACAAAAAAAATCCCAGAGTATTGCTGGTAACCTGAAGGCTTCCCATGTGCCCGTCTTCCAGTCACTACCCTGTCCAGAGTTAATCGCTGTGTTAACTGCTGTCACATTAATTTTGTCCAATTTTGAAATTTACAGAAATGGGCTCATACAGTATGTGTTATTTTGTAAGTGCCTTCCTTTTCTCAGCATTTTGGTTTTGAAATTCGTTCATGTTGTTGCATACTGCAGTTGTTTATGCTTACTATACACTTTATAGCTTTGTGAATCTACAGTTTATCCATTCTTCTGTTGATGAACACGTGGGTTGTTGTCTGTATTTAACAATTAGGAATAGTGCCACAGTGCCTGGCATATGTCTGTTAGTACCCAAATACATTTCTGTTGGGTGTCCACCTTGGAATGGAATCTCTGTGTCCTAAGATAAACTTAAGCTAAGCTTTAGTAAAAATAGCAAACATTTCTAAAGTGGTTTACAAATTTGCATTCCCACTAGCATTGAATGAGAGTTTTAGTTGCTTCATATCCTTATCCTCTGCAGCACTAGATATTTTCAGGTTTCTGAAATTCTAGCCATTATGATTTTTACCTATTGAGATTGAATCCTGATACTATGCAGTTATCTGATGATTAATGAAGTTAATCATTAATAAGTTAATGAAGTTAATTTCTTACATGTTTATTGGCCATTTAGATTGTGTAAATGTGTGTGCGTGTGTGTTTATGTGTGTGTGTGTGTGTTTGTGTGTGTGTGTGTGTATTATGCCCATTTGGAGCTTTTGCCCACATTTCTGTTGTGTTGGGTATCTTTCATCTTATTGACTTATAGAAATTCTTCATATATTCTGGGTATCTGCAATGCAAATAGTTTTTCTCAATCCATGGTTTGTGTCTTTTAATGAAGAGATGTTTTTGATTTTGCAATAGTCAAATCCTTTCTTCTATGAGTTGGTGCTTTTTATGTCCTATTGAAAGAGTTTGCTTTGTAAACGATGGCATTTGAAATATTTTATTTCAATGTAGTTGTTTTGTTTTATAGAAAGACAATTGGTTTTTATATAATAACAAATGAACTTATCAAATTCAACTGTTAATAGTTTGACTAGTTATTTTAGATTTCTTTATGTACTCTTTGTCATCTGCAAACCAGTGACTGTTTTTTATTACTTTCTTGCCAAACCTTAAAACTTTTTTATATATTCTTGCCCTACTGCACTGGGTAAAACCTCCAGCATGATATTGAATAGAAATGGATATGGCTGACTTCCTAGAGGAAGTCCTAGAGGAAAGCATTTAAGCTTATTGTTCTAGGCTTTTTTTTTTTTTTTTTTTTTAGAGAGAGAGTGAGAGAGAGAACACACACTTGCTCAGACACAAGTGGGGCAAGTGAGGGGAGGGAGAAAGGACAGAGGGAGAGATAGAGAGATAATCTTAAACAGACTGTATGCCCAGTGCAGAGCCCTCTGCCTGGCTAGATCTTATGACCCTGAGATCACGATCTGAGCAGAAATCAGAGTCAGATACTTAACCCACTGGGCCACCCAGGTGCTTTTTTTAAGGTACTAGTGTATCACACCAAAATTTTTTCCTTTATTCGTACTTGCTATTAGTTTTTGTTCTGGTTGTATTAAGATATAATTGATGTATAATATTGCATTAGTTTAAGGAATACAATATAATGATTAAATATATGTATATATATGCAATATATAAGGAATGCAATATAATGATTAAATATATGTATATATTGAAAAATGATTATCACAATCAAGTTGAGTTAATATCTATCACTTTATCTACTTAATTTTTTCTTGTGATGAGAACTTTTAAAATCTGTTCTCTGAATAACTTTCAAATATACAATATAGTGTTGTTAACTATAGTCATCATGCTGCATATTACATGCCCAGAATCTCTCTCTCTCTCTCTCACTCTCTCTCTTTTTTTTTCTTGCATCTTTATATATATATGCATATCTTCTTATATCCTTATCCATTCATCCATTGACAGGCACTTATCCTGCCTGTTGTGAATAATGCTACAATGAACATGGGGCTCCAAATATCACTTTGATTGTCTATTTTCATCTGCTTTGGGTATACATCCAGAAGTACTATTGCTGTATCATGTGTTAGATCTTTCTAAAAATTTTTGAGGAAGTTTTTTTATATCAACTTCAATTCTTTTATTTTCATCCTTTGTATTTTTATATTTAAGTTGTATCTTTTGTAAACTATTGGTTTTGTTTTATTAATCCTGACACACTTTGTCTTTCAACTGAGCATTTAAAAATTACCTTTAATATGTTAATATATTTTGGTTAATATATTCCAACTTACTATTTACTTTCTATTTTTACAACTCATTTCATATTCCTTTTGTCTTCTTTCCTGATTTCTTGACCTCTTTTGGATTAATCACTCTAAAAAATACTTCTATATTTTTCTGTGATCTTTTATTATTCTATTAAGGATATCATTTTGGAAACAAATATGCATTCTTGATTCATTGCCTTTGTCAATTCAAGCTGCTTTTATAAAGTACCATAGATTGGGTGGTTTATGAAAAACAGAAATTTATCTCTTACAGCTTTGGAGGTTAGAAGTCTGGGATCAGTGTACCAGTGTAGTCAGGGTATGATGAGAGCCCTCCTCAGGGCCCTTGAGCCCTATTAATTCTTCAAAACTCTACCTCTTAATACCATCACATTGGGAGTTAGTATTTCAACATAGGAACTTTAGGGAGGACAAAAACCTTTCAGTCTATAACACTCAGTGTGATATCATATTTTATCACTTCCCAGATAGATAAAAGCAAACTTTCTTTATGAAATAGTTGAAATAATTATATAGGGATTGTACATGAATGAACTTGCTCAAGCCATAGTCTGGCAAGGAACTCATTCAAGTTCTTTCCTGAAAAAAATTAAGCGCCTACTCTGTATTATCCGCTATGCTAGTGGTATAAAATGAATCAATTATCCAATATTTCTTTGGCCCTTTCATGTTCTGGGCATTGGTGCTAAGGATACCAAGATGATGAAAACTTGACATGATCCCTTTGCTTCACACCTTTAATATAAAGTCCAGTGAGAAGTGAATCGAGGTCCAAAAAAAAGTATGTAAGTACTTTTGGTAATGAAAGAAATGCAAGTAATATAATGATGATGTTATTACATCTACTTTACTGATATGGATACTAAAAAAAGATAGGTTTAAGTGTTTTGCCTAGGAAAAGAGCTTTGGGAATGCAAGAGAGCTTATCAACTGATTCTACCTAGAATAACTGGGGAAGGCTTCATGAGGAAGGATGTCATGGGAACTGGGAAGACATGGTTGGACTGGCATTCAGGGAAGGTAGCCTGTGAAATGTCACCACTGGGCACATATGGGCATGTCTGTGACAGTAAGCCATGTTCAGAGAAAGATGAAGAATCTGGTATGTTGAGATCTCAGGGTTTTAAAGGAAAGCTGTATTTTTGAAGAGAAAAATACAGCATCTAAACTATCCTGATCAGCACTGATAATCTGTCTCTCCTACCTTCTATAGTCCTAATATCTATCACTTACAGAAGACTTATCGTGTGCCAGGCAGTATAGTAAGCGCTTCGCATGTGTTAATTGATTTTGGACTCAGAAGAAATCCTGTTAAGTATAAACTAGAAAAGAAGCAACAACTAAGGTACAGAGTAAATGGGTAACTTAGTCAAGGTCACACTTGATAATTGGTAGAGCTATTAAGATTGGATGTAGATTTGCTCTTAATTTTTATACATACTGAGTCTCTGTTCTCTTACAGTCCAGCATTGTTAGGTGTGTCATACATAATAGATATATACTATTACATTATACATATGTAATATTTTAATACACTTAATGTTAGGCACATCATGTACTATATTAGGTGTATGCTATATATTAAAAGACTCAGCATTGCTAGGTATATTATATATATGAAAAGATCTTACTCCCCAGCTGACATGTAAATACCTCAGGGACAGATACTTTTGTCTATACTGCACTGGCATCCTTGTAGTGATTTTTAGAGAAGTAGGTCTTTATGTAGTTGGTACTTGTAGAATGAAGGATTATATATTGAAGAATGGTGGATGTCTGATATATTGGCAAATTAGGATGCGTATACACACATTCTGATTTGTATATATGTTTAATATTAATATAATGCTAAAATTGGTTAAAATTAATAATATAAATATTATATTAAAATGTAGATATATTTAGAATTGGCTTTGTATATAATACATATACACATATATATATACCAACCCTAAATACATGTTCATTTTCCATTTGAATGATTTAATGTCCTTTATCATTAAGAAATGAGTAAACATTTCAGATTAATGGATTCTCAGTAAAGAGCTCACTTTCTAAGGTCTGGTAGAAATTATGACAATCAACTAAAAAAAGAAAACCCTAATTTATGAATATTTAAGAAATATATGTTTTGTATTGACATATAGCCCACTTGTCCCCAAAATAATTTTACCATGGCTTAGAGCATATGTAGTGTGTGCTCTCTATATGGTATATGAGTAGTTTGTATGTGTGTGTGTGTTTGTGTGTGTGTGCGTGTGTGTGTGTGTGTGTGTTTGTGTAGAGTAACTCAAAATCCTATTTTGCACTCAAACCCAAGCCTGACTGCCTGAGAGCTAGGTTGAGTGGGGATAAGGGTTTCCCACTTTTGAGGAATAAATTCATTTTCTGATTGTCAGAATCTTTCACAGCACTGCCTCATTCTCTTATCGATTCTTCCTCTTTCCCCACACAGGCAAGACTTCTTGCCCTCTACCTTTACACCAGTGCCTCCTCAACCAACCCATGTTAAACAAAGTAGTGTTCCAGGGAACACTCCTTTACTAGCTAACTGGTCGACCATTTTCACCATGAAGTAGACAGGAAGCTAAGAAACCTGGGTCAATACTTTGTTTTATGACATGGAACAAATGACATTTCTTATGCTTGGGTCTTATTTTTCTTATCTGTAAAAGGAGGAGTTTATATACCAAATGTATTTTAACATCTAAGTTTTTCTGAGAAGGGAAATGAGTACTGTGAATTAGTTTCTTGTTAAAAGAACAAGTTTGCCTTTAAAAATCAGACACACTATACATATTAATAGTCGGACACATCTGGATAGTGTTGGAGACAGTTCTCCGTGGGTATCGGGCCCTCGTGGGCATGGTTGAGATTTGCACATTGACCTCATCCTGGTGCCTGGAGTCCTCTTGATGTAGCCTTAATTATATGCTGTGTGAGTTAAATTGAAGGATTTGGCTCCTAGTTCTGTCAGATTATTCAGAGTGGCTGGCAGTGGCATATTCACGGGGAAATTCACACATGCTAAGATGGTGTGGAAAAGAGGGCTAGATGTTATAGGAGATACTCCTCTGTGTCTTTCTCAGGTTTCTCCTGCATGTCTATAAGAGAAGAAGGGAACTGGCTGTAATTTTTGGACTATCTTTTTAAGAATGTACACTGAAAAAGCTTAGAAGGTGAAGATAAGGATTCCCTCCAGAACACAGAGCAGGCAGGCATGCACGCTGCCCAGTACAGAAGGCTTAAGTTTCCTGTGACATAACCCCCAGTGCATGCAGGGCTCATGTGGCCCTCTTTGTGCTGCCCTAGGGAACAGGGGTTTAGATAACTAACACACTCACAGTGCTGGTCCTCTGGCTACTGCTACTGTTCTGAATAATAAATTGTCTCCCATCTCTGAATCGAGAGTTTTGTGCCAGCATCCATGACACTGAGGCAAACTTAATTACTAGCATGAAGTAGGATAACATTTTAGACCCTTTACAGTTCTTGAGAAATAGAATTTTAGGGTTTCTTTCTATGTCCCTTTTGACCAGTCTTTACCCATTCCTTTCTGGAAATGAGACCTGTAAGGATTTGAATAACAGGGCCAATGTTTCACAACTAACTGGTATCAAATGAGAGACTAAAGTCTAGATTTCATGACCTTTGGTCCTGGACTATTTGCACTAAAGTGTTTTCAATCTAAACAGATACGGGAAACACCCATGCTGTGCAACAGTTGAAACTTTTAATAACTTCTGTGCTCTTACCTGCTGGTTAAAAGCCCTCCGTATGTGAGTAGTCTCTAGAACCATGCAATTAATTAAATGTGAATTTAATAGATACTTTGGTAAGGTACTTATATATTTAAAGGAAAACACTTTTAAAGAAAAAGATGAAACACTACACTAAAACCACTCATGATCTAAGTAAAAAAGCAACGTCTTAGTGAAAACAGAGTTTGTGTTACAGTACAAAAGTGATGTGACAAATGTTACCGCTAAATCTTTGCTAGCGTTCATTTGTTCTTTTGGCAATTTCGCACAGACTCGATAAGTGGTTAGTAAAATGTTTATGCATCCAGTATGAATAATCTGAAGGCTTCTCATAGAATTTCCCTAAATGTTGTGCTCTTACGAACCTTCAGTTTCTAATTGAAGTCAGAAATGCATTTGCGTATAACTAGTAAGAGAATCAATTAAGGAGTAAAGCTGACTAGAAACATCTGTGATATCTGAGACTGGATAGTAAGTGACACACTTTTATCAGAATAGAAATAGCACAGAGATAAGGGACTGGGTCCACCATCTCTTCACCCACTCCCCATTCTCATACACCCTGTGGGTATAAATCAGAGGCTCTGTTTTGTTTTGTATTTTTCTTGTGTGTTGCTTTTTCCCTCAGGGAGTCTTTGCTCACTCGTGTCAGTTTTGCAGTGAAAGACAAAGATGTTCTCATTACCCACCCACCCCATCCTCCCCACCCCCAAAACAAATTTCACTCTTCAGGTTTGCAGATACCTGATATTCTGCCTTTTATGGTTTATGCAAATAGGAGTATTGTCTCTACAAAATCCAAATGCATATCCTTACCCTCCAGGAAAATTTCGGTTTCTCCCGCTGCAGTAGTTCCAAGTTTATTGTTTTTTTTTTATTTTTAAGATTTTATTTATTTATTTGACACAGAGAGAGAGATCACAATTAGGCAGAGAGGGAGGCAGAGGGAGAGAGAGGGAAGCAGGCTCCCCGCTGAGTAGAGAGTCCAGATGTAGGACTCGATCCCAGGACACTGAGATCATGACCTGAGCTAAAGGCAGAGGCTTAACCCACTGAGCCACTCAGGCGCCCCAAGTTTATTGTTTTTTTAATCAACTATATCTGAATAACTGTCTCTGTTTCTAATTTAATAATATACACATTTATATGATGCTACGATTTAAGGATTTCCTTGTAAATTAATTTGGGGTACTGCGCTCACTGCTGCCCTGGGTCCCTGGGTTCCTCATTCACACTGGGACCAAGCAATCATGATGAATTTACTTCAGATTGCATGTGACCACTGGGTTCATAGTCTCTCCCCTCTGGGATTTGCCTTTGGATGTTATCTAGACAGAAGAAAATGATGAAAAGCTAACTGCTTTCTGGAACAAGAGTATGTTATTTAAAGGAGGAATTGAAACCCAGTGATGACGTTACCAGAAAGTAAAGGCTATGGCTGAATTACGGAATATTCACATTTTGTGAATGATGAGAGAAATAAAAACGTTAATTATTTTTTAAAAATATGAATTAAATTAAAATTAATTCATTTGGGGCTACTGCCTAATAAGGGCTTAAAACCTTAGAGTTTTCTTTCTCTGTCTCTCTCTCCCTGTATGTATGTACACACACACAGACATGCACAGACACCTTTCCTGCCTTACCTCTTGCAACCTGGAAATTGTCCCTCCTTCACCAGTGGAGGTCTGGACACTTATTTTCTGGAGAGATTCAATGAAAAGAAGGTGATTGAGGCACAAAAATATGGGAACATAGAGATCCAACACAAAAACAAGGGAGTTAAGTAAAAGCCTATACCAAATAATGAGGCCATAGGGACATTATTCTACCTACCATATTTATATTTTGAATTTGGGAATCTCCATTAATGGAAAGGTAAGCTGGTAGTATTCACTTCTTTTTAAAGAATTTATTTATTTGAGAGAGAAAAAGAGAGAGATCTTGAGAGACAGCGCCTGAGCACAAGGGAGAGGGAGAAGCCGGCTCCCTGCTGAGCAGGGAGTAGAACATGGGGCTTGATCCCAGGACACTGGAATCATTACCTGATCTGAAGGCAGAGCAACTGAGCCATCCAGGCACCCCAGCTGGTGGTATTTACTAAAAACTTATGCTCAGACTGGACTGATACTTGTTAAAAATACATTCTACTAGAAAAATTACTTACCTGGTTTTATAGTAGGTTATTAATTTAAAATATTTAAAAATATTTAATAATATGTCAAGATGTTCTTTACATTGAGGACATATGGAAATGAAGAAATTTTTTGTTGAGGAAGGCTTAGCCTGATTCAAGATAAGAAATGTGTTTTAGCTCCATACTCATGGACTGTTTCTATGTTTTCTATACTTATGGAATGTGTATGTTTGATCTACAATATAGTTAGCAGAACATAGGTATCAAAGATAAATTGGACTCTAGATCCAGACTGGCTAAATTCAAATCCTTGATCTACCATTTATTGCCAATTTCTCTTTCACCAAGTTTCCCTAATAGGAACTGGGGGTTTTGGGGGCTAAGGATAGCATCTCAGAGAACTACTTTAAGAATTAATTAAACTATATAGAGCCCTAAGGACAGAGCCCAACACATAAAAAATGTTTAGTAGAGGTTAACTATATTTCTATTAATGAATGTACAAATAATTATAAAAATACAGTGGATTCTGAAATGCATATCTGGTCACTTTAAGAATTTACTGAAAAGCACAACCAAAGTGTTAGCTATCAGAATATTTTCTTTTTGATTTGTCTGGATTCATCTTCCCAGGTCTGACGACAGCCTCATCATTATCTGATGCTTGCTCTTCTTATTTGAGGTCTTGGATGTACTAAAATGTCTCTTATTTTGGGACTTTATTAATAAATCTTAATTTATGTGTATTTTCTCAGCATAGGAGAGGCAGTGATGTTGGTTAAACACATAGCCTTTAGAGTTAGGTGACCTAGATTTAACCTCTTATAAGCTCTGTGGCCATGGACATATTCTTTAAACTTTTGAGTCTGGTCTTTTGACCTGAAAAATGGAATTATAATAATACCTAATTCATACTTTTGATGAGAAGATTAAATAAAATGGTACATTTAAAGCCCTCTGAACACAACTACCTGGTCCAGCCAGCTGAGAAAATGACCTTGGTCAGCCTTGAGAGACCAATTCAATATCAACTGATTACCAGGTAATTAATGCTTCTTTGGGAGGGGACAGAAATATTGGTAGAACATTTAATATTTAAACTGTAACTTTGTGGAAAAGTAAGTCTTTACTAGACAAAAGAGAGGAGGTTAAAAATTCTTGGAAATTGCAGGTGCCAAGAGAGAATAAAGCACATGCACTAAGTTATCCTTGTAGCAGGAGCCTGGGTATACGCTAAGGCTTCAAATAGCAGTTAGATTCAAGGGGGAGCCAAAGAAGCAGAAAATACATCTTCTTTGTGTGTTTGCTTATTAGAGTATTTATGCTTCTAACAAAAATAGTATTATAAGGAGGAGGAAGAATAAATACCATTATCTGCCTTTGCTTTTTGGAGACTTGCTTAGTTGATATAATGAATGATATGGAAATGCGGTCTGTTTGGAAGCGAAAGCTTAGTTTGTTTGGGGAATGTAGATAGATTTTTCAGTCAAGGCAAAAATCATGATCACATTTACGTGTTATAAGCAAGAATGAGGCAGAGATTGTAGATTCAGTAACGTTCTTCTTTGTCATTGTTGTCTTTGTTTCTGGAAGCCCCAGCCTCAGGACTGCCAGACAGGCAGGATCCTCCCCCATCCTCGTCAAGGTCTCATTGTCCCAGACGGTTTTCTTGAGACTGCATCTTTTTTTCTTTCAGAACTCTACCCAAAGTCATACTTTCAGCTAGCCATCACAAAGGATAAGATCTAATAAATTATTTTGCCATAAAATATGAATGATCAATAACTTCAAAGCTATGACCACAAGTGTCGCCTACACACAAGCATAGCTGATCTTATATTTTATTCATAACTTTAATTAATGATATTATTAATGATAATATGACAGAAGAGTTCCCTATTGCAAGGCAAATCTCTAGAGATAGCCCACCTGGGCCAATTTCACCACTGTTCTGAGAAGGGGCATCTGTCCAGCCTGCGGTTCTTCTTCTTCTTTTTTTAATTATTTCTATTGACATATAATGTAGTATTTGCCCTAGGGGTACAGGTCTGAGAATTATCAGGCTTACACATTTTCACAGCACTCACCATAGCACATAACCTCCCCAATGTCCATAACGGAACCACACTATCCCTACCCCTCCATCCCCCAGCAACTCTCATTTTCTCTTTGAGATTAAGAGTCTCTTATGGTTTGTCTGCCTCCTGATCTCATCACGTCTCATTTTTTCCTTCCCTACCCTCCCACAAACCCCTGCCCTGACTTCCAAATTTTTCATATCAGAGGGAGAATATGATAATTGTCTTCCTATAATTGACTTATTTCACTCAGCATAATACCCTCTAGTTCCATCCACATCATTGCAAATGGCAAGATTTCAGGTTTTTTGATGGCTGCATAGTATTCTGTTGTGTGTGTGTGTATATATACACACACACACATACACACACATATATAACATAAATATATATATATATATATACCACAAACCTATATATATATATCAACATATATATATATATATATATATATATATATCAACAGATGAATGGGTAAGGTGTGAGATAGATAGGTATAGAGAGATAGATAGATAGATAGATAGAGATATACCTATCTATAGATATAGATATAGATCTCTAGGGATAGATAGACAGATAGAGATAGATAGAGATATACCTATCTACAGATATAGACATATAGATCTATATGCTATATATATATATATATATATATATATATATAGATAGATAGGGATAGATAGACAGATAGAGATAGATAGAGATATACCTATCTACAGATATAGACATATAGATCTATATGCTATATCTGTAGATAGGTATATCTCTATCTATCTCTATCTGTCTATCTATCCCTAGAGACATAGATAGGTATATCTCTATCTATCTCTATCTGACTCTATATCTATTTATCTCACATCTTCTTTATTCATCTGTTGATAAACATCTAGGTTCTTTCCATATTTTGTCTATTGTGGATATTGCTGCTATAAACATTTGGGTGCTCATGCCTCTTTGAATCACTACCTTTGTATCTTTAGGGTAAAAACCCAGTACTGCCATTGCTTGGTTGTAGGGTAGCTCAATTTTCAACATTTTAGGACCCTCCATGCTGTTTTCTGGAGTGGCTGAGGTCACAGAAGTTGCTGCCTGTGTTCCCCTCAAGAATTTTAATGGATTCCTTTCTCACATTGAGGTCTTTCATCCATTTTGAGTCCATTTTTGTGTGTGGTGCACATTCTTCTGCATGTGGCTGTCCAATTTTCCCAACACCAGTTTTTGAAGAGACTATCTTTTTTCCATCAGACATTCTTTCCTGCTTTGTCAAAGATTAGTTGACCATAGAGTTGAGGGTCTACTTCTGGGCTCTCTACTCTGTACCATTGATCTATGTGTCTGTTTTTGTGCCAGTACCATACTGTCTTGATGATGACAGCTTTGTAATAGAGCTTGAAGTCTGGAATTGTGATGCCACCAACTTTGGCTTTCTTTTTCAACATTCCCCTGGCTATTTAGGGTTTTTTCTGGTTCCATATAAATTTTAGGATTATTTGTTCCCTTTTTTTGACATTATTTTCATAGGGATTGCATTAAATGTATAGATTGCTTTAGGTAGCATAGATATTTTCACAATATTTGTTCTTCCAATCCATGAACATGGAACATTTTTCCATTTCTTTGTGTCTTCCTCAATGTCTTTCATGAGTACTTTGTAGTTTACAGCTTCTGTGCCTCTTTGGTTAGGTTTATTCCTAGGTATCTTATGGTTTTAGGTGCAATTCTAAATGGGATTGACTCCTTAATTTCTCTTTCTTCTGTCTTGATGTTGGTGTATAGAAATGCAACTGATTTCTGTGCATTGATATTATATCCTGACACTTTACTGAATTCCTGTATCAGTTCTAGCAGTTTTGGAGTGGAGTCTTTTGGGTTTTCCACATAAAGTATCCTATCATCTGCAAAGACTGAGAGTTTGACTTTTTTGCCAATTTGGATGGCTTTAATTTCTTTTTGTTGTCTGATTGCTGAGACTAGAACTTCTAGTATTATGTTGAATAGCAGTGGTGATAGTGGACATCCTTGCCATGTTCCTGACCTTAGAGGAAAAGCTCTCAGTTTTTCCCCATTGAGAGTGGTATTTGCTGTGGGTTTTTCATAGATGGCTTTGATGATATTGTGCAATGTACCCTCTATCCTTACACTTGAAGAGTTTTGATCAAGAAAGGATGCTGTACTTTGTCAACATCTGTTGAGAGTATCCTGGTTCTTGTTCTTTCTTTTATTAATGTATTGCACCACATTGATTGATTTGTGGATGTTGAACCATGCTTGCAGCCCTGGAATAAATCCCACTTGCTCTGGTGAATATTCCTTTTAATGTACTGTTGGATAATATTGGTTAGTATTTGGGTGAGAATTTTTGCATTCATGTTCATCAAGGATATTGGTCTGTAATTTGTCTGGTTTTGGGATCAGGGTAATGCTGGCCTCATAAAATAAATTTGACTATATTTTTGGAACAGTCTCAAGGTAACAGTTTGTAACAGTTTCAAGGATGAAGGTAATGCTGGCCTCATAAAATGAGTTTGTCTATTTTTTGGAACAGTTTCAGGAGAATAGGGATTAATTCTTCTTTAAATGTTTGATAGAATTCCCCTGGGAAGCTGTCTGGCCCTGGAGTCTTGTTTGTTGAGAAATTTTAGAGGCCTGCTTTAATCTCCTTACTGGCTATGGACCTGTTCAGGTTTTCTATTTCTTTCTGGTTCAGGTTTGGTAGTTAATATGTCTCCAGGAATGTATCCATTTCTAACAGACTGTCAAATTTGCTGGCTCATAATATGTTCTTATAATTATTTGTATTTCCTCGGTATTGGTTGTGATCTGTCCTCTTTCATTCATGATTTTATTAATTTGGGTCCTTTCTCTTTTCTTTTTGATAAGTCTGGCCAGGGGTTTATCAATCTTAACAATTCTTTCAAAGATACAGCTCCTAGTTTCATTGATTTGTTCTACTGTTTTTTTTTGTTTCTATTAGTTTGTTTCTTTAGTTTCTATTTCATTATTTATGCTCTGATCTTTATTATTTCTCTTCTCCTGCTGGGGTTAGACTTTCTTTGCTGTTCTTTCTCCAGCTCCTTTAGGTGTAGGGTTAGGTTGTATACTTGAGAACTTTTTCTTTCTTTCTTTCTCTCTTCCTTTTTTTTTTTTAATATTTTATTTATTTATGTGACAGACAGAGATCACAAGTAGCCAGAGAGGCAGACAGAGAGAGTGGGGGAAGCAGGCTTCCTGCTGAGCAGAAAGCCCAATGTGGGACTCGATCCCAGGACCCTGGGATCATGATCTGAGCCAAAGGCAGAGGCTTTAACCCACCCAGGCACCTGAACTTTCTTGCTTCTTGAGAAAGACTTGTATTGCTATATACTTTCCTACTTTCCTCTCAGGACGGCCTTTGCTGTGTCCCAAAGATTTTCAATAGTTGTGTTTTCATTTTCATTTGTTTCCATGAATTTTTTAAATTCTTCCTTAAATTCTTGGTTGACCCATTCATTCTTTAATAGGAAGCTCTAGCCTCCATGTATTTGAGTTCTTTCTAACTTTCTTCTTTAATTGAGTTCTAGCTTCAGAGCATTGTGGTCTGAAAACATGCAGGGAATGATTCTAATCTTTTGGTACTGGTTGAGACCTGATTTGTGACCCAGGATGTGATCTATTCTGGAGATTGCTGCATGTGCACTAGAGAAGAATGTGTATTCTGTTGCTTTGGGATGGAATGTTCTAAATATATCTGTGAATCCATCTGGTCCAGTGTGTCTTTTAAAGCCTTTATTTCCTTGTTGATCTTTTGTTTGGATGATCTGTCCATTTCAATGAGGGTGGTGTTAAAGTCCCCTACTATTATTGTATTATTGTCATGTGTTTCTTTGATTTTGTTATTAATTGGTTTATATAATTGGCTGTTCCCATGTTAGGGGCATAGATATTTAAAATTAGTAGATCTTCTTGTTGGACAGACCCCTTAAGTATGATATAGAGTCCTTCCTCATCTCTTATTGTAGTCTTTGGTTTAAAATCTAATTTATCTGATAAAGAGTGCCACTGTAGCTTCTTTTGATGTCCATTAGTGTGGTAAATTGTTTTCCACCCTGTCACTTTAAATCTGGAGGTGTCTTCGGGTGTAAAATGAGTTTCTTGTAGGCAACATATAGATGGGTTTTGCTTTTTTATCCATTCTGATACCTGTGTCTTTTGATTGGGGCATTTAGCCCATTTACATTCAGGGTAACTATTGAAATATATGAATTTTGTGCCATTGTATTGCCTGTAAGGTAACTGTTACTCTATATTGTTTCTGTTCCTTTCTGGTCTACTACTTTTAGGACCTCTCTTTGCTTAGAGGACCCCTTTCATATTTCCTGCAGGGTTGGTTTGGTGTTTGAAAATTCTTTTAATTTTTGTTTGTCCTGGAAGCTTTTTATCTCTCCTTCTATTTTCAGTGACAGCCTAGCTGGATATAGTATTCTTGGCTGCATATTTTTCTTATTTATTGCTCTGTATATATCATGCCAGTTCTTTCTGCCCTGCCAGATCTCAGTGGATAAGTCTGCTACCAATATAATATCTCTACCATCTTATGTTACAGACTTCTTGGCCCAAGCTGCTTTCGGATTTTCTCTTTGTCACTGAGACTTGTAAGTTTTACTATTAGGTGATGGAGTCTGGACCTGTTTTTATTGATTTTGAGGGGGTTCTCTGTGTCTCCTGGATTTTGATGCTTGTTCCCTTTGCCATATTAGGGAAATTCTCTGATATAATTTGCTCCAATATACCGTCTGTCCCACCTCTCCTTCTTCCTCTGGGCTCCCAATTATTCTAATATTGTTTTGTTTTATGCTCTGACTTATCTCTTGAATTCTCCCCTTTTGGTCCAGTAGTTGTTTGTCTCACTTTTGCTCAGCTTCTTTATTCTCCATCATTTGGTCTTCTATACCACTAATTCTCTCTCCTGCCTCATTCATCCTAGAAGTAAGAGTCTTCATTTTTTTTTTTTTTTTGCACCACATTAATAGCTTTTTTTAATTTCAACTTGGTTAGATTTTACTTCTTTTATTTCTCCAGAAAGGGATTTTATTTCTCCAGGAAGGGATTCTCTAATATCTTCCATGCCTTTTCCAAGCCCAGCTAGCATCTTGATAATCATCATTCGGAACTCTAGTTCTGACGTATTACCAATGTCCATATTGATTGGGTTTCTAGCCATTGGTACTGTCTCTTGTTCTTTTTTTTTTTGTGTGTGTGTGTGTGGAGAGTTTTTCAGCCTTCTCTCTATATATATGAATGAGAGAATAAAAGAATAAAAGAGTGGCAAAGACCCCATAAAAATATACACTAACCAAATCAGAAGAGTCCCGAAACTGGGGTAAGAAAGGGAGAAAAAGAAGTAAAAAAAGATCTATATATATATTAGACTGGTGAATAGAAGAGAGCCACCTACTTGATTTTGGGTGTATTCTGGTTTCTTAGAAGAAACTCTTCCCAAAATTTTAAGGGATGAAAAAGCCATATATATATATATATATATATATATATATATATATATATATATACACACACACACACACACAAATAAGGGTAAATATGATGAAGAGATGCAATATGACTGTAAAGATGAAAATTTTAAAAAGATTCTAAAAAAGGAATTGATAAGTTGTTTGGAAAAAGAAAATAAAAAGAGAGAATGTGATCAGGTTGGAGACTAGAACAAAGCCAGGTGCTAGATTTAGGAGTATTTTGATGTATTAGAAGAATTTGTATCCCAAAGTTTTAAAGAAAAGAAACTATATATATACAAAATTGAGGTTAAATACAACGAAGGGATAAAATATCACTATAACAATGAAAATTTTAAGATTTTTTTAAAAAAAGGTATTGTTAAGATAAAATAATTAAACATTAAAAACAGAGGAAAAGTTAAAAACATAGAATATAAAAAATAAAATTAAAAATAATTATCTTTGCAACACTGAAGGATCATGGGAAAAAAATAAAACATGAATTCTGTGCATTGCTTTCCCCTAGCTCTGGAGTTCTGCAGTTCTCATTGATTAGTGAACTTGATCTTGGCTGGATGTTCTTGCTGATCTTCTGGGGGAGTGGCCTGTTGCAGTGATTTTCAAATGTCTTTGCCTAACGTGGAATTACATCACCCTTGCCAGGGGCCAGGCTAAGTAATCTGGTTGTGTTTGCTCTGGGAGCTTTTGTTCCCTGAAAGCTTTCCGTACAGCTTTGCAGGACAAGTACATGCTTTGGAGCATGAAAATGGCAGCCTCCCAATCTCTCACCCCAGAGGAACAGAGAGCTTGGGGCCAAGTTGTCAGTGTGCCCGCAGAAAAGCAGTCAATCCCTCCAGTCTCCCTGGTCTCTCGCCATACTCTGTGCTCACCTGGCCTGTGACCCAGCATTTCTACCTCTGGTGCATGGCCCCTTTTGGAGTTTCCAAACCCAGCAAATACCTGCCATGCACTCCTGTGCCATTCCTCCTGGAGGAGGAAGGAGAGGATCTCTCTGGATCTGCCACTTTTGGGGTCCCTGCTCGAAGAGCAGTGGCCCAGCTATACCTTGGATCATGACTTTAGGTAACTTGGAGCTGATAGCTCTCTTCTCAGGTCTGTCTCTGTAGCTGGCTTCCCTGCTCTGATATCTGGAAGCTCTGCCCACTCAGACACCCTCAGTCTTTCTGTGACCCTGCTGGTTCTAGGACCACACTGTCCCATGAGGGTTCCACCCCCATTTAGCCTGTGGAGCAGTGTCCTCATTGGAGCAGACTTCTAAAAGTTCTGATTTTGTGCTCTGCTGCTCTACTGCTTGCTGGGAGCTCGCCCCTCCCCTCACAGTCTCTCTTCCTGATGCTTTGGATTCACTTTTCTACATGCCCTACCTTCCAGAAAGTGGTTGATTTTCTGTTCCTAGAATTGCTGCTCTTCTTCTCTTCTATCTCCTGTTGAGTTTGTACATGTTCAGAATAGTTTGGTAACTATCTAGCTGAAATCCTGGGACCTAATGATATTTCACTCTGTTACTCCCCCACCATCTTGCTTCTGTCCCCCCAAAGCCTGCAGT
This sequence comes from Neogale vison, assembly GCF_020171115.1. Lineage (NCBI taxonomy): Eukaryota > Metazoa > Chordata > Mammalia > Carnivora > Mustelidae > Neogale > Neogale vison. Next base: position 126,953,137 of record NC_058098.1, read on the forward strand.
TCCAATGTGGCTTCCCTGTTCAGGAACCTAGAATCTCTGGATTTTAGAATTTCAATAACCAAAAGTGAAAGGCCAACTACCCTCTCTTAGTTCTCCAAGCACTAATTGCATTATTTTGGCATTCAAGCAAGCATAAGACCTGAATTTTTGGATTTCAGTGAACAATTGACTCTTGTTTTGAATACTGGTCAGCACCACAGATAGCAGCCTCTGAGCTGCAATGGGGATGAAAGGCTTTCTGTTGCACAAGTGAAGCATTTATCATTTTCAAGTCACTCTATTTTAAATGGTTATTGATATAAACCAATTTTCCTTGAAATATATAAAACCCAAGAAATCTAGGGTTAGTTTGTGCATGATTCCCAGATTGTTGCATATATCATAAACTGTCTGACACTATTTCTTTACAACAGTAAGTGAATTTTACCATTGACAATAGATACCTGCATACTTCTTTAAAACCATTTTAATTTTGGCTGTTCTTCATAGAGTATCGATAATTAATTGCATCAACTCTACTACTTTAATAAAACTGGTCATCCACAAAGCAAATATGTATTGCTTAATTTTTAGTTTGAGAGTTGATAACCACTGAAAATTAATCATCCATAGAAAGGGAACTAAGCAGCACTTCTAATCTCTGGAAAGATTGCCAGTCTATTAGAGTTATGTGCTATAATCAATTCACTTATAACTGTATAATTTATAAGCTCCAAATTAGATCAGCTATCTATTAGACCTAATAAAAATGGAAATGTATTAATCAGATTAGAAAAATAAAAAGAAAATTAGCAAGAAATTGGATGTGAGACTCCTAGAAGAAAGAACAATGATAACTTTTGATGTGAAACCAAGTGAGTTAAACTGGCTTACCCTGTGTACAACAATGTGCTTTTATTGTTAGTTCTCTATAGTTGATATATGAAAGTATAAAAGAAAGCTCTTCTTGGAAGTAATATGGAAGCTAATATGCATAGACAAAAGTTTTTTATATACATTTGCTTCCAAGAAGAAATAACATTTATCAAGCACTTAATACATGTTACATGTGGGGCTAGGCCTAGTGGACACAGGCATACATTTTGAGATTAATATTCTTGTTGAGCTCACTTTCTAAGTTATAGACATCATTAACTATTTTTTGGTTTCTAGATATCTAGGTCAAAGAAACACTGATTAAATTTGTACTCATGTTTTAAAACCATGAATATTTTACGTTTGGTAACGTTTTAAAGCTAATTATGAAATCTAGTTTCACTTTTATGCCATGTTCCTTCTTTTCCTCATTTTGGTCCTCTACTTGCTAGCTTTGGTTGGGCCAGACTCATACCAATCCAACAGAAGTAATCAGTAATCACAAATTGATAGTAGAAGTGGGAAAAGTAACAGTAGAAATTAAATCACTTCTGTAAAAGTATTCTCTAATATTTTCTTGGTTTTTAAACATTCTTAGGCATCTTCCAAGTGAGTTTGCAACTTCACTTGATCTTAGCCAAGAGGCCAAGAAGCGATGTGAGTTTGCAACTTGAAAGAAACTGCAGCAAACAAGGAACATGATGCTTCTAGATCTGTAATTAACCATTACTTACACACTAGAAACTTTATAGCATTTAGGGTAATAAAAGCATACAAATGAATTTTTGTTAATCACTTATTTGTTGGTTTTGTCTTTGAAATGTGGATATCCTTCTCCATCTACCTCCAAAAGATACTGACCATATACCTGCAAAATATTATGTATGTGTGTAGGTAATATCTGTACAACTCAGTTATTATGGAGTGAATTTGCATGATATATCACTTACTTTTTTCAAGTATTTATTTTATTCCAGTTAGTTAACATACAGTGCTATATTAGTTTCAGTTGTACAATATAGTGATTCCACACTCCCATACATCACGCTGTCCTCATCATATCAAGTGAATTCCTTAATTCCCATCACCTATTTAACCCACCCGCTCAACCCATCTTCCTACTGGTAGCCATTAGTTTGGTCTCTGTAGTTAAAGGTCTGATTCTTGGTTTGCTTCTCTGTCTCTTTTCCCCCTTTGCTTGTTTGTTTTGTTTCTTAAATTCCACTTATGAAAAAATCATATGGTATTTGTCTACCACTTACTTTAAATCTATGCTGAAAAGAAGTAACAGACACCAGGACTTCAGCTCTCTTTGACAAATCTGTCAGTATACAACATTGCTTTTTAGTTTTCCTTTATGTTTGTTTATTTAGTGTTATGAATTTTCTCAATATTGTAGTATGTCTATACCCAGTATGCAGTAATGTCATGCATTTATGTGGAATACATATGGACACTTATATGAAGCTTATTTTTCCTTCTCAGTTTTAAAATAATTAGTTTTGTTTTTAATTTTATCATCTCTTATATGCAGTCAATTTTGTTTGGAAATATTTTTTGGAAGAAATCAGAATAACAATAAATCTCTGGATTTACCTAGATATTTAAAACTTAATAAATTTATCTTAAATCATCAATTTCCAGAAAATAGAAAGGCAGGGGACACTTCCCAACTCAATTTTTGAGGTCAGTATCATCCTGAAAACATAAACCAATAAAGGCAGTATAAGAAAAAAAAAAAAAAAATATATATATATATATATATATATAGAGAGAGAGAGACTAGCATGCCTCATGAAAATGCAAGTAAAAATCCTCAACAAAATATTAGCAAATCAAATCCAGCAATATATGAACACAATGCAATGACCAAATGGAGCTTATTCCATTAATTCAAGGTTGGTGCAATATTTGAAAGTCAATCAATGATATTTACCATTTCAACAAATTAAAAAGAAAACTCATATGATCTTCTCAATAGATGCAGAAAAAGCACTTGAAAACGAAAAATATCTACTTATAATAAAACTCTCAGCAAACTAGAAACAGAAAGAAACTCCTTCAACCTGATGAAGGAATTTACTAAACCCCCTTATCTACCACTCAATAGTCAAAACCGAACGCTTTAATCCTAAGAGAAAAAGCCAAGGATGTCTGCTCTCACCAGTCCTAATGAACATCATGCTGGATGTCCTAGTCAGTGTAAAAAGGCAAGAAGAGTAAATAAAAAGCATCCAGATTGTAAAGGGAATAATGAAATTCTATTTATAGGTGATATGATTGTTTATACAGAAAATTTTGAGGATTCTACAAAAAAGCTATTAGAATTAATGACTGACTTGAGAAGTTTTCTGACTAGAAAAATAACATCTATTAGAATTAATTACTGACTTGAGCAAGTTTTCTGACTACAAAAATTGTATCAAAGCAAATTATATTCTTTTTTTTTTTTAAAAGATTTTATTTATTTATTTGACAGAGAGAAATCACAAGTAGATGGAGAGGCAGGCAGAGAGAGAGAGAGAAGCAGGCTCCACGCTGAGCAGAGAGCCCGATGCGGGACTCGATCCCAGGACCCTGAGATCATGACCTGAGCCGAAGGCAGCGGCTTAACCACTGAGCCACCCAGGTGCCCGCAAATTATATTCTATGTATTAGCAATAAACAGCTTAAAACTTAAAAGTTTATAATAATACCAAACACATGAAAAATTAGGTATGAAGCTATCAATATATGTGCAATTTCTATATGTCAAAATACTGATGAAATATGTCAAGGAAATATTAATATATAGGTAATTAAGTTTTATTAGTGGTTTGGAAGATTTAATATTGCTAAAGTGTCAACTCTCCACAAACTAATATATAGATTTGATATAATCCTGTCAAAATCCTTGTAGGAAATTTTGAAAGAATTGACAAACTAATATTGAAATGAAATCATTGTATGTGGATATGCAACAAAAAGTATTCAAAACAACTTTGAAAAAAAAAAAAACAACCTTTGAAGGACTCACACTCCCCAATTTTAATATTTACTATTGATAGTATGGTATTGGAGATAAGTTAGACACACAAATCACTGATATAGAATAAATGGACCAGAAACAGATCCACATGTGTATATGAACAACTAGCTTTTGGGATCGATTGAAGGCTATTCAATGTAGAGGTAGCAAACTTTTCCATAAATGATTCAGGAACCATTGACATCTACAAGCAAAAAATGAATCCTGACACTCTCACACAAAATACATAAATTAACACAAAATACATTCTATGTAATACCTACAATTATAGAATGTGTAGAAGAATATAAAGAGATAATCCTTGTAAACTTAGGTTAGACACAAGTTACATATGACACAAAAAACACAATATCAGGCTTCACTTAAAATTAAAGCACATGGAATTTCTGTTCTTTAAAAGACAGTATTAGCAAAATGAAAAGGCAGTTTTTGATGGGAAAAATATTTGTCAAACTCATATCTGCTAAATGATTTCTACCTAGATGTTATAAAAATAATAAGAGAAAGTATGCAATAAAACATAATGGGCAAAGTATTTGAATAGGCACCCCACCAAAGATAAAATACAAATGGCAATATGAGATGCTGAATACAAATACTGAATATTATTTGTCAGTAGGGAAATGCATATTAAACCAAAATGAAATATCACTACAATTGATTAAAATGTCCAGGAAGATAATCCCACCTGATATACAATAACCATATAACCCAGTAATCCCACTCCTAAGTATTTACACAAGATAAATTAAAACTTATGTTCACATGCATATACATATTTTTATGGTGGCTTTGTTCATAATCAACTTAACCTGTTGATTATCACACATTGTTCTTCAACTGTTAAATGGATGAATACACTGGTATATCCATACAAATGAATAATTCTGCAAGAAGAAGGATGAATCTCAAATGAACTATATTCCATGGATAGAACACTATATACCACATATTCTATGATACTGTTTATGTGATATTCTGCAAACCAGTGAGTGTGCATGTGAGGCACAGAGAGAAAGAGAGGAGATGCCTACACCCTATAGAACTTTCTTGGCCATTGGGACTGCTCTGTATCCTGATTTCAGTGGAGAAGCTAGGAGTATGCATTTATCCAAACTCAGAACTGTACACTTTAATTATGTCTCACTAAAATGGATACATCATAGAAATGAAATCAGGATAAACCTAAATGATAATGAATTCCAAAAGAAAGTCGCATGTTTTGACTTTTTAAAACAAATTAATAGATGTTAAAATGTTTTTATTATAGATTAAATGAATTAAGTGTACAGTATTTTTACAACAAAATGGGTTATCCAGGTTTCAAAAAAGTCTTCCTCTTTGCAGAGTTCAGCAGCAAGATGCCAAAGTTTAACTTAATTCATATTTGTCCTGTCTCCCATTGAGCACTACTTTTAAATACTCTGGAGTATCACCAAGATGCTGCTATAATGAGCTTCCACTACTCCATTTCCCATAGCACTGCTCTCACTTTTACCCCGGACCTCTCAGATGTTCAGTGCTATAGGATCAACTTTCATCATAAGATACCTCAAGGCATTCAGTACTATTGACCTTTTCATCCTACACAGAAAAGCACTTTTCATTTCTTGAGTTTTCCCATATCCTCTACTGATTCCCATTCAAACTCTTTGGCTACTCCTCTGTTATTCTTTCAGTGGCTTCTTTTCCTTTGTGGATACTTTAACATTTGCTGTTTTCCATTCTTACTTTCTTTTCAGCGGATGCATTTTTCCTGGGTAAGCCCATCTCCTCCCATGCTTCAAACGACTCTCAGTATGCTTATGACTCCCAAGCCATGGTTGCCTCTACTAGCGGTATCTTGAGTTGCAGACTTACTTTAAACTCTCTCCTCTCCATCATTCTGAAGCTCAGTGAATAGCTGTCATTTTCTCTTCACTCAATGATGTCATCTCTGCAAACATGTTCATCAGTGTTTCTTGATCTCTAGTAGTACTCCAAAAGTCTTCTGCTTCCCTCCAAACTAAGGATGAAGTTAGCTGTTTGGCACATTTTTTGAAGGTTGGATCCTAGGGAGTCACAATGTAATTGAATCAATGTTGAGTCAGATTTTCTTGAGCTAGAGGAAAAGGGACCCATTTATACTTGAAATAAGATCTTTATCTTATTTTCTCTCTCTTTCTCTTACTTTCTCTTCTGCTATTTTTTTATTTCCCTTGGCTGATAAAGTGACCTGGTTATGTCTCCTCTTGGTTAGAAGTTACCACCATGTTAGATAATTTAGGATATGTACTTTGATAAACTTAGACATTTGAGAAAAGACCATTTTATTCTCTTACTTTGGCTCTTGTATTCTTTTTCTTCCTCCTTTTCTTTGGGTCTCTTAAGATTCAGTGAAATTTTGAAAGAACAAGAAATCTATGGTACAAAAATATAAGCATTTGGGCATCAAAGAGGAAGAGAGAAAGATGCCCATATAGATTATTAATGCAAAAATAGATTCATTTGTGCAGTAGGGATATGCTTCTCTGTGATTTTAAACTAACTAGAAGACTAGGGGAGATACTCAAATGTGTAAGATTTTGGTCTGGGGATTGCCAGTGTCAGGGAATAACAGGGAAAAACACACTAGCTACCCGACATTCTGTTTTATTTAGTTTGTACTGAACTATTTTCCCACCTCGATGAACATTTTCATTCCTCTTAATGGAAGTTGATAAGTTGTAAAACTATAGAAAAATACACATAATAGAATATCAAATACAAAAATACCATCCAGACAGTATAAAGGAGTGCTAATATTTTATTGCTTCTCCCTCAGATCATCTTTTTAAAATAAAAGGTATACTGTATCATTATGGAAGGTAGTAAAGCCCTCTTTCTTTCCCTTTGCAATGAAATTATCTTATCTCTTTTTTCCAAGGGATAAACGCTATCCCTGATATGATGTGCATCCTTCCTGTTCATGCTTTAAGTATTTTGTCATATATCTGTAAGTAAAGCATTGCTTTGCATTATTTTAAAAATGTATATAAATGCTGTCACAGTGTATATATTATTCCAGAATATTCTCTTTTGCTCAGTATTATGTTTTTGAGATCTATTTTTTTGAGATCTACTTGTGTTCACATGCATTAACTGGTTTTTATTGCTGTATGAATTGTATGAAGGCATGATAATTTATTATTCATTCCCTTAACTAAGGACACTGATGCAATGGCTATTTCCATGAATATTTTCTGTGGTGAATATGTGCAAGAGTTTCTCCTGGGCATATATTTAAAGTCAGCATCGCTGAGTTACAGATTATATATCTCAATATCCAGAGATTGACAACTTGCCCTCTCAAGTGTTTTAGCATTTTGCTCTCTCACCTGCCAACGAGTGAGAATTTAGGTTTCCTTTGTCTTTGTCAAATCTTGGCAGTATCAGAATTTTGAGTTTTTTAATGTAAATTGATATTGATTAACATACAGACAATTTTCATTGATGATTAAAGAAGATGAGTGTTGTTCATATGTTTGTTGGTTTTTATTTTTTGATGAATTGCCTATTTAATAAAACAAACAAGTGTTATTATGCAAAACATATATACTGACATGTGTGTACACACAGCTTAAATATCATGACTGAGAACTGAGGCCACCTGTGTCATCATGTCTGCATGATTTATTCCAGGAAGTTCTTGCCCAAGAAGATGAGTATATAAGTCAATAAGTATTTTCACTATTTGCTTCAGGAAATTCTTGCCCACCAACATGTCTGAGGAAAGAGTTTGCTCATCTGGGCAAATGGACACTCTACAAGATATTAGATTGCTCATCTGAATAAACAACCAACTTATCAAACAACTGTTTATTTATCTTGACTCATTTCAAGATCATTGTCTCTTAAAATCTACCACAATTATGTCACAAATTTCTCTCAAAATTAAACAGTTCTGCACCTTGAAAGAATTACTTTCTCATTTGAGTCCAAACTCTATAATCCTTAAATGTCCTTTCTTGATATCCTTCTTCTAAGTCACTACTATGACTTTGTCATGGTGTCCTCCTTTACCACAATAAGTATGATAAATTTAGCTGGATTTTACCTACCTAAATTTAGGTAAATCAAAAGGTTTATGGATGATTTTGGGGGACTCAACAATTGATAACACATAAGCAGGATAACATAATGATTTCTCTTCCCTATATGTCACCCAATTTAAATAATAAGTAGTCTTGTTTCATCTATATCCCTACATATTTCCTTCTTCATGTCCAGATATTTTGAATTAATCTGACATCATATCATTTCAGCTCATTTGTTAATTAGATGGCATGTTTTCTTATTTAAAAATCAAATATATTGTGGACATTCATACTGTTTATTTTTATGTACTTCAAGTATCTTTTCCACTTCTGTTGCTTGGCTTTTATTTGTGATTCATTAGTATATGGAAGGTATTTATTTCTTAACAATTTTACAATGCATTTTATAAACTTGTTTCTTAAAATACATTGAAATTATTGTTGTGTATAGAATTAAGTAGATATCTAAGTTAATGCTTTTTCATATGGATATGAATGGTCTCTGCTCTACTTTTGAACACTTTCCTTTGTCCTTGATTTGTAATGCTAACTTTGTCACTTACAAATTTCCAATATATGTTTGAGTCTAAATCCTATTTCTGTATTCAGTTCCATTGATCTCTTTGTCTATTGCCATATAAAAACTATATTAATATGGCTCTATACTAATTCTAGATATCTGATATGGCATACATCAACCAACATATACTTTTTTTCCCCCAATTTATTTATTTTCAGAAAAACAGTATTCATTATTTTTTCACCACACCCAGTGCTCCATGCAAGCCGTGCCCTCTGTAATACCCACCACCTGGTACCCCAACCTCCCACCCCCCCCCGCCACTTCAAACCCCTCAGATTGTTTTTCAGAGTCCATAGTCTCTCATGGTTCACCTCCCCTTCCAATTTTATTTATTTATTTGACAGGCAGAGATCACAAGTAGACAGAGAGGCAGGCAAGGAGAGAAAGGAGGAATCAGGCTCCCTGCTGAGCAGAGAGCCCGATGCGGGGCTTGATCCCATGGCCCTGAGATCATGACCTGAGCCGAAGGCAGAGGCTTTAACCCTCTGAGCCACCCAGGTGCCCCAACATATTCTTTTTTTAATCAGCAAATTTTGGGATGTTCTTGAATCTAAACCACATTTAATTTAAAATAAGTCTTTTAGAATTCTGTTTGAGATTTTTCTCTGAAATTACATTAATTTTATAAACTATTTCTGGATAAATGATACATAAATGATGGTGAACATTCACAACTATGCACACAGAATATCTATTTATTTAGATTTTCTTTTATGAAAGTTTAATCTCATTTTGTCCTTTTTTATCCAAAAAATTTTTGTACATCTTTTCTCAAGATTTAGTTGTAGGTGTTTTGTAGATTTTCTAAATAAGCTTTTTATTTTAGAATAGTTTCAAATTTGCAAAAAAATATTGCAAAGATAGTACAAAGAGTTTCTATATATCCCACAGTCAGTTTCCTTTATGTTTAACATCTTACATTAGTATGGTACATTTGTCACAATTAATGAACAAATATTGATATATTATTATTAACTAAAATGTATATGTATTCAGATTTCCTTAGGTTTTGACTAATTTCCTTTTTCATTTCCAGAATTTTATCTAGGATACCACATTGCATTTAGTTGACATGTTTCCTTGAGCTTCTCTTGACTAACAATGTCTTGGACCTTCCTTGTTTTTGATGATCTTGACAGTTTTGAGGAATACTGATCAGGCATTTTATAAATATTCATCAATTGGAATTGATCTAATGTTTTTCCTCATCATTAGACTAGAATTACGGATTTTGGGGGGAGGAAGACCACAGAGGTAAGGAGTCATTTTTATTATAGAATTTCAAAGGCACATATTGGCAACATGACTTACTACTGTTGATGTTGACCTTGATCACCTTGTTTGATGTAGTGCTTGTCAGGGATCTGCTCTGATATGTTAGTCTTTCTTCCTCTTTCCATGCTGTATTCTTTTGAAGGTGGTCATTGTGTACAGACTGCACTAAAGGACTGGGGAGTTGTGTTCTACTTCCTGGAGGGAAGAGTACCTGCATACATTTATTTGGAATACTTCTATTTGGATGCTTTGTCTATTCTTCCCCATTTATTCATTGATTTTGTGTTGTTGTTGAAATATAATTGACATACTACATTAGTTTCAGGTGAAAACTTATCTTTCTAAAATTAGATAAAGATTTTCCAATTGCCTTTCAAAAATTCTATACTATTACTAGATTTTATTTGCATAAGCAATTCATTTCTAGAAGATAAAATTCAAATTTCTTTCTCTGGTTATTATTCTTTTTTAATTTCTATTTTAGTTCTATAATTTCTGCATCTATAGGCCATTGCAGTTCACAAAGACTTTCTTCTTAGTGGATGTACTTTTAGAATACATAGTTTTTGTCTTTATAACCATTCATGCTTTTATCTTTGATTTTCTTTCTTATATGGTTACTGTTATACTAGCTTCCTTTTTAGTAAGATTGCCCTTTTATCTATTATTGAAATTTTGGGTTTGTTTTCTTCCAAAGTTAATTCATTAAGTAGTTTATCTGAATGAAAAATAATTTTTTCTTATATAAATAGGTAAATAGATATTTCTTTTACATTTGTAAGATTGCTACTATATTTGAACTTTTTGTGACTTTGTGACCTTATTTTATGTTTTTACATTAGAACATCCTTAAAATTAGACTGTTTCTTACAATTGATGATTTTCTTATGTTCTGCCTTCAGGGAATTGATTTTGTTTTTATTGCATTTGTTTCTGCCTTTAATATTGATTGATGTTTATTATTCATTTTCCTTTTACTTGTCTGGAAAGCATAGATTTTATTTCTATTTTAGTATCTAAGATTTGTTATATGATTGTTAAGTTCTTTGTATGTCTTATAGATAAGGCAATAAAATAATAGAATGATATGAAAAAGGAGATTGTAAATGTAAAAAAAAAAAATAGAGGTCCAAAGACACTTTATTTCAGAACCAATAAATAAAATAAAAACCACAAGTAAAGAATAGACACAACTGAAATGAGAATCTATATTTTTGATAAAAAGAGTGTAGAACACAAAGACAAAGGAGTCAAGATAATTAGAAATATAGTAACAGCTAAAGGACAGAAATTTGCAATTAAATACAAGGACAATTGATTTTAAAAAATAGAGAACACAACAAATGCAAACAAAACAAAACAAAAAGATTACAGTTCCATGAAACAAAAAGAAATTGAACATAGGCATACATGACATTGTCTTTATGTTCATAGAATGCATTGTTTAAAGAGAAGATTAATAGAACCATAATGAGAAATTAAGCACATAATTACAAGAGGACAAATTTCCGTTAATAAGATATAATAATATCTATGTAATGGGGTAGCTCCTCCAACATCGAAATTAAGGGAGGAATTTCCTTAGCTCTTATGAATGAATAGCTGTTAATCTACTGAAATGAGAGGACAAATCACCCAAGAAATAATAATAGCATATGGGAAGACTAGAAGAAAAAATAAAATAGCATGCTGTAGGATCTAAAAGGACATGCATTGTTATGAGATGAATTTTGCCTCTCCTGCCCTTGGCCCCAAATTACAATGTTGAAACCCTAAGGCCCAGGACCTCAGAATGTGACTGTATTTGGAGATAATTAAGTCAAAGTTAGATGTTAGGTTAGGCCCTAATCTAGACTGTTTGATGTCCATACATAAAGTGAAGATTTGGACTGAGAAAGATACAGCAGGGATAATACATGTACTGAAGAGCACCTCTACCGGGTACAGTGCAGAGTCAGCCATGTGCAAGCCAAGGAGAGAGGCCTCAGGAGAAATCAAACCGCCAACGCTTTGACCTTGGACTTCCAGCCTCAGAACTATGATGAACTAAGTATCTTTTATTTAAGCCTGCCAGTCTATGGTATTTTGTTGTGGCAGTGCTGGTAAGCTAATACATGGACATAAATGGAATTGAGAGCAAGGAGAATGAAGCAAGATGAACTTGACATAAACCAAAGCTAGATCCTGCAGGTTTTATAAACCCTGCAAAGGGCGATCTCCTGTATTTTAAGTAGAATGGGAAGCATTTGAAGAGTTTGAAGCAGTGTCAGGACATATTCAGATCAGCATTTTATAATGATCAATCTAGTTGCTTTATGGGAAATGCCTTGGAGAGAGGCCAGACCAAATGGAAGGCTTTTTTGTTAGTCCACTGATGAGATGAGGGTTGCTGGGGACTGAATGTTTGTGCCCCATCCCCAATTCCTATGCTGAACCTCTATTCCCTGATGTGATGGTATTTGGATATGGGGCCTTTGGAGAGTAATTAGGTTGTGATAATGGAGTCCTCATGATGGGATTATAAAGACAATGACACAAGAGAGCTTGCTTCTTCTCTGTATCCATCAAGTTGAGGAGGCAGCAGGAAGGTGGCTATCTATCAACCAGGAAGATGGTCCTTATCAGAACCAAATGGCTGGCCCCCTAACCTTGGACTTCCCAGACTTCAGAACAATGAGAAAAAAGGTCTCTTGTTTAAGCTGACTTAGTCAATGGTATTTGTTATAGTAGCCTGAGTTGCCTAAAATGAAGGTAGTCTACACTGCTTTCACATCCTAATCTACTACTATACCATATATACTTACTATGCCATACTTCTTCATTCTCATGGAAGTGTCCCTTTCATTATAGCACCTAAAACATTGTACAATAATTTAGCTGTCTACAAATATATTTTTATCTTCATTGAACATTGTACTCTCTCATGATGGGAATGTTACCTGATTTATCTTGATTTTTGGAGCAGTGCATCACATCTGAAGGTATTCAACAAGTCTGAGTTACCTTTCTAGAAAATTCTACAGTGTGACTATTGAATTTTTATTCTTAACTCCATTGTCATCCTTGTGGTTTGCTGTCACACAGTGTCTGGTGATAACCTATAAAATGTAGAAACATCCATCTGACTGCCATAGAGAAGTCAGAATTGTCACCTTTGATTCTCCATGAAACTCTCCTATGTTTTGCATTGATTTATCCAGTTAATGTGCTCTTTCTATTTCTCCAGGTAAAGTCATGCATTTTCTTTCTTCTGGCTCTGCCTGGAAAGTTGGTCAGCGTCTGCTGATATGCTGTATTTGAGGCTTTGTACCACAGGTTGTGATTGATTTACCACATGTGAGTATTTGCATTTCCTATTCATCCTTTGATGTTTCTTTGTTTTTCTTTGTAGCTGGGTTTGCTCTAATGCAAGTAGGATTAACATCTTCAAACTCTTATCTAAATTCTCCCGAGGTCCTCCTGATCCTTTACTTGAAACTTTGTTTCACTGATGTACACTTGCCTTTCATGCAAGCAGATTTGTGAGATGAAGAAAGTTGTGGAGTAATATGGAGACTCTCATTCTAGATTTTGGATATTTGTATCATTAGATATCCTCAGAAAAGATACACAATTATTTAGTCACCCTAAGGTGAAGTTTGGGTTTCCCAGTCTTGTAACAGTTGACACAGAAATAAATTCTGTAAGCCATTAAGCTGTGGTGGAAATTTTTTGTTGAATGCTGGTGATTGGAAAAGATCCCATGTCTATACTGCATATCTGGATGGATTGTGTTTCCTGAAAAGGATTTAGTAAAAACAAGCAAGTGAAGCTTCAACTTGGCAAATTTTGGTCATTCATTTATGTACCACATGTATTTGATATATACTATGTGCTAAAAATATCCTAGTTACTTAGGTTATGGCATTAATAAGACAGTATCTCTCTGTGGAGATATATTCAGTATAGCAAGAAAAATAGAAGTAATACTATAACTATAATATATTGATTGATGTCATTTCGATGATTGGGATATGCATATGGAGCTGACAATATGATCCAAGGTCCAATTTATTTCTTTATGCTGAGTGGGACTAGAATATGTCAGAAGTCTGGTTTAGGATCACTCTTGGTCTTTCTTGGACCTGGAAAGAGAAGATCTTTGATCTGACCTAACATTAATCATTTTGAAAAGTGATGAAATAAAAGATTGTGTATCAAACTCAGGATAATGAACAGAAGTGGAAAAGGAATTAGAAAGTAAAAGTGTCTCAGTGTTAATTTTATCACCCACCCACCCACCTCCAAGAGAAGTGAATATTTCAAAACTGGAAGACTAGAGCTGTACCCAAAGGTCGTAGTGGGAAACCTAGTGATTCTCATTTTAGCATTTAAGACTAACTGGCATATGTTCCTGGCAATCTCATTGCATAAATTAGATTTTAAATAAATGAAGTAGGAAACATTCTCAGAAAATGAGGACATTCAAATTTAGAATTTCAAAATTGAGCATCATTTTTTTGACCCCTAAACAAGTTGCCTTTCTGTTTATAGAGTATGCTTTAATGTATCAGCATATAAACTGAGGAATAAGTGGTTGAAAAAAATATCTCAGGTTGTACAGTGGAGGCAAGGGAAGAAAGAGGAAACACACATTAGGAAGAGTCAAATGTGGAGTTAGATGCAGTGTGGGAATTTTGAGCGAATGTAATGAATTCTTGGTAGCTTATGGGACTGAAGCACAGAACAATGTCAATGTGATTTCTGTGGGCTGGAAGAGGAGACATGATAAAGCCAATATGGGTTGATTAAAGAAATTCCCGAGTCTGTGAACAAATATAATTGAAGGACTGGCTCCCAGACTCTTGTCAACTATTTCCAGAAAGGTGACTCATATTAACTCTTTCCAGAGAGGTGAAGGTTCTATGTCATAGGTACCCAATCAATGATACTACTAAAAAGCTAATATTTGTTAAGCTCTGACTATGAGCTAGGACTCTTGTAAATGCTAACGTATATTGTCATTTAATCTTTCCAACAACTCCAAGGAGTGGGGGATGTTATTCCCACCTTTAAAGGAACAGGATGAATAATTGTCCTAAAGTCACACAGCTGGAGAGTGGACAAACCAGGGAATCTCCCCCAAGAAAACCCAGCTCCAGAGTTCTGTGAGACTCTTAACCACTATGTGAAGGGTCTGGTGATACTTGGGTGTAAGCCATTTTCATGGAACTCAGAATGGCATGGAAATCACTAAGTTAGATCTTGGCTTACTTTTGGGAGACTATGCCTACATAGAAAACCCAGAAAGCCACTCGTCAGAGCTGGACTTATTGCCTCTCTGCTCCAGATTAATTTTCTGCATGCCACATTAAACATTTATCCCTAACAATGAGCACAGAGTGTAAAGCTCTGTCAGGAGAGAGCACTGAGGTACCTTGCATGAGAAGAGGACTTCTCTTCATGGTTTTGGTTGTTATGTTTTCTTCTGCATGTTCTTGCTGTATGACTGGTCTGTTGTGTGAGTGTACTGGGACATTCAGTGGTGCTCTGCCCTGGTAGCACCCCCAGAGCATAGTACCTCAGATACCTCATAGCCATAGCTCAGGCCCAGGAACACTTTCATGTAGTTCTCCAGACATGAACACCAGGTACTCCAAACATGCTGTCATGCATGCCCTAAATCCCCAGGCCTGTCCACTCACCAGTCTTGGCTCGCTTTAGTTGGAGGGTTTTTCCTACCTGTTCAGCAACTGTGGATAAGCATTAGACTAGGCCAGCTGGTGAACTTGTCCAACATCCTATAGTCTCCAAGTCATGAAACTATACCTTCATCCATGAGGTCTAGACCTCACTGTTGGAGAGGCATCCCCTTCTAATTCTTTCTTTGCGCTCTCACCATCAGCCCTTTTTACATTTTTACTGATCCTTTGATCATAGCTTAATAAATTCTTAAATCAGGCTTCCCCTTTTAAAAATTATCATGTGGTTATTATTTACTGATTGGATGCAGACTGATAGAAAAGCCACACAGCTTGGGTACTGTGGAGTCCTCCGACACATAAAAAGTACATACAGAGCAGTGTGTTTCTCACTCAGCATGGGAAACGGTGGAGGAAGCTCTCTCAGATTGTGTGTGTGTATAAGTTTTGAAGTTGGGAATATAGCATACTTCTCAGATATTCAGATGATGAACCTTTGTCCTAGGAAGAGGAGAATGAGGAACTGAGTTCCTACCCATTAGACAATATTTCCTACTTAAATGCCAGATTGAGCAACTCACGGACACAGAGTGAATCCGAACCCTTCCTTTGAAAGATTCAAGTCCATAAATCAATGACTAGATTACACTTTGTGATGCCTTTTGAAATTTACAAGAAAGATAATGTGTGTAACATTCTTCAAAAATTGACTAATTCAAGTATAATTCAGAACAATTTACTAATGTGATTTATACAGAGACTTCGTTTTGCTTAAGAATTTCCAAATGGAATGCATGAGAGAGAATAGCCGAATTGAAATGACTCTTACAAGTTATGAAAAAGATGGGCTATCTTATGAAAAATGCTATCACCAGGGCATTCAAAGTAGGCACATGCTGACCTTACAGTCTCACCACGTCCAGTCTGTGGGAACTGATTGCTCCTGTACATGTGCTGCAACCCCCTCCCCCTTCTCCCCCCTGGATCTCAAATGTGACCTTAGCAGGAATATGCTGGTGACAGGATAAGCAGAACAAACAGCAGTTTTTATGTAATGAGAATGGTCTTGGGGTAGGTGGTGTGTCCATATTTAGCACTCATCATCACAGTGTTCTAGATTTATCTACCCTCATACACTCATTCCACCTTCCCCACTGCATTATAATGAAGAACATTCCAGACATCATGTTAGGTTGAATTGTGAAATTGCTGAGATTTGAGATTTTCTGACCAAGAGCAAGATCAGTTTTATATGATCAACTTAATGCTACTTTATCTGGGAGTACTTCGGTACCTATTTCAAAAAGGTAAGAGCTATTTTAAGATAGGGTCAAATACTATTCAACACTTAAAAATATGACAGATTCTTTAATATCAAATATGTAATTGATGTTCAAATTACCTTGAATATCTATATTTTAATAGTTGTTTTGTCTGTAATTTTCTTCTCTTGTCTGGACCTAGTCAAGTTTTGATAACAGGGTTAGGTTGACTTCATAAAGTGAGTTGGCAAGTGTTCTCTCCACCTCTGTTTTATGAAAGAGTTTTGTATAAACTTGGTAGCATTTGCAGTTTAAATGGTGATTGATTTTACTAGTGAGGCCATCTAAACCTGGAGTCGGTTTTCTTTTTGGGAAAGGTTTAAACTACAAATTTACTTTCTTCCAAAAGATACAGGCTACTCATATTTTCTATTTCTACCTGTGGCCGAATTGGTATTTTGTGTTTTGGAGGAATTTTCCCATTTCAGATTATTGATTTTATTGGTAGAAAGCTGTCCATAATATTCACTTTTTATTATTTTTAGATCTGTAAAATCAGTAGTGGTTATTGTTGTTATTGTAATTTAATCCTGTTGTTGTCAGAGAACATACTCTGAGTGATTTCAATCCTTTAAAACTAATGAGACTTGTTTTATAGCCTGACATATGATCTTTCTTGATGCACTATCTGTATCGACTTTAACAGAGTGTATTTAAAGTTGTCAAAGACAGTGTTGTATAAATATTAATTAAATCAAGATAACTTCTATTGCTATTCAAATATTCTTCATTCTTATTGAACTTCTTTTGTCAACCTGTCTATCAATTACTGACAAAGGAGTATTGAAATCTACAACTAAGTCCATTTCTCTTTTTAGGATTTTTTTTCCTTTCCATTTTTCCTTTATATATTTTGAAGATCCACCATTAGATGTGGATTTATTCAATATTCTGATGTTGTCTTGGCAAAATTACCTTTCTATGCTTATGAAATGCCTCTCTTTACTTCAGATGCTACTTCTTGTCTTAAAGTCTTATGTCCTAGAGCCTCTCCACTTCCTTAAGTTTGATGGCTGAACTTTAAAGTTTTTACCCTTTTACTTCTACCGATAGATATCTTTATATTTAATAAATTTAGTTGTAGTTGATTAGGAATTTTTTAAAAATTTCTTTTCAGCATAACAGTATTCATTGTTTTTGCACCACACCCAGTGCTCCATGCAATACATGCCCTCCTTAATACCCACCACCTGGCTCCCCCAACCTCCCATCCCCCGCCCCTGCAAAACCCTCAGGTTGTTTTTCAGCATCCATAGTCTCTCATGGTTCACCTCCCCTTCCAATTTCCCTCAACTCCCTTCTCCTCCCCCTCTCCCCGTGTCCTCCATGTTATTTGTTATGCTCCACAAATAAGTGAAACCATATGATAATTGACTTTCTCTGCTTGACTTATTTTAATCAGCATAATCTCTTCCAGTCCTGTCCATGTTGCTACAAAAGTTGGGTATGCATCCTTTCTGATGGAGGCATAATACTCCATAGGGTATATGGACCACATTTTCCTTATCCATTCGTCCATTGAAGGGCATCTTGGTTCTTTCCATAGTTTGGCCACCATGGCCATTGCTGCTATAAACATTGGGGTACAGATGGCCCTTCTTCTCACTACATCTCTGTCTTTGATTAGGAATTTTTTATCCAGTTTGACTAAATAAGAATTTTTTTTTTAAGATTTTATTTATATATTTGAAACAGAGAGGGGTTGTGGCGAGGACCAGAGAGAGAGGGAGAAGCAGACTCCCTGGTGAGCAAGGAGCCTGACCTGGGGCTCAATACCAGGACCCTGAGATCATGACCTGAGCCAACAGCAGATGCTTAACTGACTGGGCTACCCAGGCTCCCCTAGATAAGAAATTTTCTTAATTAAGGGAGTGTATTTTTTGATATGGTTGGATTTAAATTTATCAACTTATCAAGTTATCAACAAACTCTTTGTTCCCTTTCCTTTTCCCCTCCTTTCTGCCTACTTTAGGTTGATCAGGAAATAGTTTCTAATATTCTACCTTCTCTATTGGATTTTTGCTTTAATTTTGTATTAATTTTGCTCAAGTTATTTTAATATACAACTTTAACTTAGTAGTACTTCACCTTAATCTAAGAATTTTATAAAAATATAAATCAATGTCAGGGTGCCTGGGTGGCTCATTCAGTTAGGTATCTGCCTTTGGCTCAAGTCATGATCCCAGGGTCCTAGAATCTTGCCCCATGTTGGGATCCCTCCTCAGTGGGGAACTTGCTTCTCCCTCTCCTTCTGCCTTCCCCCTACTCATGCTCTCACTCTCTCTCTCAAATAAATAAATAAAATCTTAAAATATAAGTCTATGTATCCCTCATAGAATCAATGAATCCCTTTCTTTTCTAGTGCTAATTTGGTCCTGTATTTTTACATATACATTTACTTAAACCCTAGCATACAGAACTATTACTAATTTTCATTAAACATTTAACTACTTTAAAAAAAATTTATGAAAAAAAATCTACCTAAGTTTTACTATTTCTAGTGCTCTTGTTTCTTCGTTTAGATATAATTTTCTATCTAGTATCATTTCCTTTCAACCCACAAACCTTTCTTCTGCATTTCTAGTGAGATTCTTTCAGCTACAAATTCTTTCAGTTTTCCTTCACCTGAAAACATCTTTATTTTAAAATGATTTTTGAAGAATATTTTTATTGGGTATAGAATTTTAGGATGTGTTATTTATTCAATATTTTAAAGATTTTGTTCCCTCAGTTTTTTTTTTTTCTGTTGTTTCTGATGAGAAGCAAGCCATCATTCTTTCTTTTTTTTTTTTTTTTAAGATTTTTTATTTATTTATTTGACAGAGATCACAAGTAGGCAGAGAGGGAAGCAGAGAGAGAGGAAGGGAAGCAGGCTCCCCGCTGAGCAGAGAGTCTGATTCGGGCCTCAATCCCAGGACTCTGGGATCATGACCTGAGCCAAAGGCAGAGGCTTTAACCCACTGAGCCACCCAGGCACCCAGCAAGCCATCATTCGTATGCTCATTTCTTTGGTTGCTTTTATGATTTTTTTGTTCTTCCTGATTTTTTTTTTTTTTTTAGGAGTTTGAGTATAACATACTTAGGTGTGGTTTTTATCATATTTTTTGCTTGTAGTTTGCTGAGCATCTAGGATCTCTTGGTTGATGTCTTTAACCAAATGTGGGAAAATTTCAGCCAGTATTCTCTCCAAGTATTTTTTCTGCCCCATTTTCTCTTTTCTTTCCTTTTGAATCTCCAATCTTATGTACAGTTTTTTGTTTTTCTCTTGAATATAGGTTACATTTTCCTGATGCTTGGTTTACATAGTAATCTTGATTATATAGATACTATGACTGAACTAGATATTCTGGATTCTGCTAACTTCTAAATGGTATTTCTCAGGCAATTAAATTATGGGTAGGTCATCTTGACACTGGGAAAGCATAAATATAGGCTCTGTTATTTCAATGTTGTCTATGATCCTAGGGTAAGGCCTTTCCTGAGTCCTGAACATGTTCTTTCTTTTACAACATTGCCCTTCTAAGATTTTTAAAGTAAGTCTGAGTTGTTTGCCATTTCCCTTTAATGTGGCAGGACTTGAACCCTGAAGTTATCCTTTCCAACACTGAGCAGCTGTTGAAAATCTCTGCTCAACTCCTCAGGTGTTCAACCCTTCTAGTTCTTCCAGTTTGAAACTTGGTTTCTACTCTGGCCTTTTGCATATCCAGATCAGAAGATCAAGATGTGAGTGATATTTATATGCAGAATTTGGGTCTTCTCCTGTTTTTATATCCTTATTTTGGGTTTCTCTCCTTAATCGCATCTCTTTGGCAGCTCTGAGCTCTTCCCTTACTCCTTAGCAGATGAGACTATGACTTTTCACTTGAGGTCTATCCACCATGTACTGTGAACAGAAGAATCCCCTCCAGGGAAGAACTGGTTTAATGTGGATCTCACCTAATTTGTTTCATTGCTTTAAGGGTCACACCCCCTCCAGTTTCTCCCTGCTTTTGCTTGTTCTCCAATGACTTCAACATTGTTTTCTTTTTTATCTGGATGAGAGTTTGTGGTGGAGGCTTTGACTGATATAAGCTAGTCCATCATTATTGGAAGTGATACTCCCTAACCATCTACTTTAGTCTTTTATTTGAACCATGATAACATTCTCCTATCTTATCTCTCTATTTATAATCCTTCCACCCACTCCTCTGAACATACCTTTGTATATAGGACATTCGGAGTGGATTTTCTGAAAAAAACAAAAAACAAACAAACAAACAAACAAAAAACCAATTTTGATTTTTTCTGTCCCTCTGTAAACTATCCCAGAGCTTCCTTTTGCTTCCAATTTAAAGTGCACACTACTTTTCTAAGTATTAAATAAGACCTAAAATATTTAATAACTTAAAAGCACTCCATATTGGGTATACCAGGTGAATCTGTATCAAGTTTACCTTTCCAGCCATATTACCTGATAATGACTTCCACTTGTTTCTTTATTTCTGACTGCCTGAAAAACTATTTTTCCAAATATGGCATGCTTGAATGGAACCATACTTTCCCTCATTGTTACATTATATGTATATGTAACATTATACATATATGTACATATACCAGTATTAGTTTCCAAAGGCTGCCGTAACAAACAAACTGGGTGGCTTAAAAAATTCAAGTTATTATCTCTTAGTTCTTGGGGCTAGAAATCCAAAATTAAGGTGTCATCAGGATAGTGTTCTCCCTGAAAACTTTCATCACTTCAGTATTTGCCTCCATCAATAGCTAGCATTTTCTCTCTGTGTCTACCTTTTTCTCCTTTTATAAGACATCGGTTTTTACATTAGATCCTACCCAAATGCAAAATGAGTTCCTCTTAACTTTATTACATCTGCAAACACCCTGTTTTTAAATAAGGCCACATTTATAGGTTCTTTGCAGGTATAGATTTTGGGGTAGAATGGCATATCTAAACTTTATTTGCCTTTTCCAGTCAAACAATTCTCTTCCTTGAGTAATTTTCTGATATTTTCATAAAATATTTCTCCTTCCATTGAGTAATGCTGTGAATGCTGTGTCTTCCACATATAGCATGGATTTGTTTTCCTGCCTGCGTCCTCCAACAACTTTGAGTCCTTGGAGAAATATTGGTTTATCATTTATCTTTGCTTCTCCAGAGCCTTCTTCAATGCCTACCTTAGAGTAAATGCTTAATAAATGTTTGATAAATGAATGATTTTTTAAGGGAACAAAGGGCCTATCTTATCCTTCGTTCCTTAAAACCCTCAAGCACTATTAACTTTCATACTACTGGCCTGTCCCTGTCAGCCACAATTTTATTCTCACCAAGATGAAAAGAAATTGAAGCCATATTCTTGGTAAATTAGAAACATAAACTTTTGTATCTGTGTGGACTCTCTGAGTCTAAAAAAAAAAAAAAAAGATAGAAACATAATGTAAATCTAAAAATGTTACTGAGAATGTTAGTAATGATATTGACTTAATTCTGTTCACCGGGGAGGACCATGACTGAACTCAATGTGTTGAAAAGTTCAGAGACATTAATCTTCTTATCTGTGCCCCAGAACTCCCCCTGCAAAGACAAATGAGCAAGCATTGATGAATGCTGGTTCATTAGGAGAATTTAAAAATGCAATTTGTCTTCATGAAAAGGAAGTATTTTTACATTTTCCATTTTACAATGAATCAGTGAAAAGAATTTTTCAACCATTACCCTTTGACTTAGAATGGCCTTTGTGAGCCACATCTCAGTGTAGTAATAGACTTACTTTGGGGGATATCTTGACAAAAAGATACTTCCTAGAAAAACAATATCCACAATATACAGGCTTCTTTGAGACTCTTTCATAACAATATTTTTAGGGTTTTAAATGCTCCCTTTTGTTTAACCTTCTAAGAGACAAGAAAAGTAAAAGCTAAAAATAATAACAAACAAAATACCAAAAATAGCATACCTTTAAAAGGAAGTTTTCAGGCTTAGGCTAGAGTAAATATATAAACATTCCAATCTTGTATTTTTTTCCATGTCTACATAAGATGTTAAAATACTTTGTCTCTAGTGGTTAGCATGCAAATCTGAAAGGTCCCTATTGACCCAGACATAATTACTCTGCTCTAAGAGGGATATAGAATTTAAACAAACAAAGCCATAATATCTCACAGTATTTTTTAGATAACCATTAAGTAAATAGAAAATGAAATTATACGGAAATCCTCATCATATGATGTCTGATTTGTGAAAGACATTGCAGTTCCTTTATATGAGAGTATCCATTCAAGTAACTATTTTTCACATGTAACTTTTGCTGCAATTGTTAAATATATTTTAGTGTCTTTTGAAATCAGTCACAAGTTTGGGGGGCACCAAACATATTCCCTTGTGTATGTCTTTTTTTTTTTTTTTTTTTGGCACTTGGTTCTATCTATAGCACATTTGTTATCAGTAATCTTTTCTGCTTTAGGGCCATAAGAATTACCTGGTGAATTTTTTTTTTAAAGATTTTTATTTATTTATTTATTTGACAGAGAGAAATCACAAGTAGGCAGAGAGGCAGGCAGAGAGAGAGAGAGGGAAGCAGGCTCCCTGCCGAGCAGAGAGCCCCATGCGGGACTCGATCCCAGGACTCTGGGTGGCTCAGTGGGTTAAGCCGCTACCTGGTGAATTTTTAAAAATCCTGCCCCAGCTAAAGAGTTCCTTCTCAGTAGGAAATGGATTGAGGCCTGGAATTTTGCACTAAAGAAAGATAGATGAGGGGCGCCTGGGTGGCTCAGTGGGTTAAAGCCTCTGCCTTCAGCTTGGGTCATGATCTCAGGGTCCTGGGATTGAGCCCCGCTTCGGGTTCTCTGCTCAGTGGGGAGCCTGCTTCCTTTTCTCTCTCTCTCTCTGCCTGCACTCTGTGCCTACTTGTGATCTCTGTCTGTCAAATAAATAAAATCTTTAAAAAAAAAAAAAGAAAGAAAGATAGATGATTCTAATGTGATCAGTGTAGGGACAAATTTTGAGTAAGTTTGATTATCTTTTCTCAACTAATTATGTTATCTATATGTAGATCACCCTTTCCTCCTTCCAGAGGAACACACAAAGTTTTGTTGTTGCATTAGTGAGTTTCTCTTATATCTTTTTAGCTTTACACATGCTGAGAATGTTTTTGGAAATGATCAGCTGGCTCCACATGTCACCTCCTTTACCTAGACCTTCCATTTCTTTAGACTCTTGTTCTCAGTTGAATACTTCATTTCCTTCAACCTTGAGAGTCAGTTTGATACAGTCTCAAAAGCCTTTTTCCCTGGGTCCTTGGCCTCTACAAAATTCAGCTCCTCAACTCAAGTGCCCACCATCTGGAAAAAAAATCCTGCTAACATTTCTCCACCTCATCAGCTCTCCATATGGCTTTGAAGCTCAGTTAAAAAAAACATCGCCTTCTTCTGTGTTAAGGATCTCTTGATTTTCACCTATCTTTGAGTTATAATTTATTTTTATTTCAACATCTGCTAACCTTGAAGACCATTTTTTAAAAAGATGGTTTAACTCTTGGTTGGTGATATGGATTTTAAGATTGATTACCAAGGATTGCAATACTAATCATGTCAGAGAAAGACAAGCTCTCTCTCCCTTGCAGAGTAACTGTATCTAATACAACCTGTTTGTCTGGTCATTGACCCAAAACTGCACCTTTACTTTTGGTCTGTATAGCATCTTCTAGAGCCATTTGGTATATAAACTGGTTTTAGGATGATGGCACATTATTTTTCTACCTTTCCTTCCTTTTCATGGGAGACCCTTCTGGAAGAAGATCTTCACTCAGCATCTTAAGGAGTGTGAAATGTGATATGATCAGGAAGGAAATGGGAGTAAATTGCAAATTTGTATGAAAAATGAATGTCATGAAATATTTCACCAAGAAGTGATTCAAGGCAGAGGAAGCAAAAAGTGTGAGAAAAAGACATTGGGAGCAATGATGCATGAAATGTCTAAAACCACAGAGGAAATGCCTGACAAGATAGGTAGTAACAAGGAGAACAACATATCAAAGACTGGGAGGGAACAGCCCTTGAGGAAAGATAAGAGGGTTGAAGAGAAGGAGTTACTGCGTGTCTGGGAAGGTGTTTAATATACTCAGCTGGGTAACACCCTAAGGGAAAAGATCACAGAATTTATCCAGAAATACTCTGTCATTATGGACTAACACTACCATCAGAGAAAGAATGTTGGTGGAATTACTTAGAGAGCTTTCTTCTCTCTGCGTTGTAACACTTTTTCACCAAGATATTGATCAGGAACCCCTAAGGAATTGAATTAAAGCCAACAGTGTAATAATCATTTAGGGAGTGCATATTTTGTGGACCATAGCTGTTGAAATATTTTACTAGCTTTTCATTCTTAAGGGCTCACGGGGAAAGAAAATGCTACCAGCATAGACCCTGATGGTGTTTCCTCTGAACTAGGTGGGAAGGAGATGGTGAATTCTGAAGCAATTCACATTTCTAGTGAAATCCTATTGCGATAGGCTGCCTGAAGCCTTTCATTTCAGTGAATTTTTTTAGTTCTGCCTGCTCCTATTGCTGCTGCTGCTGTTTCTAAATTTCCCAGTGCATTGAGGCTCTTCCCTCTCAACTCCGCCTTCTCGTGTTTTCTGTAACGGATGTAGGTATATGGTTGGAGATAGAACCAGCTCATCCCCTGGGACAGATGTGTGACGCCATCACACTCTGGAATACTTCCCTCCTTACCACTTAGCCTGCCTGCCTTCTATGTGAAGACAGTTCTTCCTATGTAGCAGCTCCTGATGGAAATTAAATCACCTCACTGTCTTTACCAGGAAAGAATGAGCAGAGACAATGTGCATCCCAGGCAGGGTCAGAGCCTTAGCAGCGAGACGGAGAGAGGATCTTGAGTCCTCTCTTAAGTCCCGGCAGTGTGAACTGGTTCCCATAGAATCTATAGAATCTGAAACTGGTTCCTATAGTTTATTTCCCTGTTGGCTAACTGCCTTAAAACATCGATACTCGTGTTCTTATTTTGAAAGCTAGCATCCTTTGACCTGTAGCCCTGATTAATTTTTTTTTCTTTCATTTAAATCAAAACTGACAGGAAGAAGAATAGACTAAAAGAGTTATTTTCCTTTGCTGCTTAATGGGATATGAAGCCTCAGCTTATGAGTGAAAATAAAACTTTCCACTTGGGTAAACATAATTTTCTCCTTTTTTCCCCCAGAAATAATCCCATTCATTTACAAGGATATAGTAATTTAGTATAAAATAATTCCCCTTCAACATCTTCTGTTATAATTACTTGGCTATCTCCTTACTTTTCTTCTTCTGTGAATTTTGGACCATCCAGAGACTGAGCTGGCAATATAACTCTGGAGAAGGCTGAAGGGATGGGCACAGAGCCCTACAATGCCCCAGGAAGCCACAGGCTCTTAATACCACCCAGCTTGGCTATCCTTTCTTGTAGGGTTAGTATCAGACCCAAAGATGGAAGAACCCTGGAACATTGCCCTCTAAGCCATGGGAATTTGTGCTTTTTCTTGGGGGAGTCTGGGAATGTATCTCTGATGTTTGGAGACAGTGATGTGCATATCCAGGGGACTCTTTGGCTAGTCCAGTGAGGAGTGAAAGTGAGCAATGCAACTGTAGGGGAGCTTCATACACAGATAGCTTTGGAAATGCTTTATCTCAGGCTCTTTTTTTCCTTCATGTACACCAGTTTTTGCTCAAATAATAAGGGGAAGAGGCAGAGAATTTATCATTTAAAATTATCTGCAAGTCCCTTATGGGGCTCAATTAGTCTTGGGTTTTGTCATTCTTAACATTCACTAAGCTGCAGTTTTTCTTTTCAGAGCTTATTCTGCATATATTAATGTGCATTAAAATGTAACAAAAGGTTTGGGATGGGGTTGAAAACACCACATATATATATATATATATATAGGCATATCAAGATTTCATTTCTCTTTTGTGGAAAAAAACTCAAAGTTTCCTACAGCTTGTTTCATATTGAAACTTAATGAGTCTACCTAGTGCAATTACTGAGAAACTAATGCTAGGCTTTGCTAAGGAAGGGGCCAGACCCCAGGGCATCGGAAGAGAACAGCTAACCAGACTTTAATATAGAAAAATAGATAAATAGGGTGATAATTCAATTGGAAGGCAATGTACCTATCGTGCACCAGGAGAAAGCACAGCTGGAGGATTTGAAAGTGATTTGGAAGCAAAAACTCTCATTGAATTACAGACAAAAAAATCAAGTTAGGGGTTAGCAGTGGAGTGAGACCTGGTTGTGAGGTTGTAGAGAAGAGAGTGCCAGCTCTTCTGTCGGAAGCCAGAATTCCTCAGAGAGGCCAGCTGACCTCCAAAGTTTGCTTTGGGTTTAATCTAAGCCAACATTCTAACACACACACACACACACACACGAAAAATTGTTCTTGATTTACTTGGGAGCCACATCTCTGGGGATTGACCCCGAGGCTGTCACTGAAACCAGTATTGTTCAGAAGCTATTGATGGATGATAGTTTAACCTGGCAGGCATGTGATGTCACAGAACAACCAACTAAGGGGAAATAGCTTTCAAAAAAAGACATTACAGTTTTCATTGAGTTCATATTGGCATAGATTAAGAAAGTCAATGGAAAAAATATCTGTAGGATGCTTTAGTCTTTGTCTCTAGGGGGATTTGGGATCTGTGGAAGAAATCCTTAATTTTGGATTATATGCATGGCACCAACTGATTTCTTGGTTGTGCATTTTAGGTCAAATGAATGTTTATTCTCTGCTCCTGTTACAGAAAGATCAAGAGTGAAGTAGACATACACTCTTTCCTTCAGGTGCTTACAGTCTAGAAGTGTGGGGGCAAACAATGAGAGTATAAACCCTAATTTGGTGAAACAAAAGTCAGGGTCAAAATGCTTCCATCAAAGGGATGAATACCCAACTTTTGTATCAACATGGACAGTACTGGAAGAGATAATGCTGAGTGAAATAGTCAAGCAGAGAGTATCCATTATCATATGGTTTCACTTACTTGTGGAGCATAAGGAATAACACAGAAGACATTGGGAGATGGAGAGGAGAAGTGAGTTGGGGGAAGTCAGAGGGGGAGATAAATCTTGAGAGATTGTGGACTCTGAGAAACAAACTTATATGGTTTTGGACGGGGGCGTTTGGGGCTTTGGGTGGCCTGGTGGTGCATATTATGAAGGGCACAGATTGCATGGAGCACTGGGTGTGGTGCATAAACAATGATATTAGAATACTGAAAGAAAATTAAATAGAATAAAATTTTTTTAAAAGGGAGGCAGTGAGAAAATGTTGGGAGTTTGGAGGAGTGAGATGTCAATTTTTTATTGCTGAGAATGTCAGACTCTTCAGTGGCATTGTTTGTGTTCTGTACTCTCTGTAGGTATTAAACTGTAGATTTCCCAGAAGTGGTTTTTGAAGGAATATAAAGATGTGTTTTCTAGATTATTTACCTTTGTCTCATTTTTCAAAGGCGATTCTTCTTCCATTTTCTTCCACTAGAGCAGCCTGTTCACCTTCCATTGCTGATCATTAAAATGTTGTCTATATAGAAATGTGTAGCCATAATGCCTCCTGAGAGGTGAAGTTCAGCTTTTGGATCCCCAGTCCTCAGTTGGTCAGTGCCTGGTAATGCAGAACCTGGCTCAGTCTTTGCTCTTCCAAGACTCTGGTTGCAAGTGGGAGAGCTTCAGTAATTTGGAAAAGAATCTCCGGGCACATGTTTTATTAGCAATGTAGTGGCTCTGGAAATCAATTCATCGCTTGGTGCTCTACCCATTAGAGGAAAGCCAGACTGCTTTAAGGTTCTCCAAACTGTCAGTACATTGTTTCTGGTACTCACATATCCAATTTTTATATATTCCTTGATTTATACTTTTTTGGTGCACACATTCTTATCCTTTTATAGCTCCTTAAGAACAGAATATGTGCCTGAATTATCACTGTATGCTTAGTAATTCCTAGAACAATGAAAGGGTTTAATTATGTTCTGGAATAGCGGGGTTAGCTGTAAAAGACTATAGATTTATTCATGGGTATTTTAAAAACTTTCTGTAGACTTTGAACCTTATTTCAAAATTGTTAAAAAAAAAAAACAAAACAAAACTATTTTGACAATGAGGGTCACATTATTTCAACTCTCTGAGACTCAGTTTTCTTACCTACGTATGGATCGTTGAGACTTCAGATGTGGAACTGCCCAGTACTGACATTTTAGGACTTTGCAGGTCACCCATGAACTGAACTGCTTAAACGAATGTTGAAATATAGATAACTTTTCTGCAAAGGGTCGTATGTAGAAGCTCTCTTATACCTGGAGTGTGCACTTACTTGAAGACATACAAGAACTATCCAGGGGCACCTGGGTGGCTCAGTTGGTTAAGCATCTGACTCTTAATTTTGGCTCTGGTCATAATCTCAGGGTCCTGAGACTGAGTCTCATGTCAGACTCAGTCCTAGTGAGGAGTCTGTTTGAGGAATTTCTCTCTCCATCCTCCTCTGCCCCTCTTCTTGCTTATGGGTGCATGCTCTCTCTCTCTCTCTCTCAAATTGTGTGTGTGTGTGTGTGTGTGTGTATGTATTTAAAGAACTGTCTGGAGCTGTGTGGGAGTGTATACTTTAGAGAAATCAGTTTTAAGATTTATGTGTCTTCTTTCCTAAGATTGATCTTTATAAAAATTCCTTTGCCTCGCGATTCTTTTATTCCCACCTCAGTCTTCACAATTTTCCCGTTTGCATTTAGTGAAAATCTATTTCCCATCCATAATGACTCTCACTGTGGTTTGTTACCTGGGGAGGTAAAAACATCTAAGGCATCAAACAAGGGGCCAGAAGGAAATGTCTTGCTTCAAAGAGAAGTCTTGAGAAAGCAAAGCAGGAATGTAGGGCCCAGCTTCATCCTGATGACAAACTCCAGGCAATGCTTTGTGCCTTTTCTACCATTAACCTGTATTTGAATTAGAACTCAGAAGAGAGATGCTTGCCATTAAGTAATTTATTAATAAGATTAATAAGATCAAAATTAAATAAGCTCAAAATCATTAATTAATTAATTAGGTCAAAATTAAAATTAAATTTAAAAAAATTAAATTAAAAAATAAGATCAAAATTATTAATAAGATTAATAAGATTAAAAAAGTTCAAGTCAGGCTTTTTCTGACCAAAAAAAAAAAAAAAAAAAAAGTTCTTATTTGACTGATTAACTGGATGCAAAAATTTGTCTTGCCCACGAGGTCACATGAAAGATTGTATATATCAGTTGAGTAAGATAATCCTTCAGCTCCAAAGTTGTAACAAGTAGCATGCATGTAAAGCACATTCAAAGCATACACTAGACTAGAAATTATAGACTTTGTGATTACACATTCTTATAAAAAACGTTAACGTCCACTTAATACCATGGAAGAGGGTTTTCCAACACTCTAGTTGTGGACTCTGGAAACAAAGGTTTAAATTCAGGGAAATGTAGATACTCCAGTTAGTATTAGTTCCACTTCTTGTAGGTAATGATAAACAGATGGGAAAAGTATGCTCCATGTGGACTTACCTAATCACCTCCTATTAGAACAGACTTTGGAGGAAATCCTTTGGGGAATAGGTTACACCAATACCAGGTCCACTGACAAGTACCCCGGCAGCTGCACATGCCTATAAGAAAATCACTCAGCAGGCAGATAGTTCCTCCATATGTCTGGGATCTCAATGCCAAGTTAAAGCCCTGCACTCACAATCCATTCTACCACATTTTCCTGATCTCCTTATTCTCTACCCTAATGTTTTAAACCATTTTGACTTCTTCTTTTTTACCTCCTCCTCCATTTGTTCTCAACAAATGGCCTTGTTTCTCACTTCACAAAGAAGGAAAGGTGATTCTGGTGATGAATCTCTCACCTTGTGCTACCTGTCTTACATCTCCATTCTGGTTTTTCCCCAGTCCTTAGTAGGAAAAGGCCTTTTCTTGTGTGTAAAACCAATCTCCTCTTGACTTATGACGTTGCTCTTTCCTGTGTCTTCCCTTTTCCCCACTTTTTCCAGTAATGACTGAAACACTGAAGTTTTTCCTGTCTTCAACAAGCAAATAAACAGTACTTATTTTTACACAATATGTTGTCTCTTAAGTGTCATCTTTCCTTTGCAGACATCTTTTTTTTTAATCTCTTTCCACCTCATAGCTAATCTCTAAAGAATTGTTAACTTGTAACTTTTATACATCTCTAACTTCTATTCATTTACTGTCCTGACTCCCATCCCTGTCTTTGCAGAGAGAATACTTTTGCCTAGGATCCCATGGACCTACATGCTACTAAATTCAATAAGAATGTCTTAGTCCCTAACTTTCTAGATACTCCAGGAGTATCTGGTTCTATTGGCAATTACCCTTTTCTTTAAATCTATGTGTTTTGCTCTTGACTTCTATGATTCCATAGTCACAGGTTTTCCTTATATCCCCCTCCTTTCTACCCAAGAATCTAAAAATACTCAGTACTACACCCAAGGATACCTGACTGGAGTTGTGTAACATTTTCTCACAATGAGGCCTCCTTTCTTTTACATTCTATATGATCTTCCTAAATAATCTCACTCATTCTCATGGTTTCAATTGCTATTTATGTGCAACTAGCCCCCAAATTTCAAATTCTATGCTTCAAACTCATGCATCTTCTTGGTGATGTGGCATCGCCTGTTAGACATCATAAAGGCATCTCAAATTCATGTCCAAGATTGAACTTATATTTTTGCCCCCAAATCTGGCCATCTATACTTATAGCAAATGGCACAAACATGTCTCCATTTACAGAAGGCAGAAATCCAGTACTCTCTTGGTTCCTGCTTTACTTTCAACCTTCAGATATAAATCATTTATAAGATTTGAACCACTAAATGTCTCTTGTATCAATCTCTAGCTTATTTCATCAGCCCAGTCCAAGCATAATTTTCTGTGAAATACTTATGTCTGTGTTAAGTAAAAATAATGACATTATCTTCTGGAGTTTACAATGTGTGGATGGGTAATAACTATGACAACTCCTGCATATGGAAAATAAATACACTAAGGTTTGAGTTTTCTACATTTTATGTAGTAATAGAATATTAACTCTAAATATACCTTAAAAGATTAAGGATGTGTATTTTAATCTGTAGAGCAACTATTAAAAAATAATGTTGAGAAAGCTTCTGTAAAGGAAATAGTCAACAAAACAAAGAGGCAACCCACGGAATGGGAGAAGATACTTGCAAATGACAGTACAGACAAAGGGCTGATATCCAAGATCTATAAAGAACTCCTCAAACTCAACGCACACAAAAGAGATAATCGTGTCTAAAAATGGGCAGAAGACATGACAGACATTTCTCCAAAGAAGACATACAAATGGCTAGGAGACACATGAAAAAATGTTCATCATATTTAGCCATTAGGGAGATTTAAATCAAAACCACATTGAGATACCACCTTACACCAGTTAGAATGGCCAAAATCAACAAGACAGTAAGCAACAAGTATTGGAGAGGATGTGGAGAAAGGGGAACCCTCTTACGCTGTTGGTGGGAATGCAAGTTGGTGCAGCCACTTTGGAGAACGGTGTGGAGATTCCTTAAGAAATTAAAAATGGAGCTTCCCTATGACCCTACAATTGCACTGTTGGGTATTTACCCCAAAGATACAGATGTAGTGAAAAGAAGAGCCATCTGTACCCCAATGTTCATAGCAGTAATGACCACAGTCACCAAACTGTGGAAAGAACAAAGATGCCCTTCAATGGACGAATGGATAAAGAAGATATGGTCCATATATACAATGGAGTATTATGCCTCCATCAGAAAGGATGAATACCCAACTTTTGTATCAACAGGGATGGGACTGGAAGAGATTATGCTGAGTGAAATAAGTCAAACAGAGAGAGTCAATTATCATATGGTTTCACTTATTTGTGGAGCATAAGGAATAACACGGAGGACATGGGGAGATGGAGAGGAGAAGTGAGTTGGGGGAAATTGGTGGGGGCACAAACCATGAGAGACTGTGGACTCAAACAAAATGAGGGTTTTGGAGGGGGGTTGGGGGGTTGGGTGAGCCTGGTGGTGGGTGTGAAGGAGGGCACATATTGCATGGAGCACTGGGTGTGGTGCATAAACAATGAATTCTGGAACACTGAAAAGAAAAAAAAAAAAGAATGACATCTTGCAACCACATGGATGGAAGCAGAAGTGTTATGCTAAGTGAAATAAGTCAGTCAGGGAAATTGAAATAGCATATGATTTCACTCATAGGTGGAATTTAAGAAACAATACACATGAGCATAGGAGAGGGGAAGGAAAAATAAGATAAGAGAGGGAGGCAAACCATAAGAAATCCTTAACTGTAGGAAACAAACCAAGGGTTGTTGGAAGGGAGGTCGTTGGGGAATAGGTTAACTGGGGGATGGGCATTAAGGAGGGAACTTGATGTAATGAGCACTGGGTGTTATATGCAACTGATGAATCACTGAATTCTACTTCTGAAACTAGTAATAAAGTATATGTTAATTAAATGGGATTTCAATAAATGAAATTAATTAAAAAAAAGAAGTATAGGTAAAAAGTCAATAGATAGATTAAAATGGGGTTATAAAAGATATTTAAATAAAAGCAGGAAAGGAAGACCAGTGGAAAAGAAACTTTGGGGAACAAACCAAAACTAAATAACAAAATGATAACTTTGAATCCATTGGCACCAATACTTCAATGAAGTATTAATGGAGTAAATGCTCCAATTAATTAAAAGGCAGAGATTGTAAACCTTACTAATCTGCTATCAACAAAAGTGATATTTTAAATATAAAGGCACAGATATTTTGAAAGTAGTTAGATGAAAAGAATATACAGTGGAAACAGGAAGGCTGAAGTGGCTGTATTAATATCAGTTAAAATAAGCTTCAGGGTAAAGAGTATTACCAGAGATAAAGATGAACATTTCATAATGCTAAGAGGGTCAATTTAATAAAAAGAACATAACAGTCTTAAACATCCTAGTCACTTAATTAGTTGTATGACCATAAGACCCGGAGCCTCGGTTTTCTTATCTGTTAGATGTATTATAGCATGTCTGGACAGGTATGTTAGATAGTATGTAATTAAATATTAATAAACAAGCAAGCAAATAGCATTTATGAATATCCCTTGGCACATAGTAGGTTTTCAATGAACATTAATAATTCTTCTTAAATAATGTGCTCAGTTTGGACTCAGAGAGGCTATAAAGAATAATGAGTAATTTTGTTACAGAAATAATTCAAATCTATCAATACAGAATAATATAAAGTACATATGATACAATAAAATTTTTTTAAATGATGGCATATCTTAGATGGAGGTTTTACTGGTACTGTTTCCTAGAGAGGGAGCTTCGACCTTTATTTGAGATGCTAGAATTGGGGGCCAATGTTATTGAACAGCAGTTTTCCCTTTTTAAGACAAAAGTAACAAAAGCTAATCTTAACCCACGTGTATTAGTAGTAGTAGTATTACATTTATTTATTTATTTATCTATCTGAGAAAGAGACCACACATGCAAGTGGGGAGAAGGACAGAAGGAGAAGGAGAGAATCCCAAGTTGGCTCCAAGCTGGGTTTAGGGCTTGATTTCACAACCCTGAGATCATGACCTGAATTGAAATCAGAGTCAGACACTCAACCAACTGAGGCACCCAGGTACCATTTAACCCAAGTGTATTCTTTTGGGGATGCTTTTTCTCTCAGGCAGAACAAGAAGTAGTCACTTCTTTAGTACAGCTGCTAACATCACAAACCACTATTAGCACAACCATATTACTTTTTTTTTTTTAAAGATTTTATTTATTTTTTTGATACAGAAAGAGAGAGATCACAAGTAAGCAGAGAGGTAGGCAGAAAGAGAGGAGGAAGCAGGCTCCCTGCTGAGCAGAGATTCCCAATGCGGGCCTTGATCCTCGATCCCAGCACCCTTGGATCACAACCTGAGCAGAAGGCAGAGGATTAACCCACTGAGCCACCCAGGTACCCACAACCATATTACTTTTAATGAGTGTTATACATTTCAAGCATCTCAAATGCATGTGTAATCTTAGCCACAGTTTCTGGAAGTACATATTCTTTAACTTACATGTGAATTGGAGTCCATTAAATGTTTTCTTCTAGTTTACACAGCTCTTACGTGGCACACACAAGGTAGTTCAACCTTAAGTCCAGCTTCTTAAATTATATTGCCTGCAAAAATGCGTTATACTTGGGGCACTTGGGTTGCTCAGTAAGGTAAGCATCTGCCTTCGGCTCAGGTCATGATCTCAGAGTCCTGGGATCAAGTCATATGTCAGGATCCCTTCTCAGTGGGGAGTCTGCCTCTCCCTCTGCCCCCCACCCCTGCTCTCTCTTTCTCTAATAAATAAAATAATATCTTTTTAAAATGGATTATCCTTTCCCTAAGTGGTTTTTAAAAATTGAAACTTTGTAGCATCTCCAGAAACTGGATCATATTTTAAAACAATTTTAAATGAAAATTGTAATCATTTTTAAAGGTCACAATGGGATTTTAAATAGCAAAATCAAAACTTAGTGTTTCTCCTAAGCTCTGAAGTAAACTTATAGGAAATAGATGGAGGAAAATGGCCACATGTGGCCTAAAATGTGCAGAAAAACATGTATGTTCAATTAGGTACTAACCAAACAATTCAATATGTAAAGTTGAATTTAATGCCTTTTTCTCCTTCAGAAAATTTTGTGAATAAGAATTTCACAGTCAACTCTGAAATTTAAGAGGAAATTCTTGTACTGGATACATATTATTATTTGTTGATCTTGAGGTCACTTTTCTAATTTCATGGAAATTAAGTGTATGTGAATCAGTCATCCCAAGTGGAAAATTTCTTCCACTTTGATGATGAAGATATAGTGCAATGATAAACATTTCCTATTTACTGAGCAATTATTATGTGCCAGTCCCTTTGTTAAATGCTTTCCATACATTATTTAATTTGAAACTCATGAATTTTCAATGAGACAAATATGATTGTTATCCATATTTTAGAGATAATGAAAATTAAACTAGTAGAGGTGAAATGACTTGTAAGTTACACAGTATGTGGTAGAATGCAATGACAGTGTAGCTGCTTGACTAGGAAAGGCTCTATGTTGAATTATTTGTGCAGATTAGAAATTTCCCTTCATATAATCATATATAGAATCCCATTTTCTTTTTCATATGATTTCCAAGGGCTAGTAGGTTACCTTGACTTGAAAGCTTAGAAAGTGTATCAGATTTAGAAGACAGTTGGGGCCAGGGTGACCTGCAATGAACAGCTTAGTTCACTCACACAACAAGCCTTCAGAAGAATGGGTTGTCATTCAATGGGCTTATTTTTCTGTGTTTCTTTTCACCAACACACATCGGTGGCACATCAGAACTTGGGCAGGGCTATTAGGTAAGGTGGTCACTGACAAATAAAGCCTCAGATTTAGATGTTAGGTCTTTCCATGTTAGAAAACTAATACCATTGTTTTGGTCCTCATCCTGATTCTTCTACCTCCTGAACAGATAAGATTTTGATAAGTTATTTCTTACAGCATCTATTTCCCTATCTGTAAAATAGGAACTTCCTTTTAGGAGTATTATTCTGATAAAGCAGAGTATTCATTTAAAGTGCTTAGTATTGCATGGAGCACTGGGTGTGGTGCATAAACAATGAATTCTGGAACACTGAAAAGAAATAAAATAAAATAAAAAGTGCTTAGTATGATGTCAAGTATATAGTAAGCATGCAAAATACATGTTAGATATTATCATATCATTATTTTCATCATTATTGTTCTTCGCTTTGGAATGTCCTTTATGTGATAAATGTCATAGATAAAACTTGGGAATCTATGACAATTTTGGAAAATTGTTAAATAACTTGGGCACATTTATATACTTCCTGGGGACTTGATAACACTTTGCAGTTGGCTCTGCTGTGGGATATGCCTGTGATGTCTTCATATGCATTGTGTTGGTAAAGAAACACACTAAAAGCATAAATGGTTTCATGTAGAAGATAGGCAAACACTATCTAAAGTGGTGTTTTATCCTGTTTCTTTGCATATTTCTTCCTGGAAATGTTTCTTGAAAGAGACTCAAGGTATGAGTTGGAAATTATTTTATAAGAATTTCTGGTGTAAGGGAGCCATAGTGAATGATGTGAGAAACAGTGGTGACTCTCCAAAGAGTTATGTTTCTAATCTATTCTTTGTGACAGCCATGGAGAACCAGAGAGCTGGTAGGCATGGTGTACGATACAACAGTGGATAATACGCACAAGCAGGCCTAATATTTCACAGCAAAATATCTTGCCATGCTTGCTGCAAGGATACAGAAGTGTTTTAGAACAATAAAATGCTTAACTTTTGGGGACCAACTACTGTTAGGAAACATTCTTTTAAGTGAAGAGCTGTAAGCAGTTAGTATAAAGAAGCGATTTCTTTAGCTTCTCAAAAAAGAATATTGGGGTGTGTGTGTGTGTGTGTATGTATGTGAGAGAGGCTTCAATTTAAGACAGAGACACTGATAACTTTATTAAATATTGATTTTTGAAAAATATATATATATTCACTAAGCCATGAGCCAGAGAAGATCAGAGTTAGTGATAAAAATAATTATTAGTAGTATTTCAGTTTTATTGCAAACAAAATGGGTTGGAATAATCTATGTATATAACTACGTATAAAAATAACTCCTACCCATGGCCCGTGTGGAAAGTGAATGCCACTCTTTCTGTTGTGACAACAAGGCTCACTTCACAGTAGAATAATATTTGTTTCTTTTGCGACTTTTGGGGCCGGCAAAGCCAGGATTTCTGGACCTATAACAGACTTTCAAAAACTATTAACCCAGGCTCAGAGATAAAGGTGCAGAATTTGTGGCGAGCAGGACCTAGGAAAATTCTCTGGAGATGAAAGGGCCACTTGAACAAAGACCCAGAATAAGCAGTGGCCTTGCTAACTCAATACAACATTTATTTGGTATCAGGAATGTTTCAGACTCTAGGAATCCTGAGAACCTTCTATGTCCGTCCCCTCTGTAAATGAAGTGTAATGGGGAGAAACTACTGATTCATGCAAGAAGTGTTTCCTAAACTCAAAGATGTAAATGCAAGCATGGGAAGGGTTTGCTTCTGGACTTCAGAGGAAGAGGTTACCTTGAGAATGATGAGCTTTTTGTCACAACCAGTAACAGGCAGAGGCTAGACAAGCACCTCCCTGAGCCTATGCTGTTGGTGGGGTATTGAGGCAGGTCAGACGCCCCGAAGCACTAAGCATTCTATAGATTTCTACGGGCTCACATCTACTTTGTACACTATGTGCTTTTACGAATGTAATGAGAACAATACACTTGTTGCCGATGACAAAGATGATACTAGCTAGCTACTACTTACTGAAGTTGAATATATTCTAGGCACTGTAAGGAACGTTCAGCAATCGGGACAAGCAATCCTTCTCCCTACCTAGGAGATCAATATTGCCTCCATTTTATGGATAAGGAAACTGAGGCTCAGAGAGATAGGAATTGATTCCCGTGCTTAAGTATTTGGGATGAGATAGGACTCGTAAATGCAAATAGTTACTGAAAACCTTAGTCTGCTGACTTGTGACAGTACTGGTATAAGACAGTGCACATGATACGTATGGCAAGTGCTCATCAGCCAGATGTGGCCAGGGGCCGAGAAGAAGCTTTATGGTGGAGGTGGGAACACATTACTTAAGAGGATGGTCTATTTGGTCAAGTAAGTGGAAGGTTTATGCTTAGTTTGAAATAAAATCTTAAAAAAATGAATGTGCTAGCTGGAATTTTTACTGTGGTGTCAATAGCTTCCCATGCTATAGCTATCAAATTGGCTTTGCACTCTGGATAAACATCTTCCCCATTTTATTTGTCTTTAAACTTGAGTTACAGGGCACACAAATCACTCTAAGTAGGAATACCCAAATGAAATGAGGGTTCAGTTTTGAGTCTATCTGCCACACACTCTAAAAGCCCTTCAGATGGCGCTGGTAGGAATCTAAGTAAATCCAGATAAAGAAAAGAGATAGTTCTCGTATCTTCCTGAACTCTTCACCTTGCTAAACTGTTCTGTGAGATGGGAGATACTGACAATTTGAAAGGGGGCATGTGCATATGCACCTGTATACATAGTGATTTTCTCTCACTTTTCTTGAGATAATGTGTAAGTGTAAGTTGGAACATGTGGATTTCAGTGGGGACTTTGCCACTGTGACCTTCTGATTAACCTTGACTTTCCCATTAGTGAGATGTGGCCTTTGTACAAGATGTTAGAATAGGATCATTGTGTTCCAGGATCCCTTGAGTCTGTGTTTTCTCACATAAGAAAACAAGTAGAAGAAACTGGAAGTCATCCCTGAGTAGGATCCGTCTTCTGCCATGCTACTTTATGGAGCAATTTTGGAGGTCATGTCAAGTATTCATTTAAGGAAGGAACAATTCTAGTGCAAATTAAACCAAATAATCAGTCATTGGCAACTTCAAGGAGAAGGAAGTTTACATAACCTCAATTAAGAACAAATATCACTATCAATCGGTTTTTCCACTTCTTGAACTTCATATAAATGCTTGCTTGGAATAGTTTCTATTTTGTGACTGACTTTTGTTCAACATAATATTTTTGAAGTTACCCATGTCATTGCATGTATCAGCAACTAAGATTTTGCATTTTGTAATATGTAAACTATGACTCAGTAAAAAGAGGAAGGAAAAAATATGATTTAAAAGGGAATAAACAAATAAAATAATCAGCTTCTGGGTCTTGGGTACAGGCTGAGAGTACAAGACATTGCGTTATGGGATAGGAGAGATCAGTTGGGGAAAATTTTTCTGCATCAGCATGTTACTCATCTCTATGTTGGACCCTTCCTTTTGTGTAAGCAGAAGTGAAGGAGAACTATTTAGGTTTGTAATATATCAGTTTTCCCCATTGTGATCCCACTTAACACAATGCTAAAAACCCTGCTGTCTTGCAACATGGCGATGGCACTTCTCACCAGCAGTGGCAAAGCATTTGCGTGGATCTGCTCTTCTAGCAGGAGGTAGGGACATGACTAGACACAAGCATGAAGTCTAAACTCCAAGCCGGCATCTCAAGCTGTTCAGAGCCAGGCCCTGATTCAGACTGATGTGTTCCCACTCCATTCTGGTTTTGGATGGTTTACAAAGGAGCCAGACAGCTCATCATGATGGCACCCCAGAGCTAAATTTAAGGTGGTAGGTTTTCCAGAGTGGTAATTCATTCAAGCCAGCTAGCATTTATATAACGGTTATTGCATGCCCATCTGTTTTTAGGTGGAAATAAATCAGGGTGTGATCTTTTAAACTCTACTTTTTGTCCTCTTATTCCCTATCATCATTGCTGATATGAGCACCATTTGATACATCACGGACTTAGAGATTCTAAGCTTGTCTCTGAAAGGCGAGAGCATCCTCCAGTTTTCACCTTATTGCTGGCAGGCTCTTTCTTGGAAATATCTTCACTCAACCACCAATTTATTCAGTCACTCATTCACTCACTCACTCACTCATTTCATTAAACCAGTATTCTCTCCTTGGTGATGCATGGTAAAACAAAAATGGAAAATTTCCTGTCTTCTTTGCCACAAGTATACCTGTTATCCATTGTTCAACAATCTGCTTAATTTTCATATCCCTGAGGAATCCTCCCCTCTCCTGAGCTTTTGCATGCCTTCCCTTCAACATCATCCGCAGACACTACTTGCTTACACTTGCCTTTGCAACTTCTCCTTTACAAGGTTAAATTGTTATCAGACTCTTAGAATGCTGATATTTCCATCTTCCAGCAGCATTATTGCCTCCAAGGAGTTGTGCATTCTAGATCACTGGAGTCCTAACCATTTCTGCCTCAATACATTGTACATAGTAGATGTCAAGTGGACAAGGGAATGAATATTTGCTTTCTAGCAATTATATGACAAAATGGACCTTGATGTCCAATCTGATCTCTATCTTCTCTTAAAACCTGGGAGTCACTCTAATGTAATTCTATTTAAAACATTCTATTAATTTGAATCTGAAGATGCCTCAGTACTACCTGGAGCTTGGTGTATTTCTGTCACTCAAAAAAATTTTAAGTTTATGACTTTCTCATGAAGATCCCATGGGTATTGCATATGCAAAGAACAAGAGTTTGCTAAAGGACCTCCAAAATATCATGGGCTGGGGTGAATTGGAGTCCTCCTTACTGGACTGGGAATATTCAAACAGATAACAGAGCATACTGAGTTGCCTGAGGTGGTTCTGGCCAGAGGGGA
Organism: Neogale vison; assembly: GCF_020171115.1. Lineage (NCBI taxonomy): Eukaryota > Metazoa > Chordata > Mammalia > Carnivora > Mustelidae > Neogale > Neogale vison. The sequence goes on from NC_058098.1 coordinate 126,994,270, forward strand.
CATCATGATCATGGTCTTATTCCTGGTCTTACTGTCTTTCTCCTTATATGTGACCCCTAAAGGAAAAGTATGGTTTGGGCAATGACATGAAGGACTGCTCTCTGGATTATGAAAGTTGCCTTGGTTCTTGAGTTCTACCCAATTTTCCCTCAGCCAACAAGTCCTTGATAAGTTCCACTCCTCATCCTACTTAGAGCTGGTCTTCTTTGGAAGGGACCACCATATGAGCATGAGGTTCTTGTGAATACAGCTGTTCAAATGAAGGCCATTTAATCACCTCTCAGGGCTTATACTGTGGGAGGGCACTGAGCTAGATCTAATGCTCCCTTTGTATCCTCCTTAGGTATACATGCATTTTTTCTGATGTTATGTGAGAGGAATTCTGCTGCAAGGGGGAGGGAAGACCTCACTGAGGGGCCGCAGGTGGTCTTCTTAAGCCCCATCAATGCACAGTGGGAATTCTGGGGTGTGTTATCCAAGGATAACCAGTGCACCCTAGTGCAACTTGTTAGCAGTTTTGAGCATTTCCACTTAACACTTTCATCACCATTCCCATTTGCCACAACGTAAACTCAAACTGCTTACTACCTACATATCTTCCAGGCTCCTGTGAGGTTGAGTGTGTTAATGGTTATAAAGTGTTTTGACCTTCTCTCTTGGAAAGTACTGCAGGAGTAAAAAAAAAAAAAATATTATTATTATCATTTCACAGACATTTTGCAGTTCCCACTGGTTAGTTTCATTCTCTCCTTCAATCTTGAATGCATTAAAATGGCTAAATAAAAAGTATTTTGAGTAAATAAAGATACCCATGATTTTTAAAAGTTCTTTATTATACATTTTGATATGCATCATCACCTTCTCTGACTTTCCACATAAAGTGCTATGGCTAAACAGCCCTGTAATGATATTGCTACTTGGCTATAATTTAGAATGCTATAAAGATTATTTAGCACAAAGAAGTATTTCCAGTTAAAATTTAGCAACTCCTTTCAAATAGATTTACATTAAATCTCAGACTGAATTTTAGAAACATTGAACAGAGCAAAAATAAAATCTAGTTCATGTTGTCATAAAATATCTGCTCTTTTGGCTCTTTACCCTCCGTGTGTGTGTGTATGGCAGATTCCCTCTCTGCTTTGAACCAACCTACCTATCCTTCCTTTTTCCCCCTGCCTCTTCTTTCTCCCTTCCTCCCTCTCTATATCTCTTCATTTTTTGCTTTCCAAAACAAACAAAAAACCCAAAACACAAAAAACCCACAAATTGAATAAATTACTTCTTTAGCGTCTGGCATATTGTGAAGCCTAGATAAATATTCAGTCTTGTTGTTGTTGTTATGTACCAGATACTGTTTCAGTTCCTGAGACGACAAAAGAGATTGAGTTCCTGCCCTTAAGAATTATGCAGTCTAGGGAAATAGAGACATAGACATATAAACATGTAAATAACAACATATTGTTATAGTCCTAAAATGGGGAACATAAAAATATGTTGTGAGATTTAATAATTTCTTAGGGAGCCAGTAAAGCATAACTGTTAATTGCACAGACTTTGGAGCCAGAGATAAAATGTCAGTCTTTCCACTTACTTTCTATGTGACCTTAAATAAATTGATGATCTCTCTGTGCTTCATTTTCTCTTCTGCAAAAAGGGGATACTCAGGCCTTCCTCATATGCTTATTTTAAGTCTTAAAGGAGTTAATATACATACAGAACGTAGGCTCGTCCCTGGAATGTTAAAAACAAAACAAAACAAAACAAAAAACCTTTCAGTACATGTTAGCTATCATTTTTACTGGGAGCAGGAAAAGAACACACACACACACACACACACACACAATCCTTTGCTTGAATTTATCAAATTACCATCTTCTTTCTTTCATGTTTTTCATAGCTACATTTTATGACCAGGTTTTTACATATTATTTTCTAGACTCTCCTTTTACCCCTTTAATCACACATTTCTATTTAATTCTATCAGCACAGTATTTAATGAAAGTGCTTGGATCCTTCTGAATTCTGGTAGCTGTATGGTGCAAAGATTACAGGCATGCTTAAGGACAGTCACAGCTGAAGACCGACCCAAGGACTCCTACTGCATCTGCTTTCCAAGTACATTATTTGATTATAACTGTCCTGTCCTTTCCTCAACCCACCCCATTTGGGCTTTCCTTCTCATCACTGCACTCATGACTAACACCACGTACCTTCCTCTTGCCTCATCTGGTGTCCAGTTCTCCATTTTCCTCCTACTTTAACCCTTGGCCCTAAGTCCTTATGAAAGGCCATGTTTTAGGTAAGGTGGGAGGTTTCCTTTCGGCATCTTCCCTGTCCTCATCCTGTGCCCTTCTTGAGTTCATTTCAAATCTTTCAAATGGGTGGACCTGCTTCCTACTTCCTCCCATTTCCACTGCCTTTCTCTGCCAGTCATGGAAGAGACTCCAGTGAGCCTGTTTTTGTTGATGTAGTGTACTCTCCAGGAGGCTCTTGGAATTTTGAAGTCCAGAGAAACAATCCATAACACAAGGGGATACACCATAATGCTAAAATTTCAGGGTCTGAGGTGGACATCAGGAGACATTTCTGAGTGTTCGCTAAAGCAGACCCTATAAACCACCGTGTGGCCAGCACTATGAAAATCCAGGCTCTGCTACATTCCTACCAGCCTGGCTAGATATTAGTCTCCACTTGGAGTTTATCTATTCAGATTGAATGAGACAGGATATTCAAGAAACTGGAAGAATAGCTAGAAAATGACACATTACCTTAAGAAGTGGTGGGGCCAACAGGAGCTATCGCTTGCTCCTACATCCCAGTGTCTCTCTCCTTCTCTGACATTTCAGTGCTGGAACCATCTCCTAAATGTCAGATACCTTTTTTGAAAATTTTATGCATGAATTAATAAACAATGTGCTGTCAGTTAATTCTTACTAATCTCAGAAAATATCATGGACAATTAGAGATATTAAAGTGAGGCAGAAACCCTTAAATATTGTTCAAGAAGCAGTGAGCTTACAACTGAAGTTATTCACAAAGTTAACTGATAGACTCAGTGTTTTAAAATATCATATATATGAAAATATCAGAATTAATTAAATTACAATTGCATAATGATAAGGAAAGTGTGTGTGTCTCTGTGTGTGTGTGTGTCTCAGTATGACACAAAGTTTTATGGGGTAGTTTATACTAACAGTCACCATGGGCAGCCCCAAGTTTCATTAGAGGAGATGTGTAACTCACAGACACAAATCAGTGGCTGCAGTAGTCAAAGCTCACTGCATATCCATTGTGATATGGTTACAACAAGCATTTTATATTCTGGCATATTCTGAAAAGAAAATTACGGTAACATGGTGCTGCTGCCAATTATCTGAATATGACTGACAGTCGGAGCAACCGCGTAGAAAGTCTATCTTGTGATTTCCCTTCGACTGGCGGCTTTTGAACTACAGGGGGTTGAGTTCCCAATCAGATTTTCTTGTTTCCTAGACTCAGCCTATGTAGAGCTGCATTTTCCTTACTTTAAGTTTGTCATCCTAGGGCCCCAGGGCCTTTTCATCCTCTACCCCCCACCACCACAGTGGGCTTTATTTCTGACGTGGTAACTACAAGGAGGCAGAATTCTGGGTAAAGCATCTCACACAGCGTGGTGAGCAGTTGTCTCAAGACTCACCAACTTTTTGAGACCTGTGTTCACTGAAGGATGTTAAGTTGGATTCCTCAGATACACATTCCTTACTTTATATTCAACCCAATACCTTGGTCATTCCATTGTCCCCAGGGCTGGCAGTACTGCATTCTCTGGGATTTCATTTCTACGTGCTACTTCCTTCTGCCAAGAATTCATCTTGTATAACTATACGTACAAAGCATGTCACTCTATAGGGTGACATTTCAACCTGTCATCAAGTCCTTTTAGCTTTACCTGTAAAATATATGCATAAATGACCACCTCTCACACCACCTCTGTCTCTATTACTTGAGCCCAAACCACCATCATCTCTGGCTTGACATTGCAATAACCTTCTGAACCTTACATCTTCCTCTTAGAGGTTTGCTTCCTTGAAATTCATTCTCTATGAAGCATCCGGAGTGATCTTTCTGAAATTTAACTTAGAACATGTTACTAGCCGTAAGTCTTTTTAATGGTTTCCTACCTGAATCAGAGCATAGGTGTGGCCCTCACTAGCAGGAAACCCACCCACATTGTCCCATGGGGACAGGCCCCTTGCTCTGTCAACCTTTTCCCTTTTTGAATCCTCCCTCCGTCCAGAGCCAGGTTTCTTTACATTTCCTCAAACTCACCAAGCACGTTCAAGCCTTAGGGCTTAATTTACACTTTCTGATTCTCCAGGCAGGGGTGATTTTCTCTGAGTTATCCACATGGCTGTTACTCATTTCTTGCAGATTTCTGCTCAAATATCACCTCCTCTTAAAAGCCTGTCTGTAGTAGTGTTCCTTACATGGATATCGTCTCTCTCTTTGCCTGCTTAATTTCTCTTCCTGGCATGTAACCATGCCGAAATATTGTTCCTTTTTTTGTTTACTGTCTATCTCCCCCACTAGGATTGGACACTGCAGTACAAGGCCTTTTTAAGGTTTGTTTACTATCAGGTCCACTTATCTAGAACGGTGTCTGTGACACACAGTAGCGTTTAGTAAGGAAATGGTTGAATTAATATCTGTGGCCCTTTGTACAAAGTCCTTATTTTCTTTACAGCTGTGCACTTGGCCATTTCAGTGCCTCCTGGGCTTCCCGGGAGTTCAGTTTGGTATTTTTGTACCTCCTGTTTGACAATTCTGTTATTCCAGCTTTTAACAATGCTCACCTGAAAATAAACTTTTCCTTTTAGAAAGTTTTGGAATTAGCGAATCAGGAAGAAGAAATAATTTCTGGTGCCCTTATATATAATCAGGGCATGACCTAAGCCACTTAGTTCAAAACGTTTCTTTAACAGATGAGTTTGTGGTTCACAGATGTGAAGCACTTTTCTTGTCACACAGCAAGTCACATTTGGAGGTAGAACTCATATATAGTCCTTCTTCCTGTTACTGACCTGTCCTTAGAATTGACTCCTGGGACCACCTACCCATCTCTGGTTTCTTTGTGTGGGAGGCAAAGGATGGGTCTATCCTGTATTCTGACATTTTGAGAGACAAAACAGGATGAGATACATGTTCCTTCCTGTGGATCATGAACTAGGGTCTCTAGGTTCTTTATCCTCTATTTTGTCTTGGAACCATTAATCATTTTTCTCCTGCCACTGGTTGTTCTGGGCACCATTTACTTCATTTATAACTTGCCCAAATTACACATATAATTATGAATTCTGACCACCTAGCTCGTGAGAGTCAAGGTAACAGTGTCATTGTGTACCTACTGTGTGCTCCATATTCACTCTCTTTCATTGCACACAGAGTTTGAATTAGCAGTTGTGTTCACGGAGACACATATTTCTATACTGAAACATTTTCTTCCTGCCAAAGCCAAATGTTAAATGCATTCATTCTCAGCTGAAGTTTTAGAAAGCAAAATTGCATGGTTTGAGAGTGAAAAATCAAAGTATCATTTTAGGATATGTCAGGTACAATTCTAAATCTGTGTGCAAGGGTTGGAGATTTGCTAAGTACAGATCCAGGCTGGTATTAAAATTAGCATTCCTGTAGAATACAGAGGAGCAGGCAGTGCTGGCTTGGCTGTACCTCTGAGGGCTGCATAGGCTTTCTTATTCACCTGACTTTTGTGTTTATCTGAATATTTAGGCAGGCTTTGCCAGTATAGGGTTATCTGCTGGCTTAGCTACTTCTCAGGATCCATAAGGATATAAGTATGAATGTACTTTTCACTTCATAGTTTGTGGAGAGCTGATTAGATTCTGATTAATATACACAACCCCCACCCCCAGAATTCACACCCTATTTTCATGATTCACATCATAAACAGACCCTTGCATGTGACAGAGCTCTCTTTTCAGGATTACCTGTCTTAGCGATTATTTAACTTTGCACTGAAATTCCTAAAGGAGACATCATTAGGCATGTTGTTTCAAGACAATAGTAACTGTCCTATGAGGCCATCGTGCTTCCGGTAGCATTACCTCACTCACTGCCGAGCCTGGTATTATACCATCTTCACAAACATAATAATGCCTTTTTTGTGCAAAAGTGAAAAAAAATCAACACAAAAAAAAAAATAAATCTCTTATTGGGCTCTGAAAGGAGTGGATTTTCCCATATCTAAGAAATGTATGAAGTAGAAATAGATGAAAGGGGACACAATCAGAAATGAAATATCCTCATGATTAGTCAAAGACATAATCCTGTCATTGAAAAATGACTCCATGTTTAAGGTTTTTCTCTATTTCTTAACATCAGAATTCTGCAAGACGCTGAACTCTCAATATTGGAAATGTAACTATAGAAAATGTTCACTCCATAATTTTTTAACAAGATGGAATATCATACATTAAAGCATGAAATGATTGCTTCTTATCGCCTATCAGTGAAAGCCCAAACTCCTGGGCTTGGACTGAGAGGCCCTCTGGCTAGAGCACCATACCTAGCCAACGCCAAGTCCCTGAATTCTTAGCAGACACTGACTGACTGTTCCAGCCATCCTCATTGCAAGCTTCTCCTCTGTCTTTAACACCTTCATTTCACCTCTCTCTCTCTCTCTCTCTCTCAACACATCTTAACCATCAAGAACTTGCTGAAGTCCATAAACTACTGCCAGTTACTCTTAATGCTTAGATAGAGAAATGGATATGAAGTGGAAGTTTAGTTCCTTTCTTTAAGGAACCTTTCCTTCTGCCCAAGCTCAGAATTGTCACTTCCTTTCCTAAGCTGTAGTAGCGCCTATAAACTCCCACAACCATTCCCGCCAGCCTACAGTAGCGTTTTAGGCTATTCTGCAGTGCTAATAGACAGCAAATTCCTCAAGAACTCTGAACATGGCTTATGCTTCCTTACCATTCCGCAGAACGCCTAAGAATGTATGAAGTATGAGGCTTAGCCATTGTTTTATGATTTGATATTTTCAGAGAGAACTCTTGTTTATGAGAAAGGGCATATTCTCATCTTTAGGCATGGCCAGGTGAGGTTCAGGTAATTACCCCTGGCAAGAGGTTTCTTAACGAAAATGTCAAGTGGCCTGGAGACACTATACTCCACATTCAGTACCTCTCAAGTGGTTTTCCTCAACTACAGTTAGCATTTAAATTCTGGATACTTCTTTGGCATCTGTAAAAATTCTAAAATATGTTCTTTATATGGAGTGCTCAAAAACACCTGCAATGAGGGGCGCCGGGGTGGCTCGATGGGTTAAGCATCCAACTCTCGATATGGACTCAGGTCATGAACTCAGGGTCCTGGGATCAAGCCTGTGATGGGCTTTGTGCTTAGAGTCGGCTTGGGGATCTCTCTCACTTTCCCACTGACCCTCCCTCTCCTCACCCTTGTGCCCACTCTCTCTCTCAAATAAATAAATAAATCCTAAAAATAAAAACAAAACCCAAAACACCTGCAACCAGGTTTAACAGCACTGGGAATCTGTAATTCCAGTGTGTGAGATCGTAAAACATTTGCCAGAACATTTACCAGAAACAAAACAAAACCGGAGTTGTTTAAAATAGATCTTTATATACCATCGTCACGAAACAGTACTTTTGTCCCATACTTTACAGTACACGATACACTTCACATTTCTTATTTTGTTGTATTTTAGTTTCTTTTATTTCTTCTCACTCAATCTTCATATCTGGATTTTTCACAGGTGAAGAAACAGAGGCTTAGAGATGGCGGTGGTGCTGGTGAGCTATCCCAGAGGCATAGAACCCATCTGTGGCAGAAACTCAATTAAGGTTGCTTGTTCTTTCTAGAACAGCAGCTCACGTGTCCCATAATTCCATAATATAAATCTTGGAGGGCTTTATTAGTTACAGGGGAAAGTAAAGTTGAGAATTCTTTAAACTACTTTTCTCAGATAGTCCAAATCCACATGAGACCAATATGTTCAGACTCTCTTTTAGTATATGATTCCCTTTTAACATATATCACCGTACCTTATGTATCCACATGACAAAGAAACAATACACATTTGCTGAGTAAGCAATTGAGAGACTGTGTGAGCTAAGTAAATATTGTATTGAGGCAGGGAAACAAAAGTGAATCTGCAAGCTTCTGGCTGGTAAATTTTCCTTCATAAAGAATTTGCTTCAAACCTTGGAGAAAATGGTCCCATCTTTCACATTATGTGAGTACTATGACTCTGTGTTCTTTACTAGGTTATTAGTCTGGGGTGACATGAATTCTGTTGCAAGCTTTTTAGCGTCATACTGCGCCTCTGTTAGAGACTGATAGTTTAACATCGTTAAAAGCCTGAAAGTTTTTAATTTTTGTCAAATGTCAATCATCTCTTTTATCGGTAGGTGGGCTAGATTGTTACTTTGATGATCCCAGTGAACCATATCCTCTGATATCTATGCTCTTGTGTGGTCCCTTTTGTTGAATCTGGGCCATGACCTACTTTAAAGATTAAAATATGGCGAGAATCATGTTATACCTAGTAAAATAAAATTAAAAATTGAAAAGTTAAAAAAATTTTAAAAACCAATCAGGCTATGCCTATTTCAGGCCTATACTTTAAGACTTGGATATGTTCTCCTTTGTGGTCTGGGGGAACCCAGCCTCCACATAAGATAGTTGATGACCCTGTGACCACCATACAGTGAGAAGCCAGACCCTGCCATGCAGCCAGGCTGGGTGGCGAACTGAGGCCCCAACCAATAAGCCAGCTGAGCCCATATTGGAGAGTCCTCATCAGTTTGTTGGCCATGTGGGTGAGGTCACCGAGGAAGCATCTCAGTCAAGACATCCCGTTGGTGCGCTCTCACCCAGAGGTGGACCGCTCTTGACGAGTTCTCCCCAAATTGCAGAATCGTAGCAAATGAATAAAATTACTGTCCTTAAGATCTGTTAAGATTTTGGAATAGTTTGTTATGTAGCAGTATTTCACCAAGACAACAAATAACCAGGAAATGGAGAGCTCTCCAAAAAAGCTGAACAGGTGAACCTGTTTTAACAACAACAACAAAAAAAGCATTAAAGAGACAAAGCTGCACACTGTCGCAGATTCCCGGCATTCCATCTGTTTGCCCCAGAAGTCCTGCGTCTCTGTTCTCTCCTTCATTCCTCTCTCTGACCTCCTGACCAGTCGCACCCCTTCTCGCTTTCCCTGATGTTGTTACCACCTCTGCTCACATAGAAGGAAACACAGATTATTACAACACAAGAAAATAATAAAAATTACCAAAACAGCAGCAGCTGAAAACTGGTAGAAAGTTTTTATTTACAAATGGGCAGGAGGAATGATTTGCAATTAATTCTGCTAATTGTTGCCAGCATTTAAGAATACGATTTGTTTCTATTTTATTGACTGTTTTTGTCATCCTGCTAATTAGTCTTATCTGAAGCTACCATATTTTAAATGAAACCATTTGATCTGTATTTACTATCTACACCAGCAGAAGTTCTAGTCCTTTAGCTCATATTCTTGAAAGGATTTTAAAGTTTGTATTAATTAATGAAGTTGGCACCCAGAGCTACAAATCATGGCAATTTTTACTTTTCTCTGCCACAGTCTATTTTGCTTTCGAATGTTTTTCTTCAGCTAGTAAACAAACTTTCTGGCTTCCCAGAATGACTTTCAGTCTTTTTTATAAAAACTCATTACCATGAACTCTAAGCAGTGGCTTGCAATTTCATAGATAGTAAAATGTACAAGAAAATGTCCCAGGTCACATCAACCTGTTTATCATTATGGTTGTTACAAAGCGTTTATAAGTCAGTGTTTTAGTGGTTTTATAATAATATGAATAGTGCTGGTAATTGCTCATTTATTTTATTCTTTAGTAAAATATTTTCTTTCTACCTTCCCCCATATTACAAAAATCAATTAATAGCAGATATTGACATGTCCCTAGTTATGTGCTTAATGCAAACATGCCTATGGGACACCAATCTAGACCTTCTTTTGTATATTGTTGGTCATTTCCTATATATGATCATGTAATAAATCATAATTATCAAATAAATAAAAATAAGTCATAAACAATGACAATCCTATTTACATTTGTTTCACAGATTAAGAAAAGAAATTCTGGTGTGTGTCAGGGGGACCTCAGTTGGAATCAAGAGAACTGTGTTTATGTCTGTCACTAACAGTTATATCTCTTAATGTTTCTCAGCCTCAGTTTCCTTGCCTGTATGGAGCAGATAATAATCACTGCTCCCATGGAGTTCTTCTGACCACCAAATGAGACCATAGCGGGAAAGAGCTTAGCACAGGCATCTTGGGCAGAATAGTCACTCAGAAAATGTTTGTTGTCTGAATCTGAATGGTCTTGAATACTGGCATTTACTGAATTAATAAGAAGGAGGCTCTTGAACAAGTATCTATGCTATTGCAAATGTATGGCTCTTCCATTGGTTCCTGGCTAATTTTGTTGCACTTTACTTCTGTGTATCATCTGAATGACAAAATAATCTCTCCTTGTCAGATGCACAAGCATGCGGGCACAGGCTATCTGGACATACTGAGAATTGAGAGTATGTACCAGTGGTTTTCATACCCAATGTAGCTCCTTGATATGGTGAATTACTCAGTTGATGGATGCAATTATTTACATTCAATTTAACAAAAAGTGGGTGATTGTTACTCATGCTGGGCACTAGAAATAAAAAAGCTGACTCAGACACACAACTTTTATTTTCTAGAAGATCTCAGGACCTATTTATGGAGACAAATATACACCCAACTGATCATGAAATACCTCACAATGAAATAAAGGTTAAATGTAAAGAAAAGAAAGTTCTATGAATAACAAAAAGTAGTAGCTGATTGTAAGATCTGGAAAGACTTCCAGAAAGGGTAAGCTATTAATAATGGCTTCAAAGATTAAATAATCTGGGTGCCTGGGTGGCTTAGTGGGTTAAAGCCTCTGCTTTCAGCTCGGTTCATGATCTCTGGGTCCTGGAATCAAGCCCCACATTGGGTTGTCTGCTCAGCAGGGAGACTGCTTCCTCCTCTCTCTCTGCCTGCTTCTCTACTTGTGATCTCTGTCTGTCAAACAAATAAATTAAAAAAAAAAAAGATGAAATAATCCAAGGACTATCTCTCTTGGAACTGGTCTTAGTCTGTACTCTGTGCTGAGTATTTTAGGTTGTCCTCCAGACCTGCACTCCATGCTTCTCTGGTCTGCTCTGTGCTGAGGGTTTCTGACCAGAAGAGATTACATCAACTGGCTCTGTTGGTCTCTGGCTTCTGGTTGGCTTTGACCAGTGGGGAGTACCAGTAGAAGACAGGCAGGCGGGTGAAGAGTGAAGTCAGGAGTATTCATCTTCTTGGTTCCCTCCCTGCAGGCTTGTAATAGGTGGCTGGACCCTCAGTTTCAGTCTCAGATCTTCGTGTCTGGCACACTGCCTTTCCACTTCCAGACTGCCATTAATTCTTCCTTCTATGCCCTTCAGTCTCCCTTGTCATTTCTTAACACCCTGCACATGCCTTTGTGAATAATCCTTTTATTAAACTTGACTCAGATTATCCAAATTTTGTTTTACTTTCTATTTCCTACTGAGAGACCTTGGCTAGAATACTTCCTTTCACGAAATTTTGTTAGCTTTTACTATTTGATTTCCCAAGACACCATATTGTGACCATTTTCCTATTTGGCTCACACTGCCTCACTGCTGTAGCACCTGCCCATTCTTCTCAAGCTGATTTCCACTCATCCTTTAAGACTCTTAGTTCAAGAAGTTACCTTTGTTTGGGTCCACATTATGGACTCAGTTTCCTTCCTTTACTTTGCACAGCATCATTCACATGTATGAGCCACAGCTCTTGCCACAGGAGTATTTAAACTAGTATTTCCCATTAAGATGTGAGTCCCTCAAGGGTAGAGATCCCATCTTTTCCATCTTCATATAACAGTGGTTCCCATAGCTCTCATAATTCTAATTATAACCCTGGAATGATTTAGTGTTTTATTCAGTAATCAGTAAAAATCTTAGTTTTCTTTTTTCACTGGATTAATTTGAAACAATCCTGGACTTTGTATGTAAAAGTTCAAATCAGGTGATGGGTTTCTTTAGATGAGAACTTTGTTCTGGGTTTAACTAGCCTCATAGGTATTTTCTGTCTTGGTTAGTCTGACAATGCACATTCTGTGGTACAAAAGAGGGTGTTTAATTCTTTGTGCTACTGCATATCAGAATCTCTGGATTCCCTCGAAGTCCTTCCGCCTGAAGTTGTTAAAATGTTGTACATGTAGTCATGTAGGAGTCACGTGACAGATCTACGTCGTTTGTATGCCGAGCATACTTCATGGGCTGTGGCATAGATAAGCAAGTATGAGTTTTGCTGAATTTCACACTCTTTCCTATTCAGTAAAATAGGCCATCATTAAATTGAAAGGGGGTGATGTCATACAACAGAGCTAGCCTTGGTCCTATTTTAATTCACTTTATAAAAAAAGCTTAAGGAAGAATTTAGCACAATGATTAGGTATTTTGTTTTGTTTTCCAAAAATTCCTTGGGAATGTAATGTAATTATGCGGACGGATAGGTCCTTTCCGGTTCCTTAGAGCGTGGCATTTCTGTTTAACTTAACCGTCTTTAATGTCTTGGAAAGAGATGGAACGGCAAGTCATTTTTGTGTTTTCATACAAGATATGACTAAACAGGATATGAAAAAGAGGCAGCAGAGTCTCTCTTTTCTCCATTTCCCATCCCTTGCTCTCCCTCTCTACCTCTCTGGAAGGAGAAATTGAGAGAAGAGAAACTGAGCACCATAGGTGGATTGGGTGGATTACTTTTGCCTATTCAGAGAAGAAATAGTTGCTGGTTCCAGAACCAGATTCTACTTCAAAATTACTCCAGAAATGGTGCCACCACAGCTTCTTGTCCTCTGTCTCTCTGTGTTGGAGTTTAAGAGAGCCAAGTGACGTGGTTTCTAAGCCCAGGATCTTTTGTAGTAAAACCACAGGTGAAAATGCCATCAATTTCTTGTTGCCTTGTTTTCAAGAACAAACTGGTTTGATGTTTTTTCTTCTTCGATTTTTCCAGGACATCACATTCAATTCTCAACTGTCCTGTTTTTGAAGAAAGATAAGACTTTGGTTTTGATTGAATTTTCCTTGAGATCAGTTATTTCCAAGTCCAGTTTATTAAAGGACTAATGTGGCATCAGTTCTGAATTCTCTGAGGTCACACTCAAGTTCATCTTTGAATTATAGAAGATTTTTTTTTTTCCCTCAGAGTGTGAATCTTGAGTTATATTTGTTTCCTATTCAGGGGGAGAGAGGATAAGTAAGAGCTAAAATGGGAAGATTATCCTTTCCTTCTTTTTGGTATTTAATGCCTTTTTCTGAAGTATGCACAGATGTTGATGCAAATCTATTAAAATATATACTTGTTAAGCTTACTGCTTTGTTTCTTGGTCTTTATTATTTATATGTTAGTGATGTCTGTAGTTTGTTTAGAATAAATGTTTAGAATGTAAGAAACTTAGAAGGAAGTATTATTTCCCTTCATTTAAGGACTTGAAAGATGAATCAAGAAAAAAATGTGGTGTCAAACAAAAATGCATGGCTCCTCACCTTTAGCATGTCATGTTATGGATAAGAATTCTGTTCTCCAGAATTCTGATTGCACAGCATCATTCACATGTATTCTTATACATGTTCTTATACTCCAGAATTCTTATCCATAACAATACTTTGTTTCCTTGGAGAGCATTCTGTGTGAGAAGATGCTGGAAAGAAAGGAGTTACAGGTGTCCCACTTACACTACAGGTTAGCTAGCTAACTATTGTGCACCTATGTCAATGATACAACAGTGTAGTGGCATACCTGTGCAGATCGAACACTTATTTAAATGGCAAACCTACTAGGTTGGCACACATTTGTATGGATGGCACAATAGAATGGATGGTACATATTTGACCATCTAGGAAACATCGATACAGAAAGCATTTTTGTGTGGATAACACATGAGGGGATCCTGATGTTTGAGCTTTGACTAGCTGTTTGGTTCGTGCTTTCCTAAGATGTACACCATTTAGGACTTTCAAACTTTAGAAAATATTTCCTCTGCTGTTATCATCACAACCCCAGAAAACTGTCAGGATCTTAGGGTGAAAAGCCATGATTGAAATCATATGCAAAAAACTGGAAGATTTTTTAAAAAAATCTTAATTTCAAATTTCTGCTTAGAAATTCTCAGATTATCTACTTGTTTGGCGGCATGAAGTCTAGCATTTCTAATATAGAATTCAAAGCCAAGATTAACTTGGTCTTATGATCCATCTCCAACTGTATCTTCATTGTATTCACAGGCATGAAGCAAATCTGTCAAGTATGGTCTTTACTATTCCCGTAATACGCTCACCTCTGACTCACTTTGTATTTTTTCTCAGATCATTCTCCTTACTCAGAGTTTTAATTTATCTGTTCTCTAGCATCTGTTCATCTTCCTATTCTAGCTAGGAACTTCTTTTATATGAGGAGATTTCACTGGACATCTCAAGATCCAATGATTTTTTAAATTTTTAATTTCTCTAAGCTTTTACAGACTGTATTTTTTTTTTTTTATGTAGAATTTTTCTGTTCCAAACAACTTGATGTTGTCTTATAGGTACGATTCTCTTCTCTCCCACCAGGGACTGTTCCCTCTTCCGGCTGCCTCAGTGGTTCCCTTTGTTGATTACAGAGACAATTTCTCCAATTTTTCTCCTCCTAGACTTCAAGAGATGAATGCCTATGACTGGCTGAATTTCTTTTTTGCCTCTTTACCAAGGTCCTCCTGGCAGGACTTTGGTCTTCCCAAATGCTGACATCTTTAATCTATGTTTCCTGAAAGCTGGGTCTTTTTAAATTCCTCCTCAGTTTCTCAAACTGTGAGCTCTTTATAGCATAGTCTGGGTCTTCTACTTCTCTGTTTGAACACCTCATGAAGCTATCCATGCCTGCATCAGCCCTCCTTGATCTCAGTTCCTAAAGTTTTATAGCATTTAATGGTTTAAATTACATAACTTTCATCAGAACCATGCAGCAGATTTTGTCAGCATGGATAGGAAATACGTGTATTTGGGGAGGCAGGTGTTAAGGTACAGAAGTCATCTGGTATCCCTCCTATTTTAAGAACTAGAAGAAGGACTGTGGCTGCTCAGTCAATGCGTATTGATGATTCATTTAAGAAATGATAATTCTGCTTTGCTGATTATCTTCTGTCTCCTTCCTCCTACAGGCTGTTCCCAGCTATTCAGTGATTCAAGTTTCAAACTTTTTGTCATGTCTCTGTGCTACATCTTACCTGTCTCCTTCCTTAGTTTTTTATGTCCTTGGAAGTTCTGCCCTAGCCTTAGCATTTTATACCTTGTGCATGCTTTGCTGTCTGATGATATCTGCATTTTCCCTGATTCTTCTCATTTGGTCTGAAATCCCACACCCTGTTTAAATGGAACTTTGTGATTACCTCTCAAGCCCTTCCCAGCCCCTTGTCCTAATACCTTAAATACTAATTTGCAGACTTTACTCTATTTTGGTGACTTATTAGATTTTTCTTTTAGCTTTCCTCCAGGGGACATCAATTTCAAACCCTCACAAGCACAGGTGCAACTTCTGCTCTTATAATTCCCACCCACACTCCTAACTCCACTCTATCTCCTGATAACACCATATTAAGTCACTAATGGCTAGAGTTTGAAAGATTGAATGTTAAAAGCATAATTAGAGACTTAAGGGAAACAAATTGTACCCATAAAATTTAGAATTAATTTCAGGAAAATAGGGCAATTGAAGCACCTAGTGCAATTTGAAATGACTTTTCTAAAAGAGTGACTGTGCCAGATCAGCCCCCTCCTAATTTCCTCTGTTTCCTTCTTATTTCCTTCTAAGAAGGGCAGGTCAGTGGGGGAAGTTTGGCAAACAGCAATGTACATTTCTTGTCAGAATATCAAAGGCAAAGAGCTCACCTTAAAGTTAAGCTTTCTCTCTTTAGTGGAAATGGAAAATGGGAGAAGGTGTGTGGGTGAGACCAATCATTGCCCTTGGGCGAGCTTGAGAAATTGCAAGACCAGAACCTACACATTCAAAGAGGCAATGCTTCTGAGCCCAGGCTAATCCCATCAGTCAGTAATTTCTCATTTCTTATATCCAATATTGGCTAACGGCATCATTCTAGTTTACACACAGTTATATTACATACCTTCAGTCCCCTGATGTCTTTGCCTAAGCAATGTTCCCCTTATGGGAATATTGGGCAGCTTAACTCAGCCAGTGGAAAACTATCTGCATTTACACCACCTCTCCTAACATAGCCAGGAAGCCAGCTTTGACTACCACAGCTCTCCCCTGTCTCTCCCTTCTTAAGTCCATACAGAAACTAAAACAAATAGTAGAAGTTCCATGAAAGGCCCTGTGTAAGCCCCTGTAAGTGCAAAGAAGAAATATGATCCCACTATCAAGGAGCTCATAACCTAGTGTTGGAGGCAGCCACAGAAGTGGCAATTATATAGCATAGAAGTACCTGTGAATAGGATATTATATAGTTACAATAGGGGTATTGATAGCGCTGGTCTTCCTCCTCTTAGCTGTGTGATTACAGAGAGGTCATTTCTCTGGTCTTCAGCTTTTTCACCTTTAAAATGATAAAATTAACAGTTATTCTGTAGGGTGGTTTTATATATTAAGTGATATATATTAAGTGAATATAAAATGCATAGTAAAGGTCTGACCTATAGCTGGTGTTAAATAATCATTTCCTAGTTGGTATTCAGGTAGAAAATGGTTGAAGAAACTCCACTTATAGGTTTGGTTGCAATTTAAGGCTGTTAGTGACTCCAGGTCAGCCTTGTCTGCCCTGCAATATTTACAACTCTCAAGAAAGCAAGAATTAAAATTACAGATGGATCAGGGCATCTTTAGCCTTAGTCTTGGAAACCCATGACTATGGATGGCAGCCCAGGATTTTTCCTTGGTTAGCAAATTAAGGCAGCAACCTGTATTATTACAGGTAGGCAAAGTTGGATTGGCCGTGAATGTTTGGAAAATGTGAATGAAAACAAGGCAAACTCAGGACATTACAAGGTTCCCTGAAAGATTAACCATACAAATTTCTGCTCTGGGAGACTTTGTAGAGAACATTCTTCTAAAATACCTTATTCCCTGGGGTTCTCCAGCTGTCTCTCTTTTGTTGTTACTGAAGCAAAAAGAAGAGAACAAGAAAAGTCTCTAAAATCCAAATAAAATATAGATTTAAAACCAGCTAAAAAGAGATTCTTTGACAGTCCCTTTTACAGGCCTGGTAGGTATTTCCATGTACTGTGCATGAGTTTTCATAAGACATGTGTCTGTCTTTGGTAAAATAATGGAAAACCATTGCTTTTATTTATTTATTTCATTTGGTGTCTTCTTCTACCGATCCCAGAACCCATGTTCCTTATGCTTAAAGGAGAAATAATAACTTAAGGGCTAGGCATGCTGAGAGGTAGGGTGAGCTTTATCAAATGATGAGACCTTACCATGGTGGCCTGCACATGAAAGCTCACATCACTACCAGCTTGCCTGTGCAAAAAGTCCTCAGCAGGCATATGGCATGTATTCCCTTCTTATGTCTCCTGGAGGCCCTTAGCAGTTTGTTTCTCATTTGTATTTGATCATCTTTGGACTGGTGTCACTAGGTCACAAACTGGAGAATGCCAGAGCTAGAAGTTCCCTATGATCAATTACTGTCCATCCTTTGTGTCTATAGGGGAGGAAACAAACCCAGAGGAATGAAATAATGTATGAGGTGACTTAAGCTAGTTTCAGACTAAACCCAGAGTAGAAATGTGGCTTCCTATCAAAAGAAATGAAACCTTGCCATTTGCAACGATGTGAATGGAACTAGAGGGTATTATGCTTAGCGAAATAAGTCAATCGGAGAAAGACAACTATCATATCATCTTCCTGATATGAGGAAGTGGAGATGCAACTTGGGGGTTTGGGGAGTAGGAAAAGAATAAATGAAACAAGATGGGATCGGGAGGGAGACAAACCATAAGAGACTCTTACTCTCACGAAAAAAACTGAGGGTCGCTGAGGGGAGAGGGGCAAGGAGAGGGTGGTGGGGTTATGGACATTGGGGAGGGTATGTGCTATGGTGAGTGCTGTGAAGTATGTAAACTTGGATTCACAGACCTGTACCCCTGGGGCTAATAATACATTATATGTTAATTAAAAGAAAGAAAGAAAAGAAAGAAAGAAAGAAAGAAAAAAGAAATGTGACTTCTTGACTCTCAGTCCAGTGGTCTATTAAAATGTGGACAGAAGTGCTGGAACTATCAGAAATGAGAGGGCATTGTTCTTGTCACAAGAGTAGTTGTATCTTCATGCAGTAAAGCAGTAATAGATAGGTAATGATGATGAAAATGCTGCAAATATTGTCTATGTTGCATTCAACTCCAAGGGACATATTGAGCATTTACAATGGACAAAGGTATTAAGACACTGTGCTATGATAACTAAGGGGACAGTTGAAAAATAATTTGCCCCTGCCTTCCGATAGCTCCAGTCTAAATGGGGGAAATGTACCTCTGGCTCTTATGCCAGGGGAAGAGTGACATCTGCTTAATGTTAAATTATGTGATAGGAATGATCAGGCACTGTGAAATCTGTGACTATGGATGTAGTCATAGATTCATATCTTTTCCTCTTCAGGAATTCATGAAGAGGATGGCAAAACAATACTACAGATATAAAGATCATGCAATGGAAGGGACTCTGGGGAGGTTTCTCAGAGGGGATAGCATTTCCTGTGGAATTGGCATAGAGGCAGGACTTTGATAAATATGGAGAGAGAGATTTTTCTTTTGATTGGAAAAATTGGTAAAATCCTCTGTCCATATTTTCTGGGTACTAATGGAATCCAGAAAGAGGTATGTGCCATTTATTGAGGGGAACATCTAGAGGAGGGAAGAGGGGATTATATATTAGAGGAATGTGATACAGAGTACAGCAGTACAGCTAGTGCCCAAGTGCCCAAATTTGGATGGAGTTATGATACAGCAAAATGCTGCTTAAAATCTCTGATAGGAGCCAGCTTTGAGGAAATGTTGTATTTGTCTTCTCTTACACAACCAGCAAATAAAACCCTAAGACTGCAGAACAGAAGAGTGGCGTAGACAGGGTTTTGCCTTCAGAAATATACTATCTCAACAGGGCAACATTATGATTTTTTTGGGCCTTAGGCACTTTTGCTTTAATGGGAATCTTCTATCGTTAAAAATAACTTTTAAAAATTTATTAAAGTTTGTATTTTATGATTGTATGGATATAAGGGTGAACATATTAATATTATACATTAAGAACTTTTCTTTGATCTGAAAGTTCATTTTTAAAAATTCTGACTTCAAAGAAAATTAAACCATTTCCATGGGTCCCTAAAACTTGTATGAACCCTAAGCATTTTACCTATGTGCCTTTTGGATAAATTGGCCCTGACTCTAAAAGCAACCTTTGAATTGTTTTAAGGGGCAAGTATGGAAACAGAGACCAAGGAAGAGGTTTTGTTAATGGTCTAAATGAGAGATGTATCTAACAATCACAAGTTGTAATGCATGTTAGAAACAAAATATTGAGAAAATGTGCTGAATTAGTCTTTCACAAAGACAGAAAGAAAATCCAAATTTAATTTATAAAAATAAGAATATCTAATTATTTTAATCATTGTGAAGCTAAGAATATCTGCAAAAGAACTGTGTATTATCATCCAAATTAATATGAAATTTGTGGTTTATATTATACTGAGTATCATTCATTATATAAGATTTTAATATTTTCCTCTTTCTCCTGCTCAAACCTCTACTACTTAAAAGTATTCAGGTGTGTGCACACAGCCATGTTCATTTTTCAATTACTGGGTTATTCTAAGATGTACCTAGATCAAGGTCATCTATTTGACCTCCCAAGGTGCTTTATCTGATTCACTGGGGGCTCAGAGTTATCATCTAAGACAGTTATTTCTTCTGATCTGTAGTAAAATCCCCTGCCTATTGCTGCAGGAAGGTCTCTCCTGAGTCAGTCTGGCTTCTTTTTTGTTCCCTTGTGAAATATATGATTTAGTGTAGAAACCTCACAGACCCTGGGCTTTGCAGCTTCCCTGGTGATAATGGCTTTGTTGGATAGTGATATGCTTACTTTGTTTAGGGAGGCTCTCCCCTCTCATATCACCAGGGGCCTATCTTCTATTGCCAGTTCTTAAGCTTTCACTATGTGGCCTCATGGAGTAATTCATTGCTGTCATTTACACTTATTTTTTACTCATCTTTGCCTATAGGGTTAAAGATTCCCGGTCACAAAATTTTTAATAAACTCCAGCTTTCCAAATAACATTTAGCTACATGTGGGGGAAATTATTAATTCATGTTTGACAAGTTCTCTGCCCTTGTAAAACTCAGTTGCATTAAAAGAAGAGAACCAAAGCAAATCCTAACAAACTTAAAGATACTGAAATCATATCAAATCTATTTTTTTACCACAATAGTATGAAACTAAACATCAGTAACAGTAGGAAAATCGGCAAGTTTACAACTATGTGACAGTTAAGCAACACATTCTTGAACAACCCACGAGTCAAAGAAGAAATCAGAAGTGAAGTAAAAAATACCTTGTAACAAATGAAAATGGAAACAACATAGTAAAGGTTATAGGAAGTAGCAAAAACAGTTGTAAGAGCGAGGGTAACAGTGATAAATGCCTATATTAAGAAAAAAGAGCTGAAATAAATGATCTAACTTTACACCTGAATGACTAAGCACAAAGCAGAGGAAAGGAAATAATAAATATTAGAGCAGAAATAAATGAAATAGACTCAGAAATATGATAAAAATGATCAATGAAACTGAGGATTTTTTTTCAGAAAAATAAAACTTGCCAAGCTTTAGCTTGATTAACCAAAAAAAGGAGTGAAGACTCAAATAAAATTATAATTGAAAGAAGACACATTATAACTGATACCATAGAAATCAAAGGATCATGCATGACTACAGTGAACAATTGTACACCAACAAACTGGGTAATCTAGAGAAATGGATACATTCTTAGAAACATGCAACCTATCAATACTGAATTGTGAAGAAATAGAAAATCTGGACAGAAAAATAACAAGTAATGAGATTTAATCAGTAATCAAAAATCTCCTAACAAAAAAAGGCCCAGGAAAATTATCAGGCCAATATGCCTGATGAATGTAGATGCAAAAATCTTTAACAAATACTTGCAAACTGATTTTATTTAGTTTTTGGAAATTGAATTTCACAGCACAGTAAAAGGATCATACACCAAGATCAAGTTGGACTTATTCCTAGGATGCATGGATGGTTTAGCATACACAAATCAATAAATTTGATATGTCACATTAACAGAATGAAGGATAAAAACCATATAGTTATCTCAATAGTTGCATAAAATGCATTTAAAAAAATTCAACACCCACTCATAATAAAAATTCTCAAAACATTAGGTGTAGAAGGAAATTTCATCTATGTAATTAAGGCTATATGTGAGAATTCCACAGCTAACATTGTATTCCACAATGAAAAGCTGAATGCTTTTCCTCTAAGATCAGGGAAAAAGACAAGGATGCCTACATTTGCCTCTTCTATACAGTATAGTACTGGAAGTTTTAGCCAGAGCAATTAGGCAAGAAAAAGAAATAAAAGTTCCCAAATCATAAAGGAAGAAGTGAAATTTTGTTTTCAGATGAAACCCTAAAAGACTTCACGCATCCACAAAAATACCTGTTAGAATTAATAAATTCAATAAAGTTGCAGGATGCAATATCAGTATACAAAAATCAGTTAAGTTTCTATGTACTAATAAGAAATTACCTGAAAGAGAAATTAAGAATCTTATTTACAACAGCAACAAAGAGAATAAATAGGAAGACTTTAAACAAAGAGGTGTGTGATCTGTACACTGAGTATTATAAAACATTAATAAAAGAAGTTGAGGAAGACACAAATAAATGGAAAGATATCCCTGTTCACGAGTTGGAAGAATTTATATTATTAAAATGTTTGTACCAGGATGCCTGGGTGGCACAGTTGTTTAAGTTTCTGACCCTTGATTTCAGTTCAGGTTGTGATCTCAAGGTCATGAGATCAAGACCCTCATCAGGCTCTGTGCCTCCACGCTCATCCTGGAGTCTGCCTGAGTTTCTCTGTCCCTCTCCCTCTGTCCCTTCCACCCCATGCCTGCTCTCTCTCTCTCTCTCAAATAAATAAATAAAACATTAAAAAATGGTTTATACTACCTAAAGGGATCAATAGATTCAATGTGATACCTATAAAAAATTCCAATGGCATTTTTCACAAAAATGGAAAAAAAAATCCTGAAATTCATATGGAACCACAAAAACCTCAAGTAGATAAAGCAATCCCGAGAAAGAAGAATAATAGAAGTATCACACTTGCTGATTTTAAAGTATATTACATAGATCAATGGAACAGGATCGATAGCCCAGAAATAAATCCACAGATTATGGTCAACAGATCTTTGACAAGGGTGTCAAGAACATACAATGGGGAATGCTAGTCTCTTCCATAAATGGTGTCAAGAAAACTGCATATGTATATGTAGAAGAATAAATTGGATTCTTATATCACACTGTAAACAAAATCAACTGAAAAGGATTAAAGACTTAAATATAAGACCTGAAACTAAAACTTCTAGAAGACCGTAGAGAGAATAACTTTTTGACATTGGCCTGGGAATTTTTTTTTTAAATATATAACCCCAAAAGCACAGATAGAAAAAGCAAAAATATACACATTTGATTGAATAAAACTAAAAGGTATCTTAAAAAAAAAAAAAACTAAAAAGCTTCTTTTAATGATTTTATTTATTTATTTATTTTAGAGAGAGCATGCATGCCAGTAAGGAGAGGGGGAGGGGGAGGAAGAGGGAAAGAATTCCAAGCGGACTCTGTGCAGAGTGTACAGCCAACATGGGGCTCATTCTCAGGACACCTGACTTAAAATCACGAGTCAGACACTCTACTGACTGAGCCACTCAGGCACCCCCAAACTGAAAAGCTTCTGCACAACAAAAGGCACAGCCAATAGAGTGAAGAGATGACCTATGGAGTGGGAAAACATATTTGTAAACTGCAAATATGACAAAGAGTTAATATCCAGAATATTTTAGAAACTCAAAAAACTCAGGAACAAAAATCAGCAAATAAATATCCTGGTTTAAAAATGGGCAAAGGATTGAGGAACCTGGGTGTCTCAGTCTTTAAGCATCCAACTCTTAGTTTCAGCTCAGGTCATGATTTCAGGTCCTGAAATCCAGCTCCTCATTGGGCTCCATGCTCAGTGGGGAGTCTGCTTGAGATTCTCTCTCCCCCTGTCCCTCTGGTCCTCCCTGCATTTATGTTCTCCCTCTCAAATAAGTAAATCTTTAAAAAAAGAGGCAAAGGGTTTCGAATCAATATTTCTCAAAAGAAGATAAACTGATGGACAGAAAGTGTTCACAGCACTAATTATCAGGAGAATGCCATTCAAAACCAACACGATATCACTTCAAACCTGTAGAATGGCTACTAACAAAAGGACACAAGGTTGTCAGAGTGGGTAAAGATGTGGGGAAAAGGGGCCCCTTGTACACTAGTGGTACATTGTTGAACGTAAATTGGTATATTCATATGCAAGCCAATATGGACATTCCTAAATAATTAAAACTACCATGTGATTCAGTAATCCGACTTCTGGGTATATAGTCAAAGGAAATCCGATTTTTAAAAAAAATTTTAATTTTTTATTGTGATGTTAGTTCCATGTTCAGTCTAGCATTATTCACAAAGGCTAAGATATGGAAACAACATAAGTTTCTGTCCATGGACAAATGGATAAAGAAAAGGTGATATATAGATATATATGTAACTATATATCAGATTATCACTATATATATAAATATATATATCACATAATCACTATATATAGCTATCTATATGTAAAAAGGGAGATTACATGTTATGTAACATTATATAACATATACATTAAACAAAATTATATATATTATACACATATATAAAGGAACATTGATATATATCATATTGTACATATCTATATCTATATCTATATATATAAAGGAACATTATTCTGCTTTAAAAAAGAAAGAAATCTTGCCATTTGTCACCATATTGATGAACCTGGAGGACATGTGCTAATTGAAATAAGGCAAATACCACATGACAAATACTGGAGACAGATACTGTGTGATCTCACTTATATGTGGAATTTTATTTTTTTTATTTTTATTTTTTTCCAATTTATTTATTTTCAGAAAAACAGTATTCATTATTTTTTCACCACACCCAGTGCTCCATGCAAGCTGTGCCCTCTATAATACCCACCACCTGGTACCCCCAACCTCCCCCCCCCCCGCCACTTCAAACCCCTCAGACTGTTTTTCAGAGTCCATAGTCTCTCATGGTTCACCTCCCCTTCCAATTTACCCAAATTCCCTACTCCTCTCTAACGCCCCGTCAGACTCGTAATAGCAGAGTAGAATGGTGGTTGCCAGGGACTGAGGGGTAGGGCAATTGGGAGACGCTGGCCCAAGGAAACAAAATCTTAGTTATATAGAATGTATAAGTTTCAGAGAAATAACATAAAGCATGGTGACTACAGTTAATTATACTGATTATATACTTGAAATTTACAAAGAGAGTAAATCTTAAATATTCTTGCCAGGTACACACACAAAAAGGGAACTATGTGAGGTGATGGATATGTTAGTTAGCTTGACTGTGGTAATCATTCCACAAAATATCACTTTGTATACCTTAAAAATATACTGTTTAAATATATAAAAAAATAGAAATGTTAGGGGTGCCTGGGTGGCTCCGTGGCTTAAGCCTCTGTCTTCAGCTCAGGTCATGATCTCAGGGTCCTGGGATCGAGCCTTACATCAGGCTCTCTGCTCAGCAGGGAACCTTCTTCCCCCCCCCTCTCTGCCTGCCTCTGTCTGCTTGTGATCTCTGTCAAATAAATAAATAAATAAATAAATAAATATCTCTAAAAAAATTGAAAAAATAGAAGTTTTAGTTAATTATAGCTCAATAAAGCTGAGGAATAAAAGAAAAGATGAGGCTGGAATTTAGCTCTAAAATAGAACATGTACACTCCCAAAATTCCACTCAATGAACAAAACAATTTTTATTCATGTTATCCTTTCAAATATACTAACATATATTTGATATATTAGTCCATTTGAACAATAATGCATATATATAATTTTGAAGTGAACAAATGTACATACTCTTGGGCTACCAGTTAAATTCTTTTTACTTATAGACTGCACAGTGTGGGAGATGATGAGACCTCTGATTTGGGGAGATTATTACTTTTTTTTTACTTCTTTCACTATTCCTAGGGCATTAGTAATCTTTCAGCCAAAGGAAATTCCTCTTTGTCCCTTGCAAGCACCATGATTTTTTTTTTACTTCTTCAATCTTACTTTGTGGCTCTTCATCTTTTGAAGATCTTACAACTTCCTCTCTGTCTCTGCAGAGACCCACACAAAGATTTTGGAGACCTGTCCCAAGATTTCCTCATCCCTGCTTCATTCTCTGGACATTCCAGTCTCTAACTCAAGACTGTTCTTCTCTTGGGCACTCATCCAAGAAATTCCAGTCAGTCATCTGACGTCTCTTACGTGGATCTCTTTGTCTTGAAGTGCTATGTTCTCAATGAATTTCTGCCATCCCAACTTGATTCTAAGATCCTGAGGGCAAGCTCTGTGCCTTTTATTTCCCAGAACCTCCTTCTGTGGTGTTACAGAGATGGCCATAATGGGAAATGGGGATGATGATGATGTCTGGTCCACTGATCTTTAATAAACTTCAGTGACGTAGGTATTAGCCATTATTTGGCAAAACCACTGAGTGGTATTTTCCCGTGATGGTAGGTACTCAACACAGGAGATGACAGGACGGATCCTTAGGTAGAATGCGATAATTGGTATAGTAAAAATAACATAGATTTTTCTATAAAGAACCAGGTTCAAATCCCAGCTCCACTATTCATAAATTTTGGGTAAGTCTCTTAAATCCTCTCAATCCGTTTCTTTATTTGTAAAACAGAAATCGATCCAAGCAGGCAATAAATATCAAATGTCATGTAAATAAATCCCACAGTAGGTGTTCAAAGTGTCATAGGTGTGATAATGACATGCTGTGTATACACTAATAGCCCAGTAAGACCTGTCTGTTCTTTAACCAGAGAGAAGCCCGTCACTGATTACCTAAAATGTTAGGGCCTCACACACCCCACCTGGTTCTGAATAGCCAGGCCTGCTTCAGGTTTTTAAAGGATTTATGTGTTTGCTACCAACAGACTAAGATTCTGCTCACAGTTCTGTTCTAGCCAAGTCCCCCAGATGACTGTGACATAGCCCCCTCAGCTCTGCCACCTCTTTACCTCTTGCCTGGAGGCTCCTTTCTGTTCCCTGATTTTGCTGAGAGAATGGTTAATGAAGAGGTAGCCTCAGATCCTTGTGTCATTGTTCTTTGTTTTTGTATTTTGTTTTGTTTTGCTTCATTTTTGCACTTGAAAACAAGCAGAGAGCCTAGGTTTTCTCCAGGCATCATGGAATGAGTGGGATTTAATTACTGCTGAAGGGCTGGTACAAAAGGTTATCCAACAGTGTGCGATCTTATTTGGCACTGAACTTTGAAGCTGAGAATTATGGATTGTGGAACAAGATACAACAGTCTGCTGCTGTCTCAGAGCCGGGAATATAGAATTTAGAGGAAACTGGGTTAGAGCTGATGGGACCTCTCAGGGAGGTCAGAGAGAAACTAACTAGCCATCCATAAAGCTGTCGGAGCAGTTATTTGAAGGAAAAGGCCGAGGTTTCTCTTCCGTGTTTCTAAAAACTTCAAATAAAAATAGACAATTCTGCATTGACATAGATATGAAATGGGCAGCAATTGAGGGCATCAAACTCAGAAATGAAACTGAGGTAGCCTGTCATCGCTCTGAGGAAAAACTGTGAAATTGGTAGCCACGGCCCAAGTTGGGGAGATGCTGAATGAGGGGAGAATTTTTCTTTCAGACTTATCGAAAGCCACAAGAGAAATGGATTGACCAGGGAGTGAAGGAAAGGAAAGAAGTCCTGACACCATTGCTACAAATTCAGGGCCAAGCCTGGAGCCAAGTGTCCATCATTCCTTCAGTTTTACCTTGAAGAGGCAAAGCTGGGCTGCCTGCTGACATTGGAGAATTGCACCTCCCATGTTCCTTTGCTAAATGTCAGACTGTTTGGCATTTTGTGATAGGGCATCTGGAAGCCTAGGCGGGGTCTTGATAAAATTGGGAAGTGTGCATATAGGCCCTTCTCTCTGAGTGAGCATTATTCTCCAATCTTCTGCTCTTCCTGGGTATCCAATCTGTTTAATATTCCTGCAAGTTTGCACTGGCTTTAAGGCAGGCTGTTAATTATCTCACCGACTTCAAGTCTGCAGAGTTTCATGTCCCTAGAGCCTTTTCGGTGTCTAGAATAGTGGTAGATAAAGCATGGTAGTTGAACTACATAGACCCTCTGACTTTTCCTTGAGTTTTGCTACTGGCCAATTGACCTTGGGAAGGCTACTCAAAAACAGAGCTTACTCTCTCTTTCCCAACTCTCATCTCCATCCACTGTAATGCTCCAATGGGATTATTAGGCTTGCCGCAGCTTCTTAGTCTAGTTTGTATGTACTTTCCATGGCAGGGATCTCACTTTCTCTAGAGCACCTCCCATCTTTGAACAGATCTAACTATTGCAAAGGTTTCCCTGGTAATAGTGTAAAAGGGTTTGCAAATCTACTGATTCATCAGGCCCACACAAAGAGATGGTTAGTTTCATGAAATTGTAACATTTTCTTGGATGCTCAATTTTCAACAAAAACATATCCATTTGGCTACAAGGATGACCTTTTCTGCCTCTTTACCCCTCCATGCTGGAAGTCTTCATTTCCTGATGCCTGCTGCTAATATAGGACGCATGTTGAAATGTTTATGCTAATTAGGCTTTGATTGGAATCTCAGAAACGAGTTAAAATGACAAGTTTTATCCCATTGATGAATTAATTAATGAAATGAAACCGGTGTTATGCTGTTTGAAATCAGCTCTCTGATTTTTGCAAAAGACAGGAGGATTTTCTACTCTAAACCCCAGTAGATTTTATGCAGAAAGACGTGAAGGAGTTATATGTTTTGAGGTAGAAGTGCTGAGGGATAAAGAGGGATCATTCTTTTGGTGAATAAGTGACTAGCAATGGTAGATTATAAGAGCAGGAATTCATTCATGTGATTGTGTGTATGAATGAGAAGAAGGTATTGAAAGAGCAGGTAGAAGAAACTGTGGCCTATGTCTTTGAAAGAGCAGGTAGAAGCTGACTCTTGGTGAAATGAGACAAAATGCATATTTCTTCATTTGGTTTAGGCTCTTTCTACCATTTTGATTATTTGAAACAAGACACTGTAATAATGTTAGGAAAAAAAAAAAACATTCAAGGAAATTGAAGTCCAAAGACAAAACATGAATTACCTAAGGCCACCCAACAGATTATGATAGACACAGACTATATGTCAGGGCATTTACCAAAGCCGTAATGAATAAATTCAGACTTGGTTTCTGTTGGCCTATCTAGTCTCTGAGTTAATGTTTAAGATGAACTTTGAAATAAATGTCCCCAATACATGACAGTGTGTTTGAATGTTCACGAGTCATGCATTTCACTTTGGTCAAGCAGGCTGAAGAAACACACTTTTGTCCTCAATGACTATGATTTAGATAGAACTTGTATTTAAGTAGTAATTCCTGGTGTTGCAAGTCTTGAGACTGCAAAATTCTTTAACGGATTCATTAATGTTCTTTCTTCACAGGGAAAATAACCAGAGCTTAACACAGTTTAATTCCAATGAGCATGTAATTTGGATTTAGGATATGCATGTCATTATGCTTGGTGCTGACTAAAAGTCAGAGATGAGTGAGTTCTGGACCTTGCATTCTATTGGCTGACTGTGTATTTGAGTTAATATGTTAAAAAAAAAAGGTAATTTTGATATAAAGCAGAATGAATGTTGTTGTCCAGGAGAGGTGGTACATACAGTAGGCTGTGGGACTTGCTGATTATGAACAATTTAATGGGCCAGGGGTATCTGAAAAATTGCATGAAACAACTAGTATTTATGTAAAGCTTAAGAATATTAACAACATTTGGAGAAAAGGGAAAGGCAGCCATTCTGAGCCATAGGAACAGCACTGAAAAGGACCTGTGTGCAAGAAAAGGAAAGGCATTATGGGTGAAGGACAAGTCACTTGTCAAGACTAAGATACTGTTTGTGAGATGCAGGCACATACAGCCATATTTATTTGTACAGTCTAGATTTAAGCTTGTAATCTGCTTGAATTGCCAACATGTACCGATGGAGGTCAGTTAATGACACATTCTTTGTGTAATGAGCAATTATTATCTAGGATTGAGAATGAGCTCAGCATGCGTTTAGTTGTTTAGTCACGTCTCCTCCCTTGTCCTAAGATGACACGGTTGGAGCCTGTGGTTGCAACACAGTGGTGATAAATACAAGGAAGCCTCTTGTTGCTTCTGCAACATGCTTTCAGGTAGCCATGCAAGCTTCATTGTATTAAAGGGATGGATAAATTTAGCCTAGACCTATAATTTAAATGACTGGCAATTCACTAACTATTTAAGTGCATTTGGCAGAAAACATATTTATTTTCTGGCTTTAAACTGCAATAGAGTCTTTATAATTCACACCAGATTTGGAACCTATTCAGAAACACTTAGTTAAATTAATGAGGTATTACCTACTACTGTTTTTCAATAGCGTCAGTCACGCTACCCAGTGGAAGTTGTGTTTTTGGAGACCCTGTTAGATCCAAATCCAACTCAGGGACGTTTTTGTCTAATTGGTAAGAATGGCACATGATTGATTCAAGCAATTTCTTCTGAGAACTCTCCATAATGCACGCTTGCTGTATTTGTTGTAAGTTGGTGTCACATGTGTTGTTGGTAGGTGCCAGGACCTCTTCTCAGGCTTGCTCCCCATACTGCCCACATACCTTATACATTTTTGCACATGAACAGAAATAGGACCTCAGCAGAGATTAGCTAAATGTGATACTATTCTAATGACAGTACTCATTTTATTAGTGTCCAATGAGTTTTCATTGCTATGGGGCAAATATTTTACATGCCCTTCTCATAACATTGCAGAATTTCCTTCTAAGAAGGTTAGGAATTATGTCACACTCAGCTATCCTGCTAGACTCTAGGTAGGGGAAGTTTTGCTTCCCAAGACAAACCTTCTACTCAGTATTTTTATATGTCAATATTCTCCATATGCCATTCAGAAAAAATAAAGAGATTGATATAATATGGAAATATAATACTGATTTGCAATAGCCATTCATTCATTATAAAACATTCTTCTTGTATTAGAAAAAAATAAATGCTAACTATAAAGATGACATCTTAGATTACTTTTCTCTACTCCATTCTGTCCTGTAATATCAGAAGGTATCCATACAAAAATTGGTCAGATTCAGTGATAACTTTCTTGCTCACAGCTGAAGAGCAACTTTAAGTTTGAAATATTATGATTGTAAGAGCAAGAATCACTTTGCTTTTGCCGATATCTCTAATATCAGAAAATGGTTTTCTTCTCCAAAACCACTTTGATGACAACAACAAACTTACTTTTACATCCTGTATCCAGGAAGAGAATATTTGATGAAGAAGAAAGGGGGTGGTTCAGTGAGATTTGTTGAGGGGCATGATAATAGGTTCATGTAGAAGCAAAATCCTAAGCCCGTATCTCACTCCTCAAACCCTGTCAAAGGCTTTGGCCTAGCAGGTATTCACGGAAACATCATGGGGTTCATATAGAGTTCAAGGCCTAGATTTCCTTAGTTGTATTTCTAGCTTTGAGCCTGCTGGCTGCTGGAAGAGGGGAGTGGAAGATAGTCAGGAGCACATGCTGTTCCACATGGGTCCCACTGGGTATAACAGAAAGTAGGAGCACAGCCCCCAGATCCCAGTTAATGAAGGAGTAGTTTCTGCTAGGTCCCAAAGGGGTAACAAGAAAAAGGGGGGCTTACACCAGGAACATAGATATTTGAGTCAAGATTGGATAAAAGACCATCATTTTCTATATAAGTACCCCCCTGTACCCCCACAGATTCCATAGCACACATTCTTGTTTTAAATCTAGTACAATAAGGCAGGAAGATTTTTTGTAATCATTAGGGAGAAAATTTGAATTAAGCTTTTATTCTATAGTCTTTTGTTCTTGAAACCGAACTTCTGCCCAATTTGTCAATTCCAAAGAAAAAGACAACTAATCCCGCTAACAGAAGTCATCAGGATTTCTTAAGCATAAAAATGAGGGGGGGGGAAGGATTTCTGCACGAAAGTTAATTTTATGATATTGCAGCATAAATTGTGACCTGGCAGTTCCTTCTGCAGTTTAATAGAACTGGCAGCAGGAACCATGACTTAAGCAGACTCTGTATAATGAGAAGCAAAGACAAATCGGTGTGAAGGACAGGGAGAAGGGCATTACTGCTTCCTTCCTGGAAGATTAAAAATAGTAAAATATTGCAACCAGAATTTATCTAAAAGGAGATAGTATCTCAGAAAGAGGAAAAAAAAAAAAAACAACAACAGAAAAAAAGATTCTAAGAGACCACCATAGCCCCGTGTCTGATGAACAGAGCCCAAGAGCCCGGTGATGACATTTGAAAGAAATCTGTGAGGGTTGACCATTCTAAAGACCTAGTGGCAGGTAATTTCTGACATTATAATTTTGAAATGGGACAATTTTCTAAAGCATAATTAGAGTAAAATGAGTATATGACTTCTGCAGAATGAAATGCAGGCGAGAGGCTTGGGTGTACTAAATAAATGAGAGAATTTATTGTTACAGGACAAGAGTCAGCCTGTACTGTCAACCAGGCGGGTGACTTCCTCAGAGTGCAGTCCTGAGGAGCCCAAGCACGTGTGACAGGCCTGCTCTGAGCTCTGTATCCACAGGAGCTATATCAGAGCAATTTCCCAAATTACACAGGGCATGCAGCTTCTAAATCTCCTAGCAGAACAGCCATATTATCCTGAGGACTTGCAATAACAGGAATTATATGCAATTTTCTGATAATGACTCCATTAATGTGAGTCACTGCTGACAATACAATTTGTTAAACATTGCTGGATTCCTAAATCTTACATTCTGTCACTCTGAAATCCGTCTTTCCCAGCACTGCCATCATTACCACGGTTGTCATCATCATCATCGGAATCATCATCGTCATCGTCGTCAATTGCAGCACCACCAAATAGCTACGGATGTGTTTGGGTTCCCCAATTTAAGTGTTCTTAATTTCACTAACATTTCATTCATTCATTCATTCATTCATTCATTCATTTAGTGGAAGAGGGGCAGAGGGAGAGAAAGAATCTTAAGCGGGCTCCACTCCCAGTGTGGAGCCTGACCCGGGGCTCCATCTCCCAACCCCGAGACCATGACCTGAGTTGAAATCAAGAGTCAGCCACTTACCCGACTGAACCACCCACCTGTGCTTCACTAATATTGTAAAAGGGAAGACAAAAATCTGTCTTCATCTGTTCGGGTATCAGTTTTGTGGTCGATGTGTTTGATTCCTTCTTTGGGAAACTAGGATCCCAAATTAATTAAATTTGGACCAGATATAGCTTAACTTTAAATTGTCCTTTATATCAAGGGAAACTGCCTTGGCAATCAGGTGCTTCAAACGAGTGCCTGTAAATACCCATTATTGTACATTCTAATATACCCGGACATAGAATAGAACCTACAGCTCATGGTCTATCTGATCTACTAATTGGGAGCAGCAAGTGCACCTAGTGTTTTGAACCTGAATTAATTAACCAAAACTGATTAAATTGTCTTTGAGCTATTCAAGGGAGTGACACCAAAGGCAGAATTGAATGAGGAAAGGACTATTTAACTTTTTTTAATCACAAAGGTCAGCTTTTTTATGTAGCAGATCATTAGAAAGTCTTCAAAGGTGGAAAGAAACTAACAAAACAGCCTAAACTGCCCACACAAATACGTAATCTGCTTTTCCTTCAGCCAGCTTTCCTTCCTGTGACAAGGGCTTCTCCCAGGACACAAGCCTTTGTCTAAAGAATTACATTTTTACCTAACAAATTTGCTCACTCAATGGAGTTTTCTGTTCTGTACGTAAAACTACCACTTGAGCTTTATTGCCTTCCTCATTAATCCTGAAGCCACCACCAACTAATGGCCTTCATGACATTCCTGTATTACTGCTCTTGTCTCCTCTGTGGCCGTACTGCCCCTAATGCCTCCTCCTTCCAGCTCAAGGTGAAAAGTAAGCCAAACTAACACCAGGTATTTTTACTTCATTATCTCCTTGCTCAAGAAAATGCCATAGTTTTCTCATTGCCTGGTGAACACAATTACAGCCCACTTCTCCAGCTTCTAGGAGTTGCTGGAAGCTGGATTCAGAGACAACATATCACACTGATAGGGACATGCTCGATTTGCTCAGATTAGACTAGGCCCTTCCTGTCCCTCTGTCACTCTTTATCTCTTATTTGTTTCTCCATAACCCCCCATGCCCAGTCCCTGCAAATAAAACACACACACACACACATTATTACACTCCTACCTTTGCAGGAAACAGATGATACTTTGGAGAGATAAAGAAGGAAGGACAAGGGAAGGAAGCAGATGAATCATTCCTTCTGTCCTTAGGGGTTTGCTTCTTTTTCGTTCTAATCATTCATGCGTATTGTCTTTCCCATAAATACCTGAATGAGAGAGTTAGGTCTTCACACAAATGTATTTGGGACATTGAGTTTAAAATTGTGTCTTCATTTTTTATTTTTAAAATTCTTTTCAGGATCCATTTGAGAAATGACATTTAAAGAATATCTCTGGATGTTTTGTAGAACTTTGGTAGGAAACATCCATTTTGTTCTTCAGTAGTATTCATATTTTTTAAAAACCTGACCTACTAAGTGTAACCCTTCATTTTTTTATGTCTCTTTTAGTGACCCTTCATCTTATTTAACATATTAAATTTGTCTTTTGATTCGATGGCTAGAAAGTTTAGCTCAAAATTTATTCTCATTTTCCATAGCTTCTATCTCAGAGTTTTTAAAACAATTGCCTCCAAAATCAACCCCATTTCTTTCATTAGCTACCTCTTATTATTATGACTTACTTATTATTATGACTTACTTTAAACATTTACAATGTTATGATCCATCTGAGGTTGTTTCCTGGAATCTCTACAAGGGATCCAAATGATAAATAAAGACACACATTGGTGTTTGGTTCCTTCTTGATTGCATATCATTGTTGTTGTTGTGACATCTCTCGGAAAACCTAGTGTGGGCTCCCTGAGAAGCAAAGAAAACAATGGAGGCTTCTTTTAGTAAAAGGTGCTCTGGCTCCCAAGGCCTCCCACCTCCTTAGGACACTGTCTTCTTTGGTTCTCCTTCTCCCCTGTGGCACCAGCCTTTCTCCCTTTCCAGAATATTTTCCATCAGCATGCAAATGTGCATTCACACCTTCCCAGGAAGCACTCTTGCTAGATAATATGCCCCCATCTGGCTACTACCTAATTGCTCCTAATTCCCTTCCGTGGCCATGGTGGTTATTTATTATTTGCATGCTCTGGGTCCTGTTCTTCATTTGCAGCGCTAGTACCTCTCCCTAATCTGGCTTCCACCACATCTCCACAAAATGGTTCTTGTGTGGTGACTAGTGATTTCCACATGAGAAGAGTGCTTCCCTGTCTCCACCTTAGTCAACTTCTCATTGTTTATCTGCTTTTGAGAGATTTGCCTCTCCTAGTTCTAACAGAAATTTCCTCTGGGTTTCTTAACCACCTCACAGGATACTCCTCTGGGCCTCTTCAGCTGGCTCTTCCTCCTTTGTCTCTAAATGGTGGGTTTTTTTTTGGATTTCAGTCCTGGACCCTCTTATCTTCACTCTCTGCACTCTCTTCTTAAATCATTTGAAGAATTGTCATGTACATATTTACCATTTATATTGACGAATTTCAAATGTCTATCTCCACCTCAGATTGTAAATCTAAACTTCTGGCATTATATATCAATTGTCTTTTTTAAAATCGCTCTCTCCTGGTGGTCTCATAAATATCTCAAAGTTAACATGCCCATAATAAAACCTTGATTATTGAACATCTCAATGGCAATCCCCTTTATCATTTTATTCATTTCTGTAAATAGTACCGACTTGCAACCAGATACTCAAGCCATACCACTGTACAACTGGCTTGATCTCTTCTTTTCCCACATCACCCACATTTATTCCATCAGTAAGTCCTATTAATTACTTTTGAAATATGTCTTAACTCTATTCACAGCTCTGTATTTTCACTGTCAATTTATTTAACATTATTAAACCTAAGATGGATGATTTATGGTTTTTTCTCCTCTGCACTCACCTGTATTCTATGCCATCCTTTGGGTGGAATAGAGTCAGTTTCTTGTTTGTTTGTTTGTTTGTTTGCTTCAAATAATGCCCTTCCTTACTATCCACTGTTCTAATAGAAACCCATGCATACCATTCTATGGCTGAAACCCTGTGGTGGCTCCCCATAGCACCCGAGATAAAACAAAATTCTTTTCTGTACCACACAAGACTATTATCTGACCCCTGCCTCTGCTCCAACCTCATTTAGTGCCCATCCTCTCTCTACTGAGTGCCAGGAAGTCATTCATTCAGTATTTAAAATATATCACAACTTCTCTTATTCCAAGTTTTTGCTAATGCAAAGATTATTCTATCTGCTTTTGGTTTCCTTCCCTATACCGTCCACATTTAGAACCTTTCTTGCCTGTAAGAAGTAATCTTAAATACCACTTCATCCAAGAGGCCTTCCATGACTACCTAACAGAAAATGAATTCTTTTCAGTATCAGCCTCTCAGCCTCATTTTTTCTGTTGTCTCTGCTACTTATTACAATATGATTTTTGTCTGTTTATTTATATTTCATCTATCTCCCTAAATTGAATGTGAGCTCCAAAAGCTTAGAAATAGTGGCTAGCTTATGCCTCTATGTTTGCCTGACAATTCTCCATTAATATCAGGGAATGAGTGGATGAACGGATGGAGTGGGTAAACTAATTACAAGACAAGGTTTCCTCCCCATTGCATTGGTACTCCAGCTTGTACTTCCCATTCTCCCAAAGGAAATCATGGTTAAGACTTTGCTATGTGTCCTTTCATGTTTCTACTTGAGTCATTATTTTCAGAGTCATGTCTTTATGGAATGTTGTATTCTTCCTCTCCACTAATCCACATCCTCTTCATTATTCAATAATTACTTCAATTCCTAGCTGTCCTTGCAGACTTCTTGATTCATTCTCTCCTATTTGCATCCTTCTCGTTTTGATTTCCTATCTCCTGATTAAGGTATCACATACTGGCTCACTGAACAAATAACCCCCAGCTCCTCATCACCTATGCACCCACAGTGCTGGGTTAGCAGTTTGATTATATTATTTTGTATAGTTTTCTCAAAATTATTCAGGTATATTTCCCATTTTACAGATGCAAACATTGAGCCTGAGCATAATAACCCCAAACTGGAAACAGCCCAAATGTCATCAGTCTGTTAATGGATACACAAAATGTGTTATGTTCATACAATGGAATGTTATTCAACAATAAAAAGGAAAGAAATGGTGATGCAAACAATAATACTGGTGAATTTTAAAAAATCAGTGTGCTGACTGAAAGAAGTCTGGTGCCAAAACAAAAAACAAAAAACAAAAAAAATATACCATTAAGAGTGTATTTATTAAAAATTCTAGAAAATACAAATTAATCTATAGGGACTGAAAGTAGGTTAGTGGTTTTTTAGTCAGTGGGAAGGACGGATTGAAAAGAATCATGAGAAAATTTTGGGGGGAGATGGGATGTTCCATATCTTGGTTGTGACATTTGTTTTGTGGGTATATGATTTCACTAATTGCACAGGTGTGTATATCTGTTAAAACTCATCAAAGTTTACCCTTGTAATAGGTGAGGTCTACTCTATAAAGCATATGTCAATAAAGTTGTTTAAAAGAAACCTTGAAGCTTTGAGAGTCTGAATAAGTTGATTAAAGTTTCATAGCTTCCTAACAGACTTAGAACCACAAAGCTCAGGCTCTTAGCTGCTCTGGGTTACCACCTTGAAATTATTTATCATTGTGTGGTATAATTAGATTTTTACTTGAAAATTTCCTTCACTGTTTGACATAAGAAAATATAAACTAAACTACAAATTTATTTAAAGCAATGTGAACATAGGTCACATTCATATCCTGAGGCAGCCTACATTATGCTAAATACATGGTGTGATATGTATAAGCTAATTCCTAAACCACATATTTGACTGGCTTATTGATGAGTGATTAGATTACTTTTTCCAAATATGTCATTATAATATCTCAGGTTCCACATGTGACCTCTACTAAGAACTGATCTGGTTTCCTTCTTCTTGAATCTGGGTGGATCTGTGACAGTTCCAACTGAAAGAGTACTGTAGAAATGATGCTGTGTGACTTCTAAGGCTTCATCATAAGAGATGATGTAGTGCCTTCCTTGTCTCCTGAAATATTTACACTTGGAGTTTCAACCTGCTGGGGAAGAAGTCCCTTAGCACTGAGGTTGCTTGGCTGTAAAGAAGGCAAACCACATGGAGAGGTTCATGTTTAGGCATACCGACTGGCATTCCGGTTATTCAGGTCATCCTAGGCACATGAGTAAACAAGTCTTCAGGTGATTCTGGTCCCCGGTGGCTGCGGTATTCCCACCTTTGTGTTCTTCCCATCAGAGGCTCTAGATGTGATGGAGCACAGATCAGTCATTCTCACAGAGCTCTGTCCTCATTCCTGTCCTACGAAACCTGTGCCTGTAAAAAGCAATTATTTTAACAGTTAAGTTAATTGGTATAAATTTAGAACATAAACTTAGTACCATCAGTGGGGTTCTGCTATTTTAAAAACTTAAAACCTAACGTATTGGGTTTGGAACAGGGCACCTGTATATACTGAAAGGTCTTTTAATGATAGTTAGGTGAATTAGTATAATAGCTAAAGCAAGGAGGAACTTAAGGAGACTTTTCATAAAATCTAGCAGAGCTTCCAAAAAATTGGAAGTCAAAGCTGTCAGGAAAAGAAGGAAATTGTTATTGGAGGGTGGAAAAATAAAAAGGGCCCTTGTTATGTAGTGGCAGAAATTTTGCAAAACTATCATCTGCGTGATGTGAAAAATACAATATTTATCTATATTAACTGATGGATTTGGCTAAGGAAAATTTCAGGCAGTTTTTGAAAGTAACTACTGCTTTCTTTTAGCTGTGTATAAGAAGATACAGAGAGGAAAGAGAGAAGTGAACAACACACAAAAAAAGAAATGATATTTTTGAACAAAGTTTATAGGAAATATAAAGGAGCCAGGACTTGCTGGACTCAAAAATAAAACCATTTTTCACCCCCTGTCTCAGTCACACTAAGGGTTTTTCTTTGTTTGTTTTTATTTGTTTGTTTTTAATAGACTTTATTTTTAAAGCAGTTTTAAGAATACAGCAAAATTGAGTGAAAGGTATAGGTATTTTCCATATACTTCATGGCTTCTCCCATGCGTACCTCCCCCCATTATCAGCATTCACCACTAAAGTCATATTTTTGTTACAGTTAATGAAGCTGTGTTGACACATCATTATCACTGAGAGTCCACAGTTTACATGAGGGTTCACTCCTGGTGATGTCTATCTTATGGATTTAGACAAATACCTAACGATTTCTGTCCATGATGGTATGAGACATAGGAGTTTTTCAAGTTGTTAAAGCTTTTACTTGTGATTATGGTGGAGTGGTGACTTCCTAGCTTCTTATATGTCAGAGCAGAAACAGGATATCCCTGGACTCCAAAAGTTTTTGGTTTATTTTCAAAGTAAGAAAGGACCTCAGGGAAAAATAAAACTGAGAGGCTATCAGAAATGTGTCTTAGTATAAAAATGAAGCAAAAAGTAAGTGTAAAACCCCAGAAAGATTTAAGAAGATGATTTATAAACACTTTCAATTGCATAAATGGCTTTCTGAGGACCTTTAGGACATCTCTAGCTTAGCCTTTCCTAATAATAAACTCCTGAAGAAACTTGAAGTCATTATACCACAACAACCCAAGAGAAGAAAAGGAGTTATCTTTAAGAGAATTGTGGTTATAAGCTTTGTTTGATGGAGTGGATCAGAAAGTGATACACAGAAAATCCAGAATCTTTTTAAGGATAGTTTTGATCAATGTAGACCAAAAGGAACAAAGACAGTACAAGATGAAAAGAAGACTTTGGACACCAACCCCCTCAACTCTTCACAGGCAGGAAGCAGGGAGAGACGTCTACTTGGTTGTAAACATAGGCTATCTCTTATGAAAAAAGAAATGTTGACCCAGAGGATGAAACCAAGAATCCAAATGTAGAACTAAGCCAGAGCAAGTAAGTTCCTGGAAGGAGGACTGCACCTTGATCAAGGAATGGGGCAAGATGTGCCCAGCTGAAGTTCAGAATTACTTCGAACAAGTGACTCCCATTGAGTGCTATAGCAGTTACTGGGGTCTGCTCGCCATTGTGTTTTGAGTGGGAATGCATAGGATCATTTTTTTTTTTTCCTTTTTAGTTTATAGTTCTTCAGATTGAGAGTGACAATCCTAAAGTTACCATATCCAAAATGTCTTATGGCATCTAGACTGGAGTTAAATGATAATATCCTGGAATTTGTAATAGGATGAGAATTGGGGGTCTTGGAGGAGGGGTGTCAAAAGTAAACAAAGCTATATGTTAATTAAGGTGGTGAAAATAGATTCTGCACATTCACGACTGACACTGGGGAAGAGAGATGAGTGAGCCTCATTTCCATGTGTGAGGGGACTGGGGAAGGAACAAGGAAGGAGAGCTGCAGGGCTCCAGTGAACACTTACAAAGGCTGGCTGGTATAAATGAAGTTAGGGCAGCTAATGTCAGCTAAACTGGCAATTATTGAAGTTAAGATTCTATTGCACAGAGACTGGGAAACCAAGGTCCTATCCTCCTGATGGTTACATTTCAAAGGAGCAGTTTTCAGGTCCTTGAGAAAGACACTAGTGAGTTGTAGGAGATGCATGTATCTCTCAAAGAAAGAGAGGGAGGATTTACAATTGCAAACCCTTTGTAAGAGGTTTGGGCCTATCTTCTGGTATTTGCTAGATTCTCCTGGCAGCCTTGAGCTTTCTCAGGTCAGCATCTTAATGGAGTGCTGGGGTCATCCTCGGGACACAGCCTTATGCTGCTAGAAGCCATGCTCGAGTTTGGTCCTCTCTTAGTGCACAGGTTTGAACGGAGTCATGCTGCGCTGAGAGTTCTCCAGTTCCCTGGGGTGAGTGTATTTTATATGTTAGAGGATTAAGAATGATTTATAGCCAGAAGTCAGACCAGCAATTTTAAAACCTAGCCTGCAAATTCTCTGATACTCTATCAATAAAGGGCTGTAATTGCCTTTCTTTTGAATCTGGGACAGCTCGTGACTGATAGGATACTGCAGAAGTGATGCTATGGACTTCCAAGTCCAAGTCATAAAAATCTTTGTCCACTGGAGCAGCCAAACTTGGAGACCTAATCTTCCATGTTAGAAAAATGTGGGCAATGATTTCCAGAAGAATAGAAGCTTGAATAGATTAGAAGATGGTAGGATGATTTCTAGGTACCACTAATGGACCCGTTGAGGTACAGGTCTTTCAACTAATATGGGTAGAACGTATGAAAACTGATTGAATAAATGAATTAATGAATAGATCTCTTCATAGTGGATAATGCTGTGTCTGAATTGGAACAATATTAAAATTAAATGTAAGCAATTAATGATAAATTCCTGAACACTACATTTAAAACATGACAAGATAATGAATCCTAAGTTATGTAATGGCCATGTTAGGAACCCTAAAGTTATTTGAAAGTTTTGTCCTAAAAAAGAAAAAGGTCATGAACAAAATAGACTCATTTTGATTCATGTTCGTTATCATCATCCTATGATTACTTGTTTTGTGAGTGAATAGCTCACTTTTATTTAACATGCACTTGTGTGCCAAGTCTCGTGAGGAGAGTTTTTTCATGCGTGATACACCTAAATGGCAGGTATTAATTAAAATCCAGTTATATAGATGGGAAATCATGAATTTGCCCGAGGAAAGGACTGGGGTTTAAGATAGGTTTTAGTAGGTCTTTACTATGACTTTTTAGAAAGTGTTTTCTTCCAAGACATTCCACATTCTGGTTTTTAAGTATAACAGTTATTTTAACAACTGAATAAATTAACTTTGGAAACTTACATCCTAAAAGACAGTTAATTAAACTTTCCTCGGATAGCTGAACAGTCTTCTCCCTGGATACTTCCATGTCTTTGCCCAAATGTCACCTTCCGAAGGGAGTTTCCTGGAACACTCCCTTTGAATTGTATCCTGTATTCTTGGCATTCTTATTCTCCCTCAACCTGCTCTATTTTTTTCCACAGCACATTTTAACATAGAATCACTTTTTAATATAGTATATCATTTACTTATGTTTATTGCATATCTCCCAGCCCTAGAACGTAAAGTTTAGAAGATCAAGTATTTGTATCTATTTTATTTGCTGATATGAATTTAGAACTTTTA
Organism: Neogale vison; assembly: GCF_020171115.1. Taxonomy (NCBI): domain Eukaryota; kingdom Metazoa; phylum Chordata; class Mammalia; order Carnivora; family Mustelidae; genus Neogale; species Neogale vison. Next base: position 127,036,093 of record NC_058098.1, read on the forward strand.
GATTAGTGCCGGAGACATAGCAGGTGTTTAGGACAGATTTGCTGGAAGGATGAATGTGTGCATGCTACACCACAGGCTGTGTCTAAAATGGTGATCAGAAGGACAAAAACCCTGCCTGAGGGGATTCATCCTGCAGCAGGAGAAAATGAGTGGAGATTTTGCCTTACATTTCAGTGGGTTAATTCAGCTTAGCCAACTTTTTCTCCCTTATTTGGGGGCTAGTAGTTTTGATCCCTTCATCTCCTCTTTGTCTAGTGTTTCTCTACTTAGTCTGATTTTTCACTCTTATTTCCTCCATAATATCTTTAAAATATGGTAAGTAATAAATTTGAAAGGAAAATCACTCTTTCAGTGAAACCAAAGTATAGAGCATAGTACCTCTCGGGGTCTTTTTTCTCTGCACTTTGGCAAACCCTTCATTTATCTTGTAATATCTTCTATGGCTTAAATCCATGTTTGCCAGAGCCATTCCTTGCCCTCTTGGTACTTTCTCACCCATCTTCAAGTTTCATCAGACCTTAATGGATCTACGTGGGCTACTAGGACATTTGTCTGTCCACCACCCCCTTTTTCACTATTATAGTAATGTTCAGTGAGTGGTACTATTTCCAACTCTTAGATATCACCTTCAAGCAGCAATAAACAGTGCAATAATCCAGGAAACAAGATGTATCTGGTTTACCCCAAATATATAAATGCTTATTTCCTTTTGGAACAAACTGATAATATGAACATTTCAGAGTATGTCAAGTTGGTGCAAGAGAATATCCACTTGGGAAGATAAAATTGGAGATGGAGGTCAGTAGACTGAGGACATTTTAAGAACAACAAGTAAAGCTTTCAGTATAAATTATGACCTCAATTTCTGTAAGACCTTCAGCAATATAAAAGCTGATAGGAGTAAGAAGTTCTGTTAGTCAACCAGAATGCCAGATGCGTGGATGCTTGCTCTGCCATGCAAACACGCATGCACCATCACAAAGGAAAACACAGCACACATGCACATACAGTAATGAGATTATGAAAAAAGATACTTTTTCTTTATTAATTAGAATTTTTAAAAACTGCTTGAACTAGTGAGGCGAGTGCAGAAGTGTCAGAGAAGGAAATAGTTGACTCAGATCCTGGAGAGTATTTGGGTTGAAGGTACAGTTTCACAATAAGGATTTTATTCTTAGTTAATTGTATCAGACTGTATGATATATTTCTCTCTATTTTAGTTATTTATCTTACATTATCCAGTTTTGATTCTAAATTTCTCTCACTGTCATACTATTTTTGTGTTTATGTTATCCACTATTTTTATAGTACATTCTATTTATTATACTTGGATTACAGGCTTAAAGGTGACTTACCCTTCCTTCATTTTCACATTCTCATCTGATTATCTTTTCAAAATAAAAATGAAATTTTCTCTAACCACTTATAAAAAAACAAAATGGAAACAAGTTAAAATACCTATAGGATTTTAATGGGAGAGTGCTCAATTTTTAAAATACCTCAAATACAAATAGTAAATTAAATAAACCTCTAATCTACTACTATGTTAATGATTAACAAGCTTAACTGAGAAAAATACATTTGAATACAAAATCATTTGGTGAGATTACACTATTGACAACAAAAAAGAATCTTGAAAATATTCACTACTTATATTAAGTAATGATGTCGGCTACATCATGAATCATTTTTGTTTTATCAATAGGATAAACTCCAAGGTGTTCCTTTTGGACATAGATACATAAAAATCATCTCTAATCTCACCATATTTATTTCATTATTTTTAAAATTTTAATTGTTGGACTAAAATATGGAAAACTAATGAGGGCAAATATTAAAGGGAGATTTAAATAGTACAACATGTACAAAGACTATAAAAGAATAAGTTAGAGTATATGGATTTTGTAAGGGGTTTAGTATATCAAGAAGTTTATAAGATACAAAGCTTAAAAAGAAAAAGAGACTGATACTTTGTTGACACTAGCAACAAAAACGTAAAACACATGAACGTGGTCTTAATAAGAGACGCATGACAACTATATAAATGCCACAGTAAAGTAGGGCTACAAGTAACCAAAAACCTTCCTACGTGGAACAGTCACGTTAGTTAATGTAAAAAGGAAGTATATAACATCTTTGTATTTTGCCCGGAATCCCTTATGCAAATGAGCCAGACAACACTTAGGTCACATTAATTATGATTGTTAATTTTATACTTTTTGTTCTCTCTCTTTTTCTTAAGAATAGGTATTATTCACAAGTCAGATATCACATTCTTCTCTCCATGACTTAATGTTTGGCATTTTCCTTTCTTTATTCTTTGCGTTGTTTTTCTGCATTTCTTATTGTACTTTTTGAATGATTATCCTAATTGTTCTATTTATCCTAATTGTTCTATTGCACATTTTTTATTTGTAGAAATGTACTACTTTCTTTTGTTGAATAGTGTCAATGCTCTCTTTTCTATTTTAAAATGTATTTCAGAGGATCTTAAAAGTCTTTTTTGTACATAGTGTGGAAAAGCTTTTCAAGTGAAGTTTAGCTCTGATCTGTTCTTGAATTATTGTTCTTTTGGCTACAAAATGTCTTCTCATTCCCAAATTGATACTTGCTTTAAGTTTTAATTTACACATATATCTTTAGGTATACAGACAGTCCCTGACTTGTGATAGTTCAATTTAAGATTTTTTTGACTTTACTGTGGTGTGAAAGTGATATACATTCAGTAGAAACTGTACTTTGAATTTTGAACTTGGATCTTCTCCCAGGCTGGTGATATGTGGTATGATCCCCTCTCATGATGCTGGGTGGTGGCAGCAGCCACAGCTCCCAGTCAGGAGCACGTTCATGTGGGTGAACGACTGATGCACTTAAGTCCTTCACCCGTACAACTACCAGTGCCCGTACAACTATTCTGTTCTTCACTTTTGTTATAGTGTTCAATAAATTACATGAGATGGTCAATATTTTATCAACTAGGCTTTGTGTTAAATGACTGTGTCCAACTGTAGGTCAATGGAAGTGTTCTGAGCATGTATGACATAGGCTAGGCTAAACTGTGATATTTGATAGGCTAGATGTATTAAAAATGCATTTTTGACTTTATGGCATTTTAACTTACAATGGGTTTATCAGGAGGTAACCCTGATGTAAGTTGAGGCAAATCTGTACTCTGTTATTTTCTAATGGGTTCATTTGTTTGTATCAGGGGATGCTGATGCTTGTGCAGTTCAATAATAGGTTGCTGATATTTCAGAAATCCTTTATTAATCATTTCCAGATCTTCTTAAGCCCTCTTCTGACCAAGACAGCATCCCTTTGGTAGGGAATGCAAGCTCACTGCTGAGAATATTATCAAGCTACAGCCATGGTACCTCTACGTGATAAATTCATATTAGGTTCATCAAGAGAAGGCTGGACAATTGATACACAATGAGGCTCCCAGCTAAAAAAAAGAAGGCTATAAATAATTCATTAACTGATATACTTTTAAAAATTATGCAGGTTAAAATTCAAGAATATTTGAATGATAATACTAGCAAATTCAATGACAATCGTTTTGTTAAAAAAATTAAATTGAAGTCACATAGAGAAGGAAAAATAAGAGAGATAGAAAAGAAAGATTAAAAACAAGTTTTAGAGGTGCCTAACAAAACTGAGCAGAATGTACAAATAAGAGCAAAACACAAAATCAGTTATCAGATCTGATGAATATAAAAATAGAAATCTCAGATTTGAAATACAAATATGACTTTGAATGCAGGAATGGTGCCAGGAGAATACTAGCATGCCAATTAAGAAAACAATGGGTTTCTGGAATGTGACCAAAATAAGATACCCAAACCCAAATGGATTTAAAGAAGAGATAAGAAATGGTGATGCTGTCCTGCCTCATCATAGCATTCTGTAAATACAATTTCTGGGTAATATTTTTAAGGAAAATAAGCAATAATCAGTAGGTAGTATATAAACATATACTAACAAGGAATCCTAATTAGGACATGCTATTTAATTTCACCAAAATTATTATCATTTTTGTCCTAATGAATTACTGTAGTCAGCCCAGATGGTTCCCTCAGAAATAGAAGGAAACAGATAAAGAGGAGTAAAATAAATCCACTTTTATAGACATCAGTTCACTAACATAAGTAAAGCAACCCCATATACAAATGAAAAAATAATGGGAGTTTTGAAACTCCTATCTTTCAAAACAACTGTAGGCTATATCATAACTAGATTATGTTAACTACAACCTTTTAGAAATCTTTTTTTAAGTCTCTATACTTTTTTAAAAAAATTTTTTTCTATCACAAAAGCCAAGGAACTTGAACCTGGCATACTGGACTAGCCTGAGACACTAAATTGATAGACATTGATAGAAACAACCAGCAAAGCATTTTGCAACCCTTGTCGGGATAGTGTTTCCATTAATAACAGTTCCCAAGTTTACCTGAGGGCAGTTACCTGAGGCATACATTTTAGAATCCCTCCAAATATTTCAGTACATTTTTAAAGACAGGAGAAAAGTAGAAGGTAGATTGTTACATTCACAGAATACACAAAAAACCAAAGCCCTTCAGATCTCATTTCTTCTGCTAGGACTTGAGTTGCTGTGATTGTAGAGAAAGTTATCTTCTTTTTGCATTCCACTTCATTGCCTGGCACATCACATAGGCTGTGCAAAATGGTGTGTGTGTCTTACATGTTTACTGAACTAACTAGATACTTTGGAATCTATATTTTATACTTTTGTAAGTTTTGTTGTAGACTCAAAGTAATTAAAATACCAAGAGTTTTAGCACGTGGTTCCAGGCCCTGAAATAAATACAAAAAATGACCCATTAAGTTAGTTGAAACAAATATGACTTAGGAAATTGGTATATGAACTATGATGACATATAAAAATGTTTGAAGTATGTTACATGAAAAATATAGATCCCAAATAGCCCATGTCTACTCAGTATAACTTTGAAATTATTTATATAAGCATATTAATAAAGACCAGGATAGAGAAGTAAGAGAAGAAGAAAGAATCACTCTTTGGGAAGCTACTATGTGCCAAGCACTTTATATGTTACGGTATTAATGTTTACAATCAGGAGAGCTTGGGTTTGAGCTTGGCTCTGTCATTCCTAGCTAAATGAGCTAAAGAAATTTACTTCATCTCTCTAAATTTCTTCATCTATAATATTGGTTTTCAAATTTTGAATATTGCCTAGAGCCAGGTCCTAAGGATGCATCAGTGAGCAAGACTAACACAGTTCTACCCTGATTCAGTTTATAGTTTAATGAATAACAAAAATTCAATCATATAAAATATGTCTGTGGCATACCTATCATATGACAAATGAAATTCTAGGCAATGATGAAACAGCAATGAACAAGAAAGAAAAGGCCTATGCTCTCATGGACCTTACATTCTAGGAGGGGAGAAGAGCATTTTTTTCTATATTTCTTTTCATATCATTACTTAAACAGTCATACTATTTTTTCACCACCATCTTTTTTAGTCCTCCAGGATTTTTTTTTTTCAATTTATTTATTTTCAGAAAAACAGTATTCATTATTTTTTCACCACACCCAGTGCTCCATGCAAGCTGTGCCCTCTATAATACCCACCACCTGGTACCCCAACCTCCCACCCCCCCCCGCCACTTCAAACCCCTCAGATTGTTTTTCAGAGTCCATAGTCTCTCATGGTTCATCTCCCCTTCCAATTTACCCAAAAGCACATACCCTCCCCAATGTCCATAACCCTACCCCCCTTCTCCCAACCCCCCTCCCCCCAGCAACCCACAGTTTGCCAGGATTTTTTACTTTTTAAAAAACAATCACTTATCCTGATCTCTATGAAGGCCTTCAAGTGTCTAAAAAAAAGAGAAAGATTCCCCAGAAATGGTGATTATGCCCAGTTGTCCTTGGCCTGTGGAAATATTTTGTCACAATCTGTTTTACTCACTTATGAACTCAATAATAAAGTCTAAGCCACGCAAGCAATATAGAAGAAAAATAACCTTCGGTTGAGCAGCAGTACACCATCTGGAGCATGCAATGCCTGGAATTAAAGGTTTTGTGGAGTTTGTAGAACATAGTTACAGTAATGAATATTTTTCTCTTTGTTCAGTGCATACTCAAGTTATTGAAATCTTAAATCATGTAATGATTGGTTGCTACAAGTAGCACCAATTCAAATTCCTGGCTATCGTCTGAAATAGCAAATGAGCAAGTTCTAACACCAATACCGTAGGATATTAGTAAATGGAGTTTAGGTGTAACAGATACCTGTCCTAGGGTCCCTGGTGTCTAATATATTCCTTATCATGCACACATTCAGCTAAATATTTGTGAAGACCTTCTTAAAGTCTAATGGGGACTGTAAGTGAGGACAAAGGCAGTGATTGCAAAGCAGTACTGCTCGGAGTCCCACAGGGGGAGAAAATCAATGTAAACACAGTTGCTGGGGCACAAAGGCCCCGTTGCCTCCCAAATATCTCTTCTACCTTCTTGCTCATGTTTTAAATTCCGGAGGCTCAACAACTCTAACTAAACTTGACTGGACATGACCTGTAATTTTAATATGTTTTTCACAGACTAGCCTTGGCTTTTTGTACAATTCCCCTGGCATCCAACTTAGAACCTGTTCCTAGTGTTGACTTTACTCCTTTCATTTGGGTACTGTCAGTGTATACTGTATTTTTATTTCTATTTGTATAGGCTACTCTACCATACCTGAGTGGATGACCTCTTTATTTTTTAATATATGCTTTTTCCTTACAAAATTAGCTGGGTAGATATAAACCTTAATTTTAATAAATTATTTAATACTTGTTAATTCTTAATTTTCCAAAAACAATATACAGCCACATACTCATTCCCCAAAACTACTTAGTTTAGTGTTAAGAGATTAGGGTTAATCATCTTAGGTAATAGTTTCAAATTTTATTGGGTTCTATAACTGTAATTGAGCTGTCTGATTTTTATTCAGTTGATATATGTTTCTTATGTTTTGCTTTAAATAAGACATGAGATTTGCAATGCTTTTAGGGTAGAATAAACAAATAAAATGATAATTTTTAGCTTATAATCGGTTTGAAGTTTTCAGCACTTAATTTCAACATAACGTTGACTTTGTTGGGCCCTCTCTTGGATTTTATAACTCTTATTAGAGCACAACATTAATTTTCAAGTTGGCCTATCATGTACATCACAGTGTAAACAGATTCAATCAGATTATTCTTTTTGGAAAGGGACAGGGAAAGAGAAATATATGGGCTTTAAGTCCTTATAGGATGAGACAGAGTGTAGTTTGGAGTGAAGGAGGCACAGAACCCTGAAACTGAGGAAGCCAGACAAAGGACAGGTGTTCTAGGCTTCCCCCGTCCATGGATGGCCAAGACACATCAAGACTGAGACAACTCGTGCTGATTCTTCACCTGAAAGTTCCTATCCTTTCCTTATTGATTCAGTCCTCTTCGTTCTTAAAGATCTGGGTGAAATGTGGCATCCTATTTCAAATCCTCCTTTACTCCTCTTTCTCCTCCAAATAGGTGCTGTCGTTCAACTGAACACATTGAAGGATATTCAATGCATTGAATGCAGTACGATGTTGTCAGTACTCATACCATAGGGATAATGCTGTGCTTTACTCAGTTGTGTATGTTTTTATTTCTCCAACTGAAGGAGAGCAGGGATAGAACTGACGTCCCTTGAATACTCATTAACAATCAGGTACCATAATAGTCCCGCATTGCATACTGCCCTTGCAAAAGCCTTGTATGTGAAGGACTTCCACTGTAGTTTTTGTTTTTGTTTTTGTTTTTGTTTTTTTTGACAGAGAGAGAGAGCACAAGTAGGCAGAGAGGCAGGCAGAGAGAGGGGGGAAGCAGGTTCCCCGCGGAGCAGAGAGCCTGATGCGGGGCTGGATCCCAGGACCCTAAGATCATGACCTGAGCTGAAGGCAGAGGCTTAACCCACTGAGTCACCCCGGTGCCCCTTCCATTGTGTTTTATACCACCCTACATTTCCTTCATAATAATTTACAAAACGTGTTTCTTGGAGGGATTATTTTAAACCTTTATCTTCTCTGCTAAGCTCCAGGAGAACATGCACTGTGTTTTGTTTACCTCCTCAGTATCCAGCACAGGGCTAGTACCTAATAACCAATCAATAAATATCTGTTGAGTGAATGAATAGATCAATAAAAAAAGTATTTTCTGCCTATTTTATAAGTGAGGAAACTCAGTCTCAATAAAAGTAAATAACTCAAGGTCACTTAGCAAGTAGGGGCAGCATTGTGACCAGACTGACAACTAGTGATTCCCATTCCAGTCAGATTCCAGCCGGACATCATGGCACTCTACAATCATAGGGTGAGGGATGGTCCTGAAGTTCCTGAAACAGAACAGGGTTAAGGCAAATACTTGTCATCTGCTTCAAGTCACACCAAGAAGACATCGCTTCATCATTTCTTCATTCAGAAACCACTTACTGTGCACAGAGTGGCTGCCTTCTCTCGATTCTGGTTCCAAGTGCTGCTGTTGGCCTAGTGATTTGGCTTGATTCCTGATGACAACAGGCATCTCTTTAAACTTGCTGTATCAGAAACTGTTAATTCCCTCTCAATATCTCTTCTCCCGATTTTCCACGAAATGCAACACTGATTTCTCTTGGCTGTCTACATGTTTACCAAAAACTGCCTTTCCTGGAAACCTTGGGAGGTCGTTGTGGCTTTGAGACTAATATTTGTGAATAAGATGTAAGTAGAAGTATCACAAGGAACTTCCAGGAAATCCCTTTAGAGGATAGTTGGGGGGGGGGGGATGGCATGCTTTTCTTTCTCTCTTCATCCATCCTGCTGTGAATGTGGTTCTGAGCTCCAGCATTCATTCTGAATCATGAGGACAAATGTCTCAGACTGATGCAACACGAGAAGTGGCCCAAGTCCAAAGTAGTAATTGTCCTAACCCTGGCTATCTATCTCTGAGTTTCTTTTAGTAAAGAGAAATGTAATTGCAATCTTGGATAAGCCATTGTTTTCTGGAGAGATTTTTTTTTTTTTTTAAACTTGTAGCCAAATGTAATTCTGAGACCCATTCTAAGAGAAATAAAGATCATTAAACATTAGCAAGTCTTCTGGTTTTAGGAGCCATCAAAAGGGAAAGCACATATGACAGTAAAATAAGCTTTTCAAATGGGTCAGTGATTTTAAGGCAAGTTTTGCTATAAATAAGACACAATTCATAAAATAAAAAGCTGATGATAAAGGTATTCACCAAGGCATATTTGAAGTATGAGAGGTTTTCATTTCCATTTAAGACCATTTATTCCATCTTTTAGTGTAATATGAATTATGGTTACAAAAATGGTCTCATAACTAAATATGCAAAGAATAAAGAAAAAGAAAATAAAAAAAGACACAATTAAAAGTATAGGAAATCGTGTTAGATTATTCTCAAACAATATGGAGTGAAATATTTTCTTTAAATGTAAAAGAGAATCGTAGCATCCAATTTTAAAGAATAATGGCATGTGATTATAAATGCTCTCCTGCACAAGATAAGCATGCTGTTTTGGAGAGATCAAGGGGAATTAACAGTTGGATCATTTTTGTATTTTCCATTCTCATAGCTTCCAAATTAAAAGGAGCAAATACTTGAGCCTGTACAAGAAAAGATGATTTCCCCCCCAACCCCCCCACCCCCACCCCGCCACCACCACCATCAGCGGGAGTCAGTCCTGGGAACCGGCTCCAGCACTCAGGGCTCGCTGCACCAGGGCCATCTTTTGAAGGCAACTCACACGAAAGCTAAGCTTCAAGTAGTGATAGCCAGAAGAAACCAATTTTCTGATTCTCCTGTCTGGTTGCCTGCATTCTCAAGGTTTCAACCATACCTGCGTGTTTCCTGTCAGCAGCCACAGGACTCATCATGCTGCTGCAGTCTGTTACCCTGACCCCATTCATCTTATGCAGCGTTGTCCTCACTAGGCAACCATGTTGCCTCCCTGTTTTTAGACTCTGTCGTCTGATTTCATATCCACTTGGGTAGTTCAGAATAAGTGTGACAGCTAAGCTGGAAAGCCTCCTTTGCTAAATTGCTTTCCTGCAGTGATTTTTCCCAAAAAATTAAGAATCTAAATTAATTCAGAAAGTGTTTATCAAGGGCCTACTCTGTGCTGTGTGCTATATACTGGGACTGGTTGGGATCCAGTCTGTATAATCTAAGCAGTCCAAAGAGGGAATTCATTTCTGTCTTAAAAACCAGTTGGCCCAATGTTTAATGCCCTTCTATTTTTTTTTTTGGAAATTATGTTTAAATAATGGACGTCTCTTTTGCCTCATTTTATAGATGAGAAAATATTCATTGGAGTCCATAAATTTTTCAGGGAAAATCTTTATGAAAAAGAAAGAAAGAGAAGTCTCTTCTATTACAACAAATTGTGAACAGGGAGAAAATGACAGGTATCAATATCAGGAATGAATGCCCAAGATCATCCCACCTGTTGAGGAGACCTCAGTGATTAGATGTAGACGCAGGGACTAAGACTAACACTGATCCTGGCCAATGGCTCCCTTGGTCTAGGTCTAATAGTGGTCCTCACTGACGTAAGGGATTCTCTCACCTCCTGAGACCAAGAACTTCTGTTTCTATTCCACTACAAGTTTTAAATATTCAAGGAAGAATAAAAGGATTAAACTTAAAGTCTTCCCAACTAAAGAAAAAAAAAAAAAGGAAAAAGAAAAGGTATTTTTCCACTTTTGTGAGTATAATGCTATTTTCAAAATGCTAATTTGCTTTTTCATAATATACTTAGTAATTAGTGAACAAAACCATAATGTACTGTGGGTATGATTTGTAAAGGCTTAAATGACAGACTCTAAGTAGGATAATTTCAGTCCTGATGTGTTGTTAAGTAACAATATATTCTAAATGAGTAAACTTGAAATAACTAAGCCATTGGGGACTATTGGCCACCTGATAATTAAACTTGATCTAACATGGACATCAAAACCAATTATATGTACTAAACAGAAAGAGACAGGTCAGCTCCTCAGAGAGATGAAATGAACTTGGACAGATGGACAGAATGCAAATCATGACGGGTTTCTTAATGAAAAAGCAATGAAATGCAATTTAAAGACCTATGAAAAATCTGGATAGCTATTCCTAGTGTACAAATTGCTGAAAAACAATTATGTTGAAACAAGATGGATTGCCATATTTCCAACAACTAGGAAAACCATTTCTCTAGAGAATTTAGATATTCTAGTTCTTAGGCAATGAGGTTAAGAGGAAAATTACTTTAATATTATATTCATATGAGTTGCCAGGGGTGCTGTAACCAAGTACCACAGACTGGGAGCCTTCAACAGTAGAGCTTTACTCACTGAAAAGGAGACTGGAAGTCCAGAACCAAGGTGTTGAAAGGTTTGGATTTTTGTGAGGCCTCTTTCCTTGGGTTGTATATGGTTATCTTCTTCCTGGGTCCTCACATGACCTTTTCTTTTTGCATCCCTGGTGTCTTTTCCTTTTTTCTGAGGATACCAGTCATATATTGGATGAAAGCCTGATCCTTGTGACCTCATTTTACTTTAATTACCTCTTAACGTTTCTATCTCCAATACTGTCACATTTGAGGTACTGGGTGTTAGGACTTCAACATATGAGTTTTGGAAGGACACAATAAGCCCATAATAATATTCAATGGACAAATTATGTGTAGTTTAGAGAAGAAAAATATTAAAACAAAAAAATGGATTGAGGGGAAATAAATTGAGTACCTTAGTGGGGGGAGGTCCTGATCTGGCAGCAGGGTGACCAACCATCCCAGTGTGTCTGATTTCAATTGTAAGTCCTATATCTTGGGTAAGTCCTTAAGCCAAAATGGTTGGTGACCAGGGTCATTTGTTGAATACACCTCAACCACTGTTAAGGGTAGGGATGTGTTTGTGACTTAAGGAGGCGTGTTGGTATGCAAAATAAGATCATTCTTGGGTTCTTAAAACTTTACCAGAAATACAAATTATCTCCAAGTAGGCAGACCTCCATATTAGCATAAGGAGAATCCAGGAAGACCTCTGTTCATTGGGAAGTTAAGACATAGTGGCCAGAAAACCTCTCTCCAAATGTCTCTTACTGAGAGATTTTTTTCATCCAAATATAACCTCCCTCCATTCTTCTTAGTTTTTAACTGCAGGAAAAATATGCTTTTTCCAAACTCTAGAACTTATATTTGGGATGACCAAACATGTAGATGACCATCATCCTGCTTTTCGTAGGACAGTCTCTTTTTTCCTGTAGTTTCAACATAATTATTGTAAGGCCTCCATCACTCTCAAAAGTCTTTGTTTATAAGATAAAATGTATGGTCACACAACTTATATTGCTCAGAGTTCTTCTGGCCCTGGCTCTTCTCTGCTTCCCTTTTCATAAAGCACATCAGTTCCTGAGGTAGCCATTCACAGACACATAAATTCCTTGATCCTCTGTGTCAATCTTCTGCTTATGTCTAACTAGGCAGTAGAGGTAGGAGTCATAGATTTTGTTTTGACCCTCTTGCTTGACCATATTTGGTATTTTCATAACACAAGAGGAAGCATCACTTTTTCATCATTGATGAGTAAAGATATAGTAGTAAGCTACAGTTTAAGTAGGGGAAAAATTAGAGAATTTTAAACAGTGCAGATAAATTAACATGTGTGTGCAAAATAGTTTCAGCAATCATAGAATCTCAAAGGGCTTCAGGGATCATGTACTTGAATCCTGACTCCTCTCTTTTTGCCAACAGATAAACTGAGGCTTAGAGACAAGAAGTGATTTGTCCTAGGATATAATCTAACTTGATCTAGTTAAAGAGAGATTCATGACCATCAATGAATTATCTGTTTCTATCACCCAAGTCAGGATGATATGAGAAGACCTTATGAGAAGACCTAATAATGGTTTCCTTAAAACATTTTTCCCGGGCTGCTTTTTTTCTTAAAGTAGCATACTAGTTTTCTTAAATATAGAGTTTTTTTGTTTTTTTAAGATTTATTTATTTATTTTAGAGAGAGAGTATGGGAGTGGGGGAAGTGGCAGAAGGAAAGGGAGAGAGAACCTCCAGGAGATTCCCCACTGAGCACAGAGCCTTAAGTGGACTCCATCCATGACCTTGAAACCACTGACCTGACCCAAAACCAGGAGCTGGATGCTTAACAAACTGAGCCAGTGAGGAACCCCAGCATACAATTTTTTAAAATGCAAAACTATTTTGTGCACCTTAGAAAAATTATAAAACAGATGTAAGCAAGAAAAACTTTTTTAAAAATTGTAAATCCACTTACTTATCAGATACAATCACAGAATAATTTCTTTCCATTATGATTTCAGTTTGGTGCATATGAGGGGTGTGTGTGTATGTGTATCTGTGTGCTGGTGTGTTTATGTTGATGTGTATGCATAAATTCATGCTTCCACCTGTATATGTCATGCAAACTGAGAGCAATTTATTTTTTGATATATTTAGCTATATCTTTAAGCCTAAAATATATATCATGAGCATATTTCCAGACCATTATATATTTTTCTATAATATTATTTTTAATATCATACATTATTCCATTATGTGATAGGACAACATTTATTCAATCACAGTGATGTTACCATGGAAGATTTGTTTGTTTTTTTCATTGATGTATAAGCAAAAAACCCTGCAATGGTATTTGTAAATTATTACTTATATATGTACCACTAGTTATCTGAAGTGAAAAACTGATAATCAAAAGCTGTACATTCTTATTCCTTTTTAAAATGTATTGCATATGGCCACTGAAGAAGGTTGTTCCAATTTATACACCTTCAGTGCTATGGAAGCATTTCTGTTTTTCTCCAAACCTTGACAACACCGACAGTTAGCTTTTCTTTGTCTTTGACAGCTTGATAGAGAAAAATAGTGTATTATGGTTTTAATTTGCATTCATTTTATTATGATTGCAGTAGTGCAGTTTTTACATCTTTATAGGTCTTTTGTGAAATGCTATTTCTATTTTTTAACTTTTTAATCTTTTTAGGTTATTTATATTTTTCTTAACATTAACATTTAGCAATAGATCTTTATAGTAGTATAATAATGTATTAACACCACAATACCTTGGGCTGCATATATATTATAAAATTTTTATATGGAAAACAATATTTTTTCATTTCATTTTTCTTTTTTTATAATTTAAATAAGTTTTAAAAAGTGTTATGTTATTTTTTATTGTTTACTCTATCCTGGATATAATAGAAATACTTATACTAGTAAATGCATTTTTATTCTTTGATTTGTGCATTTTTGTATTTATATATTACTCCATCTAGAAGTTTGCATTTGAGTAGGTACAAGATGGGGATACTGTTTTATTTCTTTTCTAAATATTGGCCATTTATGTCAGTAATGATCACTGAAAAATCCACCTTTTCTCTTTTTTGAAAAGACTCTTTACCACATTACTTCAGTTACTAAAACACCACAATGCGTTTAACATATGCTGCTATAAATTTCAGCATCCTACCTGGGCTTTTCTTTTTAGAAATGATTTTGGATATTGTTTCATGTTCATTGATTCACTTCATTCTACCCAATACTAAATACTAAATAATAAAACCTGATTCATAGGAAAAAAATAAGTTGAGGAGAAGTAAGATCATTCTGGGGTTTAACCTTTACATAAGGACATTTTATGGCTCTCTGTTTGGAAAATCTTTCAGTGTGTGTGTGTGTATGTGTGTATGCATTTGTGCACACACGCGTGTGTACCCCTCTGGACATGCACCTGTGTGCATGTGTGGGTATGTGTATATTTCCTCAGGACCCTGCTGAAGGGTTCATTGGTGGTTTAAGCAACTGATACCCAAACACCAAACACAAAACTATTTTTCAGTTGTCTTACTTGGCTACGTTACCAATCATACCTATAATTACTGAAATTTGGTCTTTAACATTTTCTTGTATTATTTCTTTTTTTCACCTGGGAAATTCATAAAGTTATAGAATAAAAATGGGATGGAAAACACCCTTGTTTTGTTGTAGACTTTAATGTATGCAAATACCTCTATTCTGATATTTGCTGTTGATATTAGTTCTATATTCTTTATCATATTAATATCACCTGCCCTTACTTTATTAAGAGAATTTTTAAAATTCAGTAATGAGTTTTGACTCTTATTAAATGTCCTTTAGTCTTCTTTAAGGTGATCTTATAGTTCTTAATTAAGGTAATAAAATACCCTATGTTTTAAAACAATTTTGTACCATTCATTTTTGCTTGGAAAAATTTTTTACATAGTGTGGATTATGTTCCATAAAATCTTATTCATAAAATTATATCTATTATATTTATGTACCTCTCTATCAAGAAATCATATTATTTCATAAACACATATGCCCACACATTTTCAGGCTTTAGGAAATTGATTGTGATATTTCCCCCAAACCTAGATATTTTAATTATCATTCAAAATTATTTCTTGGAAACTTAGTAGAACATGCTTATAATAATATCAGCCAAATTCGTGTCTATTTGGTTGACAGTTCTTGTACATATTTTTTCTTATCAGTCAGAGTAGGCTAATGTATTCAAATGGCTTAACACAGTAAACATTTAGTGATCATTCCAGGCACTGTGTAATGCAGCATGTTGGGACTTGTTCATTCAGAGTCCCATGTTCCTTCTATTCTGCATTTTTTGTCCTCTGTGTCCTCAGAGTTACTAAGTTAAGCTAGCTCCTAGGGAGACAGATATCTGCCTGTGGGAGGTTATTATGGGCCATGCTGTGAGTGATTCACACCCTCTCTGCTCATTTCTGTGTGATCAGAAAAAAATCTATAAGCACTAATGTTCTGTCAAATGTATTAATTTTAATCATTTCTTTTTTTCCAGGAAATAGTGTAATTCTTTAAGAAGTTTAGAGGTATTAGCAGATATTTGTACGAATTATTTTTTCATTTACTATTTTTTGTCTATGGTTAAATCCTCTTCTTATGTTCCTGAGTCCTGTCTTGTCTTACTTTCTACCTGCTTTTCTTCTTTCCTTCTATGTGTGCCTCCCTCTTCATGTTCCCTTGCTCCCTTCCTCTCTCCTGGTCTGTCTCCTTCCTTTATTTCCTCCCAACGTTTATTAAGTAAATAATATGTCCCTGACTACAGAAAACAGCAAGACTGCTTTATCATATCTGCCTACATGGTATCTAGCACTGTGACTCTCCATTTAGACATTCACTAAGTTGTTGAATTGGACTTGAATCGAGCCAACCATGTCCTGGGTTGCTCTTACAGCCTCATAGTTGTTTGCCCTACCTCCAGTAATATCCCCAGTATCCCGCACACACTGCCAGATTTACATTCCTACAACATAGCCTGATCACCTGTATCCTCCGGACACAAACCTTCCAGAGCCCCCCCCACCCCACCGCCGCCTCCCATATTAAAAGGTAGATGTGGCCAGCCCTTGTGCACAAGGGCTCTCTATTCTGAGGTGGTAACTTTGTTTCTCATTACTCATGCATACTTGCTTTGTGTATTAACCAACCGCAGACCTCATCTTAATACTTATATTTGTGCTGTTTTTCAAATTTACAGTATGCTGTCATTTTCCTCAAGGGAATTGCTAAGGTAGTTTCTTTTCCTGAAATGTCATTATGTTTCAGATTCTGCCTCTTATTGGTTTGCTCATTCTTTAAGGACTTACTATATCTTCCCTGAAACCCACAACTAAATGGACTATCCTTCTTCTTTTTCTCACAATGGCACATAGCACATTAGAGGAGATTCTAATCAGGGAAGAAATTTATACCAATATCCTCTGCACCCTGATCATTCAAAGAAGCATACATTTTCCCAGCTTTCTCTGTTATTTATCTGCCTTTTATATGTCTAGAATAAACCTAAAGACCAAACCAAAGCATCTATTTGAAGAATAGACTAGATTATCAGATGAAGCTGATGGAGAGATGGTTTTGCCAGACCCAAGGACATAGCTGAATTTTTAGGAGAGGTACAAAAAATAAAAACATGGGGTCTTATAATTCTTTCTGGGACTTTTGTCTCTTAATTCCAAATTAAAAAAAGAGAGAGAGTGAGAGAGAGAGAAAGAGAGAGAGAGTTTAAATCAACTTTTTGATAAAGGGGATCTACTTAACCCAGAAGGAATTTATGATGAGAAAGGCAGCATGGTCACAGACCTCTTCCTAAATTAAGTGGTAATGTCCATTTCTAATAAAAAAAGGTTTATATTTTATTTATACCTGGTATTTCAGTAGATCTAACATAATTTCCAATTTAGATATGGAAAACTCAAAATGTGCAGAAATTACAGCTTAATGCCCGAGGTAAAGAAGGAAAAGAATTCACCTTTTTACAATTCAATCAAATGCAGAATAGGAGCAGTTAATAATTGTAGAATATGAATAATCAGATAAGACATTTTCTAGTGAAAACTCATAAATTTTATTTTGGGAGTACATTAAAATTCAGTTAAATTTTAAAATCATAGCATATCTTGAGTCACTGTTGAATAGTTGCTGTATCTATAGAAATCTATTTTAGAAATATGCAAGTACAAATTATAGAATGTCAGCATGCAATTTGATTTTATGTGCTTTTCTACTAATATAAATAATGAAGCATGCTGAGAGCATTCAGATACATTCAGCTGAGTATAATTAAAATACTGAGGTGTAACATGTTAAAAAAAAAAGAAACAAATTAAGTACTAAAATGAAGTAGGTAGAAATACCAGCAATTCAAAGCGATAACTATGTTGTGATTACAGTATTGTGAATAGACTAAATCTAATATTTTGGTTTAAATGAAATCAGTGATAGCTGGAAAGTTAATAGAAGCAGTGCCTTTATATTTTCTGTGAATAATGGAGAGACTTCGTTTCAGGAGCACACATTTTTTTGCCACATCTCTGGAAATAAGTCTCCATGGTACTCTGAATAAACATTCTCACCCAAATGGAACAAACTCTCTGATGAAATTGGCCACTGGGGCCTACAACAAATAATTAAAATGGGATTTGGGAATCAGTTGGTTTTTTGTGTTCCACACTCCCCATTGGGTTAGCTGAATGGGGGCAAATCAGCTTCTTCAGACCATGTAAAAAACACAATTGAACTTCCTGCTGGTCACCACTAATTACACTGTAGTTGTGACTGCCTACTCCAGGCTGAAGGCAAACTTTTAGGTTTTGTTGTTGTAGCTCACCAAAGGACCAACTGTTTGTTTGTGCTTGCCCTGGCCAGTTCAGAGTAAGGGGTACTAGTACTGTTAAAAGACTGTTCAGTTAACTTTGTTCTATTTTGTCTCATGAACCCCCATCTACTTTAGTCCTCCCCTGTGACAATGAACTTCTGGGTTCCTGAATAATCTGCTTTGTACTTCCTACTTCCAGCTTCATCCTGAACTCCTGGTGGTCGATTGGGATTTATGAGAACTGATAGATAAAGAAATTGGGAAAAAGAGAATTTTATTTTACACCTACCAGTAAAATACCAAATGTTTAGAGTTTGGAGAAGAAAACATTGGAGCAAGAGGATTAATTGTTCCCATAGGAGCAGAATCGACTTTCTATTAACCTCAGATTGGGGGCTGCAATTGTAAAGTTGGAGCTAGAATCTTAGTAGTGTAAATACAAGACTCTCTGCATTTTGGCCTTGTGAGGTCCGCTTTTACCTGGATCTAAACCCTTCCTCTTCTTTGAGTAATCCTTTGTTTTTCTGAATCATGTCCCTAAGTACCTTCCTGAGAAAAGGTGAATGAGAAGCAAATTTCCCAGCCCTTACATATATCCCATATTAGAGATAAAAAATACATTCCTCTGTTTATCTAAAAACATTGATTGGACTTGCCTATGGACTGATGTTCAACTACCACTTGTATTAAACTTCCTTGCCTTTACCTATTTTTACCCAATAAATAAAAAGATTTTATTTATTTATTCAACTACCACTTGTATTAAACTTCCTTGCCTTTACCTATTTTTACCCAATAAATAAAAAGATTTTATTTATTTATTTGACAGAGAGAGAGAGAAAGAGAAAGAGCAAGAGAGGGAACACAAGCAGGGGGAGGAGGAGAGGGAGAAGCAGGCTTCCCATCAGGCAGGGAGCCTGATGTGGGGCTCGATCCCAGGACCCTGGGACCATGAAGGCAGACACTTAATGACTGAGCCACCCAGGCACCCTCAGACTCTACCCATCTTCTTCTTTGGACTTTCATTGAAGTGATTTGTACACAAAATAAAGAATTGTAATTAATTAATTAATTAATGTACTAATATATTAATAAAGAAATGTATTACGATTTAACAAAATGTTGTGTGTAGAGGAGGACTGTGTGGATTTTTTCATTATAAACGATGTGATATTCTGCGCTTTGTGTGTACTTTAGTTTTCTCATCTATATATAGACATAGCTGTAGATAATGTAGCAAATTTTTGTGACAGCCACAAAAAGGCTGGTCAAATACTAGCACTATGCCTGGTACAGAGTAGGCAGTCAATAAAAGACAGTTAATATTTTGCTACTGTGATTTGAGATTAACGGAGTGGGCATCTAACTTCCCTTCATATCCTGAAGTTTTCACTGCTCTCTGATCTCGCTTTATTTGGTTTAATGGAATCTGTGCATAATTTTTAAAAATTCCTTGACTATCTAGTTAAGCTTAAAATTTAAAACAAAGCTTCCCTGGACGGATAAATTGGAAAACACTGAATACTGAGAAGTCTTGAAATCATCACATTTAACTTTGTTTACTCAGTGCTTCCCAAACATATTGACAAAGAAACACATTTGTGTGTGTGTACAACATCTGTTAACAAACTGCATTTGGGAGGTTAAACCTAGTGACACATCATGAGGATGAGATCACTATGGTTCAGATGTAAGAAAAGCCTAATAATGAATGGTTGAATCTGTGCATGAAAGAAAGATGCTTTTCTTACCCTCTATCTAGGCTGTTGATGCAGAACCTCTTCTATGCTTCAACCATTGAAATCTTATCAATTCTTCTTTCCAGATTAAGTGCTACCCATTTGCCTTCAGAGAAAGGAATTTCTCCTCCTCTGCGTTACAGAATATACTATCAATACTCTGCCATTTAATATTTGTTTTGTTCTATAATTGCCTGTGTGTGAGTCATGATAATGGCAGCTCCATGGGACAGGGGAGCACCTTTGTCATTGGTTTTATCCCATTCTAACAAAACCTGGCACAGATCAGGGAGAAATCTGCCATGGTGGATTTGCTCCTTTTTATCTTGTTCTTCTGTATGTACTGTACTTTCCTGTTAGCATCCATGGACTTGTTGCCCAAAAAGACACTCAAAGACCCCTTGCATCAGTAGAAGAACAAAACAGTGAGTGAAATTACCCAATTTCTGCAGAACTCCTAAACATCCTGAATGTAGGTCACACTCCCTGCCTGATGTGCTGTGTGTGTCATGTTCCAACAAAGCAGCTGCTGCGAGTAGCCAAACTCCCGGAAAGGAGCACAGCCCCAAAAAGAGCAGCCATTCGGAAACACATTTTCATTGACAATTTGGGGAAGTTGGGCATTCACTTAAGAAAAAGCCATAATTCTGTAAGAAATGAGCAATTTATGCACATTATAATCAAATTTATTTTTATATCCAGCTACTCCTACATGTGGCATAATTCAGTCTGGGAAATCATGCTAATTAGTTAGAAATCCATTACATTGTAAGTCTTGTAGCATATGCAAATGCTGTTTCAAGTGTTCTCACCTCCATAATGCGCATGCTTTTATTAGAATGCATTCCCGATGTGGGCAGTTTGTCGGTGAACCAGGCTCTAAAGTGCATTGGACAGGAAAACATTCTCACAAAACCAGTTGATAGCATAACTTTTCATGCACTTTTTAATTTATTATGCTTTAAAACATAAGCACAATTCCACTGGTCAGAATAGTGTCCAGAGCAGTAAACTCTCCAAATAAAATAATAATGATGATAGTAATGTGCTAAGTTCTGATGGTCAATAAGATGTGCATCTTTGTTGAACTCAACATCTGGGCCTGCCCTTCAAAGACAGGAAGAGAAGTGACCCCCAAACTAAGAATACAAAGAGTTCCACAGGCAAAGACACTGCTTGTGGGTCACACTGGTCAAGTCACTAAATCTTTAGATGCTACTCTTCCACTGTAACTAGAAATAATATAGCTCACTCTGTCTTCCTCAGAGTTGTTGTGAATTTAAACTGAGAATAAGATGTCATTTTTAATTAAAACATTTGCTCCAGTGGGTTACTCTTAGATTATTAAAAATATCCTAGTCCCATTAAAAAGTAAAGCTAATCATAAAATCTCTATAAGGACTTCATAAACTGTACATTAATTATATTTTAAGATAACTGATCAATAACAATGTCTAATTGAGGGACTCTACTGGTCAAAACCAATACCTGCTAAAAGATTTTCTGATGAGTTAGGGATTTGGGATCCAGATGTTAACAGTCTTGAAGAGTGAATCTGGTGAAATTCACGTTTTAGATCCACATTAACAACAATAACAAAAAATCTCAAAAGAAATGAAGAGGTAGTCTTCCCTCCCCAAATACCACCACCACTGTCCTTGCAGTTCTCACATCATCCTGTAAGCCCAGCCCTAGTGATTGGTACCATACTACCACCTAGCAGAAGCCACAAAAGCCACAAACCATTAGTTCTGTACCCTAAACATCTTTAAAATCTATCCCCTCACCTATGCCTTTCTTTTTTTTTTTTTTTTTTCAAGTAGGCTCTGTGCTCAGTGTGGAGCCCAACATGGGGCTTAAACTTATGACTCTGAGATCAAGACCTGAGCTATGATTAGGGGTCAGATGCTTAACTAACTGAGCCACCCAGGTGTTCCTCCTGTGCCCTTTTATACTTTCTCAGGCCATGATCCTATTTCCTCAAGAAGTCTTTTATCACCTTCTAATGGGTTTCTGCCTCCTGGGCAGTTCCACTTACAACCAGTCCTGTCAACGCCATCAATGGCTTTCTAAAATGCAATTTAATTTTAAATTACTTTTAAATTTTAAGTGTTTTAAATGGCTCCAAGGAGCCTCTAGATAAAGTACCCCTGTGAATCATCCCTATATGCTTCTCCAGCTCTTCCTCTTTCTGCATAGGCTCCAGGTATGATCCCATAGTGGCTTCCCTGGATTTACCAAGGTGTACATGCTCCCTGACACTTTAAAGCTTTGTGTAACTTAATTCTGACTAGAATGTTTTCGGTCATCTCTAATCAGGTCAGCTTCTTTACCTTTTATTTTTCAACTAAAATGTTCATTATTCTTAATAGCATGTCTTTTTCTCACCAATACATAGTTGACTCTTCCTATATATTGGGCTCAGTTTTTCAGGAAACTGGGAACTTTTAGGGAAGTTGGTATCTCTTTCCCTACCATTCTTTTCCTGGAGCTTGAGTATGAGTAGGTTTTTATTTTCTTGATGAAAATTTATTTTCTTGACTAGAATGAATGAATAAAGAAGATGATCTAAATTAAATAACACATTTAAATCCTTTTCAGAACGCTCCTTTAGTCTGCTCAAGAAGCTCATTGATGTCAGTGGGAACTTTCAGAATATAACACCAGTTCTTTAGAAAACATTGTGAATTCACTTGTACAGTGAGAAAGATGTCTGAAAACAAAACTCAGATGTTACATCTGTTGGCTGGGGTCTGAAGTCCCGTCTTTGGAAACAGTGTGAAAGAGAAACAAAGGAATACCTCACTACCTGTCCTAGCTCTACAGATACATCCACCACTATCTTCAAAACAAACAAACACACAACATAACACCACTTACAATGTATTTTTTTTTAACTGAACAGGCTAAGGATGATCTGTCAATTCTAGAATTTTAATAATAAAATAATTAAGAATTAAAGCATCAGAAATATCCTTCTGACACAATTGAGGAAAGTATAATACGTCATTATTCCTTTCCATCTTCATAATCGTTGACCTCGGAGAATATATGCAATCTGAACATCGCAAAGAACTTATCCCGCAGGAGTTAATTAAGCCTTGTAA
Organism: Neogale vison; assembly: GCF_020171115.1. Classification (NCBI taxonomy): domain Eukaryota; kingdom Metazoa; phylum Chordata; class Mammalia; order Carnivora; family Mustelidae; genus Neogale; species Neogale vison. Next base: position 127,059,159 of record NC_058098.1, read on the forward strand.
AGTCCATTAGAGATAAGCATTTTCTGGCCTCATATCTTGGTTTCACTGTTGAGTCATGAGAGTTTGTACACTTTTGCTGTCTGATACTCAGGATGGGTTCTGGCTGGGTTGAGAGAAACAAAACAAAAGAAAACACTATTGCCTGTGTATATCCACATTTTCTTGGTTAATTCAGGCCAACTCTGGCTGACCACTCCTGTTTCTTTTAGTTAATTCAGTCAAGACGAGTTATGGGTGACTGTAGCTCGTGACCCATTACATGCACAATGTAAATGTGCATGTGATTACAGATCAGAGATAATAATTGCCTAGGAAGGAATTAGCATCACAGCTCACCAATTAGGATCCTTTTCTATAGGTGACCATGTACATGAAAATTCCCCATTTATTCTGTTTTAAGACTGCAGCAAATGGTCATTCAGACCTTTAGAGTCTTCCCTTATTTGCTGAATAGATCCTAAAATCCCTCTACTGGGGGGAGGAAGGAGAGAGACTCTTTCTTCAGTGCAGATCATAGGCAGGAACTTGCTCAAGGGAACTCACTCACTCCACTCACAATACTAATGATGCTCCTGTCCTGTCTGAGAGTAACTTTTGGGATGGCAAATGGTCAGGAGCGTGAGGAATATGGGGAATGTCAGAGAGAGGGGAAAGGCTCAGAAAAGAGATTCTGGTAGCAACACATCTCCTGATTGTGTTCCTTCAGGTCTTGGAATATGGAATCTAACTATTAGCTAACACTCATTACCTTTTCTGTAGGGCAACCAGGTCTACACTGTACCCACTTCTGAGCAAGGTGCAGAGAGAGACATGAAAAAGAAAGCATGATGCACACGCCCTCTGGTTGGTGAGGTTTGTGATCTTTCTGAGTGCACAGCACTCTAAGCAGCAAGACAGCACAGAGAGACTCAACAGCTTGTATCTATTTCCCTATTCATTTTTTTGACGCATATTCATTGAGATTTTCTGAGTAGGAAGTACTCTACTGGGACAAATGCAGAAAGTGTGTGCAGATACAATAAAACATTTCAAATGAGTATTCAGTTTAAAAGGGAGGTAACTGGGAGCATACATACCAAAGGGCAGGGATTTGGAGAACTGTTGGTTAGGAAAGGAAACCAAGAATAAGAAAGAAGTCTAACATGCATGGAGGATAAGCTTGTAAATCTTGCCCCTTTCATGCTGACCACATGAAATGTGGTCTTTTTTCACACAACAGATGTGAAAAATGGGTTCACCATTAGATGGGTTGGACCATTGTGGTATCAGATTGGGAAGGGAGGCCACTATTTTCCAGAAAAAAACAGTAGTGTCTCTTTTTCTCCCTTGCAGTAACACATGGAAGTTTTACAATTTTTTTGATTCTTTTGATTGCTGAGTGGTCAGTGTTTTTGTATATTTGTTTGTTTGTTTTTGTTTTATTAATGCAATTCTTCAAGTACTAACTCTTTTCCATCATGTTTTCAACATGGAAAGATCAAGGACTTTGTGACATGTATTTGAAATCATGCTTTGCCACATAGCTATGAAAATGTGGACAAATTAAACTCTCAAAGCCTTACTTGCTTACTTTGAAAATGAAAAATATATGTGTGTGCATGTGTGTGTGTACATGTGTCTTTAGGCTTTGTGAGCATTTGATGAACTATTGCATGATTTAAAACATAGTAATGTCCTTGGTGCATAATTTAGAATATGAAAATTGTAGGTATTTCTGACTCTTACCATCAATGTCATTGTAATCTACTTGGGACAACAAGATGATTACTTAAAATCACAGGGAGTGAAGGAAGGGCTGGAGAGCATCAGGGCTTATTTTCAAGAGTGATGATTATGGATGATCAGTGCAATGTTATCAGAGATTGGCCTCTCTCAAGAAAATGGCAAAAGGAAAGGAAGGGAAATCTCACAGCTCTGTGTCCATTCATAAAGGAAGATTCTAGAATCTTAGAATAGGGCTTGTTTTCATCATGGCGCCCTCCCTCCCTCCCACTCCCCTGTCCACCTTTTTTGGGCTTGGTTTAAATTTTAGATGATTTCAAAGTAGTTTGGGGGAAACAAAGTCTTTCTTTTCCTACCCTGTGTATGCAACTGCTTGACCCAACTCAGGTAGCCTGAGCCATCAAAAATATGTATCAAGCTTTTAATAACAAACACTGATACACAAAAATCCTGTGTGAAAAAAAAGAGTATCAACAGATTCTAGACAAAAGTGTTCTTTGCACCTGTGCCTGCTTTAAAGCTCAACACATAAACAGAGTATTAAAAAATATCATTATGTGTTTTTTTACTTGTCTCCCTCCTCTCTGTCTTCTCCTTTTCCTCCCTCCCTTCATTTCTCCCTCTTAGCAAAAGTGTATTTAAAGTCTATGTAAGTTCCCAAACTGGAAACATCTATTATCAGATATGTTCTGTACTGTTTGGGCACACCTTAAACAAAGCCAAATATATAACATATTAATTCAGGAAGCAAATGCATTAATAGGAGTCATTTGCATATTAGAGCTATCCTTATATTTGCAAAGGAGAGTCTGTGAGTTTGCCTACAACAGGAAGTTTTCCCAGCACATATAAAATGTGAGTTCTTTTTCAATAATTTCTATGTTTCTTTTTAGGAATACATCTGTTGTGTGAAAAAAGACACACCTGCATATACAATTTCAAATGCCAATGTAATAAACACTTATAAATTACTGATAAAAGAGAAAATATATTCTAGGCCACCATATTTTCAGTCTTTCATTCTTGTTATCAGAAGAATTTTTAATAAAATGCCTTACATTCAGTATCACTTCACAAGTCACTTTCCTATTGTTTTAGCAAGCAGGACACTTTCCCAGTTTTCAGCCCAGAAGTGAATGATTCAGTGTGACTTGTCCTCACCACAACTGTACCTTATTATAAAACTATTATTCAAATGCCCTGAACAAAGGTCCCTAATCTTCAACCAATGGCATACACTTAACTGCCATTTTTGACATCTTAGGGGATTAATCAAGATTTTATAGGTGTCCAAAGATGCATAGGTAGAATGGTTTTTTAAAGTTTCCTTTTTAGTCAGAAGTAAATTGCTGACTCCTCACTTCTAACTTCTAAGAAAATTTGCAAACTGAACAGTAAGTACATGCCTTAAAGTCTAAAGACTTATCTTGGAATATGAAATGGTTGCAGAAGAAAAAAGTAATTACTTCGTGCAGATAACTCCATTGGATAATCCTAGGTGGTTGATCTGAAGTTATGCTAAGATAGAAGAATTGGGCTCTGTTAGGGAAATTATAAAATGAATTTAAGAAGGAATAATAAGAAAAGCTATTTTGGAGTTTAAAAATAATGAGTTTGATCTGAACATAAAGTTTTGGATGTTAGAACTTGAATCCTTGAGGCATGGATCAAGTCAATTAAAATTTGCTTATGATGGAGTAGTCTTGGGTAAAGATGCTGAAGAAATCAGATTTCTCTTTTGGGACAGACAGCATAGCATCCTCTGAATCCCCCTGACAACAATTTCATTTTCTTTGATCTCTGGGTCTTCTCAGGTGATGTTTCTGGGTACCTGGAACACTTGTCCCGGTCCTCTTCACATGCCTGATTCCTTTAAGTGGCTAAGAATACATTTCTGCCTCCTCCCACCTCCAACTTTGATTAGGTCACAGTCCATGTAATGGGCCCCAGAATATCCCATATTTCCTTTACTCAGCACTTCATTCTCTTAAAATTATATAAGAACTTATTTGTAATTAATGACACTGTTTTAGATATCTGCTTTCACTGCTGATGAGTGCTCTGCTTGTCATGGACATCACCACAAAGTCAGCGTTTATCACAGGGTACCTTACAGAGACATAAGAAACTTTGCTCTTTGACCAGTTGGAGGAAATTCAAAATTAGGTATGCACATACACTTATCTAAAGAGGGAATTTTTCAAGGTCAGTGATCTCTTGGCTTCTTACCACTCTCATTGGGAAACATTGGTAGTGAGAGCCATTTAGCCATCACAGAGAAAGTATATGTAAATAAAAAGTTCATAGCTATCCATAAAATCAGGTGCATTCACATCCAAACTTCATTCCATCCACCACTGAGTTGATCAAGTTAGGAGGCAGTTTTCACAGGCTTGCTGATTCGATGTGGGAAGCCATCCCACTCAAGTGTCTGTCCCCTAGGAGGGCCACATGCAGTAGACACAGTGCGTGGAGAGAATGCTTCAGTACTTGCTCTGCTGTGAAATTGCCCTTTCTTGGCCTTTGGCTTGTCTTTTGCCATGCATGAAGCTGCATTTTAAAGTTATACCAAGAGATAATGTTCTCTAGATAGCAGCATAATCTGGGGATCACCTTCGATTAATGGTGTTACCCAACTACTCTTAAAAAAAGTCAGGAGTCTACATGATAGTATTTTCTTGGTTGTTAGAATGCTTTTTCCTTATCTATACTTTAGTAAACTTTAGTAAATCTAAAGAACCACAGTTCTTTTCTGATCCATCCTTGCTTTAGATCTGCTTTGAAAAAAAATTATTATTTTTCTTAAGATTCAATTTTTATTTCTTTATTAATCAATTTGAGTTTTCCCTTCCTTAGACTCCCCTGAGCTAAGCTGCCAGTCTCAGACTCTGTGAATGACTCTGTTTTAGAAAGTAAAAATCAATGCATGGGTTCACTTCATAAATGATTCCGGAAGAATGCTATCCTTTACTTTTATTTCAAATAACATTTAAATTTCTCAATTTTGCACAGAGATCTCTTCAAGATTGTTTCTTTTACTGAAGACGATGAAATTATTAGCTTAAAACTCTAGTGACCTCTTCTTAAACATGGAAGGAAACTATCAAGAAGGGTGCACTTGGCCAAATCTCATCATCTGAATTTCCTGCTGTTCCGAGTCAGGCTTATTCTCTACTCCATAATGCTCAACACTTGCTCCCATTCTCCAACCAAAGGAAATAAGTGTTAACAACGTGAAAAGAAAATGATTGACATTTATTGATGAATTTCTATGTCTTTTGTGGGTTTAGGGTAATTTCTAAAGTTTACCTGACAATAACAAAAATTTTTCTAATCTCTCTATGCAAGGATGTACATTGTGCCATTTTATGAGCTATGCTGAGGATATATAGGATATGCAGCCAGTGATCTTTTACCTGTATAATTTCAAGGATGAATAAGACTTTGAGAAATCATTTCCCATTTTTCTCCCTTTAAGTATGCCTAATCCAGATGATATAATCAATTATCTGAAAAAAGTATTAAAAAAATGATGTGACCATCTCTGGTTAAACTCAGTAGTTCTGTTTTTCTGTACAATTTTAAGTTCATGTTCACCATAACTGGTCCTAATGAGACTAAAATAGACTGTCAAATTATATTTATTTTTTTTCAAGGATTTTATTTATTTATTTGACAGACAGAGATCATAAGTAGGCAGAGAGGCAGGCAGAGAGGCAGGCAGAGAGAGAGAGAGGAGGAAGCAGGCTCCCCCGCTGAGGAGAGAGCCCAATGTGGGCTGGATCCCAGGACCCTGGGATAATGACCTGAGCTGAAGGCAGAGGCTTTAACCCAATGAGCTACCCAGACTCCTCTGGATTGTCAAATTTTAGAATATGAGATAATAATATTCAGTGTCATATTGAAGCCCCTGGCATATTCTTAGGGCAAGGGGAAGAAAAAAATACATATAAAGATTAAAAGGAACATAAGAAGTCATTATTTGTAGATGAACCTGTCATCTACATAGTAAACCCAAAAGGACCCTCAAAGAGTTATTAGAATTGGCAAGATGTTCAGCAGTCCTGGCTCACAGATCAAAATATAAGAGCCAAGAACCTTCTTTTAAAATAGCATGAAATTAGTGAAAAAGAAAATAGAGTATAAAACCAAATACCATAATAAAGTATTTGAGAATAATCTAACAAAGAAAGAAAACTTTCATAAAGGGTTATTTTATAGAGGGACCATTTTAAATTAATAAAGAAGATAAAATACAATGAATAATGAGGTATATGTGTTTGTGGGTGGAAAATTTGACATCCTGTAATATGTCATTATCCTGAATTTATTCTACAAGTTCTATGCAACTTTAATCAGATCTTGGCCAAGATTTGGAAGGAATATTATGAGAAGATTCTAAGATGTACATGAAATAATAAAGCTTATCAAATAGCTAATTTTTTGGGGGGGGGAAACAGTAATCTCAGTTTTTAGGGGCTATAATATAGGCATAGTGATTTAAAAAAAAAAAGAATAGTATTGACACAGGATGAAGTAGATCAATTGAACATATTAGAGACCCGGAAAGAGATTTATGTAAATGTAGGGACTAGTTGTACAGGGTAGCATCACAAAGTACAGAAATAATGAGTTGTTTGATAAGTGCTGTTTGAAAAAAAAAATAGTGCTGAAAAATTAGATTAGTATATAGTGACAATTTACAATATAGTAAGACTGTTTTGGAACCCAAAAAGGAAAAACCCCTCTATTTTTCTGTCTACTCACATAACACTCTACTTCTCTTCTAACCCTTCTTAGAACACTTCTGATATTTCTGGTCACCCAATGTGTCAGGGTTTCCCTCCACCAAACAGTTTTCAGACACCAGCTGGATGTCCTACTACATAACACAATTCTGATACTATCTGCCTGAACATGGAAGATCGCCCCTCCGCCAGCCTCAGATGCCAGGCTCAAGTCCAGGATATTGCCTGTACTTCTGACCAACTGGCTCTAAACTAGAGGTTCCCAGAACCCCCTCCGCTAGCCATTTGTTAGAACAACTCACAGAACTCAAGAAAACAGTTTGCTTACTATTTTACAGGTTTATTATAAAAAAGATACAACTTAGGAATGGCCAGATGGAAGAGATGCATGGGGCAAGATACTTGGGAAGCTGAGTTATTGCTGAGCTTCATTGCCCTTCTCAGGGAATAGTGTTGTCCCAGGCCTACATATGTTCACCAGCACAGAAGCTCCCCAATGCTGTCCTTTTGGATTTTTAATGGAAGCTTCATGATATAGGCATAAGTGACCAAATCATTGGCCGTTAAGGATTAACTCACTTCCAGTCCTTCTCCCCAACCCAGAGATAGAGGCTTAAGACTGAAAGTTCCAACACTCTAATCACATGTTTTTTTCCCCTGGTGATTAGCCCTCATCCTTAGGGACTTTCCAAAAATTATCTCTTTAACATAAACACAGGTATGACTGAAAGCAGCCTGTCATGAGTAACAAAATGAACTTTAGGAACTCTGTAATAGGAATAACAATGAAGACCAAATATATAGATATTATAAATCAGATGATAACAAAACCCTATAGAAAAACATATACCAGGGGGGGGACAAGATGGCGGGGTACTAGGAAGAGGCGTCTTTTCAGCTGGTACCCCAAAGTGAGCTGATTACCTACCAAAGAACTCTGATCACCCATGAAATCAGCCTGAGATCAGAATTATACACGTCTGGATCTCTACAGGGGCAGAAGACGCCAGTGAGCAGGTAAAGCGGAATGGGAACAGCGGACTGATATCGGAAGATAAACAAAAGGGGGAGGGAGCCACCAGAGGCGACCGGTGCAAAAGTAATACCCCGATACGAGCGAGAGTGCCCTGCGTCTGGGGACCAGCATTAACTCGGAGACTGGTTGAAAGCACTCCAAAAGAGCAAAGGATCGCGGGGGCAAATTGTGGGAATCGGGGCGGCTAGGGACAGGGGCTTGAGTCCCCGGTCCCAGACGGCCTCCCCGGCGCGGAGGCAGAGAGAGTGCGGCGGAGAAACCGGCTCCTGGTCCCTAAGCCGCCAGCGTGCCCCAGAGCGCGGGGTTCCGGCTCCTGTGAGGGGATGGGAGCCGGTCTGCAGAACGCGCGCTCGCCCTACCACAAAGCTTGAGATGCGCGTGCACGTCGCTCCAGCTCTCCTGGGTTTCTAAGGCCCTGGGGCGCTTCTTGACCCAGGCCATTGTTTCAAAGTCTAAGCCGCGCGCCCGCGAAACTCTTCCCCGGACAGAGGCGCGCAAAAGCCCAGACTGCGGCTTACGGACCAGCGCCCCGTTCTCAGTGCCCCAGACGCGCGCCCGACCCACAGCCGCCTCTGAAAAGAGGTGCGCGCAAGCCGGGCACTCCCAGCCCCGGCCAGCGGCAAAATCTCAGTGTGCGATCGCTGCTTGGAACCTCTCTGGCGGTCAGGAGCTCCCAGACAGCCGCCACTGCCTTGGCTTTGGGGACGAGCAAAAGATCCTGCGCCCCCAGGGTCTTTAACTTGGAACCTGCACTGCCAGCGTCCAAGGGGGAATTTATTCAGCTTCTGCACCCAGACTGAGGCTTCTGAGACGGAGATCAGGAAGTGTTCCAGGGTGCACCTTGACTGCACCAGAGTTGATACATCCAGCTACATCTGTTCAGTCTTCTCCCACCAAAATGACTAGGAGGAGGAATGCCCAACAGAAGAAAAATACAGAGGATGGACCTTCCGCAACAGAGCTAACGGCTATCAACATAGACAATATGTCGGAAAGAGAATTCAGGCTAACAATTATCCAGGCAATAGCTAGGTTGGAGAAAGCCATGGATGACCAAACAGAATTGATTAGAGCCGAACTGAAAGCGACCAGACAGGATGTTCACAATGTTAGGGCGGAGCTTAAAGCTACCAGGGAGGAGGTCCACAATGCTCTCAATGAGTTCCAATCCAATCTAAACTCTCTCAAAGCTAGGGTAACTGAGACAGAAGATAGAATTAGTGATCTGGAAGACAAACAGATAGAGAGAAAGGATCAGGAGGAAGCCTGGAACAAACAGCTTAGATCCCACGAAAGCAGAATTAGGGAAATAAGTGATGCCATGAAGCGTTCCAACGTCAGAATTATTGGAATTCCTGAAGGGGAGGAGAAAGAAAGAAGTCTAGAAGATGTCGTGGAACAAGTCCTTCATGAAAACTTTCCGAGTCTCGCGAATGAAACCAGCGTTCATGTACTAGAGGCTGAACGGTCTCCACCCAAGATTATACACTCCAAAAAAACATCACGACACCTGATAGTCAAATTGAGAAATTATAATTGTAGGTATAATCTCTTGAAAGCTGCCAGGGCAAAGAGGCTCCTTACTTACAGAGGGAAGCCCATCAGAATAACGTCAGACCTGTCCACAGAGACCTGGCAAGCCAGAAGAGGCTGGCAAGATATATTCAGGGCACTAAATGAGAAGAACATGCAGCCAAGAATACTTTATCCAGCAAGACTGACATTCAAAATGGATGGAGAGATAAAGAGTTTCCAAGACCGGCAAGACTTAAAAGACTATGCAACCACCAAGCCGATACTGCAGGAAATATTAAGGGGGGTTCTATAAAAGAGGAAAAATCCCAAGAATAGCATTGAACAGAAATATAGAGACAGTCTACAGAAAGAAAGACTTCAAAGGTAACTCGATGTCAATAAAAACGTATCTATCAATAATCACTCTCAATGTGAATGGCCTCAATGCACCCATAAAACGGCACAGGGTTGCAGATTGGATAAAACGACAGGACCCATCCATATGCTGTCTACAAGAGACCCATTTTGAACCTAAAGATACACGCAGACTGAAAGTGAAGGGGTGGAGAAGCATCTTTCATGCCAATGGGACTCAAAAGAAGGCTGGGGTAGCGATTCTCATATCAGATAAATTAGACTTCAAACTAAAGACTGTAGTCAGAGATACAGAAGGACACTACATAATCCTTAAAGGGACTATCCACCAAGATGATCTAACAATTGTAAATATCTATGCTCCCAATATGGGAGCAGCCAATTACTTAAGAAAACTGTTAATCAAGATAAAGAGTCATATTGATATGAATACACTAATCGTAGGTGATCTTAACACGCCTCTTTCAGAATTAGACAGATCATCGAAGCAGAAAATCAATAAAGAAACAAGAGCATTGAACGACACATTGGACCAGATGGACCTCATAGATATATACAGAACATTCCACCCTAAAACAGCAGAATACTCATTCTTCTCAAGTGCACACGGAACCTTCTCCAGAATAGACCACATACTGGGTCACAAATCAGGACTCAGCCGATACCAAAAGACTGAGATTATTCCCTGCATATTCTCAGATCACAATGCTTTGAAACTGGAGCTCAATCACAAGGAAAAGTTCCGAAGGAACTCAAACACCTGGAAGCTAAAGACCACCTTGCTTAAGAATGCTTGGATCAACCAGGAGATCAAAGAAGAACTGAAACAATTCATGGAAACCAATGAGAATGAAGACACTTCGGTCCAAAACCTATGGGATACAGCAAAGGCGGTCCTAAGGGGAAAATATATAGCCATCCAAGCCTTGCTCAAAAAAATTGAAAAATCCAGAACACACCAGCTGTCTCTACACCTTAAAGAACTGGAGGATCAACAACAAATCAAACCAACTCCACACATAAGAAGGGAAATCATCAAGATTAGAGCTGAGATCAATGAGGGAGAAACCAGAGATACAGTAGAACGTATCAATGAAACTAGAAGCTGGTTTTTTGAAAGAATCAATAAGATCGATAAGCCACTGGCTACACTAATCCAAAAGAAAAGAGAGAAATCCCAAATTCATAAAATTATGAATGAAAGGGGAGAGATCACAACTAACACCAAGGAAGTAGAAACAATCATCAGAAGTTACTACGAACAGTTATATGCCAATAAGCTTAGCAACCTAGATGAAATGGATGCATTCCTGGAAAAATATAAACTACCAAAATTGAACCAGGAAGAAATCGACAACCTGAATAGACCGATATCTAATAACGAGATTGAAGCAGTGATCAAAAATCTCCCAAAAAACAAGAGCCCAGGACCTGACGGATTCCCTGGGGAATTCTACCAAACCTTCCAAGAAGAAATAACACCTATTCTCCTGAAGCTGTTTCAAAAAATTGAAGCAGAAGGAAAACTTCCAGACTCTTTCTATGAAGCCAGCATTACCCTGATCCCCAAACCAGGCAAGGACCATACCAAAAAGGAGAATTTCAGACCAATATCACTGATGAATATGGATGCTAAGATTCTCAACAAGATACTAGCCAACAGGATCCAACAACACATTAAAAAGATTATCCACCATGATCAGGTGGGATTCATCCCTGGGCTACAAGGATGGTTCAACATTCGTAAATCAATCAATGTGATACAACAAATTAATATGAGAAGAGAGAAGAACCACATGGTCCTCTCAATTGATGCAGAAAAAGCATTTGACAAAATCCAACATCCGTTCCTGATTAAAACGCTTCAAAGTATAGGGATAGAGGGAACATTCCTGAACCTCATCAAATCTATCTATGAAAGACCCACAGCAAATATCATCCTCAATGGGAAAAAGCTTGCAGTCTTCCCGTTGAGATCAGGAACAAGACAAGGATGCCCACTTTCACCACTCTTGTTCAACATAGTATTAGAAGTCCTAGCAACAGCAATCAGACAACAGAGAGAAATAAAAGGTATCCAAATTGGTAATGAAGAAGTCAAACTCTCTCTCTTCGCAGATGACATGATTCTTTATATGGAAAACCCAAAAGACTCCACCCCCAAACTACTAGAACTCATACAGCAATTCAGCAGCGTGGCAGGATACAAAGTCAATGTGCAGAAATCAGTGGCTTTCTTATACACTAACAAGGAAAATACAGAAAGGGAAATTAGAGAATCGATTCCATTTACTATAGCACCAAGAACCATAAGATACCTGGGAATAAACCTAACTAAAGAGGTAAAGGATCTATACTTGAGGAACTATAGAACACTCATGAAAGAAATTGAAGAAGACACAAAAAGATGGAGGACCATTCCATGCTCTTGGATCGGAAGAATAAACATCGTTAAAATGTCTATACTGCCTAGAGCAATCTATACTTTTAATGCCATTCCGATCAAAATTCCACCGGCATTCTTCAAAGAGCTGGAGCAAATAATCCAAAAATTTGTATGGAATCAGAAGAGACCCCGAATCGCTAAGGAAACGTTGAAAAACAAAAATAAAGCTGGCGGCATCACCTTACCTGATTTCAAGCTTTATTACAAAGCTGTGATCACCAAGACAGCATGGTACTGGCATAAAAACAGACACATAGACCAGTGGAACAGAGTAGAGAGCCCTGATATGGACCCTCAACTCTATGGTCAATTAATCTTCGACAAAACAGGAAAAAATATACAGTGGAAAAAAGACAGTCTCTTCAATAAATGGTGCTGGGAAAGCTGGACAGCTATATGTAGAAGAATGAAACTCGACCATTCTCTTACACCGTACACAAAGATCAACTCAAAATGGATAAAAGACCTCAACGTGAGACAGGAATCTATCAGAATCTTAGAGGAGAACATAGGCAGTAATCTCTTCGATATCAGCCACAGCAACTTCTTTCAAGATACGTCTCCAAAGGCAAAGGAAACAAAAGCGAAAATAGACTTCTGGGACTTCATCAAAATCAAAAGCTTCTGCACAGCAAAGGAAACAGTCAAAAAAACAAAGAGGCAACCCACGGAATGGGAGAAGATATTTGCAAATGACAGTACAGACAAAAGATTGATATCCAGGATCTATAATGAACTCCTCAAACTCAACCCACACGAAACAGACAAACACATCAAAAAATGGGCAGAAGATATGAACAGACACTTCTCCAATCAAGAAATACAAATGGCTATCAGACACATGAAAAAATGCTCATCATCATTAGCCCTCAGGGAGATTCAAATTAAAACCACATTGAGATATCACCTTACACCAGTTAGAATGGCCAAAATTAACAAAACAGGAAACAACATGTGTTGGAGAGGATGTGGAGAAAGGGGAACCCTCTTACACTGTTGGTGGGAATGCAAGTTGGTGCAGCCTCTTTGGAGAACAGTGTGGAGATTCCTCAAGAAATTAAAAATAGAGCTTCCCTATGACCCTGCAATTGCACTCCTGGGTATTTACCCCAAAGATACAGATGTCGTGAAAAGAAGGGCCATCTGTACCCCAATGTTTATAGCAGCAATGGCCACAGTCGCCAAACTATGGAAAGAACCAAGATGCCCTTCAACGGATGAATGGATAAGGAAGATGTGGTCCATATACACTATGGAGTATTATGCCTCCATCAGAAAGGACGAATATCCAACTTTTGTAGCAACATGGACAGGACTGGAAGAGATTATGCTGAGTGAAATCAGTCAAGCAGAGAGAGTCAATTATCATATGGTTTCACTCATTTGTGGAGCATAACCAATAGCATGGAGGACAAGGGGCGTTAGAGAGTAGTAGGGAATTTGGGTAAATTGGAAGGGGAGGTGAACCATGAGAGACTATGGACTCTGAAAAACAGTCTGAGGGGTTTGAAGTGGCGGGGGGGTGGGAGGTTGGGGTACCAGGTGGTGGGTATTATAGAGGGCACAGCTTGCATGGAGCACTGGGTGTGGTGAAAAAATAATGAATACTGTTTTTCTGAAAATAAATAAATTGGGAAAAAAAAAAAAAAAAAAAAAAAAGAAAAACATATACCAATAAATTAAACTAAGTGTGAGAGAAAAAATTATGAAGCTAATATAAGTGTAGGAGAATATTTCTGGGTCTTTGAATGAGACAAAAATTTAAAAGACCTAAAGAAACACTAAAAAAATAATGTCATATATATATCAAAAAGAGATCAATGAACAGTACCAAAAATTAAAAGAAGTATTACAACTGAGTGATGTTATACACCCAGTGTAAAACTGACAATGAACTATTATATAGGAAAGAAAAAAAAAAGTAATCAAGAAAAAGGTAAATTCTCTAGTGGAAAAAATCGACCAAATAATATAGAAAAGCTATTTCTATATGAATGGAGAGGAAAATCCAATAACTAATAAGACTATGAGATAATGTGCATCCCCTTAGTAACCAGAGAAATAGAGATTAAGACAAGGAGGCATTATTTTGTGTACTTCCAAATGGTAAAAATTGAAAGCTTTCTAATATAAAGGGCATAAGAGCATGTGGAATTTCCATGCTCTACTGGTAAGAGTATATACTGGTATAGTCATACCAACAGTTTGTTGAAATTGAGTATGCATGTACGGAGGGGTGCTCAGCAAGACAGCAGAGAAAATCTAAAATCCACATATTTTGCAGGAAATGATAGAAGGTATGACTATTGATATGTTAGGTATGCAATATGCATGCCCCAGAATAATGTATCAGTTCCAAGGAACATATTTACATAAACCAACATAAATAGTTCCCAAGAACATAGAAGTTAATTCCAAAAAAGGAAAAAAAAACCTAGCATGAGAATTGTATCACAATATCATTTAGTATTTTAAAAAGCCACATTGTTTTAATAAATTATATTAAAATTAATTATAGTATAATTATAATATATTTATATATTATATAACATGATTTATAATATATTAATAAATTATATTAATTAATTTTTTAAATTTTAAAATAATACAAATATACAGAACAACATGACATCAACTTATACATTCCCAGCATAAAAACGGATATTTTATAATAATTCCCTCAGATAAGTTTTAAAGTTAAGAAATTGCAAATTCGCATTTTTCAAGGAAATACCAATATCTAATTAAACATGTGGAAAGCAGACATTAAAGACTTAGGATGTGAGAGGGACTCTTAAGGAATTGCAGAGTGGAATGGATTTAGTGATAGGACATGAAAGGTAAAAAATAATAAGAACACAATAAAAGCAGTGATCCTTCTTGGACTGGTAATTATAGTGTGCTGTTGACTAATGGATATAAACAGCTCAGTTCTGTGTATCTGAGGTCTAGAAAGAGGAACAAGGAAATAATGTGTATGTTTGTGCATGTGTGCGTGTGTAGCATGCGTTTATTTCACTTCATGCCATTTCTATGGCTACGTCAACATTTTCTGCAGTGTCTCTGTTTTCTATTCTCTTCTTACCTGTGAAGCTTGGAATTGGATCCTTCACTTGGTATTTGAAAAAGCATAGCTTGGAACTTACCTCCTTCCCACCAATTTATCACCTGATTAAAATCTTGCCTGCCTTTTTGAGGTTGGCCCTGAAATGTCATCATTAGAGTTCCAAGCCACATTTTTGACGTGGATCTCTTCTATTCCTGATTTCATCTTCTTGGCCTTTCTCCTTCATCTCAACACAGATACAGACACCTTTACTTTTTTTTTTTTTTTATCATCCTTTTTGTTCCTCTTTGCTATGTAAGCTCTGACCCTGCTTTTTTGTAATTCAGGATTATTATATTGCCCATAAGACCAAAGGGCCTCTCACTATTTCAAAGAGCCTATCACTTACTCACAGTAGAAGTGTGAGTTCCTTGCTGTATCTTGTCTCCTTGTCCCTGTGCCCTCCACAGACACACAGAGCCACACTTTCTAAATAATCAGAGTCCTCCCCTCCTATAAGCCCAGATCCGCATAAACAAGGTGGAGGAAGACATTTCCATGCTATAACAATAAGCTTCATTAAGGGAATGAGGTTTGAACTGGTAGAAGACACGGATGTTTGCCACAACGTTCCCACACAGAAAAGGGGAGAGCATTCTAGTGAGATTTCCAGAAAGGAAATTAGTGACTTAAGGGAAATGAATACTTTTAAGGCTTTTTAAAATAAATACTGACAGCTGTCTTTCCAGTAGGGTTAAGTAATTTATGTTCACATTTATGTTGCTATAAATGTGCCTCTTTCACCTTTTACCAACTGGCATTGCCATATGTGTATTAAATTTAAATCATTGCTAATTTGTTGGAATTAATAAATTAATACCATTATACTATTGGTTTGTTTATTTGGATACTCATGAAGGTAAACATTTTTAATTCAATGTACTTGTTAAAATGTTCTGTTTTCATTTTGAGGAATTATCCTTTTTATATCCATTGGTCATTAATTTACTGAAGTCTTTATATACTTATTTTTCCTTCGTAGAATTTAGCTCTTTATAGCATCTGGAGTGTGTTTTGAGGTTTAGTTTAAGAGTAGGATCTATATTTTTAAAAAATAATTTTTTATTACCCCAGCTCTATTTATTACTCTTATCCTTCTAGACTGATTGGGGATGACTCATTTATTACACATAATGTTATTTTATATATTTTGAGATTGGCTTATTACTTGCATGAAACCATATTCTTCTGCTGAGAGGCAGAACACTCTTTTTTTGGTGGTGTCTATTTAAAGCTAATAATGGAAAATATAATCATATCTGAAAATATTATGAAACTGGTCTTTAATTTTCAAAACTGTGCTCTATTTCTGTCTTCTTGCTTTTTTCATCCACAGTAAGTAATTGAAGAAATATTCTGCCTATTGATTTAAAAACTTGGCAGAAAACTTTAATATATTTCAGAAGAAAGTGAGGCAAAATAAATAAATTATGACCACCCTTGTACTGTGTTAAAGCAAAGAGTATATTAATAAAATTCAAAAATAAATTTAAATTTTTAATGTTAACAGAATTGGACTTTCTAGACAAGGATACTTCATACTTATGTTCATTCATTCATTTACTCACTAATTTATTAAATATGACTCCTCCAGGTTTGTGATGGTTATAAAATATGGAATGACTAGTATATTCTCTTCCTTTATGTTTTCCATTTTTGTTGTTTTTGTTGTTGTTGCCGATGCTTGTTGATTGGTCTTTCATTAACTGAATACCTGAAAAGAAGGACTGACTGAACGTGATGAAACATGTTCAAAGATGGAATGAAACACGTTGGGAAGCAAGGTGACAATTGCAAAACAAATGCAGAGATTATCAGTGAATACAGACCTAAGAATTGCAAACAGTAATCTTTAATGAGCAGTGCAGAATGGGGGAGTTGGCACAGGACCGGGAATGGGCAAATGACTTATTAATGTTCAATACAGTGAGAAGGTAGAATAGGAAATTGACAAACATGAGCTTTATGCCAACTTAGGACATTATTATAAAGTGTATAACAATGGCCTCTGAGTCCCTAAAAGAAAAAAATTTGATAATATCTCTAGGAGCTCGAATGGGCTTATCAAGTAGTCATGCCTGAACTAGAGTCTTTAAAAAAAAGTTGTATTTATTTCCAGAGAGAGAGAGAGAGCGAAGGAGAGAGAGTGCACATATATGCACACGTGAGTGAGGGGAAGGGCACAGGGAGAGAATCCTCAAGAAACTCCATGCCAAGTGTAGGTCCTTCTGGGGGGACTCGTTCTCACAACCCCAAGTCCATAACCTGAGCTAAAACCAGGAGCCAGAAGCTCAACTGACTAAGCACCCTGAGAGCTAAGCTCTCTAATTAAGCACCTCAACTCAGGCACCCTGAGAGCCTTTTTTATTTAATGTAACAGTGATCAAGCTGGCAATGCCAGAAAAATGCAACAGATATAACTCAGGTTTTTTAATATCCTTGTGGATAAAGTGAAGATATGTAGGATGGGTATCAGGAAAATAGAGAAGGTCTGTTTGAAAAGAGTTTGGAAGACTTAAATTTGAAGAGATTGCTGAAGACCACTAGGGTGTTGTCCAACACATTTTCCATTTTAGCGTTTTTATCAGTAACTCAAATGCTCATAGTAACTTGAAAGATAATAGACTTTCAAATTGTCAGAAAATATTGTGCCTATTGTCAGAAATGTTGATTATCTAAATATTTACTGAAAAAGATCTAAACAGACTGGAGAGAAGCAAATGTAAAGATGTGAAATTATTAAGAATAAATGTACAAATCCAAATTTAGATCTTAAAAAAATAAAAAACAATTGCATAAGAGCAACTTGTGGGAAACAATATATTAGTTGTCTATTACTGTAAAACAAATTAGCCTAATTCTAGCAGCTTGATACATGAAAATTTATTTTCCTGCATAGCCCCTCAGAGTAAAAAGCCAGGAAAGGCGTGGGTGTTTCTGGATTAGAGTTTTTCAGGAGGTTATATTCAAGGCTTACTGGGGGCTGGAGATTTTGCTTCTAAAACGACTCATTCATGTGGCTGTTGGTAGAGGGGCTTTAACAATTTGAGCCTCTCCCTAAAGGTGGTATGTCCTTGTGGGCACCTTGCTTCCTCCAAGTTTAAGGGAATAAAAATAAAAGCAAGGCAGACTTCAAAAATGTATTTTATAACCTAACTTCAGAAGTTATATACCTCCACTTGTGTTATACTGTACTGGATCCCTAGACTGGCCTTGGTACAGTGTGGCAGGGGACTATTAGAGGTCTTGAATGCCAGAGGGCAAGGATCGCTGGGACCATCTTGGAGCATAGGCACCATGGTGACACAAGACTTTACTAGAGTCCTGTGAAAAAGGCTTGAGGAGATGTTTTTGTTTGTTTGTTTACAAACAGTATAACTCACTGGTGTGATACAGCTGTCAAAAAAGTTTATGTCATTATGAGGTGGTATCATATACGTATATGAGCTCCTACACACACTATCTTCTCTGTATCAGTCAAAACATGTGGTTGTTTTTTTTTGTCAATTTAGAGCTCCAAATTTTATGAAAAATAGATATAAATTAGAACGTATAAGAAAAGTGAGAGAAATTTGGATGTACAAAATAAGAAATGGAAGATAGTCTGGATATTCTCAGGCTGCATAAAGGAACCTGTACAGGGAATTTGAAGGCAATAATCAAAGAACTGATGGGGAGAAGGGATTAGATTTGCTCTGTGTGTTTACAGGGGTGGGAGTATTCATTAATAGGTAGAACACTTCGGAAAGGCAAACATCAAGTGAATAAGGGAAAAACCCGTGTTATAAAATCTGTATAAAAATGAAGAACTACTGAATTTACGATTTCTACTCAAGGAAAAATAGGAATCACACTTGCTTAAGATACCAATAAGTATGTTTGAGAGGGGTTTAAGCACTGAATGAATTATTCATTCCTTTCATCATTGTTTCAGAAGAGAGTAAATGAGCACTCACTCTAGGTGGAGGGTTGTTTTTAAGGCCTAGATTGAGAGATTGGTGAATGAGGAGGCAGGATCCTGCTCTTACCAGGTTTCTGCAGATTGTGGAAGATGTACAATAAACAAGAAAACAAACAAAACTCTAAGTTTATTTCACTGAGATGCAACAAGCTCAGGTAATAGACTGTCAAGAGGTATTTGTGAACAGGTGTATGCACTAGAGTGGTCAGGCAGGCTCTCTCTGGGGATGAGATCTTTAAGCCAAGGATCTGAATGGCAGAAGGATCCAGCCCTGTGAAGATGTGGGGGGATGGGGGAGAATTTCTGGCAAAGGGGACCATAAACTGAAGGCCCACTGACTCAGCTAAGTGTAGCATATTTTATCTGCAGGAAGGTGGCCCCTCTTACTAGACCATTACTAGTTGAGAAGGTGGGAAGAGACCAGATAAAAGAGGAAATAACATCAGCTTCAAAGTGTATGGCTTATAAATAAGAGTAATGAATTTAGATGTTATTTTGGCATGTTCAAGCATATGTAGGTTATAAGCAGAGGCTGGAGATATAGTCTGATTTACAATGGATAAAATCATTTTGTTTGCTTTGTGGATAAAATGGTTGAATAAGGGCAACCTTTAGGTGTAAATAAGGAAAGGCATCAAAGGCTGTTGTTCTAGTTTGGGAGGAAAGAGAAGCTGTCAGATTATCTACTGACACATCCTCTTGGCCAGATGTAAGCTGGTTCCTAGAAATAACAGAGGCAAAAAATAAAATTTGTACTTTCAAAGAGCACACTGCTTATTGAAGAGGTAAGGCATGCATAGCTGTGATACAGCTCTGGTGGCCAATATGAGGTAGACACAATGTTGTCAGAGCAGGAGCAAAGACTGAGAGAATGAGAGGGTACCAAACCAGATGCACTGGTTTGAAAACTACACAGACAGACTTTGAAATCCTTTCTAAATATAGGACTCTGTACTTCTGAAGCTCCCAAGAAACTGTCTTTCATCTTGTTCGGACTGTGCAGATGAGGGTTGGTTGTGGGATCTAAGTTCTGCATGACCATGAACAATGAGGAATTTGATATATCATTGGATACTTGAGGAACAGTGATTCTTTCTCTCCTTATCCATGGGCCCTGAGAGTCCAGCCCTAAAGCTGAAAGGGCCAACTGTAAAGCCACTTACAGAGAGGTGCATGAGAGCGTGGCTCTTTTCCTAGGAGCCAAATCTGAGGCCAGGACTCCTGATCCTTTACTGATCTAGTTCCCTTAAACTTCTTTGAGTTTGTGTTTTTCTTCCCTGAAGATAAATGCAAATGTCTAAGAATCGAATGCTGGTTCTATCCAAGTCACAAAGGTATTGGCATAATCAAGTAGCTATTATTGTAGGAAGGCTTGGACCCCATTCGAAATCTATGGAAAAGTAAATAGCTATACAAGAGAATAGGAAAATGAATGGCTACCCGAGAATCCTTGTTTTTATTTAATGGTCATTTAGAATAGGCCAGAGTTCTGGCTAGAAATCACACTGGGTTGGCCACACACAAAGAAAGAATGACCTCTTGTTATGGTGGTTTATTTATTTATTTATTTATTTATTTATTTTTTATTTTGTTTCAGTGTCCTCAGACAAGCTGGAGTCTCTCTTGAGGGAGTGGAAAAGATAAATGGAGCATGAAGACAGAGTTAGTCTTCCTAGCACAGATCACTAGTATTTCTTATTTACAAAGAGCTTGAAATCACTTATGTTAATTTCATGCCCATGCCTGTGATGAACGTGCACTGCTAGACTCCTTTTATAGATCAGAAACCCAAAGATGGCAAAATCTAGTAGCTTACACTTGGTTTCACAATGAATAATCACAAAGATGGAGAGAGGACTCGTAGGTCAGTCTGTGGTTATATCACCTGGGACTCAAAGGCATCCTACAAAATGAACTCAATAATCTCCTTTAACCACTTGTGAGTGCTTTTAACTGTGTAGAGCTTTCTTACCATTGAACAGATTCTATTAGGAAAGAATCTATATCTTTTTCTTCTTGGGGTTGCTTCCTCCCATCCTTTTTTTTTCTTTTCTTTTTTTTCAGAGAAGGTTTCTTAGAAGAAGCTCTACCACAATATGTGAACTTAGTTAAGAAAATGGAGTTTAGGCAGATAAAAAATAGCAGATGAGAAATGAGGGTATGACAAACATTGTTTCACTTTATCTTTGGGAAAAGAGTATACAAGGTGTACTAATGACACTAGAGCCTGTCTCTAACCGCATTCTCTTCTGATCCCCAGGGCCCAGAATGTGAGTGGAAAATTAGGATGCCCAGTCAGGGTAGCTATAGAGAACACAGAGTCAGCTGTGTTCTGCCACAGGTTATTGTGGGGGAAAACTCAAACCGTATAAAAGAAGACATTTGGAAAAGTGAAGTTTGAATGGTTGAAATTACTCCTTTTGCTAGGTAGAACAGCATTTTGGCACGTTTTTCAAAGTACATTTTTAAATTTTATCAAAAGCTTTAAAATTATATCTGAAACACCAGAAAAGCCAAAATTATCTAAAGAGAAGCTCCTAATATAAACACCAATTCTTGAGGCACGTGGGTGGTACATTTCGTTAAGTATCTGACTCCTGGTTTCGGCTCAGGTCGTGATCTCAGAGTCCTGAGGTTGAGCCTTGCATCAGGCTCTGCTTGAGAGTCTTTGCCTCTGCTCCTCCCCTTCCCTTTCTCTCTTATTCTTTCAAGTAAATAAAATATTTAAACACCAATTCTTTTACGAATGCTCAATTCTGCTTTCCTTAAAGCATTTGCATAAGGAATAGGAATATTTTCAAAATGTGAACTATAAACTATGCAGAGATAATGTCACTTGAAAGCTCATAGGACTATAAACTGTGTAGAGATAATGTCACTTGAAAGCTCGATGTCATTTGAAAGTTGTGGGCCAACCAGCTGTGTGTAGACATGAATTAACATGGTAGCCTGGGGCTGCCTGTTCTTAGAAAGGCCTGATTACAGGCTTGGTCCTTGACTAGTGTTTGGGAATTTGGACGGTAAATATACCTACACTGACAAAA
This sequence comes from Neogale vison, assembly GCF_020171115.1. NCBI lineage: Eukaryota > Metazoa > Chordata > Mammalia > Carnivora > Mustelidae > Neogale > Neogale vison. The sequence continues at coordinate 127,081,112 of NC_058098.1, forward strand.
TCTTTCCCTCAGTCGTAAGAGTGGTTCACCGCTAAAACTATAGAAACATCAGTTTGCTTATGGGAGTTTGGAATTTTGGTATGTGCTAGACAAGAAGGTGCCCATGTGATCAGTCTCTATTAAACCCTTTGGACATTGAGTCTCCAAAGTTTGTTCCTGGTGGGTAACATTTCTCATGTGTTGCCACACTCCCTGCTGGGATAGTGTGTTAAGTCCTCTGTGACCGTGTTGGGAGACAAATCTTGGAAGTTAGTATCTGGTTTCCTCTAGACTTCACCCTTTGTGTTTTTTTCCCTTTCTTTGCATTTTGTTTGTGTCCTTCCACTTGTTATCTTAGTCCTGTGTACAACTATAGAAGAATCTTGTGAGTATTTCTAGCAAATCACAAACCAGCAAATCTGGGGTGGGCTTAGAGATCTCTAATACAGGACTTCTCTCTGAACATCTAAGGACAAGGCCATTCATTTTCTTTTCTTAAGACTACTTTCCATGCCATGTGCACATTTTAGTTCAAATTAGATGATAAATTTAAAAGAAATAGTAAATAGTAGGCAAAAATCGGTGTCCCGTTTAGATATTTTCCCAAATTTCTAGATGCATCTGTATTTCTCTCCTCCTATTTCCCTACCTCAAATGCAGCATGCATTTTGTCTTTCACAATAATCTACTATAGAATTGACAGAAGTTGCAAAATCCCATGAAAATACATACTTACAGAGAGAAAGAGAGAAACAGAAAGCAATTCTCATACTCTTATAGTATTTTCAGTTCAGTTGGGAGTAAAACTGTAAAGTCTGACAAGGATGCCTGCTATCCTGGGATATGAGGCCAGATTGGTTGATTAGAGAGGTTTGAATTTCAGGGTGCTAGAAAGAGGCTTCTAAATCTTTCCCCATTTTCATTGGGTTTGAAAAAAAATGAATGTGAATCATACAGTTTGAATCTGACTATGGAGTCAGGAAAGCATTCACAGAAATGAGATGCTTGAGGCAGTCTCAACCCACAAAGGACACGCACATTTGTAAAGCTCTTACAAATCCAGGGTTTTACTCCTGGAAAGTATCATAAGTCCCACTTCTGCATAGCAGGGGCTGTGATGTCAGAGAGCCTAGGCCAAGATTTATGGGTCCTCCTTCCAACTCTAAATTTGCAGGTTCCCACTGTCATTTGTATTGTTCTCTTTGTGATGGAAAAAATGAAGTGAAGCTAATGGCATCCTTTGTGTGGGCAAAAGAAGGTGATATCCATGCATACAAAGGGTCTGTTAGAGTGAGAGATTAAGAGCAGAGACCTTTTTGAAAGCAGGGAATTTATGGGAGAAGGGATGCGCTGCCTCTTGGTTCTCCTACAGAAACAGTCTTCATACTCCGTGTCACAGTGGTCCTACTCTTACAGTGTCAATGCGTCTAGTACAGGACCATGATACTTAGAATAGTCTTCACCCCCAAAGTAACAAATTACATCTGCAACCATTTGCTATCACTGAATGAAGCTTGTTTTCCTACGTAATCCCATCTAGATATGAAAAATAAAATAACTGGCTTTTTAAAAGAAATGAGAATATTTGTCCAAAAGTGATCTTCTGTGATCTGTTTAGAAATCTTATCAATAGTTCTGACAGTTATGTGAAATGGTGTCTCTGGGTACGCCACTGCACCAACAATAGGAATAATTATTTTTTTTTTCCATTAGCTCTTATAATGAGCAGCTTTCTCCAGAAACGAAAAGAGTATATTAAACTCCATACTGCCCTAGAATTTTAAAAAGCTAAATATGACTTCATTTATACTAAAAGTCTTTAATTTTCACTGGTGATAAAAACAGAATCAATGGATTTCAGTGCAAAAAAAAGAAAAATGTTTTCTTTCCAGCCATTATAATTCCCACCCAGGGTATAATGGTATTGAACTCTACTAGGTAATCAAAAATATTAAATCTGTTTGCATAGTTTCTTTTAAGATTTCTGTTTATTCAAAAATAATTCTTGCCTGATTATTTGCATAAAATATGGAGACTAGATAGGCAATGCTGCAGTATAGTTTTCTAACATTTCAACAGTTTACTTAGCTTATCTTTAATGCCTCATTACAAATCTCATCAATGCTAATTTATTGGCTGTCTAAATGACTTTATTTATGTAAAATGATGGATTGCAAGAGCATTTGTGTATTTCAGTTATTTCCAGTTTTCCTTAATATGCTGTACTTAATACATTGTACAATTGACATCTTTGTGGTAACTTATACACGGAGGTACCCTCCCTCCTATGCTGATGTTGATAAGGAAATTAGTGGATCCTAGCGGTAGGATTGAGGCAGATCCTTGTCAAGTTTCACCCATTTTTTTTTTCTCTTCCCTCTGGCTTCCTGTGTCCAACATAAGTGTCCACATACAGATGCCTCTTGAACATAATGCAGATGGTATCCTTGGGAATATGCTGTGAATCAAGCAAGCCTACTCACTTAGTGAGAAGTTTTAGCTGATGAACTCATTTATTATCATGGAGAAGTTAACCAAATAATCCTTTCATAGGAGAGTCTGCTATTTAGTCATACTTGTAAGACAGACCTGTAAGTCAATTTTGCCTCACCAAGCCTCTCCTACATTAACCCCCAACTCACAACTCTGCCGTGGAGGTTTGCCTTTGAGGAAATTGGAAGCTACCCAATGAGAGAGGAAGGATGATCTGGTTTATTCCCTCAGTCCATGGAGGAGAGGTGTGAGGACATGGCCATATATTGCATGGAAGAGTATTTTAAGTGTCTGACACTGTTAGCCAAAGAAGCAAGTGTGCTAAATAAAATAACTTTCTGGAAACTGTTATCTTTTTTTTTTTTTGTTCAAATGTTGCGTAGTAGAGCTGAAAATAAAAATAAAAAAAGGAAAGAAAATCTAAGTCCCGAGTAAATCTAATTGTCATTGACATGGGAATGCTAGTTTTTGGGGAGATGACATTTATGATACCTCCACTAAACATAAACCTTTAAGCTTCAGATCCAAACTATGACCAAACTATGACCTATAAGCAATATCCTACTTCCTTAATAGTATATGTCAGTTAACTCATTCCGATGGTGAATCTTCAGAAAACGATCAAAATAATCAAATAGTGAAGTAATCCTAACTAGGCTTAAAAGAAAAATAAATGATGGAAAAGAACAAGAAGTGAAGGAGGTAGCAAAGCCAGGAAAGAGAGCACACTAAAGAATGAGGGTAGAAGTGAATGGCTAAGAATCTCACACATTTCTATGCCTAAGACTGTGCAGAAAGCTAGAGCATCTTAATGAATGTAGAGTGTGAATAATTGAAATAAGACCATTGAAATAATCACTTATTCAAAGTAACACCTTGTGAAAGACATGCAATTATCAGCTGCAGTGCCACCAAATACCTCTATCTTTTCAGAGCTTATGAAATCCCTCCAAATTAAATCCTAAAGGGGAAGATTATGTCTAAATAGTCATCAGGCAATTGGTAAACATTTCTCCCAGTTTTGTGGAGGGGCTATGGAGATAAAAATGAATATAGTCTGATCCCCTTCCTTGAAAAGTTTAGAAGTTGTTGAGAAACTGGCAGGTAGCAGGACTGGAGTCAATCCATCCTGACATACTATGAGAGAAAAATAGGAATACAAGCAGAAAATTAACTAGCCAAGAGGGGTTTCATATAGGTCTTGGAGATGCTGATGATTGATTATGAGGAACCTTGTGTGCCATGCTACAGGTTAAGAATATCATCTAAAGAGCAGTGGGTAGTGCTAAAGAAAAAAAAATTATTTTGAACACCTGTTAAAGATGGTAAGGAAGACTTAATTCAAGAAGGATTACTGCAATAGGGATTTTGTAGTAGGGGAGAGATTTATAGACAAGAAGAAGTGTAGGGGTCAGTGGATGGAAAATTGCTAAAGGGAATCATCAAGGCTAGGGAGATTATTTCTAGACCCACTCAACAGGAATCCTGTTGGAGACAGGCCAGGGTAATAAGATACCAAGAGGGAGCTGTAGAAGTTAATTCAGATATCTAGGGCCAGAGACTCTCTTTAAACTGACCCTATGGGATTCTTGCTAAAACTGGATTCAGCTGACCACGGACAGAGCCATGAGTCAGAAAGAAGCCATTCATTTCTAGTTAATTTATTACATTATGAAATTTTGTAAAATTAGACTTAAATTTGGAATCATTTTGCATTTTGGTTTTTCATCTGAAGTTTTATTTTATTTTTTTAAAGATTTTATTTATTTATTTGACAGAGAGAGAGAGATCACAAGTAGGCAGAGAGGCAGGCAGAGAGGGGGGGAAAGGAGGCTCCCCGCTGAGCAGAAAGCCCGATGCGGGGCTTGATCCCAGGCCCCTGGGATCATGACCTGAGCCAAAGGCAGAGGCTTTAACCTACTGAGCCACCCAGGGACCCCTGAAGTTTTATTTTTTTATTTTTTTGAAAATTTCACCAAGGATAAATAAAATGCTTTGAATTATGTTTAACTTTGATTTAGAAAAGTGTCATGTTTCCAGAGCACTTACTATCTGGCTAAGAAGAATTCTTTTTTAAAAAAATTTATTTATTCGTGATAGAGAGAAAGAGAGAAAGAGCACACAAGCAGGGAGGAGAGGCAGAGGGAGAGGGAGAAGCAGACTCTTTGATCCCATGACCCCTGAGATCATGACCTGAGCTAAAGGCAGATGCTTAACCAACTACGCCATGCAGGCGTCCCTGCATGTATTTAGGAGATCCTAAATACAGGCAATTGGTCCTCTACTGTTAAGGAGCCCACCTATTCTAATTGAACTGATATATCTCTATATATCAGTATATATCTAGATAGATATATCTAGATATCTAGATATCTACATCTAGATATATCTAGATAGATAGATATCTGGTATATATAACCACTGAATTAAATATATATATAAATATATATCTATAATATGTTTTATTATATATATTTAAAATACATATATTTATACTAATATATATTTTTAGATTCAGTGGTTATTTGCACGAGTGTTATTTACTTTTAAGATAATACCTCATGGGACGCCTGGGTGGCTCGGTGGGTTAAGCCGCTGCCTTCGGCTCAGGTCATGATCTCAGGGTCCTGGGATCGAGTCCTGCATCAGGCTCTCTGCTCAACAGGGAGCCTGCTTCCCTCTCTCTCTCTGCCTGCCTCTCCATCTACTTGTGATTTCTCTCTGTCAAATAAATAAACAAAATCTTTTTAAAAAAAAGATAATACCTCATGTGATTAATAAAAAAGATAAAATAGTATAAATATACAGAGTGAAAAAGTCATTTTTCTTTCTATACTTTTTTTAAATTGGAGTATAGTTAACATGCAATGTTATATTAATATTTCAGGTATACAACATAGTGATTGAATAATTCTATCTACTACTCAGTGCTCACCATGATAAGTAGTCACCATACAATGTTATTATAATATTATTGATGTGATCCTTATGTTGTACTTTTCATCTCTGTGACTTATTTATTTTCTAACTCCAAATTTGTACTTTTTAAGTTCCTTCAATTATTTCATCCATACTGTCAACTCCTCTTCCCTGGGAACTACCAGTTCTCTGTATCAATGAGTTTGTTTCTTGTTTTTTTGTTGTTTATTTGATCATTTATTTTGTGTTTTAGATTCTACATATAAGTGAAATCATGCATTCTTTGTCTTTCTCTCTTTGACTTATTTCACCTAGCTTACTACTGTGTAGGTCCAATCATATTGTCACTAATGGCAAGCTCTCATTCTCTTCATGGCTAAGTAATATTCCATTGTGTCTATTTATCTACACACCAAACATCTTTTTTATCCATTTATCTACCAATAAGCAGTAGAGTTAACTCCACATATTGTAAATAATGCCACAGTAAACATAGGGGTGGATATCTTTTCAAATTGATGTTTTTGTTTTCTTTGGGTAAATACCCAGTAGTGGAATTATTACATTGTATGCTATTTGTTTTTAACTTTTTGAGGAACCTCCGTACTATTTTCCATAATGGTTGCACCAACATACATCCAATGTATAAGGTTTCTTTTTTCTCCATATCCTCACAACACTTGTTTTGTTTTTTTTTTTTTCTGAGAAGCCATTTTCAAGTCAGTCAAGGATAGAGGTTTTTGTCAGCATCTACCAGTAATTATTGAGAGTGGTAGATAAAGTAAACTGGAAAAGACAAAGACTCCTAACTGAGAGACCAGTTAGGAGCCTAAAGGCAGATCAAATGAGTTTTTTCCAGGAAAGAATGGATTAGAACCCAGACCTTCTCAAGAATAGTGGGTATAAGAAGCAAAACATTGAAAACAAAGATAAAGAAACACTGAGGAGGCTAAATGAATAAAACATTGATTTCTATAAACTTTGCCATTTACACAGTA